>NC_132911.1:133603233-135035733 GCF_047675955.1 Chlorocebus sabaeus | reverse complement strand
ATTCTTAAAAAACCTGATATGTTAGAAATGCAGTAAAAAATCCTCTGAGAAGTTATTTCTAAAGAATTAATGCATTCCAATTATTTGGTGGGTTGTTGAAATTCAGATTAGGAGTAGGGTGATCCTTCTCCTTCTGGCAAAAGCTTTAGCTTCTGAAAAACATTGTTGAAATCAAGTTTCACTTCCTTATTAAAAATTCATTGAATCTAGAAAATGTATCAAAATGGAAATCAACTTTTTAACGGAACTGTTAATTGACATTTAGATGGATTGTCTGAGGATTATATGAAGTAATTGGAGTAGAACAATTTCCATATATGCAATAAGCACCAGATAATTATTAACTGCTATTATGTTGTTGTTACTGCCTTAATCCAGTGTTTGATTCTAAATATGTGGCCTGTCCAAGGTTTCTTCTCTCTAAATTTGCAGTTGTGGAGATTCTTACGTGGATATTTCCTTCTGATGGGAAAAGTTGCTCCCCATGTGAGATCCCTCAGTTGTTCAATGAAAGGCTACTTCCTGTGTCCCAAAATCAAACATCTTACAGCTTATTAGGGGTATTACTATTGAAACATTTCATACTCTTTCTCTTGGGTTACAGCTTCACACAATATATTCTCATTTAATCATCCCGACATTATTTTTACAATACCTAAAAATGTTAACACTTAGGAATATTATATATGTTTCTGTTAATATTACTGCTACATAGGGAAAATACCAGAATCCCAATCTAGAGTTTTCTCTCTCTTTTTTTTTTGACTTTTAAGTTTGGAGGTACAAGTGCCTGTTTGTTACATAGGTAAACTTGTGTCATGGGGGTTTGTTGTACAGATTATTTTGTCACCAGGTATTAAGCCTAGGACACATTAGTTATTTTTCCTAATCCTCTCCTTCCTCCCAGCCTCCACCCTCTTACAAGCCCCAGTGTATGTTGTTCCCCTCTATGTGTTCATGTGTTCTCATAATTTAGCTCCCAGTTATAAGTGAGAACATGTGGTATTTGGTTTTCTTTTCCTGCATTACTTTGCTGAGGATAACGGCCTCCAGCCCCATCCATGTGCCTGCAAAGGACATGATCACATTCTTTTTATGGCTGCATAGTATTCCATGGTGTATACGTACCACACTTTATTTATCTAGTCTACCATTGATAGGCATTTAGGTTAATTCTATGTATTTGCTATTGTGAATATACACATGCATGTGACTTTATAACAGAATGATTTGTATTCCTTTTGATACATGCCCAGTAATGGGATTGCTGGGTCAAATGGTATTTCTGTCTTTAGGTCTTTGAAGAATTGCCACACTGTTTTCCACAATGGCTGAACTAATTTACATTCCCATCATCAGTGTATAAATGTTGCTTTTTCTCAACAATCTCGTAAGCATCTGTTATTTTTGAATAATCCATTTCAAGTCCAGTGCTTTTTACATTCTTTAGGACAGATCAGCAAACGTTTTAACATTTTGAATGAACGTAATGCTTACTCTATATCTATTGCCCAGTACTTACCAGAGCACTTCATATAAAGCCAACAGTGTGCTGGAAGCAGTTTGGGAATTTTACAAGTCAGTTGTTACAAACAATTAGCTTGAAATTGGTCATACGACAGTATTTCATCACACAGAAATTGATAAACACTGCAAATCTACCTCTCCAAAATAGATAAAAGCACTGATTGTTAAACATGTACCCAAAAAACACTGGAAGTCGCTCAGTAATTCAATGGTGAATGAATAGTCTGTCTTGTAACCAATTATCTTCCTTTGAATATATCATCCAATTTTAAAACTAAAATTATCAGTTTTCAATCATGGAAAATTTCACAGAACTGAATAAGAGAGCTCATATTATTTTTAGAATAAATGGAAACTATCACTTTATGTTAATGGTGAAAAATAGTCTATCCATTTAATCGATGTTAAAATTATACATTTTTAAATAACAGTACTTTGAAGATTGTGATATAATTCTTATGGCTTTTTGCTTATTTTTTTTAAACAAAATTAGTACTGTAAACTTACTCAGATGTGAGTAATGGTTCCCTTATCATAAAAGTCACTGTAATATTTTCCTGCAGGAGGTTTTGGAGAGCTCAGTTTACCTCTTGGGAGCCACTGCCCTCAGCATGTGCCCAAAGAACATGCAGGCATTCCACTGATACAACTGTTTCCAATGGTATTGTCAACTAGTAAAGGATTCCTTTAGGCAGCATTTAGGCCTGGGAAGAAGATAGTTGACCTTGAGTTTGGAAAAAAATTGCATAGAAAGCTTTCGATACTCTGCCTAAAATAATCTGAGTGCTTTTGTACACTCTTGGAGGGTCTCTGTTGTTTCATTTACCATAAAGGTTGCAGCAGGCATTTCTTAGGTTGAAAGAATGAGGAAGGAAGGCAATTAACATTTATTAAGCTTCGGATATTAGGCAGGTACTTTACATATATTAGTTACTTAATCCTTACTATAGACCTGTGAAGTGTTATCATTATTTTATATGTGGGATAACTAAAGCTCAGAAGAGTTAAGTAACTCACGTAAAATTATGCAATTAGTAAGTATAAAAAGGAGCAAAGAAACGTGAGAGAATAGGAAGGGGTTGTACGTGGAGAATGTGTTGTACTATGGTGGGGCAAAAATGCATATATGTGTGTTTGTTTATATGTATATATGTTATAAAAATGTGTGTGTGCATGTGTGTGTAAAACCCTGGTACTCAACATTAGGTTTGTTTGATTCGTAAAATATTAAAAGAATATATCAGGCACATGTAGGCACCTGCACATTCCTTTTTTGTTAAAATCTTACAGCAGTCTTTATTGCAAAGACAAGGTCACTGAGGTTTAGGGAGGTGAAGTAATGTCTGAGTAAATGTGTGAGGCATAAGAGTATAGTCAAATTACACCATCATTTAGCAGCATTTATTTGTGATTTAATTGGGCTACAGTGTTAGGGTAGATGGGTGCTTGGTAAGTTCTACTCAGAGCCAGGAGACATGATATCTTTGTCTATTGTGCATGCACATAAGAATGGTGTCAGCCAGCCTGAAACCCCATGAAAATGCATTGGTGACAGTGGAGGTCTGACCCTAAACCTCAAGGTTTCTTCACAGAGAGAAGAACATGACATAGAAAGAATTGGTGGTTTGTTGTCAGCTTTCTCTATTGGTTGCATAACCTTTACTCATGGAAATGGAGGAGAAAAGACAGGCTTCTGGGCAGCCTGATTCTGGAAACTAAGGAATAAGAGAGAGCTGCATTATTGCAACTAGGCATCCTTATACAAGAGGACAATATCCTGGCATGTTGATAGTTATCGTTGGGTAAAGAGGGAAGGACAAGGGGTAGGGAAAGGAGAATTTAAAAAGTAAAAGGAGAAGGGAGGAAAGGGAGAGAAAGACACTTATTGAACCACTCCATCCCAGACACTATTTATAAGTTAATTAATTTTATATTCATGGGAGAGCTATAATGTAGACATATTAATCTGAATATCAATTTTTATTGACATGCACGATACTCAGGTACAAAGTGGTTAATTAGCTTGGTCACAGAGCTACCACATAAGGGGTTTGGGTCCAAATACAAAGCACTATAACTCCAAGTAAAAAGGGTTATTATTTGTGAATACTCTCAACCTGAGAGACACAGGGTCTTTCACTGACATTTAAGGATCATGACAATATTTCAAAACAGAGATTGAAATCCTTCTTTTATGACGAAAAAATCTGAGACAAAAGGACATTGCAGTCTTTTTCAAAGTCATATTTACAAGTTAGAGTCTCAGGATTTGAAAACTGGTGTTCCTGACTACAAAGCTTATGAGCTTTTTTTTCTTACTATATTCTCACTATTGGAGGAAATCTATTTCCACAAGCATATTGTCCTTTAAGACCATAGCTCTCCTTTCTGAAATTGCAAGTTCTGCTAGCAACTTAGAGCTCTTAAAGTCAATGTCTCAGCCATGTGTGTGACCTCAAAGCATTTTTGTTATTAATGATGTCATGATTTTCTCCACAGCAACACTTCCTTGTGTTCTAGATTTTGTGAGTGAAAAAAAATTAAAGCCACATGGAAAGAAGTTGGTGGCATATAAAAACAGAAAAATATTCTTTTTCCAAAGCACAACTTTGAAAAGACTGGCATTTTAGAAATACCAAGAAATTAAAAATTAAAATTCTAACACACTCAGGATGCTAGAAAGGGGCATGGAGACTTATAATGGCTGTATTATATTTATACATTTGGAAGTGAGAGACAGAAAGTAAGAACTGTTCTCCATGGTTTTACTATCAGTGACACTTTACAAACTTCTGCACTTTACCAGCTTAATTATAAAGATCACGATACTCTTAGATGATGTACATACCAAGCCTTAGATAAAATGCTAAGTGTTTTACATACCTCACCTGAATTAATCCTTATAATCACCTTATAATCACCTTAGTAGAAAGCTATACTTAATGAGGTTAACTCCTTCCTCCCAAAGCTAACCAGTGGCTGGACTCAAATTTGAACTTGACCCTGCCTGACACCAAAGTTCTGCATTCAGAATAAGCACATTTAATTAGGCCATTTATCTAAGGGTTGCACACATATATTTGTTTTCTATAGTTCTCTGATCTACTGGTTTAGCTATTAAAAGCATAATTAGTCTATTCCCGAGTAAGGTGAGGAAAGGGCTATGAAAACGCAAAGGGCGCGTTAAAAATAACTACATTAAGCAAATCATTCCCTTCGCTGGACCTCAGCTGTACAATAGGGAGATTTTAAAAGGTAACTGCAAGGATCTTCTTAAAGGAAATGTGTTTGAGAGGCACCTGGGTGATGGGAAGTGGGTACCAGTTTCAAGTCACTGGTGCGCGAGCTCTATCTCAGCTCCAACACTTGCTAGCCGTGACTCTGGGCAAAAGATTGCATCTATCTGCACCTTCATTTCCTCAACTTTAAAATAGGAATCAAAACACCAACCTGTGAGTTACCATAGACTTAATGGGAAAAATGTGTTGGAAATATCCCACACAATTTCTGGAAAATATGATCAACACATTTTGTTTTCTTGCATTTCCCTCTGAACGAGAACCTTGTGAGAGGTTCTTGAAAGAATAAAGAAGGGAGAAGATCAATTCTTCAGATGAATTATACGATGCAGACCATTGACACATGAAAATATAACGTCTCCTTCTCACTGTTTTTGTTTCTGCTTTCTCTAATAAGCAGAATGACAATGAATAAATCCAGGAATGAGAAAGTAACATTCGTTAGGAAAAATCAAAACCCAAGGAAGAGTACGAGGAAAAATTTTATCTTATTCCTTCCTTTGGCACTCGGCTGCGTCTCTATTCTTAAGTCTAATTATTCATTAAAGAAATATTAACTTGGATCCCACTAAGTGTCGGGTCCTGTGTTTGGCTCTAAGAGTAAATGGGAACCTAGATAAAGTCCCTGTCCTCAAGGTACTAAAGGTAAGACCTTAGGGATCCAAGCAAATAAGTTTTTATTTTAATGCAGTGCAAAAGAAAAAAAAAAGTGCTCTGATTGGGGCAGGACAACTTGCACATAGCCTGTATCTGAGAGGCCAGCAGGGGCAATGACATATAAAACTAGAGAAGAAGGCACATTTTAATTGAAGAAAAGTGGAAGGACCACCAAGCACTGATGCTTTGGCTTGAGAACGGGATGAATGGATAGGAGAGACTTAGATGCCTAGGCAGAGATCTAGGTCTTTATTTCAAGGATATGGAGCATTCAAGAAGTAATGTGGCATGGCCAGAAGCAATTACTACAGCACCACGTGCAAGCAGACAATGTGTGTGTGTGTCTGTGCGCGCGCATGTGTATGTGTGTGCATGCACACATATGAAGGTAAGAGAGAGGTCTGGGTCTATGTAGCATATCTGATAATGATTTCCTCTTGGAACACTGCTACAGCTCCGGGTTCTCCCTTAACCTGCTCTGGCCATTTGTTTTCTCAGATAATCTATTTTCATTCTCTTTTTGTGTAGCTACTTTTTGCTCCTTAAGAGATTTTTTTTCCCCACTATCAATTCTCCTAAAAACCCCCTTATATTTATCTCTCAGGGGACCAGCTCATTTGCTTCAGTACACATTGTTGAGGCCCATGCACTCTCCCCTAGCGCCAGTTTTAGTACAGGTTTCTTATCCTTTCTTTGAAAGCCACTTCAGGTGCTTTCTTTTCTTCCCCAAACAGCACAGAGGCTGAAACAGGTGAGGATTCATCGAGAAGAAAGGTCAGTGGTTAATAGGCATAGCCAGAAAGTTTCCATCAAACACAGTCTTCTTCATAGTGCATAAAGCCCCAAGCGGCTCTGGGAAATGGAAGATGACCCAAGGAGAAATGGCCAGGTGTCTCATGCAGAGCCTGCCTCGTGTACAAGACACCCCAAATAATCCACATTAGCAGTGGTGTCCTCTTCTTTGCAGGTTAGAAAAAGAACACAGTTTTTAATTATATACACACACACACCCCCCATGGGTAGTAATGAGCAAGAACTCACTGCCCGACACTTTCCACCCCCATCCAGCTCCACATAGTTAAGCACTTTTAATTTTTTGAACTTTCTTGGCATTTTTTTCTAATAGTTACTTATTTTATGCCTATACTATTACTTCATAATTTCTCACTTTGAGACATTTTCAGTTGACTTTAGAACTCTAGAACACTTCCACCCAACCTCCTCTCCCTCCTTCATCCACTAAGTGTGACACTCTCTCTGCTTTCTGTGGTTCCCTCCCCATTTTATCTCATAGGCATTCTTTCTAATTAGATGATGGCATGTGTAATCAAATTTTGACATCTCCTTCTTAGAAAGTCTGGATTAAGAGAGTATCTTTCCAAAATTCTGTGACTGCCACAAGATAAAGTCCGGATTCCTCAGTAAAGCACACACAGCCCTGTACAGCCAATTACTAGCCAATACCCATTTCAAGCTGTGTCTCATCACACATGAATCCAGACTCCCCACTGATCACCACCCATTCCTTCCTCTTCTGTCCTTTGTACCTGCCATTCCCTTTCTCATTTCTGGAATTCCCTCTTTTCTCTTGCCTACCTGCGAAACTTCTCATTATTCAGGAATGTGTTCAGTCACCCTCTCTCACCCCCCACCTGAAGGAGGGGCACAATGTCCAGTGATGTTCCTGTCACCCTCACAGCACTCTGCTGAGGTCTATTGCAGTTTTGACCACAAGGTGGGATGGCTTTTTGTTAATGTGTTTGGCCCCCACGTGGACTAATGATCTTAGAAGGCAAGCTGCATCCCCCATATCGTTTCCTCTTCCGTCAATTGGGAGTAAAGGAATGAGGTTGTGTGAAGAGAGAGACCTATATTTAAATCCTGGCTATATCACTTATTGGTTGCTTGACTTAGATCATGTGACTTAGCTTTTTGTAGCCAAATGAGGCTTCTCTGGCAAATGAGAACACCACCACTAAGGGTGTCTTTAGATCTGCTACAGAGAATCTCATGCTTACTCCTTCATGTAGAGACTCCTGCATATCCCTAAACTCTGAACTTTGATTTGATGTGCAACTAGATGGGATTTTAGGGGGTTGCATCCTTGGAAGGAATGAAGGGTGAGTATATTTGGTATGCTAGATGGAAAGTTAACCAAATATTTGGCAATAAAAAGAGGAACTATGCAACTTATTAATTGTGTCTCCCAAATATTTCTGGGTCCCGCTTTTTCCAGGCAGATGGTAGGATTGTACATCCTTGGCTTCTTGGAAGTAATTCTGGCCACGTAACTTTCTTTGGTGAATGGAATGTGATCAGACCATGTAGGTTCCTTCTGGGCAGAGTGTGAAAGGCTGGCAAGCGATCTATCTTCTCACTCTCTCTCCCACTGCTGTGCATCTGGTGATGTTCTAGACAGTGGCTGATCCATCAGTCTGCTTCCTAGAGGGAGGGCATTGCAGAACAGGACTAGAGCCAATCCATTATGAACTTGCTCATATGTGAGAAATTAGCCTCTACTTTTTCTACCAACCACTGAAATTGTGGGGCTATTTATCACACATGGTAGGAAAAATTCAAGGTGGTCTTACTACGTTTGCTCCCTGGCATTATTCCCAGTCCTTTACATGGCAAAAGGTATTTTGCAGATGTAATTAAGACTATAAGTAATTGATAAGGAGATTACCTAGGTGGACCTAATCTAACTGCATGAGTCCTTTAAGAGAGCTGTCTCTGGCTGGTGGCAGAAGAAATCAGTTTTGAAGTGTGAGGGGCACTCAATGCAAGAGAAATTTTCTGCTGCTGAGATGGGAGGGATCATGTGGAGAGACCTGAGAATGGCTTCTAGGAGCAGAGAGTGCCCCCAGTCAGTAAGAAATTGTCATCAGCCAACAACTCAAATGAGCTTGAAAGTGAATTCTTTCCCAAAAACTGCAGCTAGGCACCCCACCTGCCAGACACTTCTATTTAAGCCTTGTGAGACCATACAGAGAGAACTAAGACTTATGAATATTTCTGATCTATGAGCTAATAAGCTATGAACTAATAAATAGGTGACTTTTAAGCTGCTCATTTTGTGCATTTGTGATGAAGTTATGGGAAACCCATACATTAAAACACCACATCCTAGCCCACCTAGACTGACACACAATTCAGATTTGCAGTGACGATGATTCCACTGTAAGTGCTTTTAAGGCAGAGACTGTGTCTTAAAGTGTTTGTTTATTGAGAGCCTAGAAAAGTGCCTCAAAGTGATGTGTGCTGATTACTCATGAGTTTAATCAAACTAAGAAAATAAGATTAATGTAATGTGTTTAGCAAAGTGTCAGATGTATACTTAATAAAATTTTTTGTAAGCATGTTATAACAATCATTGGTGTAGATTGGAAATGTATCACAGCTTTGAGAAATGTATCACAGCTTGGGGAAATGGTTAACTCTTTCCTCCATTCTTTTCAAACCACATAGTACAGTATATAATTGGAATTATATGTGTGTGTGTGTGTGTGTATATATATGTATTTATATATGTATTTATATATGTGTATATGATATACATATATAAATACATGTATATACATATATAAATACATATATGTATATACACACACATATGTATACACACACATATATATATATACTATACCTGAATACATAATATGGGAATAAGCAAAACTACATCCTTGAAAATCATGGGTCACTAATGTTTTCAATTCCTCAAGAATCCTTCTCTGAACCCTCAGAGTAGATGGAGTAGGTGGAGTCTTTTGGTTATATTTTTTCAAAGCATCCTCTATCTTTTCTCTAAGAATTTTCTCATTGTGGTTTTGATTTGCATTTCTCTGATGGCCAATGATGATGAACATTTTTTCATGTGTCCACAATGAGATACCATCTCACATCAGTTAGAATGGTGATCATTAAAAAGTCAGGAAACAACAGGTGCTGGAGAAGATATGGAGAAATAGGAACACTCTTACACTGTTGGTGGGACTGTAAACTAGTTCAACCATTGTGAAAGACAGTGTGGCGATTCCTCAAGGATCTAGAACTAGAAATACCATTGACCCAGCCATCCCATTACTGGGTAAATGCCCAAAGGATTATAAATCATGCTGCTATAGACACATGCACACGTATATTTACGGCAGCACTATTTACAATAGCAAAGACTTGGAACCAACCCAAATGTCCATCAACGATAGACTGGATTAAGAAAATGTGGCACATATACATCATGGAATACTATGCAGCCATAAAAAAGGATGAGTTTATGTCCTTTGCAGGGACATGGATGCAGGACTTACTCTTCCAAGTATATGTAAAGGAAGAGGAACGCTAGCCAGCATGCTAGGGACAGGACATTAGGACATCATTCTGTGTAAGGGGTCTAGCAAACTCTAGCTAGTTGAGTTTCTAGGGCTTTAATCCAATGAGCTAGAGTTTGGGGGACTGGAAGACAAGCCAAAAAAATCCAGGTGGTAAATTCTGGCCTTCAGATTGGGCTGATACAATGAGAGTTGTAGGAAAACCTGGTTAGAAACCAAGTGGTCTCCCAGTTGATTCATTCTGAGATTCTAGTGTCAAGTCTGTTTGACAACTGTGACCTAGCACAAGAGAAACAAATTGTTTCTGTGTCAAGAGATCAGATGTGAGTCTGGGGAAGGGAATTAATTCTAAGACTCATAAGATACTTGATAACTATAGACAACACTTACCTATTGTGTTGGGAATAGGAACTGGTTAGGCACTTTATATGTTGTCACATTTTATCTATAGAGAAACTCTTAGAAGGAAGCGCTAATAGAATCTTCATTTTAAATATGAGAACCTGAAGCACAGTTTCTCAAAATTATAAAGCCAGTATCAAGGTCATAAGGCTGGTCAGTGGTAAAATGGGGCAGTGTGCATGCTGAAGCCACAGTCTAACATCATCTCAGTGTGAGATGATGAAAGGGAGTGTGTGTTGGAAGCCACAAATAGAGATGAAATCTGATCCTACTATTTTTCAGCTGGGCTAACCTAAACAAATTTATTAACCCTTCTGAGCTTCATTTGTCCTTTTCTGCAAAGTAGGTACAATTATACTTAAATCCAGGAGTGGTGATGGGATTATATAATCATAATCATGGAAAGTGTTCAACAGAGCAGATTTTCAACACATTTTACATAGCCCCCCAACCTTCTGCCTCTTTAGGGATTGATTTGTGCATCCGAGGGGGCCTTTATCTACATGTGGAGATCCTCAGACCTTGCCCAGATGGGAAGGTCAAGGAAAAAGAGAGGTGAGATGATCAAGAATTGCCTGCCTTGCTATTTCTGGCCTATTTGCTTGCTGCTGAATGAAGGTAATAGTGCTTAGCTTACAGGGTTTTTATGAAGATCAAATGAGATCATTTTTGTGAGAATGCTCTACAAATGTAATGTAAAGGCATGTCAAGTATTATTATTCCTTCAAGTCTGTCTCATTCAACAGAAAAGAAGACAGAAAGAATCCTAAAGCCAGAGCATTGTTAGGAGACAGATTTGTGTTTTCAATTGTTCTTCTTGGAAATTCTAAAAGTAGTTTCAGCCTGAATGAGTATTGAAGCGATTTCAATTTCCTTTTAAATTGAGAGATTCCAAAACTCTGTGATTTAGGCTCCCTGGAAAAATCACTGACGCTGTCTTCCTGCTCTCGGTTCTAATCAAGTATTTGATACTTAGCTGAAAGTAATAATAATAATAATAATATCTTCCATAATGATTAACCATTATAGAAAGACAGGCAAGTTCACCCATTGAGGAACTGCTCTGGTTTGAAGAACCAAATTCATTATATTGGTTTCCAAGGTCCTTTACAGTCTGAAACCTATTTTATTTTTCACTCTGCCTTTTCCCTCCAGCTTCCAGCCCCAGCCTTTTTTGTACTGATCTACTTACCACTCAGTTGATATATCATTCAACTCCATGCCTCTGTGCTTTAATTCATGCTTTTACTCTGCCTAGAATGAATGCCTTTCCCACCACCAGCCTTCCCACACTATGTATAGGCTTCCCCATCCTGAAGTTAGAATTTATGTTTTCTTCCCCTATGTTTCCCTTGGAGCCATTTATGCAGCCAGCCTTCCCCTCCCTCCCTTCCCCCATCCATCTCTCCATCCATCCTTCTCTTTCTCTCTTCCTCTGTCATCCTGCATCTGACAGTCTCCTGTATTCCTGGCACTGTCCAAAATCTTAAAGCCCTACAAAAGGGTAAAAAAACAAATGAGTAAACAAAACACTACTGCTCAGTCTTCAAATGGTCCTTTATTTAATATGAGTAATTACAAAGTATTGTGGTCACAGTGAGAAGATAAGAAAATGGTTACAGCTGAAAGCAGAAAAATATTTTCTAATGGGAAAATCAAATAAGACTTCAGATAGGAGGTGATATTCCCATTTACCCCTTTTGAAGAATGAATATGAAATTGTCATATGGAACACCTAAATCGCAGCAATTTTCATACTGTTATATGCTACTTGAATATGTGGCTTCCTACCTCCGTAATTCTGGGAGTCACTGGAGAGTATAAGTCATATTTTTGTATATACTGGATATTCATATTCATCCCTTGTCAGATGCATTGTCTGCAAATATTTTCTCCTATTCTATAGGTTATCTGTTTACTCTATTGTAATTTCTTTTGCTTTTCAGAAGCTTTGCAGTTTATGTCCCATTTATCTATTTTTTTTATTGTTGTTGCATTTGTTTTTCAGGTCTTAGTTTAAAAACGTTTTGCCTAGAATAACACTCAGAAGACTTTTCCCTAGGTTTTCTTTTAGTATTTTTATAGTTGTGGGCTAAGTCTTTAATTTATCTAGAGTTGATTATCGTATATGGTGAGAAATAGGGGTTCAGTTTCATTCTTCCGCATTTGACAATTCAATTTTCTCAGCATCATTTATTGGAAAGAGTGTCCTTTCCTTGGTATATGTTTTTGCCATCTTTGTCAAGGATCAGTTAGCTGTATTCACAAGTACCATGCTGCTTTAGTTACTATAGCCTTGTACTATAATTTGAAGTCAGGAAATGTGACGCCTCTAGCTTTGTTCCTTTTGCTTAAGATTTCTTTGGCAACATCATTCACAACAACAACTAAAAACTCTATTAAAAAGTGGGCAGAGGACATGAATGGACATTTTTCAGAAGAAGGCATACAGATGGCCAACAAGGATATGAAAAAAATGCTCAACACATCTAATCACCAGAGATATATAAATCAAAACCAAATTGAGATACCATCTCACATCAGTCAGAATGGCTATTATGTAAAAGATGAAAAATAACATGTTGGCAGGATTCATAGAAAAGGGAATGCTGATACACTATTGGCACTAATGTAGAGTAGTACAGACTCTATGAAAAACAGTATGGCGATTTCTCAAAGAACTAAAAATAGGACTAGCATTTGATCTAGCAATCCCACTACTGGGTATCGACCCAAAAGAAAATAAACCATTATATAAAACAGATGCCAGCACTTGTATGTTTATTATAACGCTATTCACAATAGCAAGGATATAAAGATATGGAATCAACTTGAGTGTCCATCAGTGGATGATTGGATATATGTTTTTATATATGGAATACTACTCAGCCATAAAAAAGAATAAAATCATGTCTTTTGCAGCAACATAGATAGAACTGGAGGCCATTATCCTAGGCGAAATAACTCAGAAACACTAAGTCAAATATCACATGTTCTCACTTATAAATGGGAGCTGAATTATGTATGCACATGGACATAGAGCATATGGAATAAAAGACACTGGATACTCAGAAGGGTGGGAAGTTATAAGGAGAATGAGAGATGAGAAATTGTCTAGTGGGTACAATTTACATTATTTGAATGATGGTTACACTAAAAGCCCAGACTTCACCACTATGCAACATATCCATATAAGAAAACTGCACTTTCGTTGTCTTTTACATACAACAAAAAATGACTTATTCATTCATAGTCTTTTAAGGAATTCCTGCCACAGTGAAATGAATAGATAGACAGATATATGGTGATGTTTTAGGGAGAGGAAAATATTTTCTTTTCCATGTCATATAGGAGAGTATGATGACAATATAGGACAAAAACCAGGCTTAGAGGTGAGCACTAAGAAGAACCTCATGCTACATTATGAAACAATAATAATAACTAATGTTTATTAAGCACTTAATAGGTTACAGACACTTGCTGAATATTTTCCCTGTATTACCATAATCTATAAAACAATCTTGGATAGAGGGATTATTATTATCTCTATTTTAAGCTGAAAAGACTGAAGCACAAAGAGGTGAAGCAGCTTTCTTATGTCATAGACTTATGATTCAGCTAAGATTTAACTCTGGCATCAGTAGCATTCCTGCACATTAATACTATCCAAGCCAAGAGACGAATCAGAAATGAAATCCCATTCACAGATGCCACAAAAAGAATAAAATATCAAGGAATACAGCTAACCAGGGAGCTCAAAGGTCTCTACAAGGAAAACTACAAAACACTGATCCAAGAAATCAAAGATGACACAGACAAATGAAAAAATATTCCATGCTCATGAATAGGAAGAATCAATATAATTAAAGTGCCCATACTGCACAAAGAAATATATAAATTCAATGCTATTCCTATTAAGCTACTGAAATTCTCCATAGAACTAGAAAAACCCAATATAAAATTCATATAGAACCAAAAGAGAGCCCAAATAACCAAGGTAATCCTAAGCAAAAAGAATGAAGCAGAAGGCATCATGCTACCCAACTTCAAACTATACTGTAGGGCTACAGTAACCAAAACAGCATGGTAGTAATACAAAAACAGACACATAGACAGATGGCACAGAAGAGAGAGTACAGAAATAAGGCCACACATCTATAACTGTCTGATCTTTGATAAAGCTAACAAAAACCAGCAATGGGGAAAGAACTCCCTATTCAATAAATAGTGTGGGGATAACTGGCTATCCATGTGCAGAAGATTAAAACTGGATCCCCGCCTTATACCATATACAAAAAATCAACTCAACACAGAGTAAAGACTTAAATCTAAAACCCAAAAGTATAAAAACCCTGGCAGACAACTTAGGCAATACCATTCTGGACATAGGAACAGGCAAAAGCAATCACAACAAAAATGAGAAATGTGATCTGATTAAACTGAAGGGTTTCTTCACAGCAAAAGAAACTATCAACAGAATAAAAAGACAACCAGCAGAATAAACAGACCACCTACAGAATGTGAGAAAACATTCACAAACTATGCATATGAAGAAAAGTCTAATATCCAGCATCTTTTAGGAACCTAAACAAATTTGGAAGAAGAAAAAAACCCATTAAAAAGTAGGCAAAAGACATAAGCAGACACTTTTCAAAAGAAGACATACATGCAGCCAACAAGCATATGAAAAAAATCTCAACACCACTGATCATTAGAGAAATGCAAATCAAAACCACAATGAGACACCATCTCACACCAGTCACACTGGCTATGATTAAAAAAAGTCAAAAAATTACAGATGCTGGCAAGGTTGTGGAGAAAAAGGAACACTTAAACACTGTTGGTGGGAGTGTAAATTACTTCAACCATTGTGGAAAACATTGTGGTGATTCCTGAGAGAACTAAAAACAGAACTACCATTCAACCCAGCAATCCCATTACTGGGTAGATATCGAAAGGAATACAAATTATTCTATCATAAAGGCACATGTATGTGTACGTTCACTGCAGCACTGTTCATAATAGCAAAGATGTAGAATCAGCCTAAATGCCCATCAGTGGTAGACTGGGTAAAGAAAATGTGGTATATATGCACCATGGAATACTATGCAGCCATACAGAATGAGATCATGTCCTTTGTGGGAACATGGGTGGAGCTGAAGTCTATTGTCCTTAGCAAACTAATGCAGAAACAGAAAACCAAAATACCACAAGTTCTCACTTACAAGTGGGAGCTAAATGATGAGAACACATGGACACAAAGAGGGGGACAACACACACTAGGGCCTATTGGAGGGTGGAAGTTAGGATGAGAGAGAGGATCAGGAAAAATAACTAATGGGTGCTAGGCTTAGTACCTGGGTGACAAAATAATCTATACAACAAACCCCTATAACACAAGTTTATCTATACAACAAACCTGCACATGCACCCCTGAACTTAAAATAATTAAAAAAAAAAAAAAAAAGACTTCTGTGTCATGCTTAGTAACTACTTTTTTATCTTGGAGGTTGTAAGCAGAGCAAGAACATTTTCAGGTTAGTTTTCTGTACTGACTTCACACTCTGATGGCGTTGCAGATAATAGAAGAGAGAGAATGAGATTGGCTGAAGGCAGCCCAAGAGATTTACTGCAGTGATCCAGGCACGAGGAGAGATGACGGGTGCCATGGTTTGAATGTCCCCTCCAAAACTTCATTTTGAAATCTAATTGTTATTGTGACAGTACTAAAGGGTAAGGCCTTTAAGAGGTGATTAGGTGATGAGGGCTCTGCCTCATGAATTGATTAATATTGTTATCATGAGAGTGAGTTAGTCATCATAGTAGCGAGTTGTTGTTGTTGTTGTTGTTGTTGAGACGGAGTCTCGCTCTGTCGCCCAGGCTGGAGTGCAGTGGCCGGATCTCGGCTCGCTGCAAGCTCCGCCTCCCGGGTCCACGCCATTCTCCTGCCTCAGCCTCCCGAGTAGCTGGGACTACAGGTGCCCGCCACCTCGCCTGGCTAGTTTTTTGTATTTTTTAGTAGAGACGGGGTTTCAGCGTGTTAGCCAGGATGGTCTCAGTCTCGTGACCTTGTGATCCACCCGTCTCCGCCTCCCAAAGTGCTGCGATTACAGGCTTGAGCCACCGCGCCCGGCCAGTAGAGAGTTTTTAACAAAAGCATTACGTTCAGACCTCCATTCTCTCTGCCTCACATGCTTGCTTGCCTTTCTGCCACGTTGATGCAGTACAAAGGCCTCTATCAGATGCCAACATGATGCTCTTAGACTTCCCAGACTCAAGAACCATGAGCCAAATAAATTCCTCTTTAGTAAAACTTACCCAGTCTCAGGCATTCTATTATAGCTGCAAAAAGCAGACTAAGACAATGGGCCTGAAGCTAAGGTAGTGACAGTGGAGATGTCTAGACAGGGGCCATTTGAGAGACATTAGGAGTCACTGCAGGTTGATAACTGATTGTCTGCGGATAGTGAGCAGAGGGCGGGAAGAAGTTGAGGTTGATCTAGGTCCTGCTTCAGACAATGTGAAGTTGGCCACACTAGATGAGCAACACTCAGAATAGAATGTAGACGAGACACTGGTGGAACCCTAATTGGTGATATTCTGCTGATGGCTGGTTGTATGAATCTGAAGTTAAGAAAGTTCTGGTCTTGAAGACACATGCACACATGCACACGTGTGTTTATTGCTGCACTATTCAAAATAGCAAAGACTTGGAACCAACCAAAATTCCCTGCAATGATAGACTGGATAAAGAAAATGTGGCACATATACACCATGGAATACTATGCAGCCATAAAAAAAGATGAGTTCATGTCCTTTGCAGGGACGTGGATGAAGTTGGAAACCATCATTCTCAGCAAACTAACACAAGAACAGAAAACCAGACACTCCATGTTCTCACTCATAAGTGGAGTTGAACAATGAGAACACATGGCCACAGGAAGGGGAACATCACACACTGGGCCTGTTAGCGGGTGGGGACTGGGGTAGGGATAGCATTCGGAGAAATACCTACTGTAGATTATAGGTTGATGGGTGCAGCAAACCACCATGGCACGTGAATACCTATGTAAGAAACCTGCATGTTCTGCACATGTCTCCAGAACTCAAAGTATAATAAATAAATAAATAAAATAGAAACTTACCATAGTTAGTAAAGACATGATAATTAAAGCCATGTGACTGGTGGACTAACCCAGAAAGATGACAGAGTTTGCAGAGGGAAGAGGGACTCTGGCATGTATAAATGATGGAAACGACCTGGAAGAGATGAAAGAATTGAAGGTATATAAGGCCAGTGGGGTCTAATCAGTGCAGCAAGGCTCCTGAGAGAGGAATTCAAGCCACAATGCAAGAAGGTTAGCTTTATTTAGAGAAGGACACATTGTCTGTGGTGTCAGAAGGGAATGAGGAAAATACAGATGCAGATGCAGGTAAGATGTGGGAGTTACGCTTTGTATTTTCTCACTGAAGTAAGAGGCAAGTTGATGTAACTAGACTGAGAAAGGAAGGTTTGAATGATCAGAGATTTGGAAAAAAATAAATGGAGGTTTGAAATGAAGGTATTCCAAAGCAGTGTGCAGGACCTGGTTAGCATGAGAGGCTGAAAGCACATCGTAATTTCAGAGGAACCAGCATATGCAGTAGAGCATGACCTGTTAAACCACCTGTGCCTTCGGTATTCCCTGATTTTAATGTCTGCCTCATCCAGTCTCCAGCAGTACCAGCAACTGTCGTAAAGACTGATGTTGAGGGATGGCGCCAGCTTCCAGAGCATCCAACATCTGTTTTTATTCATTTGCTACTAGATTTCAGATCCCTTTCGAACCAGCACTGTGAACCATTTTACAGAAACAAACAATAGAGCTTTCATGTTGGGTGATTGTGATTAGTTACATTTCTCTTAAGTAACAGGAAGAGACTTAAAATAAAACTCTTTGGATTTTATTAATATACCACTAGGTTAAGGCTAATACATCTCTATTTAGTCAGAGAGAGATTTAAATCACCTTAAGTACTTATCTCCATACAGGCAGGCAAGTCTATGTTACTATGGCTTTTATTTCCATGGTAAATTTACATAAGGATTAGTAAGAGTTCTCTGAGCTTTGCAATTAGCCCTGAGTTGGAATCCTGGCATTGCCACAAACCAGCTGTGAGACGTTGGGCAAATTAGTCAAATGCAAATGCGCTGCATGTTAATTTTCTCATCTGTAAAATGGGAGCTTTGAGGCATACCTTGGAGTATTACACAAAATACTAGAAATAAGATATTTTAAATATCTAGAATAGTGCTCAGTAACAAATATGTCACAATATTCTATTGTTATAAAAAAGAATCAATAGACTGTTATAACAAAGAACCATAGACTGTCTTTATCCTGGAGAGAGGAGAATAATGGCAGCCGAGTTGTCATAAAGCATAAAATGAATTTTCCCTCCATTCTTCTGGAAACGAGATGAAGAACTGGGTCGCTGCTGTTCTGAGCAGACAATGTAGGCTTAATGTGGTGATTAGACAAAAAAGAATAGACATCAGGCTGAGACTCTTCAACTGGCAACAGAGTCTAACATCTTCTATTTGCTGTTTTGTGTTTGCTTTATTCATTACATTATTTTCAAGTTTACATTTCACTTATGGCAAGTGATTCTTATTTTCCATTTAAGATAGTAATTGATGTTCATTTTTAAAGTGAACATTTTATAGTAAAAAGTGAATCCGTTAAAAGAGAAATACTAAATATCAGTGTTTTGCATATAAGGCAAATATCCTGAATATGACAAAGAAATGATTGATATTTAAGAAATACTGGCTCAGTTAAGGAGAAGGCTGCCTATTCTTAAATCTCGTCACTTCTCACCTGTTATGGTTTTGCATTCATGAGGGAGTCAGATACATTCAGTATTTGATAGCTTGATGACAGTGATTCTCAAAAGCGGACAACTCTCCAAAATGCATTTTAGAAACGTACAGTGAACGTTTTTGTTTAAGCCACAAATTGGGCATAGTGATCAATATCTTATGTGTGGGAGTCACGATGCTGTGTGTTCTGTATTGCCAGGGACAGCCCCTCACACAAAAAAACTGTTTCTCACTTCACGCCATTTTCAAAGTTTCTACTCCATACTTCATAACAAATGCTTTTAACTATTACACACACACACACACACACACACACACACGATTGTAATTTTCATGATACCACAATAAACCTAATTGTCCAGGAATACAACTACCATGTAAAATGAGAAAATATTTTGTTATTTTTAGAATGTTACTACGGTTTGTTCCCCATTGAGAAAATCACCAACAGTAATGACTTTGTGATATTTGAGTTGCCAAGATAATACGCTCAGATACATCTGTGTTTGTAGCTGTTATATTCTGGTAAGCCTATGATCCTGGAAACATCTGACAATGTGTTAAGCTTTCTAGAATATTCATATGTCAGTAATCATAGATAAAATATTTATACTAATAAAAATGTCTGTGTACATTGTAAAATATTTATAATCCAGTAGCATATATTATGTATTGGATTAAAGATTTTGTTCTATTAAAACTTTATTTTATATACTACACGCAGGTCTTTCTGTTGGCTTTTCTTGAAATTATATGTGCAACTGGTTATATTATCTATGAATTTCACTTCATGATTTTGCAAAAGGGCCTTTAAAAAGTGGAGATGTTGGGACAAATAGAGTACCCTGACTAACATTGTTGAGTCCACCAGTGCTGGGTTCAAATTCTGACAATTTACACCTGAAGTCCTCTAAGCCAGTTTTTATATTTGAAGCTTACTTTTCCCATTGCAGATACAAAAAAAAAAAGAAGCAGATAAAGTTTTACAATTGCAACTTTTATATAAAAGTCAACTTCTTAGTTGCATACCCACTAACGTTATACCTGTGATATCTTGAGCAGTTTTTTTTTCTGGGTTCCTATTTGCAGCCTGGCTCCCTGTTTACAAGGAGAGGATTATATCAGTGTACTGAGGATTATATCAGACCCCGCAATGCACTTAGCAGGGCACCTAGCACATATAAAGTATTAAAAATATACTAGCCTTTCTGTATAAATTGTAATTTTGCAAAGATTGCTTACCCCTCAGAGCCTCATCTGTGAGATGAAGATAAAAACTGTTATTTCAGAAGATTGTTACAAGAATCTACTGATGTAATGTTTGAAAACTAAGTTTTATGCTTTGGCATGTTATAACTCTTTAAATGTTAATTCTTTTCTCTTCATATGTGCTCATCTTAACTCTACCTCCTATAAATCTTATTCCTGAAACCATAGCACTCAATATGTTATGTTTAGGAACTACAGCCTCTCTAAATTAATCACAGTAGAGAAACATGACAATTAACACGTATGCCACTCCAAAGCTGGCTTTTCTATGACAGTTGAATCTGTAAAACCTTGTAAAATTCTTTTTTTTTTTCTTTGTATCTGCAATGGGAAAAGTAAGCTTCAAATATAAAACCACAGTACAAGACTTCAGGTGTAAACCGTATGTATTTCAGGTTGCATATGAATTTAAATGGCTTTCCTGATAATATTAATAAGATAAAATGGAAGGGATGTGCATTTCTCCATTCTGGGCTCTTCAGAGCATTCACATTATTTAGATTTGGACACTTCACTGGAGCTCTGGCCACCCTATAAATTGCAAATGTGCTTGTACTTTGAATAGTCTCAAATGTTCAGTGAGTAATACAGTCGTTCATATCCCCCTCTCACCGGGCGTGCAATTCACCTGTCTTACACCACGACTGGTTATAGGTGGTGTAGAGGCTACCCAGACTACACCAGTGCTGATTAAGACCTGGAGCTTAGGAAAGATCCATAGGTCATTTCTTCTAGACTTCCCTTTACACCTCCTCTGAATTCCCACATCTTCCTTATCCTTCAAGGTAAAAGTTATAAAAAGCGTAGATTCTAGGCTTAGACAAAAGGTTTGAATTCCTATGCAATCACAAATGAGCTATAAAACATTATTCAAACCCTCGTCACCTTAATTTCCTTATCTATAAAGTAGGGATCACATACACTTGTTATACATTAGACAATAAATAAATGAGATAATATGTAATGAATGCATGATGCGAAATTTCTTTTTTTCAAAAAGGCAACTTTTATCTTCCAATGAACATTTTTTTTAGTTCTTAATTTATCTTCCAACTAGCAATTGCTTTTTTTGCATATACCTCCAAATGTTAATCTTCACTTAAAGTTGATGAAGGTGACAATATTCATTTTGTATATGTCCCCAGCCAGCCCTAAAAGTTTCTAACATAGAGTTGAATACAGATAAATGATAGCATATGGATGTGTTTCAGACATGTAAGAACAGCAAACAATGCATCAGGAAGATGAAA
Source organism: Chlorocebus sabaeus (assembly GCF_047675955.1). NCBI lineage: Eukaryota > Metazoa > Chordata > Mammalia > Primates > Cercopithecidae > Chlorocebus > Chlorocebus sabaeus. The sequence goes on along the minus strand of NC_132911.1, from coordinate 135,014,138 downwards.
TATAGTCATCCCTCCGTATCCCCAGGTCTGCAGGGCCAACTGTGGGACTTGAGCATCTGTGAATTTTGATATGTGAGAGCGGTCCCAGAACAAATCCTTCATGGATACTGAGGGACAACTATGTTCAAGAAATGTTTGGTAACCAGAAAAATCAGGCATCAGTTTTAACGTATATGTAAATTAATAATCCATTCAAATACATTTGTGCAGCCTTTACTACTTTTGGACAGAAATCATTATTTTCATTTAGTGGAAATATGGGCAGATAATCTGATGGGTCCACAGTCATGAAGCTGGTTAGTGTCTGCATCAGTTAAAATGTTGTCAGTTGCTAGGGGAAGAAAACCTGATTCAAACCAGCTAAGAAAAACAGGAATGGGTGCTCATGTAAGGTAAAATGTCCAGGATTAGACCTGGCTTCACCTAAGTCATGATTCAGGGTCTAAGCGGTGTCACAAGGTTCCACTTTTTTCTTTGGCTCCTCTCGGTGGGACACGTTACAGGTTCTTCCTGGTGACTCCTGAAACAGCTTCAGGTTATCAATGCCCCAGCATCTGTTCCAGCACTTCCCAGAGAGCGGTGATGGGAGTGAGATAACTGAGTCATGGTGACAGTGAATGGTTTGAGCTGGATCACTTCTCTACTCCTGAACCTGTTTCTGTGGCTGGGGGTGCTGTATGCACTGACAGCATAGCTCAGTCAAGGCCTACACATCTGGAATATGGGTGGAGGCGATAGTATGGGAAAGGGAGGGGGATAAAGTCAGCCTTGTTTGCCTTATGCATGTGGAGAAAAGGAATGACAATCCTCCCAAAGCAAAATCAGAACATTGTTCTCAAAAGACTGATAAGGCATGTGATAGGCAAAATAATAAGTCTACTCCTGTGGCAAAATCAAGAAAACATACTCCTCATGAAGGTCTTATAATTGTCCTTTTCCTTACGTATCCTGGGATTATCTGTTGGAATTCATGTGTGTGTGTGTGTGTGTGACACACACACACACACATGCATGCATATATCACCCATATCTATGTATTACATATATATGTACATGCACATATATATTTTTTCATTTCATTTCATTTCAATTATATATATATATAGATATATAGATATATAGATATATAAATATAGTGTTAGTCCATTCTCACACTGCTATAAAGAAATACCTGAGACTGGGTAATTTATAAAGAAAAGGAGTTTAGTTAGCTCATGGTTTTGCAGACTATACAGAAAGCATAGCAGCTTCTGCTTCTGGGGAGACCGCAAGGAGCTTCCAATTATGGCAAAGGCAAAAGAGGGGGGTCAGCACTTCACATGGCAGGAGCAGGAGAAAGATAAAGGGGAGGTGCCACAGACTTTTAAATTACCAGATCTCACAAGAATTTACGATCACAAGAACAGCACCAAGGGAGAAATCTGCCCCCATGATCAAATCACATCCTACCAGGTCCCACCTCCAACACCTGGGACTACAATTTGACATGAGATTTGAGTGGGGACATAGATCCATACCATATATTCTACCCTGGCCTTTCCCACACTTCATGTCCTTCTCACATTGCAAAATGCAATAATGTATTTCAACCATTCCCCAAAGTCTAGGCTCATTTCAGCATTAACTCAAAAGTCCAAAGTCTCATTTGAAACAAGGCTAGTTCCTTTTGCCTATGAGCCTGAAAAATCAAAAACAAGTTACTTATTTCCAAGATACAATGAGGGTAAGGCATTGGGTAAATACTGCTGCTCCAAAAGGGAGAAATGGGCAAGAAAGGAGCTACAGGCCCCACACATGTCCAAAATCCAGTAGGGCAGTCATTAAACCTTAAAGCACCAAAATGATCTCTTTGACTGCATGTCTCACATCCAGAGAACACTGATGCAAGGGATGGGCTCCCAAGGTCTTGGGAATCCCTGCCCTGTGGCTTTAGAGGGTTCAGCTTCTGTGACTGCTCTTAAGGGCTGGCATTGAGTACCTATGGCTTTTCCACATATAAGGTGCAACCTGTCAGTGATTCTATTATTCTGGGGTCTGGAGGATGGTGGTTCTCTTCTCATAGCTCCACTAGGCAGTGCCCCAGTGGGGAGTCTGTGTGGGGCTTCCAGCTTCACATTTTTCCTCTACACTGTCCTAGTAGAGGTTTTGCATGAGGGCTCTCTCCCTGTAGTAGGCTTCTGCCTGGACATCCAGGCTTTTTCACACCTCCTCTGAAATCTAGGAAGAGGCTCCCAAGCTTCAACTCTTGCATTGTGTGTACTTGCAGGGTTAATAACACATGGAAACCATGAAGGCCCCTGGCTTGAACCCTCTGAAACAGTGGTCCAGGACCCATTTTATACCTGGACCCATTTTAGCCATGGCCAGAGCTGGAATGGCTGGGGTGCAGGAAGAAGTGTCCCAAGGCTGTGCAGGACAGAAGGGCTCTGCACCTGGACCATGAAAGCATTTTTCCCTCCTAGGCCTCTGGGCCTATGATGGGAGGATCTGCCTCAAAAGACTCTGAAATGCCTTCAAGGCCTCTTGCCCTTTTTTCTTGGCTATTAGCACTTGGCTCCTCTTTACTTACGCCGATTTCTGCAACCTGCTTGAATTCCTCACCTGAAAATTGGCTTTTCATTTTTACCACAGGGCCAGGCCACAAAGTTTTTAAACTTTTATGCTCTGCTTCCCCTTTAAATGTAAATTCCAGTTTTAAGTAATTTCTTTGCTCATGCATATTAGCAAAGGCTTTTAGAAGCAACCAGAGTGCTTCTTGAATGATTTGCTTCTTAGAAATTTGTTCCACTCTCAAGTTCAAAGTTCCACAGATCCCCAGGGCAGGGGCACAATGTCTCCAAGTTCTTTGCTAAAATATAACATGCATGATCTTTGCTCCAGTTCCCAATAAGTTCCTCATTTCCATGAGATCTCCTCAATTTTGACTTCACTCTCTATATCATTATCAGCATTTTGATCACAACCATTCAACTAGTCTCTAGGAAATTCCAAACTTTCCCTCATCTCCCTGTCTTCTTCTGATCCTTCCACACTCTTCCAACCTCTGCCTGTTACCCTATTCCAAAGTCACTTCCACACTTTCAGGTATCTTTATAGCAATGCCCTGTTCCACAGTACCAATTTTCTGTAGTAGTCTATTCTTGTACTGCTATAAAAAATATCTGAGACTGGGTAATTTATATTTTTAAAAAAGATTTAATTGGATCATGGTTCCATAGGCTATACAGGAAGCATAGCAGCTTCTGCTTCTGGGGAGGCCTCTGGGAGCTTCCAATTATGGAAGAAGGCAAAAGTGGGGAGCCAGCACTTCACATGGCTGGAGCAGGAGGAAAACAGAGAGAGGGGAGGTTCCATACACCTTTAAAGAACCAGATCACACGAGAACTCACTTATTATCACAAGAACAGCACTAAAAGGCATATCCACCCTCATGATCCAATCACCTCCCACCAGGCCCCACCTCCAACATTGAGGATTACAATTTTACATGAGATTTGAATGGGGACACAGATCCAAACCGTACCATGTATGAAGCATGATAAAGTGACTCTCACGGAATTTCCATTGTGCTGCAACAGTGCCAAGGCTGTGGTAAAAGTACAAATAAACTCAGTACAAAGGGCCAGAAAATTAACTGTTAGCTGGGAAATTGGTTCCAATTTACAGTCTAAAAATAATAATAAAAGATTGATGAATGAGGAAAAGACACTAGTAAACCGTTAGGTCAATATTTATCCTTTCAGGGAAGTAAAACTAAAGACTCAAGGTCTTACCCATTATCACATGGCTCTAGAGTCTATTTTTCCCCAAGTTATATTAATCAGAAACTTACTTATGTGCTATATATTTTTAGTTTTCTGTAGAGTTAAAAGTTAATATTATTTGGAATTAAAAGCTAATATCATTAGTTATATAATTATAATTAATATAAGCAATTAATATAATGTAAATATTAGCCATTGTATTGGCTTTTAATTTGGACCACTGTAAACAGTAATAGCCTGAAGAACACTTTTGAAATTTTTATATAGCTGTTCTTAAAGACATTGATCATTATCTTTACCAATAATCCCTGGTAAGACTCTGTCAGATTGAGATAACTCCTCTAAGAATTAACCCAAGTCAAAGAGTTAATTTTTCTTGAAAACTTTATTACAGTTCCTTTTACCAGCAAAAAATAATAATAATTCTTCACGATAAAGAAAAAAACGTATATCTAAACTTAAAGTTCACTTAAAGTGATTATTTATTCATTTAACAAATATTTACCAAGCACCTAGATATTTTAAGAAATGCAAGCATGGCAGTGCAAAAGGCAAAGTCTCTGCTCTAATGGAGATTTCATCCTGGTAGAGAGAAAAATGCAAATAAAATGTATACTGTAATATCAACTAATAATAAGCATATTGAATAAAAGCATTCTTAGCCTATGTTTTTGCAATACCCATTTCTTTCTTAGCACCTCACTGACCTCTCAATAAAGATTTTCAGTTTATCACTATGACAAATACTTTGAAATAAAGGTTTTTGCTTTAAACTGCCTTCTTTGTTTCTGAAATTAGTTTTAGCCTAAATGTAAACATTCCCTTAACTTGAATCAGGTGATTAGATTTGTTCCTATTGTATTCATTGCAATTGACTCACATAGAGCTTGTACTCAGTATTTTTGCTAAGGATTCAAGGAGAGACACAGGAATATGACCAGGTGTAATAAAATGTGATAAGTTTTATGCTAACCAGAAGAAATAGGAATTCCAGAGACAAATAGAAGCATTCTAGGTAGGTAGAAACAGCAAGATCAAAATGTATTATTTGCCTGCCCAGCACATTTAATACATTTGAGACATGGGGTGGTGAGATAGGGATGATAAGGGAGTAGTGGTAGGTAAGAAACAAGTGAGGAGGCTGAAAAGTGGTTGTAGGGGACTTATCAAGATGAGCCTTGATTGTCATGCTGACAAGCTGGGACTCGATCCTGTAGATCCAATATTGGCAATATCTGTGTGAACAGAAGACTAAGAATGGCATTTAAATGATGCCAACTCATCACTCAATGTCCTAATCCTTTTTCTAACAACACACAGATCTTTCAGTTTTTTGAATCAATATTAGATCTTGTTACTTCTCTTTCCAATTGCTCCCCATCTTATATATAGTAAAAACCAGACTCTTTGAGTTAGACTGCAGAGTGCTGCATAACTTGATCTATTGGTCCTCTGACCTCATCTCCTCTACTCTTCTCCTTGCTCAATCTACTGTCACACTTACCTTGTTTTTTAACATGACAAGCAATCTTCTTCCTTTGCACTTGCCTTTCCTTTTGCCTGCCATGTTCTTTGCCTAGACGCTCACATGGCTTGGTTCCTCCACTCTTCAGGTTATTGCTTGGTGGGATCTACCATGTCTATACTACTTAAAATTGGAGAACTTCTTACTGTTTCTTGTCCCCAATATCCTATTTAATGTTTGGCCATAAAACTGATACACTCTGGTATATTATATAATTTACCCACTTACCATGATTAAAACCTATCCCCCCAACTAGAATGTCAAATTCAGAAGCGCAGGAGAGTTTGTCTCTACCGTCCGCTGCTGTATCCCTAGCAATGCATGGCCCTTGGTAACAGCTCAATAAGTATTTGTTGAATGAATGAAAGAATAAGTGAATCTCTCCAACTCCAAATCTTTTCCCTGTAGTCACTATTCAAGACTACAGAATCACAGTTTTCTTAATGTGCTCTCACAAATTACTATTTTACAACCAATTTATTCTGAGGGCAATTTTTCACTGTTCACAATTTCCTGTTACGTTTCCACCATTTATGACTAAAAAGCTAAAGAGAAATGAACATGAAGAAAATGGACAGAAGTAATATACATAATTTTTACATGTGCAGTTTTCGCTTGCATCATTTATCCCTTTTTAATTAGGAATTGATGATGCATAAAAGCAATAGACAGATCTGAAAGAGCTCAAGGGGATCACAAGAATAAAGATACAAATATCCAATGATGCATTTCCCTTATGTTAATTGCTTTCATTGCTTAGACCCTAAAAATCATGCACACAATACTAGATTTGATGGGCCTTCTCCTTCTTCTAGGTTGAATAATGACTTCCAGGCACCCATTTTCCCTATGTTCCAGTTTTTAAATCACCCATTTTCTCTTTCCAAAACAATTCAACATAGTAATATGTTAATACTGTTTTTAGTACCTTCTCTTCATTTTTATTAGCAAGTATGGGTATCTTTATTTTAACTTCCTTCCCAACAGGTTCCTTTTCTTTTGACTGTTAAATGTTGGTGTTACTTCTGGATTGGCTGAGTAAGGGGCTTAGCAAATCTTTTTCCCAAAAAATAACACTAAAACTGGACAGATTTGGCCAAAACAATTCTTTCAGGACTTTGAAAATAGATCAAAAGCATGTGTCCACTTGAGAAAAGTTTATTTGAGAATGAACTACCAAAAAAAAAAAAACAAAAAAAAAACCCTTGGTAAAAACAGTGATTTACTTTTTCTGTCTTCTCTTTCTAATATTTTTTGCCTCACCTTCTGATGTACAAAGTCTCTTTTCACTGTCTTTCCTAGCCAGAAAGAAAGTCTAGGGGGTGAGGTTTCCACCTGTGTTTTAGCTACCATAGCCATGCAACTTATAACAGAAGTTTGCTTTTTGGCAAAGCCAAAAATTGACAAAGGCACACTCAAAAACTACTTGAATGTGGATTATCTCTGTAAGTTTTGACTGGACTCCATAGATTGTCCATTTTCACAAATTTTTAAAAGTCACCAAGGACATCAGCAAGATAGCAGAATATGAGATTCCCACTCATATCCCACCATAGCAACATTTTCAGCCATTCACAAACAAAACTGCCTTTGTTGGAACTTTGGGATTCAGGTAGGAGGTTATAAAACCCCAGTGGAGCCCAAACCCTAAGCGGGTCATCTTGAGAAGGCAGAGCCACACCCTTTGGCAGGCCTAAAGCATAGTCCTGGCTCCAGATCCAGAAATGGTCTCTTATACACTCAGCTACATCCCCATTTGGCCTTTGTCTTGTCATCAGAACTATCCACCAAGGGAACTAGAAGGATCCATGCCCTCGCATGCCTCAGGTGACAGGCCTGCTGACCTTGGTCCCAACTATGACAATACAACAGCCCTAAAACTCAATTCCAGAACCTCTCAGCTCTGCTCTGGGAGTAGTACTACTTATTTCAAACCAGGAAGAAGCATGATTGTCTGTGCCTTTGCAGGCCTACCAACCTTGGCAGATCTTGAAGCAGCCATGTAACTTGATTGCATCCCCTCCCAACCACTGTCCAGGAGTAGTCTTGCCTGACAGAGCCTGATTCCCTAACTCATGTACTAGTCTGCCCTTTAAGTTCCCATTGACTGTCTAACATGCTTTATCTTAGAGCTCAGAATAGAATTGAGCACCCTTGATATGCTCAAGTGTCCTCTAGCTAAGGAACTGAATGTAGCCAAGAGGGAACTCAGCAGGTTCTAACTCAGGTGATTTACTCGGAAAATGTGCAAAGAATACACTGAAAAGCTAGGTACCATTATGTTTTCATAAAACTTTTGCTCTATTCCCAACTTTGATTAAATTAACATTGTCTGCTCTTTGGGAGGCCAAAGTGGGTCTATCACTTGAGCCCAGGAGTTCAAGACCAAACTGAGCAACATGGCAAAACTTCTTCCATACAAAAAAATACAAAAATCAGTCAAGTGTGGTAGCGTGCACCTGTAGTCCCAGCTACTTGAAAGGCTGAGGTGGGAGAATCACCTGAACCTGGGGAGGTCAAGGCTGCAGTGGGCTGTGATCAGACTGCTGTACTCTGGCCTGGGTGACAGAGTAAGACTTCCCTCAAAAAAAAAAAAAAAAAAAAAAAAAAAAAAAAAAATTTCAACATTTGTTCTTAGAAGTCCAATGTATTTATGTGAAGGAATAATTAAAAGGCAACAATAAACAGTAACAAGTGCTTGCAACCGGCGTGTTAAGTTTCCCAACATACCATGTAAAACTACCAGTCTTTCTGCCTGTGATCTGATACTTAATCCATTGTATTTTTTTTCCCATTTATTCCTTTAGATTGCATTAGAGAGCATAAATAATTTAATGGACCTGGCCAGAGCTTCTTCAACTTCAAGATTAAGGTTAGCCTTAGAGCTTCTGGGTGACCTTACTATAAATCCTAGCCTGAGATACTTCATGAAGCTTTACCACTGTCAATCTTCCCATTTTCAGAAATGTGGATAGAAATTTGTCAATGATATATATCTACTTTTAATTGTGTCCCTGAATAATGACCACGACATCTCAGAATTTTTTCTTTGAGATGAAGTCTCGCTCTGTCACCCACGTTGGAGTGCAATGGCGTGATCTTTGCTCACTGTACCCTCCACATCCCAGGTTCAAGCAATTCTCCTGCCTCAGGCTCCCGAGTAGCTAGGATTACAGGCACAGGCCACCATGCCTGGCTAATTATTATTTTTTTTTGTATTTTTCTTAGAGATGGGGTTTCACCATGTTGACCAAGCTGATCTTGAACTCCTGACCTCAGGTTATCCACCGACCTCAGCCTCCCAAAGTGCTGGAATTACAGGTGTGAGCCACCATGCCCGACCACATCTCAGAATTTTTGAATCTAATTTTATGTAGATGTGAGGGCATACTTGCTCTTCCAGATGGTAAAATAATGGAATGAAAGGTCATCTGTGCATGACAATCCAAGCCCAGTCCCATTGTGCAAACTAAAGACCTAACTTCAAGATCTGACCACAAAGATTACTGCTATGTGACCATAAGCAATAATGTGCTCTGGGCCTAAATTCCCCTCAAATGGCTAGGGTGAGAAATTAATGTAACAACATTTGTAGAAAAAAAAAAAGCTTGTAACATATGTGAAACTACAGCAATGTTGTCATCTTACTATGTATAGGAGTTTTCTCTAACTATAAAATTACACTCAATGGAAATACATTATTGAATATTTAGAAAATACAAATAAAATCAAAAGAAGGAATTATCCAAAGATTTAAAAAATATGTCTTGAGGGAAAAAAGAGAGGATGAGAAAAACCATTATTCTACAGATGATTGCTGCTAAGACTACCTACAAGAAGGGTTGCTCACAGTCAATCGAGCATGCAGTTATCACAGGAAGAATTAAAACCATATAAGCAGGATATTATTGAAGCATACACAAAGTTGAACATCTGGAAACATGGAGGAGACAACTTGTGATCCTGAAAAAATTTCAGTAACCAAATATATGCACGGGAAAAAAAGAAGAAAATGTGGGAAAAGATCAGACAGGACAAATATAAAACAAAAAGAAAGATGCTTGGGCAGGGCATGGTAGCTCACGCCTGCAATCCCAGCACTTTGGGAGGCCGAGGTAGGTGGATTACGAGGTCAGGAGATCTAAATCACGGTGAAACCCCGTCTCTACTAAAAATACAAAAAGTTAGCTGGGCACGGTGGTGGGCACCTGTAGTCCCAGCTACTCGGGAGGCTCAGGCAGGAGAAGGGCATGAACTCAGAAGGCGGAGCTTGCAGTGAGCCAAGATCTCGCCACTGCACTCCAGCCTGGGCAACAGAGCCAGATTCTGCCTCAAAAAAAAAGGAAAGAAAGATGCTCAATTTTAACCAAAACATCAACAATCATATTAAGTATAAATAACATAAATACCCTAATTAAAATCAGAGATTGATAAATTAGAAAAAAATGTCATAAGGGCCAACTACCTACTGCCTACAACAAACACACCCAAAAATGAACACACTCATAGGTTAAAAATGAATGAAAAAAGATTTACCATGCAAATACTAATCAAAAGTCTGAAGTAGCTATATCAATATAAGACAATGTAGACTTCAAAGCACAGAATATTACCATTTCATAATAACAAAGAAGTTCATTTTATAATGATAAAGGGATAACTTCATCAAGAGAACCTAACAATCTTAAGCTTTTAGCCACATAACAAACTATGAGTTTCAAAAGCATGAAGAACTGCAAGAAGAAATGGGCAAATCCACACTTACAGATGAATATTACAATACTCCATTCTCACTAATAAGACAAGTAGATAGAAAATCACTAAGATTTTAGAAGACTTGCAAAACACTATCAACCAACATGACTTGATTGACAATTTAGGAAACTCTACCCAACAATAGCAGAATTCACAATCTTTTCATGTGCACATGGAACTTTTACCAACATTACTATGCCCTGTCGTATAAAACTAATCTCAATAAATAACACATTTTGAAATCATACAAAATATGTTAATTGGCACCATGGAACTAACTCAATTGTCAAATAGTATCTGGAAAATCCTCAAATTCAAAATATTTGGAAAGTAAATAACATGTTTCTAAGGATGACTCAATGAAATAATCAAAATAGAAGTCAGATATAATTGTGGACTACATAAAAGTAACAACAAACATATCAAAATTTATAGGGTGCTATCAATGCATAGAGAAAAATTTATACCACTAAATGGTCTCAAATCAATGACCTCAGATTACATCTCAAAAATCTAGAAAAATAAGACTAAATTCAAAGCAAAGTAAGCAGAATAAAGAAATAAAAAAGATCAGAGTGAAAATCAATGAAATAGAATACAAAAATAGATAAAATTATTAAAACCAGAAGTCAATTCTTTGATCAAAATCATGAAACCTGATAAACATCTAGCCATATCTATCCAGCTGAAAAAGAAGAAACAAATTCCCAGTATCAGGAGTAAAAGGTTTAAAATCAATACAGATTACAGATATTTTTATAAGTTAGTAAGAGAATATTAAAACAACATTATGTCAAAAATCCCACAACGTAGGTGAAATTGACAGCCATTTTAAATACACAAACTACCAAAGCTCACATTGTAGCCCAAGTGGTCATTAATAAATTTAACTATATACTTAAAACCTATTCAACATAAATTTTTCCAAAATAATTGAAGAGGAGGAAATACTTCACAACTAATTCTATTTGTTTTCCCTGTAATCAAAATCAGACAAGGACACTATAAATAAATAAAAGGCCAGATTAATAACTCTTATGAATGTCAGTGGAGTAATTTATAACAACATTTTAGCAAAGATATATAAAAGTTATATGACCCAGTAGCTTATTCTAAGACTGCAAGGTTGGTTTAACAGTAAAAAACTAACAAATTTATGTCAGCATCTTAATAGAATAAAGAAAAAGCTGTATGATCATCTCCAGAGTTACATAAAAACTATTTGAGAAAATAAAACATCTATTCCTCATTAAAAAAAAAATTCAGCGAATAAAGGGAAAGCAAACTTCCTCAAATATCATAGATAAGAATGTAAAAATTGAATATTTTTTTCCAGAGATGAGGAGAAAGGCAAAGATGCTCATGCTAACCCTTTCTATTCAACATTTTACTGGATGTTCTAGTCATTGTAAAACTGCATGAAAAGAAATTACAGGTATACAGATTCCAAAGAAAGAAGTAAATCTGTCTTTATTCCCAGAGAACATAACATAGGTAAAACTTTTAATAGTATCTATAAAATCATCTTCTAAAATTAATAAGTGAGTTTAACAAGGCTGAAGAATAAAAACAATATATAAATAACTGTAAGTCTGTATATTATCAGTGAGCAATCAGAAATTTAAATTTAGAAAGCAATCGTTTTGCACTGCACTCCGGTTTGTGAATTTGTTTCCCACAGGGTCATAGGCTCTTGTATACATTTACACCAGAATTGAACAATTAAGTAAATGGATGGCAAAAATTGGTTTCTCGGTGTTACAGTACAAGTTTACAGATAAGCAAGGAAAGGAGGCCAGAATGGCCCATATGGTAATGCATTAGAATGGGAGACATCAGTATTAGCTCATATTTAATTTAATAAACACAGATTATTACATATACTGATATAACTAAATAATAATTAAATAAATAAATTACAAGAGATACATCTCACAAGCAGAAGAATTATAAATAATTTACATAGATATTTCACCTTAAGGAGGTGGAGTATTCCCATTCATTAATGTGGGCTATACAAAGGGAATCCCTTTCAAAGAGTATAGTATTCATAAGGCAAAAAAAAAAAAAAAACTAAGGATTACAATAGAATGATGCTTTACAAAATACCTGACCACTATGCCTCAAAACTGTCAGTTTTATCAAAAATAAAAAAAAAATCTTAGAAACTGTCACAGCCAAGAGGAGCCTAAAAAGATATAATGTGTACATATAATGAGATGTACTGGCTGAGAACTTAGAGCAGAAAGAATACATTAGATGAAAACGAAGTGTATTAGTCTGTTTTCACACTGCTGTGAAGATACCACCTGAGACTGGGTGATTCACGAACAATAGAGGTTTAGTTGACTCACAGTTCTACATGACTGGGAGGCCTCAGAAAACTTATAATCATGGTGGAAAACGAAGAAGAATTTTACGATTCCATAACAACTTGACATACTTTGAAATAAATCTAAGTAAGAAGTGCAAAACTTGTGCACTGGAAACTATAAAACATCACTGAGAGAAATTAAAGAAGTCTTAAATGAAGAGAGACACTGTGTTCACGTGTCGGCAGACTCAGTAGTTAAGGCATCAAATGTTCGTAGTTAACCCACGAATCTAATAGAATTTCAATCAAAATTCAGGAAAGCTTTTTTTTTTTTTTTGATTGACAAGCTGATTCTAAACACCATATGATAATGCAAAGGACTTAGTAAAGCCTAGGCATCCTTGAAAAGAAGAACAAAAGTTGGAGGACAAATACTACCTGATTTCAATATTGCAGAGCTGCAGTAATTGAGAGAATATAGTCATAACATCAAGACAGACACACTTATCAATAGAAGAAAATAGAAAATACAAAAATAAACATACACATATATGCACAACTGATTTTCAACAAAGATGTGGATGCAATTCAATAGAGGAAGGATAGCCTTCTTAGTAAATGGTACCCAAACAACTAGATATCCATATGCAAAAAAAATAAAGTTCGAACTAAATTTTGCACCATCCATGAAAAATAACTCAAGATGGATCATAAACCTCAATGTAAAACCTAAATCTATAAAATTGCTGGGGAAAACATAAGAGAAAAATATCTTACCTTGAAAACTATGGCTGATAAATTTTATAAATTATAAATTGACCTTTGTAAAATTGAAAATTTCTATTCTTATGTCTCATTGCCCAGAGCTTAGTTATATGGTCTCACAAAGCTGCAGGAGAGTTTAGATAACACAGTTGCAATTCTGGGATGCCAAGTGCCCAGATAATAATTCTATTACAATGGAAGAAGAAATGAATGGAGAAAGGGCACAACTCTTGGTCTCTATCACGAATACTAAATACAAGTTAAACATAAAGAAGCCAAAACAGTTACGTTTTTTCCATATTAGTGCTCCAATGCTTTGGTTGAAATATTTATATATTCTTTCTATTATTTAAAAGTTAATTTTATATCATACCTTTAAAAATAAAACAAAGAAGGCAAAACAAAAAGCAAAAACCCTCCTATAATACTGTCCCATCCTAAGATAATTTGCCTCTTTCACTGTGTAACTTAAATATTATTGTTGATGTAATCTGTCCTCCCAGACTTTCAGTCCCATTCCATAGTTAGCCCTGCATAGGACCTGGCACAGAGTATTCGCCTCACAGTTTTCTAATAAAAGTGTTAACAAACGAATGAAAACAATCTGAATGTCCACAATATCCAATGACTGCTAAGAGTAAAGTAATGGTTCAATTCAACATTTTTTAGGCATGTAATCCATGATAAGCATTGCATGATATATAGCAGCTAATGATAACCACACACAACAAATCTTTAGTCACTATTGTCTTACTTTAAAGATGAGAAAACAGAGGTTTAGAAACTTTTAGTTAATTGTCCAAGTTTGCTATGCTATTAAAAAGCAGTGGTCAGCTGTTACTTTAACAACACTGGATGAACTTGCCTAAGTACCAAGTAAGTGATGTTGGACAACTCGTTCTTTATTTTCCTATCAGGAAATAAGAAAAGAGGGCTGAATAAAGTAAGAAGAGAGGTCTGCACTGTGTATGTTATCTCTGTGACCATTTGTTATGTCTGTTACATATGACTTAGCCTATAGGTGGCATAACTACTCTGGATAATAAGGAGCCTGCTTTCATCCAGCTCAAAAATGCCCAACCCTGTGTTCCTCATTACCCACATTGTTTATTGCATCAAAGTTTGATAGGTAAGTGTCACTTACCTTCTCTTTCACAAACTTTGAGACCTCGTGCAGATGGTACCCCTAACATCTGAGAAAGCAGAAGCATGTCTCCAATTTTGCACAGAGCATATTTTCCCATTATGAAAGAGAGAAAGAGACAGTAAGAAACAACTTGGAAATAGTGTAATGACAACAACTAATCTGATTATATGTAAGGAAACAAACACTTGCACTCTTATTCCATCTGAGGACAAGACAACAGAACCCTTTACTGCAGGCCAGAGAAAGGAAACAACAAATAAGGTAATATATTATACATCTGTTGCCCTTGATGAAAAGCACCATTGTGACACTTACAAAGGGTTCTTTTATTTTTGTATTACCTTGGGAGAAGAGAAGGAAATGTCCCTAGTTTCTTTTCTTTTCTGAAATGTGTTTATACAATATACCACTGAGGTGTGGAGGACAAAGATTTAGTAAACCCCAGGACTCTACCTTTGACTAAGTTGGTTGTGATTCTTGGGATTGTTACATCAGATTTTCTTAAAGAGTCTCTGGGTTGGTACATACAGCATTTGATTAATTGAATAGGAATCATATTATCAGTAAGAAGAATAGGGACACGTTTGATTCTGAGGAGCACTAGGACACAGAAAGAGCCCTTCCACACAGTCAGAAGAGGAGGGATAGATCCCAGGCTCTGGGTACATCAGTGACCACAAACAACTCAATTTCTGTCAGCCTCAATTGACCCACAATTCAGTTAGCAGAACACCTGGAAATCAGTTTCAGTTTTTAGAATTCCCTGAAAATTTTGGATTATTAAGCTTGAAATAACACCATATGTATTGTATCCCTTAAAGATACTTTTACCACCTATTAAGACCTTACATCAGGCCAGGTACTAGGCTAAATATATATATAGTCTCATTTAAGCTTTGTAAGTACCCTGAGAGGTAGGTGTTATTCTAAGTCCTTCATGTAATTGATGAAGAGACCTAGACTCCAAGCAGTAAGTGATTGGTCCTGAGTCACACAGCAAGAAAACTGGTAGACCCTAGATTTGGATCTAGATAATGTGAGTAAACATGAAATGAGTAAATAGGAGAGCCATACAAACAGCTAAGGGGAACAACAGTAGGAGGACTGACAATGTCCTGTGGAGTGTGTCTTGGTATCTGTAAATCTAGGTCAGTATTTCTCCAAGTACACTCATTCATAAGCCTACTTCATGATGCTTGATAGATCCTTCAGCTAACTGGCTACCTTAATGGTTCTGACAATCTACTTTGGTGTCTTGAGATGGCATTTACCTGGTCATAAGCACTGATAGCTGTAAAATCACAATTATCAGTGCTTATGGAGATATCAGTTGTATTTTAAAGTAGAAAGCTAAAGAGAATTATTTTAAAACACATTAAACACATACCCACCAAAAAAATTCTGTCCTTCTAAAATTGTTTTGAATATAAGCTCTGCACTTTGGGAAGTTCCAGACTTGCTAATACTGAGCCTTCAATAAAGTTGTCAAATTGTATTAAATGTGTTTTACCTTCACAGTGAAAGATTTTACACCTAAATAGGGAGTTATTCTGCCTGCTCCAAATTACACTCCCTCCCCCTCAAACACTCTGAAACAGAAAAAGCAGTAGATAGAATGCAGGTAAGTGTTAAGGTTACAGAGGGACAGGTCCAGCAAGAATTTTTACCTAGAGAACAGAAAGTTGTTTCCCTGTTAACTTGCAATTGAGGAGTCAAACACTTGCTGAGTTACTGGAAAGAGTGACATTCCAGTGACAAAGCCAACTAAAGATGAGCCTTGCCCAAGTGCACAAGTGAAGATGAAGGTTATATGTATCCTTGAGGAAGTGTCATTTAAGAATAGACCAACAAGAGCAGAGAGAGAATGAAAGACAAAGAGCTGATTCAGCTGCACCTAGAGGAAGTCAAGGTGACTTTCCTGAGAGACCAACCCTTTGCCTTGGGGTTTCAGCTAATTCTTTAAGGAAGAGTAACTCTAAGCTTACATCAGATCGCCCCCATGGAACGAACTTTAGCAAATTTGGAATATGTATTTGCATACATGAACAAAATAGAAAGATATATTGAGCCTTCATCTCAGAATGTGGATGACAGATCCTTATTTTTGTCTTTATATAATCTGAGATTGAAGAAACCCTCCAGTCATTGTAGACAGATATGTGCAACGGATGTAATATAACCTTGTTGTAAATTTCGTTGCAGTGTCCAGAATGACAAATCTGTTAAGAAGTTACCTGATATTGAAGAATAAGACTCATTTATTGCTAAACTTGCCACACATTGCCTTGATATAGACAAAGGGTAGAAAGTATCAAATATATGAGAACATTTTAAATGGAAGAAAAAGAATAATTTTTAAATGAAATTTTACTAAGATTTATTTGTGTGAATTGAGAAAAACGAAATCAGAAAGTACTAGTTACAAAGCCAGGCTTGGGAGTCTACCCTGGTTTGTTTCTGACGAAATGACAAGTTTACTAACTAACTGATCTTTGGCTAGTTACTTAACATCTCAAAACCTCAATTTACAGGAAAATTTGGCACAGTAATACCATCAAACCTCATAGAATTACAGTGAATTTTAAATGAGATGACAAATTTTTAGTAGAATGCCTGAAAATAGCAATCATGCATAAAAATAAGGCAGGGTTTCTCCTATGTTAACACCACAACACTTTGGTCCACATTCTTTATGAGAGTTCCAAAGAAGCCTAGTATGCAAATCTCAATGGTTCTGACAGTAATTGAGTTCTATAATTTAATAAATAGCAATTAGAACGTTTGTGAAAATCACATGGAAAAATCAACAATAGGAGAAAGGATAAGAAAGTTTCCTCAACATAGCTTTGTGCTTGTTTTCCATTTCAAAGCATTTTCATACCTCTTATCTAGTGGAACATCAAATAATTAGGAGGCTTAAAATAGATATGATCCTTTTATTTTACAGATGACATGAGTTAAGTCAAAACACAGATACAGGGATAAAATCAAGAAATTCTAAAATGCAAAATGACTTACCCAAAGTCAATATCAGAAAATGGTAGAGCTGGAGGTTTAAGAGAAATGGAGAAGATGTTAACATGTCCTATGACCTCAGAAAAGAACACTGAGTTTCATTTTACAGATGGTGAGTTTCACTTTATAGATTTTATGTGTCAACTTGACTGGGTTAAGAGATGCTTAGAGAGCTGGCAAAACATTATGTCTGGGTGAATCCATGAGGGTGTTCTGGAAGAAATCAACATTTGAATCAAAAGACTGAGTACAGAAGATCCACCCTCACAGATGTGGGTAGATGTCATCCATCCATGAGGGCCCTGATGAAGCAAAAATGAAAAGCAAGAGTGAATTTACTCTCTCTCTTCTTGATCTAGTAAATCCATCTTCTCCTGCTCTTGGGAATCAGAGCCCTGGTTTTTGGGCCTTTCAACTCAAGGACTTACATCAGTTGTCCCTCCTCCCTCAACCTCACTACCCAAGACCTCACTAAGACTGGGAGTTACATCAAACTGAATTACAGTGCTGGCTTTCCTAGTTATACAGCTTGCAGACCACAGATCGTGGGACTTTTTGGCTTCTGTAATTCTGTGAGCCAATTCTCACATTAAGTCTCTTCATATCTGTCTGTCTATCTATCTATCTATCTATCTATCTATCTATCTATCTATCTATCTATCTATCCATCTATCCATCCATCCATCCATCCATCCATCCATCCATCCATCCATCCATCCATCCATCTATCCTGTTGGTTCTGTTTCTCTGGAGGACTCTGACTAATACAGATGGGTAATTGAAGCTCAGAGAAGGTAACTAACTTGCTTAAGCATAGTGGACTGGTCTTTAGAGTTACTTTTCTTGCATTTAAATCCCAGCTCCTACATTTACTGGCTGTGTGACCTTAGGCACATGATTTAAATTGACCTGCAAATTGGGGATAAAATTAGGTTCACCACCCGTAGTTGTTGAAAAGATTAAATGAAGTGTATTAGAATGTTAGAATGTTCTTGTACTGCTATAAAGAAATACCTGAGACTGGGTAATTTATAAAGAAAAAAAGTTTAGTTGGCTCATGGTTCTGCAGGCTGTACAGGAAGCATAGCTGTATCTGCTTCTGAGGAGGCCTCAGGAAGCTTTCAATCATTGCAGAAGGCAAATGGGAGCAGATACATCACATGCCAAAAGCAGAAGCGAGAGAGAGAGAGAGTGTGTGTGTGTGTGTGTGTCAGGGGTGGGGGGATAGGGAAGCACCACACACTTTTAAACAGTCAGATCTTGTGAGAACTCTATATCATGAAGACAGTACCAAGCCATGAGGGATCTGCTTCTATGACCCAAACACCAGCCGCCCGCCCAACACTCCACCTCCAGCATTAGGGAATACATTTCAACACATGAAATTTGGAAGACAAATATGGAAACTATATTATTCCACCTCTGGCTCCTCCCAAATCCCATATTCTTCTCACATTGCAAAAGACAATCATGCCTTCTCAACAGTTCCCCAAAGTCTCAACTCCAGCATTAACTCAAAAGTTCAAAGTCCACAGTCTCATCTGAAACAAGGCAAGTTTCTTTCACCTATGAGCCTGTAAAACCAAAACTAGGGTAGTTACTTCCAAGACATAATGAGGACATAGGCATTGGGGAAATATTTCTGTTCTAAAAGGGAGAAATTGGCCAAAAGAAAAGGGCTACAGGCCCCATGCATGTTCAAAATTCAGTAGGGAAGTTGTTAAATCTTAAAGTTCCAAAATAAACTTTAATTCCATGTCCCATACCCAGGACATACTGGTGCAAGGGGTGGGCTTCCAAGGCTTTGGGCAGCTCTGCCCCTGTGTCTTTGCAGAGTTCAGCCCCTAGGGGTGCTGTTACTGTCATGCGCGTCCCTGTGAAGAGACCACCAAACAGGCTTTGTGTGAGCAACATGGCTGTTTATTTCACCTGGGTGTAGGTGGGCTGAGTCAGCGAAGGGAGATAACGGTGGGGTCATTTTATAGGATTTGGGTAGGTAAAGAAAAATTACAGTCAAAGGGGGGTTGTTCTCTGGCGGGCAGGAGTGGGGGTCACAAGGTGCTCAGTGGGGGAGCTTTTTGAGCCAGGATGAGCCAGGAAAAGGAATTTCAAAAGATAATATCATCGCTTAAAGCAAGGACCGGCCATTTTCACTTTTGTGGTGGAATGTCATCAGTTAAGGCGAGGCAGGGCACGTGCACTTCTTTTGTGATTCTTCAGTTACTTCAGGCCATCTGGGCGTATACGTGCAAGTCACAGGGGATGCGATGGCTTGGCTTGGGCTCAGAGGCCTGACAGTTACAAATTGGGAGTGAATGCTTGTGGCTTTTGAGATGCAGGGTGCAAGCTGCCAGTAAATCTACTAATCTTGAGTCTAGAGGATGGTGGCCTTCTCCTCACAGGTCCACAAAGCAGTGCCCCAGTGAGAATTCTGTGTGAAAACTCCAACCCTGTATTTCCCCTAGGCACTGCACTAACACAGATTCTCTGTGGTGCCTCTGCGTCTGTAGCAGGTTTCTGCCCAGGCACCCAGGTTTTTTCATATAACTTCTGAAATCTAGGTGGAGGCTGCCAAGCATTCACTCTTGTACTCTGTGGGTTGCAGACTTAATACCACATGGAAGTTGTCAAGGCTTAGGGCAGCTTAAACTCTCCAGAGGGGTGGCATGAGCAGTATCTGGGGATACTTTGAGCTGACGCTGGAGGAGGAGCAGCCAAGATAAGGAGAGCAGTATCCCAAAGCCACACAGGGCAGTGGGTCTGAAACTATTCCTCTTCTGAAACCATTCTCTTCTCCTAGGCCTGAGGGCTTGTAATGAGAGGGGCTGTTGCAAAGGTCCCTGAAATGCCTTCAAGGCCTTTTTCCCATTGTCTCAGCTATCAACACTTGGATCCCTTTTAGTTATGCAAATATCTCTAGCAAGTGGTTGCACCAGGGCCTGCTGGAATTCTTCTCCTGAAAATGGGGATTTCTTTTCTACCAAATGGCCAGGCTGCAAATTTTCCAATTTTTTATGCTATGCTTCCCTTTTAAATATAAGTTTCAACTTTAAGTCATACCTTTGCTCCTGAATCTGAGCAGAGGCACTTAGAAGCAGCCAGCCCACATCTTGAACATTTTGCTTCTTAGAAATTTCTTCCAGCAGATAGCAAATCATCACTCTCAAACTCAAACTTCCAGAGACCCCTACAGTATGAATAGAATGCAGTCAAGTTCTCTGCTAAGGCATAACATTCACAACCTTTGCTTCAGTTGCTAGTTATTTCCTCATTTCCTTTGGAGACCTCAGCAGCCTGGACTGTCTATATCACTATTAGCACTTTGGTCAAAACTATTTTTCCAATCTCTAAGAAACTGCAAACTTTCCCTCAACTTCCTGTCTTCTTATGAGCCCTCCAAATTCTTCCAACCTCTGCTCATTACCCAGTTCCCAAGTTAATTCCACATTTTCAGGTATCTTTATTGCAATGCCCCATCCTTAGTACCAATTTTCTTTATTAGGCTATTCTTCTAATTATATAAAACATATCTGAGATGGGTAATATATAAAAAAAGAGGCTTAATTGGCTCAGAGTTCTGCAGGCTTTACAGAAAACATAGTGGTATCTGCTTCTGGAGCAGCCTCAGGAAGCTTCCAATTACGGCAGAATGTGAAGGGAGAGCAGGCACATCACTTGGCAAGGGCAGAAGCAAAAGAGAAGAAGAGGAGGGGGAGAGAGAGAGAGACAGGAAGTGCCACACACTTTTAAATGATCAGATCTTGTGAGAACTCACTATCATGAAGACAGAACTAAGTCACGAGGGATCTACTCCCATGTTCCAAACACGTCCCACCAGGCCCCACATCCAGCATTGGGGATTACAATTCAACATGAGATTTGGGTGGAGAAAAATATCCAAAGTGTATCATCATAAGGTATTTTATATAAAGCTCTAGAACTGTGCCTAACACATGGCAAATGCTTCATAAGCATCAGTTTTTGTTATTGCTATTGTTGTTATTATTTTATTTCTAGTGCCATGGTAGTCTTGTTTCTAGAACAGCAGTTTCCAAAAAGTGGTCCTTGGACCAGCAGCATCCACTTTACCTGGGAACTTGTCTGAAGTTAGGTAAAGTCTTAGTCTCATCTAATATCTATTGAATGAAAAACTCTGGGATGGGACCCAGAAATCTGAATATCAAAAGCTCTAAAGGTAATCAAGTATACCCTAAAGTTTGAGAACCACTTTGGCAGAAAAAAATCCTGAGTATTTTCCTACCTTCCTTCCACCTGTGACTGAAAGGGTTAGCAAATATCCTTCCTCATCCATGTCCCTACTTTAATGGATTTACAGTGTTCTGTAGGCCTACTTCTGTTTCTCTCTCTCTCTCTCCCTCTGCGTGTGTCTCAATCCCCAACTCTCTGTCTGTGTACAAGGTCTGGATTTATATTAGGAGAAATTTACCAATCTAATTGAATTTTACAAAAAAGGAATAATGAGTACATCCTCAAATTCATCAAAATTGATATTTTCTTTCTCATTTATCTATCATATTAGACACTTTGCTCCACCAGTAAAACCCTTAGAGGAAAGTAAATACCTAACACAAACTCATTAATATTTTCTATTAGTTTATTCTCCTAAGCAACATTCCTACTGAAACAGGTTTTTACTGCCCTCTCTGGCTGATCTTCTTCTTGCAGGAAGGTATAGAAGCATGCATATTATTTCATTGAAAAATGCCCATTGGTTTATGAGAAAAAATTGATTTAATATCAAATGAAGAGATAAGATATATATCATAAAACTAGAAATTATAAACAATGCTGTTTTTTCCAATTAAAATAATGAAGAAATGTTCCTTTGATGCCCAAATTATTGACAGTTTTTAACATGAAAAGATGTTAAATTTTATCAAAAGCCTTTTCTGCATCTATTAAGATGATCATGTGATTTCTGTTTTTAGTTATGTTTATGTGAAGAAGCATATTTATTCATTCGGGCTATGTTGAACCAACCTTGCATCCCAGGAGGAAAAAAATAAAAACCTACTTCTTCATAGCCAATTAGCTTTGGATGTGCTGTCGGATTTTATTTGCTAGTGTTTTATTGAGGATTTTTGCATCTATGTTCATCAGGAATACTGCCCTTAAGTTTTCATTTTTGTGTGTGTCTCTGCAAGGTTTTGGTGTCAGAATGATGCTAGCCTCATAGAATGAGATAGGGAGGAGTCTCTCCTCCTCAATTTTTTGAAATAATTTCAGTAGCATTAGTATGAACTGTTCTTTACACATCTGGTAGAACATGGATGTAAATCTTTCTGGTCCAGGGATCTTCCTGGTTGATACGGGTTTTTTTTTTTTTTTATGCTGATTCAGGTTTTGAACTCATTATTGGTCTACTCAGTATTTAAATTTCTTTCTGGATCAATCTTGTGACATTGTAAGTTTCCAGGAATTAATAAATTTATTCTAGTTTTTCTAGTTTGCATGCATAGAGGTGTTTTTAAAAGTCTCTGAGAGCTTTTGTATAATGGTGGCATAGTGGTAAAGTCATCTTTGTCATTTACGATTGTGTTTATTTGGACCATCTTTCTTTATTCTCTATTAATTTACCTAGCAGTGTGTCAAACTTATTCACTCTCCCAAAGAACAAACTTTAGGTTTCATTAATATTTTGTGTAGACTTTCACATCTCAATTTTGTTCAGTTCGGATCTGATTTTGGTTATCTCTTTTCTTTTGTTACCTTTTGGGTTGGTTTGCTCCTGTTTATCTAGTAGCTTTAGGTATGATGTTAAGTTGTTAATTTGAGATCTTTCTAACTTCTTGATGAAGGTGTTTAGCCCTGTAAGCTTTCCTCTAAACACTGCTTTAGCTCTCTCTGAAAGATCCTGGTATGGTGTATCTTTGTTTTAATTAGTTTCAAAGAAATTTTTTATTTCTTCCTTAACTTCATTCTTTACTCAAAAGTCATTCAGCAGCAGGTTGTTTAATTTCCATGTAATGGTATGGCTTTGAGGTAACTTCTTGGTATTGGTATTTATTTTTATTACACTGTGGTCCAAGAGTGTGGTTGATATAATTTCAGCTTTTTTGGAATTTTTGAGAATTGCTTTATTGCCAAGAATGTAGCCAGTCATAGAGTATATGCCAGACGAGAAGAATGTTTATTCTACACTTCAATGGAATATACATCAAAATAATAAGAGCCATCCATGACAAATCCATAGTCAACATTATACTGACTGGGAAAAAGCTGTAAGCATTCCCTTTTGGAACCAGAACAAGATAAGAATGCCCACTATCACCGCTGCTATACAACATAGTACTGGAAGTTTTAGCCAGAGCAATTGGGCAAGAGAAAGAAAAAAAAAAACGCATCCAAAAGAGAGGAAGTCAAACTATCTCTCTTCACAGACAATATAATTCTATAACTAGAAAACCCCATAGTCTCTGCCCAAAGGCTCGTAGAACTGAAAAACAACTTCAGTTAAATTTCAGGACTCAAAACCAATGTACAAAAAGCTGTAGCATTTTTGTAAACCAATAACATTCAAGCTGAGAGCCAAATCAAAAACACCATCCCCCTCCAAAAAAATAATAATAACAAAAAAGAGAACACAACCCCATTCACAATAGCCACAAAAAGAATAAAATACGTAAGAGTAGAGTTAGCCAGGGAGGTGAAAGAGCTCTACAATGAGAAGTAAAAAATACTGCTTAAAGAAATCAGAAATGACACAAACAAATGGAAAAACATTTCATACTCATGGATACAAAGAATCATATTGTTAAAATGGCCAGACTTCCCAAAGCAATTTACAAATTTAATGCTATCATTTTCAAACTACCAATATCAGCTCTTACAGAATTAGAAAAAAATTATAAAATTCATATAGAGCCAAAAAAGATTCTGAATAGCCACAGCAATCCTAAACAAAAAGAGCAAAACTAGAAGCATTAAATTACCTGACTTCAAGCAAGCCTACAGTAACTAAAACAGCATGGTATTTATACAAAAACAGACATATAGATCAATGAAACAGGTTAGGGAACCCAGAAATAAAGTCATACACCTATAACCAACTGATGTTTAACAATATCAATAATTATAAGCATTGTGGAAATGACTCCCTATTCAATAAATGGTGCTGGGATAACTGGCTGGGCATATGCAGAATATTGAAACTGTACTGCTGCCAATCAACATATATAAAAACCAACTCAAGGTGGATTAAAGATTAAATGTAAAACCTAAAAATATAAAAACCCTAGAATAAAATATAGGAAATACCATTCCAGACACAGGCCTTAGGAAAGATTTTATGACCAAGCCTCCAAAAGCCGTTGCAACAAAAACAAAAATAGACAAATAGGATCTAATTAAACTAAAGAACTTCAGTAGCATTTTCTGATTTGAACAGCTCAGAAATCATTAGAGTAAACAGACAACCTACAGGGTGGGAGAAAATATTTGCAACCAATGGATTTAACAAAGGCCTAATATCCAAAATCTATAAGGAATTTAAACAAATCAACAAGGTAAAAACATACAACCCCATTAAAATGTGCATAAAAACATGAACAGATACTTCTCAAAAGAAGACACGCACATGGCCAACAAGTATATTTTAAAAATGCTCAGCATCACTAATCTTTAGAGAAACACATATCAAAATCACAATGAGATATCAGTAATATCTCTGACACCAGTCAGAATGACTATTATTAAAAAGTCAAAGAAAAACAGATGTTGGAAAGGTTATGGAGGAAAGGGAATGCTTATATACTATTAGTGGGAATGTAAATTAGTTCAGCCACTGTGAAAAGCAGTTGGAGATTTCTCATAAAATTTAAAACAGAACTACCATTTGATCTAGCAATCCCGTTACTGGGAATGTGCCAAAACAAAAATAAATCATTCTACTGAAAAGGCATATTCACTTGTATGTTCATTGTAGTATTATTCACAATAGCAAAGACATGGAATTAACCTAGAGGCCCATAAATGATGGAGTAGATAAAGAAAATGTGATACAAATACAGCATGAAATACTACACAGCCATAAAAATGAACAAAATCACATTCTTTGCAGCAACATGAATGCAGCCAAAGGCCATTATTCTAAGCAAATTAATACAGGAACAGAAAACCAAATATCACATATTCTCACTTATGAGTGTGAGCTAAACATTAAATACAAATGGACATAAAGAGGGAAACAGTAGACACTGGGGGGCCTACTTGAGGGTGGAGGGTGGCACAAGGATAAGGGTCAAAAAACTACCTATTGGGTACTATGCTCATTACTTGGGTGACAAAATCATTTGTATACCAAACCCCTGTGACATGTAATTTACCCATGTAACAAATCTGCACATATGTCCTTTGAACCTAGAATAAAAGTTGAAAAAGAAAAAAATAATATTAAAAAAATGTAACAGAGTTGTGATTTGAATGCATGTTTCCTAGTGTCAAACTTAGTTCCTATTGTTGCATTATTTTGATTAAATATTTCAGTGTCTAAAGAGGAAAACAAAGAAATGAGCATTGCAAACCTAAAGTGAACAAATAAGAGGTAGAATTCCTAGTATGTGGAGACATTAACAGATAATTGGAAAGAAAACCCATCTTAGAATTTAACAGATCTGATTTTACGTCCAAGCTCTGCCACAAATAGCCATGGGACTTTGAACAAGTCAACTGACCAAGCTCTATCCCACTATCTCTAATTGTAAAGTAGGGAAAGAAATTTTACATTGGCCATCATTTGTTGCCAATCCTTTTGTAATAAAAACCTGAAGTTATAAATATAACAGTAATTCAAGGAACACCAAAATGCCATCAAGATGTAAAATTTTATTATACATTCAAGGAAATAAGATAATAAAAGAGGTTTTGGAATATAAGATTTGGAGTGAAATTAAGTTTTAATTGCTGGGTTTACCCCTGTTGAACTGTGTTACCTTATAGGCCATTTATTCCCTCTGAACCTTACTTTCCACAGTATTATCATTATTTTATTATATAATATTATAATTACATGGAGTGTTTATGAAGTATCAGATAATACATGTAAAAATGTCTAGAATTGCCTAAGGCCATAGGTGGATACTTGCTAAAGATTACGTATTCTTGAAATATGCTAAATTGAACATATAAGACAAGAAAGGCAGAACAGAAAAACTAATATTATGATTTAATTTATAAGAACTTCATCTTCCTACGCCTTTGAACATATTATTTACTTTGGAAAGGAACATGAACTCAGGACGTAAAGCAAGATTTTATTTCTTATTAAAGTAAAATGGCCTCCTAATGGTATGAGACAGGAAACATCTCTGCTGAAAACCAACATCTTCCCAGGAAAAGACTTAAGAACTGTGAAAAAGAGTCTAAGACATTGATCTCAGGGGCATGTCACTAGGTGATATTGGGCAATTTCCATAAGCCCTTTGAGCCCTAGTTTTTCCTCTGTTAAATGAATGCCCTACCTGCCTCAAAAGTTAGTTGCATGGGTCATACATAATCAAGTGTTTATAAGCTTTGAATTTAGTGGTACAAATACCACTAAAGTTGGTTGCATAGGTCATACATAATCAAGTATTTATAAGTTTTGAATATAGCGGTACAAATACTAATGTTGTTGGGTAGTTGATTTGATTATTGATGTAAGAATCCTGTAAAAGATTGTCTTGGCTATATGGCTTATTATGGTTCCATATGAAATTCAAAGTAGATTTTTCTAATTCTGTGAAGAAAGTCAATGGTAGCTTGATGGGGATAGCATTGAATCTGCAAATTACTTTGGGCAGTATGGCCATTTTCATGATACTGATTCTTCTTACCCATGAGCATGGAATGTTTTTCCATTTCTTTCTGTTCTCTCTTGTTTCCTTGAGCAGTGGTTTGTAGTTCTCCTTGAAGAGGTCCTTCACATCCCTTGTAAGTTGTATTCCTAGGTATTTATTCTCTTTGTAGTAATTGTGAATGGAAGTTCAGTCATGATTTGGCTCTCTGTTTGTCTATTATTGGTGTATAGGAATGCTTGTGATTTTTGCACAATGATTTTGTATCCTGAGACTTTGTTGAAGTTACTTATCAGCTTAAGGAGATTTGGGGCTGAGACGATGGGGTTTTCTAAATATACAATCATGTCATCTGTAAATAGAGACTACTTGACTTCCTCTCTTCCTATTCGAATATGGTTTATTTCTTTATCTTGCCTGATGGCCCTGGCCAGAATTTCCAATACTATGTTGAATAGGAGTGGTGAGAGAGGACATCCTTGTCTCGTGCCGGTTTGCAAAGGGAGTGCTTCCAGCTTTTGACCATTCAGTATGATATTGGCTGTGGATTTGTCATAAATAGCTCTTATTATTTTGAGATACATTCCATCAATACCTAGTTTATTGAGAGTTTTTAGCATGAAGGGGTGTTGAATTTTGCTGAAGGCCTTTTCTGCATCTATTGAGATAATCATGTGGTTTTTGTCATTGGTTCTGTTTATGTGATGGATTACATTTATTGATTTGTGTACGTTGAACCAGCCTTGCATCCCAGGGATGAAGTCGACTTGATCATGGTGGGTAGGCTTTTTGATGTGCTGCTAGATTCTGTTTGCCAATATTTTATTGAGGATTTTTGCATCAATGTTCATCAGGGATATTGGCCTAAAATTTTCTTTTTTTTTTTTTTGTTGTGTCTCTGCCAGGTTTTGGTATCAGAGTGATGCCAGCTTCATAAAATGATTTAGGGAGGAGTCTCTCTTTTTCTATTGTTTGGAATAGTTTCAGAAGAAATGGTACCAGCTCCTCTTTGTACCTCTGGTAGAATTCAACTGTGAATCCATCTGGTCCTGTGCTTTTTTTCGTTGGTAGGCTATTAATTACTGCCTCAATTTCAGAACTTGTTATTGGTCTATTCAGGGATGTGATTTCTTCCTGGTTGAGTCTTGAGAGGGTGTTTGTGTCCAGGAATTTATTCACTTCTTCTAGATTTTCTAGTTTATTTATGTAGAAGTGTTTATAGTATTCTCTGATGGTAGTTTGTATTTCTGTGGGATCACTGGTGATATCCCCTTTATCGTTTTTTATTGTGTTTATTTGATTCTTCTCTTTTTTCTTCTTTATTAGTCTGGCAAGTGGTCTATTTTGGAGGCATCACACTACCTGACTTAAAACCATACTACAAGGCTACAGTATCCAAAACAGCATGGCAGTGGTACCAAAACAGATATATAGACCAATGGAACACAACAGAGGTCTCGAAAATAACACCACACCTCTACAACCATCTGTTATTTGACAAACCTGACACAAGCAACAAATGGGGAAAATATTTCTTATTTAATAAATGGTGTTGGGAAAACTGGCTAGTCATATGCAGAAAACTGAAACTGGACCTGTCCCTTACACCTTATACAAAAATTAACTCAAGATCGTTTAAACTTAAATGCAAGACCTAAAACCATAAAAACCTTAGAAGAAAACCTAGGCAATACCATTCAGGACATAGGCATGGGCAAAGACTTCATTACTAAAACACCAAAAGCAATGGCAACAAAAGCCAAAATTGACAAATGGGATCTAATTAAACTAAAAAGCTTCTGCACAGCAAATGAAACTATCATCAGAGTGAACAGGCAACCTACAGAATGGGAGAAATTTTTTGAAATCTATCCATCTGATAAAGGGCTAATGTTCAGAACCTACAAGGAACTTAAACAAATTTACATGAAAAAAAAAAAAACCATCAAAAAGTGGGTGAAGGATATGAACAGACACTTCTCAAAAAAGAAGATATTTATGCATCCAACAAACAAGAAAAAAAGCTCATAATCACTGGTCATTAGAGAAATGCAAATCAAAACCACAATGAGACACCATCTCACACCAGTTAGAATGGTGACCATTAAAAAAATCAGGAAACAACAGATGCTGGAGAAGATGTGGAGAAACAGGAATGCATTTACACTGTTGGTGGGAGTGTAGATTATTTCAACCATTGTGGAAGACAGTGTGGCGATTCCTCAAGGATCTAGAACCAGAAATACTATTTGACTCAGCAATCCCATTACTGGATATATACCCACAGGATTATAAATCATTCTACTATAAAGACACATGCACACATTTATTTACTGCAGCACTGTTCACAATAGCAAAGATTTGGAACCAACCCAAATGCTCATCAATGATAGACTGGATAGAAAAAATGTGTCACATATATACCATGGAATATGCAGCCATAAAAAGGATGAGTTCGTATCCTTTGCAGGGTCATGCATGATGCTGGAAACCATCATTCTCAGCAAGCTAACACAGGAATAGAAAACCAAACACTGCATATTCTCACTCATAAGTAGGAGTTGAACAATAAGCACACATGGGCACAGGGAGGGGAGCATCACACAATGGGGGCTCTCTGTGGGTGGGAGGCTAGAGGAGGGACAGTAATAAGAGAAATACCTAACGTAGATGACAGGCTGATGGGTGCAGCGAACCACCATGGCACATTTATACCAATGTAACAAATCTGTGTGTTCTGCACATATATCCCAGAATTTAAAGTAAAAAGAAAAAATCCTGTAAAAGACAGGACAAAATTTTAATTATTTTTATATATTATGCAAAGAACCATAGCTGATATCTGTAGATTTCTACTATAAGGAATCATTAATCATTTAGTTATAAACAGGCTGTATATTAGTAGAAGAAAAACTAAATAAAAATCATAGCCTGTTCATAAAATGACTAAGATAGGCCCACAAATCTACAATCACCACTCTTTGGAATGAAAGGAGGATTGCGGTCAAATACAAAAGAGTGGCCAACATTTTTCCTCTGCTAGTATTTACATTGTTTGCAATTAATGTTTGCAATTCCTCCTAATTAAGAGGGCAGAGTCATTCTTACCTCACTCTTGGAATCTTGACTGCCTTGCAGGATATAGTAAAAGTGTCAGTTCCAAGCACAGGTCTCAAGAGGCTTGAGTGTGTTGTTCTTTTGGATCCCTACTACTACTACATGAACAACACCAGGAGAGCCTGCTGCAAAATGAGAGACCTCATAGAAGAGCACCGATTTGTCCCAGCCATTGCCATTCTCAACCAGACAATTGTCATCCACCCCTCAATTTATGGAAGAGCCCAATCTACCTTAGTAAAGCCTCCCCGACCTAGATCAGCTGACTACAAACACATGAGGGAGCTCAACCAAGACTTAAAGAATCACTTAAATGTCCCATAGACAATGTGAGCTAAACATACAAATTGCCTTAAGCTATTAAATTTTGTAATGATTTGTTATAGAGCAATAACTAATCAATACAGGAATTTAAATCCAATCTCCCACATGATATTGGTGCTCTATCCCCAGCATAACTTTCAAGTGCTTATCTAGCCTCAGTTAGGTTGTGTCTAGCAACCTGTCATTTTTTCAGTGTATGGCTTTTCTCCTGATATAGCTCATTTCACATCTGGACAGTTCTGACTACTGTAATGTTTCCCATTGGGCTGAGAAAAGTTGGTCTCCTAGAAATTTCTATTCCTTAGACTTAGTCCCTTACCTTGGGGTCACATAAGATAGGTTTAACGATTCATCTATATTTCACCTAAGTAAATGAAGTCTCAATTAACATGAAAAACTAGAGGTATTTACCAGTATAACCAGTCTTTTCTCCTTAGAGAATGAGATGAGTTTGCTTTGTTGTACGTGCTTTCACTGGTCTGGCTTCTGTTGTGCAAAGAAAATTAAGACATTCTAGAAGGTATTTCTTTAGGTTAAAGCCAAGAGATGTGAGAATATTCAGAACTAAATCTGTCCTGGTGAAACTGAAGAGGCATCTTCTTCCAGAAGCTCTGAATCAAGGATGAAGAACTAATAAGGATAATGAGAGGTAGTAGATTTGGACTGACTCTGTAGACCCAATGAGAGGTGAGTTGACCTCTCAGGCTGCTAAGGT
The DNA here is from genome assembly GCF_047675955.1 of Chlorocebus sabaeus. Taxonomy (NCBI): domain Eukaryota; kingdom Metazoa; phylum Chordata; class Mammalia; order Primates; family Cercopithecidae; genus Chlorocebus; species Chlorocebus sabaeus. The sequence goes on along the minus strand of NC_132911.1, from coordinate 134,982,903 downwards.
TGTTTATTGGATTATTTTGCAGACCTGGGAGAAAAGAAGCACGTCCAAGTGTGCAGATTTCTGCCGGCCCATCTAAGGACCACTTCCTTAGTCATTCTAATCACTGCAACTTTTTTTAACTGTACATTCAGCCTCATCAATAGACTGCCCCAAGTTCAGTATTCAGAAGCTTGGTTGAGTTCTGAACATTCACTTATTTTGTATCTGAGCTGGAGAATTTCTCATCCCTTGAATTAATTTCCCCATTAATTCAATTTGTTTTTTCCTCATTTTTTTTTGCTTAGCACTCCAGTGTCCTAGCCTTGATCTATTTTGTTTTCCTCAAGCCACGGGAACTGGTTTCTTGATCATCTTACTTACAGACAGAGCCTAGGGTCCCTGCCAATGAATAAAGAGCCCACAATCAAGACTCTGTGATGCTGTGAGTACAGTTTCACCAATATCAGGGAACACATTTGCCATCTTTATATTCATCATAGAATGATTTAAAAGAATATGATTCACAAAGAAACAAAGCATTTTCTGCCACATATAAGTTATGTATTGTTTGGCAAGGTGTTTAACCCCTCCAGTATTTTGATTTATCTTTTGTCACAAGAGGATCATATTTCTACTTCAGAGAAATGTGACAATGTAGATAAATTTATTAGCAAAGAGCCTAGAACATAGGTATTCAATATCTGAGAGCTAATATTAGTATCAATGTTAATATTATTTCTAGTATTGATATTATTAGATCAACCATCTTTCACAAATTCAAAATCAACACTATTCATAATTCCAATGCCCCCCAATCCTGGTTTTCCCATTTTTCTAAAAGGCAATTCAAGACTGTCTTAAGATCAAGTTCATCTGAGAGCTGAGGAATTTAATTGATAAATGGTGTACATGTGAAGCTGGCAAGCTCCCACAGAAACACCACACTGCATGTAAGCAAAACAGCTAAGTGCTCCTTTTCCCCAAGGTTACTCAGAGTCCTCTCTGAGTCACAAAACAATACGGTGCAATGTCTTGTCCTGGTCTTCCAAGAATAAAAAATGTGCAAAACAAGAGATATACCCACAATAAGTTCCATCAATCAAATTAAGCACAGTCATTTGTATGGCAGATTTCCAGCTTGGCAGCCCATGGAATATTAACCTTAAAATCCAGACATGCTTGCAGACAGCTCAAGAATTGCAGGGGAGACTTGACAGGGAAACATTTGCATGAAGGACAAAGAGGCATCTTGGTATGTAATTTGTCTGAAGGGAAAAGAGATCTGGAGCACTCACATCTGCTCCAAGGCAGGCACTGACAATGAGATAGTGACAAGCATTGTAGTAATTGTGACTACAGCTCAGGAAATGTTCAAACATGTCCAATAGGTTTGCTCTCATGAACTCACTATAATGTTGAGAGAGAAAGGCCTGGCATGGTGGCTCACACCTGTAATCCCAGCACTTTGAGAAGTTGAAGCAGGAGGATCATATGAGTCCAGGAGTTTGAGACCAGCCTGGGCAATAGAGTGAGACCCTGTCTCTATAAAAATAAATAAATAAAGTTTTAAAAATAGAAAGAGTTGCAAGTAAAAAGAGAAAGAAACTAGCATGGGCCATTGGGAGAACAAGTAACAGAGGCAGATTCAACAGTTTCCAGAGTAAGGGAAGATGATGACCTCAGTAGAGGTGGAAGATCCCAAGACTTGCCTCCATGCCCTTGGTCATGTCCCTGGGCAGTAAACCTCACCACAGGGAGGTGGGGCAGAGAAGAAGAACAGCAAATTCAGCAAGTAGCAAACCCAATTCTTATATTCAGAGCATTAGGTATTCCTTGGGAACTTTCCAAAGTACTTGGGATGAGTATGATAGGAGAGACAGTAAAGTGACCATAGAGTATAAAAGGCCAGAAATGAACAAAGACTTTTTGTTGACTTTCTGTGCCTCAAGTTTTACTCATGTTGTACACTTTGGAAGAAGGGATACCATATGATGTATTATAAGTGGAGTAGCATGCCATGTAGTTCTAAGTCAGACATCATGCAGTATTGTTAAAACATTTACCTTTCCATTATATGTGTGGATTATATTCAGCACAACAAATCTGGAAAAAATCCATGAGTCATAAATACAGAAGAAGAAAAAAAATGTCCAGTACATCAGCCCAAATACAATAATGGTTAACATTTTCTTTAATGTCCTCACACTCATCAGAAAATACAAATTTTCGTTACCGGAATCACGGTCCCTCCATGGACACTAAAACAAGGCAACCAGTAGATAAAAAAGAAAGTTAAATTCAAGTAATGCCCAGGTCAGGAACAGAAATTCATCCAGGACAGGAAGAAACCAGGTGTCATGGATGGGTTGATAACAGAATCAGAAAGAAGTTCAAGGTAGGCAAAGTCTGTCAAGTGATACCAGGAAAAAGCCTCAGAGAAGGACTCTAGAGGAGGCAGTCTACTACCCCTGAGAGGCCCCCAGGAGGGACCTGGCAATGACAGATTCACAGACCGAGGCTGAAGCCTTGGATCCTCCTAGTCTAAAAATATTGGCTTAAACTTCATGTCACTATAAAGTCACCTTCTTTACAGGGCTCTTAATCCAGATTCTCATTATTCCTTTATGCATTCATTTAGAACTTTGTGAGCACCTACTGTGTGCCAAGTACTTGTATAGGTTCTGTGATACAATGATAAGGACAGGCAAAATCCTTTCTCTATGAAGTTTACATTCTAATGGTTGATACAAAAAATAAACTGAGAGATGAACAGATAACACAAATACAGTCCTGTGCTGCATAATGACTGATCAATGATGGACCGAGAAGATTATACTACATACTGTGGTAGCCCCATGAGATTATAAAGAAACTGATAAATTCCTATCACCTGATGACATCGTAGCCATCTTAACATCATAGCACAATGCATTATCCAGGTGTTCTTGATAATGCTGGTGTAAACAAATCTACTGCACTGCCAGTCTTATAAAAGTAGAGTACATACAATTATGTACAGAACATAATACTTGATAATGACAATAAATGACTATGTTACTGGTTTCTGTATTCATTATACCTTTTATCTTTATCTCAGAATATACTCCTTCTACTTAACGTTTTCTTTCTTTTTTTTTTTTTTATTATACTTTAAGTTCTAGGGTACATGTGCACAACGTGCAGGTTTGTTTCATATGTATACTTGTGCCATGTTGGTGTGCTGCACCCGTTAACTCGTCAGCACCCATCAACTCGTCATTTACATCAGGTATAACTCCCAATGCCATCCCTTCCCCCTCTCCCCTCCCCATAATAGGCCCCGGTGTGTGAAGTTCCCCTTCCAGAGTCCAAGTGATCTCATTGTTCAGTTCCCACCTATGAGTGAGAACATGCGGTGTTTGGTTTTCTGTTCTTGTGATAGTTTGCTGAGAATGATGGTTTTCAGCTTCATCCATGTCCCTACAAAGGACACGAACTCATCCTTTTTTATGGCTGCATAGTATTCCATGGTGTTTATGTGCCACATTTTCTTAATTCAGTCTGTCACTGATGAACATTTGGGTTGATTCCAAGTCTTTGCTATTGTGAATAGTGCTGCAATAAACACATGTGCATGTGTCTTTATAGCAGCATGATTTATAATCCTTTGGGTGTATACCCAGTAATGCGATGGCTGGGTCATATGGTATTTCTAGTTCTAGATCCTTGAGGAATCGCCATACTGTTTTCCATAATGGTTGAACTAGTTTACAATCCCACCAACAGTGTAAAAGTGTTCCTATTTCTCCACATCCTCTCCAGCACCTGTTGTTTCCTGACTTTTTAATGATCGCCATTCTAACTGGTGTGAGATGGTATCTCATTGTGGTTTTGATTTGCATTTCTCTCTTTTTTTTTTTTTTTTTTTTTTTAAAGTCCAACTGTAGTTTATTTAATGGGATTGTGGGATTACAGTTGGGAGCATAGAAAGAGTGGAAGAGAAAAAACAAATGTTTAAAAACCAAATAAAAAGATGAATGATTTATATTCCTCTGGGTAAATACCCAGTAATGGGATCACTGGGTAGAATGGTAGTTCTCTTTTTAGCTTTTTGAGGAAATGTCATACTGTTTTCCACAATGGTTGAACTAATTTACCCTCCTACTAACAGTGTACAAGTGTTCTCTTTTCTCTGCAACCTTGCCAGCATCTGTTATTTTTAACTTTTTAGTAATAGTCATTCTGATTGGTATAAGATGGTATCTCATTGTGGTTTTTATTTGCATTTCTCTAATGATCAGTGATAATGAGGTTTTTTTCCATATGCTTTTTGGCCACATGTCTTCTTTTCAAAAGTGTCTGTTTATGTTCCTTGCCCACTTTTTAATGAGATTGTTTATTTCTTGAAAATTTGTTTAAGTCCCTTTAGATGTCGGATATTAGACCTTTGTCAGATGCATAGTCTGCAAATATTTTGTCCTCTTCTGTAGGCTGTTTATTCTGTTGATAGTTTCCTTCGCTGTGCAGAAGCTCTTTTTTTTTTTTTTTTAATTTATTTATTATTATTAAACTTCAAGTTGTAGGGTACATGTGCACAACGTGCAGGTTTGCTACATATGTATACTTGTGCCATGTTGGTGTGCTGCACCCATCAACTCGTCATTTACATCAGGTATAACTCCCAATGCAATCCCTCCCCCCTCCCCCCTCCCCATGATAGGCCCCGGTGTGTGATGTTCCCCTTCCCGAGTCCAAGTGATCTCATTGTTCAGTTCCCGCCTATGAGTGAGAACATGCGGTGTTTGGTTTTCTGTTCTTGTGATAGTTTGCTGAGAATGATGGCCAGTGATGATGAGCATTTTTTCATGTATCTGTTGGTTGTATGCATGTCTTCTTTCGAGAAATGTCTGTTCATATCCTTTGCCCACTTTTTGATGGGGTTGTTTGTTTTTTCCTTGTAAATTTGATTGAGTTCTTGGTAGGTTCTGGATATTAGCCCTTTGTCAGATGAGTAGATTGCAAAAATTTTCTCCCATTCTGTAGGTTGCCTGTTCACTCTGATGGTAGTTTCTTTTGCTGCACAGAAGCTCTTTAATTAGATCCCATTTGTCAATTTTGGCTTCTGTTGCCATTGCTTTTGGTGTTTTAGATATGAAGTCCTTGCCCATGCCTCTGTCCTGAATGGTATTACCTAGGTTTTCTTCTAGGGTTTTTATGGTTTTAGGTCTAATATTTAAGTCTCTAATCCATCTTGAATTAATTTTCATATAAGGAGTAAGGAAAGGATCCAGTTTCAGCTTTCTAGTTATGGCTAGCCAATTTTCCCAGCACCATTTATTAAATAGGGAATCCTTTCCCCATTTCTTGTTTTTCTGAGGTTTGTCAAAGATCAGATGGCTGTAGATGTGTGGTATTATTTCTGAGGGCTCTGTTCTGTTCCATTGGTCTATATCTCTGTTTTGGTACCAGTACCATGCTGTTTTGGTTACTGTAGCCTTGTAGTATAGTTTGAAGTCAGGTAGCGTGATGCCTCCAGCTTTGTTCTTTTAACTTAGGATTGTCTTGGCAATGCGGGCTTTTTTTTGGTTCCATATGAACTTTAAAGCAGTTTTTTCCAATTCTGTGAAGAAAGTCATTGGTAGCTTGATGGGAATGGCATTGAATATATAAATCACCTTGGGCAGTATGGCCATTTTCACAATATTGATTCTTCCTATCCATGAGCATGGTATGTTCTTCCATTTGTTTGTTTGTTTGTTTGTTTGTTTTTGAGACAGAGTCTCACTCTGTCTCCCAAGCTGGAGTGCAGTGGTGCGATCTCGGCTCACTGCAAGCTCCACCTCCCAGGTTCTTGCCATTCTCCTGCCCCAGCCTCTCAAGTACTAGGACTACAGGTACTCGCCACCATGCCCGGCTAACTTTTTGTGTGTTTTTAGTAGAGATGGGGTTTCATCGTGTTAGTCAGAATGGTCTCAATCTCCTGACCTTGTGATCTGCCCGCCTCAGCCTCCCAAAGAACTGGGATTACAGGCGTGAGCCACCATACCCGGCCTCCTTCTACTTATTTTTAAAAGGTGAACTGTAAGTCAAGCTCAGGCAAATCCTTCAGGAAGTATTCCAGAAGAAGGCATTGTGGTCATAGATGACAGATCCATGCAAGTTATTGTCCCCACAGATCTTCCAGTGGGACAAGAAGTGGAGGTAAAGACAGTGACATGGATAATCCTGACTCTGTGTAGATCTAGGCTAAGGTGTGTGCTTGTGTCTTAGTTTTTAACAAAAAAGTTAAAAAAAAAATTAAAAATAGTAAAAAGGTTTTAAATTTTATTTTAAATTTAGTGTATTTTTATAGAATAAAAATATAAAGAAATAAAATTTTTTGTACAGTCATACAATGTGTCTGTGGTTTAAGCTAAATATTATTACAAAAGAGTCTAAAAGTTAAAAATAATCAATTTTTATACTTTAAAAAATATTATAAACTAAGGTTAGTAAGTTAAGAAATTTTTGTATAGATGTAGTGCAGTTGAAATGTCCTGTGTTAATAAAGTCTACAGTAGTGGACAGTAATGTCCTAGGCCTTCACATTCACTCACTGTTCACTCATTGACTTACTCAGAGCAACTTCCAGTCCTGCAAGCTCCATTCATGGTAAATGCCCTATGAAGATGTGCCACTTTTAATTTCTTATACTGTATTTTTATTGTACCTTTTCTACGTTTAGATACACAAATACTTACCATTGTGTTATAATTGCCTACAGTGTTTACTACCATAACAGGATGTATGGGTTTGTAGCCTCAGAACATAAGCTATACCATGTATCCTAAGTGTCTAGTAGACTATGCCACCTAGATTTGTATAAATACACTTTATGATGTTCACACAATGACAAAATCACCTAACCATGTATTTCTCAGAACATGTCGATTGCATGAGGTATGACTGTATATTTGTATTAGTTTAATCTGCTCTTTGCCTACCTGAGGTGGTTATCTGAGGACAGGTTCCCTATCAGTAATATGAGTGAATATCATAACTTTTTCCCTGATTATATGAACAACATATGTTATTTGTAAAACTCTGACAATAAAGAAAATTATAAATTATATTCAGCTATTTTATTAATTTGATTATAAAATTAATGTGTAACTTTTCTATATAAATGAAATACAGGAACCACCTGCCAGAACTGAAATAAAATGACCAATAAGACTGTTAATTTTACTAGAAAAAAAATGTTATTTTTTTCATCCACATGCTGAAAACGTTGGGTGATTGCCATACAATAATGTAAAAACTGGATCAAAGAAAATACCAATATGCCAATAATTTGCCACATCTGAAGAAAAAAGGTGCTAGAAATTACAAACAGGAACATTTGCAGTCTCTGAGAGAAGGTCACCATGCACCCACTCACAGAAAATACAGAGCCCTCTTAGAAGCATGACGCAAGACAAAGAGAAGTCAGGAACACAAGGATAGATACTACAGTTCAGAAGATTCAAAAAGGAGTAAGTAAGAAAAACAAAAGGAACCTTTCACATTCTGAAATTAATTTTCTTATCAAGATAGGGTCCAGGTGTGGTGGCTCACACCTGTAATCCCAGCACTTTGAGAGGCCAAGGCAGGTGGATCACCTGAGGTTAGGAGTTCGAGACCAGCCTGACCAATATGGTGAAAACCCATCTCTACTAAAAATACAAAAAAAAAATTAGTCAGGCATGGTGGCTTACGCCTCTACTCCCAGCTACTCGGGAGGCTAAGGCAGGAGAATTGCTTGAACCTGGAAGGCAGAGGTTGCAGTGAGCCGAGATCACACCTCTGTGCTTCAGCCTGGACAACAGAGCAAGACTCCATCTCAAAAAAAAAAAAAAAAAAAAAAAAGACTTAGAATCTTTAAAATGAAAGCGTTCCAGTCACAAAAAGAAAAGTATTTCATATCAGTTAAAGCTAAAGAGATGCAAAAAGCTAACTGGCCATTATTAAGAAACCCAATGGAAATCATAACATTAGTTTGGACTACAGGAAAGAACAGGCTGGCAAATGTCCCCAAATTCAAATTCGTAAATGAAGCCAAGATAAAATTTGTAATAGAACATAAATGACACGAAAGACTAAAGTAAATAAGTACAATAATAAGATTGTAATGGTAAAGACCTTTCCTAGGTTAAGAAAAAATTTGTAGCTTGCATATGAAAAGTACCCACAGGCAATATTAATGAAATGACATTAGTCCTTTAACACAACAAGTTGTGATTCTTTTTACTTTCCAAATATAAAGAAAAAAAGTCCTTTAACTATTTAGGGAGGAAAAAGAATTAATTATTAGTTATTTCCAATCATTCAGCTCAGCTCTCAGTAAGTTGTGCATCTTGGAAAACTCAGTGTCTCAAGTATTGTAAAAAGTAGTTAGGGCCCCAAACAGAATAGTGCACATTTTCTCCTCAATGAATTCATGGAAGATTGGGAGTTGTAGAATCACAGATAAAGATAAAACCAAATGTGGAGTGGGAAGATGAAGATACACACACATTATAATGGAACCCAGAATAGCAGCATCTAATCACATGGGGGCTGGGAGTGGAAGGGATCGAGGAATAGTTTCTGAAGCAGATGATGTCTGAGCTGCAGTTTAAAGTACAGTATGTGTAAAAGTTAATCAAACTCAGGTGATGAGCCAGGAAGGGCAACCCATGCAGAAGAACAAGCATGTATGTCACTAAATTTTGAAACTGAAGAACATAAGCAAAATTTGACTGAGCGTTCTGAATTATGCCCAGATTCACTAAATCTGTTAAATTAAGTTTAGTCTGAAGCTGCCTCCTTACATATTTGAAGTTCAGCCTAAAAGTTTCTCCATACATGATTAACTGTAACCTTACTGAATATGTGTAAACAGACTGTAACCTACTCTTGTGCCAATCACTGAGGTTTGGCCAATCAAAGGTTGCCAACTATTTACATTGTGTTCAAATAAAGCAAATGCCAAATTGTAAACAATCTGGTTGTTTCTGTACCTCACTTATGTTTTCTGTGCACCATTGATCTTTTACTGTCCAGAAATCTTCTTCAACCAAGCAGCAATGCCAGAGTCTCTCTGAAACTATTCTGGCTTGGGAGACTGCCCAATTCATGAATTGTTCTTTGGCTAATTAAACTCTGTTACATTTAATTCGTCTAAAGTTTTTCTTTTAATGCATCTTTAAGCTTCAGTTTCCTCATCTATAAAACAAAAACTCCTGGTAATTTTGTGCAAATAAATTGATGTAACTTGCTAAAACTAGTGCCTGGTACTTAGTAAGTATTAGTTACTATTGTAACAATGATGATGGTGATGCTCTTCATCATCTTCCTAATCGTCTTCTCATGATCTCCCAGTCCAGTAGATATCTGAATTCCCACTGTACCACTTCCTATTTAAACTTTCACACGTTAATATATTTATCTGTGCCTCATAGTTTTCACTTTATGAAGATAATCATGACTATCTCATGAAATTTCTGAAGAAATGAAACAAAATATGTAAAGTACCTGGCAAATAGAAAGGGTTTAGAAAGGTACGCTGCTTTTAACAAACCCAGTGTGCTACTGTGAGTTGCAAAATGTAAGAACAAAGAAATTCACAAGTTTGTTTTGAATCTTGCATTTGAGAAAGTCCAAGATAAACTTGGAAACCTATCCAACAACTTAAAGTAGTGTATCTCTTCAAGCCGGTTTCTCTCGGTGTCTTTTCTTATTCTCCTTTTATTCTAAGGACTACACACAAAGAAGTCCTAGCTCCTCTGGCTTTCGGAGAAAGATCTTCTGAGTGTTCAGGATGATGTGTTTTTGTTTCTGTTTCTGTTTTTGTTTTTGTTCTGTAGTAGATTTCATGCTTATTTTCCATTTTATTCTCTTTCAAATGTGCTGAGATTTATCTAATCTGTGTCTCTATACTGTATCCACTAAGTGTTCACCAACCTTAGTTTCTAGATGGTATTAATTTGGGGGATGGTTAGTTACCATTCTCAAAGAAGAAATTGAGATTTATAGCTTCAAAGTCATCTGTAGGTCTGATCAACAATGGGAGTTTTTCCTATGCCCATACCAGTGATGACCACAGCCTGGAATAATCCCCTCACTCCCTGAGACCAGAGGATTTGATGAAGTACCTCTCCTCTGGGGCCCAACAGGTCCCTCTACCTCTACCACATTTAACAGCCTGTTTTGTGATGTCTGATTTGTTAATAGTATGCTGCATTAGACTCCAGACTCAAAGATGGCAGAATAAAGGGCTGTTTTGATCATTTTTATGGTACCTGGAACACAGTACAATACCTAGTAAACAATGGGTTATTGATAAATATTTGTGTAAGAACTGATTAAACAAAATAATTCCTGATTGAATTTTTATCTTTAGGAGAAGGGTGAAATTTCTGATCAATGTGCATATGTTTGTAAATTCATCATAAATAGTTATTCAAGGCACTCATGGCAAGACTATGTAATTTTTTAAATAGCCATATTCAGACTCTCCATGAAATTTGTGATTTCTTGGGTTTTCTTCCAGTTATTCTACAATAGTGAACCTCTCTGCCGGGTTTTACTTTTATTTTTAATAATAGTTACTAGCTACTGAGTTGGATTTATTAAATTTTTATGTTTTCATAAATTTTTATGTTATTGATATTCATATTAAAATATTTCTTTAAACGGTTTAACATCTTTTAAGACATACCCTTATAATAAGCATGCTAATTTTCCTGAGAAATCATTTAGGATATTTTTTGTACAGATCATATTTATAAAATCAATTTTTTTTTTTTTTTTTGAGACAGAATCTCACTCTGTCACCCATGCTAGAGTGCAGTGGTGCAATCTTGGCTCACAGTAACCTCTGCCTTCTGGGTTCAAGCCATTCTGCCTCAGCCTCCCGAGTAGCTGGGACTACAGGTGCCCGCCGCCACACCCAGTTAATTTTTGTATTTTTAGTAGAGACAGGGTTTCACCATATTGGCAAGGCTGGTCTCAAACTCCTGACCTTGTCATCTGCCCACCTCAGCCTCCTAAAGTCCTGAGATTACAGGTGTGAGCCACCATGCCTGGCCTATAAAATCAATTTTTATGAAAAGTAACATCATCGTGGCATATTTGTTTTTCTCCTCTATAGCTGTCATTTTGTCCTCTTATGATAATTACCTTTCCCTTGCATTTTGGTAGAGTTGCTCAAGGTTTTCCTCCACTAATTCTGGTCCCTTATCAAGTTGCCACTTTACTGGATTTTCCTCTACTACGTTTATTAGTAATTTTAATTCTGCTATTGAACTTTTTATTTCTTTATAGTCCTTTCTATTTCACCTAACCTTCTTGTCTTCCAAGCCTGCTGTCTTTGCATTTCAACTTGTTTTCACTTAACACTTTCTGCTTTTATTTTATAGTAATCCTAATTTCTTGGGTTCTACTAAAACATTATTTAGTATTCTAACATTTACTTCTTATTCCTATAAAAATAATATATATAGGTATGAAAATCTTCTGTGTTCAAAATAATCTTTTTGCTTTCTTTTGTTTTTCATTGGTTCTGTAGTAGGCGTCATACTTATTTTCGAATTTATTCACTTTCAAATATGATGAGAAATGTGAGGCCCTAAGTGTATATCTGTACACGTGGTGTTCACCAGCTTTAGTTTCCAGGTACTGTTCATTTGAGTGATGGTTAAATACCATTCTCAAAGAAGAAATTGAGATTTACAGCTCCAAAGTCATCTGTAGGTCTGCTCAACAATGGGAGCTTTTTCTATCCCCACCACCTGATTTATTGTTCTCTGAATCAATGGACTACAATGGGGAAAAAAGTCACAAAACAGCCTGCTAACAATTTATTTATTTATTTTAATCCCAAATGAAGTGTTTACTTTCCAAATATAGTACATTACTGACAATTATCCTTTTTAATATACCGTAGTTGTTTTACAGAAGACAAAATGGTTGTAGTCCAAAACCAAAGCAATATTGAGTACCTCTTATCTCCTAGGTTCTCTTCCAGAAGTTAAAAACATCGGGATGAACACAATAGATGTAACCCTGTCCTGAAGGCCATACTTTACTTAAGAATTTGTCAAAATAATGATAGTTTGGTAGGACGAATAAGTTCAAGAGATCTATTGAACAACAGGTTGACTATAATTAATGAAGACATATTGTATTCTTGAAAAATGCAAAGAGAGTAGATGTTTAAATGTTCTCAGCACAAAAATAGCTATATGAAGACATGCATATGTTAATTAGGTAGATTTAACCATTCCACAAAGTATTTGTGCTTCAAAACATCATGTTGTACATGGTAAATACATGCAATTTTGTCTGCCACTTTAGAAAAAAATCAGATATTAAATAATTCCAAGTATGATATGCTCGGTATATGTGAAGGAGAACTAGCTGTGGACAAAAACATGGTGACTGCTTTCAACAGAAAAACTTAGTAAAAGAGAGATATTGGCTCCATTTTCTTTTAGTTCAGACATTGCATTTCAGATCTATAGACCAAAAATTGGGTAGGATTTCCTACTATATTTTCCAAAAAGTAAATTTGATATGTTTCCACTGGGTACATTGAAATTTGTTGAAAATTATTTGTTTCTATTTTTCAAATTTATGGTGATTTGTTAAAAGTGCATTGGATTGCAGTCATTTTAAGTTTTAATATTTGATGCTGTTGACAATTTTAGTTTTTTTTAAATATATGTTTTTAGTAATAAGTTGGAGAGAAACTACATCAAGGACTTTAACCAGATTCATTTTTAAATTAATATGAAGTAATATTTAAGATATTTTCAGGAAGTAAAACCTATAGGGGCTGCTGATGGATTAAATTAAGAAACAGGGAGAAATTTAGTGAGACTGTTAGGTTTTAGCAAATGAACATGTGAGTGTAAGTTTTGAGAGGAAGTCTGGGCTAGATATAAGAATTTGAAAGTCATGTTGTAGCCCATTGGTATCTAAAACCTGAAAGTTGGAAGTAAGACATCTCAAAGCAATTATTTTCCTTGAATGTTGTCATCTTGAAATATGCCAAAAGTTAACCCAAAGAAATCAAAGTTTGCTCTCTGTAGTACAACTTACACTTTTTAAAAGTAATAATAGCCAAGAGCAGTGGCTCACATCTATAATCCCAACAATTTGGGATGCCGAAGCAAGAGGATCACTTGAGCCCAGGAGTTTGAGACCAGACTGTGCAATATAGTGGGATCCCTGTCTTTATGCAAAATTTAAAAAAATAACTGGGCATGGTGGTGCACTTCTGTAGTCCCAGCTACTCATGAGGCTGAGGTGGGAGGAACACTTGAGCCCAGGAAGTTGAGGTTATAGAGAGCAGTGATCAAACCACTGCAATATAGCCTGAGTGACAGAGTGAGACCCTGTTTCAAAAAATTAAAAAAATTAAAAAGTAATAATAACTAATAATAATCAGCAAATACAATATTTCTCCTATACCTACCAAAGATCTGTCCCACACAGTTTTCGTTAACCACAAACTCTGCTCAAAAAGAGACCCATTCACCTTCAATTCTGTGTAATCCTTAGTATATTTTACCCATTTTAGAGCAAGCCAATTAGCTTCCCAACATAATAGAATGGAGACTTTTAATGAGTACCGATGACCCCACAATATGGGGACTGAGGTGTCAACCCACTCCCAACAGTTGAAAATTCATGTATTAATTTTAATTCCCCAAAACTTAACTGCTAATAGCCTACTGTTGATTGGAAGTCTTACTGACAACATAAACTGTCAACACATATTCCATATGTTATATACCTTACAAACTGTATTCTTATAATAGAGTAAGTTAGAGAAACAAAAACATTAGGAAAAGTGTAAGGAAGAAAAAATACATTTATTACTCATTAAGTGAAACTAGAGTATGATAAAGGTCTTCATTCTCCTTGTCTTCATGTTCTATAGGCTGAGGAGTGGGAGGAAGAAGAGGGGTTGGTTTTGCTGTCTCAGGGATGGCAGAGGCAGGAGAAAATCTAGTTCAAGCCTGTGTTGTTCAAGGTTCAGCTGTAGCTGATGATGCAGCAGAAGGTATGGTGTTTGTGACAAGCTCTGTGATTTCCATCACTTCTCACCACCCTCCTCACTTCCACTTATGCAAACCCTCAACTCTCACCATCCCTGTTACTGTGACTGCCTCCTTACTGGTTTCTCCTAGTTCTTTGTAACCCACTCTCCACTCTCCTATTAGGTTTGTTTGTTTTTCCTAAGGCAGAATAAAAAGTTTAAGGCTTGATTCTTACCTTAACAATCAGAGAAAATAACAACCATCCCCAGAGTCTTCCTTTATAAAATGTGGGGAAAAAAAGATTGCCTTGTATTCTCCATAATTGAAAAGAGTAAAGGAAATAAAGTATGAAAGTAACATAAATTCAACATGTATGATGGTACATTGTACTAGTTAGGGTGACACTAACAATGTAAGAGACAAACTATGGCAGATATCTTAATAGCTTATCAAATTATGATTTTTCTTTTCCTTAGGAAATAATCCAATAGGCAGGAATTGCAGTGATCAAGGATCCCAGGCTTTTTCCTGCTCAGCCTTGATCCCCACCCACAAAGGTCTCATAATTCTTCACTTCCTGCCACAAATAAGAAGAGGGAATGGAAGAATCTCGAAAGCGAGGTTTATAAGGGTCAGGCTTGGAAATCATGGTATCATATTCCCATCCAATTGACTAGAACTCAGTTACACAGTCATACCTAACTGGAGCCTGATAAATATTCTTTAGATGTTTACATAGGATGAGAAAGAAAGGAACTTGGATAAACACAGAAATATCTGCCATGCCATAATATTTCTATAATTCTTCTGGGTGAAGGGGGTAGAAATATAACAAACCTCTATTTTAAAGGAAGTCAGAGTCATTAGGATGAATCAAACAAATTACCAATTAGAATTTAAAATTAAATGAAAGAAATGCTAAATTTCAGGTTCAAAATGCTCAGGATTTGTAGTACAGCAGAATTTATTATGAGCTTACCAAGTGCCAAAGCCTTTTCTATGTATGTGCTTATTTAATTTTATACTATCCTTGTATTTACAAAAGAGAAATTTTCAGGTGCAATTAAATTGGACTAGTCACTGAAGTCCAAGTGACTATATGTAATGGTAGATCTACACTCAAGTCAAAGATGAAGGCAGAATTGATTTTTCCCAAGGGTTTAAAGGGAGAATGTATGATAAAAGAAACATTTAAAATGAGTCCTGTCTGGGTGTGGTGGCTCACACCTAAAATCCCAATGCTTTGGGAGGCCTAGGCAGGAAGATCACTTGAGGCCAGGAGTTTGAGACTAGCTTGAGCAATGTAGTGAGAGTCCATCTCAACAAAAAAATTTAAGAATTAGCCAGATGTGATGGCACATGCCTGTAATCCTGGCAACTCAAGAGGCTGAGGCAGGAAGGCAGCTTGAACCCAGGAGTTTGAGTCTATAGTGAGCTATGATTGTACCACTGCACTCCAGCCTGGACAAAAAGCGTAAGACTCTGTCTCTAAAAATAAAGCAAAGTAAAATAAAATGGGTTCTGAAGGAGAAATACCATGCGCTTTTCATAAAGATGACAGAGTGAAAAAAATTTTAAAGTAAGCAAGAACGCATTACTTTCCTTCTTAGACTACTAACGGCTTCCCTAACACTTAGAATAAAATCCAAACCACTTGCTTTGATTTCCAAAGTCCTGTGTAATCTGGTTTGTGACAATCTCTATGACCTCATCTTGTACCACTTCCTTCTCTGTCATCTCCATTCTAGCCCCTGACCTATTGTCTTTTCCTCAGTTGTGCC
Source organism: Chlorocebus sabaeus (assembly GCF_047675955.1). Taxonomy (NCBI): domain Eukaryota; kingdom Metazoa; phylum Chordata; class Mammalia; order Primates; family Cercopithecidae; genus Chlorocebus; species Chlorocebus sabaeus. Next base: position 134,967,116 of record NC_132911.1, on the reverse strand, counting down.
AAAATTATCCCTGCCGTAGGGCCGTTGAAATGGCTACTTCCTCTGCTTGGAATGCCCTTGCTCTTGCCTTTCATACATCTCAGAGAGGTTTTACCTGACACCTTATTTTTCTCTATTATCTTACACTATTGTAATTCTCTTTCCAACGTTTATTATTAACTGATATTTATCTCTTTCTCTTCCTCTTCCTCCAACTGATTTCTTTCTTTCTTTTTTTCTTTTTCTTTCTTTCTTTTTCTTTTTTCCCCTTCTTTCCTTCTGCCTACCTTCCTTCCTCCCTTCCTTCCTTCTTTCCTTCCTTCTTTCCCCCTCTTCTATTAGAATGCAACCCCCTTGAAATCATGAACATTTTCTATGCTGTTCACCCACCGCCATAACCACCAAGTATAAGTTCATAAGTTACTTATTCCATAAACGAGTCCTATTTTGACAGGCTGGATATGTAGGAAGATTAAAGGCATTAGAAACTCCATATAGCTTCAAGAGTGAAGCAAATTATCTATCAATGTAAGAGGTTGCTTACTTTCATACCTAGCATTTTTCTCTTAAATCCGGATACATCATGGTCTCCCACTTTGCAAGACGCAGGATGTCTGTTGGCAGAATATTGTGTGCAGCTCTGGTACTTGTTCTTTCAGAAAGACTTAATGATATTTTAGATGTTCCCAAAAGGGCAAGGGCCAGCGCAGGCTGCTGCACAATTCCAGACTAAAAATATAAGGATTATTTTGCCTTGCAATATTAGGTTTAGAAAATGTAGAAACAAACTCTGAAGGGATTTAAAGAGAATACACATCGTTTTCTTCAGCAAAATTCAGACTCCTATTTTCAGGCTTTTCTTAAAGCTTAAAAGAAGACTTATTTAGGGCAAATAAAATGTAATTACCCTTCATTGTCATGAAATTTTATGTTTACAAAATTTTTATTTTATTTTTTCTAAATATCCACACAGAATCTGTATGGTAAATAACATTATTCCTATTTTTTAAATTGAGGGGATCGAGACTCTGAAAGGTAGTTCACCTAAATTCCTTGAGAGAAAGAATCACGTCTGTTCCATCCTTTTAGTGTCATTAGTAAAGGTTTTTTTTAAAAAAAAAAAAAAAAAAAAAAAAGGAAGTCAATAAATGTCTATAAAATTGAATTGGATGAAACCTGAATAAGTCAGGAAGAGGAGTCCTAAAAATGCCTGTGCCATTTGTGCTCATTCTTTATCATTATAGGTGAACACAGATAATTTATTTTATTGCCCCAAAGTCCAAAGGTCCCTCAACCCTGACCAATAATAAGCAGAATGAACTCAGAAGTTTAAACTGCAACCAAAAGATGTTAACATCTGTAAACTGAGCCTGGAGGAAATTAGTTTCAAAAGCAAAGGTGATCATGAGATTCCTGTTTCCATTTCTTGATGAAATTATAAAATGGTATAAGATCCTTTTTCAAATCATTCTTGTAAAATCTAAGGAGGGGAGAGGGTCATAACAAACCAAAAAACTCTAAGTTTGGGTTGGTCAACACTGAGTAAGTTCACTTCACCTTGTCTTTCTCACTAAATGCAACTGCAAACCCTGGACAGAATGCTTACAGTAGCTATCCGAGGAGTATAAGAAGCAGGTGGTAGCAGGCAGATTGAGAAAGAAAACCAGAACTCAGAATAACACTAAACTGGTAATTATGTTCTTCACCACCATCACCCGCCCCCACCCGCACCCCCAAGCCTAAAACTCATAAGTTTACACCAAGTGTGGGCAAAAAGAATACTAGTTTGCTAGTGCTGCCATGACAAAATACCACATAGTATCCAAACAACAGAACAGCAGGCTTAAACAACGTAAATGTATTATCTCACAGTTCTGGAAGCTAGAAATTCAGAATCAAGGTGCCAGAAGTGTTGATTCCTTCTAAAGGCTGTGACCGAGGGATTTGTTTCAGGCCTCTCTCCTGAGCATGTAGATGGCTGTCTTCTCCCTGTATCTTTTCACATTATGTTCCCTGTACATGTGTCTGTGTCCAAGCTTCCCTTTTTATAAGGACATCAGTCATATTTGATTAGGAGGCCATCCTACTTCAGCATGACCTCATCTGAACTGGTTACACATGCAATGATCCTACACCTAAATAAGGTCACATTCTGAGATACTAAGGGTTAGGACACCAACATATAAATCCTAGGAGCACACAGTTCAACCCATAACAAAGTAAAAGAAAATCTCCCTTGTGGGTCTAAGCAGCAGGGAATGGGTTAGAGACAATAGTATAAATTTTCTGGGTTTTTTGTTTGTTTGCTTGTTTGTTTTGTTTATTTTTTCTCCCACGATGGTCCTCAGACAATCCCATATTAGTAGTGATTAAAATGACAGCAGTGGCTGGGCAGGCCTCTAAAACTGCAAGAGAGGAAATATACTACTGACCAGAAGAACTGTGGTACCAAGAGAATAGAAGAAATACCTGTTTTTATCAGCTTGTATCCTCTCATTGCTTGGCCCCGATGCAGACTCAGTTGCAGAAAGTACATGGCAGAGAGAGGCACCTAAAACCCCAGTTTCCTAGACAGAAAACCAATGCAGAAGTCAGGATGAAATGAGATGTGGAGGCTGGGAGCCAGAATGTGCCAGGAAAATCACAACTAGGAAATAAAGTGGTAACATAAAGTTATATATAAATTTTTGGGCTTGCCTTCAAGTTGTGCATTCATGGGACTTGGCCCTAAATTGCATACAAGAGGCTTTTAGAACCAAATTATGTGGTAAATCCCCATCTAGGTCTTAGATTTGTCACTGGCTGGTATACAAAAGGGACAGATGTAAATAACACTTCAAAGGCTTTGAAAATTAAGCCTACATTGGAAGCATATCCTAAAGGGAAGGCAGATAGGAACTTATAGCCTGATACTGAGTCAATTGTTTGCTAAAACAAGCTAACAAAAAATATTGTGTTTGAGATTTTTAGAAGACTCAGACCCTTAGAGTATAATATTCAAAATGCCCAAGATATAATCTAAAATTATTAAACATGAAGAACCAGGAAATATCAGTATCTTTCAAGAAGAAAGATAATTAATATATGCTGACCCCAAGATAATATAGGTGTTAGAATTATTAGATAAAGTTTTTAAAGCAGTAATTTTAATCATGCTCTGCAAAGTAAGTGTAAACACTCTTGAAATGAAAAAAAGAATATCTCTTCAGATAAATTGAAGCTATAACAAAAAAGTGAACATTTTAAAAATACATTAAGCAAAATTTTAAAAAGTCACTGGATAGGCCCAACAGTAGACTGGAAATGATAGAAGAAAAAGCCAATGAGCTTTATAAAATATTGATAGATATTATCCAGTTTTAACAATAGAGAGAAAAAAAGATTGAAAAAGAAATAAATAGAGCCTTAGGACTCTTGAGTCAATACCAGAATGGCTAACAGTTATGTCATCAACATTCCAAAGGAAAGCAGAAGGACTGGTGAAGAAAAATATTTTGAAAATATGATGGCTAATATTTTCCCAAATTTGGTCCAAGGCTTAAATAATGATCCTAACATCTAATTATTATTACTATCATTGCTGGCATTGATTGAGCACTTAGTCTGTGTCAGTATATGTTCTAATGTCTTTACACACTCCTCTAATCTTCAAGGAATAACACATATAAATCTTTGCCCAAGGTCACAGAGATATTAAGTGGTGGAGGAGACAGGAAACAAATTCAGAAATTCTGCCTCCAGTGAACAAGCTCTTAAACTCACAAGCTCTTAGACAATCTGGTACTTCCAGGGTCAATCTTTCCTCTGCGATTATATTCCTAATAACAGCTACTTTGTTCTACTGTGATTTTTTTAAAGTATGTATAGTTCTTGGTGGAGTATCTATAATATGCAGACTTAAATGCATTTGAGAAATAAAATAATAAACAACTGCAATACTGGGTGAAAGTGATCAGGGTGGACCTTAATTATCTAATAAGACTGTAAATTTCTCAACGAAAGAGGCTCCACTGACGCACTTATGTTGCATGGCATCTAGCATGTTCTGACCCATTTAGTTGCATAATATCAAAAATTTGTAGCTTGATGAAAGAGGAATAAAACTATATAACTTATATGAAAAACAGTGTAATGGTATGAAGATAGACCTCTGGCATTAACTAATTTCTTGATCTTGAAGAAGTCATTTAACCTCCTGGAACCTCACCTTTTATTAAAATAAAAAGAGTTCTAATCCCAACTAAGGTATATTGTGAAGATTAATGAGTTAGTGTGTGTAAAAATGCTTTGGAGAGCATTACACAAATGACATTTTATTGGATTTAACTCATTGCAAGGCAGGCAGAAATAAGTGAAATGCACTTGATAAAGAGTGTGGCAGCCTAGAAGAGGGAGAGACTAATTCCAGCTAGGTGTATTGAAAAGGTTTTATGGATAAAGAAGACTAACAAGCTGGGGAGGAGTTCTTTAATAGAAAGCAGGTCAAGACCAGAGTTGGAGAGCTGGTAAACCCCCACCTCAGGAACTTACTTCTGACCTTCTCTTCTCCCTGGGGCTTGGTAGAGATATAATCTCAGGGAATATGCTCAAAATCATCACAACTATTTAGAACATTTTGTAATCCCAGGGCAGACAGAACAGCGCGTGGATGAAAAGCAGGAGGCAATAGAGAGTGGTTTTAAGATGAGCAAGCTTTTTACAAAACATCTCTTTATATTTTATTTTTGTAAATTTTGGGGGCTTGTCTTTTCTGAGTTAAGCCAAATTAGTGATTTTCTAGTCCAACTACTGGGGAAACCCTCATTTGTGTCTGCCTATCTGTGCTTTAGTACAAATTTAATGACAGTGTTTTTCAAACTTCAGAGTGAATGAGGATACTTTGAGGAGCTTATTTTAAAAATAAATATAAAAAGCAGATTCTCAGACTTCATTCCCAGTGCTACTGATGCAGTCTGTCTGGATGAAGTTGGACCAGGGTTCTTCATTTTAACACCTAACTAGCTGATCCAGATGTAGGTAGTTCATTTTTCTCACCATGGGCAAGACCAATGCATGCCAAAGCTGAGAGCATAGTTATTGGCACTTGAAGCAACTTCAAAGATGCTTGGACTCCTTTTCTCCTTGAACACCAGCTTAGGGATATGGACAGAGAAGGATATTTGAAACCCATATCAGACTTTTCCAGATTGCTTTACTTTATTCTCTGCATCCCCTCCTGTTCAAAAGCAAAGAAAAAAGAAAAGGAATAAAAGGCCCCACAGGATGCCATTAGTCAGCCTTTACTTAAAACGTTTTTTGGTAGGACCTAGCTACCGTACCACCCAGTCCAGGAAACAATGCAACCGTATTATTTTCAAAATAATTTGAGGACATAGTTTTATTTTAATCCCAAGACAAATGTGGTATGCAATACTCTCTTTATTGGCCATAAAGAGAGAGGAAGAAACAATCAGTGCTAAACAAATAAAATGAAAATTACTTCCTTTTCAAATTTTGGTGATGAAAAATGTTTCAAAGCACCCCACATGCTCACAGAAATACTAATTACCTTCTGCCTTCTTGGGGTGAGCACAGGGAAACTTGCATTGTAATAGTCTCATCAGAGTTGTATAAACTGCAACAAAAGCAATAAAATTTCCCTAAACATCTGGGCCTGTCTACTCTTTAAAAGGTTTGTAGGCATCAGACAAAGTTGACATTAGGATGTTTGATATCAGGCCTTAGGGTGGTGACTGTGGTTCCAACAAAAAATCACATTTGAATTTCTGGAAGTCACCTGTGAAAAATCACTTCCAAAGAAGATTATGCCCAGAAATCTAAGATATGTTGAACTGAATCATGTATCTCAACGAAAAGCATATTTATCTATCCCTAAAACCTCCTTAGAGAGGGAATAAGGAAAACACCAATACTTAAGAATACTTACTCTGGAGCCAGGAGTGTGTTGGGAACTTTACAAATGTTACGTGCTTTCATTTAATCTACCCCACAAAAAATCTCTATTGCAATAATCCCTATTTTACAAATAAGGGAGCTGAGACTCAGAGAGGTTAAATAATGTGCTTAATGTCAAAGAGATACTAAATGGTAAGATAATAATTCAGGGTTATCTGATTCATACTCAAGTGGGAACATTTAACTCAATCATCACCATGCTAAGCCTTTTTATAATCCATCTTCCTCTATTTGGGTAGACAGTCTTTTTTTCCTATTTTAGTTTGTATCTAGCTGACAAGGGACACAATGTGGAAGATCTGTTCACACTAGTAGATTGTGAGTTAGAAAGCAGAACCACATCTAATAACATGACGTTGGGATCAGACATCAAAAAATATATGTTCTGACTCCTACATTTACTACCTGTACTTACTGTGAATAAGTTTTGTTTTTTGTTTGACATTTTTGAGCCGCAGTTCTCTCTTCTGTAAAATGGGAATAATAATCCTGCCTTCAAAGTCACTACGTGGTTTCAGTGAGAATACCTGTAATGGATCTAGAGCATACTTGCTGCATAGGACACACCCCACAAATAGTTCCCTACCCACTTTCCCTACTGCCACAGTGCAGGGCATATTGTGGGCATTCAGTAGAAGTTGGTGACTGACTGATACACAGATGATGTGGGAGTCAGTAAACAGGACTCCTCTTTCCCACCCAAGTTCTAAACCAAAGTGAAATATAAGCCTAAGAAATGAGACTCAGGGAGGCCAAAAATTTACCTTGATTATTGACAAGAAGTTGGCAAGTGAACTGCCAAGATCAGGCAGATTTACACACCTTTTCAGGGGCAAAAGTGGAAAACCACAAGTTTCTCTAGGTTGAAGTTACAGCATGATCCCTCCCAGAAAGCAAGAGGAAGAGGCTGAGCCATTTGTGTCCAGTTCCTCTCACAAACTCACCTATTAAGTAACGCTTCCTTCCTCCCCAGTGAATGAACAAGGGGTAGGCAATCATCTAAAAATGTTTAGGAACATGCTTCCACACGGGGACCAAAAGTGAAGAGTGGCTACACTCCGACCCCCAGCTCAACAGCTGGATGACGGCATAAAACCCATTCCCTACCAAGCTCCACGCCACCATGCAATAACTCAGGCCTCTCAGTACTTCTGCCCTATCCCAGACTCTTCCTGGGCTCCCACATGGGAGGACTTAAGGAGCTAACAAGAGAATGAAAAACTATTCTTGGTCTTATTCTGACCTTGCAATTCAGTCACTGGGCCTCAGCTTCTGTTCTCTTAACCAAATCTTCACTGTATGTCTGCCTCTGAGTAACTGGGTCCCTGGTGTATTTCCCATGCCTGAGATCCTCTTTACTTCTCTTTTAGAGCTCCAATGTCCCCAGGATAGGAGGGTCATGCTCTCTGATGTGGAGCCCTCCTAATGCTAACGTAGCTCCAATCACAAAACTGGAAGGCACAGTTGCCAGCTTACCTGGTTATTCGAATCAGGGCCCAAAGAGTACAGTGGTTTACAGGATCAAGGAGCTGGATGGTGATGGAACTCAGGATTCCTGATGTTCAGCTCAATGTTATTTTGGGACAAGCAGAGAAAAGTAAATGGAGAGAAGGAAAGGCATCATTTCCACCATTGGTACAGCCTGATAATAGAATTCCATAAATTCTTGAGTGATAGCAGAAGACATGAATAACTGACCAAACAGGTCAACCTTCTTAATAGAGAAGGATCCCTGGGACTAGGGTCATTGAGAACACTGAAAGGCATCACAGTTAATGGGAGGAATGTGGCATTTATTTATCTACTCATTCATTCCCATGTTTAATAAATATGTATTGAATGTCATAGGTGTGCCATGCACTTTTGTAGGCACTACTAATGTAACACAATAGGACATACAGAAATTCCTGCCTTCATGGGGTCTACATCTTTTTAGAGAAACACAGATAATATGCCAAAAGGTGAATATAATATGCTGTAATAACTGCTAATATAATAAGCAGCAGGAAATTCTAAACAGGTATGTTGGAGGCAGGGGTGGCTATTTTAAATAGACTAATCAGGGAAACACTGAGTCTGACATTTGGGCATAGACCTGAAGGAGTTGAGGGAATAAACCCTGCAGATTCCAGGGAGAAGAGAGTTCCAGAAAGAGGCCAGGACAAGTGCAAAGGCTTTGCAGCTGGAGTGTGCTTGCTGTGGTTTAAGGAAGTGTGGCAATTGCTCAAAGACCTAAAAACGGAACTACCATTTGACCCAGCAATCCTATTATGGAGTACATACCCAAAGAAATAGAAATCATTCTATCACAAAGACACATGCACGTGTATGTTTACTGTAGCACTATTCACAATAGCAAAGGCATGGGATCACCCTAAATGCTCATCAATGATAGACTGCATAAAGAAAATGTGGTACCTATACCACGGAATACTATGCAGGTATAAAAAAAGAGTGATATTGTGTCCTTTGCAGGAACATGGATGGAGCTAAAGACCATTATCCTTAGCAAACTTACAAAGGAACAGAAAACCAAATACTGTATATTCTCACTTATAAGTGGGAGGTAAATGATGAGAACACATGGACACATGGAGGGGAACAGAGAGGCTTATCAGAGAGTGGAGGATGGGTGGGAGGCGGGAGAGAATCAGGAAAAATAGCTAAGAGGTACTAGGCTTAATATCTTGGTGACAAAATAATCTGTACAACAAGCTCCTATGACACAAGCTTACCTATATAATGAACCTGCACATGTACCACTGAACTTAGAATAATTGTTTTTTAAAGAAAGCTAGTGTTGTGGTTAATACTGAGTGTCAACTTGATTGGATTGAAGGAGGCAAAGTATTGCTCCTGGGTGTGTGTGTGAGGGTGTTGCCAAAGGAGATTAACATTTGAGTCAGTGGAATGGGAAAGGCAAACCCACCCTTAACCTGGGTGGGCACAACCTAATCAGCTACCAGCATGGTCGGAATAAAAAGCAGGCAGAAAAACATGAAAAGGCTAGACTCGCATAGCCTCCCAGCCTACATCTTTCTTCTGTGCTGGATGTTTCTTGCCCTTGAACATCGGACTTCAAGTTCTTCAGCTTTGGGAGTTAGACTGGCTTCCTTGCTCCTCAGTTTGCAGATGGCCTATTGTGAGATCTTGTTATTGTGTGAGTTAATACTCCTTAATAAACTCCTCCATACATGTGTGTATATATATATGTATGTATATGTGTGTGTGTGTGTGTGTATCCTATTAATTCTGTCCCTCTAGAGAACCCTGACTAATACAGATTTTGGTTCCAAGAGTGGTTCTAGGGGAACAGAATATTAAGGATGAAGTTCTTTTGTTGGTTTGGGGGTTTCTAGAGTTGGCTGCATAATAGGATTTGACCCCAAAATGCTAAGGATTCTACTTCTAATAGTGTGGACAACACTTACAGTCCTTGGTGTGAACTGTTCAGAGAGTTATGTGAAATAAATGCACTTGACACTCCCAATTCACTGCTCACGAGAGGCAAGCAGTTTAGTGACACTATGCAAAATACCTTTGGCCATATGTGGAGAACCAAGGAACATAATAACATTGGTTGGTTGATCCTAAGTTCACTGGATAAAGTGATGAAAGAAAATGATGAACTCAGGATTTTAACTCTCAGCTTCAGAAGCACATACTGAGCCTCAAATTTGCTAATATTGCCCTTAGTGAGAGTCTTATCTCCTGTAAAGAGAGAGCTGAAATTGTGGAAAATTAGACACAAACTCTTATTATACAAGTGGCTGACCTGCAATGAAAGGTTGCCACAGAGTCTTGCCAAGTGTCTACTGTTAAAGTGAGGGCATTGATTGGAAAAGAAGGGTACCATGCAACTTGAAATGGGGATGTGTGGGAGGACCCTGATGAAGCTGGGTACACTGAGCTTGTAAACTCTGATGAACCTTTTTTCCAGAAGAAACAACTTCCCCCTCCCCAGTAGTGGCAACATCCCCTCTCTGATCCACACTGCCATCAGCCTTTCCACCTTTGTCTGAGGAGACAAACCCTGCACGGCCTGACACAATCATAATGGCCTCTTCTGAGGCAGTTGCCAGGCAAGATAATGTTGATTCTCCTGAGGAGCCACCCCCAATGCCCCTGTTTGATTCTAAATCTATAATAGACTAAAGTCCTGGTGGGACCCATGAGGAGGTGCAGGACACTTGAAAAGAACTGCTTGAGTTTTCTAATTTACATAAGCAGAAATCTGGAGAACAGGCATGAGAAAGGATGTTAAGGGTGTGGTATGATGGTGGAAGGAACACAGAGTTGGATCAGGCTGGATATATTGATTGGGATCCACTAAGTAGGGATTCTGTATTTAATGTTGCAGCTCAGGAATTTAAAAAGGTTCTAATCGCTTATTTGCTTGATTAGCTGAAATATGGATTAAAAGATGGCCCACTGTGAGTGAGCTAGAAATGGCTAATCTCCATCAGTTTAGTGTAGAAAAAGGGATTCAAAGGCTTAGGGAAACTGGGATGTTGGAAATTGGGATTAGTCACTTTAGGCATACTCATCCCAGCTGGGAGGGTCCAGAATATGTACCCTTGACCAGTGCTTTGTGAAATAGATTTGTTGAGGGCAGCACTGGCATCTTTGAAGAGTCTTTTAATTTCTCTTCTCTGTATGTCAGATCTAACAGAGGGAACTGCAGTCACTCAACTACAAAATTTAAATACAAGGTCCTGTAACTCACACCTGCAATTCCAGCACTTTGGGAGGCCGAGGCAGGCAGATCACCCGGGGTCAGGAGTTCAAGACCAGCCTGCCCAACATGGTGAAACCCCATCTCTACTAAAAATACAAAAATTAGCCAGGCATGGTGGTGTACACCTGTAGTCCCAGCTACTGGGGAGGCTGAGGCAGGAGAATCACTTAAACCTGGGAGACAGAGCCTGCAGTGAGCCAAGATCATGCCATTGCACTCCAGTCTGAATGATAGAGTTAGACTCCATCTCAATAAATAAATAAATAAATGCAATGGGAATAATTGGATCCTGAGGTGGCAGGGGCCAAGTGGTGGTCAACCATCAAAGGCAAGGTGGACAAAGCTACCATAATGGACAGTAGAGGCAAAGCAGCAATCAGAATAGTTGGACTCATGTAGAGCTCTGGCACTGGCTGATTAATCACAGTGTTCCTAGAAGTGAAATTGATAGGAAGCCTACAGCATTCCTATTTAATTTATATAAGCAGAAAACTTCAGGTCTAGTGAACAAAAGACTAATTTGAATTATAAAAACAGACAATCACAGCCCCTCAATCAACTTTCAGACTTTAGCCAGTTAAAAGACCCAGAATCCCTTGAATGAAAGGGAGTCTGGGTCACCCTGAGGAAGGAGCCCACTATACTACTGACAATTTATGCTGTTAATCTTTCTCTGAACCTTCCCCAAGGAGACCTCTGGTCTTTTACCAGGGCAACTGTGCATTAGGAACAGGGAAATGATCAGACATTTCAGGAACTACCGGACACTGACTCTGAGCTAATGTTGATTCCAGGGGACCCAAAATGTCATTGTGGTTCTCCAGTTAAAGTAGTGGCCTATGGAGGTAACGTAAGTAATGGATTTTAGCTCAGATCCGACTTACAATGGGTCCAGTGGGTCCCCCAACTTATCCTGTGGTAATTTCCCCTGTGCCAGAATGCATCATTGGCATAGACATACTTAGCAACTGGCAGAACGCCTTCATTGGCTCCCTGACTAGTAGGGTGAGGACTATTATGGTGGGAAAGGCCAAATGAAAACCATTAGAGCTGCCTCTACCTAGAAAAATAGTAAATCCTAAACAATATTGCATCCCTGTAGAGATTCCTGAGGTTAGTGCCACTATCAGGGACTTGAAAGACGCAGGGGTGGTGATTCCCACCACATCCCTATTCAACTATCCTATTTGGCCTGTGCAAAAGACAGATGGATGTAGGAGAATGACATTGGATTATCGTAAGCTTAATCAAATGGTGACTTCAATTGTACCTACTGTACTAGATGTAGTTTCATTGCTTCAGCAAATTAACACATCTCCTGGTACCTGGGATGCAGCCAATGTTTGGCAAATGCCTTTTTCTCCATTCCTGTCCCTAAAGCCGACCAGAAGCAATCTGCCTTCAGCTGGAAAGACCAGCAATATACCTTTACTGTCCTACCTTAGGGGTTTATCAGCTCTCCAGCTTTGTGTCATTATCTTTTTCAAAGAGACCTTGATCGCTTTTCCCTTCCACAAGACATCACACTGGTCCATTACATTAATGATATTATGCTGACTGGCTCCAGTGAGCAAGAAGTAGCAAACACACTGGACTTACTGGTAAGACATTTGTGTGCCAGAGGATGGGAAATGAATCTGACTAAAATTCAGGGACTTTCTACCTCAGTAAAATTTCTAGGGGTCCAGTGGTGTGGGGCCTGTTGAGATATTATTTCTAAGGTGAAGGATTAGTTGCTGCATTTGGCCCCTCCTACACCCAAGAAAGAGGCACAATGCCTAGTGGGCCTATTTGGATTTTGGAGGCAACACATTCCTCATTTGAGTGTGTTACTACAGCCCATTTATCAAATGACCTGAAAGGCTGACAGTTTTGAGTGGGGTCCAGAACAGGAGAAGTCTCTGCAACAGGTTCAGGCTACTGTGCAAGCTGCTCTGCCACTTGGGCCATATGACCTAGCATATCTAATGGTGCTTGAGGTATCAGTGGCAGATAGGAATGCTGTTTGGAGCCTCTGGCAGGACCCCATAGGTGAATCACAATGAAATTTGCTGTATTAGTTTGTTCTCACACTGCTGATAAAGTAAATTGTCCAAGACTGGGCAATTTACAAAAGAAAAAGATTTAATGGACTTACAGTTCCATGTGGCTAGGGAAGCCTCACAATGATGGAGGAAGGCAATTAGAAGCAAGTCACATCTTGCTTGGATGGCAGCAGGCAAGGAATGAGCTTGTGCAGGGAAACTCCCATTTTTAAAACCATCAGATCTCACGAAACTCGTTCACTATCATGAGAACAGCACAGGAAAGACCTGCCCCCCATGACTCAATCATCTCCCACTAGTTTCCTCCCATGACACATCGGAATTGTGGGAGTCACAATTCAAGATGAAATTTGGGTGAGGACACAGCCAAACCATATCAGCTAGTGTGTCTTGGAAGAGTGGTAAAAGACTAGGTCAGTATGACTTTGGATTATGGATGTCCTTGTCAGGTGTTTATATTTATTAACAAGCAGGTTAGAACCCTTACACAATAACAGGCTTCCTTTCATGAAGCTCTGTCCACATTTTGTCTCTATAAAGAAAAGAAAGGAAGAAAACATGACTGCTTCTTGGTCTTGGGAAGTTAAAACCAAAAGACGGTCATTGATTTGGTTGGGTATGATCAATGAAGTCTGGGATTTCAGGGGTCCTTGAGTGGCTGGAACTGGTTAGGGAACTTATATAATCCCTGAGAGGAGGTGGACAGGAGTCTAGGTATGAGGATGGTGTTCACACCAAACAGGAGAGCAGGCTAAGCAAAGACATTAGCTGTACTCCATCAAAAAAATCTTGAATAGGAGTTAAGAGACCTGGATCATTTCAGGCTCTACCACTTTGCAGTTATGGAGTCTTGGGAAGATCATTTTCCCTCTCTGGACCTTATCTTTTTCTTCTTTCAAAGAAGCAGTTACACAAAAAGACCTCCAAGTTCCACTTAAATTCTAGAATTCTATATCTTTGTCATCCAGGTGAAACAGAGAAAGTAGAAAGCTGGGAGAGACTAAAAGTTAAGGGCAGCAACCCTAAGTGTTTTTCAGTTTCTCAAAGTAGATAAGTGAAATTCAAGCTTTGAAAAACAAATTAAAATCTGTTTCTCCCCAGCTCCAACTACTGCCTCGAGGACTTTAGAAAATTAAAAATGATATGTGTTCCTATTGGGTATAATTTTAATTCTTAAATGCAAATATCTGAAAAGACAGGCTTAAGGCAAATACTGGTAAAATTAAAAACTGCAGCAATTACCTGTAAATCCAAGGCCCTCCCTCAGCAGGAGGTAGAAGAACAAGAAATCTTGATATATTCTAATGGTTTGTGTGAGACAAGTAGATGTTACATATATTGACAGATGGGTACATGTCTATACATAGAGTACATGCCTGTGTGTGTGTGTGTGTGTGTGTGTGTGTGTATTTCTAATTTTGCTTGTCTCTAACCCAAGTTTTCTCATATTTATGCTGATTTAATTAGCATCCAACTCAGCAGTTAAGGAGATTAATTATCCCTGCAGACACTTCTATATTATAGTATATTACACATACTATAGCCTAATGGATGGACGTTATCCATCTGTTCCATGGATGGACTCTGACCATTCAATAGATTCCACCCATGCATGCATATCTCTTACAGTTGGACTCACATATCTCACCAGAAAAGGTGAAGTGCAGCCACATGCCTATCTGTCATAAGAATACACACGTACATTTACCGCCTTTCTACTGCTCCTGCGCTTTTTCATAGGAGGCTTGAGTTCATCTGCGAAGATAACTCTGATGAAGTACAAGGCCTATGAGTAACTCTAAAATTAAAACTCCTGCTTGCTGAAAGGGCTGTTAGAGTAGAAGGTGGTGAATTAGTGGGGTTTTTTTTTGTTTTTTTTTTTTTTAAGATCATATTAACTGTTATTTACTTAGTCCTATGTTGCATTTAAACCATAAGAAAATTTTAGAAGAAGGGCATTCCATAGTCATTTAGCAGATGTGGAAAACATGAATCTTCAGAGACTAAATGAAATAAAGAAGTACAATAGCCTGGCACACAGTAGAGGCTTAATAAATACTAGTTCCCCTAAAAGTTGTCATTTAATTTCCAATTTCAAGCTAATTTGCTCCTCTATGTATTAGAAAACTGCATCTGCGTCCAGGGAAATGGCAGTAGCATCAATGTCACATTAGGAGGCTTAGAACAGTGATATGTGACACATGAAGGTGATCAGGCTCTGCCAGACTGATGAGGGGGAAGCTGCTTCTTAGCACTGAGGGCAGTTGGTCTGGCAGTCTCTCAGGGCTGGTTTCAAGGGCACCATGAAGACAGGACAGAGGCAAATAGACAAATGGCTTTGGACAGAGAAGGCAGTCCTTCCCTGGCACAGGAAAAACACAGCGTGTAGAGTCAGAAGCCCTGGGTGGATGGAGAGACGAAGAACAGTAGGAGAAACAAATGAAAAAAGTTCTGCATCTCTTACTGAAGATTAGGCATTTGTGGGGATCCATGGGCTATTTTTAACAGGAAAGTGATGAACCCCTGTTGAACCAAAACTTTGGAGGCATTGGTAGTATGGGTAGGGTGACAGCATCGAGCAAGCTTGTCCAACCTACAGCTTACAGGCCGCATGTAGCCCAAGACGGTTTTGAATGTGGCCCAAAACAAATAGGTAAGTTTTCTTAAAACATGATGAGATGTTTTCCGTTATTTTTCTTTTTAGCTCATCAGCTATCATTAGTGTATTTTATGTGTGGCCCAAGACAATTCTTCTTTTTCCAGTGTGGCCCAGGGAAGTCAGAAGATTGGACACCTCTGATAGAGGCTGATAGACAACATAATCCTGGTGTGAGGTGACACATGACTGAGCTTGGTAGAGGGAGTGGGGATGAGAAAACAGGGTTGGACGGGAAAGGAAGGACGAAGAATGAAGCAATATGACCTGAAAATTGATTAGAGTTTTGTTTAGCAATATAAAGCCTCCTGGATGGGCAGAATAGTGGAACAAGTAAGAGGAAGATCAAAGTCAGAAGACACATCTGTACCAGGCACTGTGCTAGGAAGATACTGTGAGGTTGACAACAGAAAGACAGGAGGTACTTATACCTCCTCTGGGTTACCGCAGAGTCACATGGGACTTGCATCCACACAACACCACACTATCTCGTCAATTCTCTGAAATCTGACCCAACTCTTGGTTTCTGCCCTTGTAGAAGCAGGCACCCGATGAGTTCTGCACTTTCTCACACTGTGTCCTTGTCCAGTCTTACTTGATCTGGCAATCTGAAGACAAGGAACTGGGCCAGGGAGATGCTAGTCCATGACACCAGATGGTACAGAGCATGTCTGTTTCCCAGAATCTTGACTGTCCGTTTGTCTACGTCGAAGGCTCACAGCGTGGGGCAGAAAGGGAATTGGAAAAAGAAAAGCAAAATCTGAGAAACAAAAAAGTGACTTGCATTGCAGTCCCTGCAGCAATGGGTCTATTTTTACAACTGCCACATGGGGCAGAGGGTGTAAGTTGTCAACTCAAACAGGGCTTCATCTTGACCAAGGCAGGATTATATATGACAGCACTGAAATCAGAACATGTCTCCAGGCAGCTGGGAAGGAGGACTTCTAATTGCTCTGGGTATCCAAAGTTACAACAACTATCCCAGCTTGTTCTGCTGTCTGGGAAAGGGAGATCATTAATTCCCCAAACAGAAAAAATATGGAGATTTCAAAAATATGAATACAATGCCCTACAAAACAATGACCTCATTGCGATATGGTCTACCCTTAATATAAAGGGGCTCAATTTCCCCATCACAGAACTTTGAATAATCTATATTTATTTTAAAGAAATATCAATAGAAACAGGGCAAGAAAGACAAAAAGAAATATCTAAGACCAATGTCTTGGGGGTGTAGAAAATGGATTCTAAAAATAATATTCATTGCTTTGAGTACATTTCATTTATTTCTGTATCCCCAGTGCCTAGCTCTATGTCTAGATATTTAATGTGTTGGTAGAATTAATAAAGTAATACTTTCCAAATATGCCCTACCTGGGATGTCCTTTCTGTAAGTTTCTTTGACTGGAAAATTCCTATGCATATTTTATGTCATATCAGAAATAAAATGAAATATCACTTCCTGGGATAAATCTTTTCCATCAAACAAGACTGAAAGCATCACTCCATTATTACCTCTAGCACAGCATCAGATTTACCATAGGCCCACCAAACAAGTCCTGTTTACTGTTGTCTTGTTTATCTCTGAGCAACCTGAAGATAGAAAGCATTTCTTATTCTCTCTCTCCTAAATGCCTGGTGTGATTTGGCACCTAGCAGGTTCACCATAAATATGAGTTAGCAAACTGCTTCAAGAGACATTGGAAAGTATTGGTGGGCATTAATGACCAATGGAATACAGTATAAAAGAGAGGGAAAGGTTAATGATGAATAATCACTGAAATCTGCTATCTCTTCTGTCTCCTTACAACAATGTTCCTTTATTTGCCAACAGTAAATGATACACACATTCTTTACAAACCGATATAATCTGTCAACCATGATTTCTTGCTGTAAGGCTTTGTGCCACAAAGTTGCAAATAAAAGATAAAAATGTGAATGATGTTTTCTGTATGGTAGTTGCCTTTTAAAATTATTTTTTCCAATTATTTCCAAGGCTCAAGTTTGTGTGTGGTCTTTTGGAGGAGAGAGCAGCTTTCCTGTGAAAATGGGCTGGAGCAGAGCTCTGAATATCTTCCCAAAAGGGAATCTCCCATGCAGACAATTAGATCCTATTCTATGCAACTGTTTCCCCCTAAATCACTGTATATTTTTTTGAAGTTTACGTGTTATCTGTTAGATGAATTACCAGTCTCCTTCCACAATGCAGGAGCATAGATCAAGTGGAAAATTTTCTCGACATCATTTTCCCTCAGAAAAATGAGTGACACGTATAACCTTGCTTTGTCCTTCCAAGGGAATGGCCCCTAACTCTAATCATCAACTCCTCTCTGTCTCTGGATCTTCAAGTCAGTGTGTTCCACATTACCTTCACCCTCCGGCATGTGAAATCCCACGTGTCTGAAATCTAACTTAACACCTCTTCCCTTTGACCCACAAAACCAGCTTCCCATATGGACCACCTTGCCCTCAGGTGTGATGATAGCTCTCTCCCACGCACCCAGACTCAAGCCAGACACATCAGAACAGGAGCCTTTTAGTGGATTTTCTTGTCACCAGCCCCCTGCACATTGCCTCTAGAATTATAGTCACAAAATTCCATTTCTTTTGTAAATTCTAAACTCTTCAGCCTACCTCTCAAAACCCTCTACAAATTGGCTGTTCGTTACCACTCCAGGAGCTCTCTTGAAATATCCTCCAAGAATACTCTATTGAGTCGTTCTATTTTCTGTTCACTAAACAGACCTCAACCCTCAGGCTCCATCCTCAGACTCACCACACTGGATTAATGGAGCTTATCGCTGTGTGTGTGTGTGTTTTCCCTGTGCTATACAAAGGCTTTGGGTCTGATGCTTCTGCAGGCTTGCCAGTTCAGTATGATCCCCCAAAAGCCCAGATGCTGACTGTCAGCAGTACCTTGGATCTACATCTGGTAGCTCACAGGGTAACCCAACCTCACACGCAGCCCTTGCCCTGGTTCCCAGGACCCAGGGTCAGGGTTTGTTTTGAAAGGAAGTTGAGAAAGTAGCCAAGCGAAAGCAACCTAGCGTCATATCTAAAGATAAAAGTGGGATCATTAAATGAAGAAAGAATAGCAAATTAGGAGATGAAAAGGCATGAAAGATGTTTTTCAGATGTGGTGCACCATCTGGGTGAATTAATCAGGACTGTTTTAGTTACTACAATTGGTAGAGACCTAACTTAAACCAGCTTGAGCCATAAAAGGAAGGCATTAGCTCATGTAACTTAAAAAATCCACGGGTATATTGGCTTCATGTTTGGTTGAATACAAATGTACAGATGATGTCCTTGGACATCTTTCTCTCTCCATAGGTTGATTCTGCTTTCTGCTGTGTTTCCTTAAGTTGGTCTTCTGCTTGTGCAAGTAAACTCAAAGCTTCCATCCTACCAGCTTAGCAACCCCAGAGAAGAGAGTGCCTCTGTTACAATGATTGCACCAAGCTACAGGCTGGTTTCTCAAAGGAATGGCTTACACTGTATCCCCATCCCTGACTTAATCACTGTGAACAGGAAGAAGAAATACATCCCCATAAAAATTAGGCTCTGCTAAAAGGAAAAGAGACAAGCTGTTGGTTAGGTGGAAAACAACCAATGTCCACTCTGATGGATAAGTTAAGCTAGGTGATTCAGGAGAAAATGTGTGCTAGAGCCCTGAATCTTGGGATCACTTACAGGTTCCATGCTTGGCCTGTCTTTTGTACCCTGGCACATGTGACAGGACTCATGGGTGACGGTGAGCCGAAGAAATATTCCTTTCCCATTTTGATAATGTGGAGTTCAAAATAATAAATCTGTTTGTAATTTTAAATGCACCCTTACTTATATCAATTATTCAGAAGAAAATCTATGCATTGGACAGAATTCGGGACTACCAAGAAAACAATCTATTCTAGATGGAGTGGGAAGGAAAGTAATGTGTTGTGGTTATGGGAGAAACAACTTCAAATAACTTTCAAAGGCAGGAAACTCTTCAACCCAGGTTATTTCAACTTGCCCATGAATTCACCTCATTATGAACTGCTTATCTTTTAGAAGATAGAGTCTCTTTAGGGAACAGTTCCTTACTCTTGCACCCTTAATCTGGACATGACCCTTTACTGACCACATTCCAAAGACTTTTCTTATTCTGTACCAGGGATTAGAGTCCAAGGGTCCCTCTGAACCCCCCACCACCACTGTTTCCTTCATCTAGGCCCTAGTGGAAATGGATTCTTCAAAGCCCAGGTCAAATTTCTCGTCTCCTATAAGCTCTCTTAAGATCCTCATTTTCAGTTAGTTTCTCCCTCCTCTAAACTCCATAGGATGTTGTTTACTCCCCCACAATAGCATTTATCACAGTCCGCTTTTAAATTAGAGTTATTTATGTATGTGTCTGTCTTTGCTGATAGACTGCGAGCTCTCAGCAGGCCTGGAATAGCTCCTATTCATCTCTGTATTCCTCTCCCTACTAGTGTCAAGTGCAGTCCTTTGTACTGAGCAGATAATCAACAAATGTTTGCTAGATTGCTGAACCCAATCATGTTAGTTCCTTGCACAATAGTTTTCAAAGTCTCATGTTAACTACAGCACTGCTTCTAACATTTAAAAATACATACACCATTTTTAATAAATAAGAAGCTCATATCTTCTGTTGAGATTGGAGGGGGTCTAACAAATCATCTCTACTCCTCTCTGCTTTTGTGTTTTTAACCAGTTAAAACATTTAAAAAAGAGTACGACAGAGATCGAAGGCAGGTTTATTACTGATAAAAGTTGAATTGAGACACTAGCTAAGGTAGATGGCAATGATATGGAGGAGGGGCAGGGAAGTGCTGGGTAGAGGAGGATGTGGTCCCTGGTTAGGGCTCCACCCCACAGGCCTGTGTCCACAGACCTAGGTGAGGACAGGCATTTCTGTTTTCCTTCCCAAATCGTGCATTTCCCAAGATCGCCCTGGCCCGCCACGCCCCCATCCTGTGCTTATAAAAACCCCAGAGACACAAGTGGCTGGACATCAAGAGGAACACATCTGCAGAAGAAGACACAAGCAGCTGGATGTGGAGAGGAATGCCAAGGCATAAGAGCACACCGATATACACTGGCAGGTTGGCAGGCCATCCACCTGTAGAATGACGTGGAGTTTGACCAGGGTGGTCAGAGGAGAGCCTGGGCCACTGAGTAGCCCGACTCTGGGGGAAAACCATTTCCCTTCTGGCTCCCACATCTGCTGAGAGCTATTTCCACTCAGTGAAACCTTGCACTCCTTCTCCAAGCCCGCGTGTGATCCGATTCTTCCAGTACACCAAGGCGAGAAACCCTGGGATACAGAAAGCCTCCTGTCCTTGAGATAAGGCAGGGGTCTAATTGAGCTGACTAACACAAACCGTCTTCAGATGGCTTAACTAAAAGAGCACCCCGTAACACATGCCCACAGGGCTTCAGGAGCTGTAAACACTCACCCTAGATACTGCCTGCCGTGGGGTCGGAGTCCCACAGCCTGCCTGTCTGTATGCTCCCCGCAGAGGTTTGAGCAGCGGGACACTAAGGAAGTGAGCCACACCCCCATCGCATGTGCTGTGAGGGGGATAAGGGAACTTTTCCTGTTTCAGCAAGAAAAGGCTTCCTAATTCTGAACACCAACCTCTGGTCTCCCATAGTGGGCACACCCGTCTAAAATGCAGAGCAGAGGAAAAACAGAGCAATCATTTGTGTTCTTTGTGAGCAGGACAGCTCTTAAGAAGGTTGAGCTATGCATACGTGTCCTTTCTTACCCGACACTCAAGTCACTCTTTCTTCCACGGGGAAGGCTAAGAAAAGGGTAACCAGATGCCTGAGTGTGGCTAGAATGAAACTTCCCTTTACATAGGTTTATGTTTTTAACAAACACCTCCGTTCATTAGAAATTATTCAGTAAATAGCTTATCGTCGTCTGCTTTATTCTGGAGCACCATGTTAGAACTTTAGATATAGTGGTGAACAGGGTAGGCCCAATTGCAGCTTCCAGGGGCCTTAAAATCTAGAGTGGTGAGCGGAAACAAAATGTTCTCACAAGCATGAGAAGCATCCCTAGGGAGCTGTGGCGGCGATCCAACCAAGAGATTCAGAAACACCTTAAAAGAAGTAACATTTTTGTCTGTGACTTGAATGATAATAGGTATTGGAATAAAAAAAAAAGACAGGAAATGTGTTTAGTGGAGAAATGTGATGGAGGAAAGAGAGAATTAGAGAAGGAAGCTCCAAGCAGAGGGAACAGAATATGCAAGACCCTGTGGTGAGAAAAGACCTGGAGGGTTCCTGAAACTGAAAAGAAGCGAACCCACATTAACGATCAGGGAGTGAGGAGGAGAACGATGAGAAGGGAGACCACTACATGGAGCGGGAGCCCAATTCTGGCTGTCCTGGTGAGCCAGATTAATTGACTTATATTCTTTACTAAGAGCACTGTTGGGAGCCCAGGAAAGACTGCTGGTCAGATGTCACCATGCCGGTCCAAAGGAGCCAGTTCACTTTGCCATTCAAGTTAGTCCATAATGTTGTTTTAAGCTACTCTCTTCTTCATGTCCCTGGAAAGAGAGCTCCACTTTACAGAGATCGCCTTACATACGTCACCAAACTTTCTCCCTCTACCTCTATGCTTACCGTCTGTTGCTTGGAATGTCCTCTGCCCCCATATCCATCTCTTCAAAACTGTTCCTCTGTTAAGTCCCTCAGTATCCAGCCTCTCACCTGAAATCTCATGAGCTCAAGAGAGTAGCATATGATGCAAAGAACATGGGCTTAAAATTCTTTAATTCCAGTTCAGTGTCTATTGACTCTCAACGGATTTCTTAATCTCTCTGAGTCCCAGTTGACATCAATCCAAAAGTGGGATAAGATGATCTGTCGCTCACGGTCATTAGGAGGATCAAATGAAATGACATTTGTAAAAGCACCCAGTACATACTAGGTCCTCAATAATCACTAGGCTCTTTTCTCTCTCTTCCTCTGAGCTAAATCCCTGTATAACATAGAGTGAAAAATTATGTGCTGCTTTGAAGTATATTTTTTATTATTATTTAAGTTTTCAAGCAGCCCTATCACAGCCACAAGTTTAAGCAACTGGAAATAAGAATGGACAAAGAAGCTGTTATTGATAGTGGTGGAAGAATATTTATGCTTAGAGTCTAGAAGCACCAAATGACCACTCAGGATGAAGCCAATCAAGATTGATGGGGGGAAAACCGGGAAATAAACCAACAGTCATCAGATTATTTTCTGTGGCGTGGACACTCACAGCAATAGATATATTTATAAAATTGAGATACAATTTATATAACATAAAATTAATCATTTTAAAATGTTCAATTTCATGATACTTTATGCATTCACAATGTTATGCAGTCATCATCTCTAGCTAGTTCCAGAATATTTTTATCACCTCAAAAGGAAACCCTATAGCAGCTTCACAGAGCTTTTAAGAGGGCTATCATCTCATCCTCTCCCCACCTCACCTCTTATGTATAGCAACAAAGCCCACAGAAGTCAGGAAACATAAACAAGATCATACAGCTATTGGAATGACAATTCAAACCCAGGTCTTTGGGCCCATGAGCCATGTTCTGTGCTAATCACAGCAACAGATTATCCAGGATAGTAAAATGTGCTCTTTCTCTCCAGTACGATTTTACTTGTCCCAAAATGTAGCCAACTTTGAGATTTAAGATTATGATTTACCCTACTGATGTGGAAGAGAGAAATATGTACCCTGCTGCCTCTTCCTCTGTGCCCTAGATCCACAAGGAAGGGTCCAGAAGCTCTGGAAATGTCATTTCCAACCCTCTGTCTATTAATTTATTTTCTCTTCCTCTGTCTCACATTCAATTCCAACTCAATCCTGTTTGTCAGGAAAACAACCAGAAGAGTGGTTCTTAAAGTGTTGTCCCTGGGCCAGCAGAGTTAACCTCAACTGAGAGCTTGCTGGAAATGCTTATTCTCAGACTTTTCCCCAAACCTAGAGAATCATAAATTGTGTAGTTTGGGCCAGCAAGAGTGTTGTATCAAGCCCTTCAGAGGACGATTGTGATTTACCCTAAAGTTTGACAATCACTGGCCTACTGTAGAAGAAAGAGGAGTACCCCCCGCACACATCTCTGCAGCTCATTCAGAATCAGAATCAAGGCATGCAGCACAGAACCCCAATCTGGGAGACATGAGATCAGGGTATTTCTGTCACGTCTCCCTATAACTACGTGAGCTTTTCCATAACTTCTGTCAAACTTCGTTTATGCATCTGTGAAATAAAAGGAATGACATTTATTGAGCTCTTTCAAATGAGCTTCTCAGCTTAGTTTTGCATTTCTCACATTATATGCCAGTGTTACAAAAATTGTTTAGTCCAGCGGCCAATATCTGAAAATAGATTGTGAGCTTTTGAAAGTTGGTACTATACACACCTAGGAGGTACAATACTAAATCTACAAACTCATGTATGCAATATTTTTTAAAATTTTTATATGATTCAATTTCATCAAAGGAAGAGAGAGGCCATCAAGATCCGAAACAAAAAAGCTGCATATATTGCTTGCTAAACAAGAAAAAACGGCACTGCACTTGCAAGACAGTCACCCCAAATGACACAGGAAAGGAAATTATGTAAGCATTTCGGAAGTGTGCAGTTCCATCATCAAAGTTCTAAAGAGTGTACATTGTGATACAATGTGTGTTGAAGATCACCTTGTCCTCGCTATTAACTCTCCAGTGTCATCTACCTTGCTGTCATTCTCTCACATGGCCTTTGGTCATTGGTTCAGACAAGTCAGCATCACTGACCATAAGCCTCTTATATATACTCCTGGGTCAGTCTCGAACACCCACGAATTCTGTTAACCCCGTGCCAGTCCGGGACATGAGAATCTGCAAAGCTGACTGATACTGTATCAGCTAAAACTTGTCATCCTACCCTCCTGGTGGAGCCCTCCAACCTCCTTCAGCCTCTACCTAGGAATCCATCTGGGGTTTGTGTGCCTTACCTGGCTTAGTCCAGGAAGTATAAGATAACGTTTCCTTTTTCAGGAACTCATCAAGGTCTATCTAAACTCTATTGCTTTCTCTTAAAATTTATTCCTCTAGTCAGAGAAATCATTCTTAGAGTGGGAGTGGGAGCAGAAAAGACAGGGTATCTCTGCCTAATCATTCAATTTTCTCTTAAATTTAGTATATGTCTACAGTACTTTCTGCTTCCTAAAGATCCTAATGTTTGTGACCCCAAAGCCAAGAAAAGCCTATCTTATTTTTGTTATCGACGTTTTCCCTGTCATGTTCCTTCTCTGAGGCAATGAACAGAGAAAGATAAGGATAGCTAGATACAGCTCTACTCCAATAGGGAGAGGAGAAAGGACATAACGAGAAATGGCAAAATAGACTTAATATTTCATTTTTAATTTTTTTATTATAATTTTTAATTTATTTTTTAAAATTTATAATTTTTGTGTGTACATAGAAGGTGTGTATATCTATGGGGTTCATGAGATGTTTTGATACAGATATGTGATGCATAATAATCACAGCATGTAAAATGGGGTATCCATCCCCTCAAGCATTTAGCCTTTGTGTTACAAACAATACATTTATACTCTTTGGCTGTTTTTAAGTGTACTATAGTCTATAGTGACTGTAGTCACCCTGTTTTGCTATCAAATACTAACTAACATCACTTAATATTTCAAAATTTTTATTCTGCCAAATTTATTCAGGTATATTATTTATTGTTCAATATTCTATGTATATTATTTACTTTAATACTAAAATATTTTTCAACATTTTTTGTCCAAGGCCCTAAAAACAGATCTTGATTTTGGCAGTCGAGGCCAGAAGTTGCAGTGATTATATTAAAAATCAGCAATTATTTTTCTTGATCTAATAAGGATTGTATTAATAAAATCAGCTCATATGTTATTACAGAAGGAATACTGTACAATATATTTCTATGTGTTATACATGAGTTCTTTTATTTATTCATTCGATAAATATTTTGTACACAGAATTCTTTAGTATGAGAAAAGTTCTATGATTGGCCCTGAGGCAATAAAAAGGACAAAAACCAGGAAATGCAAAGTCATGGACATCAGAGATTAGAAATGGAGGTAAAACAAGGATTAAAACAACAAACAATACGTAACTGTTGACCTAGCCTCCTTGAGATTTAGGAATAATAATATGTAACTGTTGACCTACAGTCATTCAGGCTCGGGAATAATAATACGTAACTATTGATCTAGTGTATAGGGAATGTTCACTTGGAGCACTATTGTCATTCAGAGGAGGAAGATATTACATCAGTCTTGAGGAAAGATCTATCTAAAGAGGTAAATTTGGGATCTTGAAAAACAATGGAAAAAAATATGGATATATTAGAGGGTAGGAGAATTTTAGGGGAATATCCTCATAATATTCCCCTAATACAGTAGATATAGTAGCTATTCCTCTACTATATACATAGTAGAGTCCCCATGTATATTTCTATTTTGTAACTCTTTTTATAACTATAACATGTATAAATACATATATTTTTCTTTTAACTGAAAGAATGCATCTTTCTCATTAGGCTGTAGATGCAGAGAAGGGAAAGATTGGATCAACTTCATTTATCACTGCATCCCCAACAGACTGCATAGTAGGTGCTCAGTAAACATCTGTGAACAAAAGCGTGAGGGCATGCATGAATGCCAGACAGATAAAGTTTCAGGTCAAACCAACATAAATGATAGAGAGAAAGTAGTGGTGCAGAAGCTATATGCATAAACGTGTTAGTAGTAGGAAGAATAAAAAAGAAGTTTGGAGCCACATCATGGCATACAATGAAAAGTTGCAGCCTCTGTGTTTTATTCCACAGGCCTTTAGGAGCCATTGATGCTTTGAGAAATGGCGTAAGTAGAGGTGTTTGAGAGCTGTGTATGTTAGAAAGGTCACCTTGGCTGCATGTGGGACCTGAATGGAATGAGGGCAAGCTCATTGGTGGATGTACTGGTAGGAGAGCATTTTATTTGCAGGCTTGGAGAATGGAGTGGTGAGGCAGGTGGAGGAGGATGCAAAATACTTTAGAGGGAGAAATTACAGGAACTAGTAACTTACAGGATGGAGGAAGAGTTACAGATTATTCCAAGAGTTTAGGTTTAGTTTGGCTAACAAGATGGTGGTAGGACCGTGCAAATAAATAGGAAACACAGAATCAGAAAATCATCCCTATCATCCTCCTTTCCCAACAATCCCAGTTCCCTTGGTCTGTTGAATAAAATCCAGACAAGTATCATCTTGCACAGAAACTCAGGATACCTTAAACCAGTTCTATGTATCCTGATCCCAAACCAAGGATAAGACTCCTTACTACTGCACTTCCGTCCATCTAAGCCTTACCATTCCAACTATGACTTTTCCTAAAGTAATAGAGAGAAAGTATCTTTGTATATAAGAAAACAATAATTTTTCCCCTTAGCTTTTTTCTCATTTTGACATACTTTCAAATTTACATAAGAGTTTCAAGAATACACGAAGTCTCATATACCATTCACCTAGATCCTCCCAATGTTAATGTTTGCTTTCTCCTTGTCTTTTCTTCTTCTCGTCCCTCCTCCCCCATAATTAAATCTAATTTTTTCTGAAATGTTTGAGAATAACTCATAGATGTGGTACTCCCTTACCCTGAAGTAATTCAGCTTGTAGTAAAGACAATGATAAATGGTACTTACTAATATAATTATACGGTCTTTCCTAGCTAGTGTCTTTGTTTTCCTTACTCTCCCAGACAATTGTGTCTTTGGAACAAAGAGACAAGAAGACTATGCTAAGACAGTACTAGAACTAAGGATTATAACTAGAGAGGAAAGCCTTTCTTTCCACCTATTGGGCTGGATGTCCCATTCAGCATCTCTGCACAGCTTGGTTGAATACTGTTTGGCAGCCCTTATTACATTGGCAAATTTGTTAGTGAAATAATTCTGCGTTTACCACAGAGCCTGACACACAGTTTGCAATCAACCAACAATACACATCTATTGAAAGAATGAAGCCAAGTCCTGTTCTGCTCTTAACCTTTGAGATACTAAGAGAATTACATAATTGCTTAAGACCAGATAATACTAGCTGAAGCTTGAACCATAAATCCTAACCCACCATTCTCCCTTTACCAAATTGACTTAGTCATAACATGGGGCTTTTTCAACTAAAATAAATCCTCTAAAGTCTTTGAATGAAAATAGACAAAGAAGCAAACTTATTTCTACTTTTCCTCTAGATAAGTGGTTCACCGCTATCATGGTACATCAGAATTACCTGGGATGCTTTTTAAAACACAGATACCTGATATCTGAACCTTGCCACCAGAGATTCTAGAGTTTCTAATTGAGTTGTCTTGTTGTGGA
The DNA here is from genome assembly GCF_047675955.1 of Chlorocebus sabaeus. Classification (NCBI taxonomy): domain Eukaryota; kingdom Metazoa; phylum Chordata; class Mammalia; order Primates; family Cercopithecidae; genus Chlorocebus; species Chlorocebus sabaeus. Next base: position 134,939,348 of record NC_132911.1, on the reverse strand, counting down.
GCCTATATCATCTTTTTTTCTGTTGTCATTGCGTTATGCTTTGTTTTATATTATCAGTTCCTCTTTTCAGAAGGGTTCTGTGGTGCTGCCACCACTATCTCTTAGCTTTGTTAAATTATTCCATGATAACAAACAACCTCCAAAACTCGCAGGCTTGCAACAACAGAGGTTTATTTCTCTCCCATAGTATCTGTCCACATGGGTCAAATGTGGCTCCTCTCCCATTCTCTTCACTGCAGGACTCAGACTCAGACCAACAGAACAGCACCTCTCTGGGACGTTGCTGGTCTCAGGGAAGAGCTACTACATGTTGCCTTATGTGAACATTCTTTGTACACAATGAAACCTCAATATTAAAATTTGTAAAATATCATCATTGCTAGGTATTCAGTCAACTATCAGAAATACTATTACCAAAGGTAGTCATACAAAAGAACTAGGCAAGTAGATCTCAAAACACAGACTTTTCCTTCCACTGTGCCATCTCACGGTGATCCATTTTTCTTTCTTTTCACAGCACCATGTCCATGTGGATATGACAGACTGTATCCCATAGAAAAACTACACACACAAAACAAATCTTCAAAATCCTGGCTCTTTTTTCAACTTCTAATGTTCCAAAATATTTCAAAACTACAAAGAGAAGCCCAATATTTATTTAGCAATGATATTTCATCTGTTTCTCTCACTCTGCTTCATACTAAAATTAAAAGCTGATTGCCAAGGCGTCCAGGTACTATGGAGATTGGAAACATAAATAAGATTAAAGTTTAAGAGAGACAGCATGGCTGAAAGAGAAAGCCAGAGAGAAAAACACAAAATCATGAAGGTGGGAGGCAGGAATATCAGCCCTAAAATAATTCTTCAGGAAAAGAGATAATTCAAACTTGTAGACATACTTCTTAAATACAGCCAAATTCAAACACGACCCACTTGGAGGTTTTGGCAGTGTTTTCATTCTTTCTCTGAGAAAAATGTCTAGATTATCAGATTCTTAATTATCAGAACTATCTAAACGTAAGAAGGCAGGGAGACCAAAAAAGGCCCCATTTGATTTTTAATGTCACCAATGACAGCTGGGTGAACCCTAATAGCAATGAATAGTTGACCCCATATATGACACCACCGTTTGGGAATCCATTTCCCCAAATCTGGGAATAATAAGTGGTTACCAATTATGATGTTAAAAGGCAATTAATCAATATGCAACACAGACTGCAAACATGAACTCCCTTCTGAAGGTCTCCCATTCATGCCACAGTATGGCAAAGCGAAAAGAAAGTTTAAAGATTACCTTGCCCTATCCTTTCTTGATATATTTGAGACGTCGCAGATGCAGGGAATAGATGCAATCTTCCCAGCAGGCAGCAGCACACCAGTGGCAGGGCTAGATTTAGAAACTAGACCCCCACTTCTTTTACACTCATTAGGTTTCAGTTAATGCGTTGGAACAAACTGAGAAGGATCAGGAGGTGAGACATGAAGACAATTATGTTAACTGTATCATGGACTAAAACTTTGTGTGATGAGCACTCAGACTGGCTTAGGAACACTTCTTTGAAATGAACTTAGCCCCTAAAACTGCAGACTTTCCTTGTAGGGGTTGGAAGATACTCCACTGAGGTAGAGAGAGCAGGTCAGCAAGCTTCCCCTTGCAGACAGACAGATCCCAAAGGAAACCCAGAGCAAGGTAAGCCATTCCTGCTGGGTTCCTTCTTCCAAACCCACTAATAAGATAGGTCAGTCCTCTTCTGGTTGAAGTAGAGATGCAGAGATATAAAAAAGTTGGGGCAAGAGGGCAGGGACATCATTCTAAAGGAGATCCTTTCATAGAAAACATGAGACCAGGAGAAAGAACTCTCCCTTACATTTCAATTCCCTAACATTTTTATAATTTATAGAAAATTAACATTTTTTAAATTATAGAGCCCAGTCATCAACCCAGGATCTTCCAAGGGGTTATATCTTATAAGGGGTTATAAACCAACCCCTTATAACAGAAGATCAGCAATCTGTCAAATCATTCCTGCCTCCCTTTTCATGAAGTCACTCCTTCAGTACTAACCACTAAACCTTGTGGTATCCTTCTGGTACACTGAATATTTTGCCCGCAGAATGGATCAGACAGCCCTAAAGTATGCCAGATAAATATAAGTTAAATGAACTCCAAGGCCATGCTGTACCTAATACTGGAAATTTATGTTTTATTCTACCTAATTGTGCCCTGCCACTTTGTCCAAAAAAGCTCATCAGAGGTTCTGTAATGAAATCAAATGACAACCTAAATGGTGCTCCAGCTCTCAAATATTGGAAATGGAGAGATGTTACAGGTGTAAGCCACCATGTCTGCTCCAGAAGGATTCTTGATCCCTTCACTTCTACAACCTGAGCTTTCATACTATAATAAATATATTTCTGATAGGGTCTCAGATTTGTATAAGTCCAATTCCAAATCTCTCATGAGCTCCCCCTTTTAAAGACTCCAAAGAATTAATAGGGCTAAAAATATTATTTTGGCACTTACTTCATGATCAGAAAATTAGAAAGCATAAAGTTTCAGTCTCCAAATCCCTTAAACCAAGTAAAATGTTATTTTGGAACTTAATTGCCCCCAGGGAAAAGCAGAAATTCAGAAGTACCTGAAGTTGTGAGCATTGCAGATGCTCATGACTAGAATGCTGGTCAGTCTATTTAAGTTATTTAGAGACTATAGACTTGAGCTGAAACCTATTTAGGAGAAATCTTCCATCAAGTATTAATGGTGTATGTGCTATACCTGATGGGGGAAAATGTCTCAATAATCTACTTTCCTTTTTTTTTTTTTTTTTTTTTTTTTTTTTTTTTTTTTTGAGGCAGAGTCTCGCTCTGTCACCCAGGCTGGAGTGCAGTGGCTTTATCTCAGCTTACTGCAAGCTCTGCATCTTGAGTTCAAGTGATTCTCCTGCCTCAGCTTCCCTTCCAAGTAGCTGGGACTACAGGCGCATGCCACCATGCCCAGCTAAATTTTTTGTATTTTTAGTAAAGACGGAGTTTTACCGTGTTAGCCAGGATGATCTTGATCTCCTGACCTCATGATCAGCCTGCCTTGGCCTAATCTACTTTCTTACAGGGCTGCATTTATGAAACTCCTCCCTTTCACGAAAGCAAGGACATACCCACTTGTGGAAGCCCCTGTTAATTCAAAACCTCTTAACACTCTTGACCATGTTGAGCTCAACATCCCTGGCACCCAGGACAATGTCAATACCACAGCCTTTACATTATCTTTGTGAGCAAACATGTTCATTTCTGAGATGGTGCTGTTCCTTCTTGCAATGAAATTCCTTGGGTCATAAAAAAATCTGCCTTCTAGACTTCTCCTCATCCAAACATTTGTTTCTGTTAAAGTCACTCAGTATATTCTAGAACTAAGGCTGCTATTGATGCCTTGGAAATGTTTGTTCCAGGGTCCTGCTGAGGATCACGTCTTCTTCCACGAGGTCCTCCAGACTTTGTCTTTGCTCCTTTTAAATGATCCTGGTCTTGAGTAGAAGTTCTTTCTGCTACATCCTATTTTGCTGCAGTAAACTATGCCTTCAATGTTTCTTTTTTCCTCTGTTCTGCTAAGTCTCACAGGAACACTTAACTGAGTTTCTAACTATTCAGTCTGCTTCTTTGGCATCTTTCCTTCTCTAACAAATAGAGTTCTACTATTTGCTGTAATTAAATGCCTTTCTTCTTTCCTTTCTCTGCTGTTTTGGTCAAGATATTTATTTGTCCAGTATTATACGCTTAATTTTATCTTATAGGATGTTTCCCACAATGCGATATGTAAAATTAATAATTTATTGGTGTGCCAAAGCCTCTCCCATTTCAATAAGTCTTGTCCATTATTATTTCTTGAGTTGAAGCATCCAATCCAGGAGATAATTTTCTATCATACTACATCTAATGTAGGCTGGACTTAATAATCATTATTTTGCTTAGATTCCCTATGTGTGTTGTGGTACAAAGAATCCTAAAATAGTTTCTAAGATATCCTACCCTAATCCCTGGGACTGTGAATAGGATAAACTATCACACTGGGGATTATGCTACATATTATATGGCAAAAGGAATTCTAAAGATCTAATTAAAATTATTCATCCGTTGACACTGGTTAATCAAAAGGAAGATTGTGTTATCATGTAATTAATCTAATCATTTAACTGTAAAGAGTTATCTCTGGATGGTAGCCTTAAAATCATAAATCCAAAATTATATTAAATGTAAAAGCTGCTAGTTCACCTATAACATCTATGTCACTGTGAAATTGATCCAGAAGTTCTTCTGCATATGTTCGGATGATTTCTCTTGCCTATATGGACTGTCTGAATCACTCACACGTCTCTCTCAGTCTTCAGGGAATTTTTATATGGTCACCTGTTAGTGAGTGCCAGCACCCTGGCACGTGAATTCCAGTCTAATTTCCAAGATCTTTCCTCTTTTCCTTTATTATATTTCATTGTACAACTGTCATGTTTTCTGATCTAATAACAACCAAAATATCCTAAGGCCCTCTTTTAGAGCAATTATACCAACGTGCAGTTACTTTTAATTTTATATCTGCTTATCATAGCCTTTAACATCAAATTTCCCTTTTATATCTGCCTTATTATTTTTCTAAGATGTCAACATTTCTTCCAAGGTAATCTCTTTTTTTGTTTCTGCTTTAACACTCTCTTCCCATACTTAATTTCCATTTTTCTATTGCTGTTGTCCAGACAATAAGACTAATGCATACTAGTCAATATATTCTACTTATTCCTTGATTGTCTCCATAATACCTTTGTGGTAAATATTCGAGGCACAGGTAGCCTTTTGAGTTACCTGATTAACCTCTGGATTTTCAATAATTATCTCTAAGAAAATAGTTTATTCTTTTTTACAGTGAAGATCTCTCTTTAGTTTGTTTGCTGATAAAATATACCACCATTCTGTGGACAAATATATTTTGTCTTGGGAAACTAAAGTCATGGTCAGAAGCTTCAAAATGAACAAACTCCATGCCAACTTGACACCATGCAGTGGTGTGCAACTATCAGGAACTGGCAGACAAGCTCATATTTGTAAGAAGTTAGGACTTTCAGGTTCTTCCTTTGGTCTTTAGTGTAGCAAAGGGAATTTAGAGCCATAAGTTTAATGCTGCCTGCCTAGGCCTGACAATAACAATTTAAAGCAAGAACTTTACACATTAGGGCTCTGCAGTACAAGTGGTACATAGCTAGCTTTATAGTTTTGAAGTCCCATTTGCAGATCTGACTCTTGGCTGAGGATCTCGGGAAAAGCAGAAATTCTGTACTGCCCATCATGACCAAAAGGTTCCAATCCATCATGACCAAAAGGTTCTAATCTCTGTCTCAACCTTGCCTGAAACACTAAGGCAAGCCACATCTGAATGCTTTAAGGCCCACCTACAACAGCGCAAAATGAAGATCTAAATGGCCATCATATTCTATGGTGTGTGCTTATTAAAATTCCACCTTGCTTGTATAGGGCTCCAGAAGGACCAAGTACACAACTGTAAAACCAAAACCAGTCCCATGGTTCAACACAGGTCACTACAAACTAGCTAAGATCCCCCACAGATACCACAAGCCAAAGTTTTGGGTCCAACACCATGCTCCTGGTCAACAAATCCTCTGTCCTGTACCTTTTATTTTACCCTTAAATATTATTTCTTATCTGTGTTTAAGATTATTTCCTTTCACCAAATGACAGGATATTGGTAGTCAATAAACAATGTCTCACTGTTTTCTAATTATGGGGCCAACTGAGAACTGGATTCAAGATCAGAGAAATGAAAATGTCAGCTTCACTACGATAAAAGTTGTTAATAGTTATTAATATGATTTCCATATAGAGCCAATGGTCTTACTAACACTCTGATTTAAACTTAACTCCAAATAGCTGTTTCCCTCTTTGGGCATATAAAGTCATCCCCCACTAAACTGGTGCATAATGGAGAAAATAGACTAAATGTTTCCTTTTCACAAACAGGAACATCCCAAAAAGAAGCACCAGAATGAACCGAGCAATTCACTAGTCAATTAAATTACTTTCTTCTCTGAAGGTGGAGGTAAACAAAGAGGCCAAGATGTTGCTGTAATGGGGGACCTTCTGCATAAAAACAGGAAGCCAAGGAGGAAAGAGGCTTGCCACTGAACAGTTAGAATCTTGGCTCAATTTTGAGTATTGCTAAAGAAATTAAGTCAATCATATAGATGGAAACATGCTAATTAATTATTAAATGCTATTCTTAATATAAAATCAAAGATATAAGGAATTAAGAAATTATCCAGCTTAATCATTTATTCATTCATCTATTCATTCCTTTATTCTAGCAAAATTTATTGAAGGTAAACCATATATATGACATGGTTCAATCCCTTCTTTTGAAAATGAAGAAACCAAGGACTAGAGAGGTAAATCAGCTTGACCAATATCACACAACAAATCAGAAACAGAGCCTAGACTGAAACCCATTCTTCCAGGCATCCTGGAAGGAGTGGACATTAAAATATGTGCTGTGGGTCAGGTCACATTTGAAATGCTGAACCCAAATAACCTCCAAGAAGTTATTGACAATGACCATGACCTAAAAGGAAAAAAAAAACAGAGTATCAAGAGAAAGTGTGGAAAATATATCATGTGAGAAGTAGAAGAAAGTACGCTGTGGTGGAAAAAATTCGTGCCCCAATATCAGATGACCTGTTTTCAAGACACAGATTCACTCACGTGGACTTGCCATAATTTTGGTCAGGTCCCCCCATCTTCCCAAGCCTCCATTTCCTCCTCTGTAAAATGAGGGTGATAATAAAGTCCCTGCTGTTTTCACAGAATTGTAGTGAGAAGTATAGATGATGACGGGCCAGGATGATTTACATAAAACTGATGTGAAGTTAGACATTTTTTATTATTATTATTGTTGTTCTTGTTATTAATATTTTAAAAACAATAGAATTGAGGATGTTGGATCAAGAGACAGTAACAGCAAGTTGAGCCATGGATACTTGAGTTCCTGTCTCTCAAAACAAAGGGAAAAAAAGATGAATAAAACATGTTTGTTTGGCACTTTTCTAAATTATTATTACACACTCACAACTAAATAGGGGTGTGATTATTGTGATCCTAACTATGAAGATGAGGAAAACGAGGCTTCAGAGAGGCTGTGAAATTTGCCCAAAGGAGCATTGTGAGGAGGTAGAGGACACAAGGCTTAGATGGACAGGAACTCCATCCTCTCTCCCTACACCACAGTGCCAATCAATATACACTAAAACAGCACAGCTGGGAGAGCAGATCAGAGAGGTGGAGAATGAGCTGGGATCAAACTTGAGTTTTCCTGGCTGGCTCAAAGCATAGCTACTTTCCATCATCAAGGCAAAGAGCAGTGTGAGAGGGGTATGAGCTCTAGAATAAAGCTCCTTGGGTTTGCATTTGGGTTCTGGCAATTACTTGCTATATATATATTTTTTCTTTTAACGCATCAGTATTTGTTACAACTTTAAGCAGAACATGACTCGAGCACTACATTTCCATCCACAAGACCGAGTCTGAGTTATTTTCAAACAGTTTTATGATATGCTTAGGGAGGCTTATAACTTTGCTCCTCCAAACAATAGTTTTCTTTGGAAAACAAGCCCTGTGGAGAGTTCCTTCCATCAAGCTGCTTCAGTTTAACCTATTTCTAGATGACTAGTACATGCAGAATTGGCAGCTACAGGGGATGAAAAGTTCAAAAAGTAGATCCTGCAAGATGTAACAAATACTTTTCTAAACATCAAGGTATAGCTCAGGAACACTTTGATAGCAAGATTTGGTCTACTTAGGAATCTGGCTTGATAGCTAAACACTTTAGACCACAAAGTTAACATCACGTTACATACATCTTACAACACACATTACCCCAATCTGTTAAAAATAAAAACAATGTGAAACTAAAAAAGCATTACTAGCTCTGCTTTAGTATATAAGGTATCACAGCATCACTTAGAAGTAGACAGAAATCTTATCTTCCCCTTAAAGTAGTTGTTGTCATGCCATACAGACTTTTTAATATTAACAAAAATAAAGAAAAACATCCTTGAAAATATATTATCAGAGGAATTGCAGAGTATTGAACAGGTAAGTCATCCCTCAGCCGGAGGTTAGTCTATTTCTTCCATGTGTGATGTGTCGTCATCTCCTTCGAGGGGCGGCATTTCTTCAGTTACAGCTGCACTGGTATCATCAGCAGTAGGGTCATCTTCAATACCCAGACCAAGTTTGATCATCCTATAGATCCTGTTAGCATGTGTCTGGGGATCTTCCAGATTGAAGCCAGAAGACAAGAGTGCAGTTTCATAAAGCAAGATGACTAGATCCTTCACAGACTTGTTCTTATCAGCCTCTGCCTTTTGCCTTAAGGTCTCAATAATGGAATGGTCAGGGTTTATCTCCAGGTGTTTCTTTGCTGCCATGCAACCCATTGTTGAGTTGTCTCTTAGGGCTTGAGCTTTCATGATTCAATCCATGTTTGCTGTCCAGCCATAATGCTTGTGACAATACAGCATGGAGATGTCACCAATCGGTTTGACACAACCACCTTTTCAACTTTTTTCTCCAATATGTCTTTTATGATTTTGCAGAGGTTCTCAAACTTTGTTTTTTTTTTTCTCTTCCTGTTTCTTTTTCTCTTATTCATCCTCTGGAAGTTCCAAGCCCTCTTTGGTGACTCACCCTAAAGTCTTCCCCTCAAATTCCTTCAACTGTTGGACACAGTACTCATCAATGGGCTAAATCATATAGATCACTTCTGAGCCATGTAGCCATGTTTCCGAAGACATTCCACAAAGGCTGAGTTAGCTACCTGGTCCTTGGTCTCACCTGTGATACAATAGATATGTTTCTGGTTTTCCTTCATTCTGGTGCAGTAGTCCTTGACAGAAACCATCTCATCACCAGAGGCAGATGTGTAGTACCTTAACAGCTCTGAAAGCTTCTTCCGATTTTGAGAGTCTTTGTGTATTCCAAGCTTCATGTTTTTAGAGAACTGCTCATAGAACTTCTTGTAGTTCTCTTTATCTTCCACCAGTTCAGTAAAGAGTTCTAAGCATTTTTTGACCAAATTCTTCCTGATAACTTCCAAATTTTGCTTTGTTGCAACATCTCATGGGAAATATTTAGAGGGAGCCTACCACCCCTCTAATGAAGTTCAGATATTCAGTGATTAGCTCCTCATAGTTATCCATGGTGAAAACTCTGCATACGTACAATTTGATGTTGTTCTTTTTCTTTCTGTTTTCAAACAGGTCAAAAGGAGCATGTCATGGGACAAATAGAAGGGCTCTGAATTCCAATTGTCCTTCAACTGAAAAATGCTTCACTGCCAAGTGATCTTCCCAGTCATTGGTTAAGCTCTTGTAGAATTCTCTGCACGCCTCATTAGTAATATCGTCAGGATTTCTGGTCCAGATGGGCTTTGTTTTGTTGAGTTCTTCTTGATTGATATACTTTTCCTTAATCTCCTTCTTCTTGTCACTATCCTTCCTTTCTTCTCCTTACTCATCAGAAGCAACATCTTCAATTTCAGGTTTGTCTTCAGACTCTTTCTCTTCTTTTTCTTCTTCTTCTTTGTCTTCCTTTTCTTCAGCCTCATCATTGTTGACTTCTTTATCACGTTCCTTCTCCACAAAAAGAGTAATGAAATATCCAATAAACTGAGAATGTTTCTTCACAATCTCCTTTATTCTTCGTTCCTCCAAGTACTCAGTTTGGTCTTCTTTCAGGTGTAGAATAACCTTTGTTCCACAACCCATAGGTTCACCTGTGTCTGTCCTCACTCTGAATGATCCCCCTGCTGAAGACTCCCAGGTGTACTGCTCATCATCATTATGTTTGGTGATCACAGTTGCTTTCTCAGCAACCAAATAAGCAGAATAAAAACCAACACTGAAATGGCCAATCATAGAGACATCTGCACCAGCCTGCAAAGCTTCCATGAACGCTTTGGTCCAAGACTTGGCGATAGTACCAAGGTTATTGATCAAGTCAGCCTTGGTCATTCCAATTCCAGTATCCACAATAGGAAGGGTTTGATCTTGTTTGTTTGGTATAAGGTTAATATGCAGCTCTTTCCCAGAGTCTAATTTACTGGGATCCGTCAACTTTCATACTGAATTTTGTCCAATGCATCTGATGAATTTGAAATGAGCTCTCTCAGAAAGATCTCTTTGTTCGAGTAGAAAGTATTGATGATCAATGACATCAACTGGGCAATTCTGCCTGAAAGGTGAATATCTCAACCTCCTCCACCTCCATGGGTTGGTCTTGGGTCTAGGTTTTCTCAGGCATCTTGGCTAAGAGACCGCACAGGCTCCACAGCACAGCAGCACCAGGATGCTAAAGCAACTCTACTTGCTATATGGTTTTAGGCAAAATAATCTATCTATGTCTCCCTTTTCTCAACTGAAAAATGGCAACGATAATAGATGATCTTTTCAGGCCATTATTATGTGAGAACATGTGAGATAATGCAAGTAGGATGCTTGCAATTGCATGATATAAATACAAGCATTATGCTGAACTCTACCAGAGGAAATAGAATGCACAGTCTTTTATTCTCTGGTCCAAGATTGGGAGAAAGACTGGGCCAGGTAACATTCAGGTTCCCTTCGAACTTTTAGACCCTAACTACACTTTTCTATCCCTCTACCCTATTTATTGCCAGCCAAAGGCCTCATGGAAGAGTCCTGTAGCCCAGCCAAGTACTTCACTCAACACTGATTTTGATCATAGCAAAAGGAATTTGGAAAATAACATCAAAGTGCTAGGTACAAAAATTGATTTTTAAAAATAGGTTCACTAAAGCCACTTCAGAGAATTTGCTGGCATAGTTCAGATATTTAGGGATTTTTCTGCCTCTTCTTTAAAACTGATCAAACATTTATCACAGTGTCCAAAAAGGCCTAGATTCCAGGAAGTCTGTACTGAGGCAAAAAAAAAAAAAAAAGGTTTCAACCAGACAGCATGCTGTCACATCTTGATGTCAGAGATCAAACTTCTCTCAGGGTGTGAGGAGGGGACAAGTCTTAACAGGCAGTTTTAACTGTAGGATAAGAATAAGAAAGGTGGCATTATTTTCCAAGTCCCATTGATATTGGGTGAAAATGACAGAAAAACCAAAGAATAAGAAAGGTGGCATTATTTTCCAAGTCCCATTGATATTGGGTGAAAATGACAGAAAAACCAGTGTTTCCCTATCCCCCACATAACTCAATGCTAACATGGCTCTAATTGAATTAAGGATAAGTTTCTGTAAGGTGATACACATTTTTGGTTTATTTTAACTAATATTTTAAAAATAAAATTAAAAATAATTTTAAACATAATTTTTTAAAATAATTACAGCAACGGAGGGGTGGGGGTGGCCGCTCTTACAAAATATTGATGAGAATGTGAGATACATCCTTTTGGAAGGCATGATAAAATACATGCATCCACTCCCACAATGTATTTTGACCCTAAAATCCCATTCCTACAGATGTTATTAAGCATATAAGAAACATCAATGTGTATGATCAATGCAGCTTTGTGTGTGACAGCCAAAAATCAGTGGAAAAAGAAAGGTTCAGAACTATAAAAGCAGTGAAATAAATTATGACATATCAATTAAATGGAATATTAGCTGGGTATTAGACTGCAGATTTAGGAAAAAAAATCATGACAGGAAATCATTATAAGCAATTGTCAAGTAAAATGAGCAAGTTATTAGAGAGCATGAGCTGTATAAGTGTAATTGTGTGTATTCATTTACATAGAAAAAATAAAACCTAGAAAGATGGATTACTAAAATGTACACAGTGGTTATTTGGAGATAGTGGGATTCGGATAATTTTTATGTTCTTTTTCATGCTTTCATGTATTATCCAAATTATTTCAAATAAATTTCACAATAAATATCAATTCACAATAAGAAATAAAATCAATAAACTATTTTAACAAAAGTTGATCCACTACTACTTTTTATAGGCAAAGAAGACAAATGGAGATTTGCAGAAGAAAGTATCAAATGGATTATCCTGGTAGTCTCCAGAGAATTAACTGAGTCATCCACATGATTTAGCTCCATCTCCATGCTTCATGTGATAGGAAACAGAATTTTGAAGTTGAGGTAATAATAAAAGGCCCAAATCACCTCTGCCACTAATTGACCATGTGATGTTAATTTTGCTGAGCTTTAATTTCCTCATTTGTAAAATAAAGATCAATAGTTCAAAGCTTTATTGTGAGAACTCATTGAGAAGATAATTTTGAAAGCAATTGAACATGGCCTGTTCATAATTAGACTTTAATACATGCAAGATGCTTTACTGTATCATTCACCTATTTAAAAACTGAGTTAAAAACATTAAATAAGGTCTAAAATGCAATTACATTATGGAGGACACAGAAAGCGAGCACCCACTGAAGGTTGGCTCTCTCTTCCTCTCTTCTTTGGCTGTACCTGAACCTTATTCCCTTCTCAAGCCTCTGCTCTTGCTTTCCTTTCAGGACATAAGGCAGCACCACCAAACGGCTCTCCAGGAGAGCTGCTACCTCTGCCAAAGGCAAAAAGGATATAGGGAAGCTGCCATAGCATCTGTTGGCTCCAGGAAGACACCACCTTGTCTGTGGCCTAGGGATAGAAGGATGACACCTCACCTAGTTACTTTATACATGCCAGTTCGGCACTAGCAAAAACCCAGAGTTGGCCAACCCTCAGACTGGAGCCTGAAATGCTGCTATGTAAAACCTGGTGTTTCCATGACTGAGCTTGCCAGCTGCAACAACAACATCAGCAGAAAGATCGCTTCTGATCAACTTCTCCTTCCAAATCTCGTGTGAGTGCAACTGCTGGCCGAAACTCAATGTAACCAGAACCCTACTTGTAAGGGAGTCTGGGAAATGTAATTTTTAGATTACTAGTTTTACAAAAATAAATGTATATGGAAGGAGGTTGGAATGGAGGTTGAGTGCTGATCTCCCATATCCACACTGTATCTCCTTTAGACTCTGACACAAAAGGTGGCCTTTCCCTGAACCCTATGCTTTAGAAGATCCTGAATACCACAGATGCAATTAGAGTAAATTTATAAAAACGCATTTGTGCACCTATTTCTTGGGAACCTATATTCAACAATGGCACAGCACAACCCATAAACGAAAGCATCAGCTCACAGGCATTGTTCAGGCCTCAGAGAAGCATTTCTCAAGATCTCTTACCATATATTCTTGAAAGGAGAGATAGCCAAGTCCAAATTCCATGTAAGTTTGTGAATGCAGCCACTTCAGACTTTGGGGGTGGACACGACTTTGCACAAAAGACCTGAATAGTGAAAATATTTGGGAAAGGGAAAAGATACAATGATTACCTTGTGAGATTTTTCCTCTCATGAATAATTTTTTGGCATTATTAAAGCACCAGATTTCCAGGAATCTCAAACATCCACTTTTCTTGAATCCTTTTATATTACAATTTGTGGTTTGGAAGGTACTCCACTATTCAGAATAATTGCATGTATCAACTGAGGAACATTTCAATTTTAAACCATGCACTTCACTCTTAAGTATAACATGTGTTTAGTATTATCTCAATTCTTTACATTGGCAAGTTGGTGATCATTGAATGGAAGAAATTTGAGTATTTTATTTTTATAAATATATTTAATAAGATGTATATACATAATTATATTTGAATAATTTTACTTAAATTTTCATATTAATTCATTTTAATGATTTTCCTATTTCTATTTTAATAAGCAATATTAAATATTGTATAAGCCAGGTATGGTGGCTCATGCCTGTAATCCCAGTACTTTGGGTGGCCAAGGTGGGAGAATGGGTTTGAGCTCAAGAGCTTGAGACCATCTGAGCAACACAGTGAGATGCTCATCTCCATAAAAAACTAAAATATTAGCTGGGTGAGGTGGTGCATACATGTAGTCCCAGCTACTTGGGAGGCTGAGGTATGAGAATTGCTTGAGCCCAGGAGGTAGAGGCTACAGTGAGCCATAATCGCACCTCTGCACCCCCAGCCTGTGCAACAGAATGAGATTTTGTCTCAAAAAGTAAAAATAAATACTTTGTAAGACAATTTTTGAAAATGAATGCAAAATAATTTTAATTTTGTTAATATTCACACTTTTAGAAATATAATTTACATTTTAGTTTGCATTTAGTTTAGCTTTTCTGAAAATATGTTTAAATTTTATATACTTCAGATAGAATTTTATATTTTAATTTTTTAGAATATTACTGCCAATAGAACACAAATAACATAAATTTTTTATTACAAAAGCATCATGATTTTGCTGAAATAAAGTAAACAGAATACACAGCCATGAACAATAATTCTGTTAAGTTGCTGGCGTATTTTGCTTACTTCCTTTCTTTGTTCTACTCCTATTCCTTGGGGTCATAGAAAAGACACCTATTCTTCATTGTACTTGACAGGCCCTCAAATACCTCAAGAAAGTAACTGTGAACCCCTAAACCTTCTCTTCCCCAGGTCTATTTCAGATTAAGCATATACTCCCCATCCATTGTCCATTCAGTCACATCACTATTATTTCAAGTGAAAAACCCTTTGAGAGTACCTACTGTGTGTTGGACGTCGTGTCTAAGCACTAAGCACACAGAAATTAAAACAGATAAAGACGTCAAGTTGCAACAAAGAAAACCTTAAGCAATCTCTTTTGATATTTGATATCTATTTGATAGTTATTCCTTTTAAATGCAGTACCAAGAAGTGAGCAGCCTATCCAGCCATAAGAATGCACCTATTTCCCTTTTATTCATCCTTTTATTAAACAGCCATTAGCAACAACAATAAAATATTGCCTTCTCATGATGTGTCAGGAGACTTGGGGATTCTAAGATGGAAAAAACAGAACTGTTATCCTTAAGGGGTCCAAGAGCAAGTGTCAGGGAGATAGACACAAATACAACGTGTTAACTTCTATGACAGAGGCCAGTATAGGATGCTATGGGCATTTTCTGCCAACTCAAAAACAATTTTATTTTACTCCATTTCATCTTCGAACTACAACCTATGTAGCCAGCTTGCTTATACTTATTGTCACCACTTCCTCACCTCACTGAAATTTTTAATTCACTGAAATCTAATGTCAAGCCCACTCCCCACTTACACTGCCCTAAGCAAGTTCAGCAAAGATCTAGACCTGAAGTCAATACGCATTTTCATTCCTTACCTTACCTTATATGAAGTAAAAGTAACTTTTTCCTTTGGCTTCCACAACAACACATTATTTCAGTGGTTTCTCCAAACCTCTGCCTAATCGTCTGTTTCTTTTATTATTTCCTATTATTCTGCTCGTCTTTTAAACCTCAGGCCTGTTGAAGCGAACTAAATATGGTCTGAGAAGGACTCCGTACTTCTATGTTTGAGTCCTTGTGGATGAACTGCAGCCTAGCTTAATAGGTAGACAAGATTGAAAACCTAACTTAGGTAGGGGTATGCACCTGCAGCAATAGCTAAGGCTTAACCAATCCCAGCAGCCGTATTTCAAGCATTCATACACTGCTGAGTGTTCCAACTGTGTTCAAATATATATGGCAAAAGCGGAGCTGTAACCAATCCAGCTGTTGTGTACCTCACTTCCGATTTCTGTACCTCATTTTGCTTTTTGTGTCTATAAATCTTCTTCCACTACATGGCTGCACTGGAGTCTCTGTGAGTCAGCTGTGATTGTGGGGCTACCCAATTTGCTAATTGTTCATTGCTCAATTAAACTCCTTTAAATTTAATTCAGCTGAAGTTTTTCTTTTATCGGTCCTATGGATGTTTCCCAGAAATGTCTCCCTACTCTCCCTGGGTGGTTGCAACCATCAGTATGCTGAATACTGGTGAATGTGTGTCTGACCAAAATCTTTCTTCTGAGTTACGATGTGTATACCCAACTGCCCACTCAACACTTCTTAGATGTCACTCAGGCCCATTAAACTCAGGCTAAACCAATAAACAATTTCTACCGCAGATGTTTTTCTCCCCCTGCAAACCCTATCACAGTGAAGGAAGACGCCATTTACCAAGTTTTGGTCGTTATCATTGATGCTCATAATGTCCCTCATGTGTTTAATCAGCAACAACGATCAATTTCTGCCCCTAAAAAGGTTTCTGTCTCTCCATCCTACATTTGCTATTTGTGCTCAGACCTCTCTGTGGTTTCCAGCTAGTCTCCCGCTCTTCCAAAATGGCCTGTCATCTTTCAAAAATGCAAATCTGACTATATCACCTCATTCATTAAAACTTATTAATGATTCCTATTTCCCTGACACATAAAAGAACAAAGAATGTTGGGAAACAAGAAGAAGCTTGGAACTAGAGAAGTATAAAGTTCAAAAGGAGGATAGTCATGTTCCTAGAAAGCAAAAGCTTAGCACACACTAAGGTGGAATAAGGAGGTGGTCATTGGAGCATCAGTCTCCAAGGACAGTAAAACAGAACTGAAATAGAACAGCTGCCAGTAAACTCAAGCTTTTATCCAGAACCTACAGAATTGGAGAAAATTACATCCATTTCACTTCCACCAATAAAATGGTGTTCTGAAGAGAAAATAAAAGAACACTTCTTACTGGTGCTTTGTTCATTCTATCTGTTTAGAAATTTTGCAGCATGGCCCTGAAAATTAAATTATGCCACTAAAGGCAGCAATATCAATGACAGTTACTTGGAGCTAACTGTTACAGTTGAAGTGCTGAAAGCAACTAATGCATGAAATATTGTATTGTAATAGAATCCATTTGTATGTAGCATTTGTCTTTAGAGGAATGAATAACCAATGTCTTTTCTTAAGTGATACAAAAACTGTGAAATGCTGTGTGATATGATTCCATTTACATGAAAGTCCAAAATGGGGAAATCTATGAAAATTTAAAAATTTAAAAAGGAATAGTTCCTTAGGGTTGGGAAAGAATGGAGATAGAGAGGTGGTAGATAAAAGATTCGTGTTCTCTTTTTGAGTTGATGAAAATGTTATAAAATTGACTGCTGTAATGGTTGCAGATATCTGTAAATATGCTGAAAACAATTGAACACTTTAAATGGATAAATTGTGTGTATGTTAATCACATTTCAAAAAAGCTGCTTTTAAAAAAGTGGAAATAATTTTATATGCTTGAAAGCAATAAAATTATAATATTTTCAAGTACTGTTTTGAAAAAGCTTTATAATGTAAACTATCTTCCCCATTTGATTTCAGAAATTTGTTGTTATACTTCACCTTTCCTGTAGTCCTAAGTAAATTAAAGGTTTATAATCTTTAAAAACTGTGAAATAAAATATCATTTCAAATAAGACATCTTTTTTTTCACATTCATGTGTATGTCGTAAATCCCTTATTTGGAACAAAAGCAAATAGTAAATAATTTTAGTAATAAAATTGTCATCTATCTTTTATTTCACTGAATAAATATTGAACAAATATTTTTTAAGTGCAGATTTGAAGGAACCCAAAATTATTAAACTGCCACAGTCCCAAACATGCCTTGAAATTTAAGGAGCAGATTTTGCTGTTTTTCCAGGGCTAGAGTCACCCCATCTTAGAAAACTGACTGCTATTAACAACATTGCGGGCAGAGGCAGAAGTGGGCTGCGGGGAAGAACAGATCAATGGAGAATCAGGAGAGACCTGGCATGGAACAGTGATGAGAATTTACCGTGAACCAAGCGTGAAGAGGACCAAGAAGGAGAGAGGGAGGAAAGAGGAGAAGGAAGGGGAAAGAGAGACTAAGTCAGGATACTTAGTTTCTAGTCTCAACTTTAGTGCCACGGCTGTGGGCAAGTTGTTTTCTTCTGAGCCAGCCCGAAATATAATGCAAGCCACATGTGTAATTTAAAATTTTCTGGTAGCTGTATTTAAAAAGTAAAAAAATGTGGCACATATACACCATGGAATACTATGCAGCCATAAAAAAGGATGAGTTCATGTCCTTTGTAGGGACATGGATGCACCGGAAACCATCATTCTCAGCAAACTATTGCAAGAACAGAAAACCAAATACTGCATGTTCTCACTCATAGGTGGGAATTGAACAATGAGATCACTTGTGGACACAGGAAGGGGAACATCACACACCGGGTCCTATTGTGGGGGGAGGGGGAGGAATAACATTAGGAGATATACCTAATGTAAATTATGAGTTAATGGGTGCAGCACACCAACATGGCACATGTATACATATGTAACAAACCTGCACGTTGTGCACATGTACCCTAGAAGTTAAAGTATAATAAAAAATAAATACATAAATAAAAAGGAAAAAGGAAAAGATAAAATCAAATTTAAATTATTTCTATTTTAGCCCAACATATGCAAACTGCTACTTTTAATAACCAATTTACAATTATTAACAATATAGTATGCACTTTTTTCTTTTTTCTTTTTTTTTTTTTTTGAGGTGCAGTCTCCCTCTGTCGCCCAGGCTGGAGTGCAGTGGCCGGATCTCAGCTCACTGCAAGCTCTGCCTCCTGGGTTCACACCATTCTCCTGCCTCAGCCTCCCGAGTAGCTGGGACTACAGGCACCCGCCACCTCGCCCGGCTAGTTTTTTGTATTTTTTTTAGTAGAGACGGGGTTTCACCGGGTTAGCCAGAATGGTCTCGATCTCCTGACCTCGTGATCCGCCTGTCTCGGCCTCCCAAAGTGCTGGGATTACAGGCTTGAGCCACCGCGCCCGGCCTTGCACTTTTTTCTACTAAGTATTTGAAATCTGATGTGTATTTTATGCTTTTGACATATCTCAATTCAGACTAGCCACGTGTGGCTGCTGGCTAAAGTATTGCTCAGAGGAGGTCGGGGCCTAACTCTTCCTCTCAACGAAAATTTTTAAAAGTGGAAGGGTTCTGTGCATTCTAAGTGTTTTCCTGGCTCTGACATTCTCTGATTCTTACTAAGAGATTTAAAATACGTCTAGACAAATTATATACTCCTACACTTTGCGGTCTCTGAACTCTTCTAAGCCAAACAGGAATCATACATTGAGGGGGGATTGTAAAGATGACTCTTGCTCATTATCTTTGATCTGTTGGCATCTTTTAGCTAGGGAGACGTAAAGTCAGGAATCAGAGTCAGTGAAATTTCTGAGCCATATGGAATCTGACCCATAAGCTTTCCCAATTACACAGACATACTACTCACACCAAGCTTTGCTCTGCTACTTCAATTCCAGGTTAGCAAACCACAACAAAAGCTGAAAACAGACACCACACTGCCCTTCAACGTCCTCCATCCGCACATGTCCTTTCCATGTGTCCACCCCACATTCTCCTACAACAGAATCTGTCGTCTGTATGTTTACACACCTCTCCAGAAATCACCAGAGGCCTCCTGTGTGTTCAGCTAAACAGACACCACCACCCAAGCCATTCTTGAACCCCCAGGATAAAACAGATTTTGTACAATCCAGAATCCTTTTCAATTCTGCAATGTTACCCAAAATTACTGGTGTGAGGTGGTCACTTTCTCTGTTATGCTTGATGACCATGTAGTGCTATGACTCCTAGTGTGACCATAATGTTGCATGTATTGTAATTCTGCCCTACAGGAGGGCTTTTGGAGGCTCTTTCTGTCTTGTCTGGAAACATATGCCCCTCTGTCTTGTCAGGCCATGAAATGTAAAAATAGAGGTACCTCTCAGTCCTCATTACTATGAGAAGCAGGCATCATTCAGTCTAGTCTTAAATTTGGAAGAACTTTCTGGCACATGTCTTGAGTTTAAAAGCTCTTTTTAAATGACTTTAGAGGAAATTTGGGACCTATCACTTGTAATAAGGACAACATGCAGGCCACCATACCTTTATTCCATAAGCATTTTCTGGCCATTTGTTCTGTGCCTACTCCTGTGTTAGGTCCCAGAGGTGTAAAGAATAATGACTCCTACCCAACATAATGTCCACTGGGATGTTAATAGAGGTGTGAATAGGACGGATTTTCAGCCACAGAGACACATGCATTTGCTCACACACTCAGCATTGATCTCATGTTTCTACATTGATTTCATACTTCCAGTAAAGAGGTAAACGACGCCCATTGAGAGTTTATAGAAGAGTCCTAAGGGGGCCTTGGTAGGGAAGGCAAACTATTTCCAGCTGAAAGGCATAGAAGGGCAGTAAAAGGAGGTGACCTCTGGGGAGAAATGCTAACTCCAGAAGCTTTGTGCTTCTGTGGAGAGTGCAGCACACGCTTGGAATTAGGCGGACAGAGGTTCAAACACTTCCCAGTTGAGTGAAGTTGGGTAAAGTATCAAGCCACTATGAGCCACCATCTCACCTGTAAAAATAGTACAGAAACATCTACTTCACAGAGTTGCAGAGATGATGACATATGACAGCAAACATAAAGGAGAGGCTGGCCATGCCAGATGGCCAGATGCAACCCATCGACAACCCAAGGGGCTGTCTTTCTGCTTTGATTACCATGGTCCACCTCTTCCTCTGCCCTTCTAGCCTGAGAGAATCACTGAATGTCCCTGTTGGTCAGTTTAGGACTGCAGTGGAGGAAGCCAAGATGCTGAGAGCCAATACCTGGCGTATTAGGTCATCTTTTCATGGCTTCTAGAATGCCAGCTTCTCTTCCCTTCATTTCCCTTCTGCCTCTGCTGAGTGAGGCTGGAAAAACTCCTAAGTTTCCCTGGAGGAAAGTGAGCACTCACTAACCTCTGTCTGGATCCATTCCAGACTCCAGAGAGTGTCCAACAGTGCCTTCTCTGGAGTCGTTCATAAGTGTCTCTAACATTCTCTCTGGTGTTTCCCAAACTATCCCAATCCGGTTGCCTGATAACTGGTTTTGCAGAGAGGCTTTGTGCCTTTCTCTTTGTTTTTCTTTAAGATGCTGGTTTTTTGTTTTGTTTTGTTTTTTATTATTATGGTGTAAAGGGCAGAACTCCACAGTTATGAGTTTTTAATGTTTCATAGAAATCATTTGATAGAAGTCCTCTTTTGATAGCAGTCCTCTAAGAAGTCAGTTGATAAAGCCTAGTGTCCTGTAATGTTGGCACCACATGGAGGATTAGATGTAAAATTTAAGTCACCTCAAATGAGAAAGGAAATACAGAAAGTGTATTTTCTGTATACTTTCTGAACCAATTGGAAATACAGAAAGTAGTCACTAATCACAGTGACTACTTTTGTGACTACTTCTGTGTCCAAGACCACACAGTTCATTGAATCATAGTCAGAGCTAAAGCTGAGGTTTTCTGTCTCCCAATCTGTTGTTCTTTCCCTACACCTTGCTGCTTCTCTGTCTTAAGTAAGTATAGTAACAAAATAATAAATAATTCCACTTTAAATTCCTTGTGGAATCACTGGTTAAAAAAAAACTTGTCACAGCCTGGGGCAGTGGCTCACGCCTGCAATGCCAGCACTTTGGGAGGCTGAGGCGGGCGGATCACGAGGTCAGGAGATCGAGACCATCCTGGCTAACACAGTGAAAACCCGTCTGTACTAAAAATACAAAAAGTTAGCTAGGCGTGGTGGCCATCGCCTGTAGTCCCAGTTACTCAGGAGGCTGAGGCAGGAGAATGGCGTGAACCCAGGAGGCAGAGCTTGCAGCGAGCCCAGGTCATGCTACTGCACTCCAGCCTGGGTGACAGAACGAAACTCCGTCTCAAAAAAAAAAAAAACCTTGTCACATTGTAGCTCCTTAATCAGAGTTGTATGAACTTGTGTGGGAATAATTCATGAAATGAAGACTGCAAGAATAGTGTTTTGATATTTTAACAGAAATATTCAAATAACTAAGCATATTTGGGACTCATCCAATATTGCTGTAAGGAATTCCTTCCAGGAGTTCATTGGTCCACTGTTGCTAAAATGTTCTTGAAGGAAAGAAGCAACGATCTGATGCTAATGTTACTCCCACCAGTTAGGCAGATTTATTCTTTTCTCCCATCTTTCTTTTCACGTAGAGAAAGACAGAGGAGGATATCAACAAAAGCACAAAAGTAAAAGTAGTACATGGTTATCATGGATGCGTAATAAAAGATATGGTAGGAAAAATGCAATCTATCTCCTAGAGGATCCTGGGACTCACTCATTTGCAGACAAATCTAGGGAACACAATATTGAAAGTAATTTTTGTCCCTGTGATTTTTGAGCTGGATAAAAGAAGTGTTTAAAAATAGAGCCCTTCATTAAAAAATCAAAAAGATGCAAGATATAGTGGAGATTAAAGTGATTTATTGTATGAGAGCAGTTCTGGAAGCTGCTTATTTATAGGCAATTATACACATTCTCAACAGGGACAGTAATAGCCTGAAAGAAGACATGCCCCACATAGCTTCTCTGGTCCAGTTAGAGCCTGGCATTCTTTAGAGCACTGCTCTTCTTCTAGGCTAAGCCCAGAGGCCTGAGGAGCCATGAGATGGACCACTGGGGTCCAGTTGCTTCCTGAACCAGCTTAGGCTCCTTTCATGGCATATCTGACCTCTTTGACCTGCCACTGACAGCCCCCTGGACCAAGAAAAGAACTTCCTTCCAGAAGCACTTTTTACCTCCTTTTAACTCAAGAAATATGAAGTCAGCTTAAAAACTCTCTGGGGCATGGAGTGAGAGAAACATTAAATAGTAATGTTAATGATAACTAATCACAGTGACTACTTTTGTGGCAAACACTACATCATCTACTTGGGATTTTAATATCTTTACTGGCACCAGTCCAGGCTACCTCCTCTCTGGCATGAATTACTTTATCAATGCATCTCTCTTATCTCACTGCTTTTGCTCTTTCCGCTATGCTCTCTACCTTCGCACAGTAGGAAATAGCATTTCAAGGCATAAATCCCACTGTATTATGACTTTGCTTAAAATTCTCGATGGCTTCAGATTGCTCAGGCAAAAAAAATCTTACCACTCACTCACTCCATAAATTCCAGCCACATTGGAGATCATTTTGTTCCTTAACACATTCATCCCAAAGTGAGGGCAGTTGCTATTGTTCCCTCCGCATGGAAGGTATTACCCCTCATTGTCCTGCAGATAGCAGTTCAAAAGTCCCTTAGGAAGCCTTCTCTGATCACCTTTTGGCCATCTTCAGGAAGCCTTCTTCTTCAGGAAGCCTTCTCTGATCACCTATTGGCCATCCCATAATTCCTCTTCTTTGTTTTTTTTTTTTTTTTCCTTCACAGCATTTATAACCATTTGAAATGATCATGTTTATGTATTTATTTGTTTGTACATTGTCTCTCCATTGCCACTTCCCTTTCCCAACCATGGCCATAAAAATACAAGCTCCATAAGAGCAGGCCTTCATCCAGATCCCCAGTGACTAGAACTCTGCTCAAAGCACAAGGTGGGAGATCACAGGGCCCATGTTGGAAACAAGTTTGCTTATGTCCTGCATTTGCACTGTGATCAGCTTCTCTCTACCGTCATCTTCATACAAAACAATTTTGAATCCAAACTCAGAGAGCCACACCAACTGAAGCCAGCTTCTTGTGAAGATGAGAAACTGCTACACAAGTCTGCCCTGGGTCTGTGTTCCCAACTTGTTGTTTAATGAACTTAAAATTAAGGATGCTGCCTAGTGGAAGATTAAGAGCTGCAGTTGCCCTTTGCCTCATTACATATGATCTGTGTCACAAAGAAACCCTACAGCAATGACCCAGAAAAGCTTGGAGGGGAAATTTTAAAAATTAATAAGGCTCATTAGAATGACCCAACAAAGTAAAAAACAAAGATAGAAGACACATCCTCCTAGAACAGACTGCCCGCTCTGAGTTAATCAAAGTCTCTTTCCTAAAAGGTTTCAGTCCTTATTGTGTGAGTATCTTAGAGCACGTGGTCAAGACCACAAACACAATATTTCCCCGACATTCCCAAACCAGACCATAAAATAGAATAAATAATTCTCCAATCTCATCTCCTGCAAAGTACACTGCAGCAACGAACCCCCATGAACCTCAGGGCCTCCTCTGAGATACAATTCGTCTTTACAAATGTTTCCCTCAGAATGAGTGGACACAGGATTCATTTCAATGATCATTCACTGAGATAGCCTCTCAGAGACCTGCTCTTCAGGAGATTCTTTTTTTTTTTTTTTTTTTTACAGCATTGCAAAATTTTTATTTATTTATTTATTTATTTTTTCTCTCTTTTTTTTTGTTATTATACTTTAAGTTCTAGGGTACATGTGCATAACGTGCAGGTTTGTTACATATGTATACTTGTGCCATGTTGGTGTGCTGCAACCATCAACTCGTCAGCACCCATCAACTCGTCATTTACATCAGGTATAACTCCCAGTGCAATCCCTCCCCACTCCCCCCTCCCCATGATAGGCCCCGGTGTGTGAAGTTCCCCTTCCCAAGTCCAGGTGATCTCATTGTTCAGTTCCCACCTATAAGTGAGAACATGCGGTGTTTGGTTTTCTGTTCTTGTGATAGTTTGCTAAGAATGATGGTTTCCAGCTGCATCCATGTCCCTACAAAGGACACAAACTCATCCTTTTTTATGGCTGCATAGTATTCCATGGTGTTTATGTGCCACATTTTCTTAATCCAGTCTGTCACTGATGGACATTTGGGTTGATTCCAAATCTTTGCTATTGTGAATAGTGCTGCAATAAATATACGTGTGCATGTGTCTTTATAGCAGCATGATTTATAATCCTTTGAGTATATACCCAGTAATGGGATGGCTGGGTCCTATGGTACATCTAGTTCTAGATCCTTGAAGAATCGCCATACTGTTTTGCATAATGGTTGAACTAGTTTACAATCCCACCAACAGTGTAAAAGTGTTCCTATTTCTCCACATCCTCTCCAACACCTGTTGTTTCCTGACTTTTTAATGATCGCCATTCTAACTGGTGTGAGATGGTATCTCATTGTGGTTTTGATTTGCATTTCTCCGATGGCCAGCAACGATGAGCATTTTTTCATGTGTCTGTTGGCTGTATGAATGTCTTCTTTTGAGAAATGTCTGTTCATATCCTTTGCCCACTTTTTGATGGGGTTGTTTGTGTTTTTCTTGTAAATTTGTTGGAGTTCTTTGTAGGTTCTGGATATTAGCCCTTTGTCAGATGAGTAGATTGCAAAAATTGTCTCCCATTCTGTAGGTTGCCTGTTCACTCTGATGGTAGTTTCTTTTGCTGTGCAGAAGCTCTTTAGTTTAATGAGATCCCATTTGTCAATTTTGGCTTTTGCTGCCGTTGCTTTTGGTGTTTTAGACATGAAGTCTTTGCCCATGCCTCTGTCCTGAATGGTACTACCTAGGTTTTCCTCTAGGGTTTTTATGGTATTAGGTCTAACATTTAAGTCTCTAATCCATCTTGAATTAATTTTCGTATAAGGAGTAAGGAAAGAATCCAGTTTCAGCTTTCGACTTATGGCTAGCCAATTTTCCCAGCACCATTTATTAAATAGGGAATCCTTTCCCCATTTCTTGTTTTTCTCAGGTTTGTCAAAGATCAGATGGCTGTAGATGTGTGGTATTATTTCTGAGGACTCTGTTCTGTTCCATTGGTCTATATCTCTGTTTTGGTACCAGTACCATGCTGTTTTGGTTACTGTAGCCTTGTAGTATAGTTTGAAGTCAGGTAGCGTGATGCCTCCAGCTTTGTGCTTTTGACTTAGGATTCTCTTGGCAATGCAGGGTCTTTTTTGGTTCCATATGAACTTTAAAGCAGTTTTTTTCCAATTCTGTGAAGAAACTCATTGGTAGCTTGATGGGGATGGCATTGAATCTATAAATAACCTTGGGCAGTATGGCCATTTTCACGATATTGGTTCTTCCTATCCATGAGCATGGTATGTTCTTCCATTTGTTTGTGTCCTCTTTTATTTCACTGAGCAGTGGTTTGTAGTTCTCCTTGAAGAGGTCCTTTACATCCCTTGTAAGTTGGATTCCTAGGTATTTTATTCTCTTTGAAGCAATTGTGAATGGAAGTTCATTCATGATTTGGCTCTCTGTTTGTCTGTTACTGGTGTATAAGAATGCTTGTGATTTTTGCACATTAATTTTGTATCCTGAGACTTTGCTGAAGTTGCTTATCAGCTTAAGGAGATTTTGGGCTGAGACAATGGGGTTTTCTAAATATACAATCATGTCATCTGCAAACAGGGACATTTGACTTCTTCTTTTCCTAACTGAATACCCTTGATTTCTTTCTCTTGCCTGATTGCCCTAGCCAGAACTTCCAACACTATGTTGAATAGGGCTGGTGAGAGGGGGCATCCTTGTCTTGTGCCAGTTTTCAAAGGGAATTTTTCCAGTTTTTGCCCATTCAGTATGATATTGGCTGTGGGTTTGTCATAAATAGCTCTTATTATTTTGAGGTACATTCCATCAATATCGAATTTATTGAGCATTTTTAGCATGAAGGGCTGTTGAATTTTGTCAAAAGCCTTTTCTGCATCTATTGAGATAATCATGTGGTTCTTGTCTTTGGTTCTGTTTATATGCTGGATTACGTTTATTGATTTGCGAATGTTGAATCAGCCTTGCATCCCAGGGATGAAGCCCACTTGATCATAGTGGATAAGCTTTTAAGTTTCATAAGTGAAAGAGAAATAAAATGCTTTACAGATAAGCAAATGCTTAGAGATTTTGTCACCACCAGGCCTGCCTTACAAGAGACCCTGAAGGAAGCACTAAACATGGAAAGGAACAGCTGGTACCAGCCATTGCAAAAACATGCCAAAATGTAAAGACCATCAAGGCTAGGAAGAAACGGCATCAACTAACGAGCAAAATAACCAGTTAATATCATAATGGCAGGATCAAGTTCACACATAACAATATTAACCTTAAATGTAAATAGACTAAATGCTCCAATTAAAAGACACAGACTGGCAAACTGGATAAAGAGTCAAGACCCATCAGTCTGCTGTATTCAGGAGACCCATCTCACATGCAGAGACATACATAGGCTCAAAATAAAGGGATGGAGGAAGACCTACCAAGCAAATGGAGAACAAAAAGAAGCAGGGGTTGCAATACTAGTCTCTGATAAAACAGACTTTAAACCATCAAAGATCAAAAGAGATAAAGAAGGCCATTACATAATGGTAGAGGGATCAATTCAACAGGAAGAGCTAACTATCCTAAATATATATGTACCCAATACAGGAGCACCCAGATTCATAAAGCAAGTCCTTAGAGACTTACAAAGAGACTTGGACTCCCATACAATAATAATGGGAGACTTCAACACTCCACTGTCAACATTAGACAGATCAACGAGACAGAAAGTTAACAAGGATATCCAGGAATTGAACTCATCTCTGCAGCAAGCAGACCTAATGGACATCTATAGAACTCTCCACCCCAAATCAACAGAATATACATTCTTCTCAGCACCACATCGCACTTATTCCAAAATTGACCACATAATTGGAAGTAAAGCACTCCTCAGCAAATGTAAAAGAACAGAAATTATAACAAACTGTCTCTCAAACCACAGTGCAATCAAACTAGAACTCAGGACTAAGAAACTCAATCAAAACTGCTCAACTACATGGAAACTGAACAACCTGCTCCTGAATGACTACTGGGTACATAACGAAATGAAGGCAGAAATAAAGATGTTTTTTGAAACCAATGAGAACAAAGAGACAACATACCAGAATCTCTGGGACACATTTAAAGCAGTGTGTAGAGGGAAATTTATAGCACTAAATGCCCACAAGAGAAAGCTGGAAAGATCTAAAATTGACACTCTAACATCACAATTAAAAGAACTAGAGAAGCAAGAGCAAACACATTCAAAAGCTAGCAGAAGGCAAGAAATAACTAAGATCAGAGCAGAACTGAAGGAGATAGAGACACAAAAAACCCTCCAAAAAATCAATGAATCCAGGAGTTGGTTTTTTGAAAAGATCAACAAAATTGACAGACCACTAGCAAGACTAATAAAGAAGAAAAGAGAGAAGAATCAAATAGATGCAATAAAAAATGATAAAGGAGATATCACCACCAACCCCACAGAAATACAAACTACCATCAGAGAATACTATAAACACCTCTACGCAAATAAACTAGAAAATCTAGAAGAAATGGATAATTTCCTGGACACTTACACTCTTCCAAGACTAAACCAGGAAGAAGTTGAATCCCTGAATAGACCAATAGCAGGCTCTGAAATTGAGGCAATAATTAATAGCCTACCAACCAAAAAAAGTCCAGGACCAGATGGATTCACAGCTGAATTCTACCAGAGGTACAAGGAGGAGCTGGTACCATTCCTTCTGAAACTATTCCAATCAATAGAAAAAGAGGGAATCCTCCCTAACTCGTTTTATGAGGCCAACATCATCCTGATACCAAAGCCTGGCAGAGACACAACAAAAAAAGAGAATTTTAGACCAATATCCCTGATGAACATCGATGCAAAAATCCTCAATAAAATACTGGCAAACAGGAGATTCTTTTGATGAAGATAGTTAGTGTTTTCTAAATAACCTGCTTCAGCAACCTAAGAGCAGCTATAAAATATAATAAAGAAATCCTCAAAAGGTGAGTCAAGAACAAATAAAGCATTAATTCAGGGTTCTCCAGATAGACCACAGGCTGCTCTCTTGAAATAGATCAGTAGAATTTTCGAATTGAAAAGAACATTGAAAATTCTCCAAGCCCAGCATTTCCCAATGTGTGTTAAACTAAACACTGGAAACGCAAGAGGTTATTAGGTGGAAAGGAGGGTTCAGGATAAATTAAGTGAAAAGAATGTTAAATTTTTGGCTTCTAATTTCAAATTGGCAGTGTAGAAGAAAGCTGGCTTCACTCCCCTCAGAGAAAACCAAAATCAGATATACAGTGCTCTGATTTTCACAAGCAAGAACTCAGAACTCAAAGATGAGAAAAAGACCATTTTCTGGTCCCACAGAGAAGTGAAAAACCCAGAGCAGATGGTAAAGAGAATCAGAATTCCACATTTGGGGTGCCCCTAACCCACATTTTGCCCAGCAACAAATGCATGAAAAATCTTCCCCTGATTCACGGTGTCTACATTGGAAAAAGTGAGATGGAGATGATCAACCAGATTTCCTACCATCTTGGGTGCCCTGGCAGGAGACCCATCCTTTCCTTAACCCACAGAAAACATTGTGACTACCTGAAGGAGACATATTCCTGAAGACAGGCAGAAACAAAGAAGGGAGGTAGGACTACCATCTCCAGCCCTGGAAATTCTGCTGTTTTACTTGGCCAAAAGAGATGCCAAATCAGAGTGGCTGTTGAGCTGCACCATGCTATAGGAGTTACATCCTACAGGTCCACTGGGCATTAACTCCTAGCCAGCCTTGACACACTGCCAGGAAAATCCTTTTGTGATCTCCCCCATTCAAGACCAGCAGCTCTCTCATTGTTTATTAAAGCCAAGGCAAACCCAGGCTTATGGCACCACCTAGAGCCATAAAGGAGGCAGCAACCTAGCAGTAAAGATTCTCTAAGCAAACATATCCAATAAAAAATGAAACAAACCTGACAGAGAAAAGTACAATCAATACTAATCCCTCACTGAAAAGACATGGACATATACCCACAAGAAACAACAGCAAACAGGAAGCCACGACCTCACCAAAAAGACAAGCAAAAATCCAGCGACTAATACTAAGACAGCGGTAATCTGTGAGCTCTCTGACCAAGAAATCAAAATGGCAGTTTTAAGAAAACTCAGTGATTTCTAAGGTAACACAGAAATCAGTCAATAAATTTATCAGAGGAACTTGAAAAAGAGATTGAAATAATAAAATAAAAATTCAAACAGAAATTTTGGAACTGAGAAACACATTGACTGAACTGAAGAATTCATTAGAGGCTCACAATAGCAGAATGAACCTAGTAGAGCAAAGAATAAGTGAGCTCAAAAACCAGTCATTCAAAAATACACAATCAGAGGAGAAAAAGAAGAATGAAAAGAAATGAAGACTGCCTACAAGATATAAAAATTACCTCAAAAGCACAAATCTAAGAAGTATTGATAGCCAAGAGGGAGCTGAGACTAGGTGCTGTGGTTCATGTCTGTAATCCCAGCACTTTGGGCAGCCAAGACAAGAAACTCACTTGAGCCTAGAAGTTGGAGACCAGTGTACGCAACACAGAGAGACCTCATCTCTACAAAAAAATAAAATTAGCCAGGTGTGGTAGCACAGCCTATGGTGCCAACTGCTCAGGAGGCTGAGGTAGGAGAATTGCCTGAGCCCATGAGGTTGAGGATGCAGTGAGCCATGATCAGGCTACTGCACCCCACTCCAGTCTGGAAGGCACAGAAAGATCCTGCCACAAACAAACAAACAAACAAAAAAAAAAAAAAAAAAAAAAAAAAAAGGTGGGGAGCTGGAGCTGAGCATGAGCAAAAGAATGTTAACAGGAGTTTTTCCATCTGAAAAAAAGACAGATTAATGTGTAAAAAGAAAACTTTTTATGTAAAAAACTGACTGGTAAAATTAAGTGAACAAACCCAGGATGCTCTATTACTGTAATGGTGATAGCAACCCATTCATAAATCTATTATAAAGTTCAAAAGATAAATATACCAAAAACTGTAATAGCTGCAACAACTTGATTAGATATAGGTAATATAAAAGTATAAATGGAGGTAACTAAATGTCAAAACATGGGGGAAGAGAGTTCAAGAATTGAATTTTGTAGGTGTGTTTTTGCCTTTGTTTCTGTTCTTGTATTTGTGATCTCCGGTAAGTTGTCATCTTTTAAAAATAATTTGTTATATCTATAAAATGTTTTCGTAAGCCTTTCTATAACCACAGTGCAAAAACATATAATAGACTCAGTAAAAATAAAAAGCAACCAACTAAAACGTGCTGTCAGAGAAAAATCACTTAACCACAAAGGAAATTAGTAAGAAGGAAAGAGAGAGGTATCAAAGCAAGCACAAGCAACAAAATGGCAGTAGCAATTTCTTACTTATCGGTAATAACACTGAATGTAAATTGTTTCAATTCTCCAATGCAAAGGTATAGAGTGGTTGAATGGATAAAGAAACAAGACCCAACTATACACTGCCTTCAAGAAACCCATGTCACCTGTAAAGACACACATAGATCAAAAGTGAAGGGGTGGAAAAATATATCCCATACAGCTGGAAGCAAAAAAAAGAGCAGAAGCAGATATAATTATATCAGATAAAACAGATGACCAATCTAAGATTATAAAAAGAGACAAAGAAGATCAATATATAATGATAAAGGGGCAAATTCATCAAAAGAATATAATAATTATAAATAGCTATGCACTCAACACCAGAGCTCCCAAGCATATAAAGCAAACATTAATAGATTTAAAAGAAGAGATAAACTGCAATACAATAATAGTAACAGACTTTAATATCCCATTCTCAATAATAAACCAATCATCTAGACAGAAAATCAACAAAGACACAGAGGAGTTACACTACATACTAGACCTAATAGACCTAAATGACATTTACAGAACATTTCACCCAACTGCTACAGAAACACATTATTTTCATCACCACATAGAACATTCCCCAGAATAGATCGTATCTTAGGCCACAAAACAAGTCTGAACAAATTCAATTAAATAGAAATGATATCAAGTATTTTTTCTGACCACAATGGAATAAAACTGGACATCAATAACAAGAGGAACCTCAGAATATACAGAAATGCATGGAAATTAAACAACATGGTCCTGAACAATTGAGTTAATGAAGAAATTAAGAATGAAATTGAAAAATTTCTTGCAGCAACTGAAAATGAAAATACAGTATATCAAAATTTGTGGGATATAGCAAAAACAGTACTAAGAGGGAAGTTTATAACAATAAATGTCTATATCAACAAAAGTAGAAAGACTTCAAATTATCAATTTAACGATGTACCTCAAGGAATTAGAAAAGCAAGAAGAAACCAAACCCAAAATTAATAGGAAGAAAGAAGTAATAAAGATCAGACTGGAAATAAAATTGAGGCTAAAAAAAGCAATAGACAGATTAACTGAATGGAGAGTTGGTTTTTTCAAAAGATAAACAAAATTGACAAACTTTTAGCTAGACTAAGAAAAAGAGAGCAGATCCAAATAAATAAAATCAGAAATGAGAAAGGAGACTTAACAACTGAGACCTCAGAAATACAAAGAATCCTTAGAGACTATTATGAACAATGACATGTTTAACAAATTGGAAAATCTAGAAGAAATGGGTAAATTCCTGGGCATATAAAATATAGCAACACTGAACCATGATGAAATATAAAACCTCAACAAATCAATACTGAGCAATGAGATCAAAGCCACATTGGAATGTCTCCCATCAAAGGAAAGCCCAGGATCTGAGGGTGTTATGGCTGAATTCTACCAAACATTTAAAGGACTAACACCAATTCTACTCAAATGATTCAGAAAAATAGAGGAGGATGTACTACTTCCAGATTCATTCTATGAAGCTAGTATTACCCTGATATCAAAACCAGACAAAGACACATAAAAAAATTACAGGACAATGTATCTGAGGAATATTGGTGCAAAGATTCTTAATACTAGCAAACCGAATTTAACAATACATTAGAAAAATCATTTATCATGAGCAAGTGGGATTTATTCCAGTGATGCAAGAATAGTTCAACATACGCAAATCAATCAATGTGATATAGTAACAGAATGGAGGACAAAAACCATACGATATTTTAATTGATGTTGAAAAACCCTTTGATAAAATTCAGCATCCCTTCATGATTAAAAACAAAAAAACAAAACAAAACAAAAAAACCTCCAAAAACTAGGGATAGAAGGAACGTACCTCAACACAATAAAAGCCATATATAACAAACCCACAGATAGTATCTTACTGAATGGGGAAAAACTGAAAGCCCTTCCTTTAACATATGGAACACATCAAGAATGTCCACTGTCTCTCCACTGTTATTCAATATAACACTGGAAGTCCTAGCTAGAAAGAAAGAGGTCAAATTATCCTTGTTTGCAGATGATATCATCTTATATTTGGAAAAACCTAAGAACTCCACAAGAAAACTAGCAGAACTGATAAATTCAGTAAAGTTGCAGGATACAAAATCAACACAAGTATCAATAGCATTTCTATTCACCAACAGTGAAAAATGTGAAAATGAAATTTTAAACGTAATCTCATTTACAATAGCCACACATAAAAACAAATGCCTAAGAATTAACTTAACCAAAAATGAAAGATCTCTATAATGAAAACTGTAAAATAATGATGAAATAAACTGAAGACAACACAAAGAAATGGAAAGATATTCTATTTTAATGGATTGGAAGAATCATTACTGTTAAAATGTTGTGCTACCCAAAGCAATCTACAGATTCAATGTGATCCCTAAGAAAATACCAATGACATTCTTCATAAAAGTAGGAAAAGCAGTCCTAAAATTTATATGAAACCACAAAAGACCCAGAATACCCAAAGCTACCCTATTCAAAAAGAACAAAACTGAAGGAATCACATTACCTGACTTCAAATTATATTACAGAGCTATAGTAGCCAAAACAGCATGGTGCTGGAATAAAAACAGACACATAGACCAACGGAATAGAGTAGAGAACCCAGAAACAATTTGACACATCTACAGTAAACTCATTTTCAACAAGGTGCCAAGAACACACACAGGGGAAAAAATAGTATCTTCAATAAGTGGTACTGGGAAAACTGGATACCCATATGCAGAAGAATAAAACTACACTCCTGTCTCTCACTAAATACAAAAATCAAATAAAAATAGATTAAGGACTCAAACCCAAGACCTAGAAGTATGAAACTACTACAAGAAAACATTGGGGAAAATCTCCAGGACATTGATCTGAGCAAAGATTTATTGAGTAATGCCCCACAAGCACAGGGCAACCAAAGCAAAAATGAACAAATGAGATCACATCAAGTTAAAAAGCTTCTGCACAGCAAAGGACACAATCAACAAACTAAAGAGACAACTCACAGAATAGAAGAAAATATTTGCGAACTATGCATCTGAAAAGGATTAGTAATCAGAATATATAAGTAGTTCAAACAACTCTATAGGAAAAAATCTAATAATCTGAACAAAAATAGACAAAAGATCTGAATAGACGTTTCTCAAAAGAAGACATACAAATGTCTCAAATTTCTCAAAAGAAGACATACAAATGACAAATGTCTCAAAAGAAGACAGTCATATGAAAAGGTGCTCAAAATCATTGATCATCAGAGAAACGCAAATCAGAACTACAATGAGATATCATCTCACCCCAGTTAAAGTGGCTTATATCCAAAATGCAGGCAATAACAAATGCTGGCAAGGATGTGGAGAAAAAGTAACCTTTGTACACTGTTGGTGGGAATGTAAACTAGTACAATCACTATCACTATGGAGAACAATTAAGAGGTTCTTTGAAAATTTAAAAATTGAACTACTATATGATTTAGCAATCCCACTGCTGGGTATATAACCAAAATAAAATAAATTGGTATATTGAAGATATATCTGCACTCCTATGTTTGTTGCAACACTGTTTACAACAACTGAGATTTGGAAGCAACTGATGTCTATCAATAGATAAGTAGATAAAGAAAATGTGGTACATATATGCAATGGAATACCAATTAGCCATAAAAAGAATGAGATCCAGTCATTTGTAACAACATGGATGGAACTGGAGATCATTATGTTAAGTGAAATAAGTCAGGACAGTAAGACAAATAACACATGTTCTCACTTATTTGGGAGATCTGAAAATTAAAACAATTGAACTCATGGATGTAGAGAGTAGAAGGAAGGTTGCCAGAGGCTGGGGAGGATAGAGGAAAGCTGAGGGGGGATGAAGATGGTTCATGGGTTAAAAAGAAATAGAAAAGATATCTAAGACTTACCGTTGGATAGCACAACAGAGTGACTATAGTCAATAATAATTTAATTGTACATTTTAAAATAAGTAATTGGATTGTTTGTAACCCAAAGGATAAATGCTTGAGGGAATGGATACCCCATTTTTCATGATGTGCCTATTTCATATTGAATGCCTCTATCAAAACATCTCATGTACCCCATAAACAGATATACCTACTATGTACCCACAAAAATTAAAAATAAAAGTATTCTTTAAATGTGGTACATATACACCATGGAATACTATGCATGCCTTAAAAAGAATGAAATCACAGATTTGCAACAACATGAATGCAGCTGGAGGCCATTTTCCTAAGCAAACTAATGTGGGAACAGAAAAGCAAATACCACATGTCCTCACTTTTAAGTGGGAGTTAAACACTTGGTATTCATGGACATAAATATGGCAACGGTAGACTCTAGGGACTACTAGAGGCAGGAGGGAGGGAGTGGGGCAGGAGGGAGGGAATTAAAGACTGTTGGATACTATGCTCAATACCTGGTTGATGTTTAATAACTGGTTGATGGAGTCATTTGTATCTCAAATAT
The DNA here is from genome assembly GCF_047675955.1 of Chlorocebus sabaeus. Classification (NCBI taxonomy): domain Eukaryota; kingdom Metazoa; phylum Chordata; class Mammalia; order Primates; family Cercopithecidae; genus Chlorocebus; species Chlorocebus sabaeus. The sequence goes on along the minus strand of NC_132911.1, from coordinate 134,903,925 downwards.
CAGCATCACACAATATACCCATGTGAGAAACCTGCACATGTACCACCTGAATCTAAAATAAAAGTTGAATTTATATATAAAAAAGCAAGACCAAATGAGTAAGTGAATGAATAGAATGGGGTTTTGTAAACTACAATATAACATTCATTGTTTGGGTAATGTACTGTTAGTGTTAGTTCACCGTGCATTCTGTGTTATGCAAGGCCTAAGTCAGGAAGATTCAGTCCTGGCAGAGACAACCCAAACAGGCTCAGAAGCCACAATGGATATAACCAGGAAGGTGAAAACTTCTCACACGTAAGCAAAGAAAATCCTTTCAACAAAGAGAAACTGTGAAACTCAGGGCCTGGATGACAGTCTGCCAATGCAAAGAGGAAACAGAAAAGAGGATCAGTGTTTTCCCAGTGAGGAGTACAAGACTTCTGTTCATGAGATGCAGCAGAACATGGCATCTGGCATGAAGAGGAGGAGAGGCATGGCATTTGTCCTAATGTGAGATGAATCCATGCCAGGAGCAACGAATGCCTCCCCAGGTGGAAAATGTCACCTCAGGAGCAATGACAACTCCCCACACTGAATGGGGACTTGTCAACAGCAAGGAGAGGGAGGAAAGACAGCTGGTAGCATCTTTTCTTTTGATTCTAACAAACATTCTGTAGCTTTTGACTTGCAGATGAGACAGGAAAGAGAAAATTGATCATAATTGAGCTCTTGCTGTAAGCCAGGTACTCTCACTTGGCAAATATTTATAGATCTACAAATATGTTTGTAGATATAGACTGAGACATATTAGTATACAAAACACACAAAATCACTGCCCTTGCTAGGAGTGACTTCATAGTGGGGGGGGGGCGGTGGTGGTGGTAATATACAATTAAAAATAAACAGACTAAATGAATACATTTTCTAGCTCATTAAAAAGAGGTTAGGTGTTATTAAAAAAACATCGCGGCCGGGCATGGTGGCTCACACCTGTAATCCCAGCACTTTGGGAGGCCCAGGCAGGCGGATCACCTGGAGGTCGGGAGTTCAGACCAGGCAGACCAACATGGAGAGCCCTGTCTCTATTAAAAATATAAAAATTAGCTGGGTGTGGTGGGGCATGCCTGTAATTCTAGCTACTCAGGAGGCTGAGGCAGGAGAATTGCTTGAACCTGGGAGAAGGAGGTAGTGGTGAGCCGAGATTGCACCATTGCACTCCAGCCTGGGCAACAAGAGCAAAACTCCATCTCAAACAAAAAAAAAAACAAAACAAAAAAACAGAAAACATACCAACACAAGGAGAATCAAGAGGACTGGGGAAAGAACTGTAGAGTTTGGTGGTCCCATTAGGTTTTATTGAAAAGGTGAAATCTGAGCAAAAACCTGAAAAAGGTGGAAAAAATTAGACATTCAAATACATGAAAAAGAGGGGGTGCTGGGCAAAGGGACAGCCAGTGCAAAGGTCCCACAGCAACTGCTTGTGTGGGCAAATTAAGGAACAGTGAGGAATCCAGATGGCCAGATAAGAAAGTGCAAGGACAGAAAGACAGCAGAGGGCTGAAGTCAGAGAGGGTTTGAGGGGCCACTTCACACAGGCCCCCTTTGGTCATCGTGAAGCTTTTCTTTTATGTTGAATGAAATGGGAAGTCACTGCAGGGTTTGAGCAGTGACATGCCCTGACTTAAGGTTTTGAAACATTATATTGTCTTCTCTCCTGAGAACCAACTATAGGCAGAGCTCATTTTATGGTGCTTCTTTTCATGGCTGTTCACGGAATAGTGTTTTTTACAAATTGAAGGTTTGTGGCAATCCTGTGTGGAGCAAGTGTATCGACATCATGTTTCCAATAGTATTTGCTCATTTTGTGTCTCTATGTCACATTTTGGTAATTCCTGTAATAGTTTAAACTTTTTAAATTGCTATTATATCTGTTATGGAGATCTGCAATCAGCGACCTTTGATGTTACTATTGTAATTGTTTTGGGATGCCACTAACTGCATCCATGTAAGATGGTGAACTTAATCAATAAATGTTGTGTGTGTTCTGGCTGCTCCATTGATTGATTCCCTCCCCGCATACACACATCTCTCTTCCTCTTCTTGGGCCTCTCTATTCCCTGAGACACAACAATCTTAAAATTAGCCAATTAATAAGTCTACAGTGGCTTATATATATACTCAAGTGAACAGAAGAGTCTCGCATCTCTTGCTTTAAACAAAACTTAGAAATAATTCAGCTTAGTGAGGAAGGCATGCAAAAAGCCAAGAAAGGCTGGAAGTTGGGTCCCTTGTGCCAAACAGTCAACCAAGTTGTGAGTGCAAAAGAAAAGTTCTTGAAGGAACTTAAAAGTGCTACTCCTGTGAATACACAAATGATAAGAAACCAGAATAGTCTCATTGCTGATACGGAGAAAGTTTTAATGATCTGGATAAAAGATCAAACCAACCACAACATTCCTTTTAGCCAAAACTTAATCCAGAAAAAGGCCCTAACTCTCTTCAATCCTACGAAGACTGAGAGAGGTGAGGGGAAAAAAATTAAAGGCTAGAAGAGATTAGTTCATGAGGTTTAAGAAAAGAAGCTGTCTTCATAACATAAAAGTACAAGGCGATGCAGCAAGTGCTATTGGAGAAGCTACAGCAAAGTTCTCCAGAAGATCTAATAAAAATAATTAATGAAGGTGCCTACATTAATAACAGATTTTCAGTGCAGACAAAACAGCCTAATACTGGAAGAAGTCATGTAGGACTTTCATAGCTAGGGAAGAAAAGTCAATTCTTGGCTTCAAAGCACCAAAGGACTGGTTGATTATTAAGGGCTAATGCAGCTGGTAACTTTCATTCAATGCCAATACACATTTACCATTCTGAAAATTGTAAGGCCCTTAACACTGATGCTAAGTCTACCCAGCTTGTGCTGTATAATGGAACAACAAAGCCTAGATGACAACACATCTGTTTACAACCTGGATTACTGAATATTTTGAGTTTATTGTAGAGATCCATGGCTCAAAAAAGAAAAGATTCCTTTCAAAATATTACTGGTCATTGACAATGCACCTGGTCACCTAAGGGCTCTGATGGATATGTACAAAGGAATTAATGTTGTTTTCATGCCTTCTAACCAATACCTATTTACAACCCATGGATAAGGACTAATTTTGAGTTCCAAATCTTATTATTTAAAAATTACGTTTTGTAAGAATCCAGCTACCATAGTGATTGCTCTGATGTATCTGGGCAAAGTAATTTTATAACCTTTGGGGAAAGATTCAGCATTCCAGGTGCCATTAAGAACATTCATAATTCATGGGAGGAAGTCAAAATATCAACATTAACTGGTGTTTGGAAAAAGTTGATTAAAATCCTCACACATGACATTGAGGAGTTCAACACTTCTGTGGAGGAAGGTACTGCAGATATGGTGGAAAGAGCAAAACAACTAGAATAAGAAGTGAAGCCTGAGGCCAGTCACGTTGGATCACTACTGTGATCCCAGCACTTTGGGAGACCGAGGTGGGAGGATTTCTTGAGTTCAGGAGTTCAAGACCAGCCTGGGCAACATGGTGAAACCCCATCTCTACAAAAATAAAATAAAATAAAATAATAGCCAGGTGTGGTGGTGCACAGCTATATCCCCAGCTACTTGGGAGAAAGGCTTGAGCCCTGGAGGCAGAGGTTGCAATGAACTAAAATCAGGCCACTGTACTCCAGCCTGGATGACAGAGCTAAACCCTGTCTCAAAACGAACAAACAAACAAACAAAAAACTGGAGCCTGAAGATGTGACTGAATTGTTGCAATCCCATGATAAAACCTCAGCCAATGAGGAATTACTTCTTACGGATGAGGCGGGGAAAAAAGTGGCTTCTTGAGATGTGATCTACACCTGGTGAAGATGCTGTGAACATTGCTGAAATAACAAGAAAGGATTCAGAATATTACATAAACCTACTTGATAAAGCATCATCAGGGTTTGTTAGGATTTACTCCAAATTTGAAGGAAGTTCTACTGTGGGTAAAATGGTATCAAGCAGCATCACACGCTACAGAGAAATCTTTGGTGACAATTTTTTTTTTAAAAAGAGTCGATCAATACTGCAAACATTATTGTTGACTTATTTTGAGAAATTGACACAGCCATCTCAACCTTCAGCAACTACCACCCTGATCTGTCTGCAGCCATCAACATCAAGACCTTCCACCAGCAAAAAGATTATGATTTGAATGCACAGATGATCATTATATATCTTAGCAATAATGTATTTTTAATTAAGGTATGTATATTGTTTTCAGACACAATGCTACTGCACACTCAATAGGCTACAGTATTGTGTAAACATGATTTTTACATGTACTGAGAAACAAATAAATTGCTGTTACTCAACCTATTGAGATGATTGCCTTATTATGATGGTGTGGAACCAAACCCGCAATATGTCTTAGGTATGCCTATTTACAGGCATCATTGTCAATGTAGGGAGAGTTGTAAAGAGGCTATCACAACTGAGGTGAGAAACTATGTGACGTTGCCAGTATGATAGCAGTGGAGTTCATAAAAATGGTTGGATTCTGGTTGTGTTTTGAAGGAGGAGACGATGAAGTTTTCTTATTTATTATATGGAGGTGTGAAAGAAAGAGAAGAGTGAAAGATGACTCCAAGGGCTTGGCCCGAGCAACTAGACGGATAGAGTGGCCATTAACGGATATAGGCAAGGAGATGCGTGGAACAGCTTTGGGGAAGAATATCAGCAATTCAGGTTTAGATATGTTTTGAGATTAATCTAAGATGTTCAAGTAGAGATGTCACATAGTAAGTTGTTTATATGAGCCTGGAGTTTTAGGGAAGGACCTAGGATGGAAATATAAATATGCTTTACTCATATTATTTCGTGTAGTTCTCCTCACGACGCTTCCCTGTGGTTTATTGAAAAGTAGTTGTGACTTACTCATGATCACATAATTATGAAGGTCCTAAATGAAATTTTGAATTCGTGTCTCCTCCCAAATCTTACACCTTTTGAAAGCAAATTCTTCAAGAGAAATGTATTTCCTTTTTCTCCTCTTTTTTTTTCTTTTAGTTTCATTCCTGTGACCCATTTTATAGAAAGATCAGTATAGAATTGTAGAAAAATAGGCTTAGAAAGACTACACAGATCATGGTTAGGCTTAAAGACAGTCGGGAGGCACTTGAAAATGTTGAACCCAAAATAAGGACTTAGAAAAGATGGAGAAGCAATAAGAGAAGGGGACTCAAAGAAAAATGGGAAAGTTGACAGAGGAGGTCACTGGCTGTCATGGAAACATCGTGAATATATCCATAGAGTCACTGTCAACCTTATTAGACACACTACTGCCATTTTATTTAAAGTAAATATATAACAACATACGTATCCCAAGTGTATTTGTACATTGAGCACATGTATTCCCAGTGCATAAGGATCCCAGTGGTCATAAGAGACCATGTACATCTTTTGTTCTCATTAGATTTTGAGCTTCTCAAGGACTAGAACTTTCTGTGCCTTACTCACCTTTGTAACTTCAGCACCCTGTATAATGCCTGGCTCAGAACTGTGTAAGACGTGGATGAATGAATGGTTAAATGCTAGACATGTAAGAATCCATCCCTAGAGTTTCCTGATGGGACATTCCAAAGAGAAAAAATAATAATTTGAGAGGAAATTAAGCATCTTGTTTTCTACCTCAACATGAAGGGTAGCAGATTTCTGTGGACATCTATTTGCATATCTTTTTCTTAAATAGGCAGGCCAATTTACATACATTTCTATGTTCAAATAAACTTGCTGTCAGTATGTAAATTACTTGGCACATTGAGTTCTTTTCTTATTTCCATTTTTTTTTCATTTTTACTGTTTCCTTTTCATACTTAATATGTATATTTTATGCAAATTATCTCCATACTTTGAAAGGGCCTTTCAATGGACTGTATTATTTTAAATGAAAACTATAACTATGTATGTATTACGTGTGTAAGTTCAGTATGCATATAACATATATTCTGAATTTTTATTAATCAGAATAATCACATCTTTACATTTTACTTTAAAAAATATTTTATTTATACTCTTCTCCCTCTAAAGCACAAAATTTTGTATACGGAGAAACCTGATTCAAGGCTTCTTGGTCCACCTCTGTAACTAACCATCTCTATAATCTGAGACAAGTAATCACACCTCTGTAAATTCCAATTTATTATTTGAAAACATAGAAAGACTGAGCTTCCAAGATCATTTTCTCGTTAAAGATTTACCTACAAGCATTCATTGCACATCTAGCAGCTAGTGCAAATCTCCTGGAGACACACAACCCCAGAGACACAATAAGATAAAAAGCAATGTCACTGCCCAAGATACACATTGGACTAGCTAGGGAGGACTGATGAATACAGGGGACATGAAATCATTTCCAGAGAAGAATAGAGGAAGCAACTTGAAGACATGCACAGGAAAGGTTAGTCTAAGTAGTGGGCAAATCAATGGTCTCTAGGAGCAACATGCAGTAGTTCCCGTTTGTATTAGTCTATTCTCACACTGCTAATAAAGACATAACTGAGACTTGGTAATTATAAAGGAAAGAGGTTTAATTGGCACAGTTCAACATCACTAGGGAGGATGCACAATCATGGCAGCAGGCGAGGAGGAGAAAGTCACACCTTACATGGCAGCAGGGAAGACAGAATGAAAACCATCAGATCTCTTGAGACTTATTCACTACCATGAGAACGGTATAGAGGAAACCACCCCTATGATTCTATTATCTCACACCAAGTCCCTCCCATAATACATGGGAATTATGGGAGCTACAATTCAAGATGAGATTTGGGTGGGGACACAGCCAAACCATATCACCCTTTATCCACAATTTCGTTTTCTGTGGTTTCAGTTACCCAAGGAATACTACAGTAAAACATCTTGAGATAGAAAGAGACACACACAATTCACATAACTTTTATTACAGTATTTAATTATAATTATTCTATTTTATTATGATTATTAGTCTAATCCTGTACCTAATTTGTCAATTATACTTGATCATATGTATAGGAAAATATAGGGTTTACTACTATTTGTGCCTTCAAGAATTCACTAGAGGTCTTGGAACCTATACCCTTCAGGGGTATATAAAGTCTCCCCTTCAAGGGAGACTTCTGTATACCCAAACAATACGAGGAACACTTTGCTTGTTTTGTGTTGTTTTTAAGTTCCATTCCTGAGCTCATTAACATCATGGCGCAATCCTTTCCTTAATAGATTTACACTGAAAAAACAAGAAAGTGTTTCATCTCCCCCAAAAAGGCTACCTCCAAAAGTTCTCTCAGTGTAGAATTTCCCTTATACTCAGGGAATAGAATGTTGCATAAATTGTCCCCAATCCCAGAAGTCAGTGATGTAGGGATGGCAATCTCTGTCTAAAGAGGTGCCATTCAAACAACACACAGCAGTGTCCACCAAGCAACTTATACTAATGTTGCAGGCAGGTAATTTATCCACCCACTCACTCAGTTCTCTGACATTTGCTGAGCTCCTGCTGTATGCCAGCCACAGTCAAGGGAACATGAAAGATACAGATATATCTAAGAGGAATGATCAGCCTCATCAGATCCAACACTCCTATCTTATTACAAATAAATCTAATGACTCCTTTAGAAATGAAGTTCATGTATAATATAGCTTACTACTACACATAATTTTTAAAGTCAATGAAAAATCCATAGAATTGTCTAAGTGTAGTATAAAGGAGAATTACACTAAGAGATGTGATGGTGGTAGGTACTTACCCTTACTTATAATAAAACTGTAAGGATTTTTTTTAAAAGCAAGGCAATTTTTAACCAACTGTTGCTGATCCTGTTTCTTTCTGTTTGACAATTGTAAATAAGAGTTATGGGAATAACTATGCTGTGGGAGATGATTTGGGATTTTTTAGATTAGAAATGCTGAACCAATAAGTATAATGAAACTATTCCAAAATATAAACAATCCAAAATTTGAAACACTTCTGGTCCCAAATATTTTGGATAAGGGGTACTGAACCTATAGTAGATTCAAGTCAGGATGCTTTAGTCAAAGGAGGTTATATCAGGGTCCTGGCCAATTAGCACAGGCAAATGGGGTAAATAAGGAAAATTTATAAAGGGAATATTTTTAAAGATGTGAGCAGACTAAGGGAAACTGACAGGGATGATGAAGTTCCCCTGGGTTAGCAAACCAGGGGAGCCCTTGCCACCCTAAGTAGCAAGGGGAGAAACAGTTACAAGAATCCAGGCACAGTAGCTGGAGCTAAAGGCAGCTGGAGAAAATAATTTTGTGATATTTGCTTAGAAATAAACAGGCAGCTCAAGACCTGAGAGAGAAAGATCGAGGTGAATGGACATAGGTGCAGCTTCTTCCTTCTCTATATTTCCTCCTGTTTTTTTCCCATTGGTCAAACCCAACCACAAGTTGGACAGCAAAGAGCTCAGTTGATGCCCTGAACAGAAGTCAGCTTCCTGGGGCACCAAGCAGGTAGAAACTGGATCTCTAGGGACAAACAGGACACATCTAGGGAAGGGTTGAAGGAAACCTCTAGAAACTGAAGGTAGCCTCTCACCAACAGCTCACAAGAAACTGAATGCTGCCAACAACTACATGAGCTTGGAAAGAGTTCCTTCCCCAGTTGAACCTCAGATGAGATGCAGTCCTGGCTGATGCTTTGATTCAAGCTTTGTGAGACTCTGAAGCAGAAGATCCAGCTAATCTGCGTCCAGACTCTAGACCCACAGAAACTGAGCTAATAAATGCTAGCTCTTTCAAGTCACCAAGTTTGGGATAGTTTGCTTTGCAGCAATAGAAAACGAATTCACCACCTTGAAACATGATGAGTCTGAAACTGCCCTACCAATGTGACCTGTGCACTATCTCTCAAACCTTCTGGGCTGTGCTTGTCCTGATTTGCTAACTTCAGGAGAGCCACTCTAGAGATCTCAACAATGAGAGAGAAAAGGGGGAGACAAAATAACCTAGTACCAGGAACTAGGAAGACAGTGGTCGATAATACACAGTCCTTGCTGTTAGAGACCTGAGCTGGACAGTCTAAAATACCAGTTGAATACCATTCTGTTTCAGGCCGTGTGCTAGATATTTGGGGAGACAGGAGTAAACAGTTGATATGCACCTTGTCCTAGTGCAACTTAGAGCATCACAGTGACAATAGCCAGGTAAAAAAGCAATAATAATACAAACTAAAAACTGCCTCAGTAGCTCAACAGCAGACTGTGTGAGCATAGTTGTTCCAAAAGAAGTGTTGCTGCTCCCATTTTACAGATGCAGAAACTGAGGCTTGGAGAAACTGTAAACTTCACTAAAATAACTCCAGCAGACAATGCCAGGTACTGAATTCATTCTCTCTGGGGGAATGCATAGTGCTTGCTTCTGCAGTCAACTTACTTTCAGTCAGAGGGCTTTAAGCAGGAGAAGGATGGGATCTGATCCATGTTTTGATGTGCTCCTAGCTGTAGTGCTGATATGGCTTGGCTGTGTCTCCACCCAAATCTCATGTTGAATTGTTGTTCCCATAATTCCCACATTTCATGGGAGGGTCCTGGAGGGAGATAATTGAATTATGGTCATGGTTACCCCCATACTGCTGTTCTCATGATTGTGAATGAGCTCTCATGAGATTTGATGGTTTTATAAGGGGCTTTTCCCTCTTTGCTCATTCTTCTCTCTCTTGCTGCCTTGTGAAGAAGGACATGCCTGCTTCCCCTTCTGCCATGACTGTAAGTCTCCCGAGGCTTCCCCAGCCCTACAGAGTTGTGAGTCAATTAAACCTCTTTCCTTTATGAATCACTCAGTCTCAGATATGTTGTATAGCAGTGTAAGAATGGACTAATACAGGTGTGGAGAAAGATCAGCATTATGACATGACCTTGGGTGGAGATACCACCTAGAAAGCCGGTGCAGAGGTCCAGGCTAGATATGTTTGCCAGGCTCCTCATTGCACAACTCCAGAAGGAGCCATTCATAATCTGGAGGGTGGTTTTTTAAATCACTTTAACAATTAAGGAAATAGAAATGTTAGAAGGTTAAGAATATATTCAAGAATCCAATTTATACAGACAAGGACTTCAACAGCCAGGACTCCAAACAGGTGTCTGCCTCCATGTCACAGGATTTCACAATGTTTCCTTGTGTCTCTTTTTTTTTTCCTTGTTATTTTTGTGGTAAGAACATTTTGGGAGGTGTTGGTTTTGTCTGTTACCTTGAGTGTGGTGATGGTATCACAATGGCATCACCATATGGTGATGCATATGTCCAAGTGCATCAAATTTTACACATGAAATATACACAGTTCTTTGTGTATCAATTATATTTCAAAAGAGCTGTTTAAAAAATTTTTTAAATCTCAGGATTTGTCCTCCCCTCTGGTAGAAACCTTAAAGATTCACTTAAGTATATTTTATTAAAAATTAATGAAAGCATTAATATCTCCATTATTTTGAAAAGGTACTGAGGCCTAGAAAAGTGACAACCGTTTTACCAAGTCACAGATAAGCAAGAGAGACAATGAAGCAGAATTTTCGCTGTCTGCAGGCATCTGGTAAAAAATCTACCTGATCATTATGGTTCTTCTATTAACTCTGAAACACTTCCAGGAATAGCTAATAAAAAAATGAGCACACCTCAATGAGTAGGATCTTGAGAGCTTAGGAGGGAATTATGTAAAATTAGCATTATTAGAGGTAAAATTATTACCTGAATTAGCTTTTGTTTCTGGGATATCTAAGGTCCCTCCTGAATAAACTTCTAGAAAATAAAAAATGGGAAAAGCCCATCCTGTTGCTGACTCTGGTCATCTCACAGTAACTCAATTAAGAGAAATGTTTATTGAGTATCCAGGAAGAATTTAGCTCTATGTTGGTGCTGAAGCAACAAAGGGAAGCTCTGGGATATGAGAAGGTAGCAAGGCGGGAAAGAGAAGAGTGTAACCTTGGGGCCAGAAAAATGAGGGACCTTGGGAAAGTCATAAAACCTCTTTGTCAACTTCTTGGGCAAGTTATTTTCTATTTATTTATTTATTTTTAATTATTTTGTTATTATTATTATTTTTAAGTTCCAGGGTACATGTGCAAGATGTACAGGTTTGTTACACAGGAAAATATGTGCCATGGTGGTTTGCTGTACCTAACAACCCATCACCTAGGTATTAAGCCCAACATGCATGAGCTCTTTTCCCTAATACCTTCCTCCCCTGCCCTCCCGCAACAGGCCTCAGTGAATGTTGTTTCCCTCCCTGAGTTCATGTGTTGTCATTATTCAGCTCCCACTTATAAGTGAGAACATGTGGTGTTTGGTTTTCTGTTTCTGCATTAGTTTGCTGAGGACAATGACCTCCAGCCTCATCCACGTCCCTGCAAAGACATGATCCCATTCCTTTTTATGGCTGCATAGTATTCCGTGGCAAATATGTACCACATTTTCTTTATCCAGTCTATCATTGATGGGCATTTGGGTTGATTGCATGTCTTTACTATTGTGAATAATGCTGCAATGAACATACATGTTCATGTATCTTTATAACAGAATGATTTATATTGCTTTGGGTATATGCCCAGCAATGGGATTGCTGGGTCAAATGGTATTTCTGGTTCTAAATCTTTGAGGAATCACCACACTGTCTTCCAAAGTAGTTGAACTAATTTATATTCCCACCAACAGTGTAAAAGCATTCCTATTTCTCTGCAACCTCACCAGCATCTGTTGTTTCTTGACTTTTTAATGATTGCCATTCTGACTGGTATGAGATGGTATCTCATTGTGGTTTTGATCTGCATTTCTCTAATGATCACTAATGTTGAGCTTTTTTCATGTTTATTGGCTGCATGTATGTCTTGTTTTGAGAAGTGTCTGTTCATATCCTTTGCCCACTTTTTAATGGGGTTGTTTGCTTTTTTCTTGTAAGTTTGCTTAAGTTCCTTGTAGGTTCTGGATATTAGATCTTTGCCAGGTGGATAGATTGCAAAAATTTTCTCCCTTTCTGTAGGTTGTCTGTTTGCTCTGATGATAGTTTCATTTGCTGTGGAAAAGCTCCTTAGTTTAATTAGATCCCATTTGTCAATTTTTGCTTTTGTTGCAGTTGCTTTTGGCAATTTCATCATAAAATCTTTGCCCATACCTATGTCCTGAATGGTATTGCCTAGATTTTCTTCTGGGGTTTTTATAGTTTTGGATTTTACCACTAAGTTTTTAATCCATCTTGAGTTAATTTTTGCATAAGGTGTAAGCAAGCCATTCTGTATATGGCTAGCTAGTTCTACCAACACCATTTATTAAATAGGGAGTCCTTTCCCCATTTCTTGTTTTTGTCAGGTTTGTTGAACATTAGATGGTTGTAGATGTGCAGTTTTATTTCTGAGTTCTCTGTTATTTTTCATTGGCCTATGTGCCTGTTTTGGTATCACTGCCATGTTGTTTTGTTTACTGTAGCCTTGTAATATAGTTTGAAGTTGGGTAGAGTGATGCCTCCAGCTTTTTCCTTTTCTTTTTTTTTCTTTCTTTCTTTCTTTTTTTTTCTTTTTGCTTAGGATTGTCTTCACTATGTGAGCTCTCTTTTTGTTCCATACAAATTTTAAAATAGTTTTTTTTTGCGGGGGGGGGGGGCAAGTCACTTAGATTAATGATGTTAGGAAAGTAAACTAACCTCTTTGAAACTGATTATTCTCACCTATCAAATTGGGATAATTATTCTTACTTAGTACTGTTGGTTGTTCTAGGTAGGACTGAAATATGCATTGCAGCTAGGATGGTAGCACATAGCAGTCATTGAAAATATGTTCATCTTTTTCCCCACTCCACTATCCCCAAGTCCTTGGCTGCAAGAGAACATGACATGATTAAGAGGATAATGGTTCTACAGAGAAAACAAGATTAATAAATAATTATAGCAAGAGTCCTAGATGAATCGGTTGATCCATATCTGAATACCATTTGCAACTCAGGAAGTCAGTTGGTGGGCTTTCCTATACCTTTGAAAACCTGGCACATTTGCCTTCAACTCCCTCAACCCCAAAGCCATCACCTCTCAAACTGTGTGCCTTTCTCAAATATTTTTCTCCTAATTTCAGGACAATTACATTCTCCTGATCTCTTCCTCATCTTGGGCTCTACCCTCCTGCAGTGTTGCTTCTGGCCAGCCCTACATCTACTCAGGCCATATCGGGGGAAACCAGCCCCCAATATTTCAACATAAGTTCTTTTCTATTTTCCCTAAGTGTTGGCCAGTCTGAGAAACAAAGGGAAAGAGTACAAAAGAGAGAAATTTTAAAGCTGGGTGTCTGGAGGAGACATCACATATTGGCAGGTTCTGTGATTCCCCCGAGCCGTAAAACCAGCAAGTTTTTATTAGCAATTTTCAAAGGGGAGGGGTGTATGAATAGGGTGTGGGTCACAGAGATCACATGCTTCAAGGGCAACAAATCACAAGGCAGAAGATCAGGGCAAGATCACAAGGTCAGGATGAAACTAGAATTACTAATGAAGTTCCATGTCCCACTGTGCATGCATTGTCATTGATAAACATCTTACCAGGGTTAAAGAGCAGAGAACCAGTCTGACTAGAAATCGCCAGCTGGAATTTCCTAATCCTAACAAACCTGAGGGTGCTGCAGGAGGCCAGGCTGTGTTTCATCCCTTATCTGCAACTGTGTAAGTTAGAGACTCTCAGAGCGGCCATTTTAGAGGCTCCTGCCCCAGGAATGAATTCTTTCCCCAGGGCTGTTAATCGTTAATATTCCTTACTGGGGAAAGAATTCAGAGATATTTCTCTTACTCATTTTTGGTAATGAGAGAAATATGGCTCTGTCCTGCCTGGTTCCCAGGCAGTCAGACCTAATGGTTATCTCCCTTGTTCTCTGAACATCGCTGTTATCCTGTTCTTTCTTCAAGGTGCCCAGATTTCATATTGTTCAAACACACATGCTTTATGAAACTTGTGCAGTTAACACAATCATCACAGGGTCCTGTGGCGACATACCTCCTCAGCTTACGAAGATGACAGCATTCAGAGGTTAAAGTAAAGACAGGCATAGGAAATTATAAGGGTATTGATTGGGGAAGTGATAAATGTCCATGAAATCGTCACAATTTAAATTCTTCTGTCACAGCTTCAGCAGGTCCCTCTGTTCAGGGTCCCTGACTTCCCACAACAAGGCTGCTTTTCAGTGTCTGCCCAACACTCTTGAGCTATGATAGAGCACACAAATGCCTGCCTCCTCCAGGCCCTCTCTCCCTCTCCCATCCCTCCTAGTTATCCCATCTCTCACTACCAGAAAATTCTAGTTCTTCTATCATTGAGGTCTGACCTACTCCCCTACCATCCTCTCATGTCAAAACAGACCATCTGAGAGAAATTCTGAGTAACGAAAGTTTCTTACTCCAGCTACACACTATTTTTTGTTACTTTTACTGTTACGGTTGCTGCTGCTAATCAATTGCATGCTGTTTGTTTGAGAACATAAAAGGTCAAAGAGCACAGGCTCTGGAGCAGGCCACTTGGGTTCAAATCCTGGTTCTGCCACATGATGACCTGGGACAGTAATTTAATCCACCTGAATGCCTCCATTTTATTTGTTTATTTTTTTAAATGTGTAAATTTAGATTTTTTTAAACTTTTAAGTTCAGGGGTACAAATGCAGGTTTGCTACATAGGTAAACTTGTGTCATGGGGGTTTGTTGTACAGATTATTTTATCACCCAAGTACTAAGCCTAGTGCTCATTAGTTATTTTTGCTCATCCTCTCCCTCTTCCCACCCTCTACCTTCCAAAAGGCCCCAGCCTGTGTTGTTCCCCTTTGTGTGTCAATGTGTTTTTATCATTTAGCTCCCACTTTTAAGTGAGAACATGTGGTATTTGGTTCTCTGTTCCTGTGTTAATTTGCTAAGGAAAATGTCCTCCAGCTCCATCCATGTCCCTGCAAAGACATGATCTCATTCTTTTCCATGGCTGCATAGAGTTCCATGGTATATCAATGGTAGACTGGATAAAGAAAAATGTGGTGCATATATACCATGGAACACTGTATTAGTCCATTCTCATGCTGCTAATAAAGACATACCAAGACTTGGTAGTTTATAAAGAAAAAGAGATTTAATGAACTCACAGTTCCACATGGCTGGAGAGGACTCACAGTCATGGCAGAAGGTGAAGGAGGAGCAAAGCCACGTCTTACTTGGCAGCAGGCAAGAGAGCATGTGCAGGAGAGCTCGCTTTTATAAAACCATCAGATCTCATGTAACTTATTCTCTATCAGGAGAACAGCTCAGGAAAAAGTCACCCCCATGATTCAATTATCACCCATGGGGTCCCTTTCACAACATGGGATTATAGGAACTACTATTCAAGATGAGACTTGGGTGGTGACAAAGCCAAACCATATTAAATACTATGCAGCCTCCATTTTAAAACAGGGATAATAACAAAACCTACCTCTTAGGGTTTCTGTGAGGATAAAATGAGTCAACCTATGTTAAATCCTTTAAAATAATTTTAAAGTATTATTTTAAAGTATAATTATAAAGTATATAAAGTATAAAGTATAATTTTAAAGTATTTTAAAAATATGTACCAAGTGCATATTAAGTATAAGTATCATTTGGAGTCAGAGACATGAGGACTTTTTTACCTAATGCAGGTCACATACCATCTCCAAGTCCCTCTTTTATTATGTATAAAATAGGGATATTTGATGCCCACCTTGAAGGTTGTAGTACAAATTAATGTGGAAATATGTATTAAACAAGGGTCTGGCACTTCAATGGTACTCACTATATTGTCATGTTCATTCCTAGTTTAAAAGTTTTGTTAATGCTCTATGAAAATTTTTGCCTACACTGAGCTGCAGAAACACTCTAACGTCATATTGATGCTTTCTTACTGAAATATACAAAACTACTAACCTCTGATTCCAAACTAACCTCTGATTATTGTTCCCTCATTTTATTTTTTAGCTTCTCAATCTGAAAGTAGCAATTTGATTTTCCTGAGTTCTAACCATGTAAACCATGCTGGATTCAAGGTGGATGGATTGATTTTCATCCTCATCCAATGTAATGGAGAACATAGACTAGCAGGTACAAATGAGGTTTGACTATTTCCAGTGATTTTACTTCTGCCAAAGCTTCCAGAGAACCTCCCGTGCATCAAGATTGAGGTTTAAGGGAGTGGGGCAAGAGCCATTGCCCAGCTAACCTTCACCCTAGTGTGACACACAGCTTGCACTCTGAGCCAGTGTTCTTATCTAGAAAACGGCCATAATAGTAGCTACCTCGTGGTGTGTAATGGGATTACATGAAATAATTCATTTAATGTGCTTAATATAGTGCTTGACATGACAATGTTTGAAATTATTTTGATGATTATGATTTAAATTTTCCCCAAAGACTTCAATAATCAAAGGAAAAAAAAGTTTTTCTTACCCTCTAGGCATCTTCACAAGCCCTTTCTGCAATTCTGTCATTTTAAAAACTTGCATTCTGGGGTGTAAAGTCTGACTCCTACTGAAAAGTGAGAAAATCCCTCAAAATGAACTTCACAAGCTAAAGTTAAAAATAGGCTTGCCAGTCAGACACAGGAAAGACTCCACAGAGAATCCCAGACCCTCAATCCCCCAAAACAGAAGCTCCATCCAGGGCTGGACTACCAATCTAGCAAGGAATATAGTGGCAATCGTGGTTTCCTAGAGATGACGCAAAGTACTAGCACAAACTGGGTGGCTTAAGAGAACAGAAACATACTCTCTCTTAGAGCTGGATGCCAGAAATTTGAAATTGAGGTGTAAGAAATCCTTCCATGCCTCCTACTAGGTTCTGGTGGCTCCCAGCAATGCTTGGAGTTCCTTCTTGATGCATCACTCCAACCTCCCCCTCTTTCTCCTGGGGAGTGCCTCTGTGTAGCCTCTCTTTTTTTATAATTACACCAGTCACATTGGATTTAGAGCCCATCCGAATCCAGTATGATCTCATCTTACCCAATTATACCTACAAAGACCTTGTTTCCAATTGAGGTCACAATCTGAGGTTCCATAAGTTTGGAATACACAATCAAACTCAGTAAAGTAGCTCAGAGTCAAGGCTCCAAATTCAGACAGGCTTAGGTACTTGTCCTAGTGGCCTCACCAACAGACCTTATGAATTTGTCCTCCAATTTCTGTATAGAGAAAGTAAGAATAGCAATGGGACCCACTGAATTGTGGTGAGAATTAAACAATAACAACAAAAATCAGTAACATTGACTGATGGTTCACCATGTGTCAGATTGTTCTAAATTTTTCTTTTTCATTAACTCACTAATACTCATAGCAGCTTCATGAGATAATAGAATCATTATCCCTATTTCTCAGATGAGAAGGCTGAGGCCTGAGAAGATTAAATGATTCTCACAAAGTCCTGCTACTGGATTTAAATTCAGCAGTCTTGTTTTTACAAAAAAATCTTTAGCAGAGCTCCCAAAAATCTAGGAACTGTCCAATAAATGTGATTCTCTTTTATTAGTACAGCCAGAGTCCATTCTCTACCCCACATCTCTTGCAGCTCAGGGTCAACCCAGGTTGCTCCTATCTGTCCCCAGAGTTCAATGCTTGAGCACACTAACTATCTCACCTCATCTAATAACCATTAATCACACAAGCACAACATAAAAATAATACAAGTGTTGGAGACCGTTATTTCTAGTAGTAATCTCAGAGTACATGCATACAAAATAGACATCCCTGACTCAATTAGGAAGCTTGGATAATGGAATATCTGCAGCCACATGGGGAGTGCTCCTGGTAGCCAAGTAGCAACTTTCTGGAAGTTGGACCCAAAAGCAATAGCCAGGCTCAGACCTCTATCCAGGCTACCTTCCCAGGTCCTGGAACATAGACACCTCCAAGACTCCAAGCCATAGCTGGAGCACCTGATCAGGTTAGCTCAGACTCCAGAACCATTATCCTTCTTCTCTATGCCTGTCTTCCCCATCCAAATCTGATAGCTTTTTTTAAGCCTAGGCTTATAACGGTTGTTACAATAGCTTCTCTCTTAATATATGCTGCCACTTACCCTGTACCCTCACTAAGTAAATCACCCCCACCCCCATGCATCCAGAGAGCCCTTACCCCTCCCCAACCACCACCAAGGACACCGCCACCAGGGAGCAGCAGCTGGTTCCCCGACACATCTCTTACTATGGCTAAGAGATGTGGGTGCATCTCACAGATCACTAAATACACAGAGTTTGTCTCAGAGACCTTCTGACTCTTGCTTTTTGGATCCTGTTTACAACTTGTGTAACTTCACCCCTCTTTCCTGGTATACAGTGGTGATATGGTTTGGCTGTGTCCCAACCCAAATCTCATCTTGAATTGTAGCTCCCGTAATTCCCATGTGTCGTGGGAGAGACCCAGTTGGAGATAATTAAATGATGGGGCAGTTTCCCCCATACAGTTCTCTTGGTAGAGAATAAGTCTCACAAGAGCTGATGGTTCTATAAATAGGA
Organism: Chlorocebus sabaeus; assembly: GCF_047675955.1. NCBI lineage: Eukaryota > Metazoa > Chordata > Mammalia > Primates > Cercopithecidae > Chlorocebus > Chlorocebus sabaeus. The sequence goes on along the minus strand of NC_132911.1, from coordinate 134,885,413 downwards.
GTTCCCCAGCAGAAGCTCTCTTGCCTGCCACCATGTAAGACGTGACTGTGCTCCTCAATCACCTTCCACCATGATGGTGAAGCATCTCCAGCTGTGTGCAACTGTGAGTCAATTAAACCTCTTTACTCTATAAATTAGCCAGTCTTGGTTATGTCTTTATCAGCAGCATGAGAACAGTCTAATACAAGTGGCCTCTTTCATGTATTCAGATATTTATTCATTCATTCAACCAATAATTTGCTGAACATCCAATTGTGTGTAGGCCCTGTGTCAGTTGCTTTTTTTTGTTGTTGTTGTTGTTTTTTTTTTTTTTTTTTTTTTTTTTTTTGACACAGAGTCTCACTCTGTCACCAGGCTGTAGTGCTGTGGTGCAATCTCGGCTCACTGCAACCTCCGACTCCCTGGTTCAAGCAAATTCTCGTGCCTCAGCCTCCCGAGTAGCTGGGATTACAGGCACACACCACCATGCCCAGCTAATTTTTGTATTTTTAGTAGAGACAGGGTTTCACCATGTTGGTCAGGATGGTCTCGATCTCTTGACCTCATGATCCACCCACCTCGGCCTCCCAAAGTGCTGGGATTACAGGTGTGAGCCACTGTGCCTAGTTTTCAGTTGCTTCTGTATACTTACAGATTCATTATTTTACTCAATATCTGTGAATCTACTCTGTGCCTACCACCATATTATGTGTATGACTATAAAGATAAATAAAGCATCATCTAGACATAAAATCCTGAATAAAAATCTCACTGTCTAGTGGAACTGAGTACTATATAAAAATACACACTGCAATTCAGTAGGCACATGCTATATGTGAAGTAAGAACAAAATGAGGTAGAAAGGCAAAGAAGATGATAAATAATTTTACCACCCTCTTGCTGTACCTACCATTCTATTCCCTTACAAAGGTGAGGGTTGTGTTAATTAATTTGAGTGTGGCAATCGTTACACAATCTACGTATACATCAAATCATCATATTGTACACTTTAAATATATACAATTTTTATTTGTCAGTTATATCTCAATAAAGCTGGAAAAAATTCTGAGTCAAACTTTACTCAGCTAACTGTGACACTGAGAAGTCATAACATAGACTGTGCTGCAATGGCAAAACAAACTCCACAATCTCAGTGGCTTAACTCAACAAAAGTTTATTTTTACTCATGCAGTATGTCATCCAGGGTGTCTGACCAATATTGTGACTGGAGACTCAGACTAACAAATGCTTTATCATCCCAAAAGGAACCTTAGTTGTTACTCATACAAGCAAAACAGGTAGAAGGAGGATCACAAACTAGCTCTTAAATGCTTCAGTCCAGAAGATATTTTGGCCAGACAGAGCCATATGGTTCTGTCTATCTGCAAGAATGTATAAGCATTTGTGTGTATATGGGAGGAGGCACATTGATAATCAATGAGCAGCAGTAAAGTCTGCTACAAAAAACTTTAAATATCTAATTTTTAGAAGTAAATGTTATTGTGTATATTTAAATATACAACATGATGTTATGGATAGTAAAAAGGTGAAACAAATTACCATATGTATCATTTTACATAGTTACCTTTTTTGTTTGTTTGTTTGTGTGGCAAAAAGCAGCTAAAATCTATAGGCACATTTTGGAGATATTGTGGGTTCAGTTCCAAGCTACCTCAATGAAACCAATGTTGCAATAAAGAAAGTCATACAAATTGTTTGGTTTCTCAGTGCATATAAAAGTTATGTTTACACAATACTATAGTCTATTAAGTGTGCAATAGCATTATGTCTAAAAAATAAATATACTGGCTGGGCATGGCGGCTTATGCCTGAAATCCCAGCATTTTGGGAGGCCGAAGCCCAAGGATCATCACTTGAGACCAGGAGTCTGAGACCAGCCTGGGAAACATGACAAAACCTCATCTCTTAAAAAAAAAAATTGGCTGGGCATGGTGGCATGAGCCTGTAGTCCCAGTAACTTGGGAGGTTGAGGTTGGAAGATTCCTTGAGCCCAGGATGTGGAGGCTGCACCAAGCCAAGATTACACCACTGCACCCAGTTTGGGTGACAGAGTGAGACCATGTCTCAAAAAAAAAATGTATACAATTTAGTTTAAAAATATTTTATAGCTAAAACATGGTAAAGATTATCTGTGCCTTCGGCAAGTCATGAAGGTTTTGCTGGTGGAGGGTCTTGCCTTGATGTTGATGGTTGCTAACTGATCAGGGTGGTGACTGCTGAAGGCTGGAGTGATGTGGCAATTTCTTAAAATAAGACAAAAATAAAATTTGCCACATCAATTGACTTTTATTTTAACTAAAGATTCCTCTGTAGCATATGATGCTATTTGATAGCATTATATCTACAATATAACTTCTTTCAAAATTGGAATCAATTCTCTGAAACCTGCTGTTGCTTTATCAACTAAGTTTATGTAATATTCTAAATCCTTCTTGTTACTTCAGCAATGTTCACAGCATCTTCACCAGGAGTAAATTTCATCTTAAGAAACAACTTTCCTTTTCATCCATTAGAAACAATCTTCACGGTTCAAGGTTTATGATGAGATTGCAGCAATTCAGTCACGTCTTTAGGCTCCACTTCTTTCTAGTTCTCTTGCTATTTCCACCAAATCTGCAGTTCATTCTTCCACTAAAGTCTTGAACCTCTCAAAGTCCTCCATGAGGATTAGAATCAACTTCCTCCAAACTTCTGTTAATGTTGATATTTTTACTGCCTCCCATGAATCATGAATGTTCTTAATGGCACCTAGAATGGTGAATTCTTCCAAAAGATTTACTTGCCCAGATCCTTCAAAGGAATCACTATCTATGGCAGCTGGAGCTTATGAAATGTATTTTTTAAATAATAAGACCTGAAAATCTAAATTAGTCCTTGACTCATGAGTTGTAAATGGGTGTTCTGTTAGCAGGCATGAAAATAACTTAAATCTCCTTGGACCTCTCCAACAGAGTTCCTGGTTGACCAGGCGTGTGGCCAATGAGCAGTAATATTTTGAAAGGATTTTTTTTTTTTTTTTTCTGAGCCATAGGTCTAAATGGTGAGTGTGTAACATTCAGCAAACCATGCTTTAAACAGACCTGCTGTCATCCAGGCTTTGTTCTTCCATTTCTAGAGCATAGGCAAAGTAGATTTAGCATCATTCTTAGAGGCCTTAAGATTTTCAGAATGGTAAACAAGCACTGGCTTCAACTTAAAGTTAACAGCTATGTTAGCCCTTGACAAGACAGCTTACCTATCCAGTGGAGCTTTGAAGTCAAGAATTGACTTTTCTTCTCTAGCTATAAAAGTCCTACATGGCATCTTCTTTCAGTATAAGCCTATGTTATCTACATTGAAAATCTGTTGTTAGTGTAGCCACCTCCTCAATGACCTAGGCTAGATCTTCTGGATGACGGGATGCAGCTTTTCCATCGGCACAAGCTGCTTTACCTTGTACTTTTATTTTATGGAGATGACTTCTTTCCTTAAACCTCATGAAGTAACCTCTGCTAGCTTCCAACGTTTTGTCCTCAGCCTCCTCACCTCTGTCAGCCTTCATAGAATTGAAGAGAGTTAGGGCCTTTCTCTGGATTAGGCTTTAGCTTAAGGGAATGTTGTAGCCAGTTTGATCTTCTATCCAGACCATTAAAACTTCCTCCATAATAGTATAAGGGTGTTTTACTTTCTTATCATTTGTGCAGTCCCTGAAGTAATACTTTTAATGTCCTCAAAAACTTTTTCTTTGCATCCACAACTTGACTAACTGATTGGTGCAAGAGGCCTAACTTTCTATCTCAGCTTTCAACATGCCTTTTTGACTAAGCTTCATTATTTCTAGCTTTTGATTTAAAGTTAGAGACTTGTGACTCTTCCTTTGACTTTAACACTTAGATGACATTGTAGGATTGTTAATTAGCCTAATTTCAAGATTGTTGTCTCAGGGACTAGGAAGGTCTGAGAACAGGGAGAGAGGTCAGGGAATAACTGGTCATTGGAGCAGTAAGAACCACACAACTTGTGTTGATTTAATTCACCATTTTATATGGGCACAGTTCACAGCATCCAAAAAAATTATAGTAGTAACATCAAAGATCACTGATCACAGATCACCAGAACAGATATAATAATAAAAAGGTTTGAAATATTGTAAGAATTACTAACATGTGACACAGAAACACAAAGTGAGCAAATGCTGTTGGGAAAATGTCACCAATAGACTTGCTTTATGCAGGGTTTCCACAAACCTTCAATTTGTAAAACACATGATATCTGAAAAACACAACAAAGCAAAGCACAATAAAGTGAGGTTTGCCTGTGCTCATTTCGCATGAATCCCAGATGCAGGACAATTTGATTATCTATCATCCTCATGTTAGAATTTTTAAGTTGTCTAGTCCAATAACCTAATTTTATAGACAGCCAAAAGGTAGGGTTCTCCTCTTCCAAATTATTTAATTTCCAATTAATATCTTCTTACCTTCCAGTCTTTCCATCATTCACAAGGATATTAAGGAGGATTTATGGTCCTTCATACAGATATCAGCTTTTGAAAGATGTAAATGATTAAAGTAGAAACTGCAATAATAAATTAAGATGGTAGATATAAGCTGAACTATATCAACAATTACATAAACACAAATTAGTCAAATTCACCCCTCAAGTGATAAAGAATGACAGATCAGATTTAAACAACACAAATATATGGTATTTAGAAAAATATATGGGTATGCAAAATAAAGTGTATATGAAGTTAAAAGTAATGAAGCAAAAGATCATGTATTCTATTGAGCTCAGCATTTCTCAACTTCAACACTTTTAACATTTGAGGATAGATAATATTTGAAGTGTATAATCCTGTATATCATAGAATGTTCAGCACCATCCCTGAACTCCGCTGCTGTGTAACATCCCCCTCCCCTGCTGTGTAAACCAAAAATGTCTCCAGACATTGCCAAGTGTCCCTGGTGAAGGTGCGAAATTGCTCCCAACTGAGAAACACTGACCTAAAACAGGTTAGTTTTCCTATTTATTCATCAGTAAGAGGGTATTCATCATAGTATCTTTCCTCCAAGATGGTTATGAGGGTTTTATGAATTTATGGAAAACTCTTGGCACAGAATGAGTATTGAAGTCATTTAAGAAACTGCTGTCATTTCAGTAGTAACGGTGGAAGGAATAGGAATAGGAGTATTATTGTAGTAAGAGTGTCTTATTATAAAGGGTACCTTTCCAACTTATACTCAAAACAGCAAATAGACTCTTCCACAACGGAGGAAATCTATTCATTTATTTAATCCTTGTATCTGCAGCAGGGATTGAGCTAGACTCTGGGAATAAACTCATAAATACTTGCAGTAAGGTTATAAAAGTGATAAGATGAAACCAAAGATGAAAAACAGGAGAGATAGAGAAAAAAACAAGGATAATAGAAATCTACTGAAACACAGAAAGACAGAGAGATGTGCAGGCAGACAGACCAACAACTGTTACTATTTATTAGGCCACCTCAAATCCTAATATGAGCCTGAAGACCCTCAGCTTTAGGGACTCAATTTATATTGCTCCTTAGTTTAGCCACACAGAGCTCAGTAAACTAAAATGAAACATAAGCCCAGCCTGAAATTTCTCCTGAGATACTTGAGATAAATAATTAGAAAATGACCATTAGGAATACCCCACCATACCAAGACTCACAGGATTCTGAAAGATAAAGCCTCACTAACAGTGGGTTCACAAATCAAATAGAAAGCTGCCCGGCAGAGTTAACATTTTTGATACTGGTGATGGTGAAGACAGAGCTGACATTTTTTCAGCAATTTTGTGTCATGCTCTTTTAATTATTTAAAATATAAATATAATATATAAATATCAATATATCAATATGTTCATTTTACGTTTGAAGAAAGGGAGGCTTTAAAAGTTAATTAGTATATTCAACTAGTTTAAGATAACTCAGCTAATACATAGGAAGCTTGAGATTCAAACCATGCATTCCGACCTCAAAATGTTTTCTTAACCCTTTCTAGATTGCTTCTTCATCTAATAGACAAGCAAACTATGACTAATGTCAGAAAACAAGAAATTAGAAACATAAGGAAAAAACAGTTGGAAAGAAGGAACAGATACATAGAACTTCTACATAGAAACAAAGCAGTTATTGAAGTTGAAAACTCAATGGACAAGTTAAACAGTAAATTAGACACAATTAATTATTTAGAGAGAGCCATGTAAGGAAAAACAGATCTGAGGAAAATACCATACCGCTGCAAAAAGAACCAAACAGGTAGCAACTTAATAAATTGTGTCATTCCAGCATGTCTATTAGTAGTTACACAAGGAAAAAAAAAAAAAACAGATAAAATGAGACAAGGTATGATGATGTCTGAGAGTTTTCCAGAGTTGAGGAAAACCATGAATATTTACATTAAGAAGAACATTGAGTTACATAAATGAAAAACAAAACAAGATACACATCTAGAAATCTTACTGAAAAATTTAGGAAACCAAAGACAAAGAGGAGGTCTTGGAAGCAATGAGGGCGGGAAAAAAAGACAGATTCGCTAAGAAAGAATATGTTTCAGACCAACATTAGCTTCTCTACACCAACATTAGAAAATGATAAACAGCAAAATAATATCATTGAAACTCTGGGGAAGTAAACTATCAGCTTAGAATTCTATACCCACTTAAACTGTCATTCAAGACTGACGGTGTTAAAGAAATTATGACAAAATTTGAGAGACATAATCACTAACAGATCATCACTAAAAATGAATAAGTAAAGCATTAAGCAATGTACTTCATGAAGAAAGAAAGTAAACCCAGAAGGATGATACATGCTGCAAAATGGAATGATGAATTTTAAAAATGGACAAACTTGTAAGTAAACCTAAACAATAAAACATCACACAACAATGGTTTTGATCCACTTAGAAGTATCAAAACAAGGGGAAATTAACAATAAAAGATCAACACATAAAATGAGAGATTGGAGGAGTTAAAGAACTTTAAAGTCTTCGCATCACTCTGAAGTAGGGAGGGAGAGATACTGATTATCATAAACTGTTCTAAAGTACACTGAAAGAATGGAAACAGCATCAGAAAGAAACAAAGTAACATAATTATTTTACTTTAAGTAAACTTTGTGTTTTTGCAAATTCAAAACAATCCCCATCCAGGAACAAATTCTAAACAGAGAAAGTTACACCTTAGCAAAGATTTGCAGGGGTAGAGATGTGTTTTGGATAAACAAAAGAGGCTCTAACTAGAATCTGATATCAGGAATCAGAGAATAGTACTTCAGAATTGGAGTATCAAGCCTCCTGCATTCTGAGCATTGCCTATATGTATTACCTTAAGAAAAACTCCCAAACTGAAGACTTTATGCAGCAAAACTTTATTTTTGCAATTCTAACCTGGTTTGGGAAAACTCTTCAGGGTTCTGAGAAATCAGTATTAAACTTTGTCAGTGAATACCATTTGTTTTAGTCCATTTTCTGTTGCTATAGCAGAATACCACAGACTGGGTAATTGATAAAGAATGGAGGTTTATTTTGGCTCATGGTCCTGGATGCTGGAAGGTCCAAGAATATGGTTCAAGCATCAGACTAGGGCCTCCTGCTGCTTTATAACATGGTGGGAGATATTACATGACCAGAGAGGAAGCCAAGCTTGCTTTTTACAACAACTTGCTCTCATGGTAACTAATTCCCTCCCACAAAAACTGGCATATTCCTTTAAGAATGACATTAATCCTTTCATGAGAGGCCACACAACCAAAGCACCTCCCACTAGGCTCCACCTCCCAACACTGCTACAGTAAGAAATTAAGGTTCTAACACCTGAACTTTTGGTGGATACATTCAAACTATATAACTGCCATAACATTAGTAAGACGAATATGAGAATTGTTAGGGAGCTTCTCAAATCTCCACATGGAAGCAGCACAGCCACTCCCCTTCTCGATTCATTAGTCAGAACTTGTCACATGAATCTGCCCAACTGCAAGGGATTAGAAAGTCCAGTTACCAAAATGCCAAGGAAAACAGGGAAAACTAGTAGGCACTAATGATGTGTACCTCACCATTTCACAAAATTCTAAGATGCCATACTTTTTATGCCAGCTTAAAATAGATGAAATGTGTTTCATATTAAAAATAAATAGATAAGCTTAGAGTCCTTTCCCCACATCTCTGGATTTTTCTTTAGTCCTAGAGATCTGAATGATTACTGCAAATGAGAATAATATTTGATTATGTTAGAGTACTTAGTTTATAAATATGTATTACAAGGTATTATGTTGCAACGCTTAATGTCATACAATTATTTATTGAGCACTTATTATGTGCCAGATATCATAGACAAGGTGAACTACTTCTTCCATTTTGAATCTGCGAATGGAAAATAAAAACTCAGGACCCCAATTCACTACGTCAAAAGAAAAAAATTAAGCTGAAAGCTAAGTCATTTAAGAAGCTGCCTTTTCTTTTGTTACTAAGCAGATAGCTATAGATAAAAGGTTAAATATCTCCACAGGTAGGATGTATGTTCACCTTATGCTATGTAAAGTACTAGATTTACTGAGCACAAGAGAAATACATAATTAACTCTTCCACTATCTGCTCCTTTTCTCTTATAACATGTGGATTATCATACCCTCCCTCTTTCTCCTCTAGCCCACTTTTCCCCTTTACCTATTGAAGCCCTCAAAATCATCTTCAGAGAAAGGCACAGGCCACAGACTGTTTCTGTGATTCCATATTTATTTTTTCTAGGCATGTCCTTAACTTTGGCAAAATAAACTAAATTGATTGAGACCTGTCTTAGATACTTTTTGGTTTAAAAATCCAAGGTATTAGAGGCTTATAGATGTTAAATAACTTAATTAAGATGCCCAAAATAGTAAAAGACAAAGTAAGTTCTTCAACCCTGGTTTCTGACATGAAGTGTAGGACTATCATCAGAATACGATATTTTCACTCTTACGGCTGTACTGTCAAACGTGTCCATGCAAGTAAATAATTGTGCAGCAAAACATATCCACCTTCAGCTGTTCATGCCACCTTCAGGCTGATTCCCTGGATGGTGTTCATTTGTTTGCATCTTTGTTTTGTTTTGTTTTTCTATACTAGGACACTCTTTCTTAACTGGTATTAAACTTGATCCTCAGATTTAGAATACTTACATTTGGCTTCGGAAAAATTCTCAGTATCCTTTGTCTATCAAATCAATGGCTGCCTTTGACATACCCTCCAAGAGTCTAGTGGACATGCCCTCTGTCTAGCCCTCCTCTACCACTTTAAGGAAGGCTTGCCCCCTTCTGGAGTGTGTAGAGGAAGTTGTTCATCTTTCCCTTATCCCACTTTAAACCTTTGGTTTTAGTGGAAATTTGTGATACCTGGAATTTTGGCTATAATGATTCGGTATACAACCCAGCGTGGTCCGAACAGGGAGTTTTCAAACTATAACAGAAAAAGGAGAAGAGGAGGTTAGAGACAGAAAGAGAAAGGAAGGAAGGGAGAAAGAGAGAAAAAAAGAGGGGTTTATTAATTGTTAAGTTAAACAATTTAACTTAATCATCTTTTTTAAAGGACCTATCTCCAAATATAATGCTTAGGTAGTAAATAGGGGTTAAGAGCTTCAGCATAGGAGTTTTGAGAGGTCACAAGTCAGCCCATAACACGCAATGAGAAGGGGAGAATGAAATGAGATAAAAATAGAAATACACACACAGAGAGACAAAGATTGAGAGAGAAAGTAAAAGGGAGTCTTTCCTCTACAATTTAGACCAGTGAGGCAGAAAAGGGAAGTAAAAGAGAGTCTTTTCTCTACAGTCTAGAGCAGTGAGGCAGAAAAGGGAAGGAGAAGTGGACGCACATAAAGAAACAAAGGTGGGTGAGGAAAATATTCTGGTTGGTAACTTTTTGGTTTTACTTCATCTTTGTCTTATTTATGGTTTCTGTGGCATTCAATAAATTCCTTGAGCCCAAAAAAAATGAATTTCCATTATGAATAACCAAAGTCCCCTGACCACTACGAAGAGGCTTGATTCAAATCTGGACTCCAAATCTGTTCAGTCTTGACATGTAAATATCAGTATAAGCCTTCTGGAAGGAAATCCCAAGATTTGGGAGGTGGGGGCTATATCTAAATTATCTTCCTAGACAGAAATGTTCACACACAGATATGACCCTCTGAAATGGTACTGCTGACATGAAGGAATGGTTTCATTATTCAAATTCTGACTAGATTTTAAAAACAGGCAAAGGATATTATAAAAATTAAATTATTATAAACATTAAAAAATACTTATTCTCATTACTTATCAAGGAAATTCCATTTTAAACCACAATGACATATTACTTTTCTCCTCTTGGTTTTGGCCAGAGTGTGAGGAAAAGAGCACCCTAATCTATTGCTGGCAACCATTATAAATTAGAAAATTCATTCTAGAGGGCAATTTGGCAATGTATTTCAAAAATCTTTGATCCAAAAATTTTACTTCTACAATTTTTATTGGAAAGAATTCTTCCTTAGAAAAAATGATTTTGGGGCTACTTACAAATTTGTATTTGCAAGAATATTTATGAACTATAATTTATTATGAAGATATTTGGAAATCACATAAATATTGATCAATAGGACATCAAGGGAAAAGCCACTGTAAGTATATACAATACTTTGTTTTAAGCTCTTTTACTTCAAAGTAACAGAATGGACAGAATGCCATTACTAGCTAAGATAAGTAAGATAAAATACTAAGTATCTAATACTAATAGTATACTAATTCTGAGATAAAGTACTAGTTACATTACTACTAACTAAGATAAAATAAGTAATTTAGTGTTTATATAACCAAAATCTCCAATAGTAGATTGGGTTTCAGGTACTGATGAACCATGAATTCAAGTGATGAATTTAACACATGTTTGTTGTGCACCTATTATATGTCAGGCAGTGGTTGAGGTTCTTAAGACACACTAATGAACCAAATAGAAAAAGTAATCCAGTCCCCAAAAGCTTGCACTTTATAGTATGTGATGGGGTGAGGGAGTAGATGATGAACAAGTAAATTATGTAAAATGATGCAAGATGATAGCTGCTGTCAGAACACAAGATACAATAGAATATCTAAATGATTATAATTTATGCATAAATTACAGGGTTAAACAATCGGCTACTTAGTGCATGCCTCTTCGAAAAGATGAACCTTCAGTAAAAACTTGAAGGAGATGACAAAGGAATTAGCCAAGGAAATACTGGGGAAAAAACCATTCCAGGTAAAGCCAATGGCTAGAGTTAAAAGTTTCAATATAGACTCATGGTTGGTGTGTTTTCACAACCTCTGAAGGCTTCTAGGGCTAGAGTGAAGTGAGATTGAGGGAAAGTTACAGAAAAGATAGCAAGGAACCAAATTAGATAGACTTTTGTAGACCGTTGTAAGGGCTTTGATTTTTACCCCGGGATATACAGGGAGTCATTGCAGGTCTTTGAGTAGAAAAGGAACATGGTCTCTTTACTTGTTTGAAAGATCACCATATATTATTTTCCACGCAGGGAGCAAGGACAGCATCGGAGTGTCTCTGTGGATCTCCCAGTGGGGAATGGCCATGGGTCTACCCAGGGTGTCATCAGAGGACACGGTGAGTGTAGTTGGACTCTGGGTACATTTGAAGAAACTTACAACAGAATTTATGGACATACTGTTTGTTTAGTGTAAGTGAGAGGGGTCAGGGTCTTTGAGAGACTACGAGGATAGGGACATGGAAGGCTGTGGGTGGAGCAGGCTGGGGTGTAGAGGAGATGAGGAGTTCAGATGAGGATATGAAATGTTGTTATCAGAGAGCAGCAGCCTTTTCCTGTAGGTCCTGCAGAAAAGCCTAAGGGAGGATCCTGGCCTGGCATCTGTGAAGTCGAACCACAGGAAACAGTTCCTTCTGTAGGTCAACTCTGGACTCATCACTCTGCTACTGGGAAGTTCTTATCCTGGTCCCAGGATCCCCCTGTGAACAGATGGGTGGAGGACAGTGTCCTGCAGGGGAGAGGCTTGTGTTACTACCAGAGCTGGGAAGAGACACTAGGGAGGCAAAACATCCAATGTTCCTTACTGTGCTTTCTTCTCTCCCTCTCTCTCTTTTTAAAAATAAATCTTTATATAAACTTATTATATTCTAAGTTCTTTACAAATGAGTATTTACTTGCTTAATCCTCATAATAATTCTATGAGTTGAGTATTAGTTATTAATCCTCATTTTACACATAGGGAAACTGAGGAAGAGAGATGTCAAATGACTTGCCCATTCAGGCCACACAGTTTGTAAGCAGCACTGCAGAGTTTAAACCCAGACCATCTGGCTGTGCAAGCCACATTCTTACCATTGTGCTTCTTTAAATGATGATGGTGATTTTTATATATAGACAAGGAAATAGAGCCAACAATGTGCTACATTTTTTAAAAAAGATTTTCAAAATAGCATGATTAATACGATTTACTTACATATTAAACTATACTTTAAAAATATATGAATGGAAGGGTAGGAACCAGCAGGGCAGCAATAATAACTAACATTTATTTAGAACCCAACATTATTCTAAAGCATTTAAGTGCAGCGTTTCACCTGAAACACCTAACAACCCAATGAGGTAGCTTCTTTTATTATTCCCATTTTATAAAAAAGGAAACTGAGGTACACCACCTAAGATATCCATCCAAAAACACACAGTTAATAAGTAACAGGGCCAGGATTCAACCCCTGGAAGCCTGGCTCCAGAATCCAAAAACCTTTTTTATTCCTTTTTTTTTTTTTTTTTTTTTGAGATGGAGTCTCGCTCTGTCGCCCAGGCTGGAGTGCAGTGGCTGGATCTCAGCTCACTGCAAGCTCTGCCTCCCGGGTTTACACCATGCTCCTGCCTCAGCCTCCTGAGTAGCTGGGACTACAGGCACCCGCCACCTCACCCAGCTAGTTTTTTGTACTTTTTAGTAGAGATGGGGTTTCACCGTGTAGGCCAGGATGGTCTCGATCTCCTGACCTCGTGATCCGCCTGTCTCAGCCTCCGAAAATGCTGGGATTACAGGCTTGAGCCACCGCGCCCGGCCCCTTTTTTATTTCTTTATAATTTTATGTATTCTCAAAAATTATTGCAATAGCATAGTACCACTGTTACTGTTACACATAGCAATACAGCAATATTCATTTTGAAACAGAAAAGTTTGTTTGATCACTGGTATCACAGTGGGAATGAAATCCTGTGTAACCATGGGGACTCCAGTAACTAAATGTGATGTGTGGCATGGCACACTGAGGGGTCCATGCTACTGGAAACTTTATAAATTACTTTGTCCTGGGTCTCAGGAAGCAAACACTCTGCCTCCATCCCCTTTGCCAATAACACACAGCAGGGTCACTTCTCAAAGTTATGCAAAGTGCATTGTGCAGGTGTCAGCACTGAGGCAGATAAAATTATTTTCAGTTTTGAACTTCCAGCTGTTTGTGTGCCCAGGGTGGTCCCTGCTGGGGCCTCTGCAAGCACAGAGTAAACCAAAGGGATGTAAACAAATAAGTAGCGAGGCCTGTATTGCATTTAAGAAGCAGAATCTGAAAAGGCAGAGTAAAATGGATATTTATGGGCATCTCAGGAGCTTTCTCGGTCCTCAGTATTGGAGTCGCGACTGTAAGCATTATAAGGACCACCCTTTTAAAAAGAACAATAAGAACAAAGGCCCTAGCTAGCAGCCAAGACCCCTGCCAGCATCACCACTGTGTGCTTCTAGACCTTCTAGCAGACTCCCCATTGAATCAAACTTCTGTTTATCCACCTCCTGATTTCTGAAGGATTCACACTGTCATCCCTCTCCACACTCCTTACTAGATCAAAAGATACTAAATAATTAATAATAATAATAATAATGAACTACTACCATAGATTTTGTACCTTCTCCTGGTTCTATACTGTACAAAGCACATTAGTATATAAACTCCAATTTTTACAGCAACCCTGCAATTTGCATACTTCTGATTCAATTGTACAGGTGGGGAAGCTGAGGATTAGAGAGGTTAAATGACACTTCCAAAGCCACACAGCTACGTAGTAGTGTTGGTGTCAGAATTCAAGCCCAGGTTCAATGATTTCTGAGACCCCAACCTGTCAACTCTAACAGATGGCTTCTTTCTCAGACAATCTATGGCCACAGGCATGCTGAAATCTCTTGATGCTATCGCAGCTCCTGTGAACAGAGGTGAGGTGAAATAAATATTTGATTGATTAATTAAAATAAGTTATATCTTCTGAGGAATTATGGGGAATTTGAGTACTTATGCATCTTTACCACTGGGAACGTTCGGCCCTCACTCTTCTACTTCTTGGAGTTCAGCCTGCAGGTTTCAAAGCTCAGGCCAAGGGCCTCTGAAATCATTCAGTATGGGCTGCATATATATCACACATTTAACATATGTGACATATGCTGAGTTAATACCAGCATCCTGGAAAGAACACCTCCAAGAACAGGAGCATGAAGTTCTGCTCACCTAAAGATTCTGTTCTTCCTGGGCAGCACAGACTTGAGTAATCCATTAGACTCTCAGGCCTGTTTCTTTCTCACATAATGGGAAGCGTATGTGTTCTACCTCTTTTGTAAGTCTGTTGGGAGAAGAAAATTAAATTGAGGTAAAGCATACACAACACTTAACACAAAGTGGCCACCACATAGTATGCTCTCAACAAATACTTGACTTGATGTTATAGTTGTTCTTTTAAAGCACTACAAAAATGTAAATTATTGTTACATTTGTGATTATTTTATTTTGTGTTCCCCAAAAACACACAGCAAGATCTGAGAAAGCAGAGACACTGGGATTTTTTTCTTTCATCACATCTATGACCAGACATTCGTCATTTTTCACCTGAATTACTTAAATAGCTGCTTAGCTATTCCTTTTCCTTTTAACGTCTTTCCTCCAATTTATTCTCCACAATCAACAAGACAAATCTAAGTCCATTCCGTGAAAAAAGCTATCAGGACGTCCCATTGCATAGGGAATAAAAGACAAAGTCTTTGGCACATTACATAAAACCTTCCATGACCATGAACTTATCTTCGAGCCTGATCTGCCTCTACGAAACCTCCCACCCTATTTTCCATTAATGCTATGGTCCATTTTATATGATCTTCCCTTGAAAGTGGGATTCCATTCTCGTTATCTAGGCTGGTCCCATCTTCTATGGCCCATCTTCTGCTTCTACCCCAGTGGACACAGGTACTATCTCTCCAACCAAGCCAAAGTTTTCTTTTTTTTTTTTTTTTGAGACGGAGTCTCGCTGTGTCGCCCAGGCTGGAGTGCAGTGGTGTGATCTCGGCTCACTGCAAGCTCCACCTCCCGGGTTCACGCCATTCTCCTGCCTCAGCCTCCGAGTAGCTGGGACTAGAGGTGCCCGCCACCACACCCGGCTAGTTTTTTGTATTTTTAGTAGAGACGGGGTTTCACCATGTTAGCCAGGATGGTCCCAAGCCAAAGTTTTCTAATCCCCAAGCACATAAAAGTGTCCTTCCTTCTCAACCACTCAACCACTCAATCAGGAAAAGTCCTACCAGTCTTCAAGACTGTGCTCAAATATCACTTTCTCAGGAATGTATTTCCTAACTCCCCTGGCAGAGTCAAATGAGCACTTGAGTGCTCCATCAGTGCTTGGATCTCACTTTGTCACATTATGTTGTGGATGTTTGATACATGTCTTCACCATCCCACCATCTATACTATGAGTCCCTTAGGGGACTCTGATCAACTTTGTTTTTCTAGTTTCTAACACATAGAAAGCATTCAAAATAATTCTAAATTTCAGAGGTAAAGAAAGAAAGCAAACATCATCAGAGGCCTCTCCCAAGCATTGTGTATAGGAAATTTTTCTTTTGAATGTATTTGGTGCTATCATTAAAAATCATCAGAAAGGTAAATAATAAGCAGTGAAAGATGAAGAAGGTTGAAATGAGAATGGGAATAATATGAGAAGTGGGAAGAATAATGATGACTATGCAATGGAATTGTCAGTGAAATGAGCAACTAACTTAAATTAGGAACTATTCACAAAAAGAATTGTGAAGATAATTTGGAAAAAGTTTAAGAAGAGCTTGTGTGGAAAAGAGAAATTGTTAACTTTCATATTTAATAATGGCAGCTATTAGAACATGACATGGGAACAAAAAGTAATTATCATGTGTAACACAAGTTCAGCATGGTGAACCCTCAACTCATGATTATTGACTGATCAATTATCAATTGAAGAAGGTGGCCAGCAGGTTGTTTCTTTAGTTCATGGTACAACACGTGTATTAACTGCTTTAACTAAGTCAATATTATAAATATTCCAAAAATCACTATGTATTAATCAGCTAGAGCTGCTATCACAAATTACCATAGACTGAGTGGTTTAAACAACAAACATTTTTTTCTCAGAGTTCTGGAAGCTGGGAAGTCCAAGATCAAGATGCCAGCAGATTTGGAGTCTGGTGACCACCAGCTTTCTGGTTCATAGATGAAGCCTTCTTGCTGTGTCCTCACGTGGTGAAAGAGACGGCTGAGCCCCCTTGGGCCCCTTATGTAAGTATACTAATCCCTTTCATGAGGTCTCCAGTCTCATCACCTGATTACCTCCCAAGGGCTCCACCTCTAAATATCATCACTCTAGGGATTAAATTTCAACAGATGCATTTTGGGAGGACACAAACATTCAGTTTGTAACACGGTGTGAAAATATTTCTTAAACACTTTATAAAAATAACATACCACAGAGGAACAGCATGGGCATGGAATGAAGGAGCACGAAACAATGGAATTAACATTGCGTTTGGGAGTTCGAATCTCACCCTAACTGTGTGATGTTGGAAATTCTTCTTTTCCTATCTATGTCTCCGTTGTTTTTCCTCTTTAAAATGAAGGGGATCACACCTTCTTCATAAAATTGCTATAAAAATTAAATGAGCTAAAATAGTAGGTTAGTTCTTTGATTTTTTTTCTAAAAATTAATTGTTTTGGTCCAAAGAATAAGACCTGGTTACTGGTTCTGATCTTTCCTAGTTTTAAATGAACAGCTATAAAAGGCAAACTGTCATATCATGTTGAACTTTAATTTCAATAAAATGCACATCTCATGCTCTTCTTCACTTCCCCGTGTAATCCTGGCACCTTCAAGGCTTGTGCTTCCCTCCATCATTGTTTCGGCAGCAGTCACATTATGAATTGTTGATAATTTCATCAAAGTCTGCATGTTTACTAACTTTGGGTCTGAGCTACAGCATTTTCATCTGCCATTTTTATATCAAACACATTCAAAGATCACACAAAACTGATAACCTGGAGAAGGCTTGCTCTCCTTTTGCTCTTGTTCCTGTCTCCTTTGATTTTCTAAATGGGAATTGTTCTAAGGCGCATGTGTCTCAAAGGCTGTCTGCATAATTCAAAATTAAGTGGACAGTGGACAAGTATTTATTGGGTGGGAGTGGGCCAGAAGCTAGGATGTACATTTTACATACATTATCTCTAATTTAGTAAACAAGCATGGTGACATGTCAAATCTATTTATAGCCCCTTGTTACAGATGAGAAAACTGAAGCTCTGAGAAGGACTGAAAGTTGGGTCATAGCAGAGCTGAGCTTCATATGGGGATCTGTTTGACTTCACAGCCTTTTCTCTTTCTGGAACATTAAGCAAACTCTCATGCTACAACCTTTCTCCAAATGGCCTATCACTGTCACTCAGTTCATATCTACTATAGTTTCTTGATTACATTTTCATTACTCTGGTCGAGTTGGAAAATTCCCTGCCTGAAGTTATGAGTCCCTTATCTCATGCTTCTTTGACTGAAATCTTGAGTCTCTTATCAATTTTTGTCATCCATTCTCAAAGATTGGAAATCTGTTTTCACAGTCTTCAGTTGCTGAGCACACTCTTGATCCAAAACAAATAAATTACTAAGAAAAGCAACGAGGTTGTCATGTGCTTCCCCCCAAACTCTATAGCCTGACTTAGATGGAATAGAAGTGTCCCTGACCCCAGATCACTACAACTGGGAGCTGGCCATACCCACAAGAGGCCACCCTACCCATCAGTCACCCACTTTGTCCAAGCCATTTTCACAGTCAAATTCCTCACCAGGAGACATAGTAAAAGATCCATGGAACTTTAGGCCATGGCTGCCCTTTGATCACTTCAGACTTCCTTTGCCAAGACAGAAGCAAGCAAGGAAAGACTCATTATCCTGACAGGAGCAACTGATGGCCCATTCAGAGGATCTAAGTAGGTGACCCTCATTACCTGTTTCAGACCTCCACTGTTTCATAACTGGCATAGGAAACAAAGAGTTTGATACTCAGGTGGCCCACAGACCGTCACTTGGTGATCTTTGCCTAATCTTGACGGTAAGTAGTCAAGAACTGAAGCCACTGCCTGAGAAAAGCATAGTGACCAATGGCTCAGATTCCTCAGGGATGAGAGTCTGTGCCGCTGATTAAGACCAGCATAGGTAGTAGCTAATGGTGAAGGGAAACTAGATTGATAAGGAAAACAATGTGATTCAGTTACAGCTCCAAGACCAGCTACAAAAGGAAGGGTTATACATCATCCTGCTAACATTTTCTTGCAAGTTTCCCCAAGAAAGACACAATCCAGGATCCTGGAGAAGTTGATCTCCAATGGACTAAATGTAACATAAGCAACAAGCAGATTTGAACAGAGCAACAGAGCAAGGAATGGGCTATGGTGGATGCTGTGATGTGCCACCTGCATCCCCTTCAGGACTGACGCACTCATCTTCCCAGCTGCCAAGAGTGCTGCCTGATGGAGGATCACCACTTTGCTCCTCTCTGGGAATTGCCTCCAGCCACAGGAATGAGCTACCCCCAAGGTTACACCCTCCACTCTGGGGCAGCCCTCATCTAATGACTAGTATATGTGGAGGTACAAAACCCAGGCCCCTTGCCTCAGTTGGGACAACCCTGAAAAGCCTCCTAGCTTCAGAGCCCCACATGTTTTTGGCTGAGTTATCCATGTTAACTGCATTCCAATTTAACTTTTCCCTTGGCCCAATCCTGCCTTTCCTCACTTCCTCATGGAATACTCCCAATAAACCTCCTGAATACATATAAGATGTGTTTCTAGGAAACCTGGCCAGATTTTACATCTATACAGTGTTTGTTCATTTTTTCAAACAATTATAAAAAAACTGATTTACATTCTACTACCCTTTATCTTCCACCCCCCTTTTCAATTTTATATACAATCAATGAATTCACTGTGATCTATAGAGTCATTCATACTGTCTCGCCGTCACAAACATGCATTCTCTTCACTAAGTGTTTGACTCTGCTTTTTTTTTTTTTTTTTGCTCAAAATATTTTATGTAAGAATGAATATGTTTTCTTGTTTTCTTATTTGGCACCACTGTTTAACTCTTAAACAATTTAAATATTTCCCTCTGGGAGACTGGAATTTATTTTGCATGATTACACAACATAAGATAATCATTGCATTCTCTGTCTTTCTGGATGAAGGTTCTATCTTAGGTAAGCAGTCTGCTACTTGCAGCCTCTACAACCTTAGACAACTCCTGGTGTCTTTTCTTGGGTCAAGACTGTGGCTGAGCAGCTTTGTGCTTTCCACTCTCCTTGTCATTATTCTGATTATCTTCAGGCCTGGAACCTTGATTCTCACAGAATGGGGCTGCCAGATTTAGCAAATAAAAATACAGGAGACCAGGTTAAATTTAAATTTGAGATAAGCAAAAATGAAATTTTAATATAAGGGTGCACCAACTATTGCGTGGACATCCATGCAATGATGGAAACATAGTTAAACTAAAAGTTGTTTATTGCTTAAATGAAACAAATTTAAGTGAGTGTCCTGTATTTTATCTGGAAACCTTAACATAAACTATATTAGAAAAATTTTTTAAAACTCTAAACTCACCATAGTCTTCAAAGTACTGGATTTGGAGACAGATTTGAGTT
This sequence comes from Chlorocebus sabaeus, assembly GCF_047675955.1. Classification (NCBI taxonomy): domain Eukaryota; kingdom Metazoa; phylum Chordata; class Mammalia; order Primates; family Cercopithecidae; genus Chlorocebus; species Chlorocebus sabaeus. The sequence continues at coordinate 134,865,435 of NC_132911.1, read as the reverse complement.
TGAATCCAAGTTCTTAGTTGTGTGACTACAAGGTAGTTATTTGAATTTGCCAATTCTTGGTTTGTTAATCTGTAAAATGGGCATAATTGGACCTACCCTGCTTTCCAGGTCCTGATAGGGATCAGAAATGGTGACAAGGATGTATGTGTTATAATATGAATATGTAAGCAGAGGCTCTAAGTTGACAGGATAAATACTGTACCTGGAAGCTCTATCTTTGGTACAATGCTATGCCCATATTTAAGGTTTGATTTATATTCATAAACTACTCTTCAGTAGGCTTGAGCCAATTTACGACTGGTAGATGAGAATGTCTGTTTTCTCTCCTAAACCAATGCCAAGTTATATTAAGTAATTTCAGTCATTAGCATGTCTGCGATATTATCAAGTGTAGTTGATAAAAACTAATGTTCATAGTCTAACCTTGCAGTGCAGTGTCATCTCACATGAATAATGGTTCTATTATCAGGAATGGGTAATGCAGACTCCTTTACAGGATGGATTGTTCAGGTTCAGTATAGTTTGTCCTTAGCAAATAACAAATAATACTTTATTACTTTATGTCTGACACACCAATTAATGTCAAGGTTTAAATTGCTCCAGCCTCTGCCCACCCATTAAGAGATGATTTGCTCATTGGAATCTTATTGAGATAGATTTAGAAGAAGTTAATATATTGGAAAGAAGGCCTTCTAAAAGTCAGGACTGCCATTAGCCATCTTGAAGTCTTTATGAAGGTTACTAAACTTCTCTAGGACTCTATCAATTCAAAGAGATAATCTCTCAACCCTTCCAGTCTGTGACAGTCTCTGAATCTATAGTTTGAGGTTTAATTATTGTTATATGGATATTAAACTCTAATTCATGTCTTACATAAAGATGTTATTCATTGAGCCCAATGTCATTTGTGAATCAGGTACTAAGGAATGCATTTAAGGAAGTTTGTTTACTTCTTCTTTTCTATATATTTATTCTCCTCAAATAATTTTCAACACATGACTATGAGAACATTAATTAGACCAAATTAATTAGGACAAAAACCAAGGGCCAAGAATAGTGCAAGTAGAAAAAACTTTGGCTAATGATAACCATTATAGTAGAATGCCCAACTTAGCTACGAGCTTCTTGGTTGGCAAGGCAAAAAGCACAATGCAATTAACCTCAGTAGATACGTACGTCTCAAAATCTGACCAATGGAGGAAAAATATCTGTTCTTCAGGAAAAAGTGTGTTTTCAACTTTGTTCTCTTTCACTAAATTCTATGTGGGCATTTACAAAAATCGTTGTTACATCATTGAAATGACATATATTCTTATGCATGAGGATATAAGGATATACATCTAATATCGTCATATGAGGATATAAGGATACATGTCAAATACAAGGATATATGTCTATTTCCTCATACTAGGTCAAATACTTGAAGGTTCATGAACTCCCTCACACATCCTTGATTTCACTTGACTATCCAAAATATAAATGTGGTACAAGGCATCACCAGAAGTCTTTGATACCTTTTTATAGCCTCAGTTCATGCCACCTGTTAGAGTAACTGTATACCTGTACCATCTAAGATAATAACCCCATTGGTTATCTCTGTCTATTGGATATTTGCAGTATGGGTGGTTCAAATTGAGATATGTTCTAATTTAAAATATACACTGGATTTCAATACATACTGTTTTCAAGGAAAAAAGTAAAATATCTCATTATTAATTTTTATATTAATTAGAGAACATTGGTACTATCTGGATAGAGTAAAAATGTTACTAAAATTCATTTCACCTGTTTCTTTTCACTTTTTATAACGTAGTCACCAGAAATTTAAAATTGCATATGTGGCTTGCATTTGTAGTTCATGTTATATTTCTACTGGGCAGCATCCATGTGTAACAACAGTAGTAATAAAATCATAGATTTTTGAGAAGCAAACAGGTGCAGACAGTTAGTGGTGGCTATAGATGTATTATTTCATTTTCCATACGGTAACACCTCATGTCAAACTGAGTCAGAGAGGCTTAGGTACTTGGTTCAACATTGCAAAACTAGTATGTGTCAGTTGCATAAACCAATTTCCAAAAAAACCTTTCTCATCCTTTAAAGTTCTAAGTCTTCTGGTCCTGTCGAGAAGTTGTTCATTTTGTCGCCATAATTACATTAATCAATATTGTTTAGAGATCAGAGAACTGAATTAAAATGAGGCAGATTTAGGTTTCAGTCCTGTCTCTGCTATCAGCTTAGTTCTCACCATCGGACCTCACTTTACCTTCTTTAACCAGATTATCTAATTAGCTAATGTGTATTAGTGTTTATTATGCTTTAGGCATTTATCTAAGCACTTTACCTATTAACTTATGCAACCATCATTACAACTTGTAAGGCAGTTACTACTATAGGTGTATTTTTCAATGAAGAAAACAGGGCATTAAGAGGTTAATCAACTTTCTGAAGATCTTACCACCAGGAAATGGAAGAGGCAGAATTTGGACCAGTTTGTTTAGCTCCAGAATCCATGTGCATAAGTTCTAGTGGCACCCAGGATGGAACCAGGGGGCAGTCTGTTCTGGGTGTGGGTAATAAAGAAGTGCATTGTCTTAAAGAACTTGAAAACAATCATACACCTGGCTAAACGTCAATCTGTGTTTACTGTCACCAAGCACTGGCAATTCTAAATGATTTCAGGGAGAAAAATACATGTTGCTCCAAATTATTTGTTGGTCAAACAATTGCTGCTATTAATGTTGAGTTTTACTGATGCGTGTATAAGTTTCAAATAGGCACATGCTTATTGTCCATTAATAAAAGATAAAGTTAATTCAGAGGACTCTCAGTTCTAGAGTAGGCCCCTAACACAGGCAGGACTAGCTGCACACATTGGTTTAGAGAGTAAGCTTGTAACAATTAGGAATCGTTTAGACTCACTTCGGGTACAGGTGTAGTTTGTATCTCCAACCTCTGTGGTAGTACATATTTTTATATTTAACCAACAGTTGAAAAATAAACAATGAGAGCACAGTGATGGCAAAGATAAAGAAAAAGTGTCTGAGTTGCTTCCATTCTATCATTGTATGTGGTAATAGGGAATGTTTATTTCTGTTTATAATGTCAAACAATCACACAGTGTGAAATCCAAAGTGAAATATTTTCATTTGTGAAGTAAACATTTTAGTTTATTCATGAAACATATTCATTCCATTACATGATTATTATTGAAAATGCTTGTGCCCTACAGAACAAGGATGTATCAAAAACAGACATAATTTCGGTATCAACTATGGTGTATCTACCACTTAACTCTCAGGGTTTCTAGGAACAGCAGCCTCTCTGCATGTCCTGTCTGATGTAAAATGCCATGTTTTATGATTATGTCAATTCTCAATCTTCCTATTTCAGAATGTAGGCAGTTCAGAGGGCCTGAAATCCTTCTACAAATTGAAGCAGGGAATAAATAAACAAAGCTCATTTATACCGAGCCCCCACAGTCATTTTCTTCATTTTATTCTGGACCTTCTTGACTGTGTTTCTCAGAAATGTGGTTCCCAAACCACAATGTAAAGATGATGTTTCTTTGTGCCTTTGATCCCAAAGTCCTCCCCAACTTCATTTCCAAGGAAACCCTTGCAGTTTCCCTGGATGTGCCATGATCTTCCTCTCTTTCTACATGCATGTCTGTTCCTCCCTCTACCTGGAGATTCTCCCTACCCTCCTTCTCTATGACCTACCTTAGGCTTTGGAAACAGCCCGCTCCTCCTTGAGGATTCATCTTACATGTGAACATCCCATGGGAACACCCTCCTGACAAAGTTACTGATTACTTATTTATTGAACACATACAATAATCCTCAGATTGCTGGTTTACATGTCTGCTTCCTCTTCCCTCACCTTAAAAGTGACCTGCTGAAGTTTAGGAATAACTTTCTCCATATTTTGCTAAATAAGAGGTCTGGAACAAAGTCTGTCTCCTAGTATTGCCTCAATAAATCTTTAGCTAATAAATTCTTGAATGAGGTCCAATATTATCTGAACGCTTAGACTGATGCCCCTAGGGAAGAATATGATAACAATAAGGAAAAATTATCTAAGCCTGAGGTTCCTGGAAAATAGCCTGAGGGAAATCTTAATGTCTGAGTACAATGCCTGGCCACAAGAGAAAGGAACAAAAGGGAAGACAGAGAAGGAAGAAGAAAAAACACAAGCTTGGCATGACTAAACTGTTCCAAGTTTCAGACAAAAATATATTGATCATGGGAGATGTCCCTGGAAAAATGGAATGGAATTAGTGTGTTTCACTGCCTCAGAAGGAAGAATGAGCAATTTCTCCACCAGCTCTTTTGCGTCTCTGTGTCTCACTGGTCCAAGTTCGCCCCATAGGATGTGAACTCCTCCATGGTGCTTGGCTATGTTGCCTGAACCCTCTAGACAGCCTCTTGGGAAGCTGGAGCCTCATGGGTCTGGTGGGGTCAGATAAGGTCTGCTGCTGCCACAGTTCTCAGCACTGGGGGCTCCATGGAGACCATTGCTGAAGCCTGACTCTTGTCCCCAGAAGAGGCAGTGGCAGGACATAGGTGATGGGGACCTTAGCCAGGTTTGCTGCTGCAGAAATGGCAGGAGCCAAATTTGGGAAAAGAGCAAGTGACTAATGCTAAGCAGCTTATCAGAAGTGCATCAACTGGGTTCACTACATAATGAGCAACAACAAATAGCAGCTGATGCGTACTAAGCATTTATAATGCATCAGACCCCATATTGGGTCCTGGGGTCACAGCGGTGAGCAGAAAAATGACACAGTCCTTTTTCATAGAGCGTAAATGGTTTGATGAAGAAAGTAAACATTAATCAAACAATCACCAAGTAAACGAAAACTTGTAAATATGAAAAGAACAACCAAGAAAAAAGTTCTTCATAAGTTTATGTCAAAGTTTATGTCATCTTTTCAAATCCTGTGATAGGAATTATTTGCCAAATAAGGGTGTCAGGGAAAGATTCTCTGAGTGTATAAGAATGAAGTAGAAATATTAAGGATAAAAAGGAGTTATGGAGGAGGAAAATAGAGACGCACGAGCAGCAGTGGGCAGAGGCCCACTGGTGGTATGGAGAAGGTGCTTGGAAGATGTGATGAAAGAAGTTACTGGCCAGGTGCAGTGGCTCATGCCTGTAATCCCAGAACTTTGGGAGGCTGAGGTGGGAGGATCACCTGAGTTCAGGAGTTCGAGACCAGTCTGGTCAACATGGCAAAACTCTGTCTCTACTAAAAACACAAAAATTAGTCAGATTCAGTGGCGCATGCCTGTAGTCTCAGCTACTCGAGAGACTGAGGCTGGAGAATTGCTTGAACCCATGAGGGAGAACTTGCAGTGAGCCAAGATGACAGCACTGCACTCCAGTCTGGGTGACAGAGCAAGACTCCATTAAAAAAAGAAAGAAAGAAAGAAAAGAAAAGAAAGAAAGATGTTGAAGATATTGTTCTGGGCCAGGTGAAGATGGAGAGCTAGACAGAGGATGGCTCAACGGAGGCCATGGAATCCATTCAGGGAATTTCTGCCTTAACCATAAAAGCAATAGGAAGCTACCAGAAGAATGTAAGGAGACCAATGAAGAAGCTAGCTTAGCTTGTACTGAAGAAGAGATGGTGAAGTTGAAAATAAACGCAGACAGATATGAGGTTGACTATGACAAGATGTCTTACAATAGCAATGGGACAAAACTGGAGAATGGTTATAGCAGACTATTATAATAACCATAATTTTAAGCCAGCATTATATGGCTTGAAAACTTAGAGTTATGCATACACTTGTATTATTTTTCTCCTGAGTGCACTACTTTATAGTTTCCTGGATCATGTACCTTTTTCTACTCTCTCCTGAGGCATTGAAGCACTTTTTCCTATCAGTCAGGTGTTCCACAAAGCAAAACATCCTCTACCCACAGAAGGATTATTTTTTCATTCTGTCTGCTGTAATGTTTAATAACATTTTACAATGAGTAATTGTGTGGACTTCTAAGATTATGCATTTTCTTAAAATAACTATAATAATAATGGAAATTATATTTATTATAATCAACATCTTAATTTTCTGGGTTTGGATGAAGTGTCCTCTATTCTTGAGAAACTTTGCATAGATCTGCAAAGCTCAAGAGCAGAAAGCAAAAGAGAGTGACCAATTACATTTTGCATGAATGCAGGCAAGACTAAGCCTCACTGATTCCTCATCCTTATCTTCACAAAGACAGAAACAACCACCAGATTGTTGTATAAGTGAGAGTTTTCAGTTCAAACAAACTATAAATCACGTATAAAAAGAATCATTATAATTACAATAGGAAATTGTAAAAGTATTATTTAGTACAGTGCAAAACAGTATACTAAAAGATTTTTTATGGCAATATAAAATATCATACTATTATTCCATATTATAGCAGTAATTCAAGAAATCTTTATAAAACATAATGATGATAAGAAGAGACAAAACAAAGTAATGCAGAGGATATTAAATATTAAACTTGTATAAAACACCCAAAACAGTGTGGCGATTCCTCAAGGATCTAGAACTAGAAATACCATTTGACCCAGCCATCCCATTACTGGGGATATACCCAAAGGATTATAAGTCATGCTGCTATAAAGACACATGCACACGTATGTTTATCGTGGCACTATTCACAATAGCAAAGACTTGGAATCAACCCAAATGTCCATCAGTGACAGACTGGATTAAGAAAATGTGGCACATATACACCATGGAATACTATGCAGCCATAAAAAATGATGAGTTCATGTCCTTTGTAGGGACATGGATGCAGCTGGAAACCATAATTCTCAGCAAACTATCGCAAGAACAGAAAACCAAATACTACATGTTCTCACTTACAGGTGGGAATTGAACAATGAGATCACTTGGACACGGGAAGGGGATCATCACACACCGGGTCCTATTGTGGGTAGGGGGGAGGGGGAGGGATATCATTAGGAGATATACCTGATGTAAACGACGAGTTAATGGGTGCAGCACACCAACGTGGCTCATGTATACGTATGTAACAAACCTGCACGTTGTGCACATGTAACCTAGAACTTAAAGTATAATAAAAAAGAAAAAAAAAATCCAAGTGAAATGCCATCAAAATTGTAATGGGCAACTTGAACTTACTTCTATAACTTCTACTTTATACTGAATTTTATGCTTGAATTGGCCACATACAATTTCTAATTGATGTTTTTAAATGAAACTCTTTTCAAAGTTTTTAATGGTCACCACAACTAAAAACTGTCTTTGTTCAAGTAGGTGGTCATAAAATGTAAAACTATTTTTCAAACCCTTCAATATTTGCAATAGTTGAAATTAAATTTACAGAATCCAGAAGATCTTTTTCTCCTTTAGTTGACGAAAGTAATAAGTACATTTCTTGCAATAATATAAATAGATTTCAAATGCAATGAACCATTTCTATAAAAAATATTTCAAAACAATGAAGAAGTTCTCATCTGAAAACATATGTGAGTTGCTAAAGTGATTATCCTCTACAGCTAGACTGGGCAGAAAGAAGATATAAAAGAACTACCACTAGAAGAGCATATCAACCACAGATAGAACAGAGGAATCCAATATTGTGAAGGCTGAGCCTCTGGGCTGGCCCATGAAGTTGTGGCTTCTAGTCCTTGAAGAAGCTGCCTTCCAGCTTTTCCACCACTCTGGCAACCTAGGCTACAGGCCATGTTCCCAGGGCATCTGGAACATAAACTTCCTAAACTCTGCAGGCATGTTGTCCACAAATAGTGCTTCATGACTGAAGCTCCCCTAGCTATGCTTCACAATTCACAGTCAAATAAGAATAGCCAGATATTGCTTATTCTGGTCATTGCCTGCAGTGGCCTCACTTGACCTCAGCCATCAGTCCCCACTCTTCACCTAAAAACGCCTAAGAGTCGGTGAAGTCAACAGCCAATGGGATTCATCAATATCATCTACTGAAGATAAAAAGACAAAGGCCTCCTTGCCACCCACTCCCAACCACTGTCTGGAAAACGCTGGCTTAGAGGAACATTCTTCACCCTCAGTGAACAGAAAGGCAAGAGTCTATGTGCATGAGATACTTGCAAATTTAGTATTAGCACAGCAGGTGTGCTGGCATTCTGAAGGGATTGTAATAAGTTTCAAATCAATATGCCCCGATGCTTCAAGTGGTCTTGTCTGTGATGCAGTAGAATACAGCTCTGTCTCCCAAACCCTTGTCCAAGTATGTGGAAATTTTACTTATCGAGGACAAAACTGAGCTTTTAAATTTAAAATTGAACATGAGTCAACAGAACATTAGATATGTAGGTTGAAATAATTAAGGTACAATTGCATCTAAGTAACACCTCGGAAGCAGATTAGTACAAATAAAGCTCATTCATATTCCACAGCTCTTGTCAGATAATAAAGAGTTCAACAGAATTCAACTAGTGGCTTTTGTTTGGTAGAGCAATTATCAAATGGAAATCATGATTCATTACAAATGTCATCAGTCCCTTAAAAGTGATTATATATTTCTTTGCCTGGAAGACACCTCTTCCAATTTCTTTATTGTTTAAATTCTTAATTTTCTGCCTAGGAAAACCTCTAAAACAGAAAAAACTAAATTTCTCAATCTTACACTTGGCCTTAGGCATGTCACTTAAGATCTGTGATCCAGTTTTCCATTTATAAGCCAAACAAATGAGCTAAAATTATATATGAGGCTGCATAACTTTAAAATTCTAGAATGTTATCTTTGATTTATTACCACAAATCACTCACTTGATTTAGAATATTTTCCTCAGAAACTGTGCGTTTTCCCCAATATAAAATGTTACTTGGATTATCATTGAAAGTCAAGAAAATTAAATAATGGCAAAAAATGATACAAGCTTTAGGTAACGTGAGCAGAGAGAGAGATGGTGTTATTTATCTTTGCATCCTCGGGGTTGTTTGGTGTGTATTCAGTGCTCAGCAGATATTTGATAGATTCAAAGAAGGATCTTTGCTGAACACGTAATCTTCCATGATTGTGTTGGGGGATTTATTTTCCTTGTTTGTTTTGCTTTTGTTTTTGAAAGGGAACTTCTTAGCTTGAACTTTTCAATACTAAAGTTGTGTGACATATAGGAATTGAAAAGGCCCCAATACAGATAAAATCATCCGCAAATCTCTTTCTTGGTTCATACCAGCTTCACCGTAACCTTTGGCATCGTGTATAAGGCTGTTTTCTTAGGCTATGCCCTTGATGCCCTTATCAGACCATTCATTCCTTTCCTACGCTGGGTGCAAAGGCTATGGAGGTAAATAAAACAAACAACCGTCTAGCTTTCATGGAGCATATGTTCTAAAGGAGAAAGACAGGGGGAAACATATAAATGTGTAACAAAGAAAACTTTCAGAAAGCAATAAGCTTTATGAAGAAAAAGATATAGCTGGAAACAAGGATAACAGGATAACGCGGGAGAATTGGGGTGAGGAGGCCCTTCAGCTAGGGTGCTTCCAGAGAGGTCATTTTAGGGAGATCATATGACACAATAAAGGCGGTCTGTGGAAGATCTTGGAACCCAGTGAAAAGTCACAGGCAAGGGCAAGCACGGAAGTCCTCATACAAGACTTGAAGAGTGGTAGGAGGAATATAGGTCGTCATGGCCAGAGTGTCCCAAGAAAGAGAAAAAAGGAGATGAGAAACTGAAAAGTTACAAAACGATATTCAAGTCTCCACTGACTGCTTAATACTTGTATGGAGTCAACACATTTCATTTGCCCTCTTTGAACCTCTGTGTACTCCTGTATATGAGGGAATAATACTTGCCTCACAGGATGGCTGTGAGGATTCCATACAACAAAAGTCCTTCAGTGCCATCCCATGATATGCCAAATGAAATTCAAACTCCTTCGCAAAGCCACCCAGGAGGCATGACTACCTCTCTAATGTCACTTCAGCTGTTTGACACAAATACAACACGTCTTTGCAGTCCCTCAAATGAGTCAAGATTTTCCTCTTTACTTTATATGTTTCCCCCCATCTTTTTCCTTTAGAATATAAGCTCCATGAAAGTGAGACTATTGTTTGTTTTATTTACTGCCATAGGCTTTGCATACAGCACAGGTACTTGAAAGGCATGAATGGTTCAGTAAATGCATCAAGGGCATAGCCTAAGAAATGAGAGGAAAATCTCAACTCACTTGAGGGAGTGCAAAGACGTGTTGTATCTGTGTCAAGCAGCTGAAGTGAAGCGCAGTGAGTCTGTGCCTCTCACTGGTGTTCCCTGTAATTGAAATATCCTCTACCTTCTTCTTGCCTTATCTCACTTTCACTTGAGTATTAACTAGCTCAAGCAATACTTCCTGATGGGAACTTCCCTGATATTTCCAGTGTGGTGACTACGCCCTTTGCCTGTAGTCCAGCAACACACTGAGCACCACGGACAGTGTGCTCAGTGTGTAGCCACTATGGTTTGTCTCACCCTGTCTATTATACACCCCTTGAGAACAGACACATATTTTCACGCCAGACTCCAACATAACCTGGAACAAGTAGGGATCCAAGAATGTTTACTGAGCAACCCTCATGTCAACTGGAGTCCCTCGATGCTGAAGATGTGGACATACTGGCACCCACTGTGAAGTTCAAATTTCCAGTGTTAGTCAAGATAAGACGGGTCATTTCATAATAACAAATCTCAATGGCTTGATATAAATAAGAATTATTTCTTATTCATGTAACCTGTTTAACCGAGATTTGCTGGGGAATCTGCTCTTTGTCGTTCTCAGGGACTCAAGAAGACAGACTCCTTTTTGACACCTGATTCCTCAGACATTGCCGCAGTGGCAAGGGAAGATGGACAGCTGCACACAGGCTCACACAGCTTCTCCAGGAGGTGACACATGATGTTCTGTTCATATTTCATTGCCCTTGAAAGAAACAGGGCCATGCCAAATTTCAGAGAAGGGGAAAGCTAAATCTTACGATGTTTCCAGAACAAAATAATGTTTGTGAACAGACATAATAAATAGTACCTCTCCCTCACTCTCAATTAATTCGCAGAGGCTTATACACCTGTAGTCCCTCTGACCCTCAGCCACAGGATCCATATGTATCATCTCTATTATATGTAACAGATTTAGATGCAAAAATCAAACTCTAACTTTAACGAATTTCTTCAAGTTTGCCCATATTGAGTATTTTGTGTGTTTGGGGAAATCTAATAAAGACAAAAGGCTCACTTGCCTAGAAACCATTTTAGTCCCCGATTATTTTAGTCTTTACTCTGATCTCCAGAACCCCTGGAGCCGCAAACTTATACAGAGCTCCTTCAATTATCTAACCCCTAAACTTAAACATTCAAATGGGCAGAGTACCCAGTAGAACAAGAGCCCCTCACTGTTCAGGCGTTTCCTTCTTCAGAAAGTACTGTTAGTTGTAGTGATAGTTCTTTTTTGTTTTGTTTTGTTTTGTTTTTTTGGTTTTTTTTTAAATTTATTTATTATTATTATACTTTAAGTTGTAGGGTACATGTGCATAACGTGCAGGTTTGTTACATATGTATACTTGTGCCATGTTGGTGTGCTGCACCCATCAACTCGTCATTTACATCAGGTATAACTCCCAATGCAATCCCTCCCCCCTCCCCCCTCCCCATGATAGGCCCCAGTGTGTGATGTTCCCCTTCCCGAGTCCAAGTGATCTCATTGTTCAGTTCCCACCTATGAGTGAGAACATGAGGTGTTTGGTTTTCTGTTCTTGTGATAGTTTGCTAAGAATGATGGTTTCCAGCTGCATCCATGTCCCTACAAAGGACACAAACTCATCCTTTTTTATGGCTGCATAGTATTCCATGGTGTATATGTGCCACATTTTCTTAATCCAATCTGTCACTGATGGACATTTGGGTTGATTCCAAGTCTTTGCTATTGTGAATAGTGCTGCAATAAACATACGTGTGCATGTGTCTTTATAGCAGCATAATTTATAATCCTTTGGGTATATACCCAGTAATGGGATGGCTGGGTCATATGGTACATCTAGTTCTAGATCCTTGAGGTATCGCCATACTGTTTTCCATAATGGTTGAACTAGTTTACAATCCCACCAACAGTGGTTTGTTTGTCATGTTTGAATAGTGAAATGAATGATGAATAAATGAATGAATAAAGAACAAAAAGAATACCAAAGAACTCTATACACTTTAAAGCGCTTAACCAACTTCAGTTTTTATGTGGATATTTGGCTTAACTGCTTTCTAAGGCGATAGTAACCTGTGGTGTATACAGGACTCATTCAGTCTTTTAGTGACTAATTGGTGACAGTGAACAAATGCGTTGGACTCTAATGAATGAAGTGCTAGAGCTTGTATGGTGTTCTGGTTTTAATTTGCAGTTTGCCCCAACTCTGTCAGTCTTTTTCTCCTGTGTATCTGCGAGGATTTGGCTGAACAATTCTCAAAGGCTCATTTCCTGATTTCCCATAAGGTGCTCAGTTGCCCAGTTAGCTAGAATTTCCACGAGAACAAATACATTCCAAGAGCTAACTGTGATGGGGAAGGAAAGTCTGCACATGCGTGTGCACGTACACACACACAAACAAGTGAGCAGGAATACACACAATATGCAACAATTTGTTCCAAAATGTCACCTGAGCTTAAAGTTCTATAGTCATCAGTGCAATCTACCAGGTGTTCAGGATAGAGATGATTTGCCTGGTGCTCTGCTCTCTTGGCAGTTACATTATCTTCGAGTTAGGATTCAGGGATATGTGTGTGTAGCAGCTTCTTCACCTTTATGTAAAGTAAAATCTAGGATCCACCAGTAAATAGTTAGTGATATTTGACAAGTTACTTAATATTTCTGAAATTCATTTTCTGTACCTCTAGTAATTAATAGCAACAGGGCCATATAATAATAGTAGCAACAACTTACACTCATTAGACATCTAGGTGCATGCAGAATTCTACTTAGTTCTCTGTTCTCTCTCTCTCTCTCTCTCTCTCTCTCCTCTCTCTTCTCTTCTCTTCTCTCTCTTATACACACATGCACACACAGACACTCTATTTACCAGTACTAGTATCCTTCTCCAGCCAGACCAGAATATTCTTGCCAAGATTCAGCTTGACATTGTTACACAAATCCATCTTGGCCTCCTGAACTCCCCCATTTCATTATAGGTAGGAGTTTGCTTTACCTTTGAAGAAACAAAAATCTGTATAAAGTATTTTTTTCGAATGACATACAGAGAAAGTAACAGATGGAGGGATAGAATGGGGAGAAGAAAGAAAAAAGGGAAAGAGGGAGGGAAGGAAGGAACGAAAAAGCTAGTCTTCCCCCAAAAAATGAAGCCTAAAAAGAAACTGTTAGGAGCTTCATAGTAGCACTCTGATCCTCTACAGAATGAATGCTTACCTGTACTAAGGACTTCACAGTGTCTCATTTGTATCTTAGATACATTTTGTGATATATACTATTATTCCCAGTTTATAGATGAAGACACTGAAGTGGAGGGAAGTTAAGTGACATGGCCAAGGTCACAGAGCTGTCAAGGGGAAGAGTCAGGATTCATAGCCAGATCTGACTCCTTGACTGTGTTCACTCCACTCACATCAATTTACCCGTCCTGCAATGAGTAGACCTGGGTTCTGGTGTTAACTTTGCCTCTAGCTGGTAGTGTGATTGTGGGAATCTCTTTTATCTTCTCTGTTACCTCACCTAAAAAATTAAAGGGTATGAGTCTCCACATTTCTTCCTTCCATAAATTAGGGCTTAGTTATAACCACAACATATTTCTTAGAATATGACACCATTATTTTATACATTACTAAAAAATTAAAAATTCTACTAATTAAACTATGAAGTAATGTTTTATCACTTTGAATTTTAACTTTATACATATTTTTAAAAGCATTTTAAGTGTAACCAAATAAAGATTTTATCATATATTACACTTGGATATATGTAAAAAGGAAAACACAAGAGGAATTGAGAGACACAATCCTGAAACTTTTGAAGTGATACTCTTTGGAATAACTTTTCAACATCAGTATCCATATTCTCCAGAAAATATCATCTTCTATCTGTATCATCAAGAGTGCTGCATCATTTCATTTCTTAAAATGGCATTTGCAATTTTCTCCTGGGATCTCTACCAAGCAGTTCACCACTATTCTTCAAGTTTTCATTTGGGCACTTCCTGTATTTTACCAGATCACATCAACAGAAGATTTCTTTAGACAACCTCATGGAGATATAATGTCAAATGGCAAATTTGCGTTCCTTTGTCAATTTGAGGGCCTAGAGGAAAGGGACTTCCCATGTTGGAATCCCCACTCAGGGCCATCACTTCACTCCAAGTCATCTCACCATGGAAACTCTTAGATAAGTTTAGTTGGGATCTTAGGCTCTGGGCACATGGAGAACTCATGACCGAATCCTGCCTTGGATCCATCAGCCTTACCAAGTCAAAGAACTCTGCTCTGTTTTAGATGACCTCCCTCTGGGTTCTATGCCATGAACTCTTATTTATTGGCAACCCTCCTGGGATTTGCAAGGAGTACACTCAAATCTAATTAATCTGATGAATAGTATGCACAGTCATTAAAGAATAACCACAGCTTTAATGAAGACAAAAGAGCACCAGATGTCCCTTGGATCAGAACTTGGGCTATTATGTCTGATCCCTCCCTATTCTTTCTTTCCTGGCCTGACTCCTCCAAGCCTTCATTCGTTTTCATCAGACCTTCTGGTGTCTCTTGTGTCCTTTCTCCTGGGATTTGGAGGCAGGCACATCAACTTTAAAGCCTCTGCTGTTACTGGGTCCCATTCTTGAATCATCCAAATAAATCACTGTGTGAGCTTCACAAGGCTTGCTTTCCTCAACTACGCTGTGGGAAGAATGATATCTACCCTGCAGGATTGCTGTGCAGATTAAATACAATAGAGAATTTGACAGCGCAGGGTTCACACTGAGTAACTTCAGGGCACCATCCTTCCTTCTGACTCTTTTGCCTTTCTCAGTCTTTTCTTCCATTCTTCCTTCCTCTTCCCCTTTTATATCTTGGTCTTTTCAAAACCTGCTCCAACTTTTATCCCCCCATCCCCTTCCTCTCTCTTTCTCTTCCCCTCTTGCTTTCTTTATTTCTTTCCTCTCTCCTTTTCTCTCCTCTTTCCTGCTACCTCTTTTCCTCCCCCTCTTCTTTTACCAACTAAAGTTACCACAACACAGTAGATTTGAGAGTTCTCTGGATGTTTTTAAAAGACTGGCAAGTTTTTAAAAGACTAAAGCACAAGAATAGTATTTGAAGGGGCAAAGTGATAATAGTGTTTGTGTTTGTTACCGTCTTTCTTTTAACCTATTTGCTAGTGAGGAGTATACAATAAAATGAGAGAATGAGCAGGCCAGGAGAAAAGAAAGGAACTAGCCTCTTCTATTTGATATCTCCTATTTTATATGTTTTATTAATTATCACACATGAAAATGGATATGGCTCACTTTGAAGTTTCAAATACTTGAGCATTTTAAATCACTTTGCAGTAACATATATAATTTGAGCTACAGGGAAAGTTAGAGGGTGTGTTTCGTTTTTTATGTTTCTGGATTTTTTGCAACACAGTTTAACTGTTACCTGAACATCAGTTCTTCTCTTTGCCTGAACTATAGTCCCAAATAGATTTCTCTTATCACCACTGTCAACCTGGAAGGGTAAAACCAGCCACATTAATCCTATTTCTCATTTCTGCAGCTTCCCTTGCAGTTTTCCATGGTCATGTGTTCCAGTTCCAATTACATCTAAGTAGAGTCTGCCAAGGAGGTGGTTTGGGGGAAAGTTTTTACTTCCTAATGGAAACAGGAGAGATGTGCAAGACCGGAAGTCAGAGTGCTGCCCTCATCCCTTCCTTCCTGACTTGAATGCAGATGTGATTATTGGTCCTACAGTAGCCATCTTAAGACCACGAGACCAATAAAAATTACCACCCAAGTACCTTCGAGACTCTGACTCTGCTTTGCAACCACCTACCTAGAGAAAACTAAACGACCATCTGGTTAAGCTAGTTATTCAGATATACTGCAATTTGTGGCCAAAACAGTTACTAGTCAATAGTCTCCTGGTCTTTGGAGAAAAGTTAGAGTCCAACCATCTCAGATCTAAGTGGGGAAGTTACTCTAGATGCATCCAAATACATTCAAAGTATCTTCCTACAGTTCTTATAAGGATAAAATCAGATAATGCAGGTAAAGTACTAGCACTACACCTGATAAATAGGTGCCTAAATTCCTGGTCTCATTTTCCTTAGGAGGGATCACTCAATGAAGAAGCATCTCAATTAGAGCCCAGTGAAACATTCCCAGTGATGTAGGCTCTCCTTTCCTTATTTTGTTTGCTCTGGTCTAGCACATAAGTATAAATTTTCTTCTAATCTGGCTAACTCTGCTTCTATGGTTTGCCTACATCAGAGTCATTATTCAGTTAGTTATCAAGACTGGGTCATTTTTTACTCATTTATTAAAAACTGTTTACTGAGCTTCTGCTATTACCAAGCACTGGGGAAAGAACGACAAATAAGAGAGAATGGTGCTTGTCTTGGAAGAGGCTACACTCTAATCAGAGAAGGCAAAAAAAAAAAAAAAAAAAAAAAAAAAAAAAAGGCCAACAACTAGGTAAGATAATTGCAGATTGTAAGATGTGCTATACGGGAAATAAACAAGTTTGTTTGGAAAATTCTGGGAGCAAGGAATTTAAATGCAATGGTCAAGGATCATTTCTCTGAGGTGACTTCTGACTGAGACCACAAAATGGCAGTTAAGCAATGATCCAGAAAAGCACTCTACACAGAGAGAATACCAAGCAATGGTGAAGGGCAGCTTGTCCTCTCCACCTTTACTCCTTAGCTAATAATTGCCCTTTAGTGCCTATTTATCTTTCAAAGTCTGGTGAAAACATCTTCTCCTGCTAGATCCACAGCATGCATCCATGTGCACATAAACCAATTAATGACCATTCATTTGCCCATTAAGTAATTAATTAATTGTAAGTGTAAAATATTACTCACTCCAACTGGAAGCAAGTTAATAATTTTAAACAAAGAAGTGATATTATCACTTTTACATGCTGGCCCCTGCCCCAAGTCACTCATTACTCTATTAAAATAAAAATGATCACTGAAACCATACAATGCTTCTTTTTTATAATGAATTATATAATTATCTCTATATATAATGAATTAAAAACAAAGAAATGCTTTTCTACCATTCTTACTAGTGTGTAACTGAAGCTCATTACTTTGGTTTTGTTTTGCTTTTTTGTTTATTTGTTTGAGATATATTCTTACCCTGTACCTAGGCTGGAGTACAATGGCATGACTATGGCTCACTGCAGCCTCAACCTCCTGGGGTCAAGTAATCCTCCTACCTCAGCCTCCTGAGTAATTGGTATTACAGGTGCATGCCACCACACCTGGCTAATTTTTGTATTTTTTTGTAGCAGTGGGATTTTGCCATGTTTCTCAGACTACTGAGCTCAAGCAATTTTCCTGCCTCAGCTTCCCAGAATGCTGGGATTACAGGCGTGAGCCACCATGACAAGCCTTTGTTTCAAGCTTTTTGTTTCAAAAACCTTAAAGCCTACTGGACAGTCAGATAGTGTATTAGCTACCTATTGCTGCATAACAAATAACCCCAAAACTTAGGGGTTTAAAACAATAAATGTTAATTATCTCACCATGTATATGGGTCAGAAATTTAAGAGTAGGTTAATTGGGTGATTTTGGCTCAGCATGTCTCATGATGTTTCAGTCAAGCTCTTAGCTGGAGCTGCAGTCCACTGAAGGCTTGACTAGGTCTGGAAAATTTACTTTAAAGATAATTGACCAATGGCTGCTGGAAGGAAGTATAAGTTATTTGCTGGCTATTGGTATGGGGCCTCAGCTTCTTGCTACATGTGGCAACCTAAATATCCAGCATGGTGGCGGGCTTCTCCAAGAGAGGGCTCTCCAAAGAGAGTAAAGCATATGCCACAATGTCCTTATGACCTAGCTTTGGGAGTAATGTGCCACCATTTATGTCGCACTATATCAGCAACACAGACTAATTCGAACACATTGAAGGCAAATATGTATGGATATGACTACCAAGAAGTATGGAATCATTGGGAATCGTCTTGTAGTTTGGCTACTAAGACAAACAAAGCGGAGTGACTTGTTAGGGCTGAGATAGAGATGCACAGTTTGCTAAGAAAAGAGCTAGTAGATAATATAAAAATATACCTGTTGCCTGTCCAAGAAGCAGCCCTGACATGCTTCTTTGTATCAGATGTCTTGATCCCTAGGAAGGTGGCCTCAGGACCTGACTTAAGGGTAAGCATAGGATACAGTCCTAGCCTATGAGATATATACGGAAGTCTTCTACAAGCTTCTGGAAAGACATTTTTCACCTCTGATAAGAACGAGGTATTCAGGGGGAACTCCTGGCTCTATTACTACCCTTGTGAGAGTGAATGAATGTTCAGAGAAGCTGCAACTATCTTGTGACCATGAGGGAAGGCCAAAGGTACTCTAGAGTTGCCACCATAAAGTCCCTGATATAACTGGAATCCTGATCCACCAGCAAATCCCTACATCCATGCTTCTTGTTGTATAGGAAAAACAAATTCCAATTTGTTTAAGTCACTCATAGTTTTCTCACTAATCGTAGCCAAAAGCTTTTCTAACTTATACAGACATCTAACAGACATAAGAGGCTGAGGGAAGTTTCTTAGAGAAAGTAACATCCATGCTAAGAGCAAAAGGATGCATAGAAAGAGGACTCCAGGCAGAGGAAACAGTAAGAGAACAGGACACCTTTGGGGAACTAAATGAAGTTAAGTGTGGTTGAAGCACTAAGAGCAAGAGGGGTAGAAGAGAAAGATGGGGCTGGAGAGAGAAATAATAACCAGTCCTGGAGATGTCTGCCTTCTATTTTAAGGCATTTGTGGGTAAAGCAGAGTTATCACAAAATGCTAAGCAAGAGAGTGACATGATCAGCTAGTGGGAGGGAGAGGGGAGGGTCGTTCTTTGATAGGTATAAAATTTCAATCATGCAGGGCTGAGAGGGGATTCTGGGGACCTGTTGTACAACAATGTGCGTGTTGTGGACAATATTCTACTGGCACACTTGGAAATTGGTGGGAGGGTCAGTCTTATGTGTATTTGTTCCACCATTAAAAAAAAGAGTAACATGATAGTATTTTTAATTTAGACTGATCACAGCAGCTGAAAAAGGAGGCAAACTACAGCTAAAGAGATTCAGAGTCTACTGAAATCATCTAGGTGAGAGAGGATGGTGGCCAAAATACAAAAACAGGAGTGCAGCAGTGGAGTGAAACAGAAGAAAGTTGAGAACGATTTTGTTGGTATTCATTAAGTCTTGTTGATTGAGTGTGTGGAATGAGGTGAGTGCATACATACTGAATGTTTGCCATGTGTGATGCGTTATACCAAGTGCTTTGTATGAATTACTTTTAGTCTACATAAAACCTGGCAAAACTTTACTTTCCGCCATATTGTGAAAGTTCAAAACTGTTACACAACTTATTCAAGGTCACAGAGATAAAACATCCTAAGTCTAAAGATTTTGATAAAGTATCTTTCTGAAATTTTGTCTAATTTTCTTCAGTTCTTCACTTCAGGGGGAAAGATATGTTTTATATCAAAAATGCCTTTGTATACCATAACAAAACAATAATTATCACTACGGTTGTGTGTTACTATGTTACTTATTTATTTTATTTTATTTTATTTTATTATTTTATTTTGAGATGGAGTCTCACTCTGTCGCCCATGCTAGAGTGCAGTGGCGTGATCTTGGCTCACTGCCAGCTCCACCTCCCGGGTTCATGCCATTCTCCTGCCTCAGCATCCAGAGTAGCTGGTATTACAGGCGCCCACCACCATGCCCAGTTAATTTTTTGCATTTTTAGTAGAGATAGGGTTTCACCGTGTTAGCCAGGATGGTCTCGATCTCCTGAACTTGTGATCCGCTTGCCTTAGCCTCCCAAAGTGCTGTGATTACAGGCGTGAGCCACCGTGCCCGACATACTTATTTATTTTTTAAATGCCAATTTGACCAACTACATTGATTTCACAACCCCACAAGTCAGTTGGAATCCACAGTGTGGATAAAAAACTAATCTAGAAGGATTTTGTACATTTCATACATTTTGTATATGTGGATACCACTTTCAAATATTAATTCATGAGATTTCCTGTTGTATGCCCCTTTTTCCATTCCCTCATTCAATTTTTCAATCAATCACTTCCAGAAAGGAGTAGCAGAAAGCAAACTACTCTTTCCACCTTTCCAGGTTTTATTTTTCCAAAAATGTAATCCCAAAAGAAAACTTAAAGGTTTTAGAGGTACAAGAAGTTACAAGGCACAAGGAAAAAACAGAAGGCAGGAAAAGTCAGATACGCTCAAAAAACAAGGATTCTCACCAGACTAAAAAGAGGTTCTCCGCAACTGGTGGGGTTGGGGGAAGAGTCTGTGCACCCTAAATAATGGCTTTGTGGTACATCCTAGAGAAGGCACAGCATCCTACGGTAGAAGGACAATGTGCTATGTCAAGTAAATGGGATCATGGGCAGACCTGTACAAAGATTCACCTGTCTATATGTTGAACAAAAGCAATGCAGAATGCTGCAGGTCCCACAGGATAGGATCACATGGGTAGGACCAACGAATGCCTAAGTGGTGACCTTTGTGAATGAGCAGTCAAAGACCAGAAGGCAAGCATGTGCATGAGGGCATCCCCCCCATACACCTGGCAGTGCATTAGCACCTAGAACGATAGCATCTTCCTGGGATTAGGAGGGTACAGATGAAAGTCCCAAGAAGGATATGGGTTAAATGTTTCACCAACTGTGCAGAAACAGAAATACATTGATTCTGAAAGGGAAAAAGATATTTTTTACACTAAATTAATGAATTAAGATTAATATATGCAATGATATCAATGCGACTATATAAATGTATTTGCATTATAATGTCTAAAAAGTGCTAGCTTAGTCAACATAAACACCAATAGTCCACACAGAGAAAACAGTACTAGAGTGAAATATTTTTAAAAATAAGTCTGTGATATTAAAATAGCCATCGGATAGATTTTTTTAAGAGGATAAAGCAAAATTATCTGCTTTATTTCCCAATGGGTCTGCTCATTTTTTGCCCCAAGAATTCATATAGGTACCAAATTAAAATGCATAGCCAAAAGAAGATTTCGTGACATGACTGCACTAGCTGGAAACCCACTTTTTCTTTTCTTTCATTACCGCTTTTCAATACCTTATGTCACCAGTCATTTCTCTAATGGTGTGTGTCAGCGTGTGTGTGTGTGTATGTGTTCTTTTTATTTTAGGACTTCAGTAAGTAAAGTCTTAATTAGTGATGTCATAGTTAGCTCATCCTCTAGTTAAATCAGCATCTAGAGAATCATCCTTTAAGAAGAAAATATTTAAGTCTATCTCCCTTGAAGCTTTCTTCTTCTGACTGCCTGATGGATGAGCTATGCCTTTCTTGTCTCAGAATTGTTTTCCCACTGATGAGACACTCTTCTCCTTCCAGGCACCAGAATCTAATTTAAACTAGTTCCTGTGAAGATCCAAAATGTCTACAAACATCTTTTTCCTGTATTTTTCAAGGCAGAGAAAATATAAGATAAAAGTAAAAATAGACATTTTCTGTATTCTATTGTGTATTGTACTGCATTCCGGATGAAATGTGAGTGCAAAGTTGTTAATTCATAGAACTTGTCAAAGATGATCTCTATGTATCTAAGACACTGACATTTCCTGGAGTGCTGTCAAAGCAGCTGATACTTTTGATATTTCCTAAGAGTAATTCTTCCAGGCAAGGCAGGCATGTAATATTCCTTTAAGGATTTTCTACTTTGGAAGCTGCTTTGTCACAAACATCCTCCTTCCCTTTGGAAACAGGATCTCTCTGGTTTCATGTCCCCTTCCTGAACTGAGTCCATCTTTTCTTTTACATGTGAATATTTTATATGTCTTCGGTAAGTGTCAGAGTTTCTATGGGCACTCAGCAAAAGGCATGGCTCTTAAAAATTTTTTCATTCATATATTAATATAATCAACCTAGGAAGTCACAGGTGCATCAAGGGAGACAATAAATTTCCTTTTCTTAAACGTATCTACTGTAAATGTGGCCTATGGTGTGTAGCAACATCACATAACAAATATGTTATTTTCCAGTGAAACAATAGGATATTTCCTCCACCACCACAACTACCTAAATGAAATAAATTACACCAAGTTAATTATTTTCGTTAAACTCAATTGTGAAAGTCTGTGTTTTTCCATAAATTATAGAAATAGTGTCTAAGTTTTGAACAGAAACAGAATTAATAGGCCCTCCATTCAAACAATAATGAGTTCTACTACCTTCCTCTGCGATTCAGGTACTTTCTAACATTTTTCTCAAAGTCTAAATGTCTCAGAAGTTTCTTATTTACTTTGCCTTTGAAAAGTCAAAAAAGTGAAAATTTTAATTCTATCAGTCCTATTGAATTAGTCATTGACTACTTATGGCAGCGTTTTTATTGAGCATGTGGATGTTAGATTCCTGCAATACAACTTTAAGTGCTGGATTTAACCATGAGATCCTGGGCAAAGTACTTAGCCACATGAAGCCTCAGTACTCAGTATCCTAGTCAGTAAGATGGCAATAGTAAAATAGAGAAGGATCTAATTCACAATATTACTGGAATGATTAAATGGGACATTTGTAAAAGATCTTAAGAAAGAGTCTGACACCTAATAGGTGCTAGATAAATTGTGGCTAACATTATTATTATCTTATTATCTCCATGTAAATTACAGTTGCTAGAAGTTGGTGGATATGGGCCCAAGGAAGTTTTTCCCTTCAGAGAGCTCACTGTTTCATGGGGAGGAGTGACAGATACATAAGTCAATGGCTAGTCCCTGTGTAAGGGACTGTACTAAAAGTACCCAGAACAGATTATTAAACAGAGAAGGAAGTCATTAGTTCTCAATGGGGATATCAGAAAAGTTTTCAGGCAGAGACAACATTGCTCAAACTTTGAAGGATGAGGTAAGCAAGTATGTTCAAGGAGGAATACAGGGGAAGAGGAGGAAGTTGTGTGCAAGACGACATTGAGTTGTTAAAACGCTGTCCTCAGATCACAGTAGAGACCCTGCCTTAATAAATATGCAGAGGATAAATGAAAGCATTATGAAAGGTCTATCATAGCTTCAAAAGAACGTGTTGACTTCTCTTGATTTCTTTCTTTCTTTCTTTTTTGACGGAGTTTCACTCTTGTTGCCCAGGCTGGAGTGCAATGGCGTGACCTCGGTTTACTGCAACCTCCTCCTCCTGAGTTGAGGTGATTCTCCTACCTCAGCCTCCTGAGTAGCGGGGATTACAGGCATGCGCCACCACATCCAGCTAATTTTTATATTTTTAGGAAAGACAGGGTTTCATCATGTTGGCCAGGATGGTCTCAATCTCTTGACCTCGTGATCCGCCTGCCTCGGCCTCCCAAAGTACTGGGATTACAGGCGTGAGCCACACTGCCCAGCCAACTTCTTTTGTTTTAAGTGGTGCTTAATCATTTGGTGGTTTGCATATTCCAAAAAGCTTCTAAATATTTGTGTTGAACCAATGCTGTCATTCAAAAACAGAATGCTTCTTGGGCTGAATGGCACTATGTCATCCCAGCAAGAAGAAGAGCATTGGAATCTAATTGTGTCATCCATGTTCTTATTTTAAAACAATCTACGGTAACACCCTTCCAGCCAAGAAACGTTCAGTCAGTTGAACAGATGTGATGTGTTGTTCTCCCTGATGCATTAGCCTCAACCTCTGAGTTCATGAAATTCTGAGTTTCTTTCTGTAGCATGCTGTGTTCATTCATCAGCCTGAGTCATTTTATCTGATTGGGTCCAATCTCCCCCCACTTGGCCCGCCTCCTTTTGCTGCTGAATAAATCATCCTGGGAGCTGTCCAGGTTGGAGAAAGATTTTCATAGGAAAGTTCCAACTGCATCCAGCCCCTCATTTATTCAGGCTGAGTCCTTAGGGCCCCAAGGAGAAAGAACTGAGAAAATAAAGAGATGTCTTCCATTGCCAAGTTTGTTAATATGGTCATTAGCACAGATGCCGTGGGGCAGTGCTCACACAGAGAGGACACAGCTCCCCACACATTCTGGTTCAGGGTCTATAGGACAGCCCTCCCAACTGTGCTCCGTCTGGGTTCCCAGCTCAAGTCAAGAGACTCATTACCCACCCGAATTCCAGTAGGGTGAGGCTGATGAGTTCAAGGAATTCAGGAAAGCAGCAGCAGGAAGCATGTCTTTCACAGGAATGTAATTCCAGGGATTATTTCATTAAGGGCTAGATAACTGCAACACAGAGTTGTTTGAGGTGCTTTCATCCTTAACTTCCAGCCCCATGGGATAGGCCAATTATTCTGGGAGATCTTTAGAGTTAACACATTAATTCATCTACAAGCAGAGTTAAAAGTAGAATCAGCCGTCTATCTATTTAAAGTTGAGCGTTTCATTTTGGCTTTCTTGAGGGATGGTAGAATACAACTTTAAAGGACTGGAATTAGGGGAGTCTTTTCCATGGAGTGAACGAAATTCTAGAAATCTACTGGTTAGGGACTAGGGGAAATGTTAGAGGATTCTTTTGTCTTCCTTTTGGAATTCTGTGTGCAAGGCAGGTGACCCGTTCCGGGTTTAACCCGAAGTCCAAATGCGTGGGGGAAAAAAAAGAATTAAAAAGCAAAAAATTAAATCCCGCGTTTCTGGGACACGGCCGACAGAAATAACCCTGGAGACAATGTCTGTGGTTGGGGGTGGGGAGATCGAAATTTATTTTTCCTTAGGACAGGCAGGAGGGATAGGATCTTCTCTTCTCGCTCAGGAGGGACTGAGGGGGCGGCAAGGCAAGGCGGTCATTCGGGCTTTCATGGGACGCCACGGGGAGCAGCGAACGCGCCCAGGGCCTGACGTCATTGACCATCAGCTGACTGTGCTCTGGGCCCGGGCTCCACCGGCTGCAGCCGCAGTCTTGGTGGCGGAGGTGGTGACCACCACCGCTCCTCCACCTGCATCCGGGTGCGGGACTGGGGCGGCCGCGTTTGCCCGGCAAACCCTGCACCCCCGGGACGCGGCTCATCAGGCGTTAGCACCGGCACTAAGCTCCCACCGCGCAGCGACTTGGTCCGCCGCAAGCGCCGCCGCAGGCTTTGTCCGCGAGCGCTCGGCTGAGCCTGGGCGGGCGGGAAACCTGGCTAGGGCGAGGCGGGACCCCGGACATGCCTTTCTCCACGTCCGCCTCCTCGACCCTTATTGTAAGCGGAGAAACTTAGTGTGTGAGGCAGGCATGGGAAGTCCCCATTTTAATGTCCCGTACCCTTCCCTCTGGATCGAGGTAGTAAAGAGGCTCCTGTAGGAAACTGACTGCCTCTATGATTGCGGCTTCTTGGGGGATTTTGCGTTTAGCCCGAAAGTTGGCTTTGCCAAAAGACGCACGGGTAGGAAGGGCGGAAAGGAGACCCTGTATTCCGTCGCGCTGGGCTCTCCGAGTCCGTGGGCAAAGCGGCCTACGAGTCCTGGCTCCGCACCTGCAGAGGACAAGAGCCAATGCCTAAAAAAGAACAGCGGAGGAACCGGTTGGCGCGGCCAGCTGGAACGCTGGATCTCAGCGCGCCCCGGGAAGGCCGGGGGCGCCCGCCCGCCCTAGCCCTCAGTGGTCCTCTCCCACACCGGCCCGTGCGTGCCGCTTTCTACAAGACCTGGGGCGTCCTGGCCAGATCTGGGTGGCAGGTCCCTCCGCCACCCCCCGCCCAGTTCCAGGGGCGTGGCTTGGCGCGGGGGCGGGTTTAAGTCACCGCGGGTGTCTGACCGCTCTGACAGGTCTCCAAATTCCTCCCGGTAGCCTGGTGCCCGCAGCGCGTTTCAGAGCTCCAGGGTGGCACGCGGCGGCGCTTCCCTGGATCCAGAGGCGTCTCTGTCGACTTCCACTCGGCCTCGGGCCTCCCTTCTCCACACCTTCGCCTTATCCGCCAAGCTTCGGTTCTCAGCCTCGGATATCCGCACCGGCGTCTTCTCTTCGTTCTCAGAGCTCTTGGCTTTGGAGACCTCCCCACTTTTTCCTTCCCCCACCTCCTGCTCCTCTTAGCTCCGAGCCAAATGGACTCCAAAGAACGAAGTAAAGGGGATGGGAACTGTGTGCTGCGACCCTTCGAAAGCACAGCTGAAAGCGTGGACCTCGTCTTATAGCTCAGGCTGGGACCCTGGGGCGAGAGTCCCCGCACCCACTCCCGGAGGGATGCTTCTGGCCGGAGCCAGCGCTGCGCTGTCAGTCCTTGCTCCGCAACTAGGAACGAGCCTAGGAGGGAGCCTCAGCATACCCCTTCCTTAAAATTAACTATTTGGTGAATTGTTAGCGCCGAGGCTACCACCTCTCCAACCCTGTCGCGGGGCGCCCCGCCACCTCACCGTGCCCCCCTCCTCCTCCTTCTTTGCCCCCGCCCCCAGCTCCGCCCCTGCTCCCCATCCCGGCGCAATGGAGTTCTCCGAAAGGCGATGATTCCAGCCACATCTGCTAACTTCGCACCCATCGCTGCCGCCGGTCACCCCCGGCCAGGACCCCTGAAACCGCGGAGCAGTGGGCGTCCAGAGCCCAGTGCTGCAGCCAGGCCCGCCCGACGCGCGGCAGAAGCACGGCGCCCAGGCTCCTAGGCGTCTCTTGGAGAGCAAAGGCTGCGCCAAAACGCTGAGCCTAGAACCAACCAAGGAGCCTGAGCCCAGGAAGGGGCTGCGTGGCTCAGAGCCCTGCGGCTCCTGAGGACAAATAGCCACTGCCGCTGCGTACCCAAGCTGCGCCGGTTGGCGGGAGAGCAGCGCGCAAGGACGCGGAGGTCCGCCGCAGTCTTCCAGGTGCCCTTTGCCCCGGGCACAGTATGACCTGACCTACAAGGAGCCCTGGCGCAGGGCTCCTGCAACGGGACAGCCTAGGATAGAAGGGATCGCTGCCAAGCTCCTACCAGCTTGCCTTCAAGTCTTTAGGAACCCCGTCCTCCGGCTGCCTCCCCAGGCTTCTGCGCCTCCTTCCCTGCGGCCCAGCGCCATGGAGCTCTCCGATGTGCGCTGCCTTACAGGCAGCGAGGAACTCTACACCATCCACCCGACGCCCCCGGCCGGCGACGGCAGGAGCGCCTCCCGGCCGCAGCGGCTGTTGTGGCAGACGGCGGTGCGGCACATCACGGAGCAGCGCTTCATTCACGGGCACCGGGGAGGCAGCAGCAGCGGAAGTGGAGGCTCGGGCAAAGCATCGGACCCTGCGGGCGGCGGCCCCAACCACCACGCGCCGCAGCTGTCAGGCGACTCGGCGCTGCCCCTCTACTCGCTGGGCCCGGGAGAGCGAGCGCACAGCACCTGCGGCACCAAAGTCTTCCCGGAACGCAGCGGGAGCGGCAGTGCCAGCGGCAGCGGAGGCGGGGGCGACCTGGGCTTCCTGCACCTTGACTGTGCCCCTAGCAACTCGGATTTCTTTCTCAATGGGGGTTATAGCTACCGAGGGGTCATTTTCCCCACCCTGCGCAACTCCTTCAAATCTCGAGATCTGGAACGCCTCTACCAGCGCTATTTCTTGGGCCAGAGGCGCAAATCGGAAGTGGTGATGAACGTGCTGGACGTGCTGACCAAACTCACTCTCTTGGTCCTGCACTTGAGCCTGGCCTCGGCCCCCATGGACCCGCTCAAGGGCATCCTGCTGGGCTTCTTCACCGGCATTGAAGTGGTGATCTGCGCCCTGGTGGTGGTCAGGAAGGACACCACCTCCCACACGTACCTGCAGTACAGCGGCGTGGTCACCTGGGTGGCCATGACTACCCAGATCCTAGCAGCAGGCCTCGGCTACGGGCTCCTGGGCGACGGCATAGGCTACGTGCTCTTCACGCTCTTCGCCACCTACAGCATGCTGCCGCTGCCGCTCACCTGGGCCATCCTGGCCGGCCTGGGCACCTCGCTGCTGCAGGTCATCCTCCAAGTGGTCATCCCCCGGCTGGCGGTCATTTCCATCAACCAGGTAACTCCTGCCTGCCTTGCATTTGTTTCCCCTCTAACTTCCCCGGGTTATTAATCATATAGCTTCCAGAGGGCCAGGGTTGCCTCACTCTCTTTAAGTCTCCTCCTTCAGTCTGGCACAGTGCCTTGCACCTAGGAGGTCTAAAGTGTTAGCGGAATGCAATCTCTTCTTAAAGTGGAACTAAATGACCTCTAAAAGTTTCTACCAACTCTACCCTTGTACTCGGATTCTATGAGTAATTCTACTCTGACATCAGCTAAGAAAGTCTGCTTTCCGCTCCTCATTCCCCTCCCTCAGGGTCCGCAGTCTCTGGAGCATGAGACAGAAGGGGAGGGGAAGCATCCAGATTTAGAAGGTGACCCATTCCTTAATAGCTCTCCTCAGGAGAGTCGCAGCAGGGTGTCTAGGGGGTTCTGGGCTTCAGAGTTGGGTTTTTCCATATCTCTAAGCCACAAACCCTCAGTTCTCAAAGGAACATAC
Organism: Chlorocebus sabaeus; assembly: GCF_047675955.1. Classification (NCBI taxonomy): domain Eukaryota; kingdom Metazoa; phylum Chordata; class Mammalia; order Primates; family Cercopithecidae; genus Chlorocebus; species Chlorocebus sabaeus. The sequence continues at coordinate 134,836,861 of NC_132911.1, read as the reverse complement.
ATTTGTTAAACACATACTGACTGTCAGTGCTGAGTACTGTATGTGTTATTTCATCCAGTCCTTCAAATAATCCTATGACACATGGTTTTCTCGGGAATTTTTTATTGCCTTGGTGACCGAACATGGTATCTTCTCTCATGACAGGATGCGACCCCAGTGCTTTGAATAAACCAAACTCAGTAATTGGGGGTGGCAAAGAACGCAAGTTTTGATTAATTGGAAAAGAGCATTTTGATGTAGATGGTGTAAATATTATATTTAGGTGAAATCTTGTTCTTTAGGCATCTTTCTCTCCTTTCTCCTCCTTTTTTTTCTATTCTTCCCCTTAAATATGGATATGCTTATGTGAACACAGTTCATATTGTCTATGGATGAGAAGGTAGACAATGTTTCTCTTGTTTGAATTTACTAGAACCAATAGATAATTAATGGCATGGCACTGTCTTTGCAAAATGTATGGTAGGTAACAGGAGAGTGAATTTGGGGGGTTCTCAAAAATGAGGGAAACATGTCAAGTGAAGTATTTTCAAATAGATGACTGGTGTGACATGCATGGTCAGGGGTCTGCTTTGTGTGGGTCCACCCTGTCCTCAGCCTCTGTATCATTTCTGCTGCATTAGAAGCTTAAAACTCCTCTTCTTTATGGGTGAATTGGAATAGATAGTGCTTAGAATAAACAGGCACAACCCCACTGAAAATTGCTCATGATGTTTAGGTTGCCAGCGCTGTTAGAGTGCTTCACCCATCATTGGCCTCCTGGACTTCTGGTCAAAGTGGGATCCTGTCTCTTCTCCGATGGTTCTGGATTCCTTTGCTCAGGTGACTTATCTGATTGGCTGCTTTTACAGTGCTTTCTGAAGTCTCTCTGGGTAAAGCAAAGAGTACATAAATTACATGCCTGTGATTATCAGGCATGAAATGGAGAGATGAGAGACTCTGAGTAAGGGCTGATTGACTGAACTTTTTCTTATTAAAGGCAATAATGAATGTGTTATCACAGTCACCATGAAACTTTATATCCACATATAACAAATAAGTCTTAATCTGGGAAGTAGAAGTCAAATTCTTTGGTATTAACTATCTCTCAATTGTGTTTACATGAAGACCTACATGCCAGCACATCTAAATCTACTTTCTTCCAAGCTCTCTCATTCTCTTTTTTAATTTTCTTTGTTGTATACTTAAACATTAGCAGATCTTTTCTTCCCTGTCTTCCTCCCCTTCCTTCTTTCTCCTTCTCTTTGCCTTCTCTTTTTTTACCTAACTCACTATGAGTTGTTTTCACGATAAAGCATAGCTATCTGATCATGTATAAGAAACTCCATGTATTATAACCCACTGCTTTTCATGCAATAGCCTTTCTCAGTACGCACAACTAGAAAATTTAATAAGTAAGTTAGGAATAGTATTTAGAATAACACATCCTAAGTGGCAAATTATGAGTGTTTTCAAAGTTCTAAGTATAGATATCTTTTTCTTGCCAAGTGAATCCAGAAAGTAAATTTGGCTCCATATTTGTTTTATACTCTACTCAAATACTACCAGATGGGAGAAGATTAAAAATAACCCCCAAATGTCTTCCCACCCTCATCTCATCATAAACAATTCTCCACTGTGAAAACCAAGGTCCTGATGCATGTAAACCAAGTTCATTCAATTTTTTGTTTGGGTTAGAATTATAGATAAACTACGATTTCATAGGTTGAGTCACCACCTGTTACCAAAACTCTAGAGGAACAACCAGAGCGCTCTCCCCTCACTTCAGTGCTGAAAGGGCCTCTAAAGGTCCTTTGGCGCCCTCTATGGGCTTAAGAGTCTTTCCTAGATCTTGCAGATGGACAAAGTAGAGAATAAATCACTTTTTATAAGAATCTGTGATTTTTAAATAGGTACTATTTAGTTTTCCATGTCTAGTAACATATAAAGAATGCTCAAAACCTGCTAAACACTTCTTAGAGCAACTAGAGTAAAATCCTAACTGCTTACCACAGCATGCTTGATTCTCTGAACTAGTTGCTTCTTCTCTCTCCAACCATATTTCCTTCTCTTCTCTCTTCTTTTCTCTTCATTAGGCTCCAAATATGCCATTCATTTTTTGCCATATTCTAAGCTCTTCCTAATTGTGGGTCTTTTCACCTGCTACCTAGAGCAATTTTTCCAAAGTCTTTATAAGACTGGCACATTCTAATTGTTCCAGACTCTCAAATGCTACTTTCTCTAGTAAATGACTTGTTTTATTTTCTCCAGAGCACATCTGCTATCTGAAATTATCTTATTTGTTTATATCTACTGTTTGTCCTCCACACCCTCACAAGAATGTAAACACCATAAGGGCAAGGATGTTGTCTATCATAAATAGCATTTTATCCTCGGCCTCTAGAAAAATGCCAGACATATAGTAGGTATTCAATAAATGGTCACTGAATGAACAGATAATTCATCATATAGGAAATATTATAAAATATCCAAGTGCCCTGGTGTTGTGTCGGTGAAAACTTTCTACAAACACACACACACACACACATCATATGCGTGCAAGGCAGTCTTACACATAAATATCTTTTAAAGAAGTCAAAAACTATAATAATCCTTTACTTTGCACAGTATTTTACATGTAACTAAGCACCCTTATGTGCATCATCACATCTAATGATGAAAAATAGATGGTATCATCCTTTATTTTCATTTCAGAGAAAAAAATGACAGATTCCTAGAAACTTTACAGTGATATCCTGAGGATCAGGAACCTAGCAAGCAGTAAGGACAGAATTCAAACCCTTACTCCAATGCCAATTATTCTTCAGAAACTCTCTAGTGATTATCTTTCTAAACACGTAAGCATTTGAAACTATTAAAGAGTGAGGAGTACTTCTTCTACTACTTAAGAGAGTAAATTCTGTATAGCACATGAATAAACATTTAATGAAGAAGCCAAAGGGAAATTATGAGAGAAAAATGAGTGAATTGCTGGGAATAGGCTCATTGTAGCTAACTCATCATTCTGCTTAGCTGGATGCAAATCTATCAACTAAAGGCCATAAACACTGGAATAGCATCTTTCTCCACATTAATCTTCATTCTCTTTGGTAGGATGGCTAATGTTTAACTTAGAATTATCAAGAATTAGGAAACGAAAATGAGAGTATAGAGTTAGCGCACCTTGGCAGCTGTTTCACTTCACTGAAAATGTCATTTTTGAAAGGAACAAATGAGCCAATGATTGCCTCCCTTTAATCTAAGCTATGAGAATCTGCTTTCCCTCTTTCTACCCTGAAGGAAATGACATCTGTGACTTGACAGGGTAGCAACCACACTGCAAATCTCTGCAGACACCCTATAAGAAGAGACAAAGCCCTGTGTTCATTGAATCACCATTTGCTTTCCACTGCGGATATAAAATGGAACCTAAAAGGGGCCACTCAGGAAGTTCCCTGCCATCAGCAAAGAGATGGTTTATGTTTTCTCTATTCAATTAACACACTACAAACATTGACTTCCCACCCAACAATGAGATTATTGTCTAGAGCAGACATAATCACCCATATGTTTTCTGCATCTGGAGTGGCATTGGAAAGATTGAGAAACTTTCAGGAGGTTCAAAACCCAGTTTGAAGGGTTCCTTTTATTTCACTCTGACTTAGCTCAGCTATAGGTAGCACTAGGGCTACAATCATTTCTTTCTTATGAAACCGCACCCAATTCAAGTTAAATAAGCCTCAAACCAATAATAGGAATACCTTGTCCAGATTTCCCTAAGACACTGATTTACTTTTCCCACATCATAAACCAATTGTTTGTCTCACCAATTCGATTTATCCACCAGTAAATTCATTACAAAATGATGTTATATATGTAAATAAAGGATTAATGATAAGATTATATTTGCTAGGTTCTTTCACAAGATAGATAAATTCTAAACGCTATTGCTATAGCTAGCATTTTACTCTATTTTAATTGCTGGTGACAATAATCTGAGTTATCTTACATTTGAAACTCATCTCATTCTCATTCTTTAGCTCATTAGTGATAAGATGGTAGAAATCATTTAGTTATTGGAAAACTGAGAGGCAGTAATATTTAACCAGAAAGATCGCTGCATTATGGTTCCCTCTTGGGGATTCTAAAATGTTACAGCTAGTGGCTAATTAGTCTTCTGTACCTCTTGGTGAGATAGATAAGCAGACTTGTCAGAGTGGAGATGATTTCTCCAAGATAACTGTACAATCAAAGGCAGTCAGGTATGCAAATCCAGGTTACTTTAGTGCTGAAGGTCATGCTGTCAGATTTAAATTTCTCATGCAACATCTTCTTTCCTACCTTTCAGCATCCTATCAAACAGGAGAGACTAGAGCCAGAAAAATGCTAAAGAATGATGGTTAAACTTGACTTATAACGAGGGACATTTAGCCTACCATTTGACTTTCAAGAAATGCTTTAGGGGAAAATGCTTTTTGGGTGTAAGTGCTGGATAAGATAGTGGTATATAGTATGAGTAGGTTGGGTTCAGGAGGGAAGCAGACTTTGTATGTGACTTAAATACACATTTTTGACCACTTAAATGAAGGACTAACTTCACAGTAAAGACAAGATGAACATAATAAAATTACCAACTTCTGTCCCATCATTCATACAGTTTAAACATTAGATATTATACGTTCTTTGTGTAAGTCTAAGGTTCTTTGTAGCTATCTCAAATCAAATAAAGGGAATCCTGTGACTACTTAATGTACAACAAATGGCATGTAATATAAATCATTCCAATTTGGTAGTTGGTATCAAGGTACGTACTCACTTGAGAGACATAAATATCCATTAAATGAGGATGACTGGAATCCAATTTAATGTAACTCACCAGTTATGGTGTGCATTTCTTAAAACCCCAAATATCTCCATTTCTGTACATTTTTCTTTAGGAAATTCATATAGGTTTTAAAAAAATAATGGCAGCTTTCCAGCATGTCTGAGAAAAATGCCTTTCAAAAACTGATTTGAGTGTCAACCTTCCCAAGAGATTCCTCTGAATGCCGAGAAATGGATATATTCTCTCTTACTTGTGAAAGATACCCAGAGATTCTCCTTTTTCTTTCTTTCTATTTTTCTTTTCTTTCTTTCTTCTTCGTGTGTGTGTGTGTGTGTGTGTGCTTGTGTGTATGTGTGTTGGTGGAGAATGGGCTTTGCAAAGGATATCATAATGACGGCTGAAATGACCAATTAAATCCCTTCAGCCCTGGCCTGTAGACATCTTTGCCCTGGAGTTGCAAATAGGCTTGTTGTCTCTGTATTTAGAGAGAGTTGTAAAATGATTGTATAGTGTGTGCTTTGCAAGATTGAATTATGAATTTGTTTTCCTTCATATCTGGTAATATCACCTGACTGTTATCAGCAGGTCAGAGCATAATTAGATTAGAACTGGGAAGATGGGGAGGACTTTGCTTCTAGAGCAGCTGCTACAATGTCATGCTAAGTAGGACAAATGCATTAGTCATATTTATACTTTGATGATTGATGGCATTTTAAGAGCTCATCAGAAATGAGTGAAACCAAGCAAAAAAACGAAAGATTTTTAAAAAGAGTTTATTCCAAATTCAGTGCTGCTAGCAACATTTAATCAGAGGACACTACTACAATCACGCTGATGTGACACTTTACTGTTGTCTAAATATGTCTTAAGATGCTAATTTATTCATTTCACAAGTGTGTCTCTTTAAGTTGATTCTACATGTGTTTATTTGCAAAACATAGGAGACACTTGCAACATTCATCTTAAACCTTTCCTCTCAGCACCAAATAGGTACAATATTGATTGTCTGAGAGACCAGTAGGCCCAGATTACGCAGTTGGACAACATAGCAGTTCACTTGACTTATCGCTTCTGAAGTGTGTTCTTGGTTTTCTCTTTGGAGCAGAATTAAAGTAACAGAACATGAAGGTTGGTGGCAGTATGGAAGGTTGCAAAATTTCTGTGATACATAGGTTTGAGCCACAGCTAGTAAAGGAGTGGGTTATGTAAAGAATTTTCTTCCCAGGATTTTTGTGGGACTTTAGTTGAGGAATGCTGCTTCAGCCAGCCACAACAGATCAGGGAAAGCCAGTATAATCTTCCCTGCACTTCCCCAGGAAATGTAATTGGATTTACACACTCAAATTATATCATGTGAGTTTTGTTTATGAAGGACTATTTTAAGAAGTCAGGTCACTTAAGCAGTGCTTCGGAAGCCAGATTTTCTCCCTGCAAGATTTTTTACAGTCAGCCCTGTGGGGGAGAGGAAGAATGCAGACTAGATTAATTAACCATGGAGATGCCAGACATTCCACAGGAGGCCCAGGCACATTCTGGTACGCATAAAAGCCACCTACCAGCAAATACCACTATGCCACTACCTTCTCAATAAGGGAACAGAGCTTATCCGACAACGTGTTGTAATAAACCTATGTTTGCTTGTTTTTTGATCTCTATGCATTGGATTCTGAATGTGCATGTGTATAATTTGATATCTGAATTTCATTTAGCTAGATCATACATTTTAAAATATGAAATACTTTGTACTTTAGCTACTGGAGCTTTCTATCCCTTTCACTCTGTTTCCTGCTTTATATATCTAAGCTCAAGTGTCCTAATTGCAAAATGGCTTTGAAGCACAAACTTCCCCCAAATTAGGGAATGATAAAGTTATACATGGTGAAGACATAAGCTGGACATGGAAGTAAATCACATTAATGTTTTGGGGTTTCTTGTTAAATGAGTAATGTTTTTACAACTGCCATTTCTATCTACAGTGCCAGTGTAAAAATTTCACATAAAAATGAGAAACTATAACCACTTCATTTTGTAAACAACACATCCTTGTTCTATGTCAGCTGATTTTTCAGTTGACTGGAGTAAACCATTTCAGAATCTTTTCTTCATTTGTGTGTATGTATGTGTGTGTGATTACATGCTGAATGCACAAGATTGCTTATAAAATAGAAACTATTAAGGATTAGAGAATGCATTATCAAAATACACGTATTTCTTTAGCTCAGACTATAGGGAGAAGAAATAAGGGCATAAAAAAATCTAACAGAACCCATCTTATACTGCTATAACAAAATACCTGAGACTGTGTAGTTTATTAAAAATAAACCAGAATTTACTTGGCTTCTGGTTTTGGAGACCAGGAATTCCAAGATTGAGGGATCATATCTGGTAAAGGTTTTTTGTTGCAATGTAGGATGGCAGAAGGCATCACATGGGCATAAAAGAACAAGAGATTGAACTCAAAGCCTCAAACACTTTAAAAATCAGCATTAATCCTTTCATGAAGGTAAAGCCCTCAGGATCTAAACAACTTTCATTAGGCCCCACTGGAACATTGGGGATTACGTTTCCAACACATGCTTTATGAGGGGCACATTCAAGCCATAGCAAGGACCAAAAACAGAAAACAAAACAAGGCAGAATACCTCTGGAAGGTCTGAAGATGGAAGGGATATAGAAGGAATATGGTGACTGTCTTTAAATATTTGGGGTTCTGCCATGACAAAGAGACTGGTTATTTTATGTGTGTCTCCTTTGGAATGGAATTAATACCAATGGATGGCCATTAAAGCAGGAGAAATTCTGATTCACAAAAAGGTAAAGTTTGGTAACAAACAGACCTGCCCAGGGCACTGCTTTTTGAAATGATGAGCTCATTGCCATTGGGCATTCTCCAAAGAAAAGTTGTGCAACAATCCATCAGAGATGTAATCAAGGAGATTCCTATATAGTGATCTATATATCTATTCCTATAGACATATAGGAATATCCTATGTAGGGAGATATATAGATATATATTCCTATAGAGGGAATCTCCTTTATTATATCCCTAATGGATTGTTGCACAGCTTTTCTTCAAGGTCAGTTGAAAGTCGTTGGCTGCATCTCATGTCATCATGGTTGCTTTGCAGGCATGGAAAAGTAGAAGACAAAGGGCAAGAGGCCAAAATGGTAAAAGGGCATAAGCCAACTGCATCTGTGCCCCTTTGAGGAGTTCCTGTGGGATCTCTGCCCAACAAGACCTCGCTATCTTTCAGGGGCCATAATTATGATACAGGACCATTCTATCAGCAGGAAAGGATGGCAAAAAGTGATTTTTCTGGGCTTTAAAATATCAGGATTGCATTAGAATGAAAGGTAGAATAACTATTGAAAAGATAAAAATTTCAACAAATATTTGTTGACTGCCTGCTGGGTTTTATGTCCTAGAACACAGCTAGGTACTAAGGAGATAAGGTTATTGATGTACTGGAGCTGATACTTGGATGGATTTGGGTAAGGAGTTTGTGACTCCACTGCAGAGGTTTGGTTGGAGGTTTGTACCTGATTCTTAGAACACATCTGGTACACGGGATTCAGTGATTCAGTAAATATTTTACACAAATGCAAGACTTGGGTTCTTTTAACTACAGACCTCTAAAGTATGAAACATCAAAGCTGCAGTGGATTTCTTTTAGAAGTTACATGAAAGGAAAGGTCAGACTCTAGAAGAAATAGTGGAAGGATATGGATCTTCCTCCCTGGTGAAGAAAAGAAGAGCGTGTAAAAGGACCCTGGGATGGGCCAAGAGATCAGTCGTCTGAGCATCACTTTATCACACACAGAATGTGTCATGAGGCTGGTGACCTGCAGACATGACAGGAGGGAGCATGTGCAGCTCTGGGAACTCATACTCACTCTGTGCTCAGAGTGACTCCAGGTGAAAACTGAAGAGCTGCCCTGAGACTCCAGGCAACCCATCCCCACACAAACATGGGCAGACAGTAAGTTTAGGCAAGGCTCAAAGTCCTTTTCCTTGGCACATTGCCACATCCCGTGTTTTCCTCTATCAGAGTAATGTCATAAGGTTCTCACATGCCCACCAGACTATGAGCCACTTGAGGTCAAGAATTGTATCTTATCCATCTTTGTGTATCTAGCTGCTAGCCTAGCATCTGGCACATGGATGGTTCTGAAGGCCATATTTTAAATTAATGGAATGAACGAATAGTAGGTGACCATCTCCTTCCTTCCCCCAGTCACCCCCTACTCCACCCCTACCCCCACACACACATCGTCACAGAATCATCAACAGGGAATGAAAAACTGGCTAGATAAGAGAAATCAGTCTCTCTATCAATACAGCAAAAGTACACCAGAAATTATCCCATGAACACATTGAGCAGAAAGCTGCAGCTGAGTTTTGCTATACATATGCATATACATATACATATTAGATAATGTGAAGAAAAATTCAAGTAATTATCCAGATCATTTAAGTTAAAACAAAAGTTATGGGCCTGAATTATTCATGGGTATTTGTCCATTACCAAACACTTTAAATGGATCAGGCCCATCTACTCAAAATAGAGTCCAATTGCTAGCAAATGCATCACCCTCTTGTTCTCTTTCCTCTTTGTTCTTCAGCACCCTGGCTCTGAATCTCTATACCCAACTCTGGAGTTCTTTGCTTTTATAGCTACAGTCCCCAACCTTTTTGGCATCAAGGAATGGTTTCGTGGAAGATAATTTTTCCACAGACCTGGGTGGGGGATGATTTTGGGAGGATCCAAGAGCTTTATATTTATTGTGCACTTTATTTCTGTTATTATTACATTGTAATATATAATGAAATTATTGTACAACTCACACCATGTTTTCCTGTAGCTAGATGGTCCCATCTGGGGGTGATGGGAGACAGTGACAGATCATCAAGCATTACATTGTCATAAGGAGCATGCAGCCTAGATCCCTCACATGTGCAGTTCCCAATAGGGTTTGAACTCCTATGAGAATTTAATGCCACTGCTGGCCACTGATCTGACAGGAGGCAGAGCTCAGGCGGTAATGCAAGCAATGGGGAGTGGCTGTAAATACAAATCCAGCTTCATTCACTTGCCCTGCCTCTCACTTCCTGCTGTGCAACCCACAACCTGCTGTGCAGTACACTGGAAATCACTTCCTGGGCTTGACGTCTCAGTGGTGCCCCCTTCTGGTGGATGCGCACCATCTGACTCCATACAGGTGCAGCTGTGGGCAGGAGGTACTCCCACCCTTCCATTGGACTCCTGGTGCTCCATACCAGAGGGGCTGGTCGGCCTCATTCCTTAGGGGAAGATATTGGACAAAGCAGGTTGACCTTGCTGTGTCTAAAAAGTGGATAGTTGCTTAGTCCACTGTTTCCTGTAGCTTAAAACCTGTCACATAAAGACCATATTGTACCCTAACTGGACCAGTTTATCTGCAGACTTCTACAAAGCAAACTAAGTCTGATTTCAGGGAATGGAACTCAATGCAGTTAACTAAAGCTGTCTTTATAAAGTCCCCAAAATGGTCATGAGTCTTTTATGTTTTCAGTTCCTTTTTTTTTTTTCTGCCAGTTAGTTTAAGAAACAAAATCACTCAGAGCAAGCTAGTTTTCCTCTAAAGTCAAATCTCCCACACCCTCATTCATTGGGTGAGTCTTCCCAGCCTATTGGTGGTGGGTAGTTTATTTGAGAATGAATTCATGGCCCCAGGTGGTCAGCGTGCAGTGACTACAAAGTCTCTTCTATTTACGAGACAGAGATATTGCCCTTGGCTCTTGCCAAGTGAATTATAACATGATATGCAGCTCTTTGGGCCTGGCCTAAGCTGTCTCTGCCAGAGAAAAGCTATGCCAATGGACAATTAGAGATATTTTTGAAACCATGTAAGTATGTTTCCTTAAAAACGTAGAAAACACATTCTCCTCCTGTTTTTGCTATGGGTTTTTCACAGCAACTTTGGCCAAATGGCTTTAGCTTCTTTGGGCCAAAATTTCTTCATGTCTAAAAGAAGGATATCTCAACACTCCCGACCCAGTTAGATATTCCTCCTCTGAGGGCATGGCCTTTTACCTGCCCATTTATCCTGCCTCATTTTGTAGTGCTATTGGCTTCCACATCTTTCTCACCAGCTGGGCTGTGAGCTTCACAAAGTCTGGGGTGGCATCTGGGTCACTGTTAAGTCTCTACAGCACAGTGTAGTGCTGGTTATGTATTGCTCTTTCTCAGGTGCCTTCAGGTCTTGTTTTTCAATTCACCTCTTCAATGTTGAGGCTCCTTAAGTTTCCATCCTATGCGACTTCCCATTTTCTCACTCCACACCACTCCCTGGATAATCAAATGCCTCCCTCAGTCAACAAGTATGTATCTGTGTGCTGCTAACTTCTAACCCTGTAACTCTTCCCCAGTTTTATTTGCAAAGCTTAAGACCTGGCAATCTAGAGACCTACTGGATACCTCCATTGAGGCAGCCCAACCTCAACAAGTCAACAATTGACTCCGTCCCACCTGATATCTACATGACATTCTGATGGTTTAGTCTTCTGTTGCTGGGGTCTGTCCACAGCTCTCTATCCTGCTCTTTCTGTTCTAGTGCAGCCCCCCGCCCAAGATTCATCAAGCCACACTATGCTCCTCTGAATCACCCCCACACTCCCCAGTGGGAGCTTCTCCCATATGCTAGCATTCTCACCACATCACTTCACTGGGTAAGTTCTACTGTTGAACCTCATCACCAGTTTTCTGCATATTCCATGCTGGTTTCTGCCTGTTTGTGTCTTCTAGGACAATTGTTTACCTTCCTTGCCTGGCAATATTCAAGTGTCACTACTTCCTGGAAGTCCCTCTGTACCCCTTCTCCGGGACAAGTGTCCGCTTAAGAATAAGTGGGGTGTGTTTAATTGGAGAATTGTGTTTGTTTGACTTTGATAATCTGAGCTCATGTTAGGTGTTTAAGGAAAGGAGGGGCAGAGAGATATGCAGAAGTTGACAAAAAGAATGAGCAGTCCTTCAAGCGTGACTCTTTCAATGAGAGAGGACATGTATTAGAGATTGGTATATGCCAAACTTACACACTTCACAAGGAAAGAAAAAAGCGTAGAGTTCATAGCACAGAATGTGATTCAGATTCAGACTGCCTGGGATTGATCTACCATTTTTTCATTTTATGACACTGTCAGGAGCCTCAATCTTTCTGCACCTCACTTTCTTCAGCTGTAAAATGGGAAGAATAATAATAATGACTCAGAAGGTTGTTGAAGAGACAAAATAATACACATGGAGTATTTAATAATACACATGGAGTATTTAATGGTAAAGAGGAATCAGGTAATACATTTCATTTGATTTTATAATTTAAGTTTTAAAACAATCACCCTTTTTCAATGAGTTCTCTGCCCTAAGCTGACAGTTTCTGGACTTCACCTGGCTTAACCCCTGCATCCTTTAGACCAATGCTTCTCCAACTTTAATGTGAATAGGAATCATTTGGAGATCTTGACAAAATTTGTATTTAGGAGGAGGACCCTAGATTCTGTGTTTCTGACAAGTTGCTAGGTAATGGATGCTTGCAGTCTGCAGATCATAATTTGTGGGAAAGGCTTTGGAGTTTGGCATAAACCCCACCTTCTCTTCAGTGGGTCTCTGCTACTCCACCAGGTGGATTTAGATCCTTGTGCTCTAATTCACTTATATTATTGAACATTTAGGCTTCCATAGCAATATACCATAGCTGACTGGCTTGTAACAACAACAACAAACACATTTATTTCTCATAGTTCGGGAGGCTAGGAAGCTCAAAATCTAAGCACCAGTAGATTTGGTGCCTGGTGAGGGCCTGCTTCCTGGTTCACATGGCCATCTTCTGACCGTGTCCTTGTGGGATGAAAGAGACAAGGCAGCTCTCTGAGACCTTTTATCCAGACACTAATCCCATCCATGAAGGCTCCACCCTCATGACACAGTCACCTCCCACCTCTTAATTCCATCACCTTAGGGTTAGCATTTTAACATACGAAGTTTGGAGGGACACAAACATTCAAACCATAGCAACATTATTCCATCATTCATTAATGCATGCTTTCATTTAGCCTCATATGGCAAATATTTATGGAGTACCACAGTGTGCTGCATGTAGGCAGTAGGCGTGCTGTAGTGAGGAAAAGAATCCAGGATCCTGCTATTAAAGAGATTATAATCTAGAGCTATAGACAGTCATCATCAAATAATGACCTAAATAAGTGAATGATTTCAAACTGAGTTAAGGACTTTTAAGGCAGGTTTGATGTGGGGCCATGATTAATTAGACAAGTGAGGCATCCAGGGTGCAAAGCTTACAAGAGGCACTTGTTCTCAGGGGCTGACCCTGCCCTTGTGCAACCCTGAGAAGGAACAATTCCTGAAATTGTGTGCTCTAGGAATTCAGCTTGCACTCATTTCTATTTAAAAGGAGAATCCTGACTAGACCTGAGATGAGGAAATTGTTCTTAATATCTACAGGAGGAATTCATGTTAGCAGGGAAGATTGGACTTATGTTTTATTTATTTGTTTCTACTATTAAACAATGTGCTCTTTGAGAACAGAGTCTGTCCTTTTGTATATCACTGGAATGGACACTTGCACATCACGAGGGAATCTCACAGCAGAAGTTTGTTGAGTAAATGCCTGAACAATCGTATTCACATCAGTATTGCTGCTTCCCTTTTTATAGTTGAGGATGCTGAACGCAGAGTTGTTACAGCATTTCCCTTTGGTCATAAGATGAGTAAGATAGTTCATCCACAGCTCTCTGATTCCAAAGCTACCCTATAGATTTGATGCTCCTTTAAGGCCACTTTATCTCAATAAACTATGCTCATTTCAGAGGCAATCAGTTAAAATTAATAAAGAAAAAGAAAAATGAAATGTGCCTTCCAAATAGTAGCAATGTTTATCATGACAGTTCTCACTATCATAGATAAAGCCAAGGGGATAGCACACTGTATTGAAAACAACAACTGAATAAAGGGTCATCAAATGACCCACCTCAGATTTTATGTACAAAACAGTGCAACTTTCTTCAAGCCACTCAGCCTGTCTTGGCTTCAAAATGAGTTTCTGACAGCTCTAAAATTCTATGACTACGAAATGATTTCTGAGTTTCCTTACAGCTCTAAAAAATTGTATTCCATGAGTTATAATGAATGTGAATGTGGGGATTGGTATGCTTTCCTCATTTATTTGCCTCCCAAGATCAGATAATGACAGTTCTTGTAGAACACATAACTTGTTGAGGTCTTTGACCTCGGAGATTCTTAAGAAGAGAATAATGAGTAATGATTTAGCAAATACTGAAAGAATCTCTCACTAGATGGTATTTAATATTTAATTTCTCCTAGTGGTTTAATTACGTTGGCACCATCAGTTGCAAATTTGTGTGTCATTTTAGTCATTCAATTTGTTTTGAAGGGACTAGTAATTGTGACAATTAATTGACAGACAGTTGTTTATTTTGACTATCTAATTAGTGACTTTATGGCCCTTGCCTATCTCTCACTTCCACAATGTGCATGTTACTGTAATCAATAGCCATTTTGTGTCAGTATTACCCAGCCAGGATTGAATTGGACATTTACGCAGCCTGAATAGTCACAACCCGGAGCCTGGCTTTGGCACATTCCTCTTCTTCGTCTATGGCTATGGACCCCAGGAAATAGATAAGGTAGCCTGAAATAACTCACTTAATCCTGCTGTAGGTTAGTCACTGCATCCATAACAAGATGAGAATAAAGTAGCTCCTTTATAAGAAAATGAGCTAATAAATAAGAAAACATTTTGAACGAATATACAGCAGTAAACAAACACTGGGTGGTATTATTGCTATTATTAATTATTCCTGTAACACAGCTGTGTCTGATGATGTCACACAATGGCAAGCTGTCTTGTTCTGCCGTTGGCGTGAAACTGCCAAACACGAGACAGTGGTCCACAAGGTGACCCCTCCTGTGAATCAGCTGAACAGTGGAGGAAACAAATGGTCCCCCAGACCACTTCTGGCAATAATGAGCATTGCACACTAGAAGCAAGAACTACATTGCAGGATGAGAGGATGTCACTCGTGCACAAAAATAACAATCATTAGGAATCACCTCTTTGCCCTGTATCTAGAACACTCTTATAAGGAAGAGAAGCCATGTTGCTCTAAATGATGGTATGTCTTCTTAGAGCTTCCCACACTGAAGTCTTTTCTTATGTAAAGTTCTTCTTAATTTTGTGGAAGGTCTATACAAATTTTTATTCTACATCCTACAAAAAAAGACCTAACTAGCCATGGGTTTGAGGTAATTTGGATGTAAAAAAAGCTAAAAATATCCTTTAAGTATCTAGTTAATAAAATGTATCTCCTTGGGCGTATCTCATGCACATGTGCAGAGTTCAAACTAGGAACTTATCTCATTATCAAACAACCATTAAATCAAAGCAAAACTAATCCCTTCTCAATAAAATTGCTAGGAAATATGTAGTAAGATGAATATCAAACTTCTTCCACAAATAGGATGTACAAAATATTTTTAAAATAGTGGCAGCTCCTTTTTCAAACTAGACTAAGCACTAAAATATAAAACTTATGAAAGTGGCACTGTGTGTTGGCTGAGGAGGGGAGATACACTCTGCCTCTCCTCCTGCAGCACTGCCATCTTCTTCTCTGTGACCTACCAAGGCACTGCCAAGCTTCCACCAAAAAATGTTTCAGAACCACCAGTTTATAAATCTCCTCCTAGGTCTTTAGCTGTTGAGGACTTAACTTAGATGTTCCTAGAACGAGAGTAAGGTGAAAGAACACAGTCGTATGTGGCAATAACTTATTGGTGTTGATACCAGCATCCATGGGCATCGGGGCACTAGGGTCTCTTTTGTTTCAGAGTAGCTTAGGCACAGGGCCATGGCTATGAGATCTAGTACTTCCTACACACCTACCATATCTGAATCTGCATTATATGGTTTGCACACATCCTGCCCACTCTTAATAGTATTCCTGCATAATATTTCAGGATTGCAATCTCCAGTTTGAAAATGAAGAAGATGAGAATTAGAGAGTTTAACCTGGCTAAAGTCATTCCGATTGTGTGTGGCCAAGTGAGGATTTGAACTGAAGTTAATTTGGCTCCAAACATACATGGGTTCCCACTGACTCTCACCATCACCACCCTGTACATGCTAAGTGGTCATTTAAATAAATGTATATTTACATTTAGTAATTCATATTCCTTCCATCACTCCACCCTCTACTATGTGCTAAACTTGAGGGAAGCAGTCAAATAATATATGTTTTCTACCCTGGAGCCACTTATATTACCAGAACACGAACACAAGAAAGAAAAGTTTATCTGCTGTTACCTGGGCTGCCTCTTGTGTTGGCCCTGCTGAGAGCTGCAATGGGTTATATACTTTAATGGATTTCATCCCTTTCTGCTAAGAAACTTGAGGAACAGTTCATTCCTTTACCTGGTCTGCACATGCTGCATGTGACACAAGTAAAACTAGCATTTATGGGGAAAATAGAGACATCAAATAATTTAAAGTTCTGATGACTTCATAGTTCATCATCTTTCTTTAAGACCAATCCAAATGCACATCAATGATAGACTGGATAAAGAAAATGTGGCATGTATACACCATGGAATACTATGCAACCATAAAAAAAGGATGAGTTCCTGTCCTTTGCAGGGACATGGATGAAGCTGGAAACCATCATTCTCAGCAAACTAACACAAGAACAGAAAACCAAACACTGCATGTTCTCACTCATGAGTGGGAGTTGAACAATGAGAACACATGGACACAGGGAGGGAAACATCACACACTGGGGCCTGTCTGGGGTGGAGGGTTGGGGAGGGATAGCATTAGGAGAAATACCTAATGTAGATGACGGATTGATGGGTGCAGAAAACCACCATGGCATATGTATACCTGTGTCCACTATGGCGTGTGTATACCTATGTAACAAACCTGCACATTCTGCAAATGTACTCCAGAGCTTGAAGTATAATAATAATAATAAAAACATATTGGTGTGCACACCAAATGGAAAAGGAAAAGAATCATTACATCGTATATCAAAATATGCAGACCAAGCATTTATTTTTACCCAGATCCCTATTAACAAAAACAAATTCCTTTCTTTCCTACTTATATTCCTGAAAGTAATCCAAACTTAGTTGCCCACATAATGCTGAATTACCCTAAATTGTTTTTACATATGTTTGAAAGTGATAAGCCATTTGAGGACATACTTGTTGTATTAGTCTGTTCTCACACAGCTATAAAGACATACCTGAGACTGGGTAATTTATAATGGAAGGATGCTTAATTGGCTCACAGTTCAGCATCACTGGGGAGGTCTCAGAATACTTACAATCATAGTAGAAAGGGAAGCAAACATGTCCTTCTTCACATCGCAGTAGCAAGGAGAAGTGCCAAGCAAAAGGGGAAAAGCCCCTTTTAAAACCATCAGATCTTGTGAGAACTCACTCACTATCACCAGAACATCATGAAGGTAACTGCTCCCATGATTAAATTACCTCCCACTGGTTCCCTCCCACAATGTGTGAGGATTATGGGAACTACAATTCAAGATGAGATTTGAGTGGGTGCACAGCCAAACCATATCACATATAGAACCAAATTTTATTTTGGGAGGTAATGTGCCCAGTTGCATTACTAGAGGATTTGGAGAAGCATTTAAAAGATGTCTGATCCATCTGGGAGACCCACCTTTTTTTCATCCACCCTACGTCCTTTAGCCATCTTTCTACCTGGTAGACAGATGTCATGACAGCTCCAACAGCCATCTTGGACTGTGAGGAGAGATTGGAAGCCATACAGAAGGATGGTGGGCCACAAAGAACAAGAATCCAAAAACACTGTTGATATGACTAGGCACTATGCCAGCCCTAGACTGCTCATTGCTAGATTTTTTTAAGTGATAGAAAATATTCTACTTTTATTTTAGTTCTCCTTCACCAATATCTAATGTAATTTCTAATCAATATTGGCTGCAAAATATACTCATGCTGTATCATCCAGTAAATTAACATTGACTATTTTTTGAGATAACATTGCAATTGCAATTCTTCTGTCTTATACTTAGCTGTTTGATCATCTAAGACAAATAGAGCCATTTACATTTTATGGGTGCTTTGTGTTGCTTTGCTCCATATTTGAGATTTGAGAAACAGAAAGACCTAGATCAGATGTCATGTCATCTGATGTATAATTTATAGCACAGAATAAATATCAGGCAACAATTATGGCTGGAAAAGTCTAGTGGGACTATTTCCCAAGGGAAGAAACTTATGCCTTCCTACTTATAACTCTTTGAAAGTGCACTATGCCTTGTGAGATTAGAAAGTAGTCCCTGAGGGTGCTTAGCAGAGACCAGATGCCCATCATCAGGGATTTGGGGAAAAGAAGAAGGAGCTGGACTAAACTATTTTAAAGATCTTCTCTAATTTGAAGTTTATGATTCTGACTCTTAAAGTTATAAATAATTGGTAAGATGTAGAATAATTGGACTCTAAAATGTTGAGAAGTCCAATAAATCTTTCAAATCTCAGAAAGGAATGTTGGACATTTACATCAAGCTGTGTCCCTAACTTTGTCCTCCTCCTGGTTCTTGATCTCAATGAATCCAGCATTCTCTATTTCACCTTTGCAGCTGCCCAAGCCAGAAAGCTCAGAAGGCATCCCCATTACTTCTCCCACTTGCTGTCCCATGGCCAGTCCATTGCAAGTTTGACTGCTGAGTGTCCTCAAGTGCATCCAATCCATGTCTTCTCATTCCACTCTAGAGCAGAAGACACTGGTCCTCACCTGAATCACAGTAGCCTTACTGCATCCACTTTTGTCCCCTTCTAATCTATTTTCCACAGTGTTACCAGGGTGCAATTTTTTATGATGATGGCTTAGAATCTTCAGTAACTGTCAATAGCTCCTTATTGATCTTAAGACAGAGGACAAACTCTTTCCTGGGATCTACCTCTTAGATCTGACCTGTCTCCCTCAGATAATGCTAATTTTCATCTTGTTCTCCTTCCACAATGTTTTCATTCAGTTCCTTGAAAGACTCATGCCATCTTCTACCCCTTAGCTGTCTAAGTTTCTGTTCTTCCTTTGCCCAAGATGTTCTTCCCTCATTCTCAGCTCAAGGAACCTTTCTCAGAGACGCTTCCTCTACCCTCTCTTAAGTCACAACTCAATTCCATTTTGCTTTCAAAACACCCACAATTTTCTTGAAAAACACTCCCTCACTGAGAGAGAGAGAGAGAGAGAGAGATTGAGAGAGAGAGAGAGAGAGAGAGAGAGAATGAATTTGTTCCATGTCTGTTTTTTGTTTTTCCCAGCAGATAGTAAGAGCAATGAAGATAGGGAGTGAGTCAGGTATGTTTGCTCACCTGAGTAGTCTCAGCATCCCATGTTTGTTAAGTATTTATCTAAGAGTAAATGTATAAGTGAGAATATCCAAAGCTGGTGCTAAAGGCTGGTATGTGTGGCAGTAGGATGTGTATGTCCAAGAAGGTGAGATAAACCTGGGTTGGATTAAGATTCAAGGTAGTGCTTCTACCAGACTTCTGGCCTGTTTCTATCTGGCTCAAATCCCAGGTAAGGCTAAAAATTGAAGCTAAAATGTTTTCAGTACCAGCAGTTAATCAGGAATCATATCAAGAGAAGATGACCCAAAGAATCTGCCAAATTGTAACTCCAATGATCCTACGCAAAATCATTGTGCCAGAATGATATTCTTATTTTAATAGCTGATGTTCTGGTAAAAATACTTGTGGCTTCCACAGCCTTTAAATAAATGGCATCATTAAAGAAGCAAACACAAATTTTATTAAACATAATTGATCTCATTTTGTTGCTTATGTGGCAACTCTACTTGTAGAAAACATTTATTGTTGACCTGATATAGATAGCTACCCTATTTGTGCAATGCTAAAGGCCAAGACTGCCTAATATACACCAGATCATTATTTTCATTAATACCAACATTACCATCAATTTCATACCATCATCTTCCTCTTTCTCCTCCCTCATCATCACCTTCACAAGAGTCCCTGGCATTTCTGTAGTATTTTGAGCCAAAATGAAAGTGTCATTATTTCTGACTGAGAACATTGAGGAAGACTTCACCATGGAGGTGGCAGGTGAACTGGCTAAGATTTGGAGATAACAACAAAAATAGACCTCCACTGATAGACATGGAGGCCTAACCTCCTAATCATGCCCTTCATTATATGTTAATCTTCAGGAAATTAACACTCCTATATTTCCTCTCAAATGGAAGAAGATGGTTTGGCAGAATGAGTGAGAGCACATGCTGTGGTGACAGAGTACCTGGTTTGAATTCTGACACCATCAGTCATTAGCTGTATGACCTGGCAAATCACCAAATGTCCATAAGCCTCAATTCCTTCACCTATAAAATGGGATAATTATAGCATGTATCTTATAAAGGAGTGAGCATAAACAGAGACAATGCAAGTAAAGTCTTGGAGTGGTGCCTAGCCTGTAAGTGTTACCTGTCATTATGCAGCTTGCAGGGAAAGCATCATGACGGCTGTGATCTTGATTCACTAATTTACTGTCACATCTCCACTCTTTAGAACAATGCCTAGCACACAACAGATGTTTCATGGAAATTTTATTGAATGAACGAACAGAAACCCTGAGGAAAGTAGTGTGCCAACCTATGAAAAAGTTAGCAGCAGACTGTGACAAAGCGCTATAAAGAAGCATGATTAATTAAAATGCATGTCTTTGATATTTTAAACTGATATTTCCAAACCATGCAACTGAAAACTAAAAAAAAATAAAGTTGAATACAAGCATCATTCCTTCAAGGTAGTGTATTTTAACAAAAGGAGGGGAAAGAAGTACCTCTCTTTCTTTGAGGGTTCTCTTTGAGCTTTGAAAAATCATAATTGCTAAAGAAGACAGTATTGGAACTACATTGAGTCATTATTTTTTATTGAATATTGAAGGAGAATAAGTACTTCAAAGCCCACTTCTTTCCCTTAAACCAACACTTACTCCAAATGACCAACTCCCTCAATCACCCATAACAAAAAAAAAGTTTATACTTGACATTTGTAACACAATTTATATTTTAAAGTTCTCTGATATTTAATGTACCAGACATTGCTGCTTATCAGATGAGGAAACAAGGGACTGAAAGGTTTCTGAACCTCCAAGAACTGAGCAGAACTTGGAGGTTCTTAACCTCCAAGAACTGGTCTGCTCATCTCCTAGTGGGATTTTCTTTTCTCTCTCTTACATGGCATACTTCTCTGCCATCATTTCTAAAACTCTGAGGGGAAAAGGAAGCTAAATGTTAACATGCTGTGACCAGTAAACCAAAGATGCAGTGATTGCTAGTGGGCTCCAGCCTCTGCCCCTTGCAGGCGGTGGGGTCATATCCAGGGATACCAGCGTGCACGGCCCCTGACTGGTAGCTGCCCATGTAGAGTGTGGGGGCAGGTAATAGATGGGGAGCTTTTCCTGGTGCATCTAGCACCCAGTGCTCTCTGACTTCCAAGCTTTTGTGGTATGGGATTAACACTTGAAAAAGTGTTAATGTAAGTAGTTATGTAAGCATATTTCCTGTACTTAAATTCATAAGCCAAAGTGTTGGTGTGGAGACAAGGACACAGGATAGGAGTGAAGAGTCCTTATTTGAATGACTCCAGCCATCTAGCTTGGATTGCTGCCTTCTCTGACTTTAGAATCATGGACATTCCAGTCTGGTGTGGTGGCTCATGCCTGTAATCCCAGCACTTTAGGAGGCCAAGGCGTGTGGATCACCTGAGATCAAAAGTTTGACACCAGCATGGCCAACATGGCGAAACCCTGTCTCTACTGAAAATACACAAGTTAGCCAAGCATAGTGGCACACACCTGTAGTCCCAGCTACTCAGGAGGCTGAGGCACGAGAATCACTTGAACCTGGGATGCAAAGGTTGCAGTGAACCGAGATTATGCTGCTGCATTCCAGCCTTAGCAACAGAGTAAGACTCCATGTCAAAACAAAAAAAAAAACAAAAAAAAAAAACAAAAAAAACCACAACAAACCATGGACATTCCAAGTTGGAGTGGTGTTCAAGGCCACCAAAGTCACCTTCTAATCAAAGCACAAGTTCTTTCTCCAACGTCCTAGATAGGAATAGAAGAGTCACTCTTAGGGCTAAAGAAACTTCAGGAGGAGTTCAGGAGGCAGCCTGTATGCTATTTTGTGTTCTGTCAATTTTAGCAGATGGGCCAATGGCTTTTGGGGGATAACTCCTGAACAGAAGTCCGGCCTGTCATCTGCTGCAAACCTAGCAGGACCCTTCATCTCATGCTGTATCAAGCCAGTGTCCCTGCAGCGGTCCAAAGACCTGCCTCTGGCCCTGCACCTTCTTTGTCCCTGTCTCCACCTACTCTCTCTTTCTCACTCTGCTCCAGCCTCACCTCTCTCCCAGCAGTCTCTTAAATGTACCATCTTGGCCTTACCCCTGGCTGTTCCCTCTGCCTGGACTATCCTTTCCCCAGAGATCTGCAAGACTCACTCAAGCTTTGGCACAGAAGTGACCCAATCGGTGAGAGCTCCTCCTGTGACATTCTTATTTTTATTTTTTTAAAGAGAGAGATGGGGTCTCCATTGATCATCCAGGCTAGAGTGCACTGGTGCAATCATAATTCACTGAAGACTCAATCTCCTGGGCTTAAGCAATCCTCCCACCTCAGCCTCCTGAGTAGCTAGGACTACAGTCATGTGCTATCATGCCTAGCTAATTCTTTTAACTTACTCTGTTGCCCAGACTTGTCTCAAATTCTGGTCTCAAGTGATCCTTTTTCTTGGCCTCCCACAGTGCTGAGATTTCAGGTGTGAACCACCATGCCCAGCCTCTTATTTAAAATTATAACCTCCCCCCACCACACTGCATTCCCACCCCAACCCCATGTTACTGTCCCCTTTAACTTGCTCTATTGTTTTAAATCACTTTTTTTTTTACCTTCTATCACTCCAGATAACTTATATATTCAAGTTATTTGCTTCTGCTGGAAAAGCAGGCACATAGTTTGGAAATCGTGTCCGTTTTCCACTGACAGATTCCCAGGGGCTACAACAATGCCTGACATGTCATAGGTACTCAGGAAGTATTAATCAAATGAAGAATGAAGAAACAGATTTCCATCAATAACTGTGTATTGATGTTTGCTCTCATTCTTAGGTAGACACAGTCTTCCTCTCTAGGTGTTAGGATTAAAAATAGAGTCTTCAGAAAAGAGGCTGGACATTTGGAATCAGCAGATTTGGATCTGAGTTTGGGCCCAGCCCTCTCTACCTAGCTATGTGCATAGACACGTTGTTAAACCTCTCTGAGCCTCATGTTTCACACCTAAAAGTGGGTTTAGTAACTCCCATACTGACTTGCCATTGTAAGAAATAAGCATTTTTTAAATTAAGCACTAGATACCTAGGAGAAACATAATGCACTTAACTATTATTGTTAGAGTAGTAACAGCTGGATAAAGTTATGAATTGTTTAGAGATAAAATAACCAAAAATTAAAGGGAAGACAATAAGCCTTTCTGGACTGAGCTTTTAAAGTCTCTGTAAAAGCTGATTTGTTTATGTCTTCTCTACTACCCTTTGATTGTGCCATTCAGATTTATGAAGGCAATTGCTACAAATGTTTGTTGATAATGGAGTATGTACTCCTCATTACTCCTTTGGGTACCCGCATAGTGTGCTTACCATTTGGGGTCTCTGTGTAAGTTTAACCGCATCAGAGATACCTTCCCTGGCTACTCCACCTAAAATGGAAACTCCCTTCTTCAATAACTCCTTTCTCCTTTTAATCAGCTTTATTTTTCTCCATAGCACTTTTCATCAAGGCAAAGAAAATGTTATTTTTTCTTTGTTTATTTTCTGTCTCTCCAAAAGGCAAGTGAAAGATTTCATCTATTTTGATGACTGACATATCTTCAGAGCCTAGAGTTGTGCCTGCTCTCACTGAATTGAAGAAACTGCTCTTTATCAATCAGTTTTCCAAAAATACAGTTTGAAGATTTATCTTAGTGGCCTATGTCTAACCCAATAGCATGTGCCCGGGGTAAGACCTTCGTGTGCCCAGAATACTCCACATCTATGCCTGTCTCCTTTCTCTCTGAAATATGTCCCATTTTGTATAATAAATGACATGGTCACAATAGCCATGGAGTCCAGAAGAATTAACTATGACACAATCTCACATTAAAAGAACAGATGGTCTAGATGAGAAAAAGAAAGAAATTACCATTGATAGTAACAGCTAATAGTATTAAGTACTACTATATGCCAAGGGCTCCATGTAATTATGTCACTCGGTCACAACAACCTATGAAGTAAATCCCATTCCCATTCCCATTTAACATATGAGAAGTCTGAAGTTTAGAGGGCATAAGTAGATTCCCTGTGTTCTCACAACTAATAAAAGGCAGAGCTGGGATTCAAATCCCAAAAACAGATCTTTGAACTACTAGGCTCGAATTGCAAACACTGTGGTGGGGCTTTTCCATATGTGGCCTCATTTTATTCTGTGTTAATCTGGAAGGTAGTTATTAATTATCCCACTTTTTAAAAATAGTAAAATAGGCTTAGTTGTGTTAAGTGGCAGGATTAGGCTTTAAATCTAAAGTAAGCAAATTTATTTTTAAAAATTGTGAACAGGATGGTGTTAGGTATGAATCACCATGGGCTAAAGACATTTTATGTTACTAGCTTCCGTTATATTTTTACTACCTAATGTGTCACAAGGTATATAACTCAGCATTATAGACCAAAACACACTGCACTTACTCATAATCACCATGTACATAAATTTCAGGAGAACATTTTATTTGATTGAAACATGAAATGAGTAAACTTGAAAAAGCAAGGATAAACTAAATGCTTGTTAATAGATTTCCTCATGCTTATTCCCTGCTCTAGAGGTTAACTGATGTCTCTCTTTAGCTAGATCATCAATTTTAAGCCACTCTATTCTCTGTAGTCATCAGAGAAAAGGAGTATTGGGAGACCACTTGATTTGTCTCAACTTGTAAAATAATACAGTTGAGAAACTTTGTAAAGTTATTTCACGTGAAGTCACCTTCTTTATGAATGGGGCTACTCAATTTGTACTTAACAAACCATTTTCCCATCTTTCTTAGGTTAATGTGAGATTCCTTTGCAATAATAAACACACTCTTTTGGTAAAGTATAACGAGATATAATAATGGACTTCTTTGAAGGAGTTAGGATCAAGACTTAGGAGACTTGGGAAAATGTTCCAATTTTTGGTGCATACTGTACATTATCAACCCTGAACAACAGATGCATTTTAAGAGAAAATAAGCTCTTGGCAAGTTCCTATTTTTAGCTCAGTAACTAATGATGAATCAAAATGCTTCTTCAAACCCAATTACCCAATAAAAATTGCCATAGTAACCATCACATTACACCATACACCCTTCATGCTCACACCAAAAACTTCCTTAGGAACTGCTGACACTACCTCCTTGACACTGCCATCTGCTATGAGGGAGGAGATGGTGGGGGAGGTTGGCAAGGAAAAGGTAATTCTGTGTTTTGCAAATCCCTGGGGGAGGGGTCTTGGGGCTGAGATATACTGGTAGAAAAATTATTTTCTGTGGAACTCGATATTGGTTTTTACCATGAGCTTGAAGTGGCTCAACCCAGAAGCTTCAGGCCTAAATTTACAGTTGGTCATAAAGTGACCTCTTCCCTTTCTCCTTCCCACACTCTACAGCACTGTAAGATCACCCTCCCTGTTCTCCTTCTTCCAAGAATAATTGTTTCCTGGGTCTTTTCTTGGCCCACTCCTCTTCATTTGTCAGGTTTTATCTAAATATTTCATCCCCAGAGGTTTTCCCCTGACTACTTAATTTAAATGAAGGTTCCCAAAGGATGTCCCATTGGGAAGGGGCCTTATTTGTCTTATTTGTCACTGGAATCTAAATGCCTTGGTCATACTTGGGACTCAATAAATGCTTATAAAATGAATGAATGAGGGAGGAATTATTTATGGATAGTCATTATCAACATTCACCTAATAACCTGGATGGTACAAAGTAATTAAATCCATTGATTAGGTTTATTTGACACGTTCATTCATTCATTCAACTGCATTACTGAGAGTAACGCATATTTGTTAGTTGTTAGAAGTTAGGTCTTCTGAGAAGCAGACTCTGAGAATGAGATGAGTTTGTAGGAAGCTTACTAGGGATTCTGTTGGGATCAGTACCCACAGAGGAGAAAAGTTGGAAGCAGAAATAGACAAGTTGAGCTGTGATGCAATTTCAACAGAGACCACAGTCAACACCATGGAGAGTTCTGAAGCTGGGATGACCTTCCTGGGATGTTCTGAGTTCCATTATGATCCTTTATGCCTCCATGTTAATAAGGTTTTGAGCATGACCTTGGATAAGAACAGCTGAGGTAATTCTCAAGGTAGTCCTGGCAGCTGAGGACTGTCTGCCAGAAGCAATCCTAGGAGGACATATCCATCTTTCCTGAAGGGAGACCTGGTGGCTCATCACAGGATCCACCACGGTGCACCCCTTGTACCTCTAGGATCCACTTCTTCATACTGCTTCTGAGAGCTGTTTGTGTATGATCCTGGTAGGCTTCTCTTCTTTGGGGAAATTTAAAAGAGGAAGATCAGTGGCACAAATTACAGTCCCCACTGCGGCAGCTGAGTCTTGGGGGCACGAACCGACATACATTATTCTAGATTCCCTTCACACTCCACTAGTACCTCTGCTGGTCTTGCGGTTTACCTGGTGGCATGACCCAGACCCTAACCTCTGAGTGCTCTGAGCCTCTGGGCACCATGCCTTTCTCAGGCCATGGAAAAACCCATTCCAGATGGTGATTCTTCTTGTCTGTTGGTCACTTGACATGAAGAAGCCAGCATGTTCAGGTGAAAGTCATGGTTTAGAGCTCAGTGGGACTCTTGCTCTGTCACCTGATGACAACATTCAGTTTTGGCAACCTGGAACTGTAAAGCAACAAAATGCAGAGTTTCTGGCTCTGAGATGCCGGGCTCCCCAAATGGGTTCCTGAGAGTGACGCTAACTGGGGCCACTCCTGCCACTACCCCCTTGTTCCCCTGACCATGTATTCTACCTACCAGGGACACAGCACCATTTAGAGGCCTTTGATATACAGTGTCCACTATGTCCTGGAGGGTGACACCCCATCCTCAGGGAGTATTGACTGCCAGATGGCTCTTCAGCTGTACCCTCACCAGGGTGCTACTGCATTCTACCTTGGCATCAGCTTCTGGGGGTAGAGTCAGTTTTGGAACCAGAGGATCCCACAGTTTTATGCCCATTCTTGCACCCCATCTGCTGTAAGGGAGGTCCCTTGGTCCAACAGAACACCTGGAGGAACCTACAGTATTCTCCCCAAGCCGGGTCTTTCGATACACATCACTCCCCAAAGCTATAACAAAACTACCCCAGGCCCATACTGTCACCTCCACTTTTAGATGATTAAAGCTAGCCTTAGAAGAAACACTATTAAATGTTATTAAAGCAGAGCCCTTGCTGTCCCATCCCCTGGGGGTCAGGCACTGAGAATGTGGTGAGAAGGGCAGCTTTGACAGTGACCTGCTGGCCAGGGTCCATCCAGCAGGGGAAAGAGTCACTTGATTCTTGCAGTTTCCATCCATAAAGCACTCTAGATGCAATGCTTGGCAGGCCCTACATAAAGAGGGGAGGGAATTGAATCAGTGTTCACTCTGGTCTTCAAAACATATCTAATTTGCCTGTCTGTGAATATTTATAGACTTTATTTCCACAGCAATGTTGAAAATGTCCTGTGTCCACATGAGGAGCCTTTTCAGAAAGTATACCTGATTCTTTTCTGACAGCCAGCAACTCATGGGTCATTAATTCTTTTTTAATTCTTTTTTTTTTTCATTCAGTAAACTTTTATTATGCACCTTTCATTGCTAAGTACTCTGCCAGGGGCTGTATGTGTTGATCCTAGATTAGAGACTCAGAAGACTGGATTTTCCAAGGTATACCTCTTTTGCTCACTTCTACATCTGTTTCATGTGTTTTGATTGGATTTTGACGCATAGTCTATTTTGCAACTTAGGTGAAACCTACACTAACTTGGAATCACTGCTTCACTGGGGTTAGGTTTTAAAACCAACAGCTGAGTAAAAATCGTGCTTTTAAAAAAATCTTTCAAATTCCCACAAAAATCAGTAAATGGATGTATCATATTTCAGCAAGTCCAGGATAGCCAGATTTCCCTTCTGTATGGTTGAACTCAAGATAAAGCAGTTGGCTTGTATTTAGGTAGCATGATTATGGAAAAGATGTAACTTTAAACCTAGTGGCACACCGAGTCCAATGGAGTGAGCACACTATTGGAGGCCACAACTTGAAACAAACTATGGATCCCTATCTTCTCACTCCATGTCAAATGCTCATGAACAGACAGCATCGCTGGAATTATTTAAAGTGCTTTATTTCCTCCTTTCCTCTCCTTTTCCTTCCTTTTTCTTACCTGCATTTTTCTTCTCTTCTTTCTGTATCTATTTCTCTCTCCCTCTCTCTTTTTTTCTCTCTTTTTCTCTTTCTTTCTCTCCCCAAATTTTCAATTAAAATCTCATACAAGCTAAAGACACAGATGTGAACATACCACTACATTATAATATGTTACTTTATACAACTCAAATTCAAAGAGAGAAACTTCCTCCAAAACCCTATGCAAATTTGACAGAACTCTGGACCTGGCTCTTTGGTTTCCTTGCAAATATTAGTTGGATTTTCTTATGCACATGATCCCCTAGAAGCAGCATCTCCCACTAACACTCAATTTATTAACATTGATACTAATAAGAATTCTTTGGTGGTGACATCTCTAGCTCGAATGTTCAAGGAAGTGTTTGTGACCTCATAAAATAAGAAAGTCCATATATTGTGAGGTTCAGAATTGGATACACTGACATGAAGTGGATTTTGGAATCCATACTCTCAGCTCCATTGTAAATATGTAATTCTTGGGCAAGTTAGGTAAGCTATCTAAGCTATCTTTCTTTTTCATACAAAACAATGAAGTCTTACTTTGGAAGATTGGGATGAGGATTTAAGGAGGTAATGGTACTATTATGTGAGGCATTTAGGTATGGCAATCTCTTGGTTCTCTCCTTGCTTCCCCAACCATGTGCAGCAGCTCCAACCTTACCATCCTATTCTCCAGCAATTCTGGGCATTTTTTTACTTCTCCAAATGCTTTCTGCATTTTCTTGCCTTTCTACCCATTGCTCCTTTAAAACACTTTCCCCATCCTTGCTTTCCTAACTTCTATATATTATTCATGAATCAACTCAAATGTTACCTCCTCTAGGGAGCCTTCCTGGATTTCTTACCATCTATAGATTCTACTGTAATGCACTATCTTTACAGCATAGTATAGTTAGTGCTTAAAAGGGCAGTCTTTGTGTTAATCCATTCTCATGCTGATATGAAGAAATACCCAAGACTGGGTAATTTATAAAGAAAATAGGTTTAATTGGCTCACAGTTCCGCATACCTGGGGAGGCCTCAGGAAATTTACAATCATGGTGGAAGACACCTCTTCACAGGGTGGCAGAAGATAGAATGAGTGCCAGCAGGGGAAATGCCAGATGCTTATAAAACCATCAGATGTCCTGAGAACTCACTCACTATCATTAGAATAGCATGGGGAAAAGGGGGAAACCACCCCATGATTCAAATACCTCCACCTGGTCACTCTCTCAAGCAATGGCCCAAGCTGATGTTGGCCCCTTTTAGCCATGACCGGGGTTCAGAGCGCTAAGTCCTGAGGCTGCACAGAGCAGCAGGGGGCGGTCCTTGGCCTGGCACAGGAAACCATTTGTTCCTCCTAGGCCTACAGACCTGTGATGAGGTAAGGAGGCTGCTGTGAAGGTCTCTGACATGCCCTGCAGACATTTTCCCCATTGTCTTGGTGATTAACATTCAGCTCCTCGTTACTTATGCAAATTTCTCCTGCTGGCTCAAATTTCTCTCCAGAAAATGGATTTTTCTTTCCTCTTGCATTGTCAGGTTGCACATTTTCTGAACTTTTATGCTCTGTTTTCTCTTGAACCTTTTGCCACTTAGAAATTTCTTCCACTAGATACCCTAAATCATCTCTCTCAAGTTCAAAGTTCCACAGATCTCTAGGGCAGGGGCAAAATGCTGCCAATCTCTTTGTCAAAGCATAGCAAGGGTCACCATTGCTCCAGTTCCAAAGAAGTTTCTCATCTACATCTGAGACCACCTCATCCTGGACTTCATTGTCCATATCACTATCAGAATTTTGGTCAAAGCCATTCAACAAGTGTCTAGGAAGTTCCAGACTTTTCCACATTTTCCTGTCTTCTTCTGAGCCCTCCAAACTTTTCCAACCTCTGCCTGTAACCTAGTTCCAAAGTCACTTCCACATTTTTTAGTATTCTTACAGCAGTACCCAACTCCTGGTACCAATTTATTGTATTAGTCTGTTCTCACACTACTATGAAGAAGTACCCAAGACTGGTTAATTTATAAAGAAAAGAGATTTAACTGACTCAGTTCTACATGGCTGGCTGGAGAGGCCTCAGGAAACTTACAATTATAGTATAAGGAACTTCTTCGCAGGGCAGCAGAAGAGAGAATGAGTGCCGGCAGGGGACATGCCAGATGCTTGTAAAACCATGAGATCTCGTGAGAACTCACTCATTATCCCAAGAACAGCATGGGTGAAACTGCCCCATTGTTTCCATTACCTCCATCTGGTCCCACTCTTGACACCTGGGGATTATTACCATTCAAGGTTGGATTTGGGTGGGACACTAAGCCAAACCATATAAGTCTCTGAAGCCTGACTTGCTGAGCTCCAAATGTGTATGGAGGGGTGAGCTGAAGCAAGGTACTTAACATGTCTTTGCTTCAGCATCCTCACATATAAACTGGGGATTAGGATGACCATGCATCCCTATTTTCTTATGAAAAATGAGGTTTAGACCTCTGGCCCTAACAGAATTACTACAAACAACCATTTTCATTGTCAAAACCATTCTGATTGGACAATAAATCATATAGTCACCCTAATAATAATAGTAGCACCTACCTCATTGGCTGACTATATGAATTTAATCGGTAGCAATGCCTATGACACAGTAGATATTCAATAAAATCAGCTGTTCACTGACAGGTATCAATTGTCTCAGTGTACCTCTGTCCTAGCACTCATTCCTCTGTGTGGTAAGTGCATGTCTAATTGTCTGTCTTCCTCACCAGACCTGGACTACTTGAGAACAGGGAGATCATCTATCATGATCATATTTGTACCCTCAGTGTGCAGTTCAGTGGATAGCTTTAAAGTCACATATACAAAAATAAAATAAATCCCTATCACAGGATTAGAAATTTGGAAATGTTTGAAAGATAATTGCTATATTTTGCAAACAAAATAGATTTATAAATGAAGCTGCACACCTATCATTTATCTGGCAATAATTTACTGAGCTTCTACTATGTGCTGGTGACTGCTAAGCTCTAGGAAGTTTCTCAGTCTTCAAACTATTGATATTTAGAGCTAGATAATTTTTTTTTTTTTTTTTTGAGACAGAGTCTCACTGTCACCCAGGCTGGAGTGCAGAGTGGCATGATCTCAGCTCACTGCAAGTTCCACCTCCCAGGTTCACTCCATTCTCCTGCCTCAGCCTCCTGAGTAGCTAGGACTACAGGTGCCTGCCACCATGCCCGGTTAATTTTTTGTATTTTTAGTAGAGATGGGGTTTCTCCATGTTAGCCAGGATGGTCTCGATCTCCTGACCTCGTGATCTGCCCGCCTCGGCCTCCCAAAGTGCTGGGATTACAGGCTTGAGCCACCGCACCCGGCCTAGAGCTAGATAATTTTTTTGTTGGGGGAGGGAAGATTGTCTTGTGCAGTGTAGGATGTTTGGCAGCCTCTGTGGCCTTTACCACTATATATGCCAGTAGCACGTGCCCTCTCCAGATATGACAACCAAAAATGTCTCCAGGCATTGTCAAATGTCTTCTGGCAAGTAAAATAGTCCCCATCTGAGATCACTAATAAGGAGGTAGGACCTGCCTCTTTCACCTTAGAAATGGTGCTAGGAGTCTGGGAGATCTAGTACTTGCAGATTTTGCCTGACGAAAACCATGCATGGGATCCTGACATAGTTCATATAGTCTTCTTATTTCCTCCCTGAGTAATTAGTATTCATAAAAAGCTAATTCAGTAATACGTGTTTTTTTTAGCTAAAAGTGTTTAATCATTGAATTTAACAAATATAACATATCTGCATATTTTATTTTTTTTTTACTGTTTGTACATTCATTCATTATTGTGTGCCTACTGTTTGCCAGATGGTTTCTCTTCATTTGGGATTTTATATCCTTTGGACATGATACCTTTTTCCTCTCTTCTTTGGTATAATAAGCAAAGAATCATATACATCAATTGCAGATAAGTCATGAATGGTTCTAAAAGATTAGTATCATCAAGAAACTGAAATCCTCTCTGAGCACAAAGCCTCCATGGAAAGGTTGTCTTCCGGCCTTGGCACTCACCCATGCCTTTCTTGGGAAATTATTACAAGTCTTTTGGAAACCCTCTGTTTTGACATTTCTCATGGAGATCTAAACAGGATTGATGAGAGAACCACTTGTTATCTGTGTTTCCTGCCACTCCTTCCCTTTTTATCAATGTTGCCCAGCATTGTTGATGACCTAGGCAGTGATCTATCCACTAAGCCACCAGGGATTGTGACTGTGAAAATGCAAGCTTCCTAGATTTCATGTTTCATATGCAAATGGAAAAAAAAAAAACACACTAAGGTCTAGAATCCTGGCATGTTTAGATGGACTTTTTAGGTAATAGATCCTTTATTAATAATAGTAAGTCATGGGGAAAAATCTCATCATTGCCAGAGTAAATAAACTTGAAAAAGCCCCACTGCCCAGGAAATCATTCTTTTGATAAGGGCATCTGATTTTTCCCTTGAGCCACAAGCACACAGAGGTCACTGTTGCCTCTTCAGTGCCTCTCCTGCCAAATCTCCTAGTGGCTCCTACAGACAACCACAGGAGTGTCCTGTCAACAAAGATCTACTGAGTGACTGCTGTGTGTCAAATACAGGAATACATCAAAGAGTTTGCTGGCAGGAAATGTGAGATGGTGGCAGTCTTAAAGATACGGTGCTTTCAGGGAAAGAGAAGCTGCTGCTTGTGCATTGTGAAGCATGCTGAGGAAGTAGTTGTGTGTGTGTGTGTGTGTGTGTGTGAGAGAGAGAGAGAGAGAGAGAGAGAGAGGGAGGGAGAAAGAGATAATTTGGAGTGGGAGCAGGGAGACATTTACGGAAAAGGGAACCAAATGTGCAAACACCAAGGTGTGGTTCATGTATTATTCAGGGTTCCAGCAGGAAACATTCAAAGGAGTAATTGAAGTGAGCTGAAGCAAAGTTTTGAGATGGGATTAAGGGAACCACAAGACTTGATGAAGCACCCATGGACTAGCTGCAGAGGAAGCTGTTTTCACTCCTATGGACCTGAAGGGGCAAGGGGAGGGATGGTATTGCCAGGGTCTTACAAGAGCTCCTCTACTGTAGAGGAATACAGAAATTGCACAAACTCCAGCACAGCAGGATAAGCAATTGCCCGAGATCTTGCTGTCTCTCGTTCCTGATTTTTCTGTCTTCCTCTTCGACTAGCCATGGCAAAGCCCAAATGGAAACTAAAGATGAAGAAACTTGATAGATACAGTCCAGAGATATCAACTTTTCTGGGCAAAGAGTGGGACACAGAAGGGCAGTTTTTTTAGAGGCCAAAGGAAAATAGCCAGCAAAGTTGGTCCAGTTAACTCCAAGTTATCCTGTGTGATTAGAAGCCAGGAAGCACACAGGGAAGAAATAAGTCGGGAGAGGGAACCAGAGAGGAGAGGGAAAGCACCAAATCCCAAAGGCTCCTTCATAGTCTCTGCCCAGTGCTTTAGTGTGGAGGCAGCCTGCATGAGGACAGCAGGACAAGCGGCTGCCATTTTGGGGTATTTACTGTGTATCAGGCAAATACTAAGTATTTTGTATATAGCGCTTCCAATGGCCTCGTTTAGCCCTTGTAGCCACCCAGGAAGAATCCTCATGCACTGACTGCGAAGTTCCAATTCCTTTGATAATGACTTGACAAGTGCTGCTTCATTGTATGCTCTCAGTAACTTTAGGCCATAAAGATTTATTTATTTCTTTTTCATGTGAAGAGACTGTAATTTCACTGGAATATGAGATCTAGGGGGACAGAGACTTGTTCTGTATCCCCTGAGCCAGGGGTAGTGTCTGGCACATAGTATATAATAGGTCACCACCAGTAAGTTAAAAACTGAAATAGACTCAGAGGTTCTCAGAGGTGGAGTTTTGGAGTAAATTCTGACTTCCAAACTCTGAAATCCCTAAACCACAGAATGATCCCAGCCAGTTGAGGGGGGAGGAAGTACACTTCCCTTCATCTCTGTGGGTGTCCACGAGAATCTAATTTAGCAGAGGCCTTCCCTAAGAGAAGGCTGCCTGGTTCACAGCCCTTTAGTCTCTCCCCCCAGAAGGACTGCATATTGTCTGTAAGCTCCAAGAGGGCAGGATATGTGTTTGTTTGGTCCACATACGTATAGCCCTAGCACACTGCTTGACCTATAGGAGGCACTCAGTAAATATTTGATGACTCTACGGATGACTAAGAAGTAGCACTGTGATGAATAAATGCGAGCACTGTGCAAAGCACTGGGGCTAACAGAGTTCATAATGGGCGAGACTGATCACCAGCATGTAAGAGCAATAGTAGATGCCTATACAGGGTACAGGTCAAGAGATCAAAAAAGAAAAGAGTAATTGACCAGGATGAGGCTTGACCTCCATGAATTGAATAGATGATTGTCAGACAGATGAGGAGGAAGCTGCAGAAAAAAACATGCCAGAAAAATGGCATGGCTTCAACAAAAAAGCATGGGAGGTGGAGTGGGAATGGGAGGTACATGTGAGACTTCCAGGGACAGAACAAAGAAAGATAAAGCTGGGGAGGGTGTTGGGAGGCAGATCACAGGCAACCTGTATGCTACACTGTGAAGTTCAGACTTGCTGCAAATGCCCTGCCCTGTACCTACTTACCATGCCTGTTCTTTGCTCGTGTAAGCCTAATCCCTCCATGGTGCGCTAGACTACATTATCCTCTCACCTGCTCGAGGATTTCACTCTTGCAAATCTTCCCCCACCCTTTCCAGATAACTGTGAAGACCAAAAGGAAACTTTTTTTTCTCTGCGGTTACTCCAGCATGATGGGGGAGGAAAGACTCAACAAGTCTTGTTGTTGTTGTTTGTTTTTATTTGCAAAGAGCCAGGCAGTAAATAAGTAAATATTTTAGGCTTTGCCAACCACATAGTTAATTTCCCTCCCCCTCCTCTTCCTCTCCTCCTCCTCTACCTCCTCCTTCTTCTTCCACATTTCTTTAAAAATGTAATAATTATTCTTAGCTCACCCATAATCTGTGGACCCTAGGAGAAAAGCATGGATAGAACTCCTCCTCGTCTTCCCAGAACTGTCCAGGTTTTAAAATAAAGCCCTGTGTCCCAGTGAAACCAAGACAGTCAATCACCCTGGTACCACTTACTAGCTCTGTGACCTTGGTCAATTATTTAACCTCTCTGAGCCTCACGTTTCTTTTCTGTGAAATGGAGCTAATAAGCCCAAGCAGGGTTGTTATTGGACTGTCCATAAAATAACATGTGTAAAGGGTAAAGCACAGGATCTGGAAAACAGTTGGCGTGTGAAAACAGAGGTTCTCCCCAAGTCCCCTTCTGAAGAGGTTGGCAGGATTTCTAAATGGTAGAATTAAGTCAGGCTACAAAACCCTCCTGGAATAATTATGGCTACAAGTTTTGTCCACTTCTCTGAATACAATAAATAGACATTTTGAATGTGTTGATATCTTAAACTACTTTGCATTAGCATAATTTTTCTTTAAAATTTGTGCAAAAATTTCTTCATCATTTTTACCTAGTCTATTTTAAAATGTTATAATCACTTCTTTCATTTTTTCTCAGTTAGAGGTCTTCTTATTTTTAGCCTTTAACATTTTTACTTCTTCCTTAATGTTTGTGTGTGTGCATGTGTGTGTGATGGTGTTTCACTCTTGTTGCCCAGGCTGGAGTGCAATGGTGCGATCTTAGCTCACTAGCTCACTACAACCTCCACCTCCTGAGTTCAAGCAATTCTCCTGCCTCCACCTCCCAAGTAGCTGGGATTACAGGCACCCACCACCATGCCTGGCTAATTTTTGTATTTTTAGTAGAGATGGGGTTTTGCCATGTTGACCAGGGTGGTCTTGAACTCCTGACCTCAGGTGATGCACTTGCCTTGGCCATCCAAAGTGCTGGGATACAGGCGTGAGCCACTGTCCCCAGCCTTAGTTTTTAAAATTCATTTATTAAAAAAAAAAAACACAAAAACTTATATCCCTGTTCTTGTTCTTTTCATTCTATTTTTCAAAATTCTTTTTTTGTTATCACTTGAAATGACTATTTTTTCCCTTCTTACTTTGCAATTTCTCGGGATATTATTCTTGGAATTCAAGTTGTTAATAGAGGTTTTTCATCATTCAGTTTCACTTTTTTATTATATGCCAGCTGAGTTCAGCAGGCCTCTTTTTTTTTTTTTAACTTTTCTTAGATTTTTACTTAAGTTTACTACTTTATTGCTGTGTTATTTTTTAAGCTTCACTATGAACTATTTATAATTCTTTCTCCAATTCAGCATTTGCTATTTATAAAGGGCGGGCAGGAAGCATGACCACAGAGCCAACAGCTGTGGGAAGAGCCCATGACTCTGGCAGAGGATGTCGGTGGGGACTGTTTGTCCTTCCTCTTGTCTCTGCAGCTACTCCTATGGATTTTCTTCCTCTTTTATCCCTTTCTTCACTGAATCCTTAAAGAGTTTAACCTGTGCAATAACTATTCCTGAAGTGGCCTTTCTATAACACATACCCAACCAAGTCGCTTACCTGCTAAATCCCTGCAGTAGGTCACTGTAGTGACATACAGGCAATGAAAACAATAATAATGACAATAACTGCAACCACAGTCAATACATATTGACTAACGATTGTGTTACAGGTCTTTTGTTAATTTCATCGATTATCCAACATTTTGAGGAAGGTATTCCTGTTTTCCAGGTAAGAAAATTTGGGGGTCAAAAAAGTTGATTAACTGAGCCAAGTTTACATAACGAGTAAATGGCATTATTAGAAGCCCAAATTCTTTGCCACTAGGCTAAACTGCTAAGCTCTATGCGTAGCACAGAAAATCACACTTTTAGTATCCACTCCTGTAGTGAGGATAAGGACTTTCTACAGTCCCCCTGGGGGTAAATGGCAGCAACAGGACTGAAGGCTACTCTGTCTGATCTCTAAGCACCCCCTCTACTCTTTTCCCTGCATAGTGAATAATGGACATAAACATTCTTTGTAAAGCACCGTAAATATAGAAGACTTTAATACTTCATGGTCCTCTGGGATATTTCTTAACCTGGAGGAAGAACATCTCCATGGTGCATCATTTATCCAGAAATAAAAGAAAAATATTACACCATAATTTTCCAAAGTTATGGAAAATCAGATGACCTCATATTTCAATATATATCTAACATTTATTGGGCATTTGTTAGCTGCTAGAAATATTCATATGCAGTATATATATATATAAAAAATGTATATATATATATTTGTATATATAGTATATGTATATATTAGCTAGAAATATATACACATATATATATAGTATTAACCTCACTTCTATGAGGCAAGGTTTTATTACCATTGGTCATATCAGAAAGTTGAGGCTCATCGAGACATAAAGTGACTTGCCTAAATTCACATGGCTAGCAGGTGGTGGAGCTGAGGGATTCAAACTCAGGTCTCCGATTACAAAAGCTCCAGCATCTGGCAGGTGCAAAGGCTTTTAGTGGGAAGCTGCCCCACCCACTCTCTCAGGATCCCCACCTCCCGCAGATTCCAGACACCCCTGAGAGCTGTGGAGAGCATCTAATCTCTTTCTGGGTTTTCTCCCTCACTCCCCATCCTCAGGCTTTGAGGCAGAATAGCCCAGGTGGTAATCACCGCTCCAGAATTTTTTAAGCTACTTGGCTTTGGGCAAGTTACTCTCAGGGCCTTAACTTTGCCATTTACAGATGGAGATATTGTGATGTGCTTGAGAACACCTTTGTGAGGAAAGGGTTAAACATTCAGGCCCTAGACAGAAATGGGACCTAGGTCACAGTGAAATCTCCATGAACATCTTAATTGAATCAAGTAACTATTTTATTATTATTATTATTATTATTATTATTATTATTATTATACTTTAAGTTCTAGGGTACATGTGCACAATGTAACTATTTTAACGATGCATTTGAAGACCCTTTCCCTGCCTTAGGTGGCTCTCTTTTATTTCCTGGAAGCCAATGTTGTCTTCTGGACTGTGCTGGAAAGGCCTGCAGACAACATGCACCTCCTTACCAAGACTCTTTCCCCTTTACCGGGCTCTAGAACTGATCTGTAAAAATGACCGAATCCTAGGGTGCGTGTGGCAAGCCTGGATTTGTTGATGGGGTGAACTGTTGCTGTGTTAGTCCAGCAGAGACTCAAGCATGGGGTTGGTGAGCACAGCTGTTATAATTCAGGCTCTGACTCCCATTACCAGGGTTCACACCTCAGCCTTACCACTTGCACCATTCATTATCTCAAGCAAACGATTAAACTTCAAGCTTCAGCTCCGGCATCTACAAAATGCTTATGTTATAGTGTCTACCATATTGGGCTATGGTGAAGACTAGATGAATTAAAATATGCAAGGCACTTTGAATGATTCCTGGCACATATTTAGTGCTCTGCTTAACAAATGCTAGCTATCTATTAGAGAATAAGGCCAACACTTCTCCAGTCAGGCTCATTTACCTGCATGTAGGAGATCTTTACCTACCATTTCTCCCATACACCCAGCACGTTGTGGCAAAATATTAAACCTGCTTCCTTCCTTGTCCAGTATTTATTTACTAAATTATACCCCTGTCTCCTGACTGGCTTTGTTTTCTCTGAATATGAAAGGTCTCCATCAGATCCTAGCCAGGTCTTGCTTAGACCCCACCCTCCTGTACTCAATTTCCAGGCCTGCCACTGTGGAGCTGTTTAACTTTAGAGATGTTCCTTAACTTCTCTGATCCTAAGCTCCCACATATGTAAAATAAACATAATAATGGCTTCTTCCTCACTGAAATTAAATAGGAACATGTATGAAAGGCACTTTGTAAAGTGTTCTGCCCTTAATATAAACTCAATTAAAGTAAGTCATACTTGTTATTACTTAGTCTCCCAATTTCAGTTTTAACATCCTCCAAAATTTATGGTAAAACATCAGTCCTAAAGACAAACCAGGGTAAAAGATCCACAAAAGAAAGTATTGGAAAATATCCAAATGCAAATCAGTACTGGATTGCAACACATCGTTCCTTTACTTTCTGTCTATTGTTTAAAAGAAAATGAACTCAAGGCACAGATCCAGCAGTCACTTTCCCAGAGCTAGTCTTTCCACGCACACAATCACACTTGAGTGGATGCTTCAGGGAGGCCCAGAAATAGGTGGAAGCATCTTCTTTCCACTCTGAATAAAGCAGGCCTTTCCAGCCTTCAACAGCTTGGGCTGCAGACTGTGGGGATGTTCCTCGTACAAAGTGTGCTGTGAAGAAACTATAGTGCAAGTTCCTGTGGCACCAGAAAACACACAGTGAGTGCAAAGTGGAGAGGAGGGGCCCCTCAGGACACCCCAGGGAGCTATCCCCCTTTCCCACCTCCACTCTGGGGAGTTAGACCCTTAAAACACAAATCCTATATCAACAGGGAAGCTGGCTCTGTGAGTGTTTCCAACTTTGAACTTCCTGGCATCAAACAGCAGTGCCCATGCTGTCTCTATCACCCCAGCTTCATGGAGAACCTTTCCACTCCCGGGGTTGGGGGAATGAGAAGGGGAAAGTGAAGAGGGACTCTTCTTCCTGTTCCAGAAGAATTCATAGAGGACTTCTCACCTCAGAGTGACAACTTTCCTCCTTCTGATGATCACAAAACTGGACCAAAGAGGTGGGCAATTGGAATTCACTCATGTTAGTGTGCCAACTCGGTTAGATTCTGCAAGTGTATGAAGCACTGTGATGCTAGGTCCTGTGCTAGGAGATAAGAGACAGTGGCCACAAGCTCTGCCCTGGAGACCTTTCAGAGTCTGCTTTTGAAAGCTTTTCCCCAGTGGCTCTCTGCTCCGGCCACAGTGGGCCTCATGCTGGGCTGGAGTGGGGTCTTGCTTCTCCTGCCTCAGAACCTTGGAACTTTTCTGTGCCTGGAATGCTCTTCCCAAATGAGGATGACTCCCTCACTTCTTTCAGGTCGTTGCTCAAATGTCTACTTGTGAGAGAGGCCTTCTCTGAACTCCCATTCAGTTAGCGGTCTTGCCCCTGTTCCATCACTTTCATCCTCCTTATGCTGCTCTATTATTCTTCATGGCACTTATCACACTCTCACACTACTGCCACCACCATGTGTTAAATATTCCTTGGTTTACTTGTTTATTGCCCATCTCCCACCACTAGAATGACAGCAGGACATTACGTGCTTTGTACACTGCCAGTTTGTAAAACTGTGCCTGACACATAGAACTCATTCCATAAATGATTTGAAATGGATTAAATAATAGAAGTGAGGGTTTAGGAAGGCTTTTCAAATATAGTTTACAAATGTATAAGGGCAGGAAAAAAATGATTAATAAATATTTCTCAAGTATCTCACACCTAGCACATCAATTCTGGGTCAGAGGTGGCTTACAGATAGGGTGGGACCTGAGGGATCCAGGTAGAGCCATAGGTTGGAGGGATTACAAAGTACAGCCAATCTGAGATGGTCATCACCATATGCACTTAACGCTTCATGGAACTACAAATCTGCTACTGCCACAATGGAGTGGTATTTCCTTCAAAACATTTAGCAAAAATTAATAATAGTAACAATGAGCCGTTCAGGCATTTTTAGATAATTACTAGATACTAAAACAGAAACACTTATTTTAAAGTTGTTTGTGAGGTCAGTTACTGACCAAGATCAAGAGACTCTATCTGGATGGTCTTTTCTGTATTCTGTTTTTCCCATTGGTTCCAGACCTCAGGGTTTGTTCTACTGGCTGCGTAAGTTTTAAACATCCTGCTGTGCTTCTCAGACTCTCAGTCACCTCTTTTGGAATCTGCAAATGCTCCCAGGAAGGAAGAAGCCCCAAATGCTAGGGTCACCGGTCTAGGTGTAGATCTTGACACCTTATGGGTTTGTACTGCCTTGTTAGATCTCCACAAGTGAGTTTATTTGAATAACTTATTCTTATTTCAGCACACACACAGACACACACACAGTTACACAAGTGTGTGCAGACTTATGTACTTCTTTTTATTTATATATGTGTATGTATATATGTATATATATTTCTTCATATTTTAAGCATTAGGATCACATTGAATTTATAGATTTCTATGTTAAGTGCAGTTTAAAATATTACATTTTACTTAATTCATCAGAGATTTGCTAGTGTCATTAAGTATTTTAAATGCAATTTTATATTATTTTTATTTACACAGACCACAGTTCATTCAGCCATTTCTCTTACTGTTAAAAACATACAGTTTCCATTTATAAATTTTTCATGAATTAAGCTATGATGAATGTTCCCTAACAGAAGTTTCTAGTGCTCTGTCTGATGATCTCCTGAAGACAGATTTCTAAAGGTTGGGTCAGGGGGTCAAAAGAAATGAGTCAAATTTTGCAACATGTTGCCAATTTTCTTCTCATAAATATTATAGTAAAGTTTCTTCATATCATCAAGGTATCAGATCGGTTTTATTAATAAGAACCAGTTTTCTTTAATTTGAGACTTTGCTCACATTTTTCTCCTTAGACTAGAGCAGTATTCTCCTTTATTTTTTCCCGCTTTTAATAGTCTCATCTTCCACATTTAGCTCTCATCCACTGGCACTTATTTTTGCATATAGTATGAGGTGACTATCAGTCCATTTTTTTTCCCTGTAGTTGACCAATTATCTTTTTTGGGAAAATTTTCTTTCCGATTAAACCTTTGATCTTTGAGCTACATGTATCATGTACAAACTTGTCACAATTTTTATTGTCTGTCTCTATACAATATACTCTACTTTATTCCATTAATTTTGCAGTTTGGTTTTTCTCTGCTGTGACAGTTTTAATTATCATGGCATTATAGTACATGTACCTTCTGGTTGGTCAAGACTCCCCTCTAATCTCTTTTGTTAAAAATTTCTTTGATATTCTAACTCATGTATTCTTTCAGATATACTTTTCAATCACCTTTCAAGTTCCAAATAAAAATTCCATGTGGGTTTTTGATTGTAATAATATTAAAGCTGTAAATCATCTTGAGTCATGTATATATATAATTACATATTATAACTATTAACACAGTTAATAATAGCATTTTTCACAGAAATACCTCTCCTCTTTATCTTTTGTAAAGTCATGTACTTTTTTTTCTTTTCTAGCTCTCATGCATTTGTTAGTATTGTTTAAGAATAGTTTTGGTGTTTTATCTTACCAATGCTATTGTAAGATCATTGTTCTGGTATATTTTATAAATGATGAGTACTGGTACATAGGAAAGCTCTTCACCGATTTATTTAGCAAATATCTAGAACTTATTAAGTACTGAACAATTAATTGACACTATGCTGAGCATTTATTCACTGTGCTGGATACTAGTTGTCCATTAATGGCTAAAACAAACATCATCTCTATATTATTAGAACTCAGAATCCAGTGTGGCAGATAGGCATCAACTAACCAAGCAAGCAAATACATATATAATTACAATTTGTGATAAATTCACATGGTGCAGCAATAAAGTATAGCAGGGAAATCCTACTCCGATATAGTGATCAGGGAGTGTCTATCTGAGAAAACTATAATAAAGCCAAGAACAGAAGGATAAGAGGAATCGGCAAGGCAAGAGGTATGCAGAGTAGTGTTCGAGGAAGAGGACAACATTTGAATGTCCCAGAAATGGTAAAAACCTAATGAAGGAACAGAAAATAATAGAAATCAGATTGGTTAGAGGAAAATGAGAAAGTGAGGAAAAGTACAAAATGGCCTTGAAGGAATCAAATGATCCTTATTGTCAAGATGGGGAGTTTTCATTTTACTATTTTAACAATGTATTATATTATAATAGGTACACTACATGCACATATACAAAAACCAAAAAGGTAGAGTTTATAAACCCAGGCTTCAGTTTCTGTCCCCAGAATTTCCCAATAACTTGAGTGTGTCTGTGCATTTAAAAATGATGGTAGATGTTAATTCTTTCCTTCTCCCACACCCACTTTTTAACTGGATGGATTTATAATGTAACCAATCCTCTGTTTAGGGCCATTTAAGTTATTTCTGATTATTTATTATTGTAAGTGATGTTATTATATCCTTTGATCTTTGCACATGGGTGGTCATATTTATGAAATAAGTCTACATAATTAGGGTTACTGAACTCATGAATGTAAATATTGTCAATTTTTATAGATATTGCCAAATTCACACATTCACCAACTAGGTATGAGAGTGACTATTTCCCCCACAACCTAGGCAGCATAAAATGTTAGTGGGAAACTGATATCAAAATCATAATAGGAGACCATTCTGTATCCATCAGGTTAGCACAAAGTATTCCCACTCCACACCCCAGAGTTGCCTTTGCACGTGTGCCCCAGGAACGTGCCCAAAATGTTCAGAGCAGCATAAGAGAATGGGAGTGGAAATAATCAGAATGTCCATGAGTAGTGGAACAGATAAATATTTTGTGGTGTATTAAATACTATTTGGCAGTGAAAATAAAGGAACTATCAATGTATGCATCAAAATGAATAAAGAAAATAATGTGTAGTAAAAAATATGATTCCAATGACATAAAATTTAAAAACAACTGAAGTCAAACTAAACAATCTGAGGGATTTTTAAAACGTTCATGCCCACCTGACTCCA
The DNA here is from genome assembly GCF_047675955.1 of Chlorocebus sabaeus. NCBI lineage: Eukaryota > Metazoa > Chordata > Mammalia > Primates > Cercopithecidae > Chlorocebus > Chlorocebus sabaeus. Next base: position 134,792,864 of record NC_132911.1, on the reverse strand, counting down.
CAGGACCAGTGATTGCTCACAGTTGTTTATTTAACTAGATTTAAATGATGGATTTATGGTAAGATAATATGGATTTCAAAACTTTCTACACCGAGATAAACTTATACAAACGTTGCAATATGTCTGAACAGGATTCACCTTGAGATACTAAAAAGGGTAAGATATCAGTTACAAAAGAATGCCTATCAGAGCAACATGAATTCTACTAAAATTGAAGTAAGGATAAATATCAAATTGATGGGGAAGCTTTGGTGGAAGAATGGTGAAATCACTGGTGCTTTACAAAAGTTCATAGAAAGAATGCCCCAGAGAAAATCAGCAGTTTACAAATGGATCACTCATTTTAAGAAAGGATGAGATGATGTTAAAGATGGAAAGCCCACCACGCAGACAATCCACATCAATCTGTGAAGAAAAAGTTAATTGTATCCATGTCCTAATTGAAGAGGACCAACTATTAATGGCAGACACAACAGCTAAATCATTGACATCCTACTTAGTTCAGCTTACACAGTTCTGACTGAGTAATGAAAGTTGGTCAAACTCTACTTGATGGGTACCAAAATCCATGTGCCCAAATCAGCTGCAGACAAGAGCAAAGTTTTCAGTGGACATTTTAAACAAGTAGGATCAAGATCCTGAAATGATTCTTTGAAACACTGTAACAGGAGATGAAACCTCAAAATTTGCTGAGGCTAACTTCAGGTCCTATCCTAAGATGGCATCTTACAAATTTTCAATACGTGTCTTAAAAGAATTTCTACTATCTAATTATTGAATAGCATGTTTGTATTAGTCCGTTTTCATGCTGTTGATAAAGACATACCCGAGACTGGGTAATTCATAAAGAAAAAGAGGTTTAATGGACTCACGGTTCCACATGGCTGGGGAGGCCTCACAATCATGGCAGAAGAAGAAAGGCATGGTGGCAGGCAAGAGAGAATGAAAGCCAGGCGAAAGAAGAAAATCCTCTTATAAAACCATCAGATATCTTAAGGCTTATTCACTACCACGAGAACAGTATGGGGGAACCATCTCCATGATTTAATTTTATCCCACTGGATCCCTCCCACTACACCTGAGAATTATGGGAGCTACAATTCAAGATGAGATTTTGGTAGGGGCACAGCCAAACCATATCAATGTTTCATTTCAAGGTTGTTAATCATATGAGCTTTCCAAATTATCTCTCTTTGCTGACTTTTTAATCTGTTTGATATATAAACTGCTGAAAATTGTGTTAAAAGAGACCGCTATGACTATAGATTTATAAATAATTACATAGACTTTTATCCTATTTTGCAGTGTATATTTTGAGGTTGTGCTATTAAATGTGTCCATGTTCAGAATTTTTATGTATTTTTGATGTATTAAACCCTTTATTATTGTATACTGACCCTACTTATCTCTAGTAATGCCCTTTTCAAAAAATTATCTTTAGTCTGGTATTTATACAACAAAGCCAGCTTTGTTTTGACTTCCCAGTTTTTATATCAATGTATTTTAGGACTATATGTTACAAATAGGACGTATAATATTTCTTCTTATCTAATCTGAAAATCTTTATCATAAGTGAAGAATATGTCCCCTATATGTAACATTTTTATCTGACTGTTTTCAAGATTTTCTTTGGTTTTTAAGCATTTTGATTATGATGTGCCCAGCAAGGAGGGTAGTTTTGTTCACATTTATCCTATATAGGGTTTGCTGAGATTATTGAACCTGTAAATATGTATCTTTATAAAATTTATAAGAATTGCATTATTTCTTTAAACAAATTAGCCCCATTCTCTCTTTCCTTTCCTTCTGAGAATCCAATTATATGTATGTTAGGCCTTTCAGTGTTGTCACACAAACTAATAAAACCTTTTCATAAATCATTAAAAAAATTTTTTTCGGCTGACCGTGGTGGCTCACACATGTAATCCCAGCACTTTGGGAGGCCCAGGCAGGCAGATCACCTGAGGTTAGGACATCAAGACCAGCCTGACCAACACAGGAAAACCTCATCTCTACTAAAAATACAAAAATTAGCCACAGGTGGTGGTGCACACCTGTAATCCCAGCTACTCGGGAGGCTGAGGCAGGAGAATTACTTGAATCTGGGAGACAGAGGTTGCAGTGAGCCACGATCGTGCTACTGCTACTGGGTGACAGAGTGAGAGCCTCTCTCTCTCTCTCTCTCTCTCTCTCTCTATCTATCTATCTATCTATCTATATATATATAAAAATAAAAAAGCCGGGCACAGTTGCTCACTCCTGTAATCCAAGCACTTTGGGAGGTCAAGGTGGATAGATCATTTGAGGTCAGGAGTTTGAGACCTGCCAGCCTGGCCAACATGGTGAAATCCCATCTCTACTAAAAATACAAAAATTAGCTGGGCGTGGTGGTGGGTGCCTGTAATCCTAGCTACTCAGGAGGCTGAGGCAGGAGAATCACTTGAACCCAAGAGATGGAGTTTGCAGTGAACCGATATCACACTACAGCACTCCAGTCTAAGTGGCGGAGTGAGACTCCATCTCAAAACAAAAGTATACAAAATATATTTTTATTTATTTATATATTATTAAATATTTATTTATTAATAATTTTTTTAAATGGTTATATTCTATTGGCATATTTCCAAATTTACTGACCCATCGTCTATGTTTTGCTGTTAATATCCAGTTGGTTCAGATATTTTGTTTTTCATTTCTGAAATTTTCTTTTTTTGAGGTTTCTATTTCTTTTCCTATTTCTTTTCATTTACTGCTAAAATACTTACTTTCAGTGAATTTCATTCATTGCTAGAATGTCACTGAGCAAAGTTGTCAGAACTATTATAATCTCGGCCTGCTGATTCCAACATCTAGGTCAGATTAGAATAGATGTCTGTTAACTATCTTTTCTCTTGAGATTGAGTCACATTTTAATGTTCATTTTTATGTCACATAATTCTGTGCTATGTTCTGGGCATTGTGAATGCTCTGTGGTTAAGACTGAATTATCTTACATTCCCCTGGAAATAGTGATTTTTGTTTTGTTCTGTTTCACTTTAGCAGGTAATTAACTTGATTGAAATCAAAAGAAAGTCTTTGTCTTTTGGACTGCAGTTCAAATATCAGTTCAGTTATTTTTATCCTTAGCTCAATTGCTTACTGTCTTCCCTATGCATATGTGGTTCAGTTAAGAGGTTATAAAACAATTTTAGGTTTTCTTTCACCGGGTTCTTTACTTTTTGGAATTCTTCTCCCACTTTCTGGAAGCTACAGTGGTCTGGAACTCTGTTCTTTGCTTCTTTAAGCTACCTGCATTTTCTATTGGAGTTATAGCTACCACACACTGCATGAGCTGTGACCTGGTCTCAGGCTAAAGCCATAAAAATAAAGAAATTCATACTATATTGTTCATTTCTTCCATGTGTTGACCCCTCTTCAAAAATGTCTGCTTTTCTTGACTGAAGAGTAGTTAAAAAGGGGGCAAATGAAAAAGTAGGAAGCCCAATTTAAGAGTCCAGGAAGCATACATATCTTGATGCCTAGAAATAGAATAATGGAAGTGGAGATGAAAAGCAATAGACAAACATGTTTCTTTTCTTGAGTTAGAAACAAGACTTGGATTCTATCCAAGAAGATCTGAGAACACCAGAGTCTAAATATAGTAGTCAATGTATTCGAAGTCAAAGGTATTCAATGGATTCCTTTTCTGTTTCTTATTAGTCTCTTCTTTTTATTCCCACCAGATTCTCCAACCCCTTAAAAGCCAGAAGCTTTTGCTGGTGAAGGGGAGAGAGAGAAGGTGGAGTAAAGAAGTCAACCAGATTCTCTCTTTTTCACAGCAGGTTTCCCATGAAGACTCCAGTCTAAACCTGGGGAGAAAGAAGCCTAAATTGGAGAAAGTGGTGAAAGAAGCCCTCTCCGAAGAGATGACATTTGTCTCAAGATCTGAATGAAGGGCATAGTTCTACAAACATGCGATTAAACATGTGGATTACTACATTAGGATTTACCTTGGAAATTCATATTTATTTGTGTATTTTATTGTTGCTTGTAAATAGCTTTTGTTTTAAGCACCTGACCAGACTGTGTTTGTTTTAGGTTGTGGCCCAGGCAGTGTTATTCATGTGTATGAACACAGCTGGAATCTTCATCAGTTACCTGTCAGACCGGGCCCAGCGCCAAGCTTTCCTGGAGACTCGGAGGTGTGTGGAGGCCAGGCTGCGCCTGGAGACAGAGAACCAAAGACAGGTACCAACTGACAAGGCTGTGTGTTTTAGTTATCACCTAGCCAGTCTCTAACTTATATGGAGCTCCTGTTTTGCTCCCAAACACATCCTGACTTGCAAGTGTTCTCTTAAAGTTTATGTCACAGGATTCCAGAGTTGGAAATAGTTGTGTTAGACTTACAGGTCAAAATGGGTTGGTCTTATTCTATCCACACTCAATTTATCGTTCCCCATAAGAAATAAAGTGATTACAGTCACAGATTTATTTCCTGACACCTTTCACTGACATCTGTGTTTGTGAACAAGGTCATGATGCCTCAAAACCATCAGCATGCCTGTCTCTGACCTTCTTTCTTTTAAACTGTAAATGTATTATTTCAGATAAAAATGTTTACTGTCTACCAATTCAAATTAGAGTAAGCGCGTAGAAGAATCTTACACATGCCTAGTCTCTAAAACCACAACCTGATTTTTAGAAGGGATATACACACAAAAAATCCTGTGGACATGATGCCAACATCAGAATAAGGGATACAGTAGGAAAAGAAGTTGGATTGCAGGGGGCAATAATATGTTCCAATTTGGAGAGGTTAAGATAAAATAATTTTTTGGACGTCCTGATTGGGCAGATGTTATAGGAACTTAAAAGTAGTTTTGGCCTCAAATAATATATTTCTCCAAAATAAAATTTACTTTCAAAGAATAAATATTTGTCCCTATTAAAGCTATTTATATATTTTAAATCCATGCATACCTTTGGTTCTGAAAACAATTTTCCAAGAGGAATATCAGGAATGTGTTGAAAATTGGTTTTAGCATCAATTTATAGCATCCCAGGTATATATGCACTTGGAAATTTTATGCTTATAGATATATTATTTCTATAATATGAGACCTTTTTTTAACTAAGACCTTTTTCTTAAAGTTATGTCTTATTATTTATAATATACCACATTTCTTGTTTAAGACTTTAGGCAATAATAGTTTGCAAAAATCATAAAGAAAGTAGCAGAGAAAGACTCAACACTTACTTCATGATTAATTTGCATCAAATCACCAGGGAGTCAGGGATCTTTGAAGTGAGTGAAGCCAGGTCTGGGTGATAATGGATGAGACGGACAGGTAGGGTACACCTGCCAGGACTCAACTCCCACTGCCATCTGCTGTCTCCTGGGGCAGAGGAAACTCCTGAGTTTTCAGATCTTACTTTGACTTTACAAAATTTAGAATAAGGAATTTTGAAGTTATTACCTAAAATAATTCTGGAACCTCATAGTAATTTCTCTGAATAACCCTTGGAATAATTAAGAAAAATAACTTTAAGAAAGAAAACACCCTGTACAATAAACATGAGTATCTCCCAGGACTATTGTATTATGTTCCTGTGCAAAACAGATCAGTTGCCAGACTGGCATGTCACTCTTTCCATGGGATCTGTGCCGGTTCAGAGAATGCTGCCGTATTAATAATGTATTCAACTGTTCTTAATGCTTTGTCACAACGAGAGCTGAAATTGTGGGTGAGTTGTCTGGGCTGCTTCTTATTTAGTGTTCATGATATATTAGAGACGCTAAAAATTATTGCCTTACCATCTCCATAAGACTTTTTGCTGCTTCTCCCATCCTTCAAGTTGGGTGTCTTGGAATCACTGTGATCTTTTCATCTAAAATTGTGGAGGAATCATCCACCATTCCCTCTAATCTTTTTTTTTTTTTTTTTTTTTGAGTTGGCAGAAGGAGGAAGAAAATAATAATATACAGAGGCAAGAGAAAGCGACAATTGGAATGTAGTGAAAAGACCACTAGAGTTTGGGTCATGGCTCTTATTACTTCCTAGTTGGACCACCTAAGCTATTAAACTCTTCACCATAGGTTCCTTTTTTATACATGGGCCAACATCTTTCTCTTCTGCATTACATTTGCCTCAAATGAGATACTATGTAGAAAGCAATACAAACATATAAGTCAGTCTCATTGATTTCTTGGATAAAATACAAGAAAAGACTATCTTTTGTGGAAGGTGCTTTGTTCCTAGGATGAAGTAAAATATTGTGTAGGCTTCTTTTAGTCCTATATTCACAACTATGATATTTGTGGCATGTTGACCACCCTTTATTTACTCAAGGGTATTGTCTGAGATAGCTGGCTCTACATCATCAGTGCTAAAGTTACTTTCCACTGGCATTTGATCTCTGCTTCAGGTTTCCATTATCCTTGAGAACTTCCTCAGTAATAGATGGGCAGTGTAGTCTGGCAGAGAAAACATAGACTTTCAAATGAGATTGCCCTGGATTAGTAATTTTTGCTTAGTTACTATTTTAGTGAGCTTGAACAAACTCTGAGTCTTAGTTTCCCCATCAATGCCATGGGAATAACATCCTTCCTGAAAAGCCTCCTTAATGGTTAGAATTACTTTGTGTGAGATACCCTTGCAAGTCAGTGAAGAGTTCCTATTAGCATTATTGTGTGTAATGATTTATATGAATCAGTCAACATAGTTCAGTCCCAAGAGGACTCATGTGAGAATTTATTATGGATTGACTTGGCTCAGTTGTAATAACTTAGGGTTATTTATATGGAGGTAAATCAGGATGATGGCTCTCCTTAAGTGCATAGCAACCAGAATCATCATTAGGTCCCATCCATATCTTTCAAAATATCATGTGTCATTGACAAATGAATTCTCATTTACCTCTTATCAGAACTAATTATAATGACATAACTGTTAAAAATTCTATACCCTGTGAAGGAGATGCTGTAAGAACCTAAGTGACAGCAGATACCTTTTCCTTGGATAATGATCGTAAATAAGATTGATGGTAATATTTTGCAATTATAAATTGAGAATCAAATAGGTTATATTCAACAGAAATGACCATGTTTTGTGGGATTTTTCATGTATTCATGATGTTTATCTCATGGTAGGATACAAAAAAATTAATCATTTAATTTGTTCAACCGTGAATTAATTTCTTTATGGAGGGTTTATTATGTGTCAGGAGCTCTGCTGAGCATTGGGAATATAATGCTGACTAGCAATCAGTTTCTGGCCTTAAAGAGTTTACCTGGTGTAGAAGATGAATGACTACATGGACACGTATGGCAATAGTGTATGGGTCAAAACTAACCTGGAGGCTTGTAGAAAGCTATCGAAAAAAATTTTACCTGAGCTGACATGTGAATAGGATTCAGCTCAGTGGAGAGGCATTAAAGAGTACACCATAAAGAGCAAAAAAACACATGCAAAAATCTTGAAGGAAGAGAGGAAGTAGTTTGTTGGAAGGATTTATGAGAATTCCCATGATCATTCAATCATTCATTTATTCTTCTATCTATTCACCCATTCATGCTGTAGAGAGACAGCCAAATAAGACTCAGTCTTTACTCTGAATTGGACCTCGAGGATGAGTATGACTTTAATTCTTAGAAGAGAGGAAGGAAAGAAATTAGCAAAGATACCGATGACAAGATACGTATGACCTAGTAAAGGACAGCAATGCCGGACAGTAGGTTTTCTCTGACATCCTGAAGCAAATTGTGAACCTGTTAAGTGGAACCTTACTGCTTTCCATTCAATAATAGCTATATATTTCCTGAGTGTTAACTATGCACCAGGCATTATTCAAAGTGCTGTGTACACCAAAGTGAAGAAATTCTTTGTCAGATCTCTATTTTAGCATGCCACATGGAACTCAATCATTGCATGTCTCTTTCCACAAACTGCTATTTCACCACCCTGTGCCATGTATTAATAGTTTTGGGAAATCCACCTCCCTCCTAATGTGTCTCTACTCTTCTGCCTCAGCATTCCTTTCTCCACGAGGCTTGCTTTTGTCTCCCTGGTAGAGTTGAGATGGTTTTCTTGTACTCGCCACATGCCATGATAGTTAAGTCTATTAAAGAATGTGTCCCACTTTATGACATATACTAATCTGTGCTTCTCTCTCTCCACAACCTCTAAAGACTAGTTAAAGGCAGCTACTCTATATAATTCAACGGATTCTCTGGTTTTTATCTAGCATAGTGGCTGAAATGTAGGATCTTCTGAGTAATATTTATTTAACTAGTTATATTGAATTCAAACTTTGGCTTCTAGCTTCACTTCTACTTACATGAATATTATAATAACTCCTTTGTGTAAAAATAAAGATACCTGTGCCTGTTGTGCCCTTCATTTAAAATCTTAGTGGGAAGAGCCAATTCAGGAGAGACTGAGACAGGCTGAGCTTGCATCTTAAGCCGACTTGTTAGGGGAATTTTCCATCTGGAAGCTACATCTTGAAGCATCTTTCTTTAGGGAGTTAGATTCTAATTATTATAGTTTTCATAATCCTGCATCTTCTCCCAGATGATGCAAATGGCCCATATTTATTTTAAATATTAAAATGAATTAATTGTTTTTCTTTCAGCTTGGAGAACTGTATAAACCTCATTATGGTAATCATGGCATTTCAAGGTGTCTCAGAAGCTCTGGGGGCACTGGAATAAAGTTTCTGATGATACCATATGTTGCAGCAGCAGGAAGATTATTTTTAAATGCAGCAGATGTTTTAGCTGTATTAAAGCAATTCTGTTAAACTTAAATATCTTTGTTAGACAATATTGGTGTAAACTGGTTGTTCGGACAGTAGATTGAGAAAGCTGGGTTTCCTACTGAGTCCTGAGTTGATTCATTTGATTCATTTTGGTGCCTTTTAACATCCTGGGGACTTTTTAAAGTTAAAAATAATATTGATCAGTACAGTAGAGCGTTGTCACTGTTAATTCATTCAGAGAATCAAAGTTGACCTACAAGTGGTAGAACCTTAGCATCTTTATTCTTTCTGCTCCAACTAGATAGGTCTTCTCATTATACTCCCAAAACCTCTTACTTCCAAATCATTTTCTGTTATTCTTCATTCCTTACACTCAAAGCCATCCACTGACCACCCATCATGTTCAGCCTTATATGTTATCAACATCTTTCATATTCATTATTCTTTAGTTTATACTGAAATATTCACTGTTTACTACACATTCTCCTTACCCTCTACACTCATGCCTTTGTTTACACGTTTTTGCCTACCTGGTGTAACCTTCCTTTCATCCCTGTACTTTATCCATCCTTCAAAACTCAGCTCAAATGTCACCTCCATGAGAGTTTCATTCATACATTTCTGTATGGAATGAATCTCTTTATATATTCTGCTATACCCTTGGCTTATTTTTGCCTCCTCATATCCTTGATTTTTACAGCACTTGGCATTGCTGAGTCACCCCCCAACACCCTTTCCTTGAAGCACTCTCCTCTCTTAATTTTACTATGGGGCACTTGATTTTTGTTCTAGTCTCAGATTCCTGTTTCCTTCACATATCCCTCTTCCTCCTCTAAACCCTTAAATGTAGGCATCCTTCAAGGGCCTCTCCTTGACCCCTTCTTTTTTGTTCATCTCTTAGTTCTCTTTAGGTGCTATATCATGGCTTCAACCATCACTTCCTGATTGCTCCCACATCAGCATTCTTTTCTGAGCTCCAGATGCCCACCACCAGCACCAGCTCGATAGCCTCCTCAGCATGTCCCACACGTATCACCAGCTCGGCCTGTTCATGATCCTCCCATCCCCCAAAAATGTACTCCTCTTTCTCTGTGATACACCCTTGTACCTGATCCATTCACATCAACTGTGGTCCCTATCCCTGTGGGTGCTATCTTCACCATTTCTGCACACATTTTTTTCTGTATTTCCTTTAGTAGTACTGCCTGGTTTAAGTCCTCTCACAAAATGGCTTTCTAATTGGTGTTAACCAGTTACTAACCAGTGTATACTAATCTAGCCACCTGTAGTCACTCACCTTAACATTCTTCTTGAAAAATAAATCTATTTCCCTTTTCTCCATTTTCCTTATAATCTATGAAATTAAAACAATAAACTAAACAAACTTACTGAGCTCTGCGGGGCATGAAGCCAAAGCCACTGCTTTCTTTCACCTATTCTTGTCCCTCTCTATCTGACGTTGAGATGGTGAGGGAGGAATCCACTGGTTTCTTTTCTCCAGAGAGCAAGATTCATGTTAGAAGTCATTGTACATACATTCTCCAGACCTTTCTGTGGGATAAGAATTTGATTCCTCCCCACAGGCAGTCTACCCCACAGGGAGCCCACTCAAGCAGTCTCCTCTCCTCCCCACAGGGAGCCCACTCATGCAGGCTCCTGTCCTCCCTACAGAGAGCCCACTCATGCCATCTCCTCTGTCCCCCACAGGGAGCCCACCCATGCAAGTTCTCGTCCTCTTCACAGGGAGCCCACCCATGCAGGCTCCTCTCCTCCCCACAGAGAGGCCACCTATGCAGGCTGCTGTCCCCTTCCCCCTTATAGGAAGCTCCGACATTCAGGCTGCTGTCCTCCCTGCAGGGATTCCACTGATGCAGTGAGCCCACAGTAGCCAGCTACTCTGCCTCTGGCTGGGGAACTGTGGCTATAAAGCAGAAATAAAAAATAGGAAGCTCATGTCTGCTTCCTTTGCAGCCAAGTCTCCCATTCGTTTGCCAATAATAAAGTGGCTGCTTTGATTGAATGATTTGATTTGGTCGATTCCTGTCTGTTTTCCATATCTATTTCTCACTTGGTTCATTTGAGAAGGGAGGTATGTGACTAACTCACATCTCAAAACCCCAGCACAGGGTATGACACCTGTCAGGATCATCTTCTTAGTGCCCAATTTGGATTATATAAGACCTCACACTAAATGCGAGAAAGCCCCAGGATTGCTACTGCCCATAGAGCCCACCCAATTTCATTTACTGTGCCTCACAGCCCATTCACCACCTGGCTCCAGTGTGACATTCCAATCATTTCACCTGCTACCTCCCACTTTGTACTCCAACACCTTACACAGCCCAGCAAAGATGCCCTGCATGTCTATGACTGGGATTTCTTGCTGGTCGTTCCCTATCTGTCTCCATCTCTCTCTGCTTCTCTGCCATTTTCTCTGCCCCTGGAGTGTGGCCTTTATGGATCTCATCAACAGACTCATTATCCTCTGGCTTCTGGTTGGGTTCGGCCAGTGGGAGGTACTGGACGTGAACTAGAGTGTGGGAGGACAGAGACGTCAATGCATTTATCTTCCCATATCCTACCCTGCTGGATTGTAGATTTACAGTGGCTGCGTTTATCCACCAAAAGCCACAGTTCCTAACAGGCAGCCCTCGCTTAAAGTGAAGGATTTGCCAGATTCCAAGGGTGTTTGTAGCTGCCAGCCCTTCCTAACCTTGGGGTGCTTTACCATTCATTGTTGAGTACCTTAATTTTTCAATTACTCTCTTTCATTATCCCTTTTGAGGTACCAGCTATGTCCTGCCAGGAACCTGAATGACATGCCACTATTGCTCCATTAGGATGAGATGTTCCACTCCCACTCTGTATATGCAGTTCAGCAGAGCACAAAGACACTGGGCCAGACATCAGAAAATCTCTACTCTGTCCAGTATGGCAGCCACTAGCCCTGTGTGTATATTTAGCACCTGCAATGTGCCTGTTTTAAAATGAGACATGCTGTGCATGGAAAATACACACCAGATTTTAAAGACAATTCAAAAAAAGAAGAAATGCAAAATATCTCATTAATGATGTTTTACAAACTAATTGAACGTTCATTATACATTGAAATGATATTTGGAATATATTTGGTTAAGTAGAATATACAATTAAAATGATTTTCAACTGTTTCTGGCTAATTTTTTATAGAATTTTTAAATTGGGAATTTTTAAATTGTATATGTGGTTCACGTTGTATTTCTACTGGACAGTATTGACCTAGATGCTTGTCCCATTTCTATTTCTAACTTGCTAGTGTGACTCTGAGCAAGTTGTCAAACCATTTTGTATGTGAGTTTCCTCATCTCTCAATTAGAAATGATAATTCCCGCCCTAACCCACAGGAGTGTTTTCAGAGACAAATAACATAATGCTTGAAAAAGTGTTATTTCAACTGTAAAGAACTCTACAAATGTTAGGGCTATTTCTGTGAAAATCTCACCAACGCCCCAATCTGATGCTTAGATCCCCCCCACCCTCCCTTATGAAGCCTCCTCTAATGTTTCCTGTTGTAAGTTATTTCTTTCTTTTTGGCACTAAGACATTTTTCATTAACATGGGTTTTTCACATGCTGTTTTATATCAGGGTTAGTACCATGGTTCCCTCCAATCACCAGGAAGGTTTTGAGTGGCAAGCACAGTACCAGTGTTAATGGCCTCTGATCTCCCTGTAACAACTGACTTCACTCGAAGAACTGTGTTTACCCGATGTGGGTGGGACACCAGCTCTTGCATTCCATCTGGCTGCCGGGTTCTTTGCAATTTTCCTAGCACATTATTTGCATTTTCTGGCATGATGGAAGAAGTGAAGGCTTTGAAGAAAAACAAACCTGTATTTGATTCAGAGCTCTAAGTCTATATCTGGGTGACTGTGGTTACACCAACCTTAGATTCAACATCTGTCGAAGATAATAAACCCTACATCTCAAGCTAGTTGTAAGAAAATCAAGCAATATATAGAAAGCATCTGACCCATTGGCTGACATAGTGGGGCCTCAATAGTTGAGAGCTGGGGGTCATGGCTGATCCTTGAACTGTTGGATCACCTGGGCCATATCCTAAGTTTCAAAGGAAAAGGTATTCTGATTCTAGTAACAACAGTTTTTCTTCTTGTTATTTGTGTTCTACTTCAAATTTGGCATCCATAAGCAATAAAGATTGTTAATGCTACCCCTGATTCAAAGACAGTTCATGACCCTATGCTCATGTGCAATTATAATTTGCATACAGAGGCCATCCAGAAAGCAGAAATCAATCACCATCAGAGGCCTCAACACCTTTGATCTAGCCTGGAGAAGATGGAGGAGCCGCTGAAGAACTCTGTGGGGGCTTTTTATCTTGAAAGTCTGTGCAGATAATTTTGACTAAAGAAATTGAAATTGGAAACCTAATATAGCCTTACTATAAAATGCTGAAGAGAAGACATGCTCTGTTGCCTTGATACAGTTGAAGGCACTTTTCAAGAGTGGTAGTAAAATAGAGTAGGAGAAAAATAAAATAAGTATTTTTAAAATAATCCATGCCTAAAATAGCTTATTTTAGTGAGACTGGAGTAAGGGTCAGTTGACCAGAATTCTACATTTACTATTTTGCATGAGTTACACCCAAAATGGATTGGCTATAAAAGAGGTAAAATAATTTAAAGGCACTATCTCAGCTATCTTGGTGTAAAATCGTCCTAGAATATTTTCTTCTAATCTTTTGCAAATGTCTTGCCCACAGCTCATTTGAAAGCAATGTTTTTAGAATGAAAATTTTGAGTATAGCATAGTATTCAACTCATTTTTCATAGAAACAAAAGCTTGCTTATCATAAACAGATTTGGAAACAAACATTACTGCCTCTTGGTAAAGATAGGACACAAGTAGCAGACGTGGGGGGTAGACTTGAAAGAACCAGCTAGCTATGAGCATTTAGTGTATACTGTTGACAGCCTTTCACAGTAGATAGGCTAGTGAATCACTTAAGCGGTGTAGGGAGGCCACTGTGACGCAGTGCTATTCTGTAAATTATTTATGAGAAGTCCAAAATTCCAAGTTGATCTTTTAAAAGCATTGACACTACTCTTGATCAGCCGTTGGAATCTAGAAAGTTGAGACAGAGGCTTAGAACTATGCCGTCAACGCGAAAGGAAACCTGGCACAGGGCAAAACCATTATTTCATCCTTCATTTGCTCAACAAGTATTGATCTTTCCTTCCCAAAACACTGCCCTTGCAGTATTCCCTTAGTGAACAAACAGCACCACTTGTCCACCAACTCTTCAAGCTCACACTACCCATCCTCTCCATTTTCCCTGACATGCAGTAATAATTATGAGCAGTTAATTCTCTTTCCCATCCATCTTTCATATTTTTTCCAATGTTTCTAACCCTACTTCCTTCTCCATTTCTCTCCTGGATCACTGTAACAACCCTTTCATTCCCTGAAATTCATTCTCCAGGCTGCAGCCAGAGTGATCCTTCTAAAAACTAAATCTAGTTAGGTCATCTCTATGACTTCTATACTGGGTTGAATAGTGTTCCCCTAAAATGCATGTTCCCCCAAACCTCAGAATGTGATCTTACTGGGAAATGGGCTCTTTACAGATTGATTCAAGATGAAATCACACTTGATTAGGGTGGGCCTTAATTCAATATGACTGGTATCCTTAGAAGAAGAGAACACAGAGAATCCCAGAGGCAGACGCAGGAAGTGCACAAAAGAGCACCTTGTGAAGACAGAGGCAGAGGTTGGAGCGAGGCATCTGCAAGGACCACTGGTAGCCACCAGAAGCCAGGAGAGTGACATGGGACAGTTTCTCCATCAAGGCCCCGGAAGAAAAACCAACCCTGACAACACCTTCCTTTCAGACTTCTGACCTCCAAAACTGTAGGAGAATACATTTCTATTGTTTTAAACCACCACATTTTGTGGTAATTTTTTAATGCCAGCTTGGGATACTAATACAACTTCCTGTTGCCTTTAGAATGAAATCAGACCCATATCTTACCTCTCTACCCTCCTTAAACGTGGCCTGGATGGAAGTAACAGAGACTGGCTCTGACATAGCATTTACTACGTGTGAGGTTCCGTACTTCACATAGATTACTTCATTTAATCCTCAGATGAACCCTCTGAAGTGGGTGAATTTTTTACCTCCATTTTATAGATGAGGAATTTGAAAAACAGAGAGGTGAAATGAGAGCTAGTAAGTTGCACAGTTGATTCTCAGACCTAAACAGTCTTGCTCCAGAGCCCATATAACCAATTATTATGCTACGATGTCCTTCAACACGGGATGAGCTTCACAATCTACTCCCCTCTCCCTTGGGAGGGCCCTAGCCCTCCCTTCCACGTCGGGCACACTCTTTTAGTCTCAAATGATGGGAAACTCAACTCATATTGGTTCTAGCAATAAGAAGAATGTATTGCCTCCTGTTACTGAATATCCAGGGGCAGGTGTACAATTGTCACAACAGGACTGTAATGTGATCAACAGGAATACACATAGTGATGTGGGAAAATTAGATGAGTTGTCTTAATATAGGGGAAAGATATCATTCAACACACACTAAAGCTACCCAGAGGAAAAGACCCAGTGACCCATGAAGGTGGCAGCTTCCAGTGAAGGCTTCCACCAACAGTGATATGTCCTGACTAGACTGAGGATAGTGCGTTCTTCAGGAAGCTCCTTTTGCCCTTCTCACATGGGATTTTATGTTCATGTATCTCTTCCAAAGTGTTCTAAAGGCTCCAGCTTTCTCCTTTCCTACCCACCAAGTACAAGAAAACTGCTAATGATCACAGAACATCACTTATTCTGTGGTGGACTGTCTTCCTCCCCAACCAGCATTAGACTTGAGTTCTATTTCTAAGCAGGCTTCAGGCACAGCTTGGTCCAGGGGTCATTCAGTATGCTTGTTTTATCACTTCATTGTTCAGGACTCAGCAAAGGCATTAAAATCCAATCAAAATTCTACATTAATTGACTTTTCTCTCAGAGCTTTCCACTCAAGAGTTCTCTTCAGAGCTTTGGTGATAGTCAAATACATATTATCAAAATCTAATTAGGTTATTGCATTATAGAATACATACTGTGGACCACGTCCTGAGTTAGGTGCCAGAATTAAAAACAAGAGATTTTTAAATAGAATTTTTTTTGTAACAAACAAGAGTTTGGTAAGCTTGGCAGTTTCCAACTTAGTCTGAGAGTTATATATGTCATGTCTTCATATCTCCTCTGCTGGATTACAAGTTCCTTGATCCATGGAGGAATTGTGATTTTCCCCCTAAAATATCTACCCTGGTATTTAAACATTCACTAACACTGTATCAAATGAGTAAAGTAATAATTAATTTAAGGAGCATTTCCAATAAGCATTTCTCTTTTCCCAAATATGTGATTATTTTTTTTTATCACATAATTATTTTATTTATTATTATACTTTAAGTTCTAGGGTACATGTGCATAATGTGCAGGTTTGTTACACATGTATACATGTGCCATGTTGGTGTGCTGAACCATTAACTCGTCATTTACATTAGGTATATCTCCTAATGCTATCCCTCCCCACCCCCCCCCTCCCCACAATAGGACCCAGTGTGTGATGATCCCCTTCCTGTGTCCAAGTGATCTCATTGTTCAGTTCCCACCTATAAGTGAGAACATGCGGTGTTTGGTTTTCTGTTCTTGTGATAGTAAGAATGATGGTTTCCAGCTGCATCCATGTCCCTACAAAGGACACGAACTCATCCTTTTTTATGACTGCATAGTATTCCATGGTGTATATGTGCCACATTTTCTTAATCCAGTCTGTCACTGATGGACATTTGGGTTGATTCCAAGTCTTTGCTATTGTGAATAGTGCCACAATAAACATACGTGTGCATGTGTCTTTATAGCAGCATGACTTATAATCCTTTGGGTATATCCCCAGTAGTAGGATGGCTGGGTCAAATGGTATTTCTAGTTCTAGATCCTTGAGGTATCACCACACTGTTTCCCACAATGGTTGAACTAGTTTACAGTCCCACCAACAGTGTAAAAGTGTTCCTATTTCTCCACATCCTCTCCAGCACCTGCTGTTTCCTTATTTTTTAATGACTGCCATTCTAACTGGTGTGAGATGGTATCTCATTGTGGTTTTGATTTGCATGTCTCTGATGGCGAGTGATAATAAGCATTTTTTCATGTGCCTGTTGGCTGTATGAATGTCTTCTTTTGAGAAGTGTCTGTTCATATCCTTTGCCCACTTTTTGATGGGGTTGTTTGTTTTCTTCTTGTAAATTTGATTGAGTTCTTTATAGGTTCTGCATATTAGCCCTTTGTCAGATGAGTAGATTGCAAAAATTTTCTCCCATTCTGTAGGTTGCCTGTTCACTCTGATGGTAGTTTCTTTTGCTGTGCAGAAACTCTTTAGTTTAACTAGATCCCATTTGTCAATTTTGGCTTTTGTTGCCATTGCTTTTGGTGTTTTAGACATGAAGACTTTGCCCATGCCTATGTCCTGAATGGTAATACCTAGGTTTTCTTCTAGGGTTTTTATGGTTTTAGGTCTAACATTTAAGTCTGTAATCCATCTTGAATTAATTTTCATATAAGGAGTAAGGAAAGGATCCAATTTCAGCTTTCTACTTATGGCTAGCCAATCTTCCCAGCACCATTTATTAAATAGGGAATCCTTTCCCCATTTCTTGTTTTTCTCAGGTTTGTCAAAGATCAGATGGCTGTAGATGTGTGGTATTATTTCTGAGGGCTCTGTTCTGTTCCATTGGTCTATATCTCTGTTTTGGTACCAGTACCATGCTGTTTTGGTTACTGTAGCTTTGTAGTATAGTTTGAAGTCAGGTAGCGTGATGCCTCCAGCTTTGTTCTTTTGGCTTAGAATTGTCTTGGCAATGCGGGCTCTTTTTTGGTTCCATATGAATTTTAAAGTAGTTTTTTCCAATTCTGTGAAGAGAGTCATTGCTAGCTTAATGGGAATGGCACTGAATCTATAAATTAACTTGGGCAGTATGGCCATTTTCATGATATCGATTCTTTGTATCCATGAGCATGGAATATTCTTCCATTTGTTTGTATCCTCTTTTATTTCACTGAGCAGTAGTTTGTAGTTCTCCTTGAAGAGGTCCTTTACATCCCTTGTAAGTTGGATTCCTAGGTATTTTATTCTCTTTGAAGCTATTGTGAATGGAGTTCACTCATGATTTGGCTGTTTTTCTGTTATTGGTGTATAAGAATGTTCGTGATTTTTGCACATTGATTTTGTATCCTGAGACTTTGCTGAAGTTGCTTATCAGCTTAAGGAGATTTTGGGCTGAGATGTTGGGGTTTTCTAAATATACAATTGTGTCATCTGCAAGCAGGGACAATTTGACTTCTTCTTTTCCTAACTGAATACCCTTGATTTCTTTCTCCTCCCTGATTGCCCTGGCCAGAACTTCCAACACTATGTTGAATAGGAGTGGTGAGAGAGGGCATCCCTGTCTTGTGCCAGTTTTCAAAGAGAATGCTTCCAGTTGTTGCCAATTAATTATGATATTGGCTGTGGGTTTGTCATAAATAGCTCTTATTATTTTGAGATATGTTCCATCAATACCAAATTTATTGAGAGTTTTTAGCATGAAGGGCTGTTGAATTTTGTCAGATGTCTTTTCTGCATCTATTGAGATAATCATGTGGTTTTTTTCTTTGGTTCTGTTTACATTCTGGATTACATTTATTGATTTGAGTATGTTGAACCAGCCTTGCATCCCAGGGATGAAGCCCACTTGATCATGGTAGATATGCTTTTTGATGTGCTGCTGGATTAGGTTTGCCAGTATTTTATTGAGGATTTTTGCATCAATGTTCATCAGGGATATTGGTCTAAAATTCTCTTTTTTTGTTGTATCTCTGTCAGGCTTTGGTATCAGGACAATGCTGGCCTCATAAAATGAGTTAGGGAGGATTCCCTCTTTTTCTATTGATTGGAATAGTTTCAGAAGGAATGGTACCAACTCCTCCTTGTACCTCTGGTAGAATTAGGCTGTGAATCCGTCTGGTCCTGGACTTTTTTTGGTTGGTAGGCTATTCATTATTGCCTCAATTTCAGAGCCTGCTATTGGTCTATTCAGGGATTCAACTTCTTCCTGGTTTAGTCTTGGGAGAGTGTAAGTGTCCAGGAAATTATCCATTTCTTCTAGGTTTTCTAGTTTATTTGCATAGAGGTGTTTATAGTATTCTCTGATGGTAGTTTGTATTTCTGTGGGGTCGGTGGTGACATCCCCTTTATCATTTTTTATTGCATCTATTTGATTCTTCTCTCTTTTCTTCTTATTAGTCTTGCTAGCAGTCTATCAATTTTGTTGATCTTTTCAAAAAACCAGTTCCTGGATTCATTGACTTTTTGGAGGGTTTTTTGTGTCTCTATCTCCTTCAGTTCTGCTCTGATCTTAGTTATTTCTTGCCTTCTGCTAGCTTGTGAATGTGTTTGCTCTTGCTTCTCTAGTTCTTTTAATTGTGATGTTAGGGTGTCAATTTTAGATCTTTCCTGCTTTCTCTTGTGGGCATTTAGTGCTATAAATTTCCCTCTACACACTGCTTTAAATGTGTCCCCGAGATTCTGGTATGTTGTCTCTTTGTTCTCATTGGTTTCAAAGAACATCTTTATTTCTGCCTTCATTTCGTTATGTACCCAGTAGTCATTCAGGAGCAGGTTGTTCAGTTTCCATGTAGTTGAGCGGTTTTGATTGAGTTTCTTTGTCCTGCATTCTAGTTTAATTGCACTGTGGTCTGAAAGACAGTTTGTTATAATTTCTGTTCTTTTACATTTGCTGAGGAGTGCTTTACTTCCAACTATTTGGTCAATTTTGGAATAAGTATGATGTGCAGCTGAGAAGAGTGTATATTCTGTTGATTTGGGGTGGAGAGTTCTATAGATGTCTATTAGGTCCACTTGGTGCAGAGTTGAGTTCAATTCCTGGATATCCTTGTTAACTTCCTGTCTCATTCATCTGTCTAATGTTGACAGTGGGGTGTTAAAGTCTCCCATTATTATTGTATGGGAGTCTAAGTCTCTTTGTAAGTCTCTAAGGACTTGCTTTATGAATCTGGGTGCTCCTGTATTGGGTGCATATATATTTAGGATAGTTAGCTCTTCCTGATGAATTGATCCCTTTACCATAATGTAATGGCCTTCTTTGTCTCTTTTGATCTTTGATGGTTTAAAGTCTGTTTTATCAGAGACTAGGATTGCAGCCCCTGCTTTTTTTTTTGTTTTCCATTTGCTTGGTAAATCTTCCTCCATCCCTTTATTTTGAGCTTATGTGTGTCTCTGCATGTGAGATGGGTCTCCTGAATACAGCACACTGATGGGTCTTGACTCTTTATCCAATTTGCCAGTCTGTGTCTTTTAATTGGACCATTTAGTCCATTTACATTTAGGGTTAATATTGTTATGTATGAACTTGATCCTGTCATTATGATATTAGCTGGTTATTTTGCTTGCTAGTTGATGCAGTTTCTTCCTAGCATCGATGGACTTTACATTTCGACATGTTTTTGCAATGGCTGATACCTGTTCCTTTCCATGTTTAGTGCTTCTTTCAGGATCTCTTGTAGGGCAGGCCTGGTGGTGACAAAATCTCTAAGCATTTGCTTGTCTGTAAAAGATTTTATTTTTCCTTCACTTATGAAACTTAGTTTGGCTGGATATGAACTTCTGGGTTCAAAATTCTTTTCTTTAAGAATGTTGAATATTGGCCCCCACTCTTTTCTGGCTTGGAGAGTTTCTGCTGAGAGATCTACTGTTAGTCTGATGGGCTTCCCTTTGTGTGTAACCCGACCTTTCTCTCTGGCTGCCCTTAACATTTTTTCCTTCATTTCAGCTTTGGTGAACCTGACAATTATGTGTCTTGGAGTTGCTCTTCTCCAGGAGTATCTTTGTGGCTTTCTCTGTATTTCCTGAATTTGAATGTTGGCCTACCTTACTAGGTTGGGGAAGTTCTCCTGGATGATATCCTGCAGAGTGTTTTCCAACTTGGTTCCATTTTCCCCATCACTTTCAGGCACACCAATCAGACGTAAATTTGGTCTGTTCACATAATCTCATATTTCTTGGAGGCTTTGTTCATTTCTTTTTACTTTTTTCTCTACACTTCTCACTTCATTTCATTCATTTGATCTTCAATCGCTGATACTCTTTCTTCCAGGTGATCGAGTCAGTTACTGAAGCTTGTGCATTTGTCACGTACTTCTTGTGTTATGGTTTTCATCTCTATCAGTTCTTTTAAGGTCTTCTCTGCATTGATTATTCTAGTTATCCATTCATCCATTCTTTTTTTAAGGTTTTTAGTTTCTTTGTGCTGGTTACATAGTTCCTCCTTTAGCTCTGAGAAGTTTGATCGACTGAAGACTTCTTCTCTCAACTCGTTAAAGTCATTCTCTGTCCAGCTTTTCTCCATTGCTGACGATGAGCTGCATTCCTTTGGAGGGGGAGATGCACTCTGATTTTTTTAATTTCCAGCTTTTCTGCACTGCTTTTTCCCCATCTTTGTGTCTTTGATGATGGTGACGTACTGATGGGGTTTTGGTGTGGGTGTCCTTTCTGTTAGTTTTCCTTCTAGCAGTCAGGATCCTCAGCTGTAGGTCTGTTGGAGTTTGCGTGAAGTCCACTCCAGACCCTGTTTGCCTGGGTATCAGCAGTGGAGGCTGCAGAAGATAGAATATTGCTGAATAGCAAGTGTTGCTGTCTGATTCTTGCTCTGGAAGCTTCATCTCAGGGGTGTACCCTGCCATGTGAGGTGTGAGGTGTCGTTCTGCACCTAGTGGGGGATATCTCCCAGTTAGGCTACTCACATTATTATTGACAGATATTGAAGAATCATTTTTCTTCCCTCTTCAGTAAATTGGAGGCTAGTTTTTGCATGAATTTTCATATCCAACAGAGAATGTTCTTGTTGAACTCTATACTCCATTAACTCTTCTTTCTTCATTCTCACGGTCCAACTGAATTTGCAATTTAGATTTGTGGGAGCCATGTCTTTCGTATATTAATTGTGGGGGTGTAAAGACTTCATCTTTACAACCCCTGATTCCCCAACAGCTCAAAGCATTTTAGTTTTCACACCTATTATTCCAGAATCTCTTTGGAATATGCAAGAGACACATGATGCCTTGTGCTGACTTCTATGTAAACAGTCATTAATATTTCATTACAGTCATTTTCAGTTTCTCGGCCAAGCACACTGCAAGCATGGTGAAGGCAGAGTGAAGCTTCTCCACTGCTCTCCCCAGTGCAGAGCACAGGGCCTGCCACTAACTCATTCCTTACTACATGTTTGCTGAAGAACAGTTTGTCAGATGTGTGAATGAGTAGTGGAACATACTTCACAATAGATTAGATGGAGTCATGGAAAAGATTATGACTCAAGAGTCAGCCCCCTGTGATCCACTGCACCAAAGAAAAGGATGAACTCTAAATCAGATTCTGCAGCACAAATTCTGAAAAGGAGAATTCACTAATGAATTCAGATGCCTGTGTGCACATCTGGGTGCTGCCACTTACTTGCTCTGTGGCCTAGGACAAGTACCTAACCTCTCTGTGCCTCAATTTACATATCTGTGGAATAGTAGTAATAAATACCCCATCTCATTAGTTGTTATGAGGATTAAATCACATAATTCATGTGCAAAGCTTGAAACATAGTAGGTGCCCAATAAGAGCTCTCACTGGTAGTGATGTAGTCCATATTTATTGCTTCTCTCCTTTAGGCATTTCTTTAATTGTGAAATACATATATTCCACAGAAAGCAAAATCCTCAGACTACCAGAGACTGAATTGATTTTAAATAAGTAAAGAGAGAAACCAATAGAGATGTTTGGAGTATGAAAAGAGGAAAAAAGCAAAGAAGGTTGGATTACACCTTATGGATGATTGAAAATCCAAGAGGCCCACCAAATGAATGAGTATTACAAATATTGTCCAGGTGAACTCTGTTGATTCTGATATTTTCTGTTTTCAAGTATAAATAAGAAAGTTTGGATTGATCGTTGTTCTTCTCATGAGCAGAAAACGGACACAAGCTCACAGTTAAACACCGCTGTGAAAAGTGATAATTCCACTTATTAAAGGTTCTGAGGAGGAGGTTACAAACACCATGCGCTCACACCCGACCCAGGCAGTTTCTCCAGGCAATGTGAGGAGATATAGTAGTAAAGGGGTGGAGCCTTCCAGCCTCTGTTCAGTTTCTGTTTCGGAGTGCTGGCCTGGATGGTCATGTTTTCTTGATAGTTGAGATGCAGTAGCAGCAGAATATGGGGTTGGTGTCCTGCGTGATGGGACAGGCTGGCCTTGAGTAAAGTAATCTTTGAGCTTCAGTCTCCTCACCTGTAAAACCATTTTAATAATTTCTACCAAGGTTGTTTTGATATAAAATGAGCTCCATGTAAAGGTGATTTTTAACTGTAAACACACTACAAATGTAAATTATTTTAGAAATTTTTTAAATATCGTATTTGAGGAGGGTGTATAATCTCCTGAGAATGCTGCAAGCAAAGGGCTTCTTATTTGAATTTTAATTATCTTTCAACTTCCAAATTAGCTCCTCCAATTGATATTAAAATATGATCTTCTTGAATAAATGTGAAAAGCTCAGTTCCACATCAAGATAAAATATATATTCAATATTGTTTAAATTTCAGTAGATGAGTGCATAAAATATATATCAATGAACAAAAAAAGAATTCAGAATTATAAAAATTGAATTAGAAACAAAGAATTCACTGTATAGAAGATGGTGTTCAAATAACTTCTGAAGCGTATATTATGGCATAGGGATAATCAGGTATCTATGGAAACTGTTGCATATTAATACTTGAAATAGGCAATAATTCGCTTTATCTGTCCACATGCAGCCATGGGTTAGGTAGTTCTCCAAGGTGTTAGCATCTTCCAACACTTACAATAATGAAATACAGTTTGCTTTATCAGAAGTGCCCTTATCGTGAAGCCAATGATGGTTAAGCTTCAAAGGCCTTTACTCGCAAACCCCTTCTAAGGCTTTCAGAAGGACCCTAGCAAGTTTGCAGTTATGATTTTCACAGTTTTTCTTAAAGAGGATTCTGTTACCCCACCCCCAATTATTTAAGTCTCAGGACCCACAAAACCTGTGTCAACCACTACCCCTAGCCCCTGGGAGGAGACAGAATGTTCTTGGGGGAAAAACAAAAAAAAAACCTTACAATGTAAAGGTCTTTTCCACACCAGCATTTGCAGTTATCCAAAAGATATGTAGTGTTTTTTTTTTTTTTTTTAAGCACACTGAAGCAATATTTTAGTAACTTTTATAAAATATCCTGTCCCCATCACCAATTATAGCATGTATTTTAAGGGATTTTGAAGTTACTATAGTATAAAAGAAATTTTCAGAATTGCGGGGAGTGTCACAGGGAAGTGTCCAATAGCTAACACCCCAATCTATCTGTGACTTCGGATCTTTCAGTGTTAGAATTCTTTCAGCAGAATTTCTGAGAGAATCTTAACTGTATTTATAGGCAACTTAATGGCTACATAGACAACAGACTTAGACTGGCCTGGTTTGGAATACCAGCTTTGCACCTCATTAGGTATATAAACTTGAGCAAAGAAGTTGCTCAAGTGCTTCAGCTTTCTTATCTGTTACATTGGAATAATCCAGCCTGCCTCATTGAATCGCTGTGACACTTATTTGAAATAAATGCTTGTGGCTTAGCTAATTTAGGGACTGACACCAACTGGTACCCCTTCCCCATCCCCTGTGTCACTCGTAGTGTCACCAGAGTTCAAGGTCCTTGCTTCTACGATGGACCTTGTTTTGTGTTTGGGAGGTTCCCACTCCTGCATTCCCCACAGACTATGTGTTCTTCAGGGCTGGTGATATATTTAGCTACCAGCAGCACACTCAGAGTCTGTCACAGGTCAGCATGATTACTGTTTATTGAAGGGAATTGAATTGAATAGTCAAACAGAGTCAAGTACACATGTTCTTCGGGTATGGAATGGGATGGTAGAGAGACATGTGGTGCAATATTTGCAAATTTATAGTCAGAAGAACTTCCAGGATGTACGTAATTTCTAAGGGCCTGATGAATTTTAGGAAGGATTTTTGAGAGTGTTGATAAAATTATAAAATGCCTTCCTTCTCCTCTCACCTCTCCCAACATTAAACAAGAGGACAGCACTCTTCTTGCCCATGGGCCTCGGAGGTGGGTAAAATTCTCTCTTGATAGATCAAAGCTTCTTTTCTAGACCTGGTGAAGCCGCTTCCCATTTGTTGTAAAGGGGATAGATCAGAAAACCACCACTGCCACGTCTGTTAGCTCCAGAGGTATGTTGCCTTCTAGATCCACCCTGGCAATACGTGGACGATGGCCACGTTCTGAACAGCCACAAAACTCGTGACTAGACACTGGAGGGCTGCTATTTAAAAATCCAATATCTCTAACTGTGGTTGCCAGGACTGAAAAGCAGAAGTAGCTAAAAATGCTCTCCATTTAACCTTCACATTTTAAATTTTGCAGGAGTGCATCTAACTGGCAAAACTCAAGCACTATCCAGAACTGCAAGGATTTGGGGAAATTAAATCATTAGCTTTCCAGCCTCACCTATTCAGGAAGGAATACTCATGGCCTTTTTATTTTTTCAACTGCAACTCCCAGTAAGAAGTTCATTTTACTTGATGATTTAGTACACAAAGGCATACAGGCATATATAAAATAAATGAAATATTCACAAAAAAACTTACCTTTATAGTTATTAGAGTCTGATATTTTCTGTTTTATTCTATTTCATTTTTGCCTGCTGTGTATAATCCACTAAATTTGATTTCAAGCCCACAAATGTGTCACGAGCTCCAATTTAAAAAACACTGCACTGGCTATGGTGGGAAGAGATGCGTGGGTCTTGGCTACCATGCCCACCACAGTCCCTTATGCCCCATTCCAGCTGGATCTCATCAGCCTCTGGTGTCTCTAGCTAGAGCCATTAGCTTGTAAGTAATTTTGATTCTTCAGGATTCAGGCCCCCAAGAGAAAGCATCCTGGGCACAGGGCATCTGTCCCTTATCCAAGACAGGAGCCAGCAAAAGCTACCATTCTTGATAATGAAAGCTCAGAAGTTAGGGAGGTGAAAAACCCACCGAGGGATAATGGGCCACACAAACGAAGGGTGCTTTGATGGATAGAGTGCTAGTTTACTCTACAGACAGACAGCTTCAGAAGCACTTTGTATACACGTATTATCAAAAGTATTCAAAAGAGCACTGGCTTGTGTGTCAGACTTACCAAGTTTTCAAATCTGGTTCTGTCATTTGCATTGCTGGGTCTCTTGAGCAAGTTTCTTCATTTCTGAGTCAATATACTCGGAACTATAAAACAAGATAATAATGCCTGCTTTGTGATATGTCTTTGAATGGTATATCGTATTTCTCCGGATTTATTTTCTTAGCTATAAAATACACTTTTTTGCTCCATTGAGTAGCTGTGAGGATCAAATGAGGTAAGCTAGGTTACAACTGCCACACACAACAGGAGCACTCAGAAGACGTTAGCCCTCCTTCGTAGTCATGTAGCCTAATTTACCATCCTGTCTTTCCATATCTGTTAATTCATTGTATCAATTATCTTTTGCTCTGTAAAAAAATAACACCAGAATGTAGTGGCTTAAAGCAATCAGCATTTACTTAGCTCACAAATCTGTGGGTTGGTTGGAGAGTTCTAGTCTGATCAGCTCTGCTGACTGGCTGCTGGATGATATAGAACAGCCTCACTCACATATCTAGTATTTTGGAAGACTGTGGAGCAGGACATCTAATTCTTCATCATGTGCCCTCTCATCCTCCAGTAAGCTAGTGCAGGTGCACTCATGTAGTTGTCTGACGGTTCCAAGCAACGCAAAAGAAAACATGAGCCCTAACGTACAAACAATTTCAAAGCCTCTGTTTATGCCGCATTTGCTGTAGTCCCGTTGGCCAAGGCAAGGAACATGACTAAGCCAAGAAGCAACATGGAAGGCATTACCCAACAGGAATTATTATACACATACGTGCAAGCAATCTACCACATATAGTAAGTTTGGGTTGTCCACGATTCCCTTCCCAAAACTCTACAGGATACTGCACAAAAAACACACGTACCTATAGGCTTACAGGAAAAGGGAGAATTTTATTGTAGATAGTGTAGATAGTTGTGACTCGTCAGTAGAGGCATGGGATGGAAGTAAATGCACTAGTATTAACGTTTTTTTTTTTTTCTGCTTCATGTTAAGGGTTTAAAGTGTAAAAGAAAATAAATGTAGAGAAGGATTTAGCTCCCACTTATGTTAGTGACTCTAATTGTCATTTTCACATGAGCCACTCCATGAAAGGCTAATTATTGTTCCCATTTTACAGATTTAAAAAAAAAAAAAAATGGATGCTTATCTCCTTATCCCAGATGGTTTGGCGGGAAAAAAACTGATGCTGAAGGAAGGCCACTCAGCTAGAAAATGTACTGAAACCTAGTCTGTCATACTCCAGAATAAAATTGCTTTCTTCTCACAGGTAGCATAAGACCAGGATGGCAAATGTGTTGGGCTTTGTTTGTGTCATTTCCTAAATGACCGCCAGAAAAGAATATTCATTTTAAATGAACAAAACATTTTCACTCTCTAACTACAAAACAGGTTTGTAAATATAAACTGGCCCTAAGAGAATATCAAAGTACTCTACTTTGGTTACATCGATCATTTAAGAAATATCATTTTTCAGACTCAGGAAGCTATTCCAAAATAGGTATTTTGGATCTTTTAAAATTGTTTAAATGCTGTCCTATTTCTGGTTTTATTATTATCACCTTGGAGATTGTTTTGTCCTTACAAAGCAAATGAATCAAAGTCTAAGTTTGATCTGTTTCATTGTCTGTATGTGTTGCAAATTGATCCCAGTCCTATTGACAACTGGAACATTAAGGTTTAGCAAAACACACATGATGAGACATGACAGCAGACTCTGGGCATATATTTTTCTGTATTGACCTATATACACTGAAATCTCACAGCTACATCATCAGTTGTTGTGAGGACATAAGGAGATGCTGATTCATGTACAGGGCTTGACACATAGTAAGTGCTCAATAAGAGTATGGTTGGTAATGGTTTCATCAAAATGATTGCTATTCTCTTTGGGCTTTCACTTTATTACTGAAATAATGTATTGCCTCCTTTTTGTAAGAGTGGTGACTGTATGGGGACACAAGGGGCTTCTAGGGTTCTCTTACGGTCTGCTTCTAGGTCGATTCTGTTTATGAGAGTGGTTTTACTTTTTGAAAATTCATAGAGCTGTACACCTGTGATATGTACACTATTCTCTATGTAAATTGTACTTTAAATAAGAAGAGATCCTTCAGTAGCCCCCAGTACCTTTCAAGATGAAGTTAATATTCCCCAGATTAGTACACAAGCCTCTTTATAATCTGGTCCTCACCTAACTCCACATCCAACTATTTGAAGCTCCATGAATACATCATCTTTGTCATATCATCATTGCTTCACTCATACAATTTATTCTACTTAAAAACATTCTCACTCTTACCCATCTAGCTAAAATCTACTTGTGCCCCAAAACCCAGCTCACACATCACCTCTTCCAGGAAGCCTTCCCTGACTGAGACCAGACATCCATAAATTGGGCTTGCACTGTCCTTAACCTTCCATCCATCACTGCATTGATCACACTCAGTTATCCTTATTGACTTGCCTGAAGCTCTGTAAGAGCAGTAACCTTTTCTTCAGCAAATTGCATCATTTTGAGAGTTTGAAAAAATATTTAATGAACGATTATCTCAATAGATAAATGAATGATATTAGAATGAGCAATGAACCCCTTTCAAAATTGTGATTATAGAGATATGGGAATAAGAAAACACAGAACTGTTAAGCTCTACAGTAATATACAAATAACATTGGGTTCTCTATGTGTGTCAATATCATGCTCAGTATCCTTAATTCACACTTAACCCTCCTGTAAGACGTTCCTTCTCAGCAGGGTTTCTGTAACTGGGAATAATACTTTTACTTATATATAATCTAAGCAAGAGTACCAAATACAAGGTGATGTCTAACTCTATCACCAGGAGTTTATTATTAACATACAATAATTAACATGACAATGACCACTTGTTAACGCAGTAACACACCAGAGATATTCAGCAAGCAAATGTTCATTGGGCTCCTACTGTATACCAGACTTGTGTTAAACCTGAAGAAGTGTAAGATTCACTAGCCTTTGACTTCAAAGAGCATATTAATAATATCAGTACTTAATGTTATTGAATCCTTTCTATGTGCCAAGTCTTCACAAAAATTATACGAAATGCCTTTCTTTCATTCACCCCTCATAGCCAATCTGTCACACCACAGCCAAAAGAGATTCAAAAGCCATTCACCTTTCTCCCTGCCACCATGCTCCAAGTCCCTGTCATTTCTCATTGGACACTCAGAATAACCTAACTGGTCTATTTGCATTCTCACTTTTCTATAAGACATTCTCCAACCAGAAATGAGAGCGACCTATAAAAGAAACATCGACGAAACACCTTCAATGGCTTTCCACCAGAGTTGGTGAATTCCAACTAGTGGAACCAACACAATAACATCTAGGGCAGCAGTTCCCAACCTTTCTGGCATCAGGGACCAGTTTCTTTGTAGACAATTTTCCACACACCAGGGTGGAGGGGGATGGTTTGGGAATGATTCCAGTGCATTACATTCATTATGCACTTTATTTCTATTATTACATTTTAATACATATTGAAATAATTATACAACTCACCATAATGTAGAATCAGTGGGAGCCCTGGGCTTGTTTCCCTTCAACTAAACAGTCCCATCTGGGGGAGACTGGGGGTGATGAGAGACAGTGATAAATCATCAGGCATTAGATTCCCATAAGAAGCACGCAACCTACACCCACATGTGTGGTTCACCATAGGGTTTGCGCTCCTATGAGAATCTAATGCTGCCACTGATCTGACAGGAGGCGGAGCTCAGGTGGTAATGTGAGCAATGGGGAGTGGCTGTAAATACAAATGAAATTGCACTGGCTTGCTGACTGCTTACCTCCTGCTGTGCAGCCCAGTTCCTAACAGGCCGTGGACCAGTACTAGTCCGTGGCCCAGGAATTGGGGACGGTTGATCTAGGGAGCAGGCAACTGAGTTAATCCTGCAAAGCTGCATGGATGTAGGAAGATTAGGTTGAAAGCACATGCATAGCTGAGCCAGGGACTCTTCAGAAACTCACAAAGGTGTCACTGTCCCTGCAGAAAGGACCCTATAGTTATAATTTAATGGAGAACATAAGATAAATCAACAAAATATATTGGGATACAAAAATTAAGAGAAAAGGACACTGGATCCATAAAGCTCAGGGTAAATCTCAGCCCTGCCTTTCACAAACTTAATGACACTCTGAAACACACCCTCCAGAGATAATGATCCTAATAAAATCCTGGTCCCACTACTCACTCACTGTGTGATCCTAGGCAAGTCCCTAACCTTCTCTGAGCCTCAGTTTCCTTATTGGTTCCCTGTTGGCAGGGGTGGAGATAATGCACAAGAATCAGTCTCTTCTAACTTTGTCCACATCATTACATACATAAGAAGGGTTAAGATTTGCTGTAGGGCTACATAAAGATGTTGCTCATGGTCAGAGGTGACTGACCTGAGGACTCTGGCAGCCCCAAGAGCTGCACACCCAGGTTATAATCTATTTTTGGCAAATCACTGTGACCAGGAACACGTTTTGGAAGTTCTGAGAAACTCAATACAGGGTCTTCACATGACAAAATGATGGGAGCTACAAGTGTAGTCAATAATAACGATAGTTACAGTAACAACAGCAATGATAATAACTATACTAGGTATATTAGTCAGGGTTCCACAGAGAAGCAGAGCCAAGAGAATGTGTACATAGAAAAAGAAAGAGAGCTTTATTTTAAGGAATTGGTGCATTCAATTATGGAGGCTAGCATGTCCAGAATCTGCAATTCAAATTCTACAGCCATCAGACTGGAAACTGAGGAAAGAGCCAATGTTGCAGTTCAAATCAAAACGCCATCTGCTATAGAATTCCTTTCTGCTTGGGAGAGGTCAGATTTTTTGTTCTCTAAGCCTCAAACTGATGGGATGAGGACCACCCACGTTACGAAGGACAATCTGCTTTCCTCAAAGTCCATCAATTTAAATGTTAATCTTATCCAAAATCACCTTCACAGAAACATCCAGAATAACATTTAATCTAAATATCTGTGCACCATGTCCCAGAGGGTTGACACATGAAGTTAACCTTCACACTAGTTCTTAATGACACAATGCTTAGCAGTGTTTTCTGCATCTTGAGAGAAGTAGCAAAACTCCTGTAAAAAGATGTTTTGGCGCTCTCTAAAAAGACTTTGAAGTCTTTAAGCCATAAGAAGTGGTTAAGAGAAAGATTTTTTCCAAGGCGGGCTACTTAGCAGTGGATCCAGTGTCTAATGTCTTCTGGGTTCAGCAAATGTGTTCTTTATTCCTCACATTTGACTAAATACCTTTCCAGAGACCTCAATATTTTTCCCAAGTGTCATATTGCTTTTGGTTTATCATTTTATTATCAAAGAAAAAAGTGCCTTCCTCTTTATTTCATAATGTTAGAATTGTTGCTATATCAGACTGAGACTTCAGCTAAAGAATACCACTGATGTCCTAACATTACTTAAGGTTAAAGTGATCGTAGGTTATTCTACATGAGAAAAGCTAATCCCTGGAGTAGGGTGGAGAGCCACGGAGGATATGCATGATGACACACCATCTATCAAGCAGTCACCTGGGAGCAAAGAGTGTTTGTTTCACTGCCATTGTGTAAAACTGACAAGGAATAGTGATGATGAAAAGAAGAATAACATTTAGTCATTTTTTTATTATTTTAAATTCTCTATAGACAAGGGTCGCTCTTATTGCCTGCATCTAGTACAGACCACTCTTCATTTTCTCTCCCCCACCTCCCCATACCCATGGCATGTCACTGCCACTAAGCATGTTACAAGAACATATCACACTGTGTTCAATAATCTCACAAGGGAGCTACTACTGTTTTACAGATGAGGACAATGAGGTTTGGAGAGGTTAAGTTACTTGCCTGAGTTCCCACAAGTAAGTGACAGAACCTGAGCTTCTGTCTGTGAAGGTGTGGCCTTGGCCTGCCTTGTGCACTGGGGCCTCTGGCACAGAGTGATCATCTAGCAATGATTGAACAAGTCCCAAGGTTTCCAGTTTGGTGTATTTTAGAACTACTAATAAAGGTACCTGAGAAAATCTTCACTCCTTAAAAACATGAAAAGAAAAAAACCAACAAATAAGAAACTGAATACCTGAATTTTGTGACTCATTCTTTAAATCACATACCATATCCATGGAATATAGAATATAGAGTAATGCAGACCATGGACTGTGAGTTGAGCACTGGGAAGAATTAAAACTTATGTGATGGCCACTGTTATTTTCTAATCACCTTTATAAGGAGCATTTTCATAAGGAGCTTTGTCATTTAGTCTCAACAATCCTGGGAGACAGGTATTCTTCTCATTCTGTACATGAAGAAACCAAGGCTCAAAAGAGCAATATAAGTAACCACAGTTACAGTGCAAATGAGTTGCTGAGCTTAGCCAGGATTCAGCTGAAGCTTGCTTGACACCAGAACACTTCAGTCTTAGTATTTCTGAGAAGAACCAAAATTCCTAGGGTCTTAGACCACCAACAAATAAACATTAGTGTTATCCAGACTTCCAATCTCCTTGCTGAATCAGTCTGAAGTGAACCTACAGAATATGCCTTCAGGAGCCAATTAGGCAATAGCTTCTGCAATGCTATGCTCACAATTGGCTTTTAGAAACAGTTACAACCTAAAATTCCATAAAAAGCACTTTAATATGTAAACCCAAATGCCAGAGTCAAGATTTTGGCAAGAAAAAGTTTTAATTTTTGTTCGAATTATTAACAGTTTTCACTGTGTAACACAATTGCCTTTTCACATATTAAGTCTATTCATTTTTCCTATATTTTCTGGGTGATTCCTTTTTTCTAAGAGTGAAAGCTTTAGCACCAATTTACAATTAAATTTCAAAAACAATGCTTAAAATAGAACAGGCTTGTCACTAAATTTAACAAACATTTGGGCTGTGGTTACAATGTGCTAGACACTATCTAATTCTTTTATAAATATTAACTGATTTAATCCCACACTAACCCTATAAAATAGATGCTATTATTGTCATCTGCAATTCACACATGAGGCAACTGGTACAGAGGGGTTAAGCAGGTGTCCCAAGGCAGAGCTGGAAAGGGGCAGAGGTAGGGTTCAAACCCAGAGCCTAGCTCCTGGATCATGCACATGATTCCTCTACTATGTTGCCCTTTGCAGTCACTTAGCATCACTTCAGGTTCCTTGCTTTGCTTCCCCCCTTTTAGAGTTAGATACTTGATGCTGGTCTGGGTTAGGTATTTGCCTTTTATTCATCTGTTCCTTCTACAAACATGCACTGGCAGCCTTATTGTACCAACTTATTTCCTGCCCTGCCCATCATTTTTCTGGGACTTCCCTTCTCTCCTCTGCACCTAACCCACCCCCCTCTTAACGGTGACCCCCATAATAAATATGCTTACTATCATGGCCCTGCACCTCAATCATGTACATTAGGCAGA
Organism: Chlorocebus sabaeus; assembly: GCF_047675955.1. Classification (NCBI taxonomy): domain Eukaryota; kingdom Metazoa; phylum Chordata; class Mammalia; order Primates; family Cercopithecidae; genus Chlorocebus; species Chlorocebus sabaeus. The sequence goes on along the minus strand of NC_132911.1, from coordinate 134,759,376 downwards.
AGTCACTGTTTGACTGATGCAGAGTTCTTATTCAGTCATGTTGAGACTGAAACTGAACGAGTTTCCTCCCAATGCATAGACATAAGGTGCAAGGATCCAGAGGTCTTAGTGGCTGAGAAGTGAGAGGGGATGAGGAAGCTAGCCTTCAGGAGAAGCAGAGATCCAAGTTTAAAGGGTGTCATGATAAGTCATGGAGTCTCTTTTGTTCCCAAAGTCCAGTCTCAGTTTCACCCTTAGATTCCATAAGTCATCCTAGTTTACTAATGATCAAGTATGATTTTGTTTCAGGTGAATACTGAGGAAAATATGAGTATCTTGATGACCAAAGGAGTCCAGACAAATACCGCCACTTCTTTTTAACTAAGTTTGTGTTGGGTTCTGGAGGTAGAGAAAACATCTTGGTCTCAAATATTTCACCTTCTAGGGAGGATGACAGACAGAAATTGCAAATTTCCTTTTAGCTGAAATGGTATGGGTTAATTGAAAAAGCAAACTAAAATGAAGAATTATGAAGAATTATACGTAAACCTTTTATTTGTAACTTAAACATAAAATAATAAATCTATTCTTTTGAAATAATGCCAAGCCATTTTTTAAAAAACTTCTATAAATTTCCATTTTACATTCAAATGATTATCAGAAATCAAATATTCTGATAATATCAAGTTTGAATATGGCTTCATGGGCATACACATTGCTAGTAAGTTGAGCAGCTATTAGTATGTTGTAAGAACATAACATTGCCTAATGAGGTTGAATGTGTGACTCTCATGATGTAGCCTAATGATGTAGGCATATACCACATGTTTATTTATTTTATTTTATTTTTTTATTTTCAACTTTCATTTTAGATTCATTCAGGGGTACATGTACAGGTTTGTTACATCAGTATATCGTGTGATGCTGAGGTTTGGGGAATGATTGATCTTGTCACCCAGTCAGTGAGCACAGTTCCCAACAGGTAATTTTTCACACTTTTCCCCCTCCATCCTCCCTTTTGGAGCCCCTAGTGTCTATTATTTCCATCTTTGTGTCCATATGCACTCAGTGTTTAATATCATTCTGGACATCAACCACTGAATGCTCAGAAGCAATTGCAACAAAAGCAAAAGTTGACAAGTGGGACCTAATTAAACTAAAGAGCTTCTACACAGCAAAATAAACTAGCTACAGAGTAAAAAAATACCCTACAGAAAGAAAGAAAATATTCACAAACTTTGCATCTGACAAAGGTCTAATATCCAGAATCCATAAGTAATGTAAACAAACCCATAAGCATAAACCAAATAACCCCTTTAAAAAGTGGGCAAAGGATATGAACAGACACCTCTCAAAAGAAGATACACAAGAGGTCAACAAACCTATGAAAAAATGCTCAATCAACATCACTCATTGCCAGAGAAATGCAATGCAAAACCGCAATGAGACACTGTCTCACACCAGTAAGAATGACTATTATTAATAAGTGAAAACATAATAGATGCTGGTGAGGCTGTGCAGAAAAGGGAATGCTTACATATTGTCATATATTGTTGGTAGAAATGTAAGGTAGTTCAACTACTGTGGAAAGCATTTTTTTTAGTGTTTATCTATTGTTTCTTACAGAGACCATAGCCAAAGTACATTAGTTAATATTTCTTTAATATTTAATATTTCTTTAATATTTCTTAAAATGTACTGAGAATTTAAAAGTACTTTCAAAATTATCAGAGTGACTTCTGGATTTTTATAATTTTTTTCACAAATATTTACAGTTATCTTGCCCACATCTAATTTAGCATCATTGTTTTAGCTGCTCAGCATTACAAAGTCTTCTCAAAGTATTTTATTTCATTTTCATGCAAAAGGCATCTCTCTTTTCCTACTTACTTAATATTTTTATTTAATATTTAATTAAATCACATAAATACACTAACAGATATAACTGACATAGCTGGGTCTGGGGACAAGCTCAGTGATTTCTGGTCCGCCTGGGGCTACAGATAGAATAGAAGCTGTAGGTATTTATAAATCCTTTTACCACCTGGGAACCTTTCACCCTTCTGTGGCCTGATCCACTGACATGTGTAAAAGAGTGATTGAAGAGAGTGGGTTAGTCCAGTAAATCAGTTAAGCCAGAGAGTTGATTAAATGTAGGTCAGCCAAGAGAGGTTCTACCACACTAAGGTGGTACAGGTGGTGATTTAAAGGTTGATGCAGGTTTCAGTGAGGCAGACGGAGGCAGGTCTACATGGCATAGGAGGACTTGGGGGAACTTCCTGAAGGTAGTGTCACTTCAGCAGACCAGTTAGACAAGGCATCCCGGGTACAGATCTAGCATGATCAAAAGAATGTATGACCCATGTGAGTAACCTCATGGTCTAAAACATTGGGGTGGAAAGCCTTTATTTTAGTGATAAGCACATGTCTTATTTCTGAGACTAAGCACCTAGTCTCCATAGATCTTTCTGATACTTGGTCTCTGTCTTGCTCTGAGTGTGGATGATAAACCATGCAGAAATCCAGCTTTTCCTCCTTTCCGTTCTCAGCTATCTAAAACCTTCCCAGGGTCTCACCTGCTGCTGATAGAATAGCCAATCCTAAGTAACTGAGCTGCCTTCCCACATTTCTAGCATGAGCCTGCTCCTGACTTACTGTCATAGTATTCATCAAACTACTGCTGGACCTCTCTGGTACCATGACTATCATTTCTCCCCCTCTCCTGTCATCTTGGGGACTAAACCCCCCATGAAGTAGAGGATCATCTCTGCCTTGTTCAACTCTACATTTATAGTGCCTAATACAGTACCTTGTCTTAAGTAGGATCTCATTAAAAATTTTTATTGAATATATGAAAGATTTAATTTAATAAAAGACAGCATACCATAGCCTCAGTATTGGCTGTTCCCCTGTGTCTGAAACACCCTTCCCTAGCTCTCCACAGGTCTAGCTCCTTCTGTCCTTCAGGTACCAGTTAAACTTCATTTCCTTGAACACTTCTTCATTGACCATTTTGCTAAAGCAGCCACAAACTCCCCTTAAACCTCACGACAGGGTTTGTTGCTTTTTAGAACAATGGTTCTACAAAAGTGAACACCATGTCTGTTTTTCTTTTCTGCTGATTCTTCATGCCAAGCACTAAGCCACCTACTCCTGGACTTAGTAATTAAATGATTAAATGGGTGAACTATGATCCAAGTTTCAGAAAAAGAAAAAGAAAAGAAACATGGGCTTGGGTCTTCACCGTGCATTTACCAAATGCGTGACTCTGAGTTGCCTGATTTACTGAAACTCTTCGATTTTCAGTATCTTCATATGTATAATGGAATGAAAATAGCATCGTATTCCCTCTTGTAATTAATGTGAGGTTTCAATTAGACAATGAATAGGAAGCATTTCGTATGCTACATAATGTGTGATCGACAACAATAAGATATTGTTTATAACTCCGGAACAAGTCTCTCCCCAGTGCCTGGACCTTGGCTCCAGTTAATGCCACTTTGCCTGTAGTGGAGAGAAAGAGGTTAATGAGAAGTGTCTCCATTTGTGAGAGCCTGAAAGTGGCGAGCTTTTCCTGAAGCTGTTCAGAAACACCCTGCTATGTGTAAGCCCAAAAGTGCCGTCTGATTCACAGGGCTGCCCTACTACCTTTATCTTCACTGCTGTAAGCATTTGCATAAAATAAAGATCCTGAATTCCTCACTGTTTTCACCTTGACTTCCCCTCGGGGTGCACTGTAGCAATTGATGCCTGTGAAACCATTTTGATGACACGAATAGAGTATGTTATGTGAGATGAGAGGGGAATCCAGACAGGAGCCACTAATGGACTTTGAATCAATCCAGGGTCTCTTTTCATGCAAATGGAAAAACTCAGGGAGAAAAAGATGTGCAGAACGTGAGCACAAAGGCCACCCAGGGCCACAGTCTGGCTCCAGGAGAGAAGCTGGTACTTCTGATCCCCAAAGCCAGAGAAGGATATATTGCTCCCCAGCAGGAGTTGGGAATCGTATTAAAGAGCAAACTTTCCTATTTTATTTCAGAGTGTGTTTTCAGGGAATTTAAATGATGTTTCTCAGGCAGTGAACAAATGTGAGGGAAACAAAAGTGTTGAAAATGGGCTTTTATAAGCAGACTCCAGGCAAATTCCCATGTCTTGCAGAAAATGCTTTACAAAGGGAGGAGCTGGGATGATTGCCAGTAGCACAACTGGCTGGAGCCTGGCAAGCCTGGGTGCTTGAGGATTTTGCCAGTAAAATTTTATTTTCAAAGTGTCCCATGAAAGCATAGATGACTTGAGGATCTAACGAGTGTTGTCACGTAAAGACTCTATTTAATAATTTTGTTTTCGTTTTAGAGACAGAGTCTCACTGTGTTGCCCAGGCTGGAGTACAGTGGCATGATCATAGCTCACTGCAGCCTTGAACTCCTGGGCTTAAATAATCCTAGAAACTATTTCCCCAATGTTCTCTACCAGGGACATTACTGGTCACTGCAGAAAATGCATCCATGGGCTGGATACAGCCCCTGCCTTCTATATGTTCACAAGTTTGCTCGAAAAATATTTACTTAGAACCTGCTACTCTCAAGCACTGAGGAAGTTGCTGAGGATCCTGAGTGAACAAAGCAGACAGAATCAGTCTTCAAAGCATCTATAGTCTTGTTATGGGAACCAGACAACTAAACATGTGTGATGAGCTTTACAAGAAGAGAAGTCGGAGGATAAAAACGTTCTGTGTTGCAGGGCAATGGTACACAGACCTCTCAAAGGAAAGACCATTAAGCAACTTTAAAGCAGAACTCTGAAGAATGATTCGGAGCTGTGAAAAACTGGGGAGAGATTTATGAAGACTCCGAGTTAAGAAAGTGATTGGACAGTAGCTCACGCCTGTAATTCCAGCACTTTGGGAGACCGAGGCAAGTGGATCACTTGAGGTCAGGAGTTCGAGACTAACCTGGCCAGCATGGTGAAACCCTGTCTCTACTAAAAATACAAAAAAATTAGCCAGGTGTGGTGGCAGGTACCTGTAATCTCAACTACTCAGAAGGCTGAGGCAGGAGAATTGCTTGAACCCAGAGGCAGAGGTTGCAGTGAACCAAGATCTTGCCACTGCACTCCAGCCTGGGTCAAAGAGTGAGACTCCATCTCAAAAAAATAAGAAAGAAAGTGATTGGAGATTTTAAGGAAGTAAAAGGCCTTCTTTGTGCTTTTTGCCAAAAATGAGAGGGAAAGGAAGGAGTGACTGGAATCCCAAACAGTGGTCAGTAGGTATTGTAAGGGGTTTGGAATTTCTCCTAAGAACAGCAGGGTTTAAATTCGGCAAGTAGCATAATAGGGACTAAGAGATACGTTAAAACCAAAACTAAGTCAGGCAATCTCTGGGATTGACCTGCCTATGAGAATACAGATTCATATCCTCCAAGAAGACACTGGACATATGATCATATATGATCACCACAGGCTTCCCGTTTCACATTCATTTACTCCTGGGCCATTGTGCCATCCCAGATTTGTTCACTGATAGAATCTCCCCTTTTACATTTAGTGTTTGCATTCAATCTACTTTAGTATTCTTGCTGTATATTCTGGCACTAGCCCATCCACACTCTCTTTTCATTGCAAGACAATGTAGTTGTCCTGTCCACTCCCATTCTGACCATTTCCAGGCTCTTTTTCTGGTTGTGTCATTCCTGCCTGTGCCTAGGTAGCTGCGGAAACCCTCCTGCTCTGTGCAACCTAAAGTAAGACACGCTGAAATCATAAGGTCAAGCAAGGGCCTGGATTTGCTTCATAATGATAGCCTAAGGATGACTAATAAATAGGTTTCATTTCCTTGGTTAATTCCATTCAATTAGTGATGCCTGCCAGTGCTGTTTTTGGAGGCTGAGCAAGAGCCAGTGTTTAAGTCAATTAATGATGTCTACATGGACAGAAGTAAGAAAGTTAAGCAGTGCATGCTTGGGTCATTTTTCTTCCCCAGTCCAGAGTAAACATTAATACCTGCCTATGGGAAGTCTACTCAGGTAGATCCAAGGCTCCGTCCTTTATAAGTCCAGAAACCCAGGAGTCCTCTTGATACCTGTCTTTCCCTCTTTCACAGTCCTAATTCCTACAAGCCTCCCTCCTATGTGCCCATGTTTCTCCATCTCCACTGCCATGAATTTGGTCTAAGTTACCTTCATCTCTTGCCTGAATGATTACATTAACTATTTAATTCCTTTTATTCTTCCTTCCCTCTATATTAGCCATTTCATTGAATCTACTCTTTTCTGTATTTCAGTTGAAATTATGGTGAAAAAAATCTAAATGTGATCATTTCTCTCATCTCCAAGCCAAACACTTCAGTTGCTTCTGGTAACTCTCGAGATAAACACCCAGCAAGGCCCAGCATGTCTGCATCCCCTCACCCACTCCACTCCACTGCACTTGACTAGACACTAGCCATGATCCTTCTTTTGGTTTCTCAGACATGCTGTGCCCTCTCCAATCAGGCCTTTGCACATACTGCTCTCTTCTATTAGAATAGTATTCCACAACCATTAGCACACACATAAACACATTTGTACATGCTCACACACACACCCTTCAATTAACTGCTCATCTAAGTTCATCCTTTCACTTTGGACTCTCAATGAACCATTTGTGTCTCTTTCACATAACTTGTTACAGATGTAGTTGTATAATTATTTCTATGCTTATTTGATTACTACCTCAACTCTCCCGCCAGACCACGAAGTCATCATGTCTTGCTTTGTCTGTTCACCAGTGTTCTCTATCTGTTCTCTATCTATTGCTGTGCTTGGCACTAGAAACGGTTACAGGAATTATGAGTCATAGCTTTATAGCTACTTTATTTTCTGTTAAATGTTACACTAAGATACATTTTTAATGAAGAGGAAGATTAAAGGAAGAATGTGTAAATTGTGTATCTATACTCACCCATTTTTCCTGTAACCAAGAAAACCATATGAACATTTCTGTTGGCAAAAGTCAACATTGTAATTACTAAATCAAAGGTAGACATTTCCAATGTCTCTCGTAAGACAGTTTCAAATCTTCCATAAATCTATGCAAATAGAGAGCATGTTAATACATGTCAATATATACTTCAATATAGTTTAATATTAAAAAAACCAGTAATTAGCTGGGCATGGTGGCAGGCGCCTGTAGTCCCAGCTACTCGGGAGGCTGAGGCAGGAGAATGGCGTGAACCCAGGAGGCGGAGCTTGCAGTGAGCCGAGATAGTGCCACTGCACTCCAGCCTGGGCGACAGAGCAAGACTCCGCCTGAAAAACAAAACAAAACAAAACAAAACAAAACAAAAAAACCCAGTAATACAATAAAGGTTTAATTTTCAAATGTACAATATTATATACTCTCTCACTTCACAATTATTACTTGTAGAACAGTGAACTGAAAAGACAAGGATCAGTTACATCAAGTTCATAGTTACAGAACTCCTACAACAAATATATATTGAGGCCCTATATAAACCAGGTATTATTCTAGGTGCTGGGATTATTGTATTGAACAAAAGAGACAAAAGGCATATCATCATAAAGCTCATATCTAAGTGAAATAGATAGACAATAAACAAGATAAGTTAATGAAATATATAGAAAATGAAATAATGATGAGTCCTAAGAAAGAAAAAATAAATAAAACAGGAAAGGAGCATGATATGGTTTGGCTGTTTCCCCACCCAAATCTCACCTTGAATTGTAATAATCCCCACAGGTCAAGGGCAGGGCCAGGTGGAGATAATTGAATCATAGAGGCAGTTTCCCCCATACTGTTCTCCTGTTAGTGAATAAGTCTCACAAGATCTGATGGTTCTATAAACATGAGCTCCCCTGCACAAGCCTCTCTTGCCTGCCGCCATGGAAGATGAACTTTTGCTCTGCCTTTGTCTTCTGCCATGATTGTGAGGGCTCCCAGCCATGTGGAACTGTGAATCCATTAAACCTCTTTCCTTTATTAATTACCCAGTCTCAGATATGTCTTTATTAGCAGCGTGAGAAGAGGCTAATACAGAGCACATGAAATGAGAGGCCAGGAGCATGTGACCACTGAGATACGGGCATAAGGGGAGGTCTCCACAAGAGGGTAACTTTTGCATAAAGACCTCAAGAAACTGGGGTGCATTCATTATTGCTTATTCATTCTATTATCTACAATTATTTATAAACTGGGCTGTTTTAGAGTCTGAAACTGTCTGTTTTTACTATCCACTTGCTTATAAAGCATCATTTATGAACAAATAGATTTATTCACATATTTTTTGTGGGCCTTAGGGTATGTCCTGGGTGCTCCCAAGGGATTATGTTGCTCACTAAGCACCACTTTTCCCACATGTCATAACCCAAAGACATCCAGGAGAATGGTGCAAACTGTTGGTAGATCTACCATTCTGGGGTCTGGAGGACAGTGGCCCTCTTCTCACAGCTCCACTAGATGGTGCCCCAGTAGGGACTCAGTGTGGGGGTCTGACCCCACATTTCCCTGCTGCACTGCCCTAGCAGAGGTGCTCCATAAATGCCCCGTCCCTGTAGCAAACTTCTGCCTGAGAATTCAGGCATTTCCATACATCTTCTGAAATACAGAAGGCAGAGGTTCCCAAACCCCAATTCTTAACTTCTATGTACTTGCAGACTCAACACCATGTGGAAGCTGCCAAGACTTGGGCCTTGCACCCTCTGAAACCACAGCCTGGGCTCTACATTGGCCCCTCTCAGCCACATCTGGAGCTGCTGGGACACAGGGCACCAAGTCCCTAGGCTACACATAGTATGGGGACCCTGGGCCTGGCCCATGAAACCATTTTCTCCTAGGCCTCTCGGTCTGTGATGGAAAGTGTTGCCATGAAGACCTCTGACATGCCCTGGAGAAATTTTCCCCATTGTGTTGGGGATTAACATTCAGCTCCTTGTTACTTACGCAAATTTCTGCAAGCAGCTTGAATTTCTCCTCAGAAAATTGGTTTTTCTTTTCTATCACATTATCAGGCTGCAAATTTTCCAAACTTATTCTCTGCTTCCCTTATAAAACCGAATGACTTTAACAACACCCAAGTCATCTCTTGAATGCTTTTCTGCTTTAAAATTTCTTCCCCCAGATACCCTAAATCATTTCTCTCAAGTTCAAATTTCCACAAATCTCTAGGACAGCAGCAAAATGCCACCAGTCTCTTTGCTAAAACGTAACAAGAGTCACCTTTGCTCCAGTTCCTGAAAAGTTCCTCATCGCCATCTGAGACCATCTCAGCCAGGACCTTATTGTCCATGTCATTATCAGCATCTTGGTCAAAGTCATTCAACAAGTCTCTAGGGAGTTCCAAACTTTCTCACATTTTCCTGTCTTCTTCTGACCCCTCCAGACTGTTCCAACCTCTGCTCTGCCTGTTACCCAGTTCCAAAGTTGCTTCCACATTTTGGGGTATCTTTTCAGCAGTGCCCCACTCCCAGTACCGATTTATTATATTTATCTGTTTTCATGCTACTGGTAAAGATATACCTGAGACTGGGTAATTTATACAGGAAAAAAGGTTTAATTGGACTTACAGTTCCACATGGCTGGGGAAGCCTCACGATCATGGCAGAAAGCAAGGAGGAGCACATCACATCTTACATGGATGGCTGCAGGCAAAAAGAGAATGAGAGCCAAGTGAAAGGGTTTTTTCCTGATCAAATCATCAAATCTAGTGAGACTTCTTCACTACCATGAGAACAGTAAGGAAGAAATCACCCCTATGATTCAATTATCTCCCACCGGGTCCCTCCCACAACATGTGGGAATTATGTGAGTACAATTTAAGATGAGATTTTGATGGGGTCAGAGCCAAACCATACCACAAGGCATTATTCTGGGCCTTGGATAAAAAAGATGACCTCAAAGAGCTCCGAGTTTACCAACTGGTATATAAGCAGACAGGTGCCATGTGGTGTAATAAATGCTGTGAGACAGATCTGAGCAAAGGAACATGCTATTGGAGGTAGTGACTAATCCCCTTCACCACGGAAATGAGATTTACCCTAAAATTTGAAGGTGTGTAGGAGTCCATGTGCAAACCACAGGAAATGACAATGGAGAAAGGATATTTAAGGACAGAAAAATAGTAGCACACATTGTAGTAACCTGTGCTCAGTTTAACACAATAAATAGCCCACGATCTCCTGCTCAGAGTAGAGGATGTGTGGATAGACAAGTCTCTCTCTCATTACAGGATCCTAGAGTGTGTTGGGGGTGGGAGAAGAAAACAAGGGTTAGCCAAGCAGAGCTGCGCTTTTCCATTCAAAGATACAAATCTACTTCCACAGATTTTTTTTTTTTTTTTTTTTTTTTTTTTTTTTTGAGGCAAGGTCTTTCTCTGTTGCCCAGGCTGGAGTGCAGTGGCACAAACACAGCTCATTGCAGTCTCGACCTCCCTGGCTCAAACAATCCTCCTACCTCAGCCTCCCAAGTATCTGGGACTATAGGCACATGCCACCATACCTGGCTAATTTTTAAATTTTTTGTAGAGATGAGGTCTTGACATGTTGCCCAGGCTAGTCTCAAACTCCTGTGCTCAAGCGTTCTTCCCAGCTCAGCCACCCAAAGTGCTGGGATTTACAGGCCTTAGCAACCACACTCGGCCTGGCTCCACACATTTAACTTCAGATGAATTGCATTTAATAACTACTTCCCTAGGCATTTCTTCACATCAGAAAATCTGATGCAGCATCCATGTGTCTGAAAAGCAGCTGAGTTCCACAAAAGGAAACCCACTATTGGTCTTCTTAGATTGCAGTTGTAAAGTTTCTTAATTTTTCATTTAAAAAATGTTTTTAGTTTGCATAATGTATGGTAGCAACAATTTTTGGCACCATTTGACATATTTTCATTGATTTCTTTTAACTATACTATTCTGTTTTATTTTTGTTTTATTTTTATTTTAAAGATTCAATTAAGTAATCATTGAGTATCACGTGTATGTTTTGTTTAACTGTAGACGTAATTGTGCACCTCTAATTTCAGTGGTAACAACATTTTCAATTTCTGAAAATGGGGCTTGGAGGGATTTTTTTTTAGGAACGGCTTTCTCTGATAAGGTGAAGGGGAAGCTTCCAACTGGCTCTGAGGTCTGAGATACTGGCCCTTCTTTGCTGTATAACCTTGAGAAACTACTTCTCCGAGCCTTCGTTTTCTCATTTGTTAATCTACGATGAGTTATTTCTGCCATGGAGTTATGTGGAATGTCACATGAAATTATGTATGAATCTCTTAACTCAGTCCCTGGCCCACAGTAGTTGCTTCAGAGCCAACTAGATGGTAGCTCTGAAGTAAGACTGCTTATGTTTACACGCCATTCTGGGAGCCTGTCAGTCTCTACCTGTAAAATCTCCCTCTAGGATCTTGGCTGTCTTACTCTCTTGTATCTATATATCTCCCATATCTAGAAATGAACTGACATGGAGTATGTTCTCAATAAATATTTGTTAAATGAATAAATAAATATAATATTTGAACCCTCACCCATTTTTCAGGAACCCTCCTTAGAAACTCCTCCCTCATCTTCCTTAATGAACAATGGTTCTTTCCTCCTCTGATGCTTTGTTGCATGCTGTTAGCTCCAATCATAGGAATAGCCCACTTGCTGCCTTAATTTATAATTTTCTGAAGAGCCATGTGGATCAGATGAGAGGTGATTAGAATACATTATGTAGGAAGTGCAGTCGTTAGAGATATTTTGGGAGTCAGGAGAATTTGGTTTCAATTCTTTGCTATTTATGATCTAGGTCCTCATGTTGCTAGGTAATCAGTTTACTATAACCATGTTTTTGTTTTATTTGGGAAATAACCTGTTTTGTGGAACTATAGTAAAGGTTGAGTATAATAATGTGCTTAGTAGTGCTTGCCACAGGATAAGCCAGCATTTCTCAATCCTACCTGAGTATCCCAAAAACCTAAGGAGTTTTTAAAAACCCCACCTGCTTGACCATTTTTTTCAGAGTCCAATTCAGTAGGTCTGGGCGAGGTCAGGGCAGCTGCGCTTTTATGACCCTTCAAAACATTCTGAGGAATGGTCAGAGCACAGAATCCATGGGATAGCCTCATAAATATGTCCATGGACTTGCATTTCAGGGAGGAACATCTTCTTAAGTAGGTCCTGTGAATGAATACCTTTCTTGTGTCTCTCTTCAGTTCCCATGTCTTCCCTACACTTGGATCATTTTATTTGCTGCATCACCACCTTTTTGTCTCCTGTGCCATTCTCTTCCTAACATACGTTCTTCCATTTTTCTCATTCTGGTTATTAAAACATCACTGTAATACAACACTAGTGTAAGGATCATTTGCAATCAAACACTTTTACAAATTGACCGTGGGGTCTAGGAGTGTGTGTGGGTTGTGTATTACAGCTCTATTGCCTCCCTTACAAGTGCAGATGCAGTGGCATCTTAATTAAACATCCCCAGCCATTGACAGAGCACTAGTGCCCCTCAAAGCTGTGATTAGCACCTACTCCCACCCAGCAGCAATTGAGAGAACAGGGCCACAAGTACCTGGGAAGTTGACAAATAGCACAAATGAACACAAAATGGACATGATGTTGGGGCATTTGCAGAAAACATGCCTCTTAGTCCCGTGATGGGATAGCACTCAAGAGAAGAAAGGGCTTCATCATATGTCGTTCAATGGGCACTTCATTAATAAAGCCTTTTGCATGAGAGGCAGGGTTAAGTAGAGGTGAGAGGAGGGAGAAGGATTTGATGCCAGGCCCCTCACATATTTTATTGCATTGAATTCTCACAGCAACCCGTTGAACTAGATGACATTAGTGCTATTAATATTTGCCAAATTAGGGAACTAAGGCACAGAAAGATGAGGTAGTTTACCTAATGCCACATGAATATCCAATGATAGAGTCGGAATCTAAACTTCTCCATCAGACTCAATCCAAGACTTTTCCCATCTCACCAAGAATCCCAGCAAGGAATAACAAGGGAAAGGACCGCATCCTGCAACTGTCGCTTGATTAACTGTTCAGGTTGTGCAGGTAACTTAATCTCTCCTGGACTCAGTCTGTCCATTATATGAAAATGATTATTTCTGCAAGCTGATTGTCAGGGTTTTGAGAGAAACACATGAAAAAATGAATGGTAACAATGCTTAATACCCATAAATAACTACAAAGATATGAGGAACTGTGGTGATTAGAATGTGCCTGTCTTAAACTCAGTTTGACACTATAGTAAACCATAGACCGAGAGAAATTTTAACTCTCTACAGTGATATGCCTCAACTAGATACTTCCACATGACCTATTACGATCATATCAATGATAATTACCCTATTTTCTGTTATTCAACTAAAAGTATTAAACTTCATCTATCACAGTAAACCATGTAACCAAGTAAACCATGTGTCAGAAGCCAGCCTCTTGCCTAGTTTCCACAACACAAGGACTTTTTAGAATTCATGTTGCTAGTTAGCCCATTCCTTTGCTTTTATGTACAGTGGTGATCACAATAGAAAGAATATTATTGTCTGATGTTAGGAACCCACTTTCTGGCTGTGTGCGTCTCACTTCCCCTCATCTTTGATAAAGAGCTAGTGCCTTGTAAGCCTAGTTTCTTTTGTATGTTCCCTGTTTCTATAAGTGTGGCTCACTCTCCCAGGCAACCAAATTCAAAACTAGCTGTCATGATGGGCACACCCTCTTTCTTTCCTGCCATCTAGGTTGCCAGTTCTATGAATCTTACCTCACCTGGACATTCCAGGAGCTTCCCCACCTGGTCCTTCTGTCTCCAGCCTTGGCTCCTCCCCAGAACACATTCTCCAAATCCCAGACAAAGTGATCTTTTAAAACATGAATCCACTTATGTCACTCTGCTGCTTAGTACCATTTAGTGGCTTTCAGTTGTAGTTGGAATTAAACGCAAATATCGTATAACCTGTAAGATCTAGCTATACCTCCAACCTCATGGCTATCACCACCCTCCAGCTACACCATTGCTCTTTTCTGCCTCAGGATATTTGTAGTTATTATTTTTAATTCCTGGATGTCTCCTTGCACTACACAGGACTGACTCCTTCCAAATTTTCAGGTCTCAATTTTAAATATCAGTTCCTTGGTAAGGCCATTCTTAATCCCTGATATGAATCGCTGTCATCAACCATTGTACTCTCTCATCGTGACCTGTTTTTGCATGGCACTCATCACATTTTGTGAATGTGTGTAGGTATCTTTGGGTATGTAATACTTAATGTATCTTCCTTATTAGAATGCAAGCTCCACTATAGTCAGAACCACATCCATTTGGCTCACCACTATATATCCAACATCCAGCAGAATGCCTGGCAAGTAATAAGTACTCAGTAAATATTTGTCATATTCATAGAATGGTATGAAATTATCAATTCCAAAGGAAGTTCATCCAAAAGTCCCATGACTTCTCCACCCTTCACCCTCCCATCTGAGACTCGCTGGTCAGCCTAACAGGACTGTCCCTCTTCATTTGTTCCAGGAGCGGCTCGTGCTTTCTGTGCTCCCCCGGTTTGTTGTCCTGGAAATGATCAACGACATGACCAATGTGGAAGACGAGCACCTGCAGCACCAGTTCCATCGGATCTACATCCATCGCTATGAGAATGTCAGGTGAGAAACGCAACACTCTTGCCCTGGCTCTCGGCGTGATCCATGTGTGTTTGGGTGCCCTCATCACACTTCCGTGACTTCTGTCTGCCTGAATGTCAGCACCTTTCCTCATTTGGTTGATTAACTCATTACCTAGTGATTATTCATCAGAGAGTTCTACATTTCCAAATTAAGGCTGGAGAAGAATGTCACAGAATAAAATTATATTCCCTGGTTGGCCTACTGCCTAGCTCTCCTATAGTAGGCATGTCTGTCTTTACATTTTGAGTGGGAAAGGCAAACACCTTTTAAACTATAATCAGAAAAATAATCCCAGAATGTAATTTGGGGGTTTCAGTTGTGATCACATACATCTCCTCCTTGTATTTATCATAAGTGTGTTTAAAACAATACAAAAGAATGACAGTTTATTTTCCTTTGCAAACATATTTTTAGTCAACCATCCATCTATCCATCCACCCATCCATCCATCCATGTATCTTCCCACTCACTCCCCCATCCATGCATCAGTGCCCTCTACGTACCCAGCACAACACTGGACACCATGGCATGTAATGAAAATCAAAGGGTGAACTCCATGGTGAGGCAGACCAGCTTTAAAATCCCAATTCTGCCTCTTCCTTATTTGTGATCTTGGGAAATTTATTTACCTGAATCTCAAAATTCTTCTCTGTAAAATGAGCATCTCTTAGCCACTTTGCAGGGTTTTATGTGGATCACGTAAGTGAAGATTAATACAAAATATACAACAGGCAGAGTTAAGCAAGTAGTAGAGCATTCAGTATATTGTAGTTCATTTCAGACATGTTTCCTAGTTGCAGTCAAAAGAATCCAACCACGACTGATTTAAAAGAAATGTATTGGCTGGGCGTGGTGGCTCATGCCTGTAATCCCAGCACTTTGGGAGGCCAAGGTGAGCGGATCACGAGGTCAAGAGATTGAGACCATCCTGGCCAACATGGTGAAACCTCATCTCTACTAAAAATACAAAAATTAGCTGAGTGTGGTGGTGCATGCCTATAGTCTCAGCTACTCAGGAGGCTGAGGCAGGAGAATCGCTTGAACCCGGGAGGCAGAGGTTGCAGTGAACTGCGATCGTGCCACTGAACTCCAGCCTGGCAACAGAGCAAGACTTCATTTCAAAAAAAAAAGGAAATGTATTGAAAGGTTATGTCGCGGATTACAGAATAATTAGGGAAGAATGGAGAAGTGCATGGGGGAAATGGGCCAGGGGAAATGGGCCAGAATGAAGCAAGGCCACAGAGTGAAAGGCATAGGCAAAATCAGGCCAGAGCACTAGGCCAGCTGGCAGTTGGCAGTAGCCACTGCCAACTGTCTTTGACCAGTCCATTGCTTGTGCAATCAACCCTGACCCCTGACACGGCATGCCACCGCTGCAGTTCCTCCTGCAGCCCCAGAAACTGA
Source organism: Chlorocebus sabaeus (assembly GCF_047675955.1). Taxonomy (NCBI): domain Eukaryota; kingdom Metazoa; phylum Chordata; class Mammalia; order Primates; family Cercopithecidae; genus Chlorocebus; species Chlorocebus sabaeus. Next base: position 134,743,334 of record NC_132911.1, on the reverse strand, counting down.
TATTGCTGTCTTTGCTCTGCCCTGACTTCCTGCTCCTGCTGCTTCTTTGCATCTCAAGTTAAAGCCTGGAGCAGATGGGTCTGATTGGCTGAGCCCAGTCATTTTCTTCAAGTGCCTGGAAAGCAAGTCTCTGGCATTTTCAGCTTATACAGTGGAACTGTATTTCCCACCCCCCAAATATCATAAGGTAAAAATTTCCCAGACATAGAGTCAGAGTCCTTACATTAAGCAACTTCAAAAATGACAAACCTATTCTCATAGTTCCCTTCTTCCTAATGTCAGTAGGACAGAGGACAACTTTGCACTTACCAGCATCTGTAGGTGTTCCATTCCTGGCATGCAGGGACACACATTTTGAAATTCAGTAGAGATCATGATTCTAACACAACCCTTCAGTGCGCATAGCAGAATAGGTCATTCCCAGGGTCTTGTCCAAGATTTGAGCTACACTGAGTTAGATGCTTGAGTTTGCAAAATAGTCCTTTGTCAAACAGCAATTCCAGTAAGAGATGTGCCCCAGATCTAGGAATTGGTCCCACACATAATAAGAACTCTTCAATACTAGTTCTAAGACAATAGGCACCTATTAATCATAATAGAGTATGGGGTTTGATTATTAAGCAGGCAACAAATGCCAAGAGATCATAAAAGGAGGAAAACCTGGGGCTAGGAGGTGGAGGGTGGGGAGAGATAGGTAGAGAAACCTTCCTGGAAGAGATGATGATTCTTCTTAGCTTTATTTGAGACGAAGTCAGCCAAGTGAAAAACACAAATACATGAATTCTGAGCAAAAGCGTCAGCAGAAGTGAAGGCAGAGCCATGGTCCATGCAGAGAATCATAGTTGGTGTTCCATGTTCCTTCCCTGGTGGCAAAATGGCTTGACCATAAATGCAGATCCAGAGAAAGCAGAAATTGCATGAATATTTGGGGGGAAAATAAATAAATATTTAATTACATATTCAGCTATAAATATATACGAATCATATAAATACATAAATAAAATATGTGACATCTGATGAAAGTGCCTGTCACCATGGAGAAAGAAGGAGCGAAAAATACCTTTTAAAAGAAATACAGGGAAAATTCAACAAGCCCTCGCGCCCACACCGACATGCTCAGGTGCCTTAAGTGCAATAAACATGTTTGGCAGCTTGGTTTTTGCAGGAATCCTTTTTCAGTGCTCCCATCACTCCTGAGCAGCTAGTTTCTTCTACCCCCACCCCTCCAACCCCGCCCATTTATTTTAAGTCATCAAACTGAGTTCTCGCGCTGGAGACCCTTTTCCAGAAGTTCATGCCACAGTACATTAAAATTTCGTTTTCTGCCCTCCGTGTCTCCGCATTTTCAGAGCCGTTACTAGGGGGAGGAGAACTGAAGCAGAAACCAGCCGCCGGCCCAGTGGCTCCCGGGCTATTCTCAGAGCAGCGTGGCGAGATGCCCGCGGCTCCGGGGGTTTCGGGAAGATGAACTCACCTCGGGGCGGCGGGGCGTCTCCTGCCCACTGCGAGGCTGCAGGATGCTAAAATAAGACCAGAGCCTTGAAAGCAGAGGAGGACGGTCCCTAGCCCAAGTCGGAGAACAAAGCCAACTGGCTACTCCACCGCCTTCCCCAACCCCCAAAGCAACCCCGCTGCGGTGTTGGGAGCCTTTTTGAAATCATTTCCAAACCTGTCACCCTCTTCGTGGTAAACTGCCTGGTGCATTCTTTCTTCTCCCTTGCCTTTTTTTTTTTTTTTTTTGTGGGGGGGGGGGGGTTTGTTTGTTTGTCTTTTTAATTTTGAAGACTCTTTACTTAAAAAGTGCTGTACACTTCTAAGTCTTGACTTATATTTCACACCACTGTTTACCTTCATCAGGAAAGGGTATGGTTAAAGGCGCCATGCTTGGGGGCATTCCTGTGCCCACGTGGGCTGGGGTAGCCACACCCTTGGCGAGACTTCGACTGCATCACCTCACCTCGGTGGGCCTCCGTTTCCCAATCCAAAAGCTGGGCTCTTTTGAACGCTCAAGTTGATTTCAGCTATCAACCTCTGAGACTTCTCTAGGTTCACCTGAGGATCCACCTGGCCACCAGCTTTTTACTGGAAGCCATTCAGGCTCTCCATCCCACCTACCCAATTCTATTTATCTTTCCTGTTTTTTCCCCCAGATACTTAAGACACTTCTTGTATTCATTAGGGTAATGCTATCTGCTCTTTCAAATACCCTTCCAATTTCAGTGATTTTTAACGCAATCAAATTTATTCACACAAGTGTTCACTGCTGATATTACTGGTCAGTGGGTGATTCGGGAACAAAGGCTCCTTTGTTTTGTAACTACCATCCCTTGGGCCTCAAAGTTCCCAGCATTTGGTTATTGGAAGGGGAAGCACAGAGTACTCACACCCACTTTTTTTTTTTTTTTTTTTTTTACCACCTTAACCAGAAAATGACATGTCATTTCTGCTCAGATTCCATTAGGGAGAATCAATTCCAGGTGCTCACCTGGAAACAAAGTGGGCTGAGAACAGTGCCTCTGGCTCAGTGGCCTTTCCTAGTGACAGGTGGATTGACTATGCAAACAGAGGCATGGATTTGGTGGGCAGTCATCCTTCTCTGTCATGGTTCTTTTTCCTATTTCCTATTAGCCCTGCCAACTCCATTTCATGTACATTTGCACATTTGCTGACACATATTTTGTGGGTCTGTCTGGGAGACACCTTTGTCTTTATCTCTTCCTATGCTATGGTAGACATTTAGTGAACCATTGTCAAGGATCAGAAAAATCTTCATTTTTAGACTCTCGCTCAGTCTGTTCGCTTTCTTGACCGGCTGTTAATTTCCAGCCAGCCCTGTCAACATGTGTGATCACTACATCTGTACTGTAGACTAGAGTTTTGCGAACAAGCAAAATGCAATTGAATGGACCTAGAGAACTTTATGACTTTCTAGATCCATCCTCATGGCAGTTAAGCACTTCCAGATTTGTAAAAACTTCCCAAAGAAGTTATATACCCTTCATTTATTGAGAATTATGCAATGATTTGCAAGTTATCTTCTTATGCAGTCCTACAGAGTAGCTTTAATGACCTTTGCTTTATTATCAAGAAAAATGGAAGCTCAGAGAGGTTAAGTAACTTTCCCAAGAACACACAGTTATGATATTGGAACACTGAATACATCTGAAACTTAGTTAGTGAGACGAGTCTACACAGACACCATGTTCCTAATGATTCTATTGAACTCTGCAAAAGCTTCCTTGGGGATTCTATTTGAAGAGTGACTATTAGGTAACATGACTTATTTTTAGCCAAATAAACAACTTATATAACCAAATTAGAGTTGAAAATTACTATGGCCCCCTTGGTATATTCATCCTGGAAAGTTGCAAATTTATGCCAAGAATCAAAAGACTTGATGATCTGAGCCCAGCACCAGGGGTGGCAGAACAAGCAATGGAATGAGAACAAGGGCCCTGGTTTCTGCCTCTGGTCTTTTATTCAATAAATCCTTATTGTACAACTATGACTTACACCAGTGCTTCTGAGTCTTAAATGTGCACCCAAATCATCTATGGCTCAGTTAAAGCAGATTGTGGTACAGTGGGTCTGGAGAGGTGGCTTGAGAGTCTACATTTCTAACAATGTTTCATGAGATGCCACTGGGGGCCATGACCATGCTTTGAGGAAGGAGGACTTAATTCTGAATGTTTCTGTTGATTGGACTAAGGAAACATGTAATACGGCCAACTGTGTGCTGGGCAGGTGAGATGCAGAGGTGACTTCATTCTTGTTCTTCAGCTAATAGATGGAGCACACTTAGCCACATATGATTATGCTATGGAGAGTTAAGTGTTATGACAGAGAGGGGTGCCAACAGGGCGAGAAGCTCAAGTTGGGGATAACTGGCTATGCTTGGGGAAGTCTCCAGAGAGGTATAGACTCTTAACATGATTTTAACACCTGAGGGGGGCTTTGAAGGACAAGTCAGATTTTAATAGGTAGCGAAAGGGGGGAAAAAGCTATACCAGGGAGCAGGTGTAGCATGTACAAAGATACAGGTGCATAACGTACGGTGGGATCAAAAGACCTGGAGAAGTTTGATGATATTGGAACACTGAAGATATCTGAAACTTTTATGATCTTAGCTCTCAGGGAATCCATTTGTTTTTTCAGTAGGCTGTGAGCTTTATAAAGGCTGGGATGATGCTATCATCTGCTCACTACTTTATCTCCACTGCCTGGTATATAATAGTCATTTAATTAATAAACTGTTGAATGAATAAATAAATTGGCATTTATTTATTCTATGCCATTCTTGCCATAGACAGATTGATACTAGTAGTTTGGGGCTTATGGATTCATAAAGGGAATGTGCTAAACCAGTGATCTAAGAGCCTGTCCACTTCCCACCTGTCATAGCAATGACTTTTCTTGCTTCAAAAGTAACATAGTTGAGCAATAAAGAGTATGGATGCCAGAGCCAGGCTTCCTGGTTGAAATTCTAGTTCTTCATGATTATGGGCAAGATACTTAGGCCTCAGTTCCATAAAATGGAGAAGATCATGATAGGTTCTCCCTCATAAGTTACATGGAATAAATAAGTGAATACATGTAGGGCTGCCAGAGCAATACCAAGTTCACAGTCAATACTCTGTAAGTGTTGCTACCTTCTGGAAGTTCAGGCTTCATCAACAGTTAGGAATGCTTTTAGCTACAAGTGATACATAATCCAATGAAGGGCCGTATTATTTTCTACCTCTGTTACCTCTCTCTTCTCTTTCTCTCTCAAATATAACATGCAATCATAGTATAATTTTGTAAAATGATAACAAAATCTAACACATTTAAGGAGCATTTACTATGCTGGCAATTGCCAGGTGATGTGCTAAACGCTACCCACTAATGAGGCAACTATGACAGTTATCTCCGGTTTACAGAGCTAGGGCTTACAGAAGCTCAGGAAGTTGCCCAAGGTCATACAATTCATAAGTGGTGAGCTAAGATTTGAACCCAGATCTATCTAGACTCAAATTCTGGGCATATAACCATATGCTATGCCACCACAGAACTGTAGAAGACAATGGTAGTATAGTCACTCTGCCAAAGGTAGCTTTGTAAACTGAAAATCTATTGGCATCATGTCCATGCTTAAATCCCATTCACTAGCTTTCCATCACTTTCAGGACAAAGTCTACATTCTTCATCCTGGTTTACCAGCCCCTTCTCCATCATTGCCCAACCCATATTTCTGACCTCATCTCTCTCTTCTTTCTAGCCTCCTTGCTCAGTGAGGCCTTCTGACTGGCTGCCCTTGAAATACTGCAGAACCTTGATATATATATACTCATTCTTCCACCAGATCCTAGAATGTACTGTTCTCTCTGCTCAGAGCATCCATCCTCCCAGTCACTTTGCTCATCACATTCTTCAAGAAGCAGCTGAGACTTTGCTCTGCTGGGAGACTCCTGATCCCTTTGTGGCTGATCACCCCCCAATATGTCCTTCAATCACAGTGATCATCACCCTGCACTGTTTCCATTTTACTCTTTGTCTTTCCAGCTCCATTCCTCAGACTCAGCGTCTTGAGGACAGGCACTAGGTCTTATATATCATTTAATCTAACTTTCTAGCCCAGTGCCCAGCTGATCACATAGTAAATATATAAATATTTGCTGAAAGAATGAGCCATTCAATAATTAACTAAAGCAATAGATCTAAGGATTCCTAATGATTTCATGAATGGACTTTGTGGAAGGTATAAATCTCTTTCAAAAAAATTTTGAATGCTTGTGCATTTTGGGGAGAGATAATCCATTAGTCTATGTCAAATTCTTAAAAAGGTTTGTAACGGAGATGAATTTTAAGAATGATTGAATACATGTGGTGACTGATGTAAGTCAACACATTCCACAATGTCTTCTAGTCCAATTACCTATTTCATTAAAAGTAAATTACACTCATAGGCTGATTGTAAGACTTGTCATTATTTTAGGCGACACTAAGAAAAGATGTAAAAAGCTTGACACACAGCTAAGGTGATCAATTGTAAGACACACCTCACTTTCAGAGAGGATGAAAAATGAGAAATGATCAAATATGGTATCCTGTTTGGTGTCCCATCTTTCCTTTGAGAGGTCGCTGAGATGGCATGGTAAGATGATTGGAGCAATGTCCCTCAGTGCAATTCAGCCAAATGGACAATCCCAGCTCTGCCATGTACCACTAGTGAGATGTTGGGCAATTCTCCTTGCCTCTTTGAGCCTCAGTTTCCTCATGGACTGAATGGAAGGAACTATGCTTGCCCCACAGAGTAACTGCATGGTTTAACTAAGAGAGTACCTGGCTTTTAGAAGGCTTTTGGAAGCTGCTCTGTCCCTTGTACCAGGCCATATGCATAGAACAAGACCTCACCTAACTGAAATATTTAGTAATGTGAGAGTTTTAGGAAATTAATTATTCTGCCTGAGGTCTCCCAGATTTGCCACCTACTGTCATAATTTTTGAGAAATGCCAATTTACCTGCCATTTTGGGTAGAGTACCTGTCATTGGGTTCAAGATGATGAGGTTTTGGGTTCTGCCCCTGCCCTTTGTGACTGTTTTACTCTGTGTTCATTGCATGTGCATTGCTGTTCATTGTGAAAATATAGAGATAATTCATAAAGTTTCATCTTGCTTTTCACAAGAAATTGATCTCTTCATGGTGACAAATTTTCTTTTGGGTTGTTTGCATTGCTCACTCTACACAGCACTGCACAGGACAAAAGGGCTTCCTGTTGTCCCCTTGTCCTTCCTGAGCTCCTGGGTGAACTCTCTGCTGAGATATTTATTAAATACTGAGACATTCCTCCTGACTCTCATGGCAGCGAGAGCTAAAATCTCAGACCACAAAGACAGTTTATCTATTGGGAGGATGTTGATGTGTATCCCAAGGTGGATTAAAATATTAATATGTTTTCTCCCCCAACCCCCACCCTCTTCCCTGTGTTTAGTATTCTTTTTGCAGATGTTAAAGGATTTACCAACCTCTCCACGACCTTGTCTGCTCAGGAGCTGGTCAGGATGCTCAACGAGCTCTTTGCCAGATTTGATCGACTGGCCCATGTGAGTTGAATTTAATTCCCTCCTAGTCTTTTGCAGGAGTGAGGGACTGCATATGGAATAAGGAAAGAGAAGGATTCAGCCTTCTTCCCCAAAGTCATTACCATTCTGCATCCTGTCCCTAGGCATGGACCCTGACCCTCTCACTTTCTGGGGACTGATGTTAGCTGTTTACAAGTCTCAGGCGGAAGGTTTGTCAGATTAATTTTCTCAATTGAGAGACAGCTGGTTGAGTGACAATCAAACCCAAGTCCTTTTTATCTGCTTTCCACACCCCTATCATTGCTTCCCCTTGCACGTGGCCAGGTGCCATCCAGCTGCAGCTTCAGTGCTCATGCATGCAGCAATGACGGCCTCCAGTTTTCCAGCCAACCCTGGCCATCTGGGATGAATTAGCACATTCTCAAAAACCAGTAATCTGCTGGGCCATCCCATCACCATTTTGATCAACCTAACTTAAGAGCTTTGTTTTTAGCCAGCAAGACAGTGTCTTCATTTTCCAGTAGGCTTGATCAGAGCTAAGCTAGAAAACAGATTAAAGGAGATGGACATTTGCTATCAAAACACAGATTCATAGTCCAAAAGCCACTTGAGTTACAAAGTAATATCATTGTCACACTGTACTTTAGAGTGGGTTTTGGGTTCAAATAGACATCTTAATTTCCTGTTTGGTAAAGTGTGTATGTTAGTGCCAACTTCAGAGAGCTGTAATGAGAATTAAATAACACCACATCAAGTGGGAGTTCATTTTTAGAACGTCAAAATGTCTTCTTTTAAGACTGCCTCACTCTATGGGAGATACATTCATACTTGCGTTTAAGCACCTACTAGGTATTGTACATGCTGCTATGTGTTAGGAGTATGAGAATCATGAAAACACACCTCCTCCCTTCCTAGAATTGAGTTTAGTTAGGGATTCATAAATAGGTAAGGAATATAAAATGTGCCATGTCTTATGAGGAGGGTCAGTCTGGGGGCCATGGAAACACAGAAGCAACACATGACCTTTAGATGAGAGAAGACTTCTTGAAGAAAGTGACTCAAGCTGAGTCTTAAAAATGATGTAAATAATACAATAGAATACTGTCCAGCAATAAAAATAGAATTATCCACTCTTATGTGCAACATCAATGAATCTCAAGTGCAGTATGCCAAGTGAAAGAAGCCAGATACAAAAGGCTAGGTATTTTATGACTCCATTTACAAGACATCCTATAAAAGGTACAATTACAGAGGCAGAAAACAGATAAGTAGCTGCAAGGAGGGCTGGGAATGGAGTAAGCATATGGATAGCAATGGAGCATGGCGTGGGGTGATTTGGGGGATTACATAGCTGCTTTATATTTTTATTATGGTGGTTGTTTCCATCACTCTTTACAGTATTGTAGAGAGAGGGCATGGAGCCCCACAGTCAGACAGACATGAGTTTGAATTTGTCAAAAAGGTGATTTTAGTATACATAATTTGTACACTAATTAGCAAGGCAAAGAAATCAGAGCAGGATATTTTATGCAGAGGAGAAAACCAGCATAAAGATGTTACTCTGCGTATGTGAAGAAACCAGAAGAGATTGCTGGAGGATACAGTTCAGGGTAGGAAGTAGTGGAGATGAGGCCAGAAAGGCAGGCAGGGACTTGTCAAGCAACCGTAGTATAAATTTCAGCTACTGAACAGCTACTAGCTAGGATACTGACAGGGACAGAGGAGGAAGTGGAAACTGAGGTATCCTCCTAATAGGAGGGTTGGTTTTAGCTGGAGGGCTGGGGACTGGGGAAAAACATGTATACCATTTCCTTTTATTGTTGCATCAGTTGTGGTTGGTATCAGTTACACATAGCTATTCCATTTCCTATTATGGTTCTGATATTTTTTTATCAAAGATGCCAAGATGAACACAAATGGCCATCCAAAGTCCACTGGCAGATGTGATCAAGGTCCGTTTCTGGTGTCACAGTAAACTCTGCTGACCCAGAGAAAGAGAAAAGGTACTTTGTCAGGTACTGTGCGAGACTCTGAAAAGACAAAACCCGTCCTTCCCCTCAAGAAGCTCAGAGTCTGGCAAGGGAAAAACCACATGTGAATGCATAGCAGCCTCCATGGAGAGGGCAGGAAGACTAGGCTTCCAGGGTGCTGTGTGTTTGACGAGAAGAGGCTGTCCTAGGAGACTTCAACCTTATCTACAGTTTCGTTTTTACTAGGACAATATATTCATGTACTACTTATGTGATTACAATTAGATAAAATGCTATAAAATTTGTTGGAATTTCTAACTTTTTTTAAAAGTACATTGATAGCACTAATGTTTTTGCTTTGAAAGTCTTTTCTTTTTCATTTTCATTGAGTTTTTCTGCTTATTAAAGTTACACGTGTTCATTATATTAAAATTCAAACATCGAAGATGTACACAATGCAAAGTACACATCCCTGTAATTCTACCCCGTGAACAATATAACCATCTTTGATCATTTGGTGCATTCATCTCCTAATTTTTATCTACCGTCTGTATGTGCAGTTTCATAAACTCTTGGGAATTTTCCAAGATTTTGATAATGTCAAAGTCATCAAGACAGGAGGAAAGCATTGCAATAAGGCCAACTCAATAAAATTTTCAAGAAGATCCTCACCCTACTTTATTTTTCTTTTTGAATATTTTTTTCCAAAGCAGTCTGGCTTCCTGTATGTGAACTTTTCAAGGTAGTTTCTGGTACAAATAAGTTATTTGGATATTACTGTCAAGTCATCTGACAGCTCATAGTATTTGATCAGAAAAATGTATCTGCAAATTGACAGACCTTGACAGATAAGAATCCAAGCCTTTAATATGTTATATATATTACATATATTTTATTTTTATATATAAAATAATTTTATATAATATATATGCATATATACAACCATGTATTTGGGATCCAAAGAGTTTCAAGGAGGCTACCAGCTCTACCTTTTGTTGGAAGAATAACAAACCCTGGACATGAACATCATCACATCATTATTCAATGTCAGCCTCAGGAGAGTAATAAACTATTTTACACAATCTCCTTCTAAAACACACTTTTGTCAGGAGACTTACCATTCTGGACTTTGCCATAATTCCTGCAGTTTTGACAAGAGAGAGCATGGAGCCCCACAATTGGACAAACATGGGTTTGAATTCTTCTTCTGCCTCTTACTTGCCGTGTGGCCTTTCCCTCAAGCCTGCTGTTCCCATCTGTAAAATGGCACGTGACTCAGAAAGTGGTCCTGAAGACTAAGTGAGATAAGTGTAATGTATTTAGCACATTGCCTGGCACATTGTATGTGCTCAGCAACTATTAGCTCCTGTCCCCACTTAGATTTTTTCCAAAGTGCTTTCACCTCTGTTTTCAGGGAAAGATCACAGATTCAGAGTTGGTGAGGGTGACATCCAGCCCAGGTTGTTACTGTTACCTAGCTCCTCTGTAGCACAGGAAGCTTCCCCTCTCTCCACTGAGATTTTTCTATCTGTAAAACAGATGTGACTTTACCTGCTCTGCCATGTTCAGAGTTTTATTGTGAAGCTCAACGAAAAAAGATAAGGAGAAGCATGTTGAACATTGAGAAGGCTACTTCCGGGTGTCATTTGTCATTGTCATTGTTAAGTGATGGCCAAGCTTACTCTGTTATGTATTAAGGACAAGACAGATTATTTTGGCAGTTGTCACATATGAGGAATTGAAACCCACATACAGTGGCTTCAGTGTCTTATCCAAGGTCAAACAGCAGGTAAATTTGCCTGGAATGCAGATGTCAGATTCTTAGACCAAAGTATTTTTTGTTATGCCCCTTTCCCTCATCCCTCCCTGTAGCAAACAGGCAACAGGCCAATCCATGCATCTGGTTTTGATGGCACCAGGCTTTCTTTCACATGAGTCTCTCATACCAACCCAACGCCCCAAAAGACCATTTGCAGATGAAGTCACCAATCCCTGCCTTCCAGTCTCAGTGTTCGGATCTGCAAAATCAGAATAAGATGTTGGAACACTGGTTCTCAAATTCTGCTTCATACACAAATTGGAAATTTTAAACTTGTGGGCATAGGATTTTAAAAATGATAAGAGCAATGTAGTGAGTTTTCATAATGTTAAATTTATTTAGGTAAAAAGAAAACCTTGCCTTTATTCTGAGGATATGTCTTTCCACTAGTTGTGGTGTTAAAAATATATTTGCTTTTATAAGTGATGGGGATAGTAGATAGTATTTGGATTGCTGTTTTTGGCATTTGCTGATGGATTGTTCATATTTTCTTGACAAAAAAAAATGTACTCTACGACATCTCTGAACCCTCTGATTTCTTTTTTCATAACAGTCCCACTAACTCTACAAATCTCGGCACTGCTAGCACCAACGAACAAGAAACTTTCTAAGTTCCATTCTGATCATGACACTCTCAAGGCCTTAGAAGAAATAACTGAAGGCCTTAAGCTTCTTTTATTTGATCAATCAGACCTCATTGTCACCTGTCTTGCAAAATTAGCTGCATTGAAGCAGCCAGTAGACAGGAGCTCTGGTCTCCTAAAAATAATCCTGGGATGGCTGTACATGCTGTCAGAGTTCTGAAGATTGCATCTGGGCCCATTTGGGAACGTTGACAAGTCTCCAGAAATCTGACGGGGAAGTTCCACAGACAGTTCAGATTCTCTTTTCCCTGTCTAATATTTGTTTTTCTTGGGATAGTATATTTACTTATCCATTACCCAAACATAATGTCCAACTCCTGGTGAGATTGGGAAACCAACACAGTGCTTTACAGCTTGCTACTACAAGGGCATCAACAGTACTGTTGGTCTCTCAGTGGGCACTTTTTATCAATAACTCCCCTTCTCCAGCTCTGGGGCCCTGCTTTTCCCACACAGCCGTAGAACTGCAAGCCTTTAGGACTTCAGATCTAGAAGGCATCTCAGAGGTCATTCAGTCCCAACAATCTGCCCAAGGAAACCAAGAGGAAACGTCACTTGTCGATGATGAAAAACAGATATGTGAAGGAACTAGGCCTGGAGTCCAAGTCTTCATCATAGAAAGAGGCAATATTAATTGAGCGCCCTATCTGCCAGGCCCTGTACTGAGCTTTCACTTGCATCATCTCACTCAGCCCTCACAGTGGCACAATGGGACAGGCCCTATGATTATTCCCATTTTATAGATGAGGCATCTGAAGCCCAGAGGTTAGGTAATTTACCCAAAGAGTCACAGAAAACACGGAAGGGGTATCTGAGATTTGATCCTGTGCAGCGTGACTCCTAAACCAGTGCTCTTGGCTCCCCATGCTATACTACTTTAAGTTCTCTTTCTTCTAGAACCTATAACATCTAGCTGCTTCCTATCCAATATAAAAGCATGCATTATTTTCTTAATGCTTGTTGTTCTTTGAAATTTTGTAAGAGTTGTGTCTTTAAGATTGGAAATCTGCCAAACTAACAACTACTTCTCACCTGTGAAATGGAGGTAAAAAACAACCCATCTTAGAGGGTCGTTGTGAGGATTAACTGTGTTTTATTTATAGAGCATAATAGGAGCTATTATTAGTCATCTTTGTGTTAGGGCCAATGTTTGCCTTATTATAGATGCCCAGTTGATTTTTAATTTTTTCAATGAACAAACATATAAATTAACACATGAATAAAAGGATATATAAGAAGACTCAGTTCCTCCATAAAGTGCCAATGTCCTTGCTGGAAAGGAACTTTATCAAGTTGAAGTAATAGGAATCCCTAAGTGATGTACATTTTTAAGTGCTTATTATTAAGCTAAAGACTGATGAAAGTTGTTAATTCACAGCTGCTTCTGAGAAGAGAGACATTGTTTGGGGCTGAATTTGTAGGAGATACTATGATCACTCTGTCAGGCCTGGCCACGTGACAGGTGTGCAGACCATAGAGCTAGTAGATAGCAAAGCTTGGATATAACCATGTAGCTTTTGAGCTCAAAATCCAATTTTTTTTATGATTCCACTCCACCTCTGGGTCCTTCAAACCCCCATTTAGGTTACACCTCAAATATCTTAGAAAGACAGTTAGAAGTGTATTTCAAAGGTAGGTGCTCCTTACCCCAAATTTCAGACCACCTAGTCCTGCTCGCCTCTTTCTCAAGCCTTTCTGAAGAACTGATCCTTCTGCTGACATAGACCCTTCCCTCTTATCCTGTTCCTTCCAGGAGCATCACTGCCTTCGTATTAAAATTCTGGGGGACTGCTACTACTGCGTGTCTGGACTTCCTGAGCCCCGCCAGGACCATGCCCACTGCTGTGTTGAAATGGGTCTCAGCATGATCAAAACCATCAGGTAATCTGTGATCCCCTCCATGTTACCTGGGTCTTCAATGTGCATATCACACACCACTCCATCTACCCTTTGTGATAAATCATATGTATGGTGAAAGGCAGAACCCTTTGACTTATTTCACAAAAACCGTGTGCCCCTTAGCTCTCCCATATAAACCAATGAACCTGTTAGCGTCATTGTTTTCCGAGTTTACCTCACTTTTAATTATTTGTGCTACAAGTTTGTATTACAAATGCCCTTGTGGAGATTCAGCAAGGAACAAGATGAGCATAGTCCTTACCTTCAGGGATGTTACAATGCAGAGGGAGAGATGAATGAATGAATAGAAAATTTCAATGCAGAACACTAAGCTTCGTGATAAATCAAATCCAAATGCTTGGGAAAAATAGAGGAGGAAGTTAATTCAATGTGTGATGTTGGGGAAGGCTTTCCAGAATAGAAATGTCTAAGCTGTTGACTGAAAGGTGGGTAGACATTGACAGGATCCTGGAGGTGGAGAGGAGAGTTTTCAAGAGAGGATGGACATGTACAGAAACCAGGATGTGCTGCAATGGCTACCGTGAAGCCTGGGGTGGAAAGAGTAGTGACAGATGGACTGTAGGCTGGCAGCAGCCAGAGCCCATATGACCTTCTCAGTCATGTTAAGGAGTTGCACGTTATCCTATGGCCAATAGGAAATTACTAGAAGACTTCCACCAGGCTTGGCTTCATGGATGTGTGCCAAGTGCTTTTGGTTTTGTTCAGCATATCTGACAAATAGATGATGGATCAAGGAGGAAGGAATTATTGGGGTTGAGGACTCTGGAACTAGGCTGTGTGTGACTTTCAGACAGAATCTTAGTATTGTCAGCACTCCTCCTGGGGTCCAAACTGGTTGCAAAGCCTCTAAGTGTCATGTCCTCACAAAGCCACAGCAAAAGCAGTAACAAGAAGATACATAGGCAGAAATACACACACACACACACACACACACACACACACACACACATATGTCAGTGCTTGGGTGACTAACATCCTCAAAAACTCAGACTTAATTGATCTAGGGAAGACCATGGGCTGTTTGTAAGCTTCTCCCATGAGACAAAGGTATAGCCAACCTTGAAAACCACTGCCTTTGGAGAGATTTAAAGGTGGAATTAGAAAATACCATGGAAAAATCAGTATAATAGAGGGTTTCTCAAAATGCAGCTTTACAGATTTAAACTTTTTACATGAAGTTTTCCCACCTGCAGTAAAAGATATTTCCACAGACAACCCAGTTTTCACAAAGGAAACGAACTAGCAAACATCATATTCTCCCAGAAGCTACCAAGAGGAAAAGCACGTTTTGTTGAAAGAAGGCAGTGGGCAATAGGACTACAGCCTCTAAATGAGAGCTATATACCAAAGATGGTCACTCAACAGTCTTCAAGTAGAGTGCTGTTTGTAAACTGAAGGGCCTTTCCTGTTTTCTACAAACAGTTGAATAGGGTGTGCAGTTGTTATAGCACATTGTCTTGCAAAAGGGAGCAGCAGGAACTCACAAGACCAGGCACAGGGAGGTGGACTATGAGGAGGGACCCAGAAGCCATGGTTCTGGGTGTCTTAAGGTCAAAATTTGGGATTCTTTCCTTGTCTGGGTATCATCATACTTTTATTCTTTCAGAAGAGAAGGAATCTGAGGAGCAGGAGACAAAAGCACTCTAAAGACCTTCTTTCTCCCTTTACACCATCTCTAATAGAATTTTAAGCATTATCTGGTCAAGTTTTCCAGCCCTACATTAGGCCATCACCCCAGACTACATTAGGCTGGGCTGGCCAGCTTGGTGATCAAAGTGGATCCAGGGTAATTCTGCCTGCATCCAAGCCTCTTTGAAGACTGCTGGATTACCATTCCAGCAAAGGGCAAAGAGACTAGGAATTTCCGAAATCCTTTTAGTACCTTTCTATCAGCAGAAGGCAAGTGTCCATAGTGACAGCAGCCTACCTCTGGAAAGGCACATGTAAAGCTTTATCATATCTCAAGAAAAATATCCAGTTGTCACAGTCTTCTCATGTCATTGGTCTGCATGGAAAGAAAAAATTTTGAGTAGCAATTTCAGAGTCCTTATGCCTCATTTAAGGGATTTATCTGAAAGTCTCCTATAAACCCAAAAAAATGGAATCAGGAGATGCACAAGTGGGGTGAGAATTTATGGTAGTTTTCTATGAAGTGTATGATGGAAATCAAACCCTTTACTATGCCTAATACCAAGTAGGTAGGTAGATAAAGAGACCCAAGATGTCCTCTCTACTATCTCCCTGTCTTCTGTAGAGATGCAGAAGTACTCCACTTTAGGAATTATGGAGAGAGGAATGTATGCGTTCCAACACAGAACTCCCTTTTGTTCAGGTTTTGGTTAATGGAAAAGGCTGCAGATGTTTTTTAACTGCAAATTTGAACATTTGAGAGTTTTTCCCTGAAAACTAGGATGAATTGTAATAATATTTTAACTGGTGCAAAGGGGGACAATGGACCGCGATATGGTTTGGATGTGTTCCTACCCAAATCGCATGTCAAATTGTAATCCTCAGTGTTGGAGGAGGGGCCTGATGGGAGGTGATTGGATCATGGGGGTGGATTTCCCCATTACTGTTGTCATGATAGTGAGTGAGTTCTCGTGAGATCTGGTTGTTTATAAGTGTGTCTTTGCTCTCTTCCTCCTTCTCTGTTACGTAAGATGTGCCTGCTTCCCCTTTACCTTCTGCCATGATTGTAAGTTTCCTGTGGCCTCCACAGTCATGCTTCCTGTACAGCCAGTGGAACTATGTGTCAATTAAACCTCTTTTCTTTATAAATTACCCAGTCTCAGGTAGTTCTTTATAGCAATGCAAGAACGGACTAATACAGACTGATACCCAGAAGATCAGAGATCTCTACAACTAATTAGGTGTGTGAGCCTTATTCTGTCAATCAGTAAACCCCTCAACAAGTGTTTATTGAGCTCCACTATGTGTCAGGAACTGTGCTAAGCCCTAGAAATACAGTGATAAACATGTCACATGGAGGTCTTTGTGCATGGGTGTTGTTTAGGGGAACAATTCAATTTATTGCCCACAAAATAAGAAAATCAGGTCAGACAACTTTAAAGTCTCCACCAGTTCTGAAAATCTGTGATTTATAGCCACAAAAACATCAGAGTTTAAGCAGCAAAACTTTCTACAGACTTGCCATAAGGGTTTGTATCTTAGCCTTAAGTAAAAGATATGTTACAGAGATAACATTGGAAAATAAATGAACATCAATAATCAAATACTTTAAGGTACTTAGAGCATTATTATTTCTCTTTCTGGAGAGGACCTTATTCTTCCTGATCATTTTATTGAATTTAAGATCTCCTTTCTGGAGTTTTGAAATTGAACAGTGAGAAACGATTCAAAGTCTTTTTCAAACTGTATGAATCAAAATCTATTAATATCCAAACAACTCCTTGATTCTAATCTAAGTAACATGAGGTCTAGTATTAATTATTCTAGTTAGCAAGAAAGCATGCTAAAAAGGAATTAATAGAAGCCCTGGAATTAGGCAAACGTTGGTTGCAATTGGCTCAGACTTCTATAGTTTCCAGTCTTACTCTCAAATATTTCACTCTGAGGAATGGCTGGTGAACAATATTTACACATTAATGTGTTTACAAGGAAGTGCCAGTTACATAGCTTTATCAAAAAGTTAATAGTCTTAACCAATTACTGCTTACACAAGATGGAATTTTGTATTCAGCTGCAAAGTTGCTTGTTCCAATTTGAAAACTTGAGAGAAGCTATAAAGACTGGAAATGTTCATAATATTATACTGCATATATCATAACATTAGGTTAATAAACCATTTATTGGCTGGTGACCCCAGATTTCACGTTCACCCTCTTTATATGCTGTCAGAAATGGACCCCTGTTTGAAGTTTTGTCCTGCCCTTTCAGCAGCTCTCCTTGTCCCTATTTCTGACATTTTCTCAAAGTTAGGATACCACCAATCCCCAGAGTGCAGGAAGACAACAAGGGGCCAGTGTTCTGATGGTAAGATGGCATTTGGATTTTTAGTCACTATATCTAACAACTCCAATAGTTTCCTTGTTTAGGTGAGATCTATAATTTTTGTGCAAATGGCAAACCAACACTCAAAATGACCCTAGTCTCTTGCTCACTGATCAATCCAAACATGTGATAAAAATCCTCCACAACCACAGACATGTGAGGAGAGGGTGCCGATATCAGGAAAGGCCAGGGTGGTCTAGTGCTAGTTAGGGCATTGGCAGGTTTCAAAGTGGGTGAGGAGTAGTAAAGCCAGTTAGTGAAACAGGACTCTCCTGTGATTATTCTCTAACAGAAACATCAATTTGAGCAAGAATTCATATGTGAAAATAGCTTCAAAAGAGCTAAGGAAATCAGGTGAGATGTCATAATACTCAGCTGTAGCACAATAATAAGAAAAGGCACATTAAAGGGAGTAGGCAGGACAAATTTATATTACATTACCCATATCATCCTTCCCCCATCCCAAGCAGCAGAGTGCAGAAAAGTATACCATCCACTTGGGGAAAAAAGAAGGAAGTGGGCACAGGACTTTGCCTTGGACCCTAACACCAGGCCTGCCACAGTAAAACCCAGCACTAGGCAGACCCTCATGGTACCATATACCAGGCTGGTAACCACAGACTAAGCCTCTACACATGCCCCAGTGGCAGGTAGGACCACACAGCTCGAGGCTACAGGCTTGCTTGGCCAACCTGATCTCACTATTAGGTTGACATTAGTGGACCTGGCCTCTGGACATCCCTTAGCAATTGGCAAGCCTCAGTGGTCCCAGGCTTCTGGCCCACCCAGAAGTAATACCCATGTAGTAGGTACCATGTTTCTAGCCATGTCACTCTGGCTGCAGCTGCCCCAGGCTTCTGGAATGCTGCAGCACCACACCTGCCATAGTGCTTTCCCAAGAAAATTCAGTCTGTGAAGACTATAATAAGGAACTTACTTATTCAACTGAGCAGGGATTGAGGCACATGATGAGGGTCAAAAATCATCAGGGAAATATGACATCATTAAGAGACAAAATAAGGTGCCAGTGACTGAACCTAAAGAAATCAAGATATGTGAAGTGCCTGCCAAATATTTCAAAATAACTATTTTAAGGAATCCCAGCAAACATAAGGAAAATGCAAAAAAATTAATAAAATGAGGAAAATAATAAGTGACCAGAACAAGAAACTTAATGGAGAGATTGAAAATAATTTTTAAAAAGAAGCCTAGAGCCAAAAAATATAATAACCAAAATGAAAACTGCAATAGAGAACATCAACAGCAGAATTTTTCAGGCATAAGAAAGAAATTGTAAACACCAACACAGGTTATTTGTAAATATACAGTCAAAGAAGAAAAAAGAATAAAGGAGTATAAAGAAAGCTTACAGGATTTATGGGACATGAAAAAAGCAAATATTCAAGTCATGGGGATTTTAGAAGGAGAGCAGAAAGATAAAGGGGTAGAAAGTTTATTTAAACAAATAGTAGCAGGAAACATTCCAAACTTGGAAAAAGATGTAAATATCCAGGTACATGAAGGTCAAAGATCTCCAATCAGATTCAACCCAAATAAGAATAGTCAAAGAAATATAATAATCAAACTGTTAAAATCAAAGACCAAAAGAAGATCCTGAAAGCAACAACAAAAAGAAGCAAATACCATATATAGGAGTCCCAATATGGTTAACATCAGACTCCTCAGCGGAAACCTTACAGGCTAGAAGAAAGTGGGAGATATATTCAAAGTGCTGAAGGGAAATTAAAAACCTGCCAGCCAAAAATACTATACCTAGCAAAACTGTCCTTTAGAAATGAAGGGAGATAAAGACTTTCCCACACAAGCAAAAGCTGAGGGAATTCACCACCAACAGACTTGCCTTACAAGAAATGTTAAAGGAAGTTCTAGCTGAAAGAAAAGGATGCTAATGAGTATAATAAAAATATTTGAAAGTGCAGAACTCACTGGTAAAAATAAGTACAAAGTAAAATTCAGAATACTCTAATACTACAGTAATACAGGATTTATGGGACAACTCCAAAAGAGCAAATATTCAAGTCCTGTGGGTTTTAGAAGAAGAACAGAAAGATAAAAGGGTAGAAAACTTGTTTTAAAAAATAGTAGCAGAAAACTTTTCAAACTTGGAAAAATATGTAAATTACTTATATCTTTGTAATGTAGGATAAAAAACAAAACTACTACAAATAATAATAGCTACGCTAATTTGTTAAGAAATATACAATATTAAAATGTAAATATTGACATAAAAATATAACATGCTGGACAAAGTGGATTAAAAATATACAGTAGGGTGTGTATGTTCAAAATTAAGTTGCCATCAGCTTAAAATAACCTGTTACAAATGAGAGATGTTTTCGTAAGCCTCATGGTAACCACAAAGCAAAAACCTATAGTAAATACACAAAAAATAGAAGCAAGGGGTCAGGCGCGGTGACTCAGGCCTATAATCCCAGCACTTTGGGAGGCCGAGGCGGGCAGATCACGAGGTCAGGAGATCGAGACCATCCTGGCTAACATGGTGAAACCTGGTCTCTCCTAAAAATACAAAAAAATAGCCAGGAATGATG
Source organism: Chlorocebus sabaeus (assembly GCF_047675955.1). Lineage (NCBI taxonomy): Eukaryota > Metazoa > Chordata > Mammalia > Primates > Cercopithecidae > Chlorocebus > Chlorocebus sabaeus. The sequence continues at coordinate 134,723,337 of NC_132911.1, read as the reverse complement.
GCGGGCGCCTGTAGTCCCAGCTACTCGGGAGGCTGAGGCAGGAGAACGGCATGAACTCGGGAGGTGGAGCTTGCAGTGAGCCGAGATCCCGCCACTGCACTCCAGCCTGGGCAACAGAGTGAGAGTCTGTCTCAAAAGAAAAAAAAAAAAAAAAAGCAAGGAATTCAAATATAACACTAGTGAAAATCACTTAACCTCAGAGGAAGACAAAAGCAGAGGAAGAAAGTAACAAAAGATCTACAAAACAACTAGAAACAATTAACAAGATGGCAGTAGTAAGTCTCTACCTGTAATGTAAATGCATTAAATTCTAGAATCAAAAACCATAGGGTGCCTGAATGAATGAAAAACAAGACTCAGCTATATGCTGCTTACAAAGGCTCACTTTACCTGCAAGGACACACATAGATTGAAAGTGAAGGATAGAAAAGACATTACATGCAAATAAAAAACAAAAGAGTACAGGAATACCTATACTTATGCAAGATAAAATAGACTTTGATGATTCAGCAAGTGGATATAACAATTATGAATATATCTGCACCCAACATCAAAGCACCTAAAAATACAAGGCAAATATTAATAGATATGAAGGGAAAGATAATACCATAATATAATTATAGTAGAGGACTTCAACATCCCAGTTTCAGCAGTACACAGATTATCCGTACAGGAAATCAATAAAGAAACATCAGACTTACACTATGCTCTCAAATAAGTGGACCTAATAGACATATATGGAACATTTCACTCAATAGCTGCAGAATATACATTATTCTCAATTGCACATGAAAGATTATCCAGGATAGCTTATACCTTAGGACATAAAACAAATCTTGACAAATTTAAGAAGATTCAAATCATATAAAGTATCTTTTCTGACCACAAGGGTATAAAACTAGAAATGAATAACAGGAGGAACTTCACAAAATTCACAAATACATTGAAATTGAACAACATGCTCCTGGACAACCAATGGGTCAATGAAGGAACTTAAAGGAAAATTTTAAAATTTCTTGAGACAAAATTGGAAAACAACATAACAAACTTATGGGATACAGCAAAGACAGTTATATAAGGGAAGTTTACAGTAATAAACACCTGCATCAAAAAAGAGGATCTCAAATAAGCAACCTAACATTGCACCTCAAGGGACTAGAAAAACAAGAACAAACTAAGTCCAAAGTTAGTAGAAGAAAGAAAATAATAAAAATCAGGACAGAAATAGATAAAGACTAGAAAAAAAATAGAAAAAATAAACAAAACCAAGAGTTGAATATTTTTGAAACGATAAAACTGAAAGACCTATCGCTGGACTAAATAAGAAAAAACAAATAAAATAAAATGAATAAATTTATTTGATGCATATAATCTACCAGAACTGGATTATGAAGAAATAGAAAATCTCAATAGGCCCACAGCAAGTAAGGAGATTGAATCAGTAATATAAAGTGTCTCATCTAAAAAAGGCTCAGGACCTGATGGTTTCACTGTGAATTCTATCAAAATTTAAATAAGAATATCAATTCTCTTCAAACTCTTCCAAAAAATTGAAGGGGAAAAATTATTTCCACACTCATTTTATGAGACTAGTATCATCCAGAAACCAAAGCCAGACAAAGACACTACAAAAAAGAAAATTATAGAATATTCCTGATTAATTACAAAAATATTCCTGATTTTATTCCCGATGAACAAAAATATGCAATAAAATTCTAGAAAACCAAATTCAACAGCACATTAAAGGGATCATTCACCATGCTCAAGTAAGATTCATCCCAGGATGCATGGATGGTTCAACATACATAGATCAATAAATGTGATACACCACAATGACAGAATAAAGGACAAAATGCATGATCATTTCAATAGATGCAGAAAAAGCATTTGACAAAATTCAATATCCTTTCATGATGAAAATTCTCAATAAATTAGGTATAGAAAGAACGTACCTAAAAATAATAAAGGCCATGTATATGACAAACCCAGGGCTAATATCATACTCAATAAGAAAAAGTTAGGCCAAGTGCAGCAGCTCACACCTATAATCCCAGCATATTGTGAGGCCAAGGTGAGAGGATAGCTTGAGGTCAGGAGTATGAGACTAACCTGAGCAATAATAGAAAGACTTCATTTCCACAAAATATTTAAAAATTATGAGGGTGTGGTTGCACATGCCTGTAGTCCTAGCTACTTGGGAGACTTAGGAGGGAAGATCACTTGAGCCTAGGAATTTGAGGTTGCTGTGTTAGCACCACTGTATTCTCTTTGGCAGCCACAGGTGACTGCTTCAGTTCTTCAAATTGACCTCCCCTAAGCTGGACATAGTGGCACTTGTAATCCCCTAACTACTCAGAGGGCTGAGGTGGGAGGAGCCCTTGAGACCAGGAGTTTGAGGCTGCAGTGAGTTATGATCATGCCACTGTACACCAGCCTAGGCAACAGAGCGGACCCTGTCATTAAAACAAAATTTTTAAACAATAAAAAGTTGCAATATTTTCCTCTAAGATCTGAAAAAAAGACAAGGATGTCCACTCTTGCCACTTCTATTCAACATAGATACTGGAGGTCCTACTTAGAGCAGTTAAACAAGAGAAAGAATTAAAAGGCATCTAAGTTGGAAAGGAACAAGTTAAATTGTCTCTCTTTGCAGATGACATGATTTTATATAGAGAAAACCCTAAAGACTCCACACACACAAAAAAAGTTAGAATTAAACAAATTTAGTAAAGTTGCAGGATATAAAATCAACATACAAAAATAAGTAGCATTTCTATATATTAACAGCAAACTATCTGAAAAAAAAGGTCAAGATTTTTTTTACAAGAGTTGCAAAAAAAAAAGCAAAAATAGACAAATGGGATTACATCAAATTAAAAAGCTTCTGAATAACAAAAGAAACAATTAAGGTAGTGAACATAATCTACAGAATGGGAAAAAATACTTATAAACTATACTCCTGATAAAACGTTAAAAATCCAAAATATCTAAGAAATTCCAACAACTCAATAGCAAGAAAATCAATAACCTGAGTTTAAAACGGGCAAAGGACCTGAATACACATTTCTCAAAAGAAGACATACAAGCCAACAGCTATATTTTTTAAAAAGCTAAACATCACTAATCATCAGGGAAATGCAAATAAAACCCACAATGAGATATCAACTCATACCTATTAGAATAACTGCTATCAAAAAGTCAAGAGATAACAAGTATTGGCCAGGAAGTGGTGGAAAGGAAACTTTGAACACTGCTGGTGGAAATGTAAATTAATACAGTCATTATTTAAAACAGTGGCAGTTCTACAGAAACTTAAAAAATAGAACTACCATATGATCTAATAATTCCACTACTAAGTAACTATCCAAAGGAAATGAAATCTGTATGTTGAAGAAATGTCTGTACTCCCATGTGTATTGCAGTATATGTAATCAACCTGAATTCCCATCGATGGATGCATGGATAAAGAAAAATGTGGTGTATATATATGTAATGGAATATTAGCACACCATAAAGAAGGAAATCCTGGCATTTTCAATAAAATAGATGAATATGGACATGATGTTAAGAGAAATAAGCTAAGCACAGATAGATAAATACTTAATGATCTCACTCCTGTGTGGAAGCTATAAAAGCTATCCCATAGAAGTAAAGATGGTGGTTATCAGGGGCTGGGGTGGTTGGAGTGTGGTTGAGGAGACGTTAATCAAAAGATACAAAATTTCAATTAGATAGGAGAAATAAACTCAAAAGACCTATTACACAGCTTGGTGACTATAGTTGACAATATATTTTATTCTTGAAAAATGGTAAGAGATTGGATGTCATGTGTTCTCCCCATAAAAATGATAACTGTGAGGTAATACGTATGTTAATTAGGTAGATTGAGTCATTCTGCAATGTATATATGCTTCGAATCTTCATGTTGTTTGCAATGAATATATACAATTTTATCTGTGAATGTACAAAAAATAAAATAAAAAATAATTTTTTAAATGCAAAGTGGGCAAGAGTCAAGACAATCAAAAGTACAAGTATGAGGGGAAGCTTTTTCCCCATCATTTGCCTTATACTGAGCTCTTTGCACAGTAGCCTTTTTAACCAAGAACCAAAGTGCATTTTTTTTTCTGGAAACAAAGGCTTGAACAATGAGTCATGCTAGCTATTAAGAATGGCAAAAGCCACATGTATGTGTGCATGAATGTATGTGTGTACATGTGTATGTATGTGTAAATGTATGTACATGTGTGGTATATATGTGTTTATATGTGTTTGTATGTGTGTGCTAAGTGTTGAATCTGACCTTGGTAATTATCACAATTCTAAATGAAAACAATAGGGTTAGGGTAAGATATGCTGGGGCTTTATCCCTCAGGCAATGAAAAGTCACTGACTCTTAAAGTAGGGAAGTGACATGGTCAGATCTGGATGTCAGGAAGACGACTGTGGAAAGGGATAACTCTCTCTCCCATTGACACTGGAATGGAGGAAGCAGAGGCCAAGAGGAAGGAAACTGGTTTGGGGATATTCTCATACTAAACCAGGGGAGAGAAGTAAGGACCTGAAATAGAGCAGCAGCTGTGAAATAGAAAGGAAGGGATGATAACACATCAAAGCTGAGTTCCAAGAGTCACCCAACAGACAATGTGTGCCATACAAATTTTAATTAAAGCAAACATTTATCATGACATTAAACTTATTTTTCAATTGACTACTCCAAGAATTTCAGTCAGGATTCCATTTTATTAAAATTATAATTCATTGCTGGATGTGATCATGACAAAGTTTCCCTGAAAGAGTGCCTATCGTACTGTAAGGTGACAGAAAATATGCTGAGTGAATGGGATGGGTTGGGGAGCCCTTGACAGGCAGCAACAGACCTACCCTGTTTCCTGCCTCTTCCTGTAATTAGGTCTGTAATGATGGGTGGATGACTTAACTTATGGCCCCCATGGCCTCTTCTGCAAAATGAGGATAATAAGATCCCAACTTCAAATAGGAAAACTCAAATAGGTAGCATGCATGTTATCACTATGGAAATATTTTTAATAGAATCTTGCAAGGGAGGCTGAGTTTGGATACTGGAAAATTTGATGCAGTTGAGTTACAGAAACCTATTGTTTTACCATGGCTTCTATTCTATGCTCATAAAATAATGATGGCAGCTTAAATTTCTTTTTGTTTTGTTTTGGTTTTGTTGTTGTTGTTGTTGTTGTTGTTGTTTTTGAGACAGAGTCTCACTCTGTTCACCCAGGCTGGAATGCAGTGGCGTGATCTCGGCTCACTGCAACCCCCACCTCCCAGATTCAAGCGATTCTCCTGCCTCAGCCTCCCCAGTAGCTGAGACTACAGGCGCATGCCACCACACCTGGCTTTTTTTTTTTTTTTTTTTTTTGTATTTTTAGTAGAGATGGGGTTTCACCGTGTTTTGATCTCCTGAACTCATGATCCGCCTGCCTCAGCCTCCCAAAGTGCTGGGATTACAGGCGTGAGCCACCGTGCCCGGCCGCTTGAGTTTCCTAAACACTCACTATATCCCAAATACTGAGATATATGTCTTGCATGCTTTGGCTCACTAAGTCCTCATAAAAATTCCAGAAGATAGGCAGGGGTGATAGGCCAATTACTGAAGAACTAAGTATGTCTGCAGCATGGACAAATCAGACTAGTTTAGAGCAACAATGAGAATGGATGCAAACAACCAACAATATAGCTAGACAGGTTTGTCCTAACTAATGGAAGATCTGAAAGTTGGCTCCTACTTTACCAATGAGAAAATTGGAGCTATGTAGTGCTGGACCCCTATTGCCTCCAGCAGGGATGGTACTGTGTCTCAGGCTGAAGATGAGACCTAGAGACAGCAAATGAGACATAGGGTTTATTGGGGGAAATTACATATGGGGTGGTCCAGTGGTGGCACCCTGCACAAAAAGACAACTGCCATTTGTAAAAAGCATGCTGTTTATACAGCATTTTTACTTAGTGCTCTCTACCTAGCAACCCCCATTTCATCCAAAGCAAAGGGCCTCAGTCCCCTTACAGTCTGTGTGCCAGGGGAATGAGCCAGAGGTTTGGCTGTTCTTCATGGATAAACGGTGGATCTCCATGTTGGCCACTCTCAGATTCCTTAGCTTGGAACTCCAAACTAACGCTCTTCTTAGACCATAGGGTCACCCTCAGGGTATGCTTCAGTTAAGACTGTCAGGTGCCTCTGCCATACAAGCTAACAGAGGTTGTATAATTACCTCTATCTAGATCACACGACTAGTCAGTGGCAGCACAAGGGTACCAATTCTGGAATCATCTGACTTCAAAGCCATCTATCTTAGTCATCATGGTAGCCCACCTCCCAACTCCAGATTGTACGATTGCTTCTGATGCCTGAAATTTGCCATCAATAGCCAAAGGATCAACATATAGTTTAGGAGATCCTACATACATTGGTACATTCCTAATACTTTAGCAGAACTGATATTGAAAGAGGAAAATGTCAGTCAATAAACATCTGAGAATAACAAGATAATAAGCCCTAATCAAAAGAGCCTCATAGTAAATTCAATCGACCAAAAATAGTTAATTTTAGAAACATGATATTAGCTAGATGAATGGCAAAAAAGAGATTGAATGTAATTTTATTTCCAATGAAACACTTAATATCATCTCATGCATGTCTGTTCATAAAATTAAATTAATTAAAATAGGCTTATATCATAGTTTCTATTACAAAGATTGAAAAGTGGCTCCAGGTGGCTTCTCTTCACATATCCTGTGTCTATTCTGGGGAGTCCTGATCATTGGGAAGATGCCAGGGCTGACAATGGGCTCTGTCATATGCAATGTTTATTAATGATCTACGAAAGTTGTTCTTGATTAATCTTAATGAAAATTGCAGAGCTTGGTCTTTTCAGTGCAATTGCTAAAAAAGTCATAGGAATGACAGCAGAATGCCAAGTAGTAACAGGTTTGTCTCCAACAGTTAATTAGAGCAAAGGTCTTAATCTTTGTGGCAGGGTCACCCTGCCAAGTAATATGGCAGGACAAGAAATGAAAAATAGAAATTATATTGTTTTTACTGAAGGCAAGAGTGGCTAAACCTGCTTCCCAGCCTCCCTTCCTTTTTATTTCTTTCTTTCTTACATTTTATTGTTTTCTCTTTTGTTCTGTCTATTCCTTTCTTCCCTTCCTCACTTCTTCTTCCTCTTTTCTTTTCTTTCTCTCTCTCTCTTTGTTTCTTTATTTCCCCCAAAAGTCCCTTGTCTCACTCTGTTCCAAAATGCCATTACATTCAGTATTCATAAGCCTGCTTCAATTAGAGTGATGTTCAGTACATGGACAGAAATTTTTATTTTTTGCAAAATTATTTGTAGTAATGACAATTGAATATATCTAGAAATAATTGTTGATAAACTAATATTGATAGAATGTTCGCCATGTGCCAGGCACTATACTAAATCATCCACCTGAATTACTTCACAAATACCAACACCCTGTGAAGAACAACTTCCAAATGAAACTCAAGCTCTGGTAGAATAAAAACATCTTCTGACCAATGACACAAGCTTGTAAGTGACATAGCAAAGGCTCTGACCATGTTCATGTTTATTGGCCTATTTTCTGTTGCTTACTGACAGAATATTTGAAACAGACTATGTATAAAGAAAAGGATTTTATTTCTTATAGTTCTAGAGGCTGAGAAGTCCAAGGCTGAGGGACCACATCTGGTGAGACTTCTTGCTTGTCGAGACTCGCTGTGAAATCACAAGGGGGCGCAGGGCATCTTATGATGAGGGGTTGAGTGAGCTAATGTGCTGGCTCAAGCCTCTTCCTCTCTTTATTAAGCCACCAGTTCCACTGCCGTGATAACCCACTAATCCATTAACCCATGAATCCATTATTTTGTGAACTATTTTCAATACTGCCACTTGGAGACTTTCTAGTACATGAAATTTGTGGGACATATTCAAACCACAGCACCATCAGATGCCATAAATGGTCAAAGGTATGGAAATGATTATATAAATTATGTCATATGTAAAAAAATAGAAAAATTGGTAATGACCGGGTGCAGTAGCTCACACCTGTAATCCCAGCACTTTGGGAGTCCAATGCAGGCAGATCACCTGAGGTCGGGAGTCTGAGACCAGCCTGACCAAGATGGAGAAACCCCGTCTCTACTAAAAATACAAAATTAGCCGGGCACGGTGGTTTGCATGCCCGTAATCCCAGCTACTAGGGAGGCTGAGGCAGGAGAATTGCTTGAACCGGGAGTTGGAGGTTGCAGTGAGCCAGGATACTGCCATTGTACTCCAGCTGGGCCAACAAGAACAAAACTCTGTCAAAAAAAAAAAAAAGAAGGAGGGAAGGAAGGGAGGGAGGGAGGGAGGGAGGGAAGGAAAGAGAAAGAGAGAGAGAGAGAAAGAAAGAGAGAGAGAGAGAGAAAGAAAGAAAGAAAGGAAGGAAGGAAGGAAGAAAGGAAGGAAGGAAGGAAGGAAGGAAGGAAGGAAGGAAGGAAGGAAGGAAGGAAGGAAGGAAGAAAGAAAGAAAGAAAGGAAGGAAGGAAGGAAGGAAGGAAGGAAGGAAGGAAGGAAGGAAGGAAGGAAGGAAGGAAGGAAGAAAGAAAGAGAAAGAAAGAAAGAGGAGAGAGAGAAAGAAGAAAGAAAAGAAAGAAAAAAAGAAAAATGGGTAACCATTAAACATCATGGTTTACATTAATATTCAATGGCATAAAAAATGCTCATGCATTTAAAGTATACATGGTAGAATACACACATATACACACGCACACGTATTTAAGCCAACTTCAGCTTTTTAAATGTTTTATTTATTTTTAGCTACCCCTGCTGGAATGGGAACCTCCATTTTTTAATAAATCTATTTTTATAAAAAGAAAGGACATAAAGCTCTGTGATGAAATTAAGTCATTTTAATTTTCTTCTTTATTCTTTACTATATTTTTAATATTTAGGAATAATCATGTATAACTAATATAACTAAAAAAGAAAATGTTATTTCAAAAAAGAAAAGAAGCTTTGACAGGTAGAGATGACAGGAAGGTGTTTGTATTAGGGTTCTCTGGAGAAACAGAACCAACGGGGTATGTATTACCTATAAAAATTTGTTTTAAGAATTGCTTCACAAAACTGTGGAGGCTAGTTAAGTCTAAAATCTGCAGGGTGGGCCAGCAGGCTGGAGATCCAGGGAAGAGTTGTTACTGTAGCTCAAGTCCAAAAGCGGGCTGGATTCAGAATTTCATCTTCCTTGGGGAACAGCAGTAATTTTTCACTTAAGGTCTTCAACTGACTGTGTAAGGCCCAGGCACATTGTGGAGGGTAATCTGATTTACTGAGTATACTGACTTAAGCGTTCATCTCACCTAAAAAACACTTTCCCAGCAACATCTAGCCTGGCGTTTGACCAAATATCTGGATACAAAGGCCTAACCAAATTGACACATAAAATTAACCATCGCAGTGTTCCTCCCTCCCTCAGGCAATAACATCTACAAAAGCACAGAGTTAGAATATGTGGAGATGAGTCAGGGTGACTATCAAAATGTATTAATGGCAAAGAAACACAATTACTTTTGCACCAAATAATTATACTAACAACACTTTCACTTCATTGGAGAAGTGGCAGAGCTCTTAGAGGTCTGTGGGCAGAGGAGTCTAATGTGACCACAGCTGTCTTTCCCTTTGAGATACCAGGAGCCCCAGCTGTGGTAGAGCCGTGTTCCATGAGCATCCTTGGATCACCGTGTCTTTTAGCTCTAACATTATGTTTATTTTTACTGACAAGAAACAAAATATATCAAATAATTTTTAAATTAATTAAAATGGGAATGATCTCTTAAAAGATATTTCATAATATGGTTTTTTAAAAAAATAGGCTTTACTCCCTCATTTAATAAATCACACTGCTATGGGTTGAATTTTATCCCCCCAAAATTCCTGTGTTGAAGCCCTAACCACAAATAAAATAGTATCTGGAGATGAGGCTTTTGGGAGCTAATTAGGTTTAAATTAGGCTTAGTGCCCTTATTAGAAGAGACCCCAGAGAGCTTGCTGGCTCTCTCTCTCCACCTTGTGGGGGCACAACAGGAAGGCAGCCATCTGCAAGCCAGGAAGACGGCCCTCACCAGAACCTGATCCTGCTAGCACTGTAATCTCAGACTTCCCAGCCTCCAGAATTGTGAGAAATACATTCCTCTTGTTTATGCCATCCAGTCTGTAAATTTTGTTATGGCAGCCTGAGTTGATTAAGACCCACACAAAATCAGAGAATCATAAGAATGTTTATCCCTGAGTATTACCCTATGTATCTGAAAATTGTAATAACTCCAAAAAACATTCCAGTTGTATTTAAAAGAAACTATGTCCCCAACCCAGAATGTTTGGGATTTTGAATGCAGGATGAAATTAGCTTATTAAGGTAAAAGGCCTGGCACAGGAGAGTTAACAACCATATCTTAATCCTGTCAGAGCCTCAGTTCGCTCATCTGTAAAATCAAAATTTATAATATTGATCAGCATCTACCTTTCAGAGTCACTGTGGCTATGAAAATGAGAATATGAATTGGGAAGCACTTTGTGAAATCACAAAGTGATTTCATGTCAGGGTAAGCTTGGTGGCTTTCAAACATGTTAAGAAGCGGATGGACCCTATGTTTCATAAGGCAGTCTGATACTAAAGTCCAGCAGAGGCATTAGACTGGATCAGGGTTGAAGGCAAAGTTGGGCTTCATGGCCACCACACTGGCAGTCCCTACCCCACAATGACTCCTGAAGTACCCTCAGCAAACTCAGATCTGTAAGAAGGGAGGCTTTGGAGATTAATCTGTAGAGACTGTGTCCATGTATTGGGCTGAGTCAGCTCAGACCCCAGTAGTTCACATACTTCCTTCTGTATTTCCCTTCAAAGAAGCCATGCAGGGAAGGAGAAATGGACCAGTGGGTTCAGGCTCATACACCCGGGGTGAAATCCTAACTAGTCCATCAATAACTGTGTGACTGAAAGCAATATACCTCTCATGACTCTCAGTTCTCTCATTTGTAAAAATGGTTCTCATAGTGATACCCAGTTTTGTTATGAAGATGATTCCATGTCTGTACAAAATGCCCTGGGCAATGAACCTAGTTGACCTCCATAATTAACTCTCTTGCCTTTCCTTTGTTCTGGAATGTTCAAGGGCACCGTTTTTTCCAGGTAACCGGGGCCCAATCAATTCTGCCTAAATTGTAACCAGTGTTCACTCTGTTTAGACCCATTTATGCCTGAGAACTGCCCCGCTGATGGGTTGGTTGAAGCTATGTCTGTGTGATTAGAGTTGATATAGGCAGAGTTTTAGCAGAAAAGGTAGGTAGAGTGATCAATTCATCATTTTGTATTGGTCTGATTCAATCTGTGCAATTGAAAAATGGTATTACTTCCAAAAATTACTACTAGGTACTATTTTTGAGTATTGAGTATCCACCAGGCTGAGTGTTTTACATACATTATTTTATGAACCATCCTAACACTTCTACAGAGGACCAATTCTCTTCCCCATTGCACCTGGGAAGACGGAGACACTGAGACTAAAGCAACTAGCCTGACATCCGCAAGCAGTAAATGGAGAAGTGTGATGTCAGCTCCAGGCCTGCTTTAATGCAGGTTCTATGACTGTGTGGTGTTGCTGGGGAAATATGTGTTATTTGCTCCAGCCCCTACAGCACTGGAATTCCTGTCTAATGTATAGGTCAATGATTGCTACTGGATTATGTGTCCTCTAGCAACTTCTATGGATTAATTGTCTAAAAAGAACCCTTTGAAGCATTTAAATTAAAAGAAAAAATCTAATGCTCTTCATTTTTTACCTTACAATTGTAACATGCTTCCTCAATAGTTCGGTTAAAATAAATAATGTTGTCAATCTTTGGTTTGTTAATTTTTGCATGATTTTTCCCCAGCTAGATAGAGGTGAGCAAAAATAATAATGACAATTACATGTATTTTTTATTTAAAAGAAATTTTGGGTGGAATCTCACCATGAAGAACAGGGAGTGAATTTACTCTATTTGAAAGGAGGTGGTTTAGAGGGTCGTCCCCTCCCCCAACTAGCAGGTCCTAAGGCAACCCAGTTGTTTCTCTGGGACTCTTAGATACACCTTGGGACAGCCACAGGCCTGTGAAACCAGAAAGCCATTGAGCTTCCTCCATTAACTTGATAAATAATTTTCAGCACTAACTATGTCTGTGTGCTAAGCTTTGTGCCAAGTGGGAATGGAAGGTGGCATCCCTGCCCTCCAGAACCCGAGTGTCTAGAGAAGAAAGAGAAGGTACAGATGTCACCTATAGCCCTTTTCTCTTAACTTGTGACTGATTAGGCACAGCAAAACATCCCTGGGGCTCTGCTCCGGAAGGATTGAACAAGACTTGTCGCTGGGAGTAGAATTGCCTCCATTTTAGCTTCAAGAATGCTCCGAGATCCCCCTCAAGAACTGATCTTGAAATACATTGTGTGTGTTTGTGGTTCTTTGCAACCACGGGGTAGCCTTACTAATGAGGATCAATGTCTGTAAATTATTAATTACTTTTACATAGTTTCATTCTTATCTTTTATTTAAGTCAAATCCCAGACGTAAAATGAAAGAGAAAGAAAAGTCATGCAGTAAAAAAAAAAAAAAAAAAAAAAAAAAAAAAAAAAAATGTTAAGTCTTCTTGCTATGCTTCTTGTTTTGTAGGGGAAAATAAAAATCATCTAAATGTCTTTTCATTAAGATGCTCCAGTGCGTTCTCTGTATAATGTTAATTGCCTAATGACATTAGCACCATGTGCTGTTTAATAGTCTCTCACCATTAGCTGGCAAAGCACTTTAACATCCATTATTATATCCTTCACTCACAATAGTTCTGTGAGTGAAGCAATCAGGTAGTGCCTTATTTTACAACTATTGAAACTCAGGGTCAGCTTAAACTATGTATCCAGGATCACGTGTTGCAAGGAGTATGGGTTTTAAAAACACAACAGTACCAGTTTAGTCTTGGAATTCTACTTACCAGCTCTGGACCATAGGGAAAATCATTTTATTTTCTCAGGTTACAATTCCTTCATAAATAGTAGACAAGGAACTCATCCTTATTATAGGCCAGGCACTGTTATAAACTCCCTACATGTGTTTATTCACCTCATCTTGACGATGTTATTATTATTAACATTTTATCGAAGCAGAGATTAAAGTATCTGTAGGGAAGTAAAATAACTTCTGTAAGGTCATGTTGCCAGTAAGTGATGGAACAAGATGAGAACTTGGCTGTCCGGCACTAAAGTGTGTGATATTCACCCTCATACTACAGTGATGACAATGTAATAAGGAAAACATCAATTGGGACTCATGACTGTACCAGTCAGGATAGTAACAAATATCCCTAAAATCTCAGTGACTTCGAACAGTAAACATTTATTTTTCATTCACACTTTATGTTCATTACAGGAGGGGGTGTGATAGCAGGATAACACCACATTTTATCCTGATTCAAGGACCCTGTTAAGAAGGCTTCATCAGGAGCTCCTTGACTCGTGGTGGTGGATACAGGAGAGAAAAAAATGTTAAAGAGTATTGTTGATAATGGTCTTAAAGCTTCTGCCCAGAAGTGACACATATTTCTACTCATATTTCATTGGTCAAAAGCAACATCAATATCCAGACAAACATCACATGTTTGCACTTATGTGCAGAATCTAAAAATCAAAACAATTGAACTCATAGACCTAGAGAGTAGAAAGATGGTTACCAGAGGCTGGGAAGGGTAGCGGGGGGTTAGCAGGGAGGTGGAGATGGTTCATGGGTAGAAAAAAAATAGAAAAAATAAATAAAACCTATTATTTGATAGTACAACAGACTATAGTCAGTAATAACTTAATTGTACATTTTAAAACAACTAAAAGAGTATAATTGGATTGTTTGTAACTCAAAGGATAAATGCTTGGAGGAATGGATACCCCATTCTCCATGATGTGATTATTTCACATTGCCTGCCTGAATCAAAACATCTCATGTACCCCATAAATATATATACCTACTATGTATTCACAAAAATTAAAAATTAAAAAAGTATGCAGGGAGGACAATCCTACTATACACTTGAATAATATAGTAGTGGGCATGGCTGTGGATAGCACAAATGACCCTTCTCAATGACCTCCTGCACAGAAGCTCATTGGGAAAGTGCATCAGAAACTGATGTGCTCCTCTCAAAGGCTGGATGCCATTTCTTCTCTTGCCTTGTCAAATTTTTTTTAAATGGCTCCTACAGTTTTCATTGTCAGTAGATATAAACTACCATTTGCTTTTTAACTTAAGAGTTAAAGTCAAAACAATGACCCAGAAACCAGGAACTTCACAAGATCAAGAAAATCCTCATCCTTTAATTACAAGCATTTCTTCTAATGTTCACAAGTTGCCTGTCTAATGTCTAATTTATTTCAATATTTCCATATTCTCAACCCAATTCAACTTTACTTTCTTATGTAAATAGCTTTGCATTACCTTACAACTTAAGAACAGAGGCTGCAAAGATTCAATTGAGTACGTGGAATCATTCATTCATTCTTTATTTACTTTTTTTTCAAAAAAGGACACTGCATGTCTTAAGTCCTACTGTATGAAAAGCAGGATGCTCCAGGCTGTGAGGAATATAAGACTGACTCAGGCAGGAATAATGCCTTCAAGGGTCTTATACTCTTTATCAAAAAGCTTGGATATATGTGAACATTAATAGAAAGTATTGGACACTCAGGCATCTACCCATCCACCTACTCAATAAACACCTGCTAAGTGTTAACCAAGTGCCAGCTACAGTACAATCTTAAGATTGGAATATATAAGGAGTAAGGAAAGGATCCAGTTTCAGTTTTCTACTTATGGCTAGCCAATTTTCCCAGCACCATTTATTAAATAGGGAATCCTTTCCCCATTTCTTGTTTCTCTCAGGTTAAGGTTAGGATTAGAGACTTAAATGTTAGACCTAATACCATAAAAACCCTAGAGGAAAACCTAGGTAGTACCATTCAGGACATAGGCATGGGCAAAGACTTCATGTCTAAAACACCAAAAGCAATGGCAACAAAAGCCAAAATTGACAAATGGGATCTCATTAAACTAAAGAACTTCTGCACAGCAAAAGAAACTACCATCAGAGTGAACAGGCAACCTACAGAATGGGAGAACATTTTTGCAATCTACCCATCTGACAAAGGGCTAATATCCAGAACCTACAAAGAACTCAAACAAATTTACAAGAAAAAAAGAACTCCATTAAAAAGTGGGCAAAGGATATGAACAGACATTTCTCAAAAGAAGACATTCATACAGCCAACAGACACATGAAAAAATGCTCATCATCACTGGCCATCAGAGAAATGCAAATCAAAACCACAATGAGATACCATCTCACACCAGTTAGAATGGCAATCATTAAAAAGTCAGGAAACAACAGGTGCTGGAGAGGATGTGGAGAAATAGGAACACTTTTACACTGTTGGTGGGATTGTAAACTAGTTCAAGCATTATGGAAAACAGTATGGCGATTCCTCAAGGATCTAGAACTAGATGTACCACATGACCCAGCCATCCCATTACTGGGTATATACCCAAAGGATTATAAATCATGCTGCTATAAAGACACACATGCACACGTATGTTTATTGTGGCACTATTCACAATAGTAAAGACTTGGAATCAACCCAAATGTCCATCAGTGACAGACTGGATTAAGAAAATGTGGCACATATACACCATGGAATACTATGCATCCATAAAAAGGGATGAGTTTGTGTCCTTTGTAGGGACATGGATGCAGCTGGAAACCATCATTCTTAGCAAACTATCACGAGAACAGAAAACCAAACACCGCATGATCTCACTCATAGGTGGGAACTGAACAATGAGATCACTTGGACTCGGGAAGGGGATCATCACACACTGGGGCCTATCATGGGGAGGGATGGCATTGGGAGCTATACCTGATGTAAATGACGAGTTGATGGGTGCTGACGAGTTGATGGGTGCAGCACAGCAACATGGCACAAGTATACATATGTAACAAACCTACACGTTATGCACATGTACCCTAGAACTTAAAATAATTAAAAAAAAAAAAAAAGATTGGAATATAAAGAGTAGTGGTTCAAAGTTCCCATTCTCAATTAGTTCGGGGGAGACAGGTTATTATAACATGGCACCCTCATTATTGTTCACCCAGGATGCAATGAGAACACAGGGAAAGGTATATAAGTCAGACTTGGAAATCAGGGCAGCTTACTGGCCAGAGTAACACCAAGCTTCACTCTAAAAGATGGAGTAGAAGCTCTTCTATTGAATGAGGTAATGGACATTCCAGACTGAGGGAGCACCATGGTCCCAGAGAGGAAAGAAGGAACACAAGGTTCAGACAATGACTTCTTGTTTGGATGGCTGGAGTCTAATGTGTGCCTGAGGAATGAGAGGAATAACTAAGGCACTGGACAGATCATGAGGAATTTTGTGTCAGACTAGGAATTTTCCATTGTATCTTATAGACCTGTAGTATCTAAATATTTTGATCCCCTATTTTTATCAATAAAATTATATGAAGATATGCATATCTAATAAAATTATATTTATTATCTATTCTATCAATTATAGTCATATGTTTAAAAACATATACCATAAAATATACATAATACAGGGATTTTAAAGGATAATGAGAAAATAAAAATACTTTAAAATATTTTAATTTAATGACTATTTAATTTAATTTAAATATTTTAATTTAATTACAATTTGAAAATATTTTAAATTAATTACAATTTAATTTAATTTAATTAAGACTTTTCTGCTTTCACCATTTATTAGAGAGCAATGGGTTTAAACATAATTCTTTTTTAAAAAAAATTTTAACAGTTTGTGATATAATAATGTAAACATCAGGTTTTAAGTTCGATTTATTTCTATACTAGGCTTCAATGGCTATCAGAGCTAAACATATATGTTATAAATTTTTTCCAAGCTCATAAATGGATTTAAGCCCTTATAAATGGGTTCAGACCTCATCAGAAATCTTCATTTAGAAGATATTTAAACGTTAGTAAATGTGCAGCTCTAAGAATTTTGATGGATGATACAACAACTTTGGTTTTACAACAAAATTCTTAAAAAGATGGAAACATTTCCAAACTTCCATTCTCAAAATGCTTTCTTCAGAGCAACAATTTCTTTAAAAATCAGTTACTTTCTTGCTCATTCTTAAGTCATCATCTTGAGTTGGAAGAAATAAAATAAGCAAGTTTGTGGGTTTTTTCCAAATATATGCTAGAAGGAATATTAATGGTGACTCATTATCACAAAAATATCAGCAAATCTGGAACACTTGTCTTCTTGTCAAAGACAAATGAATAGCTCAACTTTAAGTCTGACAACTCTTTTAAGCATTTTGAGGTCAGATAATCATTGCATTTGGGGGGCAATGAAGGTTTTTCTAGTAATTCTACTACAAAGTATTATATTCTACCATTTGATTTTCTGTATAAATGACATAATTTAATCATAAACTAAAATTGTTCAAAATACTCTGAAAGAAAGAATGCTCATGACTACAGGAAATCATCCAATGGTAGAAATTCTTCTGTCTTCTCAAGATGCCTCCTCCACACTTACAGTCAGAGGATGACCAGACATGTACCCACTAAGTTTCCAGTATCAATGTATATATCAAATGTTGGTAAAGTTTTTCAAAATAAGTAACAAAAGCTGTGAATGGAAGTTCTAACATTTTCTTCCTTCATCTCAATGGATGACCCAGCTCAACCCTGGGATGTAAACACTCTATTTCAGAGACCACAGCTCTAAGGAGTAGGTCAGAAGAGAGTGATGGGGTAATGAGGTCACATTTGTGTTTAGAAGGAGCAACTAGAAACCATGACAGTATGGGCTGGAAAGAGGTGAGGCTGAGGCAGGGATCCCAGACTTAGGCATGATGGTGGTCTGAACTAAGTCACAGAAGAGCTAGAAAGAAGGAAACAGTTGACATTTTGGTTGGAAATGGAATGTGGAATGAAGTATGAAATCAATAATCTATCACAGGTTAATGTTGGGTAGAAAAAGATGCTGGTGGCATTCCCTGAGACAGAGTTTACACAGCAGGTTTTGGAGGAAAGTTTCAAAGAGCCCTTAAAAGTACAGATGAAAGGCTAAGGATGTTCAGAGACTCTTTCCAGTTATTAAAGAACCCAAGAAGGCTTCATGGAAGAGGAGACATTGAAAGCGCAGAGCCAAGGATGCCCACTCTGGTCTTACACATGTGTCTCTCCATTTACCTATGTCAACAGGTATGTGCGGTCAAGGACAAAACACGATGTTGACATGAGGATTGGAATCCACTCAGGTTCAGTGCTGTGTGGTGTTCTGGGACTAAGGAAGTGGCAGTTTGATGTCTGGTCTTGGGATGTGGACATTGCAAACAAACTCGAATCTGGAGGAATCCCCGGGTAAGACAAAGCAAAGTCCTTTTCATGCTTAATGGTTATCATTTGCTCATTGTGTGACAGTGGGTTTCCCGTCTACAGAAATTCAGGGAAGCAATTATTTGGAAGGAGACCAGACATTGAAACATCATACAACTATTAGCTTCCAAAATCTAGTAAAATGCATCAGAGGCAACAAGGATATGGAATAACAATAACACTGAGGAGTTCAGGTCTGTGCCCTGCACAGCATTGGTTCTTAGACTTGGCTGCACATTGGAATCTCCAAAGGAATGTTTAAAAAATACTAGTGTCCAGGCCCTGTGCCAGTTTATTTAAAGCAGAATCTGTGCAGAATCTATTTTAAGTTCTTCAATGAATTCTAATGGGCACCCAGGATTAAGGCCTACTGACTTTCCATGCATGACCTAGGACTCAGTGAGGAAATTCAGGTTCTTCCTTAGAAACTCAACTTTTCAAATTTGGCCGTCAAGATTGATTGACATAGGATCCCCAAAGGTGCTAGTGATCTGCAAAGGCCACTGCAACTAAGGTAAGTCTTGAAAAGTCGTATCAAGATTCTGTTTACACAGATTGGACCTAATAAGATCTCGAATATATGTGAGCCAGTGTGATTTTCTGCAGCCTCTCTTTCTTAAAGATGATGGATGGATGGATGGAGATAGAAAGATGATAGATAAATAGATAGATGATAGAGAGAGAGAGAGAGAGAGAGAGAGAGAGAGAGAGAGAGAGAGAGACAGTGCACTTCCACATATTCCTTTCCCTACCCCTAGACCTGCCCTTGGAGTCACAGATTTCTCTGGTATGTGCCATCATTCCTTGCAAATTATGTTTAATATCAAGTAATATGTTAACATGGGGGAAAAAGACAACAAGTGGTGGAATCAGAGTAACTAGGATTCCCACTCTGCCCCATGCTAAACGCTGTCATCTTCAGCAAGTTGTGTAAAGCATGCACAGCACCTGGCGTGTGATTTTAGTGTGAACTTGGCTTGCATCATTCTACCTGTGTGATACCAGGTCAGTGCTTAACTTCTGAGTCTAACTTTCTCCACTGTAGGAAAAGAGATAATAATACTTACGATTTGCTACCTTGTGAACTTATGTTCCTCCTCCATGAGAGTTTGTTCTCTCATCTGCTAAATGGGCATAATCCACCTCACAGGTCTCCTCTGAAGATTACCTCAGGCAATGTGTATGAAGCACTTTGTACACTGTGCAGGGACAGCCCCAGGTCAGTTACTATTCTTATGGGCATCCTTCACTCTATGTGGTGTGTCATGGCTGTTTGTCAGACAGGTTTAGAATTGAGGGAGGCCTGATGTGTTACTGCTGGGTTTCTTAAATCTTTCCATTCTTTAGGATTTTCCCACAAGCAACTACCTGCTGAATTTAGACAAACAAGATAGCCAGTTCATCTGGTTTCCAGGCCTGTATCTTAAAAGCATCACCAAATTGGGAATTGCCCATATACTCAACAGATTCCTTTTGCAAAACTTAGAATATGTTTTTGGGGTTTGTAAGATTCTGCTTTGATATTTGAAAGCCAGTTTAGCTACTGTTCTTAATAACATTAAGAAACAGAAGAGTGACCAAGTTTAAATCAGCACATCACCATGGAATACTATGAAGCCATAAAAGGAATGACATCATGTCCTTTGCAGCAACGTGGATGCAGCTGAAAGAAATTATCTTAAGCAAAATAATGCAGAAACAGAAAACCAAATACCACATGTTCTCACTTCTAAGTGGGAGCTAAACATTGAGTACATAGACGAGAATAGACACTGGGGCCTACTAGAGGGAGAAGGGAGAGAGTGGGTCAAGGGACAAGAAACTACCTGTTGGGTACTATGTTAACTACCTGTGTGAGGGTTTCGTCTTACTCCAAACCTCAGCATCATGCAATATGCTTTGTAACAAGCCTGCACATATACTGCCCAATTCTAAAATAAAAGTTGAAAGAGAAGAGAAATGAATAAAATAACTTGTAAAAATAAACAGAAAAGTGACTGAGTTTAAATCATCTTTCACACCCTTATTTTTAATATCATGAGTCATGAGTCTGAACCGTGGGTTTACTACTTACCAGTTATGAAGGCTGGAAGATTGTGGCAAGTACTTCATGCCCTTCCCCGTTTCTTCACTGTGTTTGGACTGAAAACATTATCAGCCTTAAAAATGCAGTTTCAAATGTGCTTGTGCTTAAAAAGCACTTAGTCTAGCCTTCAATATAGCATCCAGCTCTGCTTAGCCATGGGATGTTGTCAATGTGCAAAATGTAAGAATGTCAAAACAGGACTCCAAACTCACCATGGTTTGATATTGTTTTGGTTTATATTTTTCTGCTTTTTTATTGTCTTCTTCTTTAACACCTCTGAACCTTGGGTTTCTAGAACAATGGTTCTCAAATTTCAACATTGGAATCACCCCAGGGCTTATTAAACCATAGCTTGCTGGGCCCCACCCACAGAGTTTCTGGTTCAATATGTCTGGCACGGAACTCAAGATGATGCTTTCTACCAGTTCCCAGTAGAAACCGCTGGCCTTAGTACCACACCATGAAGATCACCATTTGTGAGCTTTGTGTTAAATGAGACAATGCATATAAAGTCCTTTGTCCTGTACTCAGTAAATATGAATTGTGGTTGTGGTGGTAGTGTTACCATATAATACAGTTCCAGGGTGGTAGAGAGACACTGAAAGTAAAAGTACTTATCTCAATCCAGCACTGCCACTAATATCTAATATGATTTGGGGCCAAATATGTACTTGTTACTTCTGGGTCAGTTTCAGCAACTACAAAATGAAACAAAGAAATGTCTAATACCGGTTGTTTGAAGAACGGAAATGATATGAGATAATCCATTGGACACACAGTAATACCTTTGGCTACTAGATAACGTTTATGCAAAGCAAGAGTTACACAATTGTTAGGTCTTAATTTAGTATCATGACTACTTTTATTATATCCTAGCATTAAAATTTATCAGAAAATGCCAAGTTTACTTGAAACTCAATATATGAGAATATTGCCTGAAAACTGACACATTTCCTTAGAAAGAAATGCAAGCTACAGAATCTCATCTGCAAATGCCTTACCCCAAAGCTCAAGTTAGTAGCAAGGATGGAAAGAAACATATAAAGCCCAGTTTCTACTAAAACATTTAGGTGTATATTGATTAGCACTTCAGCAGAAGAATCAGTGAAGGCAAGGATCTCTTTCACTAGTGAAAACATAATATTGAGTTAATACATGGAAGTATTTGTCCCTCTGCATACTGACAGCAGAATAACAAAAATGTAGAATCCAGAGAAAACGCTAAATGGGATTGATATTAAACTTAATTACCTTAAAAGAAAATCAACCATGGTGCTTTAGAAAACCCTCCTACCAGGTTCATTTTGCCTAGGAGAAAAGATAAGCTTCCAGTCTTAACTCTGAGATTCATCTGAGAAAGCAGGCGAGGACTTCCATTTCATGGAAGGTCAAACGATCTGTTATTCTCCCAGGTCAATATTATTGAGTTCATATGTATTAACAAAATGCATCTTGGGAATATTTTGTATTTATTCAGCACATTTCTCAAGAGAGTGAAAACATCTTTCACACACTTATTTTTAACACCTTGCACTTGAAATCAATCAAGATATTTATGTGGAAGATGTAGAGAACATGCTTAAATTATCAGAAATGATTTGTTTGTACTTTCTGTTTTTTCACATGTTCTTTGCAATGAACTATTCTCTCTGTAAGGAAGGATTTAGCAGAATGGGTTAGAAGGATGAGAGGGAGTAACAGAGCTAATGCTAAAAGTAAACTGCATTTTATTTAATTAATGAATTCATTAATTTTTTCTAAGACAGGGTCTCACTTTGTCGTCCAGGCTGGAGTGCAGTGGCATGATCTTGGCTCACTACAGTTTCAACTTTCTGGGGTCAAGCAATCCTCCCACCTCCGCCTCTCAAGTTGCTGGGAGTATAGGCATGCACCACCACGCCCAGCTAACTTCTGTATTTTTTTGTAGAGATGGTGTTTGTCATGTTGCCCAGGCTGGTCTCAAACTCCTGAGCTCCAGCAATTCACCTGTCTCAGCTTCCTCAGCATGAGCCACTACAATGCATTTTTAAAAGCCACTCTAAAATTTTTTTTAAAAACTTCTCTGTTTACTTGGATGCATTGTTCTTAGCATTACAAAAGCCAATGAAAATATTAAGCATTCTTTCATTCAAATGAATACTAAAGTAAACTTAGGAAAATGACTTTTGAGCTGAATTGGACAGTAGGAAATTGTTAGTAAGCATTAAATAGCACATTGAATCTGGAGAATTGCCAATTACTTGAATAGCTGGAGAGAGCATAGGAGAGCTATATTAGAGGAGTGTCAGAAAATGAGCTTTGAAGTGACAGAGCCAGAGAATGAAAGCTTGGAGTCCTTATTCAGAAGGCCTGACAGTAGTCTTCTGTGAGCCTCGAGGAGGCATGGAATACACAACAGTAATATGATGACAATGGCATTTCTTAGAATACTCTTAATAACTTACATATTTGCTTTTATAGCGTATATATTGTACCATACACTGTTTTGACTACCTTACACAAATCAAATCGTGGAATAATCACAATGATCATCAGAGATAGGTGCTATTATGTTTCCCATATTATGGGTAAGAAAATGGACTGATAGAAAGGCTAAGTAATTTGCCCAAGATCTCTCAGCTAGCAAGTGGCAGAGCTGGGTTTGAATCCAGGAGATCTAGCAACAAAGTCCATGTTTGTAACCACCTTGCCTTTCTGGTCTACCCAGACCACATTATAACCCAATAAGTAGTCTGATTGAGTTAGGCAGCTATGAGGACAGAAAAACTCTTCCCCAGAAGAATTTACCATGTGAAATTTCCATGAATCAAGTTCGATCCTCAAGGCCCTGATGTCATATGTTATTTTGCTAAAAAAGAAGCCTGAGTCATGAGCTACGGTGGCTGACAATTGTGCAGCCATGAGTCACTTCACTTGTGAGTGAGCCCAGTCAGCTGCCAGCCTGCACATGTCCACAGCTTTGTTCTTTGCTCCTTATGGTATACATGTTATAGGGGAAATTGCACCCCAAGTGGTTTTCCCAAAGGACCCTCAGTGCAGCCCTATGGACTTATCAGAATCACCCTTGAGAGGAAGATAGACAAGTTGGAAAAACAAGATACAAATACACGAAGACTGAAATGCTAGGACAGGTTCCAAGATGATGAAAGAACTGTTTTTGCTTGGTGATTTGGATAATAATTGCCACTGGGGTTCAGAAACATTTGCAGCACTTGTTTTTCCGATATAATCAACACCACTGAAAAAAAAAAAATCACTGTTTTGTAAAGTTTGCTGGGATCAGGCTGACAATCATAAGAAAAGCCAAAAGATGTGCTTAGGTGTCGCTCAGAAGGGCTGTATTTTATCAGAGGCAGCAGTGTCTCTTGGGGCGATGCCCGTGATACTGTGCTCATGAATTTATGCTTCTATTTTATTTTATTCTTTCTACTTTTTAGGAAGACAAGTATTGCCCTTGAGGACATGTCCTAATAATACCCAGGTGTAATCCTGGTGCTGGCTTTGTACAGGACAAAAAATATATAGCCTTTGCAGGCAACATCAGGAGTGTGTAATGACCTATGCCTTCTACACACAGGAGGATTCACATTTCCAAAGCCACGCTGGACTGCCTCAACGGTGACTATAACGTGGAAGAGGGTCACGGTAAAGAGAGGAATGAATTCCTGAGGAAGCATAATATCGAGACTTATTTAATTAAGCAGCCTGAGGACAGCCTGCTGTCCTTGCCTGAAGATATCGTCAAGGAGTCAGTGAGCTCCTCAGACCGGAGAAACAGTGGGGCCACGTTCACTGAAGGATCCTGGAGCCCTGAGCTACCCTTTGATAATATCGTGGGGAAACAGAATGTAAGTCCTCTCTTCCTCCTTCTGCTTGGCCATGAATGCATGCTCGTGTGCATCTCCAATCCAGACGCCTCAGAGAAAACTGATTCATCTTTAACCTTTTCTCCAATGAGCACCATAATTGCAAATGATCAAACTATCTCTGTGTCTCCTCAGGACAGAATTAACCACCTATGCAATTTCAGGAAATGCCAGAAATGCCAGAGGGTTCCTAACACCTTCTCTCTCTCTCTCTCTCTTTTTTTTTTTTTTTTTTTTTTGTAACCTAGCTAAAAATAAATATTATGTGAAGCTGAATTGTAATTTTACCAAAAAACCACTCATGTTGGGAAAAATAAACCCTCTGTTATTAAACTAAAGGGGAGGGTCAAGTACATGATAATGTCCCTTTTTCGGTAGCTGACCATCATCAGTTCTGCATCGCCCTCTGAGATTCAAAATCAGGAGGGCACTGCTGATTTGGAAACAGGAAAGTAGCACCAAGTGATGGTCGGAGTCAGGGAGTTCAGTAGGAGCATGCAATTTCAAAGATGCCCACATGATGCTATTTTTATATAACACGGATTTGCATCTTCTATGAAGGACAGAGCTGCAAAGTCAGTACATAAGGAGTAGATCACCAATAACCAAAATTATTTTTAAATAATTTATTCAAATACTGAAATCACATTAAACCCAATGAGATGCTCAGACTCCAAGAAGCACTTAGAGAACTGAGGCTGAGCCAGGTCAAGAACCAAGGTGGACACAGAGATTCTGTTCTCCCAGAATGCTTGCTCAGAGCCGTGGCAAAATTACCTGCTCTAATATGGATTTTCCCTTTTACCTACAGCACATTTAGTTGAATTCATGTAAGTTCAATGGTGTGACTGTACTATACATTTTTAGAGAAGGAAATAAAGATAGCCAATATATAACACTTATCTAAGAGTTATCTGACAGTTTCTGACAAGATCCTCAACCAAGCAGAAGCTGAGCGTACCATGAAGTACCCAGCCAATAGTGTCTGGAGTTTTATGAAGACATATAAGGGTTAATTTTTAAATTCCATAGACCTGAACATTTCTCATTAACTTGTAGGTAAGAAAAATCTGTCTGCCTAAAAATTTTTTAAATGGAAAAAGTTAAAATGCTGACAGTCTCCCCTCTTTCTTCTGCATTTGAAAGTTTGATGGGGCACTCTGAGACTAGGCTATCTGGTTTCTTTCTGGATCTGTGAGGGAGGAACTATGAGAAAATGTGGGCCAGATTCCACTGGGAAAAACTGCAGGTTGAATCTAGGCTGCATGCCTTGCAAGAGTTGACTCTTAGGTCTTTGACAGCTTTTTTATGAGTATTTAATTTCACCCCAAAATTATTATGCCCACACAAGTCATAACTGATTGCAATGCCTAGTTTCTTTCCATCTCTGAGTTGGTATGCATGGTACAGTTTGCTGTTTTATAAAATAATGGTGTTATATACTTCCTGGAGTGGGTGCATGACCAGCTGACAGTGCCTTCTCTGCTGCTTTTGCCTGTTGTTAGCTTGGGTCTGAATGCTGATTATTTAAAGAGAAAGAAATGCATGCCTCATCCTGAAGACCTCAGCATAAAGTTGTCTCTTTCAGTTTTAGTTTTTGTTTTGTCTTTTTTTTTTATTTTTGAGGAATCTCTCCAGTTAAACTGATTGTAGGAATTAAGATAATCCGTTAATGTTCTAATCTGTATTGTACATGAACTTGCTACTAATAACTGAGAGCCAAGAAGAGGGAGGTGGAAGTTCTTGGTTTTATTCTATAGTTGATTGATCTAGTTAAATTGTATAGGAGTACTTGAAATATTTATTTGCTGATTTCCTAAAGATATTTCCTGATGCCACCAAATACCTATTCTACGAGATGTCATTATTAGCTAGAGATTGTTATTCTTGTTTAATCATACCATGTATTTTTTATGATACCCAAGTTTTGCCTGGATGTAACCCATCTGTGCCATCTTCAGCACGAATAATCTGAATTCATTTTGATGCCTTCAGACTGAAGAGCCAGTGAATGTGTGCTGATATTCATGAATAACCACGTGCCACCAATAATATTTTGGAAATTACTGAGCCTATTAAAACAGTCACAAGTATTCAGTGTTTGTACTTAAGCCTAACTCTGGAAGTCAGTCAGCCATATGTGCAATTCAGAGACATAATTTGTCCCTGGAAGAGATCAAGACTGGTCTGGCTGAGCCTATGCTGTGCCAAAACACCCAGTCAATTCCACGGAAGCCCCGACCATCTGAGTGTTTGCATAACACAGATAAAGCATACTAATGCTTCACTGGGGGTATTCCAGCTAAATTGGCCAGATGTTTTGGCTTCTATTCATTCATAATGTGTGCTTAGAAATATGTTTAATGGCATCAAATTGCTGTGTCATATTCTGTGCTATGTAGACAGCAGATGTTCAGATAGTTACATCCTCATGTATTCATTCATTCAATAAGGATTAATTGAGCATCTATTACAAGCCAACTACTGCTAGTTAAAAAAAAAAAAAAAAAAAAAAAGAGGAGGGCTGGGGAAAAAAAAATCACTTTAGAGACAAAGTCAGCCAGTAGTTGATATTCTTAATGAAGATAGAAATTATATCCGTTTCACTTACCACAATTTAGCCCACAATTAGAACAATACCTGGTAAATCACAGGGCTTGAGTAAAGTTTGTTGAATGAGTGAATTAAATGATAGATACGGTAGTGAGGGAGAGGAACCAGTCAAGTTTGAATTCTAGATTTTTTGCTTGGGTGACTGCGCGGATGATAGAACTTCCAACTAAAATAAGCAGTACTAGAATAGGAGATTGTGTGAGGAAGACTAGGAATTCTCTTTGGGACATGTTGAGCTTAAGGTGTCTGGGAAAAATCCAGGGAGAGTGATCACACATTTCTGAAACTCAGGCATAAAAGAACTGTGCAAGAGATGTGAATTTGGTATTCAGAGTCACGAGAATTTTGGTGTTAGTAGCAGACATGGCAGTGAAAGAGATCGCTGTTAAGAATCGGTAAAATTAAAGAACAAGAAGACGGCCGGGCGCGGTGGCTCAAGCCTGTAATCCCAGCACTTTGGAAGGCCGAGGCGGGCGGATCACGAGGTCAGGAGATCGAGACCATCCTGGCTAACACAGTGAAACCCCGTCTCTACTAAAAAAAAGTACACAAAACTAGCCGGGCGAGGTGGCAGGCGCCTATAGTCCCAGCTACTAGGGAGTCTGAGGCAGGAGAATGGCATAAACCCGGGAGGCGGAGCTTGCAGTGAGCTGAGATCCGGCCACTGCACCCCAGCCCGGGTGACAGAGCAAGACTCCGTCTCAAAAAACAAACAAACAAACAAACAAAAAAAGGAACAAGAAGACACAAGCAAACCTTGAGGAACACAAGTTGGAAGGTGAAAGAGAGTCAGTATTCCTTGGCAGAGACAGAGAAGAAGCAGTCAAAGTGGTCAGAAGAGAACTAGGGAATGTGGTGTCATGGAAGCCTAGAGAGTATGGCATTTTGAGAAGGAAGGGGCCATCAGCAAAGTCCAATGGAGACAAGAGGCCCAGGAAAATGAAGACTGAAAGCTGCCTATTGGAACTGGATTGAAGGACATCATTGGCAAGAGGCAGATCTGGTGAGATGGTAGAGTCAGAAGCCAGGTCATCATAATTGGTAAGCGGTGGCTCTGGGTTTCCAAGAACTCCAGTTCCACCCCTGTTCCCTTCCCTCTACCCATTCCAGTAGTTTGCAGATAGCTTGGGGAAGCAATGAAAATCACCAGTCATTATCTCTGGCCCCTTATGTGAGTCTTCCAGTTTCTGTCTGCCTGACCATACTCCCTTGGTTTTGATGCTGTGTCTTCTCTGCCCCTGTATCTGTATACGTTTGGGTTAAAATTGTTGGTTTGACCACGTTCTGGTATCCAAGTTTTGCTCTTGGACATCCTGAGCACCCATGCCCTTTTACATCCCTGCCCCCTGACAGGTGCAGATGCTCTGCCTCTTAATTTGATGCCTTGGTTTCCTGAACCCTGACTCAGATCCCAGTGAGACTCCCTATGCCTTGAGTTTCCAGGTGAAATGAAAGAAAACTAGAAGGCAAGAAGTTTATGATCACAGGTGGACTATTGGAACTTAAGATTTTAAAAGTAGAAGGAGATGGTTGAAGTAGATCAAGAGTGAAAAATTTCACATCTGGGGGAGAATATCCAGGAAGTTCAAGGCTAAATTATTAAATGAGTTATCAACATGGACATTAAATCTCTCAGTGTAAAGACAACATTGGAAATGAAAGGAAGACAAGAACAGGATCCTTATCATAAAGGTTATATTTTCCTTTATGTTTATATTTATATTGCTTTGAGTAAAACCTGTATCTGGGCTTGAGCTATTGTTCCTTCTGTTATTTAACAGATACTCAAGTGTACTACATACTGAGGATCCAATAATGAATCCCTGTCCTCCAGGAGCTTATATTTCTCTTTTCTTTTCTTTTTTTTTTTTTTTTTTTTTTTTTTGAGACGGAATTTCACTCTGTTGCCCAGGCTGTAGTGTAATGGTGCAGTCTCAGCTCACTGCAACCTCCGCCTCCCGGGTTCAAGTGATTGTCCTGACTCAGCCTCTTAAGTAGCTGAGATTACAGGTGCGTGCCAGCACTCCCGGCTAATTTTGGTATTTTTAATAGAGATGGCATTTCACCATGTTGGCCAGGCTGGTCACGAACTCCTGACCTCAAATGATCCACTCGCCTTGGACTCCCAAAGTTCTGGGATTACAGGCTTGAGCCACTGCACTGGGCCCGGGAGTTTACATTTCAAAGGAGTGAGGAATGCAGACAATTAATCAAAACATGTAAGTGTAATGAAGGAAATAGAGAGCTATGACCAGGGAATATATAGAATATAGAAGGGATTGTTAAATCTCTCTAAAGGTTTAATACAAGTGCTAAAAGGATTCGCATGCAAATAAGCAGGAAAAGAGCATTCTAAACAGAGGAAAAGCAGTACAGACACCCTGAGGCAGAAAAGAGTTTAGTGTGTTAGAACAGCAAAAAGGCCCAAGTATCTATAGCATAATGAGCAGGGAAAAGGGGTAACAGATGGAGCTGAAGGGGCTGGGACCTCCATCCTGCAAACCTTGTTGATGGATTTTATTCCAGGAGAAGTGAAAGAACGGTTATAAGCGGGGCAGTCTACTCAGGGCAAGAGTAGACTTAGAAGAAAAAAAAAAATCCATCTTAGACTTCAGATTTTCAAGAAGATACCAAAGGTTCTTATGTAGCTATAAAATGTGTTGCGTGAAGGATAGTAATCATTTTAACTGGATTTTTATGACACGTGATATTCCAAGAGAACTGAGGCTGCTCATTTAGAAGCGAGGCCCCTTTGCAGAGCCTAGAATTTGTTTCCATATGTTGTGGAATCATATTCATCCCATCCATCCCTTTCACATTTATTACGGCCCGAGAATCCAGCCATGTTTTTGTTACTCCGCTAGGTCTTTTAAAAGAGTCACATGAAGAAAAGTACACAACTGGTACCTCCATTGTATATTTTAGTCATTTCTACACAATAGACTGATTTGAGGCATTTTTGTTATCTTGAAATTAATGTGTTTCCAGTGAGGATTATAAACACAGATGGAATTTCTATCTCCATGTAACAAATAGAAAGCAAACACACTTCATTGCCTAGAATATAGATAAACATCCACAAGGTCACCAACACTGACAGGAGTAGAGAGCTTTGGGACAGGTAGCATGTCGGGAGTGGTGTGCACATGTTTTTCCACTTAATTCTCACACCAGCCTTACAGGGTGTGATGTGCCTACTTCACAAATGGGAAAACTGGGATTCAGAGAGAATTGATTAATTCCCTGAAGGACACATTGCAGGTAAATAACAGAGATGGAATTAGAGCCCCATATATCTGACTCCAAAAGCCCCATGCTTTCCATCCGTTCACACTCCTTCCCTCCTTGTGGCCTGAAGATATATGCTGGGTGTCACCTTCTACCTTGTTTTCAGGTCATCTGTCAGTCTCAGAAGGTGAGTGAGTATTTGTGTGTGTTGTGCGTGTAGTGTGTGTGAATATGTGTGTGGTGTGGTGTGTGTTATGTGTTTATGTACACGGTGTGTATATGTGTAGTGTGCATGTATAGGTGTGTGGTATGTATGTGGTGTACATGTGTAGTGTTTACATGTGTATGTTTTATGTACATTGCTGTGTATGTGTATGTGGTGTGATATATGTATATATTTGTGGTATGGGGTATGTGTGTGATATGTGTGTTTATGTGTATATATGTGTGGTATGTATGCACATATTGTATATGTATGTGATGTATGTGTGTGATGTATGTGTGTATGTGTGTATGATGTGGGGTGTGTGGATGTGAGTGGTGTGTATATGTGTGTGTGATGTGTATAGGTGTGGAGTGTGTATATACATGTGTAAAGTTCTCTACTCCTATCAGTGTTGGTGACCTTGTGGATGTTTATCTATATTCCAGGCAATGAAAAGTATTTGCTTTCCACGTGTGGCTGTGTGTGTTGTGTGCAAGTATATGTCTATGTGTGGTAGGCATGTAGTGTGTGGTGTGTGTGTGTATGTGTATGTACATGTGGCATGTGTGTATATGTATGATATGTATGTGATATACATGCATGGTGTGTATGTGATGTGTGTATATGTGTATTTGTGTGATGTGGTGTATGTGTGGTGTGTATGTATGTGTGGTGTGGTGTGTAGTGTGTATATATGCCTGTGTGGTGTGTATGTATATATGTATGTATGTGTGGTGTGGTGTGTGTCTAGTGTGTATATATGCGTGTGTGGTGTGTATGTATATGTGTATGTATGTGTGGTGTGGTGTGTGTGTAGTGTGTATATATGCGTGTGTGGTGTGTACGTATATGTGTATGTATGTGTGGTGTGGTGTGTGTGTAGTGTGTATATATGCGTGTGTGGTGTGTATGTATATGTGTATGTATGTGTGGTGTGGTGTGTGCATAGTGTGTATATATGCGTGTGTGGTGTGTATGTATATGTGTATGTATGTGTGGTGTGG
The DNA here is from genome assembly GCF_047675955.1 of Chlorocebus sabaeus. Taxonomy (NCBI): domain Eukaryota; kingdom Metazoa; phylum Chordata; class Mammalia; order Primates; family Cercopithecidae; genus Chlorocebus; species Chlorocebus sabaeus. The sequence goes on along the minus strand of NC_132911.1, from coordinate 134,691,818 downwards.
TGTGTGTGTAGTGTGTGTATATATGTGTGTGTGGTGTGTATGTATATGTGTATGTATGTGTGGTGTGGTGTGTGTGTAGTATGTATATGTGTGTGTGTGGTGTGTATGTATATGTGTATGTATGTGTGGTGTGGTGTGTGTGTAGTGTGTATATGTGCGTGTGTGCTGTGTATGTATATGTATGTGTGGTGTGGTGTGTGTGTAGTGTGTGTATATATGCGTGTGTGGTGTGTATGTATATGTGTATGTATGTGTGGTGTGGTGTGTAGTATGTATATGTGCATGTGTGGTGTGTATGTATATGTGTATGTATGTGTGGTGTGGTGTGTGCGTAGTGTGTGTATATATGCGTGTGTGGTGTGTATGTATATGTGTATGTATGTGTGGTGTGGTGTGTAGTATGTATATGTGCATGTGTGGTGTGTATGTATATGTGTATGTATGTGTGGTGTGGTGTGTGTGTAGTGTGTGTATATATGCGTGTGTGGTGTGTATGTATATGTGTATGTATGTGTGGTGTGGTGTGTAGTATGTATATGTGCATGTGTGGTGTGTATGTATATGTGTATGTATGTGTGGTGTGGTGTGTGTGTAGTGTGTGTATATATGCGTGTGTGGTGTGTATGTATATGTGTTGACTTGGCAGGTGTTGAGACCAGAAGAAAAGGAAATGTGAAGAGAGTGGAGGCTGGCTGGGTTGGCGAGCATGGTCAAAGAATATATTTAGGTTACTATATCTTCACCAATTCCAGCTGGGACTTTTCTTAGATCCTGTTCTCTGTATTTATTAGAAGAAAAGGAAGAATTCTCATCTGATCACCGTCCTGATTAAGACCTCCTTGTGGATCCAATGCTGAGCCTCAGCCTCCTCAGAGTGAACTGGTTAATTCTGTAGGCTGTGAGTCTTGTGATCTTTGAGTAAATCTCTGCAGGATTCAAAATCCGCACATACGATAGTGGAAGGGCCTGAATAGAAACTGAGCAGAACTGAGTTGGAGCCAGATTTGTCCACTTGCTACTAAGAGACCTTGGACAACCACTTCTCCCCTCCAAGGCTCGGTGTCCTCATTTGTACAATAGCAAAACTGGACTGGATGATCCATCCATTCCCTTCAGCTCTGACATTGCCCTATTCAATTTCCTTACCTCAGACACAGGCTGCGAGACTGCGGCCATACTGGTAAGCCACATACACTTCAGAATTCTACCATCCATAAATAATTTACCAGGAAGCCATGGGGACATCCACTGTTTACAGTTATCTTACTGTAGGATAACAGCTATGCTTATCCTGGTGAACTGTCTTAAAACATGAATACCAAATTCAGCAACAGGAGTTAAAGAAAAAAAAATTAAAAAGTATTTGAGGTAAAATCTTACCTAACTAGGGAATGAAATTGACCCTTTTCTCTAAGCATTTCGGATAACTGAGTTATGATTTTATGTAGATAAACACCCAAACATCGTTACAGACATCATCACACTTTGCCTGCTTTCAAGCTCCTGTTTTCACTATGGTCATTATGTTCTCTTATTGACTGATACTGTTCCCTGGGATTTGATTTCTTTCCTTCTTGTTTCTGCCCCTAAATGGTGGATTCAAACTAAGTGGCAGGCCCCTTTTCTGTGAATATGAAGACATGCAAAAAAAATACACTCTTTAAATTCAAACTCATTTTACTTTTATCATTCGGCTTGAGAAAGGCAATCCTATCAAAATGCTTATTTGTTCATTCATTCATTCAGACATGCATTTATCAACAGCTTACTGAGAAACCCCAGTAAAGTTCCAGGCTCTGGGGATAGAGAAATGAAGGTGGGGCAAGCACTCTAGAGCTTAGTTTGCTGGTGCTACTAAGGGGTCAGCAGGCTCACTGTGAACATTGTTACAATTATGCAGAACAGAGTAGTAGATGAGGGAAAATTGATCTGAGTTAATCAGGAAATACCTTAAGCTGAGATCTACAGGCAAGCAGGAACTAAGCCAAGAATGAGGGAACAAGACCTTAGAACAAGGCTGGGCACGGTGGCTCACGCCTGTAATCCGAGCACTTTGGGAGGCCGAGACGGGTGGATCGCGAGGTCAGGAGATTGAGACCATCCTGGCTAACACAGTGAAAACCCATCTCTACTAAAAATACGAAAAAACTAGCCGGGCGAGGTGGCAGGTACCTGTAGTCCCAGCTACTCGGGAGGCTGAGGCAAGAGAATGGCGTGAACCTGGGAGGCAGAGCTTGCAGTGAGCTGAGATCCGGCCACTGCACTACAGCCTGGGCGACAGAGCAAGACTCTGTCTCAAAAAAAAGAAAAAACCTTAGAACGAGAGAAAAAGCAAGTCCACCATCTCAGCCTGGGTTTCTTTGCTCAAGACCAAAGCACTGACTTTTCTTTCCCTACAGGGAATTCTGACCTGAAATTCCTGAAATTCCTCCCCCTAAAAACACCTGAAATACTGAATCTTGATCTTTAGAAAGGTGTGTTTTCAGAGGTAACTGCTTCTGTGATAAGTTACAGGATATCTAATTGTTCATATTCAATACAAATATGCAGAGAATTACAGGCATATTTTTCCCTACAGGTAATTTTTTTAACATCACATCACGTTTTGATGTTTATTAGATAAGACATTTGCAGACTTAGGGTCAAGAACATGGAAAGCTTTGGAAATTTTCCTGAAGTCAAGCTGCATTCTTCCGGTAACATGGCTTTTTCTGACAATAAAACTCCCCAGGCTGTCCTTAGCCCTGACTCTGAGGATAGCTGCTGAGTTCAGCCAGGGAGAATCATTAGTGGGATCTGGTTTTTCATTCTGTTTCAAAAGACAAGTGCATTTGAAGCTTTCCAGAGAACACTGAATGGATTAAGTAGGCAATTTGATCCATTTGCTTTGACTCATTATCCTTCCTTTCTCTGAAGTTCCTGGGGTAGACTAAGGTAGAAGAGATAAAGGTAGAGATAGGATTGAGGCTTATGTAGAACCACAGACCTGAAAAGTATACATTTAGGTTGTCAAGCACACATCATGCAGCCACGGTTACTCCCATGGCTGATAACCTGCTAAAACGTTTCTAAACAAGCGAATTGGACTCTTATTTTATGAGATATTGAGATGTTGTATGGGGAGTCATAAAACTGTGGGCTGACAAACAAGAACTGATAAATGTATAGCACTTTAAATATGTGAAGGTGAAAATGTATGATATTTTAAATATGAGAAGATAGGTAGGAAGAGAAAAAGCAAAAATCTGGATTCTTTTCCCCTGACTTATTTCCTCAATTTGAAAACAAAGAAGTGGGATTTATTTTCTGTCAATCTTGGTGTTCACTTTGCCAAGGACTGGGCTCAGATTCTTCAGTGTAAAATGTCTTCACTGAGCTACACCAGGATTGCTCTCATCTCTTTGCCACCAAGTACAACTTTTATTGTTTGACACAGTGCAGTTCATATCGAGGAAGATTTTTCTTTCCAAGCAAAATTGCATTTGATGTGAGTGACTTTCATTCCCATTTTTCAAGTAATTTTATATGTGCCCTGATCCACCAGTTTTCCTGCTCTACACAAACACCTGGGTCTCCCCACTCTAAGGTGACTGAATTCTAGCCAGAGAAAAGATAACTGCTATTTTTGTTGGCCTGAACAGCCTCATCCTGGTTACTTATATATGTACTTATTTTGACACCTTGTGTCAAAAGAGACTTACAGTAGCTTATCTTCAGTAAGCATACAGTATGGATGGAAGTTTTTGCAAGGTCCTCTTCTGTCTCAAGGATTCCCAAACTACTGTTGTGAATTTCAGGTTATGCACCACTAGATTTGGCAGTGTCTCTTCCTACTCTGTGACTTTTTTTTTTCTTTTTCGAGACGGAGTCTCGCTCTGTTGCCCAGGCTGGACTGCAGTGGTGTTATCTCGGCTTGCTGCAAGCTCCGCCTCCCAGGTTCATGCTATTCTCCTGTCTCAGCCTCTGGAGTAGCTGGGACTACAGGCGCCTGCCACCACCCCCGGCTGGATAATTTTTTGTATTTTTAGTAGAGACGGGGTTTCACCGTGTTAGCCAGGATGGTCTCCATCTCCTGACCTTGTGATCCACCCGCCTCGGCCTCCCAAAGTGCTGGGATTACAGGCGTGAGCCACCGCGCCTGGCCCCCACTCTGTGACTTTTATGTTATCTTTAGTCCCCTAAAGAATCATGTCACACTGTGAGATGGTAAGGACTTTGGATACATTGTGTGCAGTATCACCCACTCTGGACTTCATGTCTTGGGAAGACTTAAACACAGGACCACTCATAAGTGATAAGCCTGGAAATGAACACTCGGGATAATAAAAAGCCAGAAAAGCTAAATGAATTACACCATTCTTGTAGAAATATGTGTGTTGGGAAGGTTAGGGTAAAAGGAAGTAGAAGCCACAACTCCAAAGATGTAGAAATTTAGCTCTAACGTAGATGGTTTCTTCTTTTCCTGGTTTTGCCCTGACACAGCTGGTGAAAAGTAAGAGATGCTGGATTCTTGAAGGTCAGTAATTTGTTGCTCCATTGGAACTAAATTAAGGAAAGCATTAATAACTACATTTGATTAGTAAATTGTATAAGAGGGGTCTGAAAAAACTCATACTGAGAAATTTAAAACACCAAACATGAGCAATTTATCAGCAACCCAAGGTGTAAGTTTTTCATCTGCCTAAATTAAAAGTTACTTCTGAACCTTCAAAGCTAAAAATTTAAATAATTCTATTTCAATTTTCCCAAAATTTCTATTAAGAAAACACAACCACAAACACACACACACATAAACATGCACACCCACAAACACACAAATGTAAACATGCACACCCACAAACACACACACATAAACATGCACACCCCAACACACACACATATAAACATGCACACACAGAAGATTGCACACCCACAAAACACACAAACATGCACACCCACAAACACACACATATAAACATGCACACACACACACACACCCCTTCTTTTCCCCATGGCATTGACACTTCTAAAAAATCCCATCTTTGTTGTTCACAAGAAAATAGAGTAACGTAGGTCTGGATATATGTTTGTTTATTCATTTCCTGAGCTAAAATTCTCCAGTTGCCAACCCAAGGTCATTCAGTCAACAGGATAGTGGTCATCTCACCAACCACAGCCAATGACATTTCAACCCAGCTAATGCAGTGCTAGGAGATATTTCAATTCACACCTATCCTGTGGCCCTATGAACTAACCACTGACGTTTCAGTTTCTCTCTCCCCTACTTACGAGTTCCATGTGAATCCTGGCAGAACTTGCCCCCATTCCTAGATCATACCTTATCCCAGCACTTATACCATCCCTAATCCCGAGATGAAGTCCATTTTGGAGTTTGCATATCTGTTCCACACATTACTACGGATGTGATACTTTAAAAGTTAAAAATTCAATTCAATTGACAATTTGCCTCAAATCGTATGGTGTCAAAGTGGTCAGATCTAAATGAGTGTGCCAAGTTCTGTTTCCTCCAATTCTGCAGAAGTTTAACAACATTTTTTGATTTAAAAAAATGACCCAAGTGTGTAATGTCTCAGTCATAATCACATTTCCCAAACTGAGATGAGAATCTTCTTTTTAAGGAGCCCAAAGAATGATATCAGAGGCAAGCGTCTAGGATTAGCTAATAGACTGGTGAAACAGAGTCAGGCAAGCCTCTCAGGCAGGAGGGGATCATTGTCAGACCCCACTTGACCCAAATTAACCTGGCTAGAGTCCTTAGGCCAAGTCTAAGGGAGAAAATCCAGAATGTTGGTAACTCCCTCTGTGAGGTCTGAGTCTTCTTATCCTGAGAGCTCTGCCCAATCACGTGGAATTGTGGTTGAGCCTGGAGATAAGCCACAGCTGACCACTTGCCCACATCCCATCTCAAGAGAACCCGGAGAGTACATCTGGGTCTAAAGCCATGACCCAGAAGTAGGTTGAACTGAAGCAAGAGGCGAGGCATGTAATGTCAGGCAAAGCACACCAGGAAGACAACCTAGCATTGTGCTTGAATATCCTGGGACCTAAACCCCCAAATGAGTAAACTGTTTTCATGCTCCAGTTTGCCAATATTATTTGAAAAGCCAAGCGTGAGGTTGTGGGGTTCAAATGAGTCGCAAATGAGTAAGTGCCTACTGTGGTATCAGCCAGAGCTAGGGGCTCCTCCCCTGCCATTGTTTTATTTTCTTCATTCATAGACTGAAATTTCAGGACACCAAGGAACAAAAGTCCATCAAAGGATTTCACAGATTTCTTCATCCCTATCAAAGTTAGCATCCAGGCAATGGTTGGAAACTTCCAATTCTGCCTAAAGATGGGAAGCAACAATTTTCCAAATGGCCTAAGCCCCAGACTGACATTGTTTACTCATAACTGGGAAACCAGACAACAGAGGGGTGCTGAAATCCTACAGTAGGCTTATTAGAAATGTCTAGGCTAATATTTCAACAGAATGGACATTCTGACCCTTGTTATATCATTTCCTGGAGCAGAAGCTGTGAGACTATTATGAAAATTACTTAAACCGCTTTCCAAAGCAGAATCCCACAGACCTCCTCCCACAATAAGATCTCGTTATACATTCATTTGCTTTTCTTGGAAAAGATAACAGTGACATAAATATTCAAAAAATAAAAGGAAAAGTAAGCATGATTTCTAACTAAAAAAGCATCAAACAGATCATTTGGTTGTACCGTTTCATTTTCTCTTAGTATAGACAGGAAAAGTTGCAACAATCTTAACTAACATACCTTGCTTATGGGAAATTGTCCTATTCACTAGCACCTCCACTCCCATCAGAAGGAAAACTTGTTATAAGACAGGGTCTTGGAGATCTCATGTGGATGTTTTATCAAGGGCTCTCCAAGTCAATGTTTACTCAAATACCACTTAGCACTTTCTTACTAGGAAAATATTTCATCTCACATCTCCCCATTCCCAGATTTGAGAGAAAAAAAATTGTGCCATTTTCAAATATAACAAGCATTCTCCTGAGGTCCTCAATGCAAACCATTGTAGACTAGATCACCTTGAAGCTTTCCCAAGGTATAAGCTTTCTTAAGAATAAATGATAAGTATTTAAGATGATGGACATATTAACTAGGTTAATCCAATCATTGTACAACATATTCATATATCATATCACAATGTACCATATAATTGTATATTATTATAATTTGTCAAAAAAAGAACACAAAATAACCCTTTTGAAAGTAGAAGGCTTCTCTTCCAGGGGTTGGGCTGGCATTTTAACAAACAGTAGAGAAAGAATTGCTGTAATGTGTACTGTTGGGGTACTCTCACTTAGGCTCACTGTTTTTCTTGTATCTTGTAGGAAATAGGAAGTTCATAAGAAGTAAAAGGTGGAACCTCTGCCTTTTCCATAACCCAAAGGCTGCAGGCAGCCAGTTTAAAACAGAGGTACAGAAGCTTCCAAGTTAGGCACAGAAACATGCTGCCACGGGGGTAATGGAAGCGCGCTCCAGGAATAGGTTGGGGAAGGTATTGGCCCTACCTATTTCTGAATGCAGATTCCAGCCTGAAACTGAAAACAAGCAGAGTCTCTGGGAAAGATCAAGACATCTCAGCATGAAAGACAGAAGCTGCACAGCCGTGCCTTGAGATTGCTGAGCTTGACGTTCTCTCTAGGTCTTTCCCATATCAGCAATGAGTTGGCCCACTCTGTGAGACCTCAGTCACAACTACTAGAGCTAGATCCGAAGACTACCACATGTGCCTTGTCAGGGAGCTAATAAGGAATAAAGTGCTTTCACTAATGACCTTAACCTCCTTCCACCAGCTGGCTCATGGAGAACACACAAACTGAAGTTAGCCCAGGTGCTGGTCCCAGAAAAGGCTCACGGTTACCACTTGCCAGCCTGTGGTCTCTGGTGCGCTCTAGCAGCCAGCACTGGCAGGTAGTAATGGGAGTAACATTCTCTGGATTCCAAAAGTCTGAATAAAACCTCATATTGGCAAGCATCATTAGGCTGCCTTTAAAGGTCCTTGCTCTTGCTGGAATATTAACTGCATTAGTAGTGCCTTTTATCTCATGCTGAGAAAAACTAGGCATTTGATCAAATCGCAGGAAAATAAACTACTTCTTATTTAATACAGTTTGGAAACAGAATCTTTCCCAAATTTGAAGTCCATTTGGGAGAGAACAGAAAAAAACTAAAGGGACTTTTGCAGCTAAAGACCAGAAACACTGCCCTGGGGACAATCTTCTTCTAGAGTCACTCGGCCTTTCATCTATCCATTCATTCATTCCTTCCTTTCATATACACTTATTATGAACCTAGCAAATATACCAGGGACTGGAGACTCAGTTATAGGTAAAACACAGTGCCTGGCCTCAAGGAGATCATAGTCTAGAGAAACAATCACCTAATTAGGCAATTATAATGAATCATAGTAATTGTGATAAGGACAATTGCAGCCTCAGAGTAGGCTTCCTGGAGGAGGTGATGTCTTATTTGTTTTTTAAAGTAGCAGTAGGATACATGCCTAGATGCTACATGTTTCAATGTATAATATGAGTAATTATTTAATAAGTCAGATTATGTCAGGTGCCCAGACTCCACCACAAGGTCAGATATCACATGCATTGGGTCTGGTACTCTGTGAAGTAGTCCCCACAAGGCATGGACAAACTAAGAATTGTGCAATATGTAGAAACTATGTCACCTATGGAACAATTGGGGAAATAAATTTCATGTGCCTGGTGAAGAAAGCTAAGGACACTGGAAAGCAGCCACATAGAGGGAGATAGATATAGACCTTGTTCAGAGATCAAAAACAGGTCCAGTGTGTGGAAATTGTGAATAATAGCAGGGAAGAAATTTAAAGCACGGTTTCCCAAACAGCATTCCATGAAACATATAGAGGCAATTCAAGAAAAGGGGGATTTGTGGTCAAAAATGTTTGGAAGATGCAGAGTTTAAAAGTCTTATTTCTGCAGAACTTATCAGTGCCTTTATCTCAGTAAAGTATATTGAGATAGGAAGATATAAGAAATTTTTCATGCAGTAAACACATTTATTGTGGTTACAAAGTATTTAAGTGACTACAAAGTGTCAGGCTTTGTCATAGGCCTTGGGGACAAAGAAACGAACAAAAGAGACAAAATTAAGGTAAGGAGAAATGGCAGTAAACAAATAATGGATCTACATTTTCTGAACTGATTGGTCCACAGAACCATTTTGTAATGAAGCTTCTCATCATTCTTGTGTTTCTTGAAACACATTTTTGAGAAAGAGTGAATTAGGAGGTTGTAACAATTAATTAGATCACTCCAGTACTGTAACTATGTAAGCTGATTTGCAGTGTCTATAAGGATGCTTTACAGGGTCTTTTGAGATTTGAGTATATGATCCCTAAGACCTAAAATGTTTTTGACTCAATAAAACTGATGTTTTTAGACAATACACCTTCATCCTGCAATCTTGCTGGGAAGAATTATTTGCCGTGACAAACTGGTGAATGAATACCAAATTTTATGACCACCCATGAAATGACAGGATCTGCAAGAAAAGTAGGATTTTACTAGGAACACAGATAAAAGACAAGTCCTAAAGAAGAGTGTTATCATAAACGAAATGATGAGCTTAAGAGGATTTGTGACTTCCTCCAGCCTGTTCAAATGCAATTTACAAAGGGCTACCTGACCCTCTCATTATAATTTTCACCAGAAACCCCAAACTGTCAAGCATCAGAGACTCAGCTCAGATCATTTGCACTTTGATCTGTCTCAAGCACCTGTGAGGTGAGGGAGGAAACATTTACGGGAATACCTGAGGAGAGCACCAATCTCCATTAGGATAAATCTACTACGGTTTTCAACATCTTTTTGGGAAAAACTCAGTCGTGAGAGGCCATCTCAGCTGCAAACTCTGCCATTTCTGCTGCTCCAACCTGACCTCCCAAATATCTAAGCACAAGCTAAAGTAAATAAATAGTATTATTTATTTATAACATCATTTATAACATTATATTATATTGCTGCTTCAATCTGACATCTCAAATATCAAAAACACAAGCTAAGTATACACATACATATATTATATATAAATACAATATATACTTCAATCATACATTGAAGCATACATTCAAATATATGTATTCAATTATATATATATTATATTATAGTCAAGTATTATGGCATTTTCCATTTTCTTCTGTTTCATCCATTTGTTTTTCCTATTCTCTAGCCAATTGTTTAAGGTGTTTATGTGAAAGAACCGTCTCAACATTTTGGAGGTCAATTTAATACTGGAATCATTATTTGGAAGCTTATGCTATTTTTAAACATGATCTCAGTCTAGCTCACACTGGTGCTGTAAGTCTTAAAAAGAGAAAGCCTTATTCTATTAAAAATAGCTCATTCCAGTATGACTCTAAGGACTCCAAATAGACAAATAAGGCAAGTTATACCTGTCTCCACTACTGACTACAAATGAATCACTGTGAATATATCAGTGTATGGATTTTTTATGTTGGTAACATTATCCCACTGAAGGTGACGTCTTAGTGGTCATTACGAATGACTAATGAGATAGAGGGGTATCACAGATGATCCCAAATCATAGTCACCCCCAAAGACAGGTATGCTTTGCAGTGTACTGGGAATTAAATGAAAGCAGATGATTTCCTGATGTCCCTTTCTAGTTTCAATTTGCTTGCCATCTTGAGTTAATGATGGTCTTCCCTTAAGCACATATACCCCTAAGAAGTGAGGTAGGTGCTAGAGAGGTTGCTGGCCAAACAGCACATGTAATTGTCACATGTAATTGACAGAGGAAATTATCAGAAAAAAAAAATACCACTGAAAATTGACTACCTGCATAAAATGCTAGGAAAACACTTGCAAAGAATGAAAATAACTAGATGGGCAAGAAAAGAATTCTCCACCACATTGCTGACATTTTGATGAAAGGAGCTCCCTCCCAACTATTACCCAAAACTTGGTGGGGGTGATGAAAGAAAGAAGAATGACTCTAAATTTCTCTCTCATTTGAAGCAACCACATAGACAGCCAATAGAATGTGGAGAGGAACAGGGGAGCTTCGAAAGGAGGAGATTCCATTGGTCTCTGTCCTACAGAAGTGGCCAATGGCAGCAGAATCCTTCTCTGAATGGACGGCTGAATACAGCACAGGCAACCAGGAAGCAATGTCTATTCCTAATTTCCAAATGTCCTCTACATACCAGTATCGGTTCCTGCTAACGTTTTCACCAGTTTACATCAATAGGAGAAAAATAAGAACAAAGTAGATATTTATTAAACTAAATGTATTCAATGTAAAGGACTGTCTTTTATTCTGAGATTGCATCATTCCTGTTGAGGAAAAAAAAAAAATGCCCTTTCTTCTATTACATAATGGTCACATTAAAGAGCTGTAGTTCCTACTGCTGTTGCTACTGCTACTACTGCTGCTGCTGCTGCTGCTGCTGCTGCTACTGTAATTTAAACAAATTAGTCCCCAAACTATTTTTTGAAACTTCCCTCCTCTGTGAAATCCAAAAGTCTTAGAGTCACTGAAGGCATAAGGCACTGGTAGAGTGGATAAGCTCAATTTAGTTCATAGAAGGAAAACCATATACAAATAAAAATATCAGACAGTGAGAGATGTCTAACTATGAATGTGCTTAGATGTAGCAGATTTCATCTCCAGCTGTTAGACCCAGTTCCAAGCACTTACAAGGGCACCCTGGCATCCCAAGGTCAGAATGTATGGTCAGACAAGGACAGCTGGACTGTCATTTCTATCTCCTCTCCAAGATGGAAAATGGAGTTTTGTCACGTTTCATGCCATACGAAAAAAACTTCTGCCCAAAAAAACCAATGGGAAATCCACCAAGTGGCCAACAGTTCAGCTTCCTTTGCTTTCTAGGATGCTGTACTAATGGCATTTAATTCCAGGGGCTAAACTCTCTGGCCCCACATGTATCCTGCTGTTCCATTATCTGGAACATTGGTTCTTGCTTCCTTGTCTCTGCTCCAGCCCTTCTCCTAACATGCCTCCCCCTAACATCTATTTTTTTCGCTGTAGTAGTCTCCTTAGTACTCAGAGCTGAAATTACATGCTTCAGTGCCCTAAGCGCATATATTTTGCTTTCTCATGTTAGCACATGCAGCTCTATTCTTTATTCTAGGGCTGGAGAAGAGGGTTTCAGTAAATTCTAGCCATCATGAGCCCTGCTATAGAACGCTTTAGAGGCTTTGAATTTATGTTACATTGATTATCTTCATGAAGGTTAAAATGAAGGGTTCAACAACACCATAGGGAGAATCCTTATGGGGTGGCGTGGATGGCTTCACAGAGGTCGAAGCTCCTGACTCCAGCTGTGGTCCTGGAGTCAGCAGATCTGGCTTGGCGGCAAATGGGCAAGTCTCTCTGAGGCTCATCGATATCTGAAGGTTTGGCAAGAGGATCTGCAAGGTCCTATGTCACCTCTCACAGGCTGCCATTTGATGACTCTATAATCTTATCTTCGTGTAGCCTGTGTTCTAAACATAGCCAAGCTGAGAAGCTGGCAGAGAAAAGCAAATGCAGTGAGTGTGTATAGAGGCAGAGAATTTTCACTTCTTTACTCACTCTACAGATGCGTGGCATCCTCTACTTTCCCTCAAGAAAATCTCTTGGAAGGATGGGTTGAGCTTCCTTATCCCTATATCCCTTCAGGTCCGACTCACACTTTTTTTAAAAAAAAAATCTAAGAAGCTGCCTTAAATTGGTGCTGTGAGTGAACACTGCATTTGGCTAGATCCAGCCAGTTCATCTTATCATGGCTGCTAAATCACCAGGAGAAAAGGTCTCCTGCCAAACCTGGTGTGTCTTTGTAAGCCAATGCAGTTTCTGCATCCATGTATCCATATCCAGTGACCAACCATGGTGGTTATGCCTTTCCCCGTCTCGTGCTGTGTAACCCTGTGAAATGGTGGGAGGCTGCAACTTACTTGCATTTTTTACCCAAAAGAAATTACACACATATATCTATATGAATATATAGATATATAATGGCCTATGCTGAGGGAGGGACATATTAACAAAGTAAAAAATGTAACAATCTTTATCAAGTTTAAGGAGCAGATCCTGGCACATTTGGCTGTCTTTCTATGAGTGATGCTAAAAAAAAAAAAAAAAAATGCAAGCCGTAAGACCCCAAGACTCTCCACCACCATTAAATGAAAGGTCACACGAAAATGTGGAATCTACTCAGTTGGAGATGATCATTTTTGTGGACTTTTAATATATATTTACTTTCCGTTATTTTTTTGGTTCTCTTTCTCTCATACCCAGGTTGTGCCTGGTTAGAGAAAGAGTCTTGATTAACATTTCTAAGCCAACAACTCTCCAAATACCTCAACCAAAGGAATTCAGTGTGCCTACATAGAGAAAAGGGAAGTGTCCCTCTGGATGTGATACTTTGCCAGGTTGTATTTCTCTGCACCAAATGCTATCAGATCAACTTCTGTAGGTTTCACTGAATACAACTGCATGGAATGCTATTACTGTTTGCAATGCAACATGATCTAAAAACATTGCATTTCTTTTTTATCTAAAGGGGACTAGCAGGTTTATTGTGTTTGCATGTGCTTTCCCCCTAGACTCTGGCTGCCCTAACAAGAAATTCAATAAATCTGCTTCCAAACCATCTTGCACAAGCTTTGCATGTCCAGTCTGGGCCTGAGGAAATTAACAAGAGAATAGAACATACCATCGACTTGCGGAGTGGCGATAAATTGAGAAGAGAGCATATCAAGCCATTCTCACTGATGTTTAAAGACTCCAGCCTGGAGCACAAGGTAGAGCTGGGTCTACACAGTGGCTCTTTTTCTGAGTTAATTGTGGTAAATGTTCACGGGACTGGAGAGAGAGCCCAGGGGCTGTGGTTTTGGTTTCTTTATTTGTTTGTTTGCTTTGGTTTGGTTTGGTTTGGTAGTGTCTTCTATTTTTCTCCTTGAAAATCATGAGTAGACTGAAGGCCATGAAAGGAGATGCAAGTTAGATTAAGAGAGCATCGGCTTGCTCTTTAAGGAAAAGAGGACTCAAAGAACAAAACCTCCTTTAACTCAGTAAGCATCAAAAGAGTTTCTTCCACTTTGAGATTATTAAGCCAAGTGGCATTAACAGCCACTTACCTTTGCTTTTAGATGAATTCACATCAGCTGCAACCATTTTAACACAATAATGAAGGCACCCAATAACTTGATGTAAGCATCAGTGATAAACACTGTCTTTCTTAGACGTTAGATATCTATTCTCCCGTTTTCCCAGTTGTCTGCTGCCTCATAGTCCTCTGACCTAGGCCTAGTAGAAAGAAGATGGGTTGTGGATTCGGAGTCAAATTTGAATTCCACCTCTGCCACTTTCTTGCTGTGTGACCTTAGATAAGTAAAGTAACCTCTCCAAGCATGAGTTCCTCTCTGTACAATGAGGAAAATGAATGCACCTACCTCACAGTTAATATGGAAGTCTTCAGGGCAATACCTTGATTAGGTAAAGTGTTCAAGGATGGCAGCTATCATCATATTAATGATGACTTTTACATTCCCCTCCCCCACCTCAGCTTTGAACTGGAGAGGGGAGTGGGCAGATGGGGTGCCGACCCTGCTTAACTGGGTTGCTCCTTTGCGCTGATGGAAGCTGACAGACCTTCCTTGATTGAGCACAAGAGGTGCCTGGCATCTGCAGGAGCCTCAGGCAGGAACAGCAGGGAATCTACAAGCAAATTTCTGGAGTTTGATTCAATACTCTGTAAAGCTCCAGTGAGCAATTTTTTTGTAAGTTTGTTCAGCTGCCTGGGAGATTTGCTTTCCTTAGTTCAGAGAATTCACAATTCTGTGCACATACACCATTCCCAATGAGCTTCTTTGATAACTACCTCAGGATTGCAGACTCCAAAATTAATACCTTCACCTACAGTTCCCAATTTGAGATGGATTGTGTCTATGTACTAACAAAACAAAAGGAAAAGAAACATTTTGCCTCCCTCAACCCCCCACAAAAAACTAACAGACACACTTCTCTTATTCATCATACGATTAAGGGCTTAAGGACCAAAATAAATGCATTTTCTTTCCTGGTTACTGCATTGAAGAAGCTAGGATGAAGAGCTGATGGCTTTACAAAGAATCTTCTCAATTAGCTTGTGCAAATGCCTGTGTCCAGAGCTATACAAAACGCTTTCATTTATTTTTGCTAAAGACGTATTTGTCTCACTAATAACCTAACCCCTGCATACTACAGATAGTTTCTAGTGTGTTTTATTTAATGGCATTCACATCTCATCTGCAGCCATCTGGTATTGGACCAGAAATGGACCTAAGGGAGGCACAGCATGCCTGAGGTTGATTTCTGTGACCAGGGAAGATTCTTCTAGAAGAGCCAAAGGACAGCACCCTGAACAAACATGGGACATGCCCATTGACAGTTTAGCCACAGACCACCTAACCTGTGCTAAGCATTACATGGGTTCCACAGGGGTGACGGCAACAGGACACATCAGAAAACGATCACTTCTCTTCTGTCACAGAGATATTCTTCACTGAGTCTTGCTCTGAGATCATCTCTAGGGACTGTGTTACTGCTGAGCAGAGAATATATCACAAGTAACATTCATTGGGTATTTACCAAGTACCAGGCACTATTTCTAATCTGTCTGCATAAATCAACTGACAACAACAGTAATATAAAGTAGATGTTATTATGAACCTCATTTTGATGAAAGGAGACATGGAGAAATTATTATGAAGTTTTCCCAAAGTCCAACTGTCAGAAAGGGACTGGAATCTGCGCCCACCGTGATGCCATAGCCACTGCTCTTTTCTGTTGACTATGCTGCCTCTGCCAGGAGTTCCCAGGACTTGATTTCCCAGGGTTTCGTACGAAGAAGACAATCCTGTGCTGTCTTCATTTTCCTTTTGTCAAACTTTGGATGCAGTGGGAGGCATAGAGAGGGAGTTTACAGGGGAGGCTAAGTAGGAAAGGGTTCTAGAGCCATAACAAAATTAAAACAAGGCTTTCAAACACATAGGATTCCAGAATCAGAAAATAGCATTAATATGCAGTTCCTCTGTGCTTGCTGTTAGATATGTCAGTTTACTATTCCACTTACAGAAGAGAAAACTAAACTTCCAAGAGGTTAAGTAGAGATCTTAGATCTCAAAATCCAGCTACCATATTTCATTCACGCTAAGGTGTCATCAACTGTGAGATGCTCTATTTTCTATACAGCACTCAGAAAGGAAAAAGAAACTCAATATGGGTTTCTAAGAGGAAACACACACTAATAAACTGGGCTTACACCCTCAGGGTAAGGATGTGGGGGCGCTGGGGCTGGTAGGACATCCCCCTTAGGCAAGGGCAGTGAGGAAACCCACATGCCTATATCCTGGTATTGATTAAATAAAGGGAAGAAGCTCCCCAAGAATTTAAACTCCAAAATGGAATCTGCATAGGTTTGCTGCATGGATTTACACTTAGAATGTGGACCAAAAAAAAAAATATTATCAGAGAATTTAATTTAAAATGATCCTGGGTTGATATTGCCACCTGGTGACCACAGAAGCAATTGCAAACCTCCCTGGAAGGAAGTCAAGATTTTAGGATTCCCTTGATAACAAGGTGCATGCTGATTTCAGAGATGTTAAAGTGCACATTTTAAGGAAAATTGTACATTTTTAGTAAGAATATATATCTTAGAATTTTAAAAATACATACAATATTTATGATTCTAAAGCCTCTTCTGTTCCCACTGCCCTACCCTTCTTCTTGGGAACAAGCCTGGACCATAAAAGGATGCTTTCTGAAAGGAAAAATGGAAATGGAAATAATTGTTCCTTTGCAATCTTTGTAGGAAAGAAAAGGCTTTATTCTGTTTGAACAATAAGAAGATACATGAATAAGGGAACCTGTTTGCCTTTCCACCTTTATGAGAACACTGAAATGTTCAAACACTGAAATGAACAAAGCTCCATTGAAATGTATAGAAATATCATTCAGGCATTCCTTGGTCACATTTGCCTATAAGAATTAGCATACCTATCCACAACACTATGTGAAACAGGAGTTTTATATACTTCATGGTACTGCATAAATACTTGTTGAATAAATAAGGAAATGAATAAAGACTCAGTTTAAGAAGGTTAGATAAGACTGCCTCACCCCCTGTAGCTGTTATCAGGATATTTTTTGTGAATCTAAGAGCCGAAAGGCATGTGTCAATTTTGATGTGACTCTTTTCAGTGGAGTCTCAGCAGAGAATAAAAGTTCTGTGTACTCCCTGCCGTGGAATTTCAAAGGTGGCTCACTCCCTGCTCCCTCACAGGAGTCTTTTGAGTTAAGCTTCAGAACAGTGTGCTCATGACTCATGTAGCTTAGCAAACACATCTTTCCTTCTCTAGTCCTTGGATTCTTTATCTGTGAAAGGAGGACATTGGACAGCTCCTGACCACTTCAGTAGTTAATGCTATAAATCTATAAATTTCCTATGACCATGGTGGCAATATGTCCTGGTTTGCCTGGGAGAGTAGTCGATGCCTATTTTTACAATGTGAAATTAGTATCACCTCCCTTCACTCTCAAAAATCACCCAGTGTGGATGATATGTAACAGGTCATGTGACCCAAGGCTTGGGCCTCAGCCAGGTTAGAATTAGTGACTCAACATCTTCCTTCACTACCCAGCCAATCATCAGAAGTTTCTAAGCAGACCTCTGGATAGTGGAGAGGGGACCTATTCCAGTTGCCAAAGGCTGCCTTAAGCTCCTCCCACATTTCACAGATGAATCCTTTGCCCTTCTTTAGTCAGGCTAAATATTTCCTAAGTGGCCTGACAGATCTCATGGGCAAGCACAAATCAGAACTATGGTAAAGAGATGTAAAAAACATAATGTGTCTGTCAGATGCTACCAATCATATTGGTATTTCCTTATTAAGCATTCCTATTTGATATTTTCTTATTAATAGAAGAATGTATTTTCACTAATAAAAGTTGATACTAAGTATAAGGCAAAAAAGAAAAAAATGAAATCTGTTTGGATCTTTCAACCCAGGGTAACCACTGTTACCATTCTGGCATCTGTTATTCTAGTCTTACATGAATGTGAATCTATAGACTTATGTACACAACCGTATTTGTCCATTTTCATGCTGCTGGAAAAGACATACCTAAGATGGGGCAATTTACAAAAGAAAGAGGTTTATTGGACTTACAATTCCACATGGCTGGGGAGGCCTCACAATCATGGTGGAAGGTGAAGGAGGAGCAAGTCACATCTTACGTGGCTGGCGTCAGGCAAAGAGAGAGCTTGTGCAGGGAAACTCCCATTTTAAAAACCACTATATCTCACGAGACCCATTCACTATCATAAGAACAGCACAGGAAAGACCCACCCCCATGATTCAGTCATCTCCCACTGGTCCCTCCCACAACATGTGGGAATTATGGGAGCTACAAGATGAGATTTGGGTGGGGACACAGAACCAAACCATATCAACAACTTTTATAAAAATAGACCATTGTATGCACAGGGCATTGTAACATAGTGCTAAGCATTTTTTGCTTGAGCTTTTTTCCCCATAATTAAATCTTCAATTACACAGTGATTTTAGTATTTACATACTATCTCATTGCATATTTTAACCATTTCAGGCTTTTTAAAAAGGTTTTTCACTGTTATAAATTATGAATTGTGTTGTAATCACTATTCTCATAATTAAGTTATGAATTTTTGCTTATTTATTTTTTAGGATAAAATCCTAGGGGTGGGTGAAAGAGAATTCACGTTTAAAAATACTTAAGAGTCATTTTGAAATTGCCTTCAAAAATTGTGCTTACACTTTTTAAAAATTGTCAATTTGATAAGAAGTAAAAAGCAGCACCAGCCTGGCATTTCTGTTTTTATTTTTAAAATTATTATTGCAGTTGAAGGGTTATCAGTACATATTTTGGCCTTTATATTTCTCCTTTTGTGACTTGCACATTTCTCGTACCTTGATGGTATGATTTACACATTTGTCTTCATCGTCCATCTATTATTGCAGTGCCCACCTTTGTCTTTTTGATTTGTGAGTCTTCTTTACACGCTGAGGAACTTAACCTTTTGTGGGATCACCTATCTTGGGCCCTTCCATTTTCAGAGCACTTACAAGAAGGTGATGTTTCTCAGCCTCTGGTCCTCACTTCTCTTCTGGGAAAGGACTCTGAATTAGGCTTAGGATAGGGAAGACAATTAATGACATTTACTTATGGATGTTTCCAAGTCAGAGTAGCCAACCCAAAACCTTTAGCATCTTAGGAGAGCTTAATAACATAGGAACACTTATTTGGAATTATTTCATTAAGCTAAGTGTTCCAAAAACAATGTTATCACCTTAGAATAAGGTGACTTCCTCGTCTTGAATAGAGATTAAGATATGTTTAATATATACTTCAAAATTGATTGGGTAACTATGCTTTGGATATGGGCATTTTTGTAGGTAAAGTGTTATAATCAAGTCATATCAAGGAAGATTAAAGTTCCTTCCTTCTTTTAATGCTGATATTTTTCCTCTTGATTCTTAGTTGCTTCGAGAAAAGGCATCCTTTGTCCTTATGACAAATTTATGTACTAAAACTCTCTTCATCTCAGGCTAAGAGTTTTCAAACTTAAGAATCATCTGGGGATCTCGTTTGAAATGCAGGTACCATCCCATCACTCTGCCCCCAAGATTCTGATTTGGCAAGAAGACCTGCATTTTGGTAGAAATTCTTTTTTGGATTTTGTTACTCTAGGTTTTGGCCATCTTTCTGTGTCCTTGATTGAGCGTGAGACTCAGGCTGGTCACTTGCCTCACATCTTCAGAGATCAGCTTACATCAAAAAGTCCCCAGATCCTCATTCAAGGGTAATATGGCTTTTAACAAATCTAGAGGAGGTATCTCCATGAGGCTAATAATGGCTTCAGGACCACAGTCTTTGGAATTAACTAGACCTCAGTTCAAGTCCCACTTTGGAAATAGAAGTCGGCATAAAGGACAGTTGATTAGTTTACTGATCAATAATGGGTAATGACAAGTTGATATCTTTCTGTCACTCAAACGGATACCCACACACATGTATAAAATCCTCATTTTGCTCACCAGTATTTAGTCTTTGTTGAAAGACAGAGGAAAGAACATAGACTGGATTCCTGACTTGAACCCAGTTCCAACCAGTTACTGGTTGGGTGATACGAAGCAAGGGGTTTGATCTCATTGAAATGAGTATGATTGTCTGCCCTTAGGGGTTGTCATGAAAATTAAATGGCACAATATTCATATAACAGAAGTTTGGATAAATGCAATAGTCTTTATTTTCCCTTGTCCTAATTAATCCTCTGCCAACCCAAACCTGCACAAGGCAAGACCCTCTTTAAGACAAATCTCACGCTTCTCCTAGAGCTTTTTCTAAAATAAATGAATAAATAACAGTACTTCATTGAAAATGGTGGTGGGAAGGGCCAATCTTAATGTGTCTTGTATTCCAGGGTACCAGGGTTCCACCCTTCATTAATCTAAGCAAGTACAGCCTTGTAACTCATTGGAAGAGGTGCTTCCATCAATCTCCCAGGATCATTGGAGCACAAGCAGTGACCACCTTAGCCTCTGAGATGTGTTTAAATTTGTAGGTGTCATTTGCTTGTCTTTTCTCTAAATGATTTGATTATTCTAAGAACCTTATTATCATTATTTTCCAAAACAAAAAAAAAGGTAAGAAAGATTGTTTCTGTCTTCAAGGATGATTGGTGTTTGATCATTCCCAAAGGCCATGCTTTTCTTCCTGTGAGGACAAGCCAGCTGAGGATTAGATATTTCACGCATGGGTTTCTTCGTGCTCCTGGAAAAGATTGTCTTTCTGTCCACACTTCTTGTGATTCCTTGGGAGTCCATCAGGCATGGCTCAGAGTATTCACTCTAGTGATTCTTGGGGGGTGCATCCAACAGAGCTCAGAGCATTCATGCTGTTGATTATTGGGAAGTCCATCTGGAACAGCTCAGAGCATTCAGTCTACTTGGTTTGGATTCCATTTGTGTCCACTCCATTGGTCATCTTATACTCAGATGATATAGGAAGACATAAAGCCACAGCTTCTGTGCCCTGGGAACTTCCCATCCTAACTCTGGGCATGATAATGGCCACTTTGCAAGGTGGTGCAGATGAAATGCAGGTATCCTTAAGTGCCTTGGAGGCTGCAATGAATTGCAACTGAGGCAGCAATGTGACAAGGAAACTGATATTTGTTGATCACTTACTACCATATCATGACTATTTTAAGTGTTTTGCCTCATTTTACTTAAGTGTCACAACGTCCTTTATGGAGGTACTAATTGTACTATTTGGCAGGTAAGGGTGTCTCAGAGAGTTTGAACAGCTTTTCCAAGACCCACAGTAATAGAAGGCAGCAGAGTGGGGATTCAGATAGAGTTCACTGTGACTCCCAAGCTATTCTACCACTTCTGCCACACCTTGAAAAATCCTGTCTTTCTTCTAAGCACCTGATTTTCATGTAGTTTGAAATTCATGAAGGATGCAGCCAGTAGGTTGCAAGGGAGGAGTTATACAATAATGCATATGGCAAATATACCTTAGAGGCAAAAAACAAAAAAAAACAAAAAAAAACAAAAAAAAAGTTAAAACCATGAACATTTCTTTTATCCTCTATTCATTCCCCTCCCACAAACAAATATCCCTCCCACACACAAATATGCACACATGTACACATATGGAGGCACACACATATACAAATAATCCACCTCATGTTTCTGGCAACAGACACAATCTTGATAAAGGTAGCCTGAAAACAAAGGCAACTCTATCACCCTAGCTATCCATGAACAAGTAAGAATCAAATAAGTGAATACATGAACACGTGAAACACTTTTTCTTAGGCCAGTGGGAGAAGGAATGATGAGTCCTCGAACCACCCTTGAACTGTGTATTCCAAAAATGGCTGATTAGCTTAAGCATCAAGGAGGTAGTTTCATGACAAAATGGCTCAAGAGAAGACAAAGCCAGAAATAGCCTCATGGAACAATCAAACCTGGCTGGGAGTGGTCGCTTAAGCCTGTAATCCTAGCATTTTGGGAGGCTGAGGAGGGTGGATCACTTGGGGTCAAGAGTTCAAGACCAGCCTGGCCAACATGGCAAAACCCTGCCTCTACTAAAAATACAAAAATTAGCCAGGTGTAGTGGCATGCACCTGTAATCCCAGCTACTCAGGAGGCTGAGGCACAAGAATCACTTGAACCTGGGAGGCAGAGGTTGCAATGAACTGAGATCACACCACTGCACTCCAGCCTGGGTGACAGTGCAAGACTCCATCTCCAAAAAAAAAAAGATCAAATTCATATTAAACAAAACTGAAGTTGAATGAGCTTCATTTATTACACACAACTAAGCTTTTGCCAGTTTTATATTATGATAATTATTGTAAATAGTGCTTACTATGAACCAAGTTCTGTGCTGAGTATTTTCAAAAACATTCATTTGATGTTACTTTTTTCCATTAGCAGCCACATAAAACCAAGGATTTGCCACACAAGAGAATCTTTAGATAATTATTTGGCTGAGTACAGTTGGTTCTTAGCTGTGTCCAGAATGTCTCTCAGTTTTTTTCTGTCATTTATAAAGAAAATCAAAGTTAAATGGAGGCTTTAAAAACTTCAAGAAAAATACATCATAAACTCTAAAATGTTTCTTACTTCATTGCATCAACTTTTATGGGAGTTGTAATGATTAGAATAAAACAATAAAGGAGAAATCTGGGCAAAGAAAAGAAGGCTAAGCAAATGAATGAATTTTCTTATGGGTTAGGATGTTGGACTCTGGAATTAGGTAATAAGCAAAATGCGCATTTTTGTCTTGGAGACATTCAGAATTTGTTGAACCACTCCATGTCTTATTTAGATGAACAGAAATGGGAACATGGAGCATGAACCAAATGGTCTCAGCTTTTCTCTTTCATTTTTCTAAATCACATATTTCCTAGTCATTTTCAAGATCTTATTATTAAAATGGTTTTTAAAGATTTATTCTGTTATAGCATCAGGCTCCTCTTGAGTTTTTACCACTCTAGTAAGTCCCAACATAGTATGAATACCTTGGCCTCCTCCTTCAGATATGAAGGACAGGTTTCAAAGAGGCTTAGGGAGGAAATCCATCCCTTAGTCAGGACAGTAGCCTTATAAGACTCCTTTATTGTCTTGACATTACGTTGCAAAATTACAGCTGTTTCTACCACCCTCTAGGTAATCAAACGATATCAAGTGCCATTTCGTGTGTATTTTTTAATCAGACCAATTAGCTCTGTCCCATAAAGCCAGCATTTTCTGAGTCAGGAATTCCAATTTCACCTATAATGGTGTAATATAGAATTACAGAATTATGAGGCCATTGACCTGATCACTGAAGCAATTTTAATGCTTCATGTGTAGACATCATTATCATCTACAACCAGGGACTTCTAGGTAAAGAATATAGCAATAGTTACCACTCTTTTGGCTTCTCCATGGCTGGGGAGGGGCGGGGGGCTGGACCACTCAAGAAATGAAGAGTTCTTCCTCCCAAGGATGGAAGATTTTGGGGAGAGTGAGCTGGAAGAACAGTGGTTTGGAAAGTTTTTAAAAGTTCTTCTTGAAATTCTCATGTGCCCAGTCTAACCCCACTACCAAGGAAGAGCATAACGTTAGGAAATGTATTACCACCCTAGGGTCTTCTGTCACCCTGGGCAGGTGTTCTCCCAGCCTTGCACTTCTGAGCCCGTCAATCTTAAATACATGTTAGCATGTTGCCTTGTGAGTCAACTTAACATGATTAAATCCACATTTGTTCAAAGGTCAGTTTACTTGGGAAGAAGTATGTCAGTGAGAGATTCTGCACACTTACCTGTCACTCATAGAATTGCTCTTAATAACAATTTTATTGATGTAGGAACCAAGATAGAGAAGACGGCCTATTTCAAAATTTAAAAATTGCTGAAACTTAGTCTCATTGCAATTATGCCTTTTATCCAAATTTTTTTGTTTTTGTTTTGTTTTGTTTTGTTTTGAGTCAGTGTCTCACTTTGTCTTCCAGGCTGAAGTGCAATGGCGCCATCTTGGACTCAATGCAACCTCCGCCTCCTGGGTCCAAGCGATTCTCCTGCCTCATCCTCCTGAGTAGCTGGGACTACAGGTGCACACCGCCACACCCAGCTAATTTTTGTATTTTTAGTAGAGACAGGGTTTCACCATGTTGGCCAGGATGGCCTCGAACTCCTGACCCCAGACGATCCACCCACCTCAGCCTCCCAAAGCACTGGAATTACAGGCATGAGCCACTGCTTCCAGTCCAAATGGTCTATTTGAAGGATGCTCTAGGCTACTGCCATGCTACAGAATGCATGAATTTAACAACAGAACAGTGGTTAAATTTCTTCATCCACTAACGCAAAATGAACAGATTATCCCAGTTGAGAATTTTCTTTTACAAATATATTAATATATACTAATAAAAGATGTGCTAGAAAATTTTCTTTCATCAAACTAAATTTATCCAAAGATGAAATGGGCTCCCAAGTGAGGAGCTGATTTCCCCCAATACTGGAAATATTCAAGCAGGAGTTAACGGCTCATACCTGAGAGACATTACTGAGTTAAACTGGCATTAGTAAAGGTTGGAGCAAGATAACAATTACAATTCACTCCATCTAGAAGATTCTATAATCTCACCTACAATCTTTGATACAAAGACAGAGTGGCCGGGCACAGTGGCTCACGCCTGTGAGCCCAGCACTTTGGAAGGCTGAGGCAAGCAGATCACCTGAGGTTGGGAGTTCGAGACCAGCCTGACCAACATGGAGAAACCCTGTCTCTACTAAAAATACAAAAAATTAGCTGGGCGTGGTGGCGTATGCCTGTAATCCCAGCTACACGGGAGGCTGAGGCAGGAGAATAGCTTGAACCCGCAAGGCGGAGGTTGTGTTGAGGCGAGATCGCACCATCACATTGCAGCCTGGGCAACAAGAGTGAAAGTCTGTCAGAAAGAAAGAAAGAAAGAGAGAAAGAGAGAAAGAGAGAGAGAGAGAGAAAGAAAAAGAGTACAGTTATAGTTTAGGCAATTAACTAGATAATTGTTTTAGTTATAAGCATCTTCTACATCTTATAGAAACGTAAGAATTGTTCAGTGCCTTTTAGCTTACAGTCAAAATGGAAAGTCTAGGAAAGCACTGTGGTTTTCCTCCCCCTCACCTAGGAAGAGTTCTTAGGACTATCCCAGGTGTGGAAACATGGAAGGCTGGAAGCTCTGTCCATCACCTCTGTAAGGGAACTTCCCTGATCATCTCTCTGTGGATAAGGAATCTGAAATAGATTTTTTTTTTTCTGTGATCAGACTGGGGTTTCCCAGCTTCTTTGTGGTGGATCTAAAAACCCACTGACCTTCATGACTATGATTTCATTTCTGAATATGTCTTTCAAGATAATTCAGGGCCAGAATCCCCAGACATGAACAAAATGAAACACGAGTTTATCCTGCTGCACTTCCTCAGAAGGAACGAGTCTGAATTTCATCAAATCAAATAGGAATTTTCATTTTTGAAATGATTTATTTATCATTTGAAGATTGTGGTCACTCATCTTCTGTTGCATTTAAATAAAATCTACCATCTTTTGTTTTCTTCCCTATTATCAGTTCACCCATCCTGGCCTAGAAAGGGGCTCATTATTTTGCACTGCATTGTGCTGAGGATTCATTCGTCAATCAAGAAAATATAGCAGTGGCATTTTATTAAACTAATTCTTAGGCTGTTTCTAATATCCATTCTTTGCCTATATGCTTCACTTTCATTCTAACCAAGATTTACATAGGCTCAAATTTTTAATACATTCCCTTTCTTTGTATCATAAATTGCATCACTGAAATATACCCAAGAAGTCTGAGCATGCATCTATGAACAAGATAGCCTTACTCTGAAAATAGCAAGGAAGCAGTAGCCAGTGAGACCCTGCATTCTAGAGCAAAGCTCTTTGGATTCTCTATTTGCAATCTGTGAAGGTGTGATTGAGTTGCTCAGGTATTCAAATCCTCAGTTTCTTTATCTACAAAGTGAGGATATGATAAACAAGACCCGTAATAATTAAATGAGAACATTCATGTAAAGCGCGTAGCACAGCACTGGCCTTGCACTAGATATTAGTCATTGTTATTCAAATTCCTTACCCTAGATTTTGACCCTTTTTTGAATCAACTAAGACCCTAAAGATTGAGAAATAATAATATTCCAAATCCTAATCTAAGATCTCCAAGGAAGTATTTGTGATTTGTTCCAAGTATCTGAATTTTGCCACCGACTGACCATGACAAGCTCTTTCACATTTCTGATCCTCAAGTTTCTTATCTGAAAAATATATATATATATGTATGTGTGTGTGTGTGTGTGTGTGTGTGTGTGTGTGTGTGTGTGTGTGTGTGTGATTGCCAAGTTCTCTTGTAAACCAAGGGCTCAGTAAATTATAAGGGTTCACAGGTCATTTCCAAGAACAATTTTCCTAAGGATCCTATAAAAGTTAAGAATTCTACCCGGTGGTGGGTAATCTTTCAAGAAGCAAGGGGAATAATGAGAATGGGGTCTTCTTCCGAGTTAAAAAAAACACACATGAGATCATAATTTCTTTAGAAGAATCTTTTATAACATGGTGGAAAAATCGGTCAACAACACTTTTGGGGTCACTGCTGAGTGCAAGGTACAATACTGTACAGAGGAATAGAAGACAGCATCCTGCAAGGCAACACCATTGAAAAGGCAAGGTTCTATATTGATGAAAATATAGAAATAAAATAAGTATAATTAATTGATTGACAGTAGGTAACATTTATATAGGGTTATCATGTGCAAGGCACTGTTCTAAGCATCTTATATATATTACCTCATTTCATTCTCCCAGTAACCCTTATGAGATAATTCCTATTATTATATCCATTTTCTAGATAAGGAAACTAAGACATAGAAAGCTTAAAGATTTTGTCCATAGGTGTTACAGCTGGGATTCAAACCCAGTTAATCTACCTCTTGATTAGTTCATGCTCACAACTGAGATATAAAAGGATAAGTGGGGCCAGGTGAGGACAGAACAGGGATGAGACAAGGAGTCTCTAACTTTGGCAGGCATAAGCACACAACTAACTTAATAAAGCTATGAGCCAGAGTGTTCAGACCTTTACAAGTCAGGAGGAAGTGAAATGAATCACTACTCAATCTCAGTACTCTACCATTTTGAGCCAATTAGGAATTTTCTTTTCGAAGTCCTGCTCTCCTTGCTTTTCCAAAGTCACAATGCACCACATTCTGAAACCCAGTATTTTATATTTGATGATGTCAACTTCACAAATATTATAAGATTCTTCTTTTATGTGGCTATGCTAGGCACTGAAGTTCAAACAGGAAAATAATAGAATGCTTCAAACTTATGAACTACATTAATGCCAAACTTAAGAACTGTATTAATGTTCCCATTTGACAGATGAGAAAAGTGGGGTTCAAGGAAATTGGCTTTGCTCACAATAAAATAACGACAGATCTAAAAGCAAAGTAAGTCTTCATACTTTGTCTCCATCCTATTTGCCATCTGAAGAAAATTGAAAATATAATATCTTCTGCAACTTTAGTCTGGACAAATGATGATCATGTGACATTTTTTAAGTCATCAGTAGAAAACATTCATGAAAGGAGTCACAGAGACTCAGGCTTGGGATCTATAGGAAAGGATCTTTTCATAGGATCATGGGTCAATAATGGAAAGGAAGCCTTTACAAAGGAATGAGCTCTCAGGCTCAGGATCTGAGTGTTCAAGTTGAGGGTGTTTGGAATCCTGAGATGCCCTGCTCAGGACCAGAGAAAAGAAACCCACTTTCCCAGATAAAGCAGAGAAGGTCATCGGATGATAATCAACAGACCTTTGAGTAGACATCAAGAATGTTATGAAACGGATTTCTGAATTGGGAAGGCAATGGTCAATTACAAGTCCAAGATGCTGTGATGATGATAGTGATGATGACAAGTGATGATGATGATGATGATGATGATGATGATGATGGATGACATAAAAGAAGAAAAGGGCCAGGCACGGTGGCTCATGCCTGTAATCCCAGCACTTTGGGAGGCCGAGGTGGGTGGATCACGAGGTCAGGAGTTTGAGACCAGCCTGGCCAACATGGTGAAACCCCATCTCTACTAGAAATACAAAAATTAGCCAGGCGTGGTGGTGGGTGCCTGTAATCCCAGCTATTTGGGAAGCTGAGGCAGGAAAATCACTTGAACCCAGGAGGCAGAGGTTGCAGCGAGCCGAGGTCGTGCCATTGCCCTCCAGCCTGGGTGACAACAGCAAGATTCCATCTCAAAAAAAGAAAAAGAAGAAAAGGAAGAATTTTAGTGTACTGATTAACTACACTAAAATTATTATTACTGCTGTTTTTAAATGTTCATTATCAAATCTATGCAATCATGCTGGTTTAAAATTAACCAGTAAGATGGCCGAGCGCAGTGGCTCATGCCTGTAATCCTAGCACTTCGGGAAGCCAAGGCAAGCAGATCATGAGGTCAGGAGATCAAGACCATCCTGGCTAATCCAGTGAAACCCCGTCTCTACTAAAATTACAAAAAAGTAGCCAGGTGTGGTGGTGGGCACCTGTAATGCTAGCTACTCGTGAGGCTGAGGCAGGAGAATAGCATGAACCCGGGAGGCGGAGCTTGCAGTGAGCCAAGATTACATCACTGCACTACAGCCTGGGCAACAGAGCGAGACTCCATCTCAAAAAAAAAAAAATTAATCAGTAAGCCAACAAAGAATAATTAGATCCTCTGTAATTTGTTGTTAGAAGGAATTCAAACATTTATCTTTCTTTGAATTAACTGTTTTGTGGCTAAATAACTTTCGAGCTGCTCTGGGTAGGCCTCTATGATTGTGACCTGTTCTTGGGTAGCACCATTGATAACTATTAATAATATGGGCTTTCTGTGGTTTTATCAGGATTGAGGATGGCTTAGAGTGATTCTTCAGAGCCATGTTCCTGGCTCCCCTCCAGATAACAAGCAGGTTGTCAGCAAGTGGACAGAGGCCTTAATACTGGAGAGCAGAAAAAGCATTGCCCTGCAAAAGCAATAACTGTGCAGTCTCTAAACAGCATGGTGCTTCACCCAGAGAGCTCAACAACTGCAGGATATTCTCCAAACCTTAGCTATGACACTGAGAAGCGTCAGCGGGGTTCAGTCTAAAACCCAGACCACACCAAGAAGTCAGAAGAGAATAAAAATCATGTAACTGTTGATTTTGCAAACACCATATCAACAACAGATTGGACTGATTTTACTATTTCTTGACCTGACTGAAACCTTGTCTTGGTATTGTGGACATGAAGCCTAAGATGTCGTGAGACCTCTATTTGCTAGCGCCCTGTATGAAGTAACCATGAAATGCAAATCAGGGATTACAAAGTTTCAAAGTGATGCTTAGTTCTCTGTCCCCCAAAAATAAAATAACCTGCTGGCTACTAGACCTCTCTCTCATTAAGGTCAAATGTGGGGCTTGGTTTAGGCTAATTCTAAGGTCTTTTTCAGTTTAAAAAACTTCCCACCTTCTGGAAGAAGTAGATATTCCCCAGCTTAGTAGCTCCAAGATGGTTCAAGAGTCTAGGCAGAAGTAAGGCAAATACACATTGAGTGCTGACCTTCTAGAAGCTTTTAAAGCTAGACAATGAAATTACTGAGTACTCTGGATAATCAAAATAAAGTTACCACCATTCCCCAGGGCTGCCTTGAGCAGACACAGAAGGGCATCAAGCATATTGGTCTATTAGTCTTGGTTTCTCTTCTGTGAAATGAAAGGGCTGCACTAGCTGGAGATCTCTCAGGCTATTTTCTATTTTAAGAGCCTGAGAATTTATTTTTAATAAGAAAAGGAGGCAGAAAGACTTCCTGGTAAAACATTTCCCTGTGTTCCCAAACTTAACACGAAACAGTGCAAGATCCTTAAATGACTTAAGTTTACTCATGAAGAAAGTCAATGCGAATTTGATTTGCTGCATATATGGATGTGTGCTCTTCTGTTCTGTTAAAATAATGTTAGTTCAGAGGGAGGGGAAGAACTGGATAAGCTCATACAAAGTATCCCTCCCACTGTATTTACTCCTGAGCTCTCACTGGAAAGTTGGCAGGAGGGATGGGGATAATGCTCTGTGAAGGTTTTATTAAGATATGAATTATTCTTAATTAAAAAAAAATCTAATTGTCTTGTTTCTTCTTGATGTTTCCCTCAACCTCAAATATCACTAAAACTTAATTCTTCCAAAACCCAACTCTGCTGCAAAGTAACTCATTCTCTGTTTTTTTAATTACAGTATTCTCAAATGAGGGATGAAGTGTTCAAGTCAAACTTGGTCTGTGCGTTTATCGTTCTTCTATTTATCACGGCAATACAAAGTTTGCTTCCTTCTTCAAGGTAAATATGAAAGAACTAATTGATCCGGTGATATATCTTTGTGAGATTCCTCACCTGGAGTCAGCCAGTTGACTTTTCAAAGGATCGGAATTTCAAATAACTGAGTCCAGGACCCATACCAAAACGTTTGACTGTTTCAATGTCTGTTCTGGTTGTCTTACTCTGCTAATAATCCCAAAACTCTGCCCAGACAATAATCTTTTTCCCAATCTTAATAAAAACAACCAAAATGAAACTAGGCCCCACTCTTATTTGACATGACACCCATGAATGCAGAAAATAAGTATAAGAACGTCAATCACCATTTACTTGTGCTTTGGTTAGTATAATTCATTCACAGATACAGCATCATACATCCTTGGGTCTGCAAAATCAACACTTTAATAATAATGCAAACACCTGTTTGTGGCCAGCCACTGTTCTAAATACTTTACATACAAAAGCTTCTGGAATCCCCATGACAACCTCATGAGGTAGGTGCCATGATTATCCTCACTTTAAAGAGGAGGGAACTGAGGTTCATAATAGTGAAATAAATTCCCTAAGATCTCATCATTCAAAGATGTCACTGCCTAGATTCAACCCAGGAAGACTAGCTCTAGAGCCTAGGTTCTTAACCCTCTATTAGACGCATATTGTCCAGGTTATAGATGCTCTAGCCAGGATTTGAAGCTAGTTCTGGATTAATCCAATAGCCATGCTTTTTCATCTCCTCTAAACTATAAGCTAGCTCCTACCTCTTTTCTCAGCTAAATTGCCTTCTCCCTATACTTACCATGAGTTTTCCCCTTTCACATGATTAAAAAAAATCAACAAATGTTTTTTAAATACTTAATACAGGCAAAGGAACATTATAGCCCCTGAGGATGATACAGTTTTGGAAGAAGAGGTTCTGTAACCTCTAAGACATAATTTAGTAGGTGACAAAGACATTAACAATGGCTCCCAGTTACTAAACACTTATACATGCCAGGAAAGTACTACATCTTTTACATGGATTGTCTCAAAAAGCCTCAAAAATAACTGATGAGTGAGGCAGCATTCCAATTCCCATTTGTAGATGAGGATTTATCCCAGGTCACATGTCTGTGTAATATCTGAGCTGAAATTTGAACCCAGAGACAGAGTCTGTGCTTTTAGTTACAAGACTGCTTTGCATCAAAATCAGTGATTCATTCTGACCACATGACTTCAAGGAAAAATTTGCAGAAAAGGATTTGAGTTGAGTAAGATGAGAGAGAAAAAAGTAAGAGACTATTCTATTTGGAAAACTGCTCTGGCAAAGTCATACAAGTGAGAAAGACCTTGTGTTTATAGAATAGTGAGTAAATGTGAGAGCCTATAGCAAAGGGCTTGTGCAAGAGTATAGTAGACACTATGGCTGAAAAAGGAGAGAATCAGCAGAAGTTCAATGTTCATAACTATGTTAAAGACTTTGGAACTGACCCTGAGGGCAGGAAGGAACCCCAGGAGATTTTTAGGAAGATTGTTGCATGATGCTGTGGAAGAAGGATGTTCAAGATAACTAATATGCAAGGGCTGGCCATGCTTGACTTTCCCCCTAATTAGCAGGGTACATTAGAAAGAGAGAGGGGATTCCAGGAAGATGATGGCACAGATGGTACATTTCTTAATGTCTCAGAATTCTTACAAATTTGACAAACTAGATAGCAAAACCAAAACCTCATAGACTATATTTATAACAAAAAAGGGTGATAGACCAAACATTCCAACATAGAAGTGGGTTGCAACAATCCCCCAATGGCCCCAAAATGTGTGTGATATCAGTACCTATATGGGAGAAAGCAGAAAGAAGTACTGGGCATGTCACACTGGGCAACAAAAGGATGTTCTCAACATAGCCAGCAGATATGCACTGAGAAGTGCTGTGAGCCAAATTAAGAAAGCAAATGAAAGTGGGAAGGAGTTTGCTCAATCCAATAACATTTTGAAAGGCCTGAAGAGCTTGAACCATCAAGACACTATGAACTCGTGAAACTGACTATCTAATCTCCCTCTCATGATAAAGCCCTGAAAGGAACTGTGTGAGTGAAATCAAAATCACTTACAATAAGGGCTATACAGGTTAAAGTGGGAAGGGATTCTAGCTATCATGTTTTGAAACACTACATGAAAGCAACCAAAGAGAAAGCTCTATAGAGTTAAAAAATAAATAAATAAACAATCCTGAACCATGCTATTTCTAAAAGTTCAGGGAAGTGTTTTACACAAAAATGAGCAACAAAATATATTGATGGCAATCCTATACCAAGCTATTATAAAAAATAAGAGAATAACAAGTAGAATAATCTTCTTATAGTCATTGAAAGCATTCCAGAAAGACTTGCCCACAAAATATATCAAAACTTTAACCTATTCTTTTAAAAGGAGCTGAAGCACTTAATGTGGTTTAAGACATGAAATAACAACCTAACCAAAATTAGAAAAACTTAGAAATTTGGAAAGAGAACTCAGGAAATACATAAAAATTTAAATATATATATATTTCAGAAATGAAGACAGCAAAAGAGAACATACAGCACATAAACACAGCAAAAATTACTTACTTAAGAGATATAGAGGCCGAGCGCGGTAGCTCACTCCTCTAATCCCAGCACTTTGGGAGGCCGAGGGGTGTGGATCATGAGGTCAGGAGACTGAGACCATCCTGGCTAACACAGTGAAACCCCATCTCTACTAAAAATATAAAAAATTAGCCGGGCATGGTGGCGGGCACCTGTGGTCCCAGCTACTCGGGAGGCTGAGGCAGGAGAATGGCGTGAACCTGGGAGGCAGAGCTTGCAGTGAGCTGAGATAGCGCCACTCCACTCCAGCCTGGGTGACAGAGCTAGACTCCATCTCAAAGAAAAAAAAAAAGAGAGAGAGAGAGAGAGAGATAGAAAGTGAAAGAAAGAACATCATTTTTTAAGTCAAAAAGAAAATTAAAAAGATTGACAGAGCCTTCTTCCCCATACCTTAACGTCACACCAAAAATGATCCTGTATACTAACCATGCATACTAACAGCTGAAAGAACTGCAAGACACAGATTCTTTCTGAGGAAGAGTACATAGGGAAGCCCACATCAAGGGGGGAAACTAATACTCTAGAGGAATTTGAAGCTACTGGAACATACAGCTATAGCAAACCTTAAACATAGCTTAACTCCCAGCCAGAGTGATATAAATCCTCACAGAAAATATCTATTTACTTCAGTTTCTATTACCTGATACAATACGAACAGTTTTCAACAGAAAATTACAAGGCATACCAAAAAAAAAAAAAAAGAAGAGACAAAGAAATCATCAGAATCAAACTCAGATATAACAGTGTTAAAGTTATACAGGGAATTTTTAATAACTATTATTAATATATTAAAGGTTCTAGTAGAAGTAGACAATGTTCAAGAAAAAAATGGGCAATATAAACAGAGATCGAAACTCTGAGCGAATCAAAGGAAATAAAAGGAAAGGATAAAAATTTAAAAACATCTAACAAATAATGAATGCCTTCAATGGGCTCATCAGTAGGTTCAGAAAGGCCAAGGAAATAATCAGTAAGTTTGAAGACATGTCAATAGAAACTTCCCTAACTGAAATGTAAAGAAAAAAAGTGAATGGGGGTTGGGCAGGGAACATGGGTCAAAGCATCCAAGAACTCTGGGACAATTTCAAAAGAAGAAATATATGCATAATTAGATTACCAAAAGGAGAAGAAAGGAGAACTAAGCAAAATAAATATTTAAAGTAATAATGGCTAAGAATGTTCCAAAATTAATAACAGACAACAAACCACAGAATCACAGAACCACAGAACTTTAAAGGTTAAATACTTTGGTTAAATAAAAGTAACCAACCAGGATAAACATCAAAAAAAAGATATTGTATTCAGACTGCAGAAAAGGAAAGACAAAGGGAAAATATTAAAGGATACCACAGTGAAGGACATCATCTTACCAGAAGGAAGGACATTGCCTTACCTATAAAGGAACAAAGATAACAATTACATCAGACTTTTTGTCAGAAACCACGTAAGCAAGAAGAGCATGGAGTCAAGTATTTAAAGTATTGAAAGAAAAACCATCAACCCTAGAATTCTATATCCTTTATAAGTAGAGAAGAAATACTTTCTCAGAAAAAAATTACATTTTTAGCCAACATTCCCTGTAAGAAATGTGAAAAATTTCTTCAAACAGCAAGAAAATAACAGAGATCAGAACTTGGATCTCCATAAAGAAAGAGCATCAGAGAAAAAATAAATGAAGTTAAGTAAAATGTTTTGAGCTTAATCTTAGTTGATCTAAAACATTATTTTTTGTTTAAAGCAACAATATTAACAATGTATTTGGTGGTTATAAATATGGATAAAAGTGAGATGAACAACAGCAATGTCACAAGGGACATAAGGAAGGAATTGGGAATGCTTTGTTTTAAGGTAACTGCATTACACATGAAGTAGTATGAAGGTTGAGTTACATTAATTTAAAATACATATTATAAGCTCTTGAGCGAACACTAGAAAAAGTTTTTTAAAGAAATAAATATAATTGATATGCTAAGAAAAAAATAAAATTAAATCATATAAAATGCTCAATCAAAATCAGAGAGAATGTTAAACAAGGTGAACAAAGAATAAATGCAGTAGATGAAAAAGATAGTTACAAAGATGATGACTGTTAAACCAAGCATAAAATTAATTATTTTTTGATGTTAATGTTCTCAATATACCAATTACAAAGCAAAGCTTGTCAGAGTGGATTAAAAAAAGACCCAAATAGATGTTGTATACAAGAAGCCCACTATAGATATAGACTCAAATAAGTTAGAGAAATGAAGAAATATACCATGCTAACACTAATCAAAAAAAACTTAAGTAGCTATATTAATGTCACACCAAATAGACTCAGAACAAGGAAAAGTGTCAAAAATAAAAATGGAAATTACATAGTGGTTAAAAAGTCAATTCTCTAAGAAGAATTAGCAATATGAACATTTATGTGCCTAACAAGAGAATGTCAAACTATATGAGACAAAAACTGATAGAACTGAAAGGAAAAATAAATAAACCCACTATTATAGTTGGAGACTTCAACATTCCTCTGTCGGTAATTAACACATCATGTAGGCAGGAAATCATTATGGATATAGATAACCTGAACTTATCTAATCAATACTAATAGACTATTCCACCCAGTGGAAGAAAACACATTCTTCTCAAGCTCACGTGGAACAGTAACGAAGGTAGACCCCATTCTGGGTCATAACACACCTTCATAAATTTAAAAGAGGAAAAATAACACAAAGTATGTTCTCTGGTCACAGTGGAGTTAAACTTCAATAATAGAAAGATAGCTAGAAAATTACAAAACACTTGGAGATTAAATAACAAACTCTTCAATCACACGTGAGTGAAAGAAGAGATTTCAAGAGACATTTAAAAATATTTTGAACTAAATGAAAATGAAAACACAACTTACCACATTTGTGGGATACCATGAAAGCAGTGCTTAGAGGGAAATTTATATTAAATGCATATATTATAAAAGAAAAGAGATCTAAATAACAATCTAAGCCTCTACCTTGGGAAACTACAGAACAAAAAGCAATTTAATCTTGTAACAAAAAGGAGAAAATAAATCCTACCAATTAGGGCAAAAATCAATAAAACTAAAAATAGGAAAACAATAAAGAAAATCAACAAAATTAAAATCTAGTTCTCTGACAATATCAATAAAATTGGTAAACCTCTAGCCAAGCTACTCAAAATAAAAGAAGACACAAGTTACCAACATCATAAATGAAAAAGTGGTTCTCACTGGTGATCCCATGGACATTAAATAATAAGAAAATAATATTACAAACAACTCTATGTCCATAAATTTGATAGCTGGGATGCAATGGACCAATTTGTTGAAAGACACAAACTATCTACATTCCAATGAGAAGAAAAAGACAATCTGAATAGCCTTATATCTATTTAATAAAGGTAACCAATACTTTTTAAACTTACAAGAAATAAAACATCAGACCCAAATCGTTTCACTGGTGAATTCTACCAATATTTAAAGAAAAAGCAATACCACTTCTCCATAACCTCTTAGAAAATAGAAGGAGAGGGGACAATTTCTAATTCATTTTATTGGGTCATATTACCCTAATACAAAAACCCAGCGAAAACACTGAAGTAAAGGAAAACTACCAACCAATATCTCATAAACATAAACATAAAACCTCTCAAAAAAATATTAGCAAATGAAATCTCACAATGTGTAAAAAGAAGTATACACTCTGGTCCAACAGAACTTCTCCCAGGTATGCAAAGTTTATTCAACATTCTAAAATCAAACAATAGTGATTCACCATATTAGTAAGTTAAAGAAGGAAAATTGTATCATCATATCAATTGCCAAAGAAATACACTGGATAAAATTCAACGTCCATTTATGTTAAAAACTCTCAGGAAACTAGCAATAGAAGAGAACTTCTACAACTTGATAAAGAATATCTCCCCCCCCCCAAAAAAGCTATAGATAACATCAGCTTTAGTAGTAAAGGACTGGAGCTTCCCCCTTAATATCAAAAACAAAACAAAAATACATTCTCACCACTTGTATTTAATATCATTTTGGAAGTCCTAGCTATTGAAACAAAACAACAAAAAGAAATAAAAGGCATACATATCAGAAAGGAAGAAATAAAACTATGTTTATCCACCAATGACATGGCTTTCTATACAGAAAATCCCACAGGATCCACCAAAACATTTCTAAAACTAACAAACAAATATAGTCAAGTCATAG
Organism: Chlorocebus sabaeus; assembly: GCF_047675955.1. NCBI lineage: Eukaryota > Metazoa > Chordata > Mammalia > Primates > Cercopithecidae > Chlorocebus > Chlorocebus sabaeus. Next base: position 134,654,503 of record NC_132911.1, on the reverse strand, counting down.
AATACAATGTCAATGTATGAAAGTCAATTGTTTTCCTCTATATCAGCAATCTAACTTGAAAACTGAAATTAAAGAAACAATATTATTGACAATAGCACCAAAAATGAAATACTTAAATATAAATTTAACAAAATTTGTATAAGATCTGTGTATAGAAATCTTCAAAACACTGATGAAATAAATCAAAGATGTAAATAAGTGAAGAGATATTCTGTGTTCATGGATTAGAAGACTTGATATTGTTAAGATGTTAATTTTTCCCAACTTGATCTATAGGTCAATGCATTGTCAGTCAAAACTTCAGCAAGCTATTTTATAGATATCAACAAACCAATGCTAAAGGTTGTAGGAAAAGACAAAGAATATAGCATAGCCAACACAATACCATAAAAGAATAAAAACAAAGCTAGAGGATTCACACTACCTCATTTCAACACTTACTATAAAGCTACAGTATGATGCTAAAGAAAGAATAAACACATCGCTCAATAGAACCGAAAGGAAAGCCCCAAAAATAGACCTATACAAATATAATCAATTGATTTGCAGCAAAGATGCTAAGAAAATTCCATGGAGAAAGGCTATTCTTTTTAACTAATGGTACTGGTAAAATTGGATGTCCAATTATCAGCAAACTAACACGGGAACAGAAAACCAAACACCGCATGTTCTCACTCATAAGTGGGAGTTGAACAATGAGAACACATGGACACAGGGAGGGGAACATCACACACCGGGGCCTGTCAGGGGTGGAGGGCAAGGGAAGGGAGAGCTTTAGAACAAACACCTAATGCATGCAGGGCTTAAAACCTAGATGACGGGTTGATAGGTGCAGCAAACCACCATGGCACGTGTATACCTATGTAACAAACCTGCACATTCTGCACATGTATCCCAGAACTTAAAGTAAAATTAAAAAATAAATTAAAAAATTGGGTATCCATATGCAAAAACTTGAGCCTATACACAGACCTTAAACCTTCACAAAAATTAACACAAGATGGTTTATATACCTAAATGCAAAAGTATAAAATTTCTGGAAGAAAACATAAATAAAATTTTGGTTTTGAATTTGGTGACGAGTTTTCAGACACACCACCAAAATTATGATCCATGAAAGAAAAAATTTATAAGTTGGACTTTACTGAAATTTAAAATGTCTGATCTGTGGAAGACACTGTTTTGAGAATGAAAACACAAACCACAGACCAGAAGAAAATATTTGTAAAATATGTACCTGGGAAAAGATTTGTGTCCAAAATATTCAAAGAACTCCTAAAACTCAACAATTAAAAAACAACTCAATTTTTTAAATGGACAAAAGACTTAAGCAAACAACTCACCAAACAAGATATACAGATACCAAATAGGTATGTGAAAAATGCTCAACATCGTTGGCCATAAGGGAAATTTAAATTAAAACAATGACCTACCACTACATACCCAGCACAATGACTAATATATAAATCAATAAATAAGTAAATAAATAAATAACTGTCAATACCATTTGCTGGAGGGAACAACAACAAAAACTCTGTGGCATATCCAGACAATGAAGTAAGATTCCACTATAAGAAGGAACAAGACATCAGCCACACAAAAACATCAATGAACCTTAAATGCCATATTCCTAAGTGAAAGAAACCAGTTTGAAAGGCTTTATATGTATTATTCCATTTAGACAATGTTCTGGAAAAGACAAAACTATAGAAATGGTAAATAGATCATTAGGTGAGAGGAGTTTGGGGAATGAGGGAAAGGAGAATTAAATAGATGAAGTCCAGCATGTTTTTTAAGGTGGTTCATTCAGTGTACTGTAATGGTATATACCTGACACTATGCATGTATCAAAATCTATAAAACTTTACAGCACAGAGAATGAACTTTAACATATACAGGCTTCAAAACATTTTATTTAGGAGTTTAGGGGATCCCATGATGGAATCAGACTGTGACAAAAGAATCTGTGTTAAAAGTGTATGAAGCAACCTCCCTGAAGGGGATGTAGGGGGTAAAACGGTGTACTAAGTAGCTTTGAAAATGAGAGAGGTTTGTAGGATTAAAGGCAAGAGAAACTGCATTTAAGCACTGTACTCTAGTTGATACAGGAGTTTCCCACTGAGGCCTGGATTAAGAATTTGCAACACCTTTATGTGTATACTGGAACTAAACAATTGTGTAAATGAATGGCAGATGGCGGGAGTCAGTTTTCTCATTGTTGGAATGGAAGTTTACATACAAGCAAAGGGAGAAAGTTAGAAAGATCCCTGTGGTAATCTATTAGAGTTGGAGACATCTGTATGAACTCATGCATAGCTTAATATAGGTAGAGATGATTACATGTAGGAATATTTATAGATATGTTTATATGCACAGGTTGGAATATACACATACATTTCCTTTCTTTGTCAGTGGAGAGGGCCTGGAAACAATGACACGTCAGTGGTAATGAGCACATCTACCACTCACATCTTGGTTTCTAATGCCAATATCCAATAAAAGGAACCAAGGATCCTTGGAGAACTGTCTGATTCTAACAGTGGGGCAGGAAATATACAAGATTTGCCTTGGCTATCTCATAGGGCCAGAAAATAAGACTGTGTTAAAACATACATACATACACACACACACACAGACACACACACACACACGATAATGGGAGTATTTCAAAGGGACACAGGAGCCAACAAAAGAGCCCCCAAGGGCCAAAGCTGGAATAAATTGAGGAACAAAATAAACAATGTAGTATTTATTTATAATCCACAATATAAAATAAATATCCACCAGTCCATATTAATATAAATTAATGGTATGTCTCCCACGCAGAGAAAGTCTACACATTTTATGAAGATAGTCCATCCTCAGTGAGGAGGAATTTAACTCCCCACTCCTTAAGTATGGGCAACAGCAAAAGTGACTTTCTTCCAAAGAGTAAACTAAGTACAGGGGGCAAATATGGAGAAACCTTACAAACACTACCTCAGCCAGGGGATAAAGGTTAACACCAACAGTGATAAGTTATGTTGATGGGATCTAGTAACTATGGCACATAACCTCTGTGATCTTCCTCCCCAAACCCATAATGTAATCATGAAGAAAATTTCAGACAAATCTCAATTGAGGGACAGTTTACAAAACACCTCACCAGTGTTCCTCAAAACTGTCAAAGTCATTTAAACCAAAGGAAGTCTGAGAAAATGTCACAGCAAAGAGGCACCTAAGGAGACATAACAACTAATTAAATGGAAGATGATATCCTGGACTGGAGAAACACCTATGGGAAGATTTAGAAAGAATGACCAACTCTGCATCTATGAGCATACTTCAGGGCTATATTGGTGTCTTGAAGTAATATCTCTGTTTTAAAAAAAAAAAAACTGGAGATATGGCTAATTTTAGGGCTGGAGCAGGAAATATGCTAGACAAGCCTAGAACATCTTGTCCTACAAGAAAGCAAGGATGTCATCAAACACTATTAGGATCATGTCAAAAGAACTCAGGAGCCACATTATAGAAGTTCCTACTGTCCAAAGATGGAACAATTTGAGCTGTAACAGGGATAATTATTAAAACACTTATGAAAACCCAGCAAATTTATTTAGCATTATGAGTTTGTGATGATTTTTTTACGTTTGTAGTCTTTAGTGGATGATAGGGAACTGGCTGATTATCTAGAAAACTTGTAAAAAAGTGAGATAAACAAGTGTCTTTTCTGTATGGACTGTACCATAAGATCACTAAATAGTAAGTGAGGGGAAATATCATAAAAGAATTTTATGATATCCTAGCTAAAACATTTTAAAGAAATAAAAGAATTAAAATATCATCATATTCCAACCATAATGAATTAATGGATCTACAAACTGAGCATCAGAGGATGCCATCAACACAGATAAGAGAGACAACCATACCTCCTGGTGGGGGCGCACAATACCACCTATGGTCTTACCAGTGGGATCAAACCTACATTTGATCAGGCCTTTGAATCCAGCTTCCAGTTTTCAGGAATTATAGAGGACAGAGAATGTTGAATATGTACACACCAGTAAACCAGTGAGAAATGCTATGGGTCAGAGGCAAGTGTTTTTCAATAAATACATTGTAAGGAAGATAAAAGGATAAAGAGAGAAGTTACAGATTTTAAGATTTAAAAGACAAATCAGATTTAATAAAAATGGGTGAGACTAAACTGTAGTGTCTATAAAGAAAGGATAAAACTATAAAGAAATGGAAATGGAAAGTGATTAATTGAGGTTGAGAGATAGTATTATGACTCGGACAGGGCTCATGGATGGGCTTTTGGTGTGCCCTGCAAAGTTCTATGTCAGGAATTGATGGCCATTACAAAGGCAGACACTTTATAAGAACGAATTAAGCTGTACTTTTGTGTGGTTTTCTTTATGCTTCATTTTAGCGTTTTTAAAGTTATTAATGTCGGGGGAGGCCTACCTGCTGTTGCCAAATGTGGACTAGGAGTCCTCCCACTAATAGCCACTGATGGTTATTATGTTCCAGACTTGTTCCAAACACTAGGAATAAATCTCCAAACAAAAAAAGATTACAAGAACAAAATCCCCGCCCTCCTGGACTGTATACTCTGGTGAAATTAGACTAAGACATAAGGAATATGTATGTATCTGTCCAGGTGTATATACTACATACATAGCTCCTTATATACTACGAAGGTAGACATATAGGTAGATATGTATATGCTATGTATGTAGATATTTATAGCTATCCAATTAATAAATCAGAAGAAGGGTACCAGAGAATAGCAGGAAAGAATGAGTTTCTTGACTGCCTAAGAGCCTGTGAGGACTAGGGTCCTGAGAGAAGGCACCTCAGGGTGGCGAGCTGTGAGTGTTGATGGGGCCTTGCAAGATTCAGCCAAATCTGCTGGGCTCCTCTAGTCACTCTTGTTGATGAGAAGGTGGTAGGCAAGAAGGGCATGGCCGTGTCTGTTGCTTCCTCTGGACTCCTGGAGCTCAAGGTGTTGACATTCCCAGAAAAAACACGACAAACATCAGTGTGACAGTTTGTGCTGGAGAGTGGGGATATACAGTCAGGGTCTCTGCCATCATAAAGCTGATCATCTAGTAGGGCTAAAAGACAATTAGCCAAACAGCTATCATATGGGGTGATGACTATTGTGATGGGCAAGGTGTAAGCTGGGATTCAATGTGTGGGAGTTGTGGTGAGGCAAAACTTTTGCCTCTGGAGCAGGCTTCCCAGAGGAGATGACAGTGACAGCTCACCTGGCTCCCAAAGGAGCTCACCAGGTCATGGAAAAGTCTGAGAAAAATTAAGGGGAGGAAGGGCTGGGAATAGAGCATTCTGGAGGGTAGAAGTTGTGAAGCTCTTTAAGGAGTGTAACTGGTTGGCAGAGGAGTCTTTATTGAAGCATTTTTAATGAAAGAGATGATGTGATCAGATTCATGTTTAGAAGGATAATAATGAATGGGGATGGTGGAGAGGTGGGAGTGAGATCTGGATTTGGGATGACCAATTAGGAGGCAATTGAAAAAAAAATCTCTGGCAAGAAATAATAAGGACAAGAGAGTGGGCAGAAGGGTGGACAGAAAAGGAAGAATTTTTAAGATATTTAGGGCAGAGAGTTGATGGTTCACAGTGACTGACTGGATGTGGGGGATGAGAGAGATGGAGAAGACCAGGATGAGCCTGAGGATCTGTACTTGGCACTGGACAGGAGAAGGGGCCACTGTCCTCCACGAGAAACGAGCCTCAGGCTTCCCAGCTGGCCTGGACAGGATTTCTTTCCAGGTGGTGTGATGGGGGCAGGGGAGGGGAGCAAGCCTTGATGCCCTAGTTCCTGGGGTTCAGGGGGAAGAGACCTGGACCCTCACGCAGCAGCTAGTCAGAAGGAGTCTCCGACTCTAGAATTCAAGGTGAAGCCGATAACTGAAATACAGCCCACACCCCAACCTCACCTAGTGAAGAGAAAAATCCTGACAATGAAGGAAGCTGAACTCTGACCAGACAATCCATATGCTGTGGGAATTGGGTGGCCCATTTACCCCAGACACAGCAAAAGCTTTATTTAATACGTGCTGGTTCCCTCTCCAACTCATTTTGTTTCTGTTTGATGCTTTGCAACTGAACAGATGGTGGGTGCTTTTCACTTGCATTTCTTCTGTCATGGATTTTTTTTGGCAGATGAGGCAGTCTCTACTCATATGACCACAGCTAATTCTTAGCCCTCAAAGCAAAAATTAATGGACTCTGGCAAAAAAAAAAAAAAAGAGAGAGAGAGAGAGAGAAAGAGAGACAGTGCTTACCCAGCTCTTTCCTTTAATTTCCACATGCCCACAGATGTTCCTCTCCAAGAAGGGTAAACAAAGGAAAGACTAGAAAATACTTCTTGTGACTATAGAACAATGTATCTGGCCTGCATATGGTGATGAGAGAGAGACAAAGATGCAGAAAGAGAGACAGGGACGCAGGCAGAGGGAGGGAAGGGGAAAAGAGAGAGAGATAGTGACCTAAAGAGGGAAGGAAGGGAGGGAGGGAGGGAAGGAGGAAGGAAAGAGGCAGGCACTGGGTTTTATTATTTTCTGTGCATTATACTACCTATATGTACGTATTTAACCTCTCTGAAACCTCTGTTTCCTCATCTGTAAAATAGGAATGATAATGCTCACTTGCCAAGACTGCAGTAAAAATTAAGTTAACCAAGCCTATTTCTGGTAAATTCCTTTTTGGAGTCACAGTATTTTCATCTGTTGAAAGGGCTAAGAATATCTTTCTTCAAGGTTGCTGCAAGGATCAAATACACTATTGCACTCATCGAGTCTGTAGATTCTAAAGTGTTGTTCAATGCCATCTTTCAGTATAACCTGAGTTTTTGTTTCCTATTGCACCACAAGCTGCTATAGGCTGTTCACTCATCCCACTGATTCCTGCCTTCCCAGCAAATGTCAAATCACAATATCAATACAAACCATTTTAAAGACAGACTGCAGAGAATAATTAGGACTTAATGTCTAGAAATGATTTGGATAGAACTTTGCAAAGCCTGTCATTCCTTTTGAGACTCGATTTCAGAAATGAAAAGTTTCCTTGCCTCTTATGCACACCAACAATGCAAAAGCAAATTCAGAACTCCTGGACGCCTGAGTGGCTCTATAATTAGATAAAATGTACAATCTTATGTTATAATGTTTACATGTAAAGAAATAAATGAATGCTGAGGAACTGCCGCAGAGATTTCCAGAGAAATTTAATATACAGTGCTAATACCTTTGCTTAAAAAGCTATTCTTGTAATTAATACCCTTGCCATAGAACTTTAATGTGCCTTTGATATCCTGAATTTTATGATGAATAGAGAAAGAGAACTAACATTTCTTTAAATGTGTATTATACTACTTTATGACATTGTTTAATCTCAGAGCCTCCTTTAAAACGTAGGCTTAAAAAAATCCCGGTTTTACAGGTTAAAAAGTAATTATCAGAGGAATCAATTACCTTGCCCATGACCGCACTACTAGTTATGCTTCAGAACTATAGGTTCAAACATTTAAGGCTTTGCTCTTGCCACTGGAGCACACTGCCTGTTTTTCACCTCCCTTTCCCTTTTACAGCAAACCAAGAAGAAAGTCATTTAAAACTGTGTCAGGCACTCAGGTGAGTTCTGTGTGCAAATCCTCCCACACAGCCCTGCAGATACCCTGATGAACTCCCCATCATGCCAAAGATTACACAAAAGTTCAATCACTAAATGGGAAAAAAAAAAAGCCATCGATTTTACAAATTTCCAAACAATTGCCCATGTAGCCTATGCAAAACTATGATAAAAGCTGGTATACAGAATGTGGCTAAAGTCAAGAGACCACATGGCCTCCATCCTGAATCTCTTCTCTGCTGGCCTTCAGATCCCACCATTAAACTCTGGTGTGAGATCTGCCACTATGATGTTGCCAAAGAACAAACCAGCGCACACCCACCAGTGCCAAAGGTGAATGAGGCAGACCTGAGAAGGTGCCATCTGTGCCCAGAGCCAGGGTTAAGCCAACCTGGGCTTTCTTCTTTAAAGGCAGAGATACCCCGGCCAAAGAGAAAAGATGGTCAGCCCTCCTCCCATAGGGTAGATCAAGGCTCTGGCTTCCTTGTCGTCTCAGTGGATCGAAGAGGAGGAGAATATAAGCATCTGAACTATGCATAAACACTGACCTTTAACAATGACCCTGCCCTCCAAGGAAAATGAGGTCCACTGAGCACCTCCGACAGTTTCTGGATTTGCCCTTCCTCCTTCCTTGGAGAAACACAGTGAGCAGGCAGAGGAATAGTCTGGGCATATAGGTGGAAGTCTTCTTCCCTATGAAGGCTGCTGAGGGGAGGAGCAGAGTCTTCTCTTCCCAGAAAAAGCATAAGTCAATGAATACTTATTGAGCACCTTCTGTGTATTCAGCCCTATGCCAGGTGTCATGGAAGAATCCAAAGGAAAGCTGAGCCTTACATGAAGAACAGGACACGCCATGTTAAGTGCCCATAAGGCAGAAGAAGGTGCATAGCACTGGGGGCAGACTGCACATAGTTCAACATTGCCCAGACCATGGGGTGCAGAAGGGTGAGGGAGGAAAAAAAAGGCAGGAAAGAGCCAAGAGCAGACACTCAAGGCCCTGTATGCCATGCGGAGGTCCACAGGCAGTGGTGGCCATGTAAGAATTTGAGGCTCCAGCTGAGCATCTTTCAAACCTGCCTTTCCCTGGTTTGCTTCTGCCTCACACTTTGAAAAGAGACATTTTTGTCCTGGTTGGTTGCTTCCTGTGACTGAGCCACATGAGGCTTGCAATTGGCCCCCTCTCTCATGGGACTTCCTGACAAAATGATCCACCTGCATTCTCTTTCATTTATCTCCCCTGGTGCCCAGAAATAATGGTGTGTTGTCAGGGAGTGTTTTTCCAGCCTGTTTGGAGGGAAGTTTCCCATCTGCCTAGAGCCCTCTGGGAACTCACTGATGCACCAACCTTCTGTTCTTATATAGAATTCCTACAGAGATTTCTTGTCAAGGTGATCCATAAAATCAAAACTTTGCCAGTGAAAAACAAAACAAAACCTCTACCAACAATAGCTGAGGCTGTGGGAGGAGTCACTTTCCAGTCTTAAGGTAGCTTCACCATGCAGAGGAAATTGACATTCTTGATTATTCTTTCCTTGTGAATTTCTTATCCCCCCTGCCGCCACAATGCCATGCACTCCTGCTCTCCTGCTTATCCAACCACATTTTGTAAATTCCCTTTGCTGCCTTCTCTTCTTCCAGCCCATTAACATCTCCCACAGCTCATCTTGGGTCCTCTTGATTCTTGCTGTACACACTATCCTTGGGCAAATGCTTCCATTCCTCGATCTTCAATCACCACCTATTCCCTCCAGCCTCAGAGTTCCTCAATTGTCCCTCACTGCCTGGAAATCTATATATCTGTAACTGAATGATCCACAAGTACCAAACATGCATTGCGTCCAAAAATCAACTTTATCAACTTATCTCCTGTACAGACTAGCTTCTTTTCCTGCACTTACCCAGTTACAATGGAAAGACACTAGTGACATCTTTAATGACTTCCCTCTCTCAAATACCCCCTACACATACATACAAACCACATATTAATATACCTACACATATTTCCCTGCACCCCCCAATTATCATACTGTTCCTGTGTTCCTCCCTCATTAACTCATGCCTCAACTATTTAAATCTGCTAAATACATTTCCTCTTTACTTCATCCTCCACCTCCCACCACAGTTGTCTTTCAAACACACAGATTTTATTACTTTCTTCTACACATTGCCTACAGGACAAAGCTCCTAAGCACAGCCACACTGCCTGGGTTATTGGGAAACTTTGAAGACACTGGTCACTCCCATTCTTCTGATGTTTTGCTCGTGCTCCCCGCTGTTCCCTATCTGCAAGCCTTCTCTTTAACCTTCACAGCCTAACCCAATGTTACCTCTTTTATGAAGCCTCCCTTAATTCCCTTTCCTATTTTTCAATTGATGTTTGTTTATAACTCTTTATAGATCCTAGCATAGTATATAAATAGTTTATCATTTGCATATTTATATTCCTCTCTCAATTGTGATCATCTAGATGAGGAAGATGTGTCTTTGGCCCCAGTACCCCTGATGCCTGCCACTGTATACCCAGGAAGAAGACTTGTTGAATGAATAAATATTATGATGAAACCATAAAAGCAAAAAAGATTAATGCAAACACGGGAGATCTATTACTTACCAAAGTGATTAGAATATCAGAATGGTATAGCAGAGTGGACTTTAAATTCTGGCTGTAACACTGACCAACTGTATGATGGCTGGGAGATTTCTTCCCTCTGAGCCTTGAATCTTCATCTGGAAAAAAAAAGAGATAAAAAGACCTCTTTGGTTTATTCTAAGGAATGGAAATGAGATATTATATATAAAATGCTCAGCATAGTAGCTAACACATAATCAGAACTCAATACATTATTTATACTACTGTTATTACTATTACATAAGAAGTTTAAGGAGGAGGATAGTAAGAGATAGTGTTAGGAAAAGAAGGTGAGTTCAACTTTATTTGCTAAACACACATTTATTTAGCACTAGTCAATGGAAGATATTAAATGCCAGATGAATACACCTCAATTTATAGAAAAAGGAGCAGATATAAACTCTCCCACCACTTCTATCAAGGTATGCTTTAACACCTGCATGAGTTTGCTAACTGAAATAGAGATGGAAAAATTAGAGCTGCCAGTGTAGGACATGAATGGCTAGACACAGAGTTGAGAACAGTTGATTCCCAAGGAGAAGCAGCATGCATGGTGATAAATAGGTTGATAGGAGAGACAGGAATTAAAGATGCCTCCAGAGATGGAGTTTTAGATCGCAGACTTACTAAGCATCCTGACACCAAGCACAGGTGTCCAACCAACCCAGGCTACCATGGGACAGAGTTTTGATGAGAGCTTGAAACTCAAGATATAAACTCGAGAGCAATGCTGATACCTTGGACAAGGATGAGTTCTCCTTACTTACCCATGTCTCAAATAACTTATGGTATAGTCCATGAAAACCACAGTAACCAGGAATCAAACTGAGCAACTTAAAACCAATGCCAAATCCAATTCTTGTTATCAGGATAGATGGAGGGAGAAAGTTTAATAAAACCCACCTTGAAAGGGAAAGGGTATGTGGGTTCATCCCACAGCCAGAGTGTTGATACCAACTAGAGTGGTGTGTTGCCATGACAGCAGTTGTCTAGTGACAAAAATTAATAATAAAAGAAGAGGGAAAAAGTGGGCAGGAGCAATAAATCAGGCCAAATATTCTGTTTTTTGCAAAGTTTCTCAATAGAGAGAGTGCTCTAGGGATGCATGTAATTTTTTAAAATCTCTCCCGCTCATAACCTTTTTCTTGGACAAAGAGACCTTTCAAAGAATTGTCCGATGCAAGGGATGGGAAAGGGAGACCAGGAATAGAATATCAGTGTTGTTCAGACAATTGATGCCAATGATCCAACATTCTGTGTTTCCCTGCAGAGTGATGCCAATGACCATCCAGTTCTCCATTCTGATTATGCTGCACTCGGCTCTGGTCCTCATCACCACAGCAGAGGATTATAAGTGTTTGCCCCTCATCCTCCGGAAAACTTGCTGTTGGATTAATGAGACTTATTTGGCCCGGAATGTCATCATCTTTGCATCTATCTTGATTAATTTCCTGGGTGCCATCTTAAATATCGTAAGCATCCCACATCCACCAACCTTCTGGTGTCTAGTGTGCAGTTGAGCATGAAGTTTATGGAGCCTGCAGCTTCCTGCATTACCCTTCCTTGGTACCAGTTACCTTTATGTGCCTGGTCTAGCCCCAAGCTTAGGGACAGATAACAAAGATGTGGCTATTGCCAAAACTGTGCATTTTACTGTTGGAAAATTGTCTATTTCCCAGTGGGATAGGTTATTTTCTCCAAAGGAGTTCCAAAAGCCCTTCAATTTCCATATTATCAGTGGCCAATTACATTGTAAATAAGAGTTACCATTTATCAAGTACCACTACCTACCTGCTATGTGCCATGCGCTGAAGGAGGACCTTTACATATTTTTCATATTTAATCCTCACATAAACCCCGTGAGGTAAGTTTCATTATCCCCACTTTATGGCTGAGGAAACTGAGGCTCAGAGACATGAAATAACTTGCTAATAAGTTCTGTCTGACTCCATGACCTTCGCCCTTCTAATATGCTAAATTGTATCTCTGGGAGTGGGAGTGGGGTGGGGGAAATGGAAATGAAATAGCTGCCATTCATTGAGCACCTACTATGTGCTACAGGTAGGTATTATTGTCCCCATTTAATGGATGAGGAAACTGCATTTCAGGAAAGCTGAGTATCTCGCCTATGACTTTCTAAGAGTTTGTATTTCACGTGACACATAGAACTCAGATGAATTTCCAACTGCCATGATATTTATCACTGTTTAATTTGCTGATCCACATTGTCATGGTTTCATTTTCTCTTGAGAATTGTACCATGGTAGCTATAGGTATTTTCTGTGCTTTTACAAGTAGTCTGTGTTGTCCATGACTCAGGCAGCTAGATTTTTCAGGTGATTTGTTTGGTTCCATGTCTTAAACTTGGCATGTTGAGAGAGGCTAGTTGAGGCATTGTCATGTGGTTGAATCCATCACTCTGTCCTTTGGGCCTGAGTGAGGGTCCCCAAGTGTTCAGGGACCTAAGCTATGGACTCCCACAATTGTTGGCCTGTGACTTAGAGGGCTAGACTGCCTGAAATCACTGTCCAATTTGGCCCAGTAATTACTTAAGTTATGTGGTTGTCCTTCTAGTGAAGGCTCTATGGATAAAGGAAAAGAGGAAAAGGAAAATTATCATCTAATTTAGTTCATTATCTAATGAATATTTTATAGATTATGATAACTGAAATGGAAGTACATGGGATCAATTGATCACAGGCTGCAGAGAAGTAGCCAGGACCTCAAATTAAGTCTTGATAAAAAATTAGATATTTCAGGGGTGCAGAATTTGTAAGTAAGCCCAATGACTCTAGGTCAGGGTTACCTCTGGGGCCAAGTGCCTCAGTGGGTAGTGTGGTAAGAAGATCAGAGGCTTTGGAGTCAGATAGACCTGTGTTCAAATCTCAGATCCACCAGTCACCAGCTCTGTGACCCTGGACAAGTTACTTTACTTCTCAGAGTTTCATATTTTTCAATTGTAAAATGGGGATTAAAAACAGCAGCTACATCACAAGGTGGTTGTGAGGCTTTTTTGTACAAAGTGTCTGGCACAGAGGAGGCATTTGGCCAATGGTAGTTACTCTTTTCCTAATACCACAAAATCTCCTGCAGCAACTTCTGTCCTAGGAAATGCCCATCACCCCAGTGCTAAGAATCTTTCTGGCAAATGTACCCCTTCAGATTCTTCAAGTCCTCCCAGCTGTTGATCTGGAGGACAGGCTATGAGTTTACCCGAGACCTCTTCTCCTGCCATCTGGCTTTCTCTTCTGAGCTCCACAAGCACACTCCAGTGACCCCAAATGATGGGGCCAACAGAGCAGTCTAAACTTAGTTTCATGACTGGCTTACGGAAGCTGTTTCTGAGCAAGCACTTGTTTTTTAAATACAAGAAATCAAAGCTGGCACTTTGGCACTTCCATTCTGACTTCAAGTCCCCTCTAAGGTTCAGTCTACCTGTGCTGAAGCACGGCCACTGATAGCACACTGCTCCATTTCCAGCACTCACACTGACTTTGTTGTTCCTGTTTTTGTTTTTGTTGTTCTTTTTTTTAATCCGCAGCTGTGGTGTGATTTTGACAAGTCGATACCCTTGAAGAACCTGACTTTCAATTCCTCAGCTGTGTTTACAGATATCTGCTCCTACCCAGAGGTATTTATTTACGAGCTCCCGTTGGTGAGAGTTGGACATAGATATATCTCTACCAGCTCTAAATAAACAAGACTGGCTGAAGGGCCATAGAAAGTACTTAAGAGGCCTGTTTTCCTTCTTCTGCCTCTTCTTCTTTCCTTTTTCTTCTTCCCCTTTTCTGCGTTTCCTTCTCCCCTTATATTTTCTGTTTCCCAGTCCTCTTTCCTGCTCCCTCCTCTGCCTCTTTTCCATCTTTACACCTTCCTCATTTCTTTCTCCCTCTTTCTCCTCCTTTTCTTCCTTTTCACCTTTCCTTCTATCCGTTTTCCATTTGCCCTTATCTCTTCCTTCTCTATGCATTTCTCCTAGCTTATTTGTAAAATCCTGTAGCAGAATGCACTGTTATCTCCATTAGCAGGCAGAGTTCTTTCTCAAACAGTGTTTGCTGCATTAAGGAAAGAGGTGGGGAGGGAGGGAATGAAGGAGTGAAGGAAAGAAGGAAGGAAGGAAGGAAGGAAGGAAGGAAGGAAGGAAGGAAGGAAGGAAGGAAGGAAGGAAGGGAAGGAAGGAAGGGGAAGGAAGGAGGGAAGGAAGGAAGGGGAAGGAAGGAGAAGGAAGGAGAAGGAAGGAAGGAAGGAAGGAAGGAAGGAAGGAAGGAAGGAAGGAAGGAAGGAGAAGGAAGGAAGGAAGGAGAAGGGAGGAAGGAAGGAAGGAAGGAAGGAAGGAAGGAAGGAAGGAAGGAAGGAAGGAAAGAAAGAGGGAAGGAGAGAAGGAAGGAAGGGGAAGGAAGGAAGGCGAGGGAAGGAAAGAAGGAAGGGGAAGGAAGGAGAGGGAAGGGAGAAGGAAGGGGAAGGAAGGAGAGGGAAGGGAGAAGGAAGGAAGGGGAAGGAAGGAAGGGGAAGGAAGGAATGAAGGAATGGGAAGGGAGGAAGGAAGGAAGGAAGGGGGAAGGAAGAGGAAGGAAGGAGGAAGGAAAGAAGGGAGGGAATTACAAAGGCAGAAAATTACAACTAAACTTAAATGGTACAGAGAGTGCCAGAAGCACCATGTAGTCTGGAGGCATCCCAACAGGCCACCTATGATCATAATGTGTGTGTGTTACTCTACGTTGACCACAGAGCCAGTGGTCTGTTTCTGGGCCTTGGGGTCAGCCTATGGGGTCTGTTATTCACAACCCAGACCTTCACATATTAGGGTAGACATTCTGGGTCATAAAGTAGAACAGCTAAGATGTCCCAGCAGACCCCAGCCAACCCCATACCTAGGACTCTGGGTAGATTCTTGTTCTCTGAGAGGTTGCCACACTCAGAAGCCCCTCCAACATATGAATGGAGAAAAGGCTCCCTGTAGTCTCTTCTAGGTCTAAGAATTGGTCCCAGAAACATTCCAACAAGGAGACCAAGCTTCCTCTCCCTCCATCCATTTGCATAGAGCACCTGCTTGATATGCATAACATCATCAAATCCTTCAGATGTCTGGGATAGAGGCTATTACTGTCTCCATGTTATAGATAATAAAACTAGAGCTCAGAAAGCAGCTTGCTCAGTGCTGCTTAGGGCCACACTTGCCTGATCTTATTTCTTCCTCACTTCTTTCCTTCCCTTCTTCTTTCTGTCCTTCCTTCCTTCTCTTTTTAAGTCTATTATCAAGCCTTGGTACTATAATTTGAACCATATCTACCTTATTCTTTATCTGGCCTAGTCCCTAGAGGAGAAACTAGACTCTACTAAGGATATGCAGGACAGGATGGGACTTAGTCCCGTTTAGGGGCTACATTGGCCAGACCATGTGCCCTGGGACTTCCTTCCACCTAGGAATGAGTGGAGCCCCAGCTTAGTGTACTCTGTGGGACAACGGCTCCCTGAGAAATTCTTGGTTTAAGGGGCTTAGGAAACATCTCAACTTTTGGACAGAGTAAGTGGCCCGGAATTGGAGAGTCAGAGCTAGGCAAAAGCTGTATTTCATTTCCAATTAAGCTCCCTCACTTGCTAGCAGTGGAACCTTGAATCAGTTCTTACTCTCTCTGAACCTCAGTTTCCTCATCTGTAAAATGGGAAAATTTATACCTTCTTTACATGACTACCGTGGAGTTAAACAATATGTTCTCATGGTGGCTGCCTAGATGGGTTAGCAAATATTTAGCTCCTCACATGGCATCTGACATGAAGCAGCTATTTATCTGTGCCCACACATCACTTTGAATTAATATTGTATACCCTTGACCCAACACCTGAACCCCCAAACACAAGACTACAGCACTCAGAGATTAGCCAAATCCTAAGAAAGTGGTGGGTAAGATTTTTGATCACACAGCTTTATTTCAGTGCCTCAGTTTCCTTATCTGTAAAATGGGGATAAAAGTAGGGTCTTCCTTATTGGGTGATTATGATAATTAAGTGAATTAATCCATTTAAAGTATTCAGAAGCCATACCTGGCACAAAGTATCTGCTCATTAAATGTCAGCTATGATTTATTTATCATTTTCAGCAAAAAGGCTTTGAGCATGTAATGCCAATGTATGTTATCATCAAACAAACACCTGTACATACCTGAACAACCGTGTGTAACATACTAGTGTATGTTATGAAAAACACTCAAAAATAGAAATGTTTAGAAGTGAGATAAAATGAATATGGATTGATGTTACCATTTTCTCCACAATGAAAGGGTCATCTTATTCAGGAGGTCAGCAAACTATGGCCACAGGCCAAATTCACCAGCTGCAACAACCACCTGATCTGACCCACCGTTTGCCATTCTGATACATGTATGTATGTGTGTGTGTGTGTATATGTGTGCATGTGTATGTGTGTGCACACGCTTCACTGACTAGGCATTGCCAAACTAAAATGGATTAGATATTCAGACCTTCTGAAAGACTTAATCCAACTCCCCAGCACTCACATACTCACAAGTATGTGTCCCCAAGCAAACCACTTCATCTTTGTGAGCCTTGGTTTCTTCAAATGTATACCTGACATTTCTGCCTCACCCTATGAGAAATAATATCCAGTCCAAAAACATGTTATCAAACAGGATGATGTAATATAAAAAATGAGGCTTTTACAATGTATGATATAAAGTATAATTTAGTTCTAAATTCAAAGCTTGTCAGATGCTAAAAAAAGAGCGAAGACGCTGGGAATGAAAGTGAAGAAAGCTATATTCCAGTCATGGTTGGAGAGTAGTCGAGGAGAAAGAAAGGCACAGGATTGTGAAATGAATGCAAATCACATGCACAAACCCAGAGTGTCATTATCTCAAACACCTGGATGTGGTTCTCAGGAGACTCAGTAGGAAGACCCTAATTTTAGAATCACGCCCCTTTATTATATGCTCTGGCACATCTGAATAAACAGTTCACTGTATCTGCAAGAGCAGAGCTTTCTATGGTTTTAAAGGGTCCTAAAGAGCCCATTTTTCCATAGAGATGTGATCGTCTGTGTCTTGGCATGCTGGCATTTCCTTCCCTTTCTTTTCCATTTATTCAGGTCCTGCCCAGCCTTCAAGCCTCCCTTTTTCCATAATGTGGTTTGGCTGGCCCAACTCCTTCAGCACTCTCCTTCCTGCCATCTCACATACCCTTATGGTGTCATCTTAGCACTCACACTCCATCCTTCCTACCGTTGATTTATTTATCTAGGACATCCTTTCCATCCTCTCAAATTTATTGACTTAAGGAGTGAAGATAATATTGTAAAGCTATTCAATATTGACCGAAGGGCCCAGCAGGACAGGCCCCACAATGTGTGTTTTAAAATATTTAAAGAGAAAGGAAGCATTCTTCCAATAGACTAACAGGAACAAGATTTACCTTTCCATCTGAAATAACTAAAAACAAACAAAATATATGAAACAATAGTTTTCAAGGCACTAGGCATCAGTCAGTGAAGGACAATAATCCTGAAAGACAGGAAGCAAGAGATTGCCTGAGCTTTATTATTGCTTTAAGAGAGTTTTTAGACTATGGCTCAGGAAGAGGAAACTAAGGTGGACTCCCTGATTTCAGAATACTAAGCTGAGAGTCCCGGGAGACCGAGGTGGCTAGAGTCTGCAGAACACACTACTCTAGGGAGTTGCATAGAGAGAAAAACCTAGAGATCTGAAAAGGGTTCAATCAGTGCATGCATGTGAGGAAACTGACATGGCAAAAGAACCATCTGGAAGGATCAGTGCCTGGAACTCACACAGAGCTGAGAATAATTTTGTTCCCACCAGTCAGACTGAAAAAGATTCTTGGGGTACTAGGTTAGAGTATTCAGAAAAGTCTTGCTTCAGTAGAGTAAAATAATTGTTGCTACATCATATGCTTCTCTGATTCTTCCTTTAAAATCTTAAAAGTTAGATCCAAAGAGATCAAACCTTTTAAAATAATTTAATATGTGTCCTAGAATAAATTTCAAGAATATTCATAGGAATACAAAAATAGCTAGGATTTAACAAGGTAAATACACAATGTCTGGCACCCAATCAAAGATTACCAGGCATCAAAAGGAGAAGGAAAATATGACTGATAACGAGGGGAAAAATGTCAACCAAAAAAGACCAATTCAGATTTGACTGTGTATATTTGAATTAGCATTTTTTTTTTTTTTTTTTTTTTTTTTTTGACACAGAGTCTCACTCTGTTGCTCAGGCGGGAATGCAGTGGTACAACCCTGGCTCACTACAACCTCCACTTCCCAGGTTCAAGCAATTCTTGTGCCTCAGCCTCCCAAGTATCTGGGACTACAGGCATGCACCAACATACTGAACTAAGCTTTTTATTGTCATTATTTTTAGTACAGATGTGGTTTTTCCATGTTGGCCAGTCTGGTTTCAAACTCCTGGCCACAAGTGACCCACCTGCCTGGGCCTCCCAAAGTGCTGGGACTATAGGCATGAGCCACTGCACCCAGCCAAGCAAATAAATATTTATGATAGACTGTATTTATGATAGACAAAATTAGATAGTGCAGAAGAAAAAAATAGCGAAACTGATAACATAGCAATATAAAGTATCCAAAATGAAATACAAAAATTAAAATAAAAGCAGTACTGGGGACAACTTCAAGCAGCATACTGTATGTATAATTGGAGTCCTAGCTCCTAACTTAATAGAAAGACTAAGAGAAAGACAAGGAGATTGAAAACCTATTTAAAGAAATACTGGCATGAATTTTTCCACATTTGATGAAAATCATACATCCACAGGTCCAAAACCTCAATATAAACACACACAGGCACATGAAGGCACATCATAATCAAATTACTCAAACCATAATAAAGACAAAATCATAAAATGGGTAGGGGGAACATATTGCATAGTAAAAGACAATTATATGAATGACAGAAGATTTTTCAAAAATACAGCCTTGGAAAACCAGCATCTTGAATGAACCAAAGGACCATTAAGAGTGTACCGGAGCACAAACCACATACAAAATTTTCTTTTCTCCTACTTAACACAACCCAGTGAACACCCTGGAAAGTCAGACCAGCTATCTTCCCAGCACCTTGTGGTCGTCCCCAGGTTTATGATACCCTCCTTGCTCTACTTTCTGGAGAGTCCAGGCTGGTCTCAGAAGAAGCAAAGCAGCTTCTGTCATTTGCCTGGATACACTTCACTGTGCTATTTATACCAAGAGCTACAATTGCTAAGAATCAGATTTTGTGTAAAGCAATAAGTCCAGATGATTTCTTTGAATCACAGTGACTTTTAAAAATTGTCTGTTTGATTTCTTTCCTTCTTGTCCCATGAGTTCAAGATGTTATGGGATTTGGGCAGCAACCAGATAGCTTCAGGGAATCCAGTTTGTCTGACTTGTGTGGGTAGATGCTCAATTCCTTCGTCAGTTATCATTGTGCAAAATAATTCTTCTTCCTCCTAAGAGTAAATTGTGCATATATTGCCAAGGCAATTTATGGTGCATTGACAATGTCCTTCCAGCCTGGCACAATTTTTGGTGCATAGTGGGTTCTCAGTCAACAATTGTGGAATAATGCATGATTTAGTTTGTAAACTGTTTTATGGAAACAGGTTCAGTTGTTGCTACCCTTAATACCTTGTCAAATCATGAGATTCCAATTTTTTCAGTACAGACATTGAAGAAATTGATTTCCCAAGCCAGAATATCTGAGAGAGGAAAACTTTGTGTATTCAGAAGAAGAAAAGTGTTACATACACTTCCTCTCTTCTGTAAAGTGGACCCAAGAATAATACCTGTCCTTGAGTCATTTAAGGAATTAAATGAGATGAAACACATAAAGTCATTCAACATCATTCACAGAATACATGCCCAATAAATATTTAGGCTTAATTATTAGATCTACTTTCCACCAACTTAATTGCTGATTTACAGACATCCCCAACCCAGCTGGTCCCTCCACCCATCTTACCTGGAGTTCATCTAAGATGAATCTGGTGTCTTTCACACCTCCACATCTGTAGGGGTTTTTGTCTTCTCCTGTCCACATTTTATTTTACCTACTGAAATGCCTTTGACTTCTTTTTCCTAACCAATTTTTTTAACAGTAAAAACTGAGGTATCATTATATCCTTTCCCAAGGCAAAGGTGACACACTTACAATGCATAGCTTGTCTGCTTCCTTTATCAGAGATTGCTGGGAACTTTGCTCACTACCTAACATTTCTCATACAAAACTTGGCATTATTATTTTTTGTCATTAAAAGGTCTAGGAGAAAACAGAGAACCCCAGGCAGAGTCCTCTGGAGTACAGGGATTTACCCCGAAACACTGCATTCAACCTACTGCTTCATTTGATATTGCACATTAGAATAAAACTAAAGGACATTACAAAAGGAAATAATCCACTCAAAAGCCATGTCATGTCTGTGTACACATATTTTGCATTCTTGTAATCATAGTGTATATACAATTTTACACCCTGCTTTCCAGTTTAAAATTATTTTGAAGACTTTTTGTTGTCATTTAAGTGCTCCTCTGAAAACTCTTGTATATAGAGCTCTTTATTCTTCGGGCACATGTTTCTTCACTACTGTCTTCTAGTTCTCCTCCACACATCCCCAACAATGCCTAATCAATATTCTTATTTCTCTTCTTCCACAGTCCTTCAAACATGGTAGGCTCTCAATGTTAGTCTCTGTGTCTTCTGTCTTTACTTGTATTCTGCTTGAATAATTTCTTCCACACCTGTAAGTTCAGCTGAATGATGCTAAATGTGTGTCTCCAGACCCCATCTGCCTTCTGAATCTCAGCCTCATTTATGTCATCGCTCACTGAACATCCTTCCTGAATCACCCCTTCTATACCTAAAGCTTGATAGGCCTAAAAAAGAACTCACTGCCTTTTCCCCATGCTTTATCTTAAGTTTTTTCTTACTTAATGGATTAATACAAAGTGGAAATCTTAGTGCTATCTCTGACTCCTCTCTATTTCTTACCTCCCCATAAAACTAGACAATGTTATCCAATTTTTATATCTTGCTAAGTTTATTGGGTAGATCTGCCAAGACCTTGTCTTTAAGTCTCAGCTTTTCTCCATTAATCCTGATACTTCGTACATTCTTCCCTACCACAATTTATTTCTTAGGCATTGACCTAATGAATCTATTACAAGTATGAAACTCATCTGTGATTCCTTATGGACTGCAGAATAAAGTACAGATTTCCATGCAAGAGGATTTTTTTACAGCGTGGTTTTGCCCCTTAACTCTGTCCTGCTACACCTATGAGCCCCTTATACCCAGGATCCATTTAAGGGAGAGTTTAGGAGCTGTGGGCCTTCTAAGTTCCCAGAGTAATATGACACAAAAATTGCTTGTTTTTTGACAGAGACTAAGTAATTGCATTGAGCCCAGTTTCTTCCCAAGTTACAGGACACGTACAATTTATGGGTCCAGACACAGCAAAAGAGAAATGTTTTCCCAAAGCTTTTACAAAGCCATAATACTTCTGTAGCTTCCTGTTGTTCTCCCATTTCCTGGTCCCACCCTGACTATTCACTCAAGGTATAAAATGCACAGAGGAGATTCCTCTGATGTTGTTCAGGGGCCTCATTCTGTTTGATGTCCCATGGTTTATATCACCTCCAAAAGATTCACCTTTATACTTTCAAGTAAAAAGTTACCTAAACCATACAAGGCAGTGGGTGATTCCTTTCAATGGAATGGGGGATGGGGGTAAAGAAGGCGAGTGCATACTGCCACAACTGATTGAGGCAACAAAACGAGAAGGACCCATCAACACATTGTGCAAATGTACAATTATATTTGCCTATTATATCTTCAGCAGCCTTGTTAGAGAAAGGAGGAGGGCAACACATTCAAATCTTTTCTTCTGCTTGTGTTACTAGTTCTCTTTATGAGTAGTTGTATGATTCTCTAATAAGACCCAAGGAATTAATCCTCCTGACACCTTGTTCCTTTACACTTTTGCATTAATGCTATTCTGTCTTCCTAGAATGCCCATCCCTTTCCATTTTCCACTGTGTGAAATCCTCTCTGTCCTTCAAGGTCCAGTTCAAACTCATGGCCCCCGTACAGCCTTCTTCAGACATGCCTGCAAAATGCAGAACGCTTTGTCCTTCCTCTATACCCACATTGCATTTGGTCACATTGCTGGCAAAGCACTTTCCACCATGATTATTGCTGGTGTTTTTATGTCTGCTTTACATTTTAGACCACAACTTCCTTTAGGCCTGGGCCATCTTACTCTCCTTTGAATTTCCAGTGCCTGGCACCATGTCTTGATCGTAATAGGCACACAATAAATGCTTATTACATTTTATAAATTAACTGTTGTGACCACATAAGTTTTTGTTCCAAGGACACAATCATTTCAATGCCTTTTTATCCAATAAATGATTTATAATTTGCAAAAAGCCATGCACCACCCCTTGTTGTGATACAGGCAACAATGAAATGGGACCCCTCAGATCTAGTCCTCTTTCTTTGGCCTTTGTCAGACTGGAGGGGCTTAGAGTTTCCCTGAGCTCTGGAGAATAAACTTCTTATTGCCCAGTCACTTCACACACAGCTTCCTACACAGAGGCATCAAAATGAATTACCTAAAAATCTTCCCCAAGATCTTAAAGAACAGCTGAAGAAAGCCTATCATCCCATTTGAGACCAGAAAATAATTGGATTTCTTGGAAAAGGAAAAGACAGAAGTAAAGGAGACACTAGACACTAGGCTCCTAAGGGCAAGGAAATGCCTTTTTCACTCATGAGTCCACCCCATGTACCACAAAGGTATGGAGCCTTTGCCCTCAGAGAGAACGCAATCAGGACACTCTCCACACCTGTCGATGTCAACATTTGTTGAAAGGATGCATAAATTAACCAGCTAGGCTTAGAAATCTGTAAATAATCTTCAGTAATTACTTAGACATTTTTGGAAATTCTTACCCACCACCCCTGCCCATACAAAAATTGTCTCTCTATGTAATAGAAAAGACAAGTTGTTACAAACAACCATGTATAACAAGACGAAAAGGAATTTTAGAAATTATCAAGTCCAATATTTTAACTAGAGTCCCATTTATGTGAGTTGGTTATATCCTGGTGACCTAGATGCCACTTTATAGCCAAGAGATCTTGGACAATTTACTTAAGCTCTATGAACCTCGGTTTCTTAACCTATAAAATAGGAATTATGACTCCCATCTTGACCAGTTACTTTGAATGTTACAAATGAAAAGTATATAGAGATCACAATATTGCCACAAAATGGGCCTTTGATAATGCAAGTTTTATTCTTTTTGTTCCCAATAGTCAGAGTCTGAATCCACCATCCAGAATGATATATTAGGATACTTCTCTAAGGGAAGAAATAGGCTGGGGAGCTTCCCATAAAAGGCTGAAATCTGGTGGGGTAGACTGACATCTAAGGACTACTCTAATATTCCAGCTCTTGGCTAATTCCAAATTTGCAATTTGAGCAGTTACTTCTAATACAGGGTGATAGGTATTATACTGGTCTATGCAGGGTGCTATGGAGAAATGAAGCAAGATCCAAAAGTACCTGGAGATATTGAGGAAGGCTTCTCAGAGGAAAGAACACCTAAGCTGACATTTGCCAGAGGAATAAGCCCTAGGCATATGGATGAGAGTCAAGCAACAGGGCCCTGGGACGTGGGAGAAGGGTTTAGAGGGTGAAAGGAAATCGGATATATGATGGCCTTGTGAGCTTTGCTATTGAGAAAGGAGAATATAATTTGAGATCGTGGAGAGCTATGAAAGAATTTCAAGTTGAGATGTGGCACGATCAGATCTGTGCTTTAGAAATACTGAGTAGAGAACGATATAGGTGTGGGGTGGGGACTGGGGCTAACTGCAGGCAGAGCTGCCAGAAAACTATTCTAGAGCTGTTGGTGAGAACTAAGACAGAAACAGTGTGGAAGAAGGCTGGCTGAAGGGGAGGTCTGAAAGAAGAATCAGCCGGGCACAGTGGCTTATGCCTGTAAACCCAGCACTTTGGGAGGTCGAGGTGGATCATCTGAGGTCAGGAGTTCAAGACCAGCCTGGCCAACATGGTGAAACCCCGTCTCTACTAAAAATAGAAAAATTAGCCAGATATGGTGGCACATGCCTGTAATCCCAGCCACTGGGGAAGCTGAGGTAGGAGAATTGCTTGAACCTGGGAGGAGGAGGTTGCAGTGAACCGAGATCATACCACTGCACTCCAGCGTGGGCGGCAGAATGAGGCCCCATCTCAAAAAAAAAAAAAAAAAAAAAAAGTAGAATCTACCAAGGTAGGATGGCCTGTGTGGGGAAGAAGAAGGCAACGAAGATGAAACCAAAGTTATTGGCTTGGGAAATGCTGTGAATAATGATGCCATAAAGTAGGGCTTGGCAGTAGGCAAATGAAGAGTTTGATTGATTTGGGACCTGTTGAATTACAGGAGGCCTTGAGACCTCCAAATGGAAACTCTCTGCAAATGTGTGTAAGACCTACCAGCGTCCATGGCTAGGAGAGGGAACTGCTGCCCCCATTGAATCTGACCACCTGCGTTCTCTGTTTCCAGTACTTTGTCTTCACGGGGGTGTTGGCCATGGTGACCTGTGCAGTTTTCCTCCGTCTAAACTCCGTCCTGAAGCTGGCAGTGCTGCTGATCATGATCGCCATCTATGCCCTGCTCACTGAGACCATCTACGCAGGCCTCTTTCTGCGTTATGATAACCTCAACCACAGTGGAGAGTAAGTGCCCGCCCATTGTGAGTCCAAAGTGTGCTCAACTTTCTGCGGGAAGTGGAATCGTTGGGAAAATGATACCCGCCACATTATTGAAACTTAAACTGATTGGATATTGACTTACATCTCAAATCAGGCATTCTGTAGTTTACAAGTCCAAGCAAAAATCCTGACTTTTCAGTGGTATCATTTATGTGAATTACAGATTAATTAATCAAAGTTTGGACTAAATAGTAGCTCAGGTCTCCTCCAAGTCTGATAATTTGTGATATCTTCAAATGTAGTGGCTTCAATACTTGCAGGATCTATTTATAATTTGGCTGTAGCAATCTTTATAATAGTAGCCACTGTGTATTAAGCCCTCATGCTCTCTCAGGATCGTACAGTTGGTCCTGCATATCCACAGCATTGTGGATTCAAATAACTTCAGATTGAAAATATTAAAAATTACAAACAAAAACAATACAGTATAACACCTATTTACATAGCATTTACATTGTATTAGGTTTTATAAGTAATCTAAGGATGATTTAAAGCATAGGGGAGGATATGTAAAGGTCATATGCAAATATTATACCATTTTACATAAGGGATGTCAGCATGCATGGATTTTGGTATCCACAGGGCTGATGCCGAGAGACAAATGTATTACTGTTGAAATATAGAAAAGTCCAAAAAAGAATATCTTACCCAGACTCCTTAGAGAAAAACAGCCCAAGGCAAGGCTAATGATACCCTAAGACAGTGAAAGTGAGGGAAAAGAGAAGTGAGGAAGAAAAGGATGAGAGGCAAATGCAAGTTACCACTACATTTTGCTGGCAACATGGGCTGTGAAGAGATTCAGCTGGTGCCTTGGAAAATCCACTCGCAGAACCATTTGAAATGTCTCTGGGCAGGCTCTAAGGTGGGAAAAAGTGTCTCAGGACAGAGGAAGGCAGAAGAATATGTCTGCTGGCTCCTTCCCTCTCTCTCCCATTGGCAAGAGTTCCCTTTTTGCATGCACCTTCTGGTGACATCACTTGGCCCCTTTCACAGCCACTGGGGTAAACAGACCCCACACAAGAAGTGATGGAAGGAACCAGTCCAGGCTGATTGGTCTCTGGTATTAGAAGCACACAGGACTAGCTGAGGCCAGAATAAGTGGCCAACAGTCAAAGGAAAAGAATAAGGTCAAGATAATCCAAGAAGGCTAAGAAAATATGCCCAGAACTAATAATATGAATGTCCATGAACCAACCCTTGGAAGTAAACAATGCTAACAATTAGTCATATTTTCTTATGCATTTTTAAAAGGATAATGTGTTTCAGATGTTGAAATTCCTTTCTCTAGTATTATTCTCCTGTCTCCTCAAATCCAACTTCTAATATGCTTAATATATATCCTTCCCATCCATGTTATATATATAATATATATACACACATATATACACACACATATATATACATATAGCTAGGGCTGTATCTATAAATTATTTATAATATTTTGTTGTGATATAGTATTATCTTTCTAGATCCATCTAGGTTGATATATACGGACTTCATTTTAGTTGTTGTCTGTGCGTATGAAATAATACAAACATATCAAAATATGTTTATCCTTTGACCTATTAATAGAGACATTTAGGTTGTTACCAGTTTTCCCTATTATAAAAAATGCTTTAATTACCATAATTGATCGTATCTTCTGGGGTGTAGATATAAAAGCACGCTTGTTGGATTTTAGGGTATCTGTATTTTCCACTTTTTAAAATGTTGCCAAATTGCTTTTCAATGTGACTGACACGATTTTCCTCTTATAAGCAGTGGTCCTGTTGCTCTCATTCCCACCCATACTGTTAGATTTTTTAAATACTTGTTAGGTTGAGTGTGCATTTTATTGCACTGTTTGCATTTGTGCTTCTCTCATTATGCATAAGCTTGTGCATCTTTTGTTTGTTTATTGGCTATTTGGGTTTTATTTTATGTGAATTGCCAGCTCATATCCTTTACTCAGTTTTCTATTGGGTTATTCATCATTTTCTTGTTGAATTTGTAAGAGTTATTTTTGTTTTTAATTAACAAATAATTGTATACATTTATGGTATAAACATGATTTTTTGATCTATGCATATGTGATAGAATGGCTACATCAAGCTAATTAACATATGCATTATTTCACATGCTTTTTGCATGTGTGGTGACAGCACAGAAGATCTACTGTCTTAGCAATTTTCAAGTATACAATACATTGCTATTAACTATAGTTGCCATGTTTTACAACAGAGCTCTTGAATTTATTTCTCCTATCTAAAATTTTGTATCCTTTGACTAAAATCTCCTCAATTTCATGACACACACACCCCTCAAGTCTCTGGTAACCATAATTTTTCTATCTGCTTCTATGAGTTCAAAATTCTTAGACTCCACATATAAGTGATAACATGCAATTTTGTCAACAATACTAGGCCTACCAGTAGTGACCCCGTGCTCAATTTGCTCATAGGTAAAGTGAAATATACATCATCTGTCTGTATTAGTCAGCTCAGGCGGCCAATAACCAAAATACCACAGACTAGTATAAATACCAGATCTTTATTTCTCACAGTTCTGGAGGCTGGGAAGTCCCAGACCCAGATTCTAGCCTGGCTTATTTCATTAACATAATGTCATCCAGTTTCATCCATGTGGTAGCAAGTGGCAGGGTTTCCTTCTGTTTTAATGCTAAATAGTATTCCATTGTGTTCATATACCACATTTTCATTATCCATTTATCCACTGAAGAATAGTTTCAGATTGCTCTCTCATGTTCATTGCAGCATTATTCACAAAAGCCAGAATATAAGAGTTCTTTATCAACTTTAGATACTAATGTCTAATTTACATGTGTATCAAGCATTTTATGTGCTTTATTTAATCTTCAGAGTAACATTTTGAAGAACAAAGGCTAAGAGAAGTTAGCAATTACCCAGGTTCACATGGCCAGTAAATAAGAGATCTGTATTCAAACTTACACTCTCTTTGGCAAAATCATCTTTGGCCATTCCTCATTTTCTAATCCGTGTACATAAGTTTTTATTACTGCATTTACCTCACTGTGTTGAAGTAATTAATTTTCATGTCTTTCTCTTCCATTAAAATAGGAAATTTTGAAGACAAGGACCATTACTCATGTTCATATAGTAAGCACTTAGGGTTATCTGGCAAGGTGTCCAATTAAATATTTGTAGAATGAAATATTAAATGATTGAGTGACTGAAAGGAGCATTAACTCATTTGGAATCGTATTACATCATTGATTCACAGTAAGCCAACTATCATTCACAACCCTTAGAATTTTTTCTCATTATTGCCCTTATAATATGTGCTCCTCAACCTATAAGCACAATTTCTTTTGGATTTGTGTCATACTTCACATTTAATGTGTTTTTTTTCTATTTGCCCAGGTAGAAAATGTGTTTTTTTTCTATTTGCCCAAGTAGAAAATGCTTGTTCCAAAGCATTTAGTGTTTTTGTCTTCTCATAGTCTTTATTAGGTATGTATTCCAACTGATCATCAGAAGATACTATTTCCACACTACCTATGCCTTGTTGACTTCTTAAAACATAGGCAAAATACTGGAATGCATTAATGCATCGTAATTCAGGTTAGAATTGAGTTCTGGCACCCGTTTCTACTCATCAGTGGGCATGTTTTTAATTCAGGGAGGCAATAAAATAGACTTAATAAGAGCATCAGTTTTGCTGGTTCTAGCAGCACCTTGTAGGTGATGTGCTGGGAGGGAGTCTCCCTCACAAACCCACCCTCCTTTTAGTCTAAAGTTTGGAAGAGACAATGACAGTGAAGTGGCCACATTGTCTAGGGTAGATACCCAAGGTTCATCATCTCATGCCAGGAAAATTTAGGATATGGACACACATGAGGAGTTTAGGAGTGGAGATTTAATAGGCAAAAGAAAGAGAAAGGAAAACAGCTCTCTCTATTGAGAGAGAGGAGACTTCTGAGAGGAAAGACTGGTCGGGGCAGATGCATCAGATTTTATAGTCAGATTTGAGGAGATAGTGTCTGATTTACACAGGGTTCACAGATTGATTCAATCAAGTATGATGTCATATCATGTGGCGAAAGCTGACTCCTCCACCCTAACCTTATTATGAAAATGGGCTTGCCAGTTGACTGGCGCCATCTTGTCTGCTCCTTACTGTACACGTGGCTGACAAAGAGAAGGGAAGATGGAGCCACCATCTTGAACATGATTGGCACAATGTCAGTACCTATGTCTGCAGCTTGATTTTACAGGCTTTCCTTTGTTAGAAAGGAAAATAATTTGGGGCTGCTTTTCATTAAAAGGAAAACCTTACTGAGGACTTTCATGCCCTCACTATCTGCCTTAGTAATTTCTTCTTAACTCCTGTATCATTCCTCCCTCTGGATTGGTAACCCTAACTGCTGTTAGGGGTGTTGGACGACAACGCTTTCTGGCTACTTCCTGCTGAAAAGGGCGTTGTGTGAAGAACAGCAGCTAGGGCTCCTGCTGGGGTCAATCTAAGGGTCCTTGAAAGAAAGGCACATTCATGCATGGTTCTGTCTGCAGCACCATTTGGAGTTTGATTACTGTCAGCCATTCTGATGGGTTGTAACACTGGTTTACCTCCACCAGCCGTTGCTGAAATGTTAATATAGAAGTAACATTCCTTTTAGGATAAGTGGCATTGGATTTGGGTGGCTAGAGTCACTTTAGTGTTAACCTTGGTTAAATCTTTCCTGCAATTATTAATCCTTTCATGACTACCACAGGCCATCTAAGACACACTTAAACTTTCCAACTTGTCCTAAACAAGTATTTTTTAAACAACAAACTATTCTTTTTAGCACAAGTATTACCTTCCTTATAACCCTTTAACGACTTCCACGAACCATCTATGACATGTTTAAACCTTCTGACTTGTCCTAAACATCCTTCTTTTAAACAACCAACTATTGTCTTTAGAACAAGTATTTATCATCCAAGATCCTTTCTTTACATAAAATCTCTTTCCTTTATAACCTTCTTTGCATAGCCAGGGTGTGACATATTACCAAACCCAACAAGGAGTTCTAGTAGACTCAGTGATAGTAAAATTTTCATGTTTCCTTTCTGTTGGTAACATTATCCCTGCTATAAGGATAATAATTAAGCAAAATACTACAGCAATGGAAAATCTCTGATATTCCAGTTAGAAGTTGCTACAGTATATAGTCTCACTGCAAATAGATTGAGTATAGCAATTCCCACAAGTGTGATGTAGTAGATTATTTCCATCTAAAATTTTACTTTCCAAGATATAGAATGTCCTTTTGGGGGTCTATGAAGTTCCTTGGTTTTATTTTTCCAAAAAAAGAAACCTCTGAGTTATGGGCACCCTACTCACTTTCACTACCTGGCAGAATTTGCAGTATAATTGCCCAGAACTAGCATATTGATCTAGATTTTTACATTACCCATCCTCTTTTATTTCTTCCAAGATCAGGAGACCACCACTTGATTCATAGGAATGAGCGGGGTCAGTCTGAAATGTAGGCAAAAAGCTTAAAAACAATAAATGAGACTAAGATTTAGTGACAAATGTTTGATAAGCTTTGGAGCATAATTTCTCTCTCCAGTCCTCATTTTTGGTAAAAACAAATTATGAATGAACTTTAGTCTTATTCTTGGCCTGATTATTTGTATTAAGTGCAGGAAGAATAATTATTTCTGTATAGTCCTTTTGGATTGGCTTTGATGGAACTCTGTTCCACAAGGAATCTCAGATAAGACCTTTTAAAGCCAAGCCCAGTCACAGGTTTGGATCTTCAAATACCTGTGAGTTGGGTGATTCTTTTCTCTTAAGATCCCATGATAAACTTGGAGCTCCTAGACCTGTTAGAAGGTGACATTATTTACTGATCACAAGTTAGGAACCCTGTATGGGGCATGTGTAGACAAGGTATGAGGCAGTTCTCCCCATGAGACTTTTATCGTCTCTGCAAGTTGAGATTGAATTCTTAAAGGGAAGCATACCCTTCTGGTCAAAACCTTGATAAAATAACCAGTTTTTCCAATCGTGTCCTGTTGCAAAGGAAGAAAATAGATTCTTATTGACCTTACACAAATGACTATATTGCCGTAAGTTAAGAGTACTCACAGATATTTTCCAAATTCTAGAGGAACCAGGCAGAGAAAAAGAAACATGCTCCAAATTTTGTTCCCAGGAGTATAACTTACACAATTATTAAAGGCCATAAATAGTTCAGAATAAGTTCCCTTGACTCTGAAAAACAAAATAAGGGTCAGCAATGTTCCAAGCAAAAGTCAAAAAGTTTTTTTAACATTGAGTGCAGTCCATTTAGTTAAGTCTTGGTTATGCTTGATATTCGTGGACATTTCAGTTCTTCATGAATCCCATATGGTTTTTTCTTCATTCCAATGTTACAATATTCAAAACTATTAAAAACCTGCATTTGTGAATACCTGTTAAAGTCGTATAGCTTGATTATAAACCACCTTTTGAGAAGGAACAAAGCAAGACAATAATTGTCTGTGAATGACAACATTTTCAGGGTAGTTACAGTTAAAAACATGACTGACAAAGAAGTTTAGTTATCTCCGTAGTTTACAATAACTTTAACTAAAAAATTATTTAGTTATTATTTTTCTTTAAGCCAGTCAACTAGAGCTATTTTTATAGACATTACACACAACACATACATAGTGACACAGACAGAAGATTCAGCACTCATAAGATTTTTCATTTGCCAGTTTCTTAATTTGATTAGTGGATTCAGGGTGGAGCCCTTGGAGGAACAGGGTCACAAAAGCATCCTTTTCTAGGGCATAATATGCAGTCACAGCTGAAGACAGACAGATCCCCAAAATTAAGGGTGCCATTTTGTACTGGATCTTGGATCCCCAAAAGGAGGGAGAATCTGAGGGAGAAGACAGTGCAATGCTCCTACTATGCATTTCATTGCAAGGCAACCCAAAGACAATTGGCTCACTTTGTAATCAGCCCATCCCCCTTTGGAGTCACATCTCTCAGAGGAGATTGGGAATGTATCCACATCTTTCAGGTGACAAACAGCATGCTTCTCTGATTCAAACGTACAAAGGATTAAGTATTCCTCCATAACTGCTATTAGTCATCCCTTAAAATATATTTCCTACCTAGTTATTACACACCAAAGCTCTCTCATAATATGAAGTAATTTGATACCCCTAAAACTCAAAACTGTCAGATAATACAATGGAAAACAGAACAGAGCTTTTGATTTTGAGAGGGAACTATCTGCTTTTAATTCCTGAGGTTTCATGAGGAAAACAGAGGGATTTTTTTCCCCAAAACAGGGTCTATGGCACGTCTCTGTTTTTCCCAAGGAGTCCCAGGCTACTAGAAGTTATCTTAGGATTTATCTTATGTGCATTAAAAGTAGAAAGACAACAAAATGAAGAAAAATAATCCAGTCAACCGAAAAGAAAAAATAAAAGTTGTCTTCCAGGAAGACAAGATCGAAGAGAAAAACATAAAGGCCTTTTAAATATACCTGTCACTTGGATATCCGCTTTTAATTAGTCTAAGCACTCTTTAAGAAAATCTTTTTAAATCCCTTGTTACTTGATTTTAGATACACCAAGCAGTTAACATTTTCAGCTTTTGAAGTTTATAAAAAGTAACCTCCCAGGTGAAACCAACAAGCCTTAATTAGGTTATGACTTAACCTCAAGTGTATGAGGTATTTTTAAAGGTGTGATAAGCAGCTTTACAAATGTTATTGAAAAATTGTGACTGAGACAGTGAAAGAAATCTAACCCAAACAACTCTATTCTGTTTCCAGCCCCCAAGCTGTCCCTGCCCATCCCTGGGGTAGGCCGAACCAACTTTGGGAGAAGCCTAGTTTACAGTTCACAGTCCAAAACAAAATGATATCAGCCCCTTCCTAAGATACACTTCCCTCTTGCCTGGGAACCAGACCAAGAAACT
Organism: Chlorocebus sabaeus; assembly: GCF_047675955.1. Taxonomy (NCBI): domain Eukaryota; kingdom Metazoa; phylum Chordata; class Mammalia; order Primates; family Cercopithecidae; genus Chlorocebus; species Chlorocebus sabaeus. The sequence continues at coordinate 134,621,493 of NC_132911.1, read as the reverse complement.
AGCCACAAGATTAGAAACCATGGCTTAGGAGTCACACAGCTAGAGGCTGCAAGATTTTGACCCTCTCTAAACTGCTCTCAAGATAAGTGCTTAAGATATTTTGTAAACCCTGCCCTTGATGGATCAGTATGCCCACCCAGATCAATAAACTGGCTTATCTGAGCTTGTGGCCCCCACCCAGTAGCTGACTTAGTACAGAAAGACAGCCACCATTGTAAAATGGCAGATACTAAAACAAAGTATTGCCATTTGATTACAGGTCATGTTCCCAAGGACATGAAACAAGACGAGAGCCTGTAGCCAAGTTTGTTACTGATCATTTTGTTGGGCTGGATTGAACAGCAGGCTTACGGGGTCCTGGGTCTGAATCCTAACCTAAGGTACCCTTCCTTTTGACAGAACCCTAAAGACACACAAAGCACACCAGTTTGGCTACAGCTTGAGACCAGCATCACAAATGCCTTTCTCATTAGTTAAAACTTTATGGAGAATATAAACAATGATTCTTATTATCCTCTTTACCAGCTTTCACAGGGAGAGAGAAGCCAAAAACTTGACTGGTTTAAAAAAAAAAAAAAAAAAAAAAAACTTTTACCCTTTTGCCGTCATGTCAGGCCCCTGGACGCCCTTCCCCCTAGCTCAACTCTAAGCAAAGCATTTTAAAGTTTGGGGATATTAACTTTTCTTAGTTTGGAGGAATATTATAAAAGAAGAGATAGGAGCTTTTAAACCATGAAGGAAGGAAAAACACCATAGAAAACCTGGGGGTTCCAAAAAGGGTTGTCGAGAGGTACTGATTCTGTTCCTATTGGGAATGGTGTTTCAGGGGAAACATCTTGAAAGGTGTTTCTTTGGATTTCCTAATTTCTCTTTTTCCTTTTGGCCTACCATAGGAGACATACTGCATATCTCTGAAATTCTGTGCTGCCTGCAGAGTTGCCTGTTTTTCAGCTGCAATTAGGGTTTGGCTTAAGAGCAGCATAACATCCCTCCATGAGAGGTGAAACATCAAAGTTTTGGGAGGCTTCTATATACGTATCAGGGTCATCAGGAAATTGGCCTAAGTCTCCCTTTATTTGCTAAGGAAGACTTCAATGATAAGGGAACTTGAACCCTGTGGCATCACCTCCATTGGGCATTTCCTGTAGGGATAAGAGCGAAGGTGGGGGAGTGGGAAATTTTGGAGATGGTGGAGGTGGAAGAGCTGGTGGCATGGTTGGAGGTGGCCCCAGATACAGTGGACTGTAAAGACTGGGACAACCAATAGCTGCCTCATATAGTTCCCCCAGAAATTGCTTTTCTAGTCTTGGGGAATCATTCCTCTTGGGTCTGCCTGATATGACTACTAAAAGGGCTGAGTTGATTTTGCAATTAATGCAAAGGTCTTGTAAGAAGGCCATGCCCTTGTGCAAAAGAAAATGAGCCACTTTTTCTTCAAAGTCTCTGGGTCAAAGGAGTTCTTATGCTTTAGAATGCACTCCAGAGGGGTGCAAGCTGAAGATTGTCTGTTACCCATTTTGAAAGAGAGGTGGGAAAAAGGTGTCTCTTTAGGCTCCTTCCTTTTGGTATGACCCAGGGTGGAAGGGAAGACAGTGGGGGTATCCTCCCTGCTGTTTTCCCTCCGTGGCTCCTGGGTCCAGGCACCTTGTTGAATGTGCCACCTGTGGTTGCTGGCATGACCTCAGCCATGGAACCAGAGGAACTAGGTGACTGGGATTTGTCATGCTCACCCATGCAACTCTAGTCCTCTGCCTGTGATTTCCCTTTGACTTCCTAGACTTGTGTGACCTGCCTGGTTCCCCCACCAAAACAAAATGGATCTCAGGAGAGACTATGTGACATTCACATCTGGGCAACTGTTGTACTTCCCCCCTTTATAGAGGAAGTGTGCTGGTTTGAGCTCTGTATCCTGCCATTATCACCTGCGCTAAAGTGTTCACCCTCCAAGAATGGTTCTGGTTAACTTCCAAACTTAAAACCCCCTTACTAAGTAAATACCATTCTAATTGGAGGCATAATAGGTGCCTTAAAAGAACGTAGGGACCAAATGGCCATTTATCTGCTGATGGGACAGTATCAAGACTAAAATTTGGTTTCAGAAGATATTTTACTCCTAATTGTTGAAGGCAGAATTTTCCCATTCACCAAAGCAGCATAAAGCCTGGTTTTTAGTAGGGGGCACGAAAAGGGAGAACTGGGAAGCTAGCGTGTTTCAGAAAAAGACCGACAATCTGCCTCATGGACAAGATCCTTCTTCCACTAGGAGGCGCTGTTAACCTTGAAATGCCACACGCTTTCCAGACCAAGGGCAGAGAGAGACCTGGAAGTGCCATGTGCCCTCCAGACCAAGGACAGAGAGAGACACTCACTGTGGGTGGGGAGGGACCTTCTGTTCCTCAAAAATCACAACTACACCTTCCTTTGAGCTATATGCCTGGTTACTATGACATTCCCTAATTTTGCCAAACAAGATTACTTCCCTGAACTGTAAAATTTTCCCCACACTGCATACAGAGAGAGGATAGGAGACATGGTTGTCTCAGACAGGAAAGGAGAAAATTACAATAGGAAAGTTGGAGATCCTGTTGCCAACACCCCATCAGGCAATTGGAGGCTGGGGTCAGTTCAGAAGCCTTTGGATAACCCCAGGGGTTAGCCCCAGTCAGAAATCCTCAGTTGCTCCAGAACCTCTTCCAGCCCCACATGATGGCTAAGTCCTCCATGAAAGGAAGTTGGTTCAAACATGGCCAGCATGCCCAGCAATCCATGGGTGCTGGGGGATTCTCCATGTTCTCCCCAGTAAGCATCATATCTGAGTCTTTAAGAATGGCAGCAACACTAACCATATTTTTAACTGGCTGACAGATGCCTGTTATTGATTTGATTTGATTTAGTTCTAAAATGGAGGCCAATAGCTCTGAAATGAAGGGACAGTGTTGGAGTCCACTCCTCTACTCACCATTTCAATGAATGTTGTACCTTGGTATCCCAGGTGAAGTCCCCAGTATGAAGCAGCTACATTGTCTGGGGTAGATACCTGGGTTTGTTGTCTTGCACCAGGAAAATTTAGGACACAGACACACACAAAGGGTTTAGGAGTGGACGTTTAATAGGCAAAAGAAAGAGAAAGGAAGAGAAAGGAAACTAGCTCTCTCTTTAGTGAGAGAGGGGACTTCCAAGAGGAAAGACTGACCAGCAGCAGATGTGCCAAATTTTATAGCCAGGTTTGAGGAGGTGGTGTCTCATTTACATAGGCTCACAGATTAGTTCGATCAGGTATGATATTTACATAGAGCATGGGGAAAGCTGGCCGCCCCAACCTAATCTTATTATACAAATGGCTTTCCAGTTGACCAGCGCCATCTTGTCTGCTCCTTACTGTACATGTGGATGACAAAGAGAAGAGAAGATGGTGCCACCATCTTGAATATGATTGGCACAACTTGCCAGCATCTGTGTCTGCAGCTGGATTTTACAGTCTGCCCTTGTTAGAAAGGAAAATAATTTGGGGATGCTTCTTATTAAAAGTAAAACCTTAATGAAGACTTCCATACCCTCACTATCTACCTAAAAAATTTCTTCTTAACTCCTATATCGACAGTATTCATACTACTCCTCTGCTTCCAGCAGAACATCAAGAACGTATATTTTAATTCAACAACATGTCTTAAGATCTACTGTGTACCTGTTGTTACAAAGAAGGTGCTTACAAAAGCAACAAATACCACCTCTGCCTTTTGTTTTGGTATCTAGCTGCCTCCCACCCCATCCCACCCCACACACCCACAGCTTTATTCGTGACACTGCTCTTTCCACTCTCTGGCATCTAGGGGCTAAACAGCATGTGTAGGGGCTTCTCAGAGGTCTCCAGGTTGCAGATAAGCCATGGTTACCAAAATAATCCTTGCAAGATTGTATCAATAATGTTAGATGTTGAAGGCATTTCAGACATAAAATATACTACCAGATGAGGCTCTCACAAATGAGAATGAGTTAAAATAGATAATACATAGGAAAAACACTTATCTAAAAGCATTTGGAGGGAATTAAAGAAAATTGGCACTGGCAGAATCTAGAAGCCATGTGGTGGAGAAAAGATTTTTTCTGACCTAAATTGTTTCTGTTTGATCCCCATTTATTTATTACATTGGAAAGGTTCATTGGTCCACATAGTCCTCATAAATAACCAGAATTGTAAAGACTGATGATAGTAGCCATATATCAATTTTCTCTCATGTGTATACAATACTTAATAGTTCCCGTCGTCTCCTTCTAACTTATAATCTCATTTAAACATCTTGATAATCTTTTGATGTGAGTGCCATCTTCCTCTTTTCAAAAGTGGGAAGATTCAGTATTATTTTAATGATAGGGAAACTATGAACTACTAGTATATGACAAAGCCAGCTCTGGAATGCTGTTCTTTATGTCAACCATGTTCAATGTACTTTTCCCTGAACCATTTCCAGTCCTACTGTCACGTTTATACAAGAATATTTAGAAAAGTGAAAATAAACCTAGGAGGTCTCCAACTTTGTTGCCATGCCCAGAACTGTGGCTGAAAGATCCTGGGGAAGTAGTCCTCCAGGATAACTTCAGTCCATGCAGTTGAGTCTCTTTAGTGTCACAGGATGACCGCCTGCATGGCCACTATGCTGATGAATCAATAATGAGGCAGAGAGACAGAAAGACCAGGCACAGACCACACCAGAGTAAATTAATGAAGGTCTGCACAATTAAAAAGTAAAAATTAGGTCAGTATGGGCAGGACACAGTGAAGAGGTTAGCCAAATTCTTCAAAGACGACTCAAGATTTCCATCCTCAAGTGCCTCATCAGTGACCATACTGTTGCAGAAAACAATGTCTGCATAAAGACACATCAGACTTTTTAGAAGCAGAACTGATCTTCTCTAAGCTCAGCCTTAAAACAGGAACTTTTCCAGGTTTATGATGGAAACGACTTAACTTGGGCCAAGTGCACCTCATCAGTCTCAGTTACACAATACAAAATATGAATACAAATCACAGGGCACAGTACACTTGAACTTGGGCACACTTCCCATCCATCATCTCCAGCCTTTCAAGGCAAATGCTACATTTCCAAATTCAGTGCCACAAAAGTATAATTAAGATAAGTGATGCAGATCTTGCTACCCAATCATGAAAACAGACACCTGCAGTTTGTTGTATAACACATCAGTGTTGTATAACACATCAGTCCTTCCTACAGAGAGGGGTTGGTTAATAGATACAAAATTCAACTAGATAAGAGGAATATATTTAGTGTCCTATAGCATTGCAGGGTGACTATAATTGACAATAATTTACTGTATATTTTTAAATAGCTAGAGGAGAGGATTCTGAATATTCAAAAACAAAGAAATGATAAATATTTTAGGTAGTGAATATGCTAATTAACGTGCTTTGATCATTACACAGAGTACACATGTATTGAAATATCATTCTGTGCCCTATAAATATGTGCAATTATTACATGTCAATTAAAAATAAAATTTAAAAGAATCAAGAAGGTTTTGGGATGCACAAAAGGATTTTAAACAATGAGAAGTTGGGGTTGTTCAAAAGAACACTGTCTGCTGCAACTAAAGGACTAGATGGGGACAAGAATGGATGCAGAAAGAGTATTTGGGAGGCAACTGCAATGGCCAGCTTCATGCACATGTGGCCTGTGTATTCACATAGGGCTGTGCACTCAGAAGGGCCTGGCTTTGTTTAATGCCCTGCTCTCACCATCTTGAAATTCTCTAAAAAGGAATTTCAAGAAACCCCTGCATTTTCATTTTACAGTGAGTCCACAAATTATTGAACCAGTTCTAGCTATTGCATTAGTCCGCATGAAAGAGCAGGGTCGATAGGAGGAATGAACAACCAGGAAATAACCTACATGTAGGGTCAAAGCCAAATAGCATTTGTCCAACATCACATGACCTTCGTGAATGCATCCATGTATCCATGCAATACACATTACATTCAGGGCTTTTACTAGGCCCTGCAGGTTCATAGATGAATAAGGCATTATTTTTATCCTTTAGGACCTTACGGGCAAGCAATTATAAGTAGGTACATAGAGGAGGGCATTGTAGCCACTGAAAAATATCACTGAGATCTGTATTGATAGCTAGTCTTCACTGTTCGCTAGCTAGTTAAGTTAAATTATTTAACATCTCAGTCTTGGATTTTTTTTTTCTAGAATGGGGATAATACTATCTTAGTAGGCAGAATGTGTAAAGTGGTTATTAGAGTATGGCATAAAATTAGCATTTAATGAGTACAGTCATTATTATGACAACAGAATAAAAGATAAATTCAAGCTGAATGGTTTATTATGAGTGTCATAGAAGCAATTGGGAACTAATAATAAACTAAAAATTCGGGGTCAAATGTGCTATAATGAACGTGCTGAATTTGGTGCCTAAGATATGAGTTTTCATCCTGGCTCCGACACAAATGAGCTGTGTGACTTTGGAAAAATGACTACTCCTCTGTGAGCCTCAGTCTCTACCTGTAAAATAAAAGGCTTCAAGACATATTATGTTATGTGTGGTGCACATAATATGGAATAGAATAAATCTGCTAAGTGCACAGTGTAAGGTACTTAATTACTTGAAATCATTTTCATAATTTTTACTAAGTCTGAAGTAGTTTACAAAACAGTATGAGAGCTATGCAATCCTAAATTTGTAAACATACTTTTTTGTATGGGGTAAAAGGAAATGACATTTAGTTAACTCCAAAATGTTAACCATTGTCTTCTCTGGGTGGTAGGCTTAAGGGCAATTTTTATTTTGTTATATGTGCACTTTTGTTAGTTTCCAAACTCACTATAATTAGCATAAATATTTATGTAATGCATAACACTCAAATATTAATTTTTGTGATACATCAGATAAGATGATCTCTAAAGACTGTTATAGCCCTGAAAATTACATTATGCTACATGGGTTTTCACTTAAGAATGTTCCTTTCTATTAGCATAAAGAGATGGTAGTATTGACTCAGTGATTTTATTAATTCAAATAAATTAGTTCAACATGTTCTTGGTTTTAAGTCCCTGACAACCAATATCAGCGAAGCATTATAATACAGTAAAGATTTCAGTCATTTGGCTCTCTTTGGAAGTTCTTTAAGGAATCATTGAAACTACAAAAAAAAAAAAAAAAAAAAAAAACAACTTTCTAATTTCAAACCACAGTTCCTTTGGGATGCTCCTCAGCCTGGCTGACTTACTATCATATTCTGCAGTCTCTGCTCAGGCTATTTTTCCCCATCTGAAATTCAGTGAATGACTCAAAGATTGTTCATAATTTTCTTTTACTTTTTCTTCTGAGTTTAGTCATCTTTCTATTTTTGTTCAATCACTGCTTTCAAAATAATTCAAGAGGTATTTGTGTTTTCTCTTGAAAATGCGTTTCAAATGATAAATTTCTGGGCTTAAAAAACATCTTCTGTATGGCAAAGCAAAGGATATCCAAAGTGCCAGGCAGAGCAGGGGTTTGGGAAGAAGTCACAGGAGGAGCTGAACGTAGGACGTGCTCATTCAAACTAAGCAATGTAAGCGAGTGACTTTTTAAAGCTCCACTGCCATGAGCAAGATGATGTGCCAATTGCTTCACAGGGTGGCAAGGGGGAAATGTGGGCCAGACACTGTGCCAAGCACGTTACCATGATTAACTCATTTAATCCTCACAATTATAGAGGTGAACGCTATTAGATACATTCAACTGAGGCTCAGAGATGTCAAATGACTTTTCCAAGGTCAAACAACTGGTCAATAGAAAAGCTGATATTGGAACCTGGATCTTCATGAGTCCAAACCTCATATATGTCTTTCATCTTTTTTCAGGAGTCCACAAACTTCAGAGGCTAGAGAATTAAGTGACATGAAAGAATAAAAGGATGGTACTGGATTGTGTTTATGTCCTCAAAATAAGCCTGATGGTGACTGTAGATGGCTGGAAGAATGGAACAAAGGATGGAAGGATGGATGGATGGATGGATGGATGGATGGATGGATGGATGGATGGAAGGATGGAAGGATGGAAGGATGGATGGATGGATGGATGGATGGATGGATGGATGGATGGATTCATGGATTCATGGACTCATGGATTCATGGATTCATGGATAGATGGATGATTCCTCAGCCCTGAAATGCAGGGTGACAATGTGTGGCTCATAGTCCAGCCCTCTTCACTTTAGCACTCACAGTGGACAGCTCTGTTAGCACTCTCTCCTCCTGAGTCTACATGTGGCTTCAAACATGATATATGACATTTATTTTTTATCCCCATACTAGAGACCTATAAACCAGCAAGCTAAGCAAAATAGATGTCCTGTACCTAGAGAACCCCTCCTACCTTTTCCTTGTGAAGTCTTATCTTTTAGGATTCAGCTCTTCAGCCTTCCCTGAACACCCGGCCTGGGTTGCTTTTTTTGCCATGTATTCCTATTGCAACAAGGATGTACCCTTTCCATGGAGTGTATCATATTATAAAATTATCTGTGTATTTGATTATTTCTCTTAATATTTCGAGGACAGAGACAATGTGCCTTCTTCATCTCTACATCCCAGAATATTATGCCTGGCACACAGTAGATGCTCAATAATTATGTGCTTCTCTGGGGCTACAGACGCATGATAATTAGTATCATCTATTGTTAGCATCTTTTCTCCAAGGTATTCACAGATTTGACTCTTGTCCCAGCCCACAGAGTTATTTGGTTCTCTTAATCCTCATATGTATAATACCTCCCTAAGAATGTACATTTTCACTCCTAAGTCCCTGTCCAATCCTGATGAGTTGAACTGTGCCCGGCCCAGTATAAGCTGGGAAGGTTTTTTAGCATAAAGCTAGACGAAAAGCTGGTCTTGGCAGCTGGTGCTAAGCCCCCATTTCCCTGACCCTGGGCTGTTTCTGCTGGTCTCCGGCAAGAACAGAAAAGGGAAAACTTGAGATTTCCGTGGTATAACACCTTGCTGCGTACTCTACTTCTCCCTCTAGACACTGCGTCTCATCTGTGATGGCTCCATTGTTTCCTTAAGCCACACCAGAGTTACTTCTGAGTGAGTTCCAAGTACATCTGTGCTTGTGGTTGGGAAGAGATTAAACAAGGGAGCAGCATGATCTGGTTTTAGTAGTAAAAAGTATTCTGGCAACCATGTACAAAATAAACTGTAGACAGTGATATTGGGAGGCTGTTGGAGATCATAGTGGCCATGTTCAGGTGGTGGAGGGGGACATGAGAAGAAGCAGATGGACTGGGGATGTATTTTGGTGGTAGAGGGTGCAGAATTTAACTATGGGTTAGATGGGGCTGAGGTGATGAGGATTGAATCCTAGTTTTGTTTTGGCTTTTGGCTTAAGCACCTGGGTGAATAGATGAAGGGGCATTACCTGAGATGGAAAAACCTGGGGGAAATAGGACACCAGGTGATGTAAGGCAAGTCCCGACATCCATGGAGATGGTTGTACTTGGGCATTTTCTTTTTTTTCTTTTTTTTTTTTTTTTTTTTTTTTTTTTTGAGAGGGAGTCTCGCGCTGTCGCCCAGGCTGGAGTGCAGTGGCCGGATCGCAGCTCACTGCAAGCTCCGCCTCCCGGGTTTGTGCCATTCTCCTGCCTCAGCCTCCCTATAGCTGGGACTACAGGCGCCCGCCACCTCACCCGGCTATTTTTTTTTGTATTTTTTAGTAGAGACAGGGTTTCACTGTATTAGCCAGGATGGTCTCGATCTCCTGACCTCGTGATCCGCCCGTCTCGGCCTCCCAAAGTGCTGGGATTACAGGCTTGAGCCACCGCGCCCGGCCTACTTGGGCATTTTCAAAGGGACAGTTTATTTCCAGTTCCAATGTTGCTTCCACTAACCCTTTGCCTCCTGGCCTCCAGCTTGTCCTGAGGAAGGCCTCACACTGAACCAAAATGAAAGAAAGCATTCTGAATCAAACAGCAGCTTCTCTGGCCACCTTCTGAATTCCTTTGAAGTCTGAAAGTCACATCAGTGTTTAAGTATACCCTTACCACTGACCATCATCAGCCACCTTTCCGTGTGGTCTCCTAGAGAGCCCGGGAGAGCCCAGGACAGAAGCACTCCAGCCTGTGCCCTGACAAAAACTGCACATTGAGACTTGGGGTTTGCTCAAGGAAGAGAGGGCACAAAAGAAACAAAGGCTTTATCAAAAGATATAATAATTAAAAGGGGGAAACAACAGTCCCCAACTTACAGAACTGGTATAAGGATTAAGAAAACTGATATGGGAATTAAAATAGTGTTCCAATTCATAGAATTAATATAAGGATTTAAGCATGAAAGCACTAAGAATTGAGATTGCCACATAGCAAGCATTACACCCTGGTCTGTTAAATAGAATGTTTAAAAATGTGTGGAGGAAAGTTGCTTGTCTTCACATGGATTTTGTGATAGGAAAGTATAAAGGCTATTTAAAATCTATAAAATGTGTTTTGCACATAGAAGATAGAAGACATTATTATTAATGTGAGTGTACCATCTGGATGCTAGACTCTAGAATCTCTTTCACCGTATATGTTCTGGGTCACCTCATACCTTTGGGATCAACTGGTTTCTGAATTAGCCAATGTGCAAACCCTTAGAGCAGCCACTATCACATAATAGGTGCTGAAAAGATGTGTGTTTTTCTTTTTTTACCACTCATTTCTGAACCTCAGTTTTCTCATGGGTCTCCTTGAAGTCCCCCCATGGTTATCAGTGCCTTTTTTTCTTCCAACAGAGATTTCCTGGGGACCAAGGAGGCGTCACTGCTGCTGATGGCCATGTTCCTCCTGGCTGTGTTCTACCATGGACAGCAGGTAATCTAACATTTTGCTCTGACTGCTCTGTTACCCGACATTTCTTGTTGCCATAAAACTGGTCTCTGCTGCTCTTTGCAGCAAATAACTTTTAGCTGCCTGTGGCAAGTTGTGATTCTTAATGAATCAATTCCTAATAAAGACCACGTAATGAAAAACAAAGCTGGAGAAGATCTGGCAAACAATGTGGTTTTGAGGACCTTTGGATATATCTCTTTCAAAAAATCATCCTAGTGAAAGAGCTTTCGATTTCTGCCTAAGACAAACTGGGATCTCTCCCAATTCTGTTGCCGGGATGAAATTATTACTACAGAAGTTGTGTACTATATTAGGTAAACATTTAGGTTCAGCTGAGCCTGGATTCTAATCACAGTTCTTACTCTCAGCAGTGTGTGATCTTGGGCAGGTTACTTATCTCTGTGAGCCTCAGTTTCCTCAACTCTAAAATAAATTAGTAATATCTAAATAGGGCTGTCTTGAGGAAGCATTTGAGATTATTGTATGTAGAATTTTGTGCACTAACTTGCATTGTTTCTAGAAAAGACTGCATTACAGATCTGTCCTAATTATATACAATACCTGCCATATGGGTTCCACCTTCCATGAGCCCTTACTCTTTACCAGAATCAGGAGTGGGCACTGTGGGCAGAACTGTACAAAACCCCGGCTCTGGTCCAGTCTCCTGGAGTAGAGCTGACCCCAAATAAAGCAAACATGTTGTGTGTGAAACAGACTTGGCTAGGGACTTCGAGAAATAAAATTATTCTTCATGGGAGCATCTAGGCAGGACTCTCAAAGGCCAGTAGAACTTCTTCAGGTAGACTTCAACCCATGAATGTTCGTCGCCTGGGGAGATTTTCACCGCCTGGTAGAAATCAGGCCCTGCCTCCCTCACCACTCCTGTCTGGGTCTTGGTCCATCTTTCTGTGGTCTGTGTGTACTTCAAAAACCATAACCAGAAAAGAAGGAAAGCACAGCAAGGAGACTGTCAGCCAGGGCAGAAATAGAAACACATTGCTGGGAAATCACCATGGAAACAGGTAACGAACCCTGAGAAGACAGGAATGAAACAACCCAAAACCCCAAGAACATAGAGATACGTATTTAAAGTTATTTGTAATAATGGGGATTGTACAGTATAGGTAAGAAAAAAATAGATAATATTAAAACTTGGCAAGTGAAGGAAATGAATAAATAATTAATACTTATTGAGTTCCTACTATGTGCCTAGCATTTTCTCTCTACTCTCGTTTAATCCTATCAACAACCTGGAATGGAAGTTATTATTACTCCTGTTTTATGGATGGTGAAAGTAAGGCTATTCAGCTAGTAAGCAGGAAGACTAGAATCCAAATCCTGATCTGTCTTCAAAGCCTACCCTTTCTACTTCACTAGGCTGATCAGAGCAGAACAAAGACGCTGTGTGCATATGAACACAGTGACCCAGGGCACTGCATCCTGCAATATGCTTTCACTTGTTTTCCCATTTTGCCTGAATTTATGATGAAACACTAGGCCAAATGTCAAAGGCTAGCCATTTCTAGAATTCCTGTTTTTAGGTCTTTCCAGCCATCTATGAGGTCTGGGGTCTTGTCTTCTGCTACTTGACAGCTTTCATTTCTAGGGGAGAATGGCTTAGTCTGAAATACAAATGACAATCCATTTGAGAACTATGAAGACAGATTCAGACGAGTCCATCATCCTACAGACAAACATATGCTCGCTCAATTACACAGGTTTTAAATTGACAAGTGAGAAATCCCCGGAAATAGCTGAGAGAACAAGTTCTGGGTGAGGGTCGTCATTCCATAAAAAGAAGACTGGTTCTGTCTCTTCTGTCACCTTAGGGAATTACTTTGTGCCCTGTCAGTGCCTTCCTCAAGTGGTACCCTAATAACATTCAGATTTGATTTATCCTATGCTCCGTTTATCCTGGAAAAGTAGATAACCTAATTGTATTAAGATTGTAGGTAAAGTACGAGTATGTAACTATTTAGTGAGAGTCTGAGTGACTGGGTTTAAGTGACATCTGATATTTTTCCCTTTCATTTTTAACTTTCAAAGGGTTTTGAAATTATATAATCACATCTCATAACTATAGCAGTTACAAGTACAGGCTTTGGAATTGGGCAGATAGTATTCAAACCCCAACTCTGCCACTTAGTAGCTATGTGACTTTCAACAATTTACTTAACTTTCTGATTTTCAATTTCCTCACCTGTAAAATGGGTATGATAATAACAAGTTCTACTTCATCGGGTTGTTAGGGTGTTATATGAGAATATAATTGTAACATACTTATTCCAGTGGCTCTCACATATAATAAATTTTCAAAATTGATAGCTAGTAATGTTTTACTTTAAAAATAAGCCGATGACACAAACAAGGCAGGTATTGTTAGCCATCTGGTCCTAAGACAGGAGCAGAGATTGAAGTCCCCTGAGGTCACAAAGCCTGTAAAAAAAGCCAGACTGGAACAGGAATCCAAATGCTCAAACTCCTAGTTCGATTCTGTTTCCTCCACGTGCCACTGCCTCCCTGTGATAGGGGTGGCTTTCTGCAGGGTTGTCTCACTTCAAGTGTCTCTATCTGTAGCATCATTTGGGGTCCTGTTAATCTTTGATCAAGCCTACCCACTCCTGGGCTTGCTCCCTGTTTCCACCGGTTTCTCCTTGTGACTCAGAGGCCCTCTAGTTTTAATAGGGGCTGAATAATGCCCAATGATGCCGGGTACGCAGAAGCGTCTGGTGGGGGCATGTGTAATTAAACATCTCCAGAGAAACGGAGGTGGTTATGTAACTGAATAATTGGAAATTTTCATCTTGCATATATGTGGAAATGATATGCCAAATTCTTCCTCCTCTGAGGCAAGTGAACATTCTCTACGTTGAACAGAGAGAGCAAACAATCGGGTGCCTCCCACCAGGTGCCTGATTCACTAGCAGCCCTGGAGGTTTGAGCTTTGCCTGGGCATCTTCGTTTTTAGCAGAGGAAGCCACGCCTCCACAAGGAGAAAGAGATAAATGAGGTCCTATCTCTAGTAACTTCTGGGTGTGATAAAGGCAGGAACCGGATATTGTGGGGTTCAGAAGAAAAGACTCAAGCCTTGGAACCAAATATTCTTGCTTGAGTTTTAGCAATTCCACTTCAAGAATGGGTGATCTTGAGAGACTCAACCTTCCAGAGCTGTCATTTCTTTCTTACAGTTTATTGATTGCATTCTCTAAGGCATTTAAGAGACTCCCCTGTCCTTTGTTTTTGTTCTGTTTTGTTTGTACTGTATTTATGTCTAGAAGCCTGGTGGGATTCAGGTTCAATGATTTCTGCAAAATATTTAATTGGTTAGTTTTATAGACTACAATTAGGGGGTACATAATGTCTCCTTATCTTTTTGTGATGTTAGCAGTTGCTTATGCTAATCGCCTATATTCACTTATTTTATACAGTGATATGCTAATCCTATCAGTCCTCCATAATTTATTAACTGCCATACATTATTAAAGAGAACCATCTCCTCACTATTTGTTACCTGGAAGTACAATTCATCAAGCAAAGATAAATGCTGAATTTTTTCCCTACAAGTTTGTTTTCTATAAGATTCCCCCATAAGTTTTTTCCCTAGCATCATTCAGAGGTGACCAATGAGGTTCTAGTTTTTAAGCGTAATTTTGAATCTATGCATTTTACCATATTCTCTGTGTTTTGATTCATTGCAATTATTAGTCTTATTAAGCTAAATGTGTCACATCTTTGACTAGTGGGAGCTCATTCAAGTTGGCTTTTGCATCGTTTTGACATAATCCTGGTAGTCTCTGATAGAATCCTGGTTTCTCACGTTAAAAAGTCTTCCAATAAAGTCATTTACTTAAAACAAGACATAATTAAAGGTACCTAAAATTTGGGCACCTCTGAAAAGAATGGGAATTTTTTTCTAGGAACTGATATGTAGAAACCATAATCTGGACACTGGGAGTTATTGCTACTAAGTTTCGTTGTTTCTAGAACTTGATTTCAGTGGGCAGAGCTAGAAAATCTATACATCGTGAGTTCACAGTGTGATACTTCGATGTCATAATGAGGACCACAAACTTTTGACTCAACTTCATCAATCTTATATCTGCAGCTCCCTTTTCTCTTCCCCAAAATTCCAGTTTTAATAACACCTACACAGTTACTCATTTACTTTATCTTGTGATTCACTATAATAGTCTAAGTACAATAATACACTTGTTACCACCTATAATATGGTTATTGTAAACAGTTTTGACATTCGTGTTGCGCTCTTTTTATCCTTAGGGTATTTCCCTCTGGGAGCATGTCATCAAATTATTGTGCAAAACGACATCTGATATAGTTCCTCTCTGTGTAGGCTCATTTGTTTGTCTGCTTGGTTGGTTGTTTTTACAGAGTTTTTTGAGAATAGATTTAGTTTGATAATTAAGTAAAATATTGGAATGATTCTATAGTTATTTACTTAAAACGAGACATAATTAAAGAAGTTTAAATTCTATCCCTATTTTCCCACACCATTCTCTTCCTTTGTCATTTCATAGATTAAAATAGAAACCATTTTATAAAATGTAAAATGGTTTCTATTTTAATATTTTAATAAATTAATTAAGAAATATGTGTGTGTGCATGTATGTGGATAGAAAGATCGATCTTCCTTAGATAAATGGTAGCATACTATATACACTTTTCTCCTCTTGGAGACCAGTTCCTCAAAGTATGGAGAGATAGTCTTCATTTCTTTTTAATAGCTGCATCATGTTCAATGATATTTCTGTACTAAAGTTTATTCAGCCAACAAAACGAACATTTGGTTTTCAGCCTTTGTTATTAAAAATTCTGCTGAATGAATAACCTTGGGCATATGGTCTTTTCATACTTTTGCCATCCACTGAGACTTTAACATTTTTAAAAAAGAAAATAAGCTATCTGAACTATCTAAGCCCTTGAAATCAGGGCAGCTAACCATGTGTGTACCCGGGCAGCATGCTGTTCACATCAACAGTTAAAGACTGAAATAAGGACATACCCAGAACTGCAGTAAAAACGGGCTGTGAGATCCTTTGGAAAGGACACTGTGCACCTTCTTATGAGAGGAGAGGCTAGGACAAGAGGGAACCAATGTATATTGAGTGCCTACTATGTGCCATGTGTTTATCTATAACTTCCTATAATGCCTGTTCCACCCCTGCAGGGTCACTGATGTTCACATCAATTTCAGAGAGGAGGAAACTGAGATGAAGTAACTAGTCCAGGGTTAAAGTGTGTAACTGTGGAACTAGAACTCTAAGCTATATCTGTCTGGTAACTAAATCTGTAATCCTTTCACTTATGAGTTCTTTCATTTATTCTATATTACCTAGTGGTTACAACTCAGATTCTATATTCTGATTTTTGAATCAAGTTCAAATCCTGGCTTCCACTAACTCATATGTGATCTTAGTCAAGTTACTAATTCATGTTTGCTTTGATTTTTTTATCTGTAAATAAGAAATGATAATAATACCTTCCTATTAGGGCTATTGTATGGATTAAAGGATTTAATACATGTATATTGTTTAGAACCATTCCTGGTATATGATAAGCACCACATAAGTGTTAGCTAGCTTTATTATGATTTATTTATTGAGTCAACAAATATTAAGTGCCTGCCCTGTGCCAGAGATGTTACAACATGGTAAGTGTATTCATATCTCCAGCTGTTGTACATAACAATATATCATAGACTGAGTGTATTAAACAACAGAAATTTATCTTGTGGTTCTGGAGGCTGAGAAGTCCAAGGTCAAGGTCTGGAAAGGTTTGTTTTCTGATGAAGGCTCTTTTCCGGCTTGCAGATGGCTGGCTACCTGCTTGCTGTATCCCCACCTGGCCTTTTCTTAGTGTGTGCATGTGGAGAGAGAAAGAGCGAGTGTTTGCATGTCTCTTCCTATAAGGGCAATAATCTCATCCTGATGGATACACCATCATGACCTCATCGACCCTAATTACATCCTGAAGGTTTCATCTCTAAATGCCATCACATTGGGGGTTAGGGCTCCAATATATGAATTTGAGAGGGACACAGACATTCAGTCTGTAACAGTAAGGATGTAAAGTCGAATAGATAGAAGCACCTCTGACCATATGATATGGTTTGGCTGTGTTCCAACCCAAATCTCACCCTGAATTGTAATAATCCTCACATGTCAAGGATGGGGCCAGGCAGAGATAATGGAACCATTGGGGCAGTTTCCCCCATACTGTTCTCATGGTAGCGAATACGTTTCGTGAGATCTGATGGTTTTATAAATGGGAGTTCCCCTGCACAAGCTCTCTCTTGCCTCTTGCCATGTAAGAGGTTCCTTTGCCCTTCCTTCATCTTCCACCATGATTGTGAGGCCTCCTCAGCCATGTGGAACTGTAAGTCCATTAAACTTCTTTCTTTATAAATTACCCAGTCTCAGGTATGTTTTTATTAGCAGCACAAGAATGGACTAATACACCAAACAACACCAACAGTCTAGTAGAGGACGCCAACATTATCAGGTAATCACACAAACAAGTATGAAATCACAGGGGCAATAATGCTGTGAAAGGCAGGCACACATCCCTGTGAAACCTAATCATTCTCTGATCACTTGGCTTCCAACAAGATGCCTCCCAAAATATTCAGATCAGGCTCTGTTTCATTTGTGAAGAGTTCCAGAGAAGCCTTTCCTGCCTCCCAGTTGTGTGTACCTGAAGCCTACACCTCAGTTTACCTGGTTCTTCTCTTTCTCTCACATGTACTACAGCTGGAGTACACAGCCCGCCTGGACTTCCTTTGGCGAGTGCAGGCCAAAGAGGAGATCAATGAGATGAAGGAGCTGAGGGAACACAATGAGAACATGCTCCGGAATATCTTACCCAGCCATGTGGCCCGCCATTTCCTAGAGAAGGACCGAGACAATGAGGTGAGCCAGGGGCTGGTCT
This sequence comes from Chlorocebus sabaeus, assembly GCF_047675955.1. Classification (NCBI taxonomy): domain Eukaryota; kingdom Metazoa; phylum Chordata; class Mammalia; order Primates; family Cercopithecidae; genus Chlorocebus; species Chlorocebus sabaeus. Next base: position 134,603,684 of record NC_132911.1, on the reverse strand, counting down.
AGCCAGTGAGAAAGGGTGGTGGTGGGTGATGTGCAGTTGTTCACATTGATCCCAAGCTCTGGGAGAATTTCACTGTCATCATGTAAGTGCATGAGAATGGAGAAACTGCCTAGCACTATGAAATTTACACATGGCCTCCCAACCTCAGGCATCTCATCTACAAGATGGATATAATAAGGTCTCCATTGAAAGACTAAATTGGAATTTTAAAGTTTTATGTGCATATGCATATATGTATGTGTGTGTGTATATATATATGTATATCTATGTGTGTGTATGTGTATGTATGTATATATATATACACACAAAAATTTCACTTCTGGGTATATACCCAAAATAATTGAAAGAAGGGTCTCAAAGAGATATTTGTATATCTAGAAGCATTATTTACAATAGCCAAAAAGCAGCCCCAAGGGTCCATTGAAGCAGCCCCAAGGGTCCATTGATGGACGAATAGATAAACAAAATGTGATATATACATAAAGTGGAATATTGTTCAGGCTTTAAAAAGAAGGGAATTCTGATGCATGCTACAGCAATGGATGAATTGTGAATACATTATGCTAAGTAAAGTGGGCCAGTCACAAAAAATAAATACTATATTATACCACTTATGTAAGGTACCTAGAGTGGTCAAATTCATAGAGATGAAAAGGAGAATGGTGGTTGCCAAGGGCTGGAGGGAGGGGAGAATGGGAGTTATTGTTTCATGGGTGCAGAATTTCAGTTTTGCAAGATCACAAGAGTTCCAGAGATAGATGGTTGCACAACAATGTGACTATACTGTACTATAATGCCACTAAACTGTACACTTAAAAATGGTCAAGATGGCCGGGTGCAGTGGCTCACACCTATAATCCCAGCACTTTGGGAGGCTGAGGCGGGTGGACCACGAGGTCGGGAGCTGAAGACCAGTCTGGCCAAGATGGAGAAACCCCATCTCTACTAAAAAATACAAAATTTAGCTGAGCGTCAGGGCAGGTACCTGTAATCCCAGCTACTTGGGAGGCTGAGGCAGAAGAATTACTTGAACCTGGGGAACAGAGGTTGCAATGAGTCGAGATCATGCCCCTGCACTCCAGCCTGGGTGACAGAGTGAGACTCCATCTCAAAAAAAAAAAAAAATGGTCAAGATGGTAAACTGTATGTTATATGCATTTTACCACAATTAAAAATAATAACAATAAAATATATGTATATATACGTGTGTGTGCATATATGTGTGACACATATGTGTAGATTTATATATATCTATATCTATATACATATATGCACATATACATACATATGTGTGTATATATCTTCTTAGCCCATTGCCTAGCATGTAGCAAATGCTCAGAAATGCTCTTTTTACTTAAAACTGTTTTTCTTACTACATTATGAAGGCAGTCTAGAAGTCTGACATTAAGGTGCTGGGAGTCTCATGCCCTCTCCAGAGGGTCTGGGGGAGAATCCCTCCTTGCCTTTTTCAGCTTCTGTTAGGCCCAGGAGTTGCTTGGCTGTGGCCACTTGGCTCTAATTTTTCTCTCCATCTTCACACAGCCCTTCTTAAAAGGACAAGAGTGCTCTCCTTTTAAGAACACCTCATAGATTTAGGGCTCACCAAAACTCAGTACGACCTCATCTTAATTACCCCTGCAAAGACCCTATTTCCAAATAGTACCATGTTGATATGACTGCTGTGGGGAGCATGAGTGTTGGTGGCAGGAGGCACTAGGCACTATTTGGACCACTAGGAGGAGGAAGGGTCGTATGGTGAGTGCTGTGAAGGGAAACCCTAGACAGAGCCTAATGGTCAAGCTCCATGGGCAATGATCACTTCCACATAGAATGGGAGCCTTTGGAAGTTTTAAGTGTAACCTAGTCAATTGGCTGCTGATAGAGAGTGGATAGGATGATCATGAGACAAAAAGCCAGGCAGGAGACCCTAAAAGAGCCCAGGCAAGATCCTGGTGATGAGGCCTAGGATGGTGGCAGTGGAGATGGAGAGAAGATGAATTACAGACACCTCTAGGATATAGAATCAATTGTTCTTGATAATGGAGCAGATGTGGGAGATGAGAAATGACAAAATCAGATGATTTGATGCCCCTCCAACCTTCAAGGGAAAGTAAGTCAAGAGGGAAGTGAAGGTGTCTTTGAAAGCCTGAAGGGGCATTATCTTGTGAATGGGCTTGGTTTTACTCTGTGAGACTCACAAGGGAAGGTCTAGAACCCTGGACCAGCCCACAGGGGACATCTTTGGGTTTCGTGTTAGGATGAGCCTTATGAGGACAGAGCTATCAGGCCATCTTATCCCCCTAACACAGTGGGATCCACAAGGCAGGGACCACATCACCCTTGATTACCACTGTGCCTGGCTGTGGCCCCTGCTCATGAAATGCCTGTGGATGAACTGGAGTAGTGGGCTCCCTTGCTGAGGCATTCAACTTGGGAAACTTAACCCCTTGCTGAGGATTCTACAAAGGCAATAGGGGTTGTCTGAGAGGCAGGGATAATACAGCTCTTCCAGGACTGGATTTTCAGACTGAGCTAAACAGGAAATGAAAAACCCTTAGGACAAAAATTACAAACTCTAAGACCCTGAGATAAATCTGACCAATGAGCCAGTTGGCTTGGACAGTGGTTAGTTGGTTGGTTTACTTATTTATGAATGTGATGCCTTTATGCATAAAATGGGTTCTTCAGTTTACCCATCTGTACCCTGCCATTTATGTTACCTGTAGGGCCCCTAAAAGCATTGAGGTTTGTGATCCTTGCCTTAGGACCATAGTGGGCAGAGCTGGGAGAGAATGATGAGGTCCATTTTTCATCCAAGCCACTGAAGAAAAACCAGTGGAAGAAAAGCCAAGGGAATGAGTAATCCGCCACTGGAATAATCAGATCTTGATGTACTCAGGTCTTTGAGAGTCTCTTGGGTGTGGAGACTCCACCCTCCTCAATGGATGGAGTTCCCTGGAATTGGGCTCAGGCCTGGTTTCCTCAAGGCTCCCTAAGGTCGGTGTCTTTGTTGCAAGAGCTTCTTGACGAAACCGTGAAAGGAGAGAGAATATCAATGTGTATCAACCATGACCACCAGATGGCGAGGATAAACCCCACATGTAAAATCCAAAGAGAAATGAGAAAAAACAGCCTTTTAATTGAGACAGCGAAACAGTGAGGCACATCGGACCAGTGTAGAAGAGCAAGGATATACTGGTTTCATCCTGAAAGGATGGAAACCAACCAGAGATGCATGCTGAGACTCCAGGTCATCAGCTGTTATTCAGGCCAAACCCCTGCTGAGCAAAATAAAGGACTGCTTCAGCATTCATCGCATGTATAAGACATCTTGTCAGGATTATTTGAGATTTTATAACTATTTAAACAGTTCACACTGGACTAGGATTAAACACCAATCATGGTTACATTGCCTAGAGAATTTTCACATTAGGATAAAATATCATTTACTGAACACCTATTCCATGCCAGATACTGAAATAGGCAATTGATGAAAATTATCTTTCATTCTATTTACAACCTTAAGAGTTCCATCAGCCTCATATTATTGATGAGTTAACTGAGGTCCTGAGAGGTGAAGGGAATGCCTCACTTTCTTTATGGAAGGCTGCAAGGGAAATCCATTCCCTCAGATTTATTTCTTCCATGCCCCTCTCTCCCTTACAATGCCGCTACCCATACCAACTCTGGAATATGGCAAGAGGTATGTGTGTGCATGTAGAAAAAGAGAGAAGGACAGAGTCATACAACATGTAAAAGGGTGACAGGGAAGGGGCAGGACTGTAGTGGCCGGCAAGAACTCCCAATTTCATGCTGTTGCCATAAGAGGCAAAGGCATTTTTAGCTTCTCCTCTTGCTACAAACCTGAACTGTGATACAAATTTCTGAACATCTGATGGGGGACATCTGTGAGTTCCACGGGGTCACGATAGCACCCAAAGCACCACCTTTTCCTGCTATGCCAGGGTATCTCTGAAACCTATCCCTGGGGTGGCAGTGCCTTCATGGCTGACCTTCAGCTGACCTAGAAGAGTTGCTTGATGCACAAAGCCTCCAACTGACTTGTTTGCATCAATGTGGGCCTCACACTTTAGAAAATGATTCCACAGACCACAATCAAAAATGAACTGAAGGTACAGCCTCCAGCTGGCAAAGCCAGATGACTTCTTAGGTGTAACTTGTGTGTATGTTCCTGGCCACAGCAGCCAGGGGTATGCTGAGAGCCTTCATTGGCATCACTGCTGCAAGCTCAGACTCTCTTTTCTCTCCCTCCTTGGATTCTAACCCCTTGTGAGGTGTTCCAAGGAAGGCCATGTGACCTAGTGGGAAAATCCCAAGCTATTAAGCCAGAAGGACATGTATTCAAATCCCAGCTCTTCCATTTACTAGCTTGTGATTTGGAGAAAGTTAGTTAAGTTCTCTGAGCCCCAGTTTCTTCAGCTGTAATACAATTCTAATTCTTAACCTCCTAGGACCCAGACGTTAATCAGTCAAGGAGGTGGAGGGAAAGAATTCCAGGCAGACAGGCCCAAATGGCCAAAGGCATAAAGATGAGACCCTATAGGATATTTGCTGAGAAGGACTGGGGGGACTACAAGCACCCAAATATTTTAAGAACAGGCCAGAGCAGAGGTATCCTAAGTACAAAGACACAAGTCTTAAAGAGCATTGAAGTAGCTTGGATCTGATTCAATGTGTAATAGGAGGTAGGAACTATTACCCCATTTTCTAGATGAAGAAACTGAAGCTCAGGGAAGGAAAGAAACTTACCCATGGTCACAAAGCTAGTGAGTAGTGAGCTCAAATCCAAACCCAGGTATGTGTAACACCAAAGCCAGTGTTCTTTCCCCTCTACCTCACTGTAAATGCATGCAGAGAAGGGGAACTGTGACAAAGGATGACTCAAACCATCCAAACACAGGCAGTGGACAGGGTCTCATACCCAGAAGCCTCCTGTCCAAGGCGGTGTTACCCACACAAACATTCTGGCAGCTTCTGCTATTCTGCTGGGCTTTTGGCTTAGAATAGCACTCACTTTCCCTGGTCAGGAACATTCTTGCAGATAAAACCAGCTGGAGGTCCAGGCCTGGGTATCTCATCAATGTCAAGCAGGCTAGCTCTGAGTCCCGGGAAACTCGCTGGCTCATCATGGCTTTTTGAGGCGTTGTTGAAAAGACACTAGCAAGGGCAGCTGTCCCAGGTGCTGGAGATTCCACACAGCATAAATCCCATCTCTGTCACTAACTAGCTGTGTGACCTATGCCAGGTTACCCAACTCTTTGGAGTCCATTTCCACATCTGATTAATAAAGGAAATAATACTGATCTTGCTGAATTGGGGTCAGAGCTAAATCGGATAACACATTAAGTCCCCAGTGCAGCCCAGTGCAAGGCAGCTTCAGTATAGAAAGGCCATGCGTGGGTGGATTCAAAACCCCAGTGCTGGGAGTTTAGTTGTGGTTCCTGCTTTCACTACCTTTATGACCAAGGGCAAATGATAATAAACCTTTCTGGACCTTGTTTTCCTCACGCCCCTTGTTGTGCTACAAAGGGATCATAACCATATTCTGCATCTTCATCTGACTCATTACAACATTTACATGTATTATCATGCCTAAAGCACTTACATGGTGCTTGACATATTTTAAATGCACACTGGTTGTTGGCTATTGTTTTTGATATATGTAAGTCATTGCTATTTTTTCTACTCCTTCCGAGTCACAGCCCCACCCCCTATCCCTTCATTTGCCCATTCCTTCCTCAAGTATTTATTGAGGGCCAACCATGTTCCAGGTGCTGTTCTAAACACCAGGGTTAAAACAGTGAACAAAACAACAAAGCCCTTGCTGCTCTGAAACATGTATTTTTGTGGGAAGACAGACAGTGAAGCAAAAAAATAAATATATAACATAGTGTCAGAGAGTGATCAATTTGATGAGGATAGAAATAGCTGAATGATGGAATAGAGTGTTGAAAGGGTATTTACACTGGTATCTTAGTTTGTTTGTGCTGTTATAACCAAATACTTGATACTGGGCAATTTTTAAAGAACAGAAACGTATTTCCTCCCAGGTCTGGAGCATGGAAAGTCCAAGACCAAGGTGCCAGCAGCTTTCATGTCTGGTGTGGGTCCTTTTATCTGCTTCCACGATAGCACTTTAAACGCTGTGTCCCCACATGGTGGAAGAGTGAGAAAGAAGGGATCCACTCCCTTATACCCTTTAACAAGGGCCTTAATGCTATTCATGAGAGCTCCACCCTCATCACTTAGTCACCTCCTGAAGGCCTCACCTCTTAATACTATCCCACTGGCAGTGAAGTTTCAACATATGAATTTGGGGGACACATTCAGAAAAAAGCAGGGGCCATGGAAGTTCTCTCTAAGGAGGTGACATTTGATCAGAGACCTGAATGACATGAAAGGATACTAATAAGGTTTGCAAGTCTCAGACATAGTTTCTCCCATGCTGAGAGGTGGCTTAACTTGGTATAAGCAACGCAGGACTTGGAATTGCCTGAGCAGGTGAAGGACCGGAATATAGTTCCCCAGGCAGACAGGACATCAGTCTTCCTACTGACATATGCGGATGTGCGACGGAGTGCATGCGCATGCTCAAAATCATCTACTAAGTCCAAACCTATACCTTCAACCAACCAGAGGAAGATAACAATAAACCAATAATAGCTTTTCTTTTTTCTTTTTTTTTTTTTTTTTTTTTTGAGGCAGACTCTTCACTCTGTGGCCCAGGCCGGAGTGCAGTGGCACCATCTCGGCTCACTGCAAGCTCCGCCTCCCGGGTTCGCACCATTCTCTGTCCTCAGCCTCCCGAGTAGCTGGGACTACAGGTGCCCGCCACCGCACCTGGCTAATTTTTTTTGTATTTTAGTAGAGACGGGATTTCACCGTGTTAGCCTATATTCATCAATCCCTCCCCAGTTTTCAAAGTGTTTTTATCTTCTTGAAGCCCAAAATAGCAAGAAACAGATGGCACACTCAAGGCGGTTGACTGGAGTGAGATGAGTGAAGGGACTGTCTCAGAAGGTGTTTGTAGGTTGGCCAGAGCTCCTCCATGTACCCTTCAAAATCCCTCCACCTCTTCTCCCTGTGCTTTCTGGACAGGCACAGGTGAGAAGGCTAATCTACATCAGTTACATCTGTGACCTGCTTGGCCCTCAGGCACCAAGGTGAGGGGTCATCAATGGCTGGCACTGGGTAAGAGATGAAGAGAAGTGACAAATGTGAAGTCAAGATATTTATTCCCATGCGATTGCCTGAGGCTGGCTATGTCACTTCACAGAAATTAATATCTCCTCCCAAGGCCACTGCTGTGCTACACCTCCAATGTCAAACCAACTCATTCCTTTTGGGCTCTTCTCATCCCTTTGAGCCTAGAGGGATGACTGCTTTCCTGCCACTAGCCTTGGGTTTCTGGGAGATTTCTTAGGGTTTCCCTACTTCCTGCCCTCATCTTTCTAATTAATCCCTTTATCAGTCAACCCTTCCCGAATCGTCTTGATCTGAATGTGCCCCTTCTTTTCTGCTGGGTCTCTAATTGAAGCAACAAGAATGAGGAGGAGATGAAAATTCCACCGTGCTCAGCAATTGTGGAAAGCTATGGTGACTCCCAGACTGAAAGGGACTAGGAGAAAAAGCAGTTACTAGAACCAGTGTGAGCAGCCACTGCCAGGCGTGGCGCAGAGGAGCAGGCAGACAACTGGAGTGCACCATCTCAGCACCACCAGAGGCAAAAGCAGAGCACGAGCTGGCACTGTCATTGACAGCTGAGGGACCGGTTGCCAGAAGAGTCACCTCACTTGCCCAGAGTCATGTGCCCACAGCTGTGGGGGTCGAGCGCTCCTCTCTTCCCACGTTCCTACCTTCACCAGCCGAGGAGGAAGTCCCTGTAACACCGTCCACCCTGTGGGGAAATGCCAGGGAGGGAGTCTCTCCCTCTCTTATGGTGCTTTAACCCATGAGACTGGGGAAACCCAGGGTCACCGGACCTCAAGACAATCGTGGGACCCGGGTGCTAAAGACCCACAAAGACCTCAGTCTGTCTTGTCTCCTCAGGGACTTGTTTGTGCCCAAGGTGAACCCACCTTCTCCTCACATATGGCAAGCCACGTAACACAGGTTTCCCTTTCTGCCCCCCACGAAGGTAAAGACCCACCATTCTCCAGGCTCCCTGCCAGCCACTGAGTAGATACATGTACTCAGTCTCACTCTGTCTCACAGGAAGGAGCTAAAGTTTCCCATTTGTGCCTCAGATCCAAGACACATTGTCCAATCCATCCTTACCTGAGAGCCTGTGTTGAGGGGGTTGGTCTTCAACTGACTGTCAGGCCCCCCCTGTAGCCACTCTCTCCATCAGTTAGCATCTTATGGAAAGGAGGGGTGAGTCCCAGTCCACCCTATTCCCACTTCTCCAACCTCCAGTAGGATACCAAAGAATCAAGATCTGAACTCAGGCCATATTTCTTCAAGCTCTTTCTTACCCCTCCACTGTGAAATGACCATCCAGTCAGACGGACAAACCTAAACCAGTTTCTAATTCCCATGACACTTATTCCTGCTTGTCATTATTATTTTATTGCTGTTGTTGTTGCTATAATTATAGTTATTATTAGCAGTAGCATGGGCTGTTGTCAGACTGTCTAGGTACAAATTCCAGCTCTACGTCATAACAACTATGGGGCTTGGGTAAAGTATTTAATCTCCGCATCCTTCAGTTTCCCCATAGATGAAATAAGGGTCTTACTTGTATCTGTCTCATGGGGATGTGGTGAACATTAAATGAGATGATGTATGTGCAGTCTTTTGCATTGTGCTTGGCACAAAGTAAGTGCTCAAGAAAGTAGCTAATATTATTATCACAATTTTATTATTTAAGACATCAGAATATTTCAAATGATGGAAAGACTGAGAAATAAAACTAAGGAAAAGGGCATGAGGCTGGGCGCAGTGGCTCACGCCTATAATCCCAGCACTTTGGGAGGCCTAGGTGGGTAGATCGCTTGAGGCCAGGAGTTCAAGACCAGCCTGGCCAAGGTGCTGAAACCCCATCTCCACTGAAAATACAAAAATTAGCCAGGTATGGTGGCAGGCGCCTGTAACCCCAGCTACTCAGGGAGCTGAGACATGAGAATCACTTGAACCCAGGAGACAGAGGTTGCAGTGAGCCAAGATCCCGTCACTGCACTCCAGCCTGGGCAATAGAGTGAGACTCTGTCTCAAAAAACAAAAACAAAAGAGTGTTAGAGGAGCTGGCATTCATTAGAATATTCAGGGAGACAAACAATTGCTAAGACATCCCTGGCTGCTGGTCATTTTATACCACGGAGGCATTTACATCACAGGGCATAAACCAAAGTGGGAGGGGATCTGGACTGCGTAATTACGCAATGAATTTTAGAGGGTAGGGTCTTCTCTTTTTTCTCTATTTTTAAGCAGAAAATAAAAATATAGGCATAATGGGCTGAATTATGTCTCCCCAAAATTTATATGTTGAAGTCCTAACCCCAAGGATCTCAAAATGTAACTGTATTTAGAGACAGCATCTTTAAAGAGGTAATTAAGTTAAACTGAGGTCCTTGGGGGACCTAACCCAATATGACTGGTACCCTAATAGAAAGAGGAGACTAGAACCTAAGGGAAGACCATGTGAAGACATAGGGAAGACCGTGTTTGCAACCGTGGGAAAAGCCCTCTGACAACACCAACCTGCCAACACCTTGAACTTAGACTTCCAGCCTCTGCAATTGTGAGGAAACTAACATCTGTTGTTTAAGCCACTGAGTCTGTGGTCCTTTATTACAACAGCCCTAACAAACGAATACTATAGGTAATAAACAGACTTTCCCACCAAACCACAGTCATTAGGAGGATGCACATTTACTTAAGCAGGATCTCTGACTCCTACTGCAGAGTCAGGTTTCTTCATGGCATCACCACATTGTTCAAAGCCAAGGTAAACAGAAATCACCTTTGAAAGCCATTTACCTTTGCTCTGCTCCTTGACTGCTATCTGCACTTCTTCCACCCACCCAGCCCTACCTAGCACATCAGCTGCCTGTGCTCTTTTGGATAAGGACTAAAGAAGGCATTAGTTTCGATTAATCCACACTTCAAGTTCAAGAACAATTGATGATGAATCAGTGACACCATCTTCCTCTGACCTAGGGCATGCCGTGTGGAGGAGGCACACTCACATGTGTAGAGCAGGGAAAGGCCTTAGGAGTCCTCTGATCCTCTCTTCCACTACCAGCTGTGTGATCCAAAACAATGACTTAACTCCTCTCTGTCTCATTTCCTGTATCTGTAAAGTGGGAATAATTATCGTATGACTTCATAGAATTATTGCAAGGATTAAATCGTTGAATTCATATGAAAGCAATTTGTAAGGTTTCATGTTTCCTATGAAGGTCAGGAAGTCATTAATCAACCAACAGTTTTGAGTATTTACCTTGGACCAGACTGTCTAGGGTGTGTATTATATTGTAGGCATCTAAAAACTACAAATCACATGATACATAATTGGAGTGCAAGAAGATGAATGGCATGTGGTTTTTCCCCTCATGGAATCTACACTTAAAGGAAAAAATGGATGTTAAGACAGTAATGCAGGTGGCAAGGGTTATACTGTAGAATTGTTGAGGTCACTGCAAAGGAGCAAGTGCAGCCTATGAACCTCCTCTCTGACTTATGGAAGTCGTAGTCTCTAAATGGTTAGTGGAGGCAGAAAACAAGAGCTAGCCTGGTAAAGGAAGCCAACTGCAGGGAAGGAAGAACATTTCCCACCCAGGGACAGACGGCAGGAATAAAAGCATTTGAGTGTGAAATAGAACAGGGTTTGTGTCTTTGTTTGGGTTCTTCCAAAAGCAAACCTTGAGACAAGGATTTGAATGCAAGTAATTTACTCAGCGGTGGTCCCAGTAAACACAAGCAGATTGGAAAATGAGAAGGAAGGCAACCGATAAATGATGCACCATCCGATTAGTTACCTCCGTGGGCGACTGGAGCGCGACTGGAGCTTAATTCCACTGGGAAATTCAGGGAAATGGTGTGAGAGCATGCCTTAAAATTATCAGGCCCAAGGGGCGAGGGAGCCGGGACTCACTAGCAGTTCCCATTGGCATTGGTCAAGTGCTGCTTCCGTGGGGTGTTAATTTCCTGGCACCGCCCAAGTCTGCGTTTCACATGGGCAGAGTGCCCTCTAGTGGCCAGAGAAAAACACCATCTAGTGGCGAAGAAACACAAGGGCTGACACTTGAACCCTGGGTAAGAGGATGCAGACAGAGCACCTACAGCATCACACACCACATGCACACAGAAGTACAAATGCTTCTGTGTTCTGGAGCACATATCCAACTGCGGAGTTGCAGACAATAAAGCTGAAGTGATAGGTGGAGGCAGGGGCATGCATATATGTCATGCTTCAGTGTGCGAGCTTTATCCTGGGGGCAATGGTGAGGCATTGGAGGGATTTAAGATAGGGAGAGGCATGGTCAATAGTGTATCTTTAATAGATCACTCTGGCTGCTGTGTGAAGGATGCCTTTGAATGGAACAAGACTGGAGTCAGGAAACCTAGTAGGAGGCTCTCATTTTAGCGATCAAGAAGGAAAATGGGAAGAGCCTGATTTTTAAAAACACACACCCAATGGTAGGAGAAAACATGTTTAGAAGACAAAATCAAACCCAGCAGAACTTGATGATTTATTGAAGATGGATACAATGGGGAAGGAGTCAGGATGATTCTAAACGTGTCTCATTTTGATGATTTGGCAATGCTGGTGCCACCAAGTGAATTAGAGAGCAATGCAGCAGACACAGGCTGAGTTGGAGAGAAGATGCACTAGGTTTATGGAATTTGTGATTGGAGGAGGGTGAGGGCAACCAAGGATGAGACATGGAAGCTTGAAGCCCAGGAAGGATAACTGACCTTGACGTAGGAATTTAGAAACCGTCAGCACATGGGTATTGAAAAGGCTGGGACTGAAAGAGATGGACCAGGCAAGTCTGTAAAATTGAACAATTCAGTTGGCCAAGGACAGAACCATAGCAATCACCAACATGTAAGGCGGAAGAGAAGCAAAAAAAGGCGGGGGGGGGGGCATTCTCAAAGGGGCCAGGTATGAGAAAAGCAAAGGACATCATTAAAGCATAAAAAGTCAAGAGAATCAAGATCTTGGGGTGATCAACAAAAACACCAATCTTCAGGTATCCAGTAGGATGTAAAGTTACATGTGTACATTGATTTTTCCACTTTGACTGGCAGGCTAGACTGTTCTTAGTTCATTTCATTCCAGCTGTATGAAGAGTATGGGAATAGGCAGTGAAGGTAACTAGTTTGAGAAGTTTGGAAACAAGGAGGAGAGAAACTGGTTGATAGCCACAAGTGTCTGCAGGATCTAGGCCACTTTGTTCTTTTTCTTAGAAGATACTCTTAGAGGATGAGGAGGAGCAGGGAGAGGAGACCAGGAGAAAAAAGTGAGAAAGAAAAGGATCACTGAAAAAGTAAGTTGCTGAAGAAGTTATAAAATGATCAGGTATAAGTATTGACCTTCAGCAAGAGAAGGAAAGACAGACACATCATCACCTGGAGTTGAAGTGAAAGAGAAGAAAATGAATAACAGACAAGTCTATGAGGATTGGAACAGAGGTAAGTCACCACGAAGAGCCACCACCATGTTCTCAATGAAGTAGAAAGGTAAGATCATCCACTGAGAGAAACAGAGTAGAGGGTTAAGCGGAGATCTGAGGGTTTGGACTAGCCATTGAGGAGAAAAGAAAAGGAAGCTGACCAAGAATGAATGAACTTGCAGTCAGAACTCAGGGCCCAGCTGAGACTAGAGACTATGAATTTTCAGTCATCACTTTCCATATGGTGATGATGCTGTGGTTGTGGTGCAATGGACTGAATATTCATGATCCTCCAGAATCCGTATGTTGAAACCCTAACTCACAAAGTGATGGTATTAGGAGGTGGGAACTTTGGGAGGTGATTAGATCATGAAGGTGAAAACCCTCATGGATGGGATTAGTGCCCTTATTTTAAAAGGCCCCAAAGACTTGCCTTGCTTCTTCCACCACTTGAGGACACAGTGAGAAATCACCATCTCTGAACCAGAAAGTGGGTCCTCACCAGACATCAAATCTGCCAGTACCTTGACCTTGGACTTCTCAGCCTCCAGAACTGTGAGAAATAAATTTCTGTTGTTTATAAGCCACTCAGTCTGAGGTATTTTGTTATAGCAGCCCACATGGACTAAGACACACAGTGTTGACATAACAATATCCAAGCCTCATTTTCTCTCTGTCTGTGGGTGGGTGCCTGTGCCCCTGTGTACACACGTGTGCACAGGAAGCATCATTGCAGAACCAAACCTCTGATGACAAATTCTGGTGCCCTCTGTGTGTCTCTGTCCAGGAGCTGTATTCTCAATCCTATGATGCTGTCGGGGTGATGTTTGCCTCCATCCCAGGATTTGCGGACTTCTACTCTCAGACTGAAATGAATAACCAGGGAGTGGAATGCCTGCGCTTGCTGAATGAGATCATTGCTGACTTCGATGAGGTAAATCTAAGCTGGGGACATTTACAATCACAAACGGGCATCATTGCCAAAGCATTGTGTTATTCATTGTAGGAATTACTTATATATTTTTTTGCACTTATGGAGTTCCAGCCTGCATTATAACACAAACATGCATTATCTGATTTAATTATCACAAGTATCACCTGAGTTAAATGCTATTGTTTCTCTATTTGGGGGATCAGGAACATAAGGCTCAGGGAGGCTAAGTAACGTAACCCAGTGTCGCACAGCTGGCAGATGGCAAAAGGCAGGACTTGACTAGAAGCCTGTATGAGGCCAATACTACTCAGGCACTGACACCACAGAGGCTGGACGCTGATGCAGGCATTGCTCCATCTTCTCAAAGTGTCAAAGATAAAATTGTCCATTTGCACTTGGTCAGAGAACTAATTGCAATTATAAACATACTACAGATAGGAGTTTCTTCTTCCAGGCTCCAATGGTCTAGTGAACACATTCTGTGAGGGGAAATACTCATGCTGTACTTCAGTTCCATTCATAAACTTGACACAAGTGGGCCTTCTCCTCCCCCATTCCCCATCTTGAAGGACACCAGTGTCCATCCAGTTACTTAAGCCTGAGATGGGAAGCAAGTGATTCATTGAGAAAATGCTATGGAAGAAGCCAAATCCCTGCCTAACCCCAGAGGGAACTCAGGGACATAAATGGTACAACTGTCTCACACTGAGGCAGGGGGCCAGGCTTTTGGATACCTGTATTGGTCAGTCATTGTTGGTCATGGGCTGCCCTGGTAGAGGTACCTAGCCTCCCAGGCCTTTCTAGCAAGGGAGTTCTCATGAAGCCCGGCAAATTATCCAAAAAAAGGTATGGCAATGCATTGTAAGTAGCCAGCACTCATGACATTTTGGAGGATGGCCCCACAAAGGGCTTAGGGTGGGAAACAAGAGTAACTACTGTATCACTCTAAATAGCATCCTCTCCCTCCATCCCTATGTTTGATCCAGCTACTGAGTCCAGTGAAGTCTTTCTTTCCATTGTAGATATTTATGGTGCAAAATGTGATGTTTTGATATATGTGTACATTGTGGAATGATTACATTAAGCTAATTAACATATCCATCACCTCATGCCTTACCACTTTTTTGTGACAAAAATATTTAAGATCTACTCTCTTGGCAGTTTTCAAGTATGCAATACATTATCATGAACTATAGTCACTATGCTATGCAATAGATCTCCAGAACATATTCCTCTTGTCTAACTAAAACTTTATACCCTTTAACTAATATCTCCCTGTTCCCACCCCACCCCCCAGGTTCTGATAACCACCATTCCACTCTTTGCTTCTGAGTTTGATGTTTTTAGATTCCACGTATAAGTGATATCATATGTATTTGTTTTTCTGTACCTGGCGTATTTCATTTAGCATCGTATCCTCCAGGCCCATCCATGTTGTTGCAAATGAGAGGTCTTCCTTCTTTTTGTGCTTGAATAGTATTCCACTGTGTGTGTGTGTATGTGTATGTGTGCGGTGTGTGTGTGTGTGTGCATGCGCATGTGTGTGTATCCATTCATTTCTCAATGGACGTTTAGGCTGATTCCATAGTTTGCCTGTTGTGAACATGCTGAGATGAACGTGGGTGTACAGACATCTCATCAACTTTCTTAATAGCTCTCACACCTGCCTTTTTCTCACCATCAATGCTGCTTTTATCTTGCTTCAGGCCATATCATTTCTCTCCTAGACAACGGCAGTCAACTCCTATCTGCTCTCCCTGCCTGCATCTCACCATTAGCAACCACCAAAGGCAGGACTATTTTGTCACATCCCTTGGAAGCCTAAACCCTTCCGTGGCTCCCCTTCGTCAACTCTAGCAGGTCACTGGGGGCCTTGCACTTACTGTCCCTGCCTCCTCCCCAGCCTTACCTCTCACTGCATGCCACCTGGCCAGCACCACCTGACTACTTACAAGCCTAAAAGCCTACTTGGCTCTCACTCACTGTGCTTTCTGCGTGGAGGCCACGCCATCCTCGCCCTTACCCCATTCTCTCTCCCTTGACTCCATGACCAGCTGAAAAGTTAACATTCATTTAACAGTAAATTCAAACATTACTTCTACTTTTGAAGGCCTCTATCCAGGTAAATGTTGTCACTCCTTTTTTAGTGAAAAACTTATACTCTGAGAAACTTCCTATCATAGAGGTTGAAACCCGTCAGTACCACCCTGTTTACCATCCACTAGCCACTTAGTTCTAGGGTAGAAGCCAGCCCATGTTACTAATCTCTATAGGTTTTTACAAGTGTTGCCAGAAATGCAAAGCATTTTCAATATATATCATTTAATAGCTATTTACCTCTCACACAAACCCTTAGGCTAGGAATTATTAGCCTTCATTTTAAAAATAAGCAAAGCTGAGACTTAGAAACACCAAAAGTGACCAGGGTCACATACCACTAAGTGGCAAAGCCAAGATTTGAATGCCAGTCTCCCATACTGCTTTGATTTGTAATCATTTGTGTTGCACTGTTTCTCACTTACGTGGCATTTCATGGTAATGATTTTGAAGTCATAACCCCAAATACGGTTATCGTAGTTGCCCTGGGATGGTTGTGGGGGGTCAAGATGGATAAGACATGATCGCTTCTTGCCTCCCAAGGCTTCACCATCCAGTGGGAGGCAGGGTGACTATGAGTTGCCCTAACACAAGAAGTCACTGGTAAGTGTACTAGTATAGAGGGCCTTGTAAGGTGGGGAAGGGAAGGCAATTTTGTGACAATAGCACCTTTACCTCCTATCCTCTGTGTTAGGCCATAGGCTTACTAAGATAGAAACCATATTCTTGTATCTTGTTATGTGTCCAGGGCCCAACTCTGTGTCTAGCACATAAGAGATGAACATGGCAGATACTTGCTAAGTACTTGCTAAAGGAATTAATTCATTAATGGGAGGACAGAAACAAGCTGGCAGATAGTAAGGTGAAGATAGGTTAACGCAATTCAAAACATACTTCCAATTTTTTTTAATTACCCTATTAAAAATATCTGACTAAAGGTTAAGACGTCAGGCTTTGTTGTATTTTGAACTTTACAGCAGGGGTGTCCAGTGTTTTGGCTTCCTTGGGCCACATTGAAAGAAGAATTGTCTTGGGCTACATCTAAAGTACACTAACACTCAGGATAGCTGATGGATTTTTAAAAATTCGCCACAAAAAAACCTCATAATGTTTTAAGACAGTTTACAAATTTGTGTTGGGCCACATTCAAAGCTGCCCTGGGCCACAGGTGGCCAGTGGACCACAGGTTGGACAAGCTTGCTTTATAGTAACTCATCTTCCAAAAGTGCTCCTTCTCATATTTTAAACTTGTAACGAATAAAGTATTTTTGAATTACATTTGCATCTGGGTGAACCAAATTGTAGACACTCTAGACTTGGAAAGCAGAGAAAGAGGGCAGTGCCCCTAGTGGTTGAAATTGGTGTTTGCAGAGGGAAGTTGGAGAAAAGGGGATCGATCTAGGAGGCTGGGTTCTTTACAACATGGGCGTTCGACCAGGAGGAAAAGTATGATTAAGAGGAGGAGGAAGAGAAGTACATGAGGAGGAGGGGAGACAGGAGAGAGAAAAGAGGCAGCGATAAAGAGAAGAAGGGTGAAAAGAGGAGGAAAGGGGAGGAGGTGGAAGAGAAAGGTAGGGCGGGGGGAAGGTAGGGGAGAATATAGTCAACAGGAAAAATAAAAACGCAGCCTGAATTGCCAGCCCAAACACTCTCAGCCTTGCCTGTGTGGGTCCTTGGGTCACTCAGGCATGGCTTTTTCTTTTTTTTTTTTTTTTTTTTTTTTTTTTTTTTTTTTTTTTTTTTTTTTTATATCAAGAGAGGCCCTCTAGATTCTGCCTGGCTGAGTTCCAGCCAGACGCCTGCTGTTCACTTTAATACTGATGCTTCTCTTCTCGCTGATATAATTACCACAGGAATCTGAGATCATGCAAAATTCTTTCCTGGTTCAGAGAAAAGCTGAACTTTTCACAGATCACAGTCTCCAAGACTGTGTTTGCAATAACCCAACTCAAGGGCTCCTCACCCCACCGCTCCTACCTCAACAAAGGGTTGAAGAGCCCTCTCACATCTAACTTCTCCATTTGCTCTAGTGAACAAATGGGCTGATCAGGGACCATGCTATGCCTGCAGACACTTTTAGCTATAGAGTAAATAAATCTGCTGCGTGGATATTAAATGAGATAATGAAGTTCCTTTCTGCCTCCAAATTATCTTCTGAGAGGGAGGCTTACCAGAGCCTGAAGCTGGCTCTTGGCCAAGTGGTTCTGAAGAGAAGAGAAGGAAAAGTACCTGCTCTCCACAGGACCATATCAGATCAGTCCACCGCCGGCAGAAAGCTGGGGGAAAGTAGTTACAGGGAGGCAGAGGGAGGGAGGTGAGCAATTGAAGATGTTCCAGGATTTTAAAGCTGAAACATTAGCAGCTGAAGGGCTGCCAAAACACCAAATATGTTTGGTTAGTGTCTGAAAGCAAAGATCAGTCATGATCCAAGGCTAAAGACCTGTATACCCTGGGCACAACTGGCAGAATCTCTGTGAGAGCAGAAGAGGGTCTTCACTTTAGTTCAAGAAACAAAAATAATAAACAAAGGCTGCCCCTGCTGTAAATCAGGCTACACACACACACACACACACACACACACACACACACACCCCAAAGCAAAGCACCTTCCTGTGTTCTCCATGTTCCCAGAAGAGTTTCTCTCAAGGAGGAATTTTCCAAGTTTCTTAGCCCCTGATTAATTTTAAGACAATGCCTGAAACAAGAGAGTCTGTGGAGAACCCATTTTCCGCTCCGTCTGCCTGTCTGTCCACCCCAGGATGACATGAGACCCTGAGGATATTACAATCTTTAATGGAGGCAAAGGCAAGAGAATCAGAAATTGCATCTAAATGTCTGCTAAGAGTGGGAATAAGAAGACAAAGTTTAGACTTAGGAATCAGTGAGGTTTGAGTTTGATCCTAGCTCTCCCACTCAGGGCCAGCTTCACAAGCGTGCAGCCTGTGCAGTCACAAAAGGGACCCACATTTGTTTTAATGTTCTGCTGTTGCTCTCATGGACATCTTAATTTTTGAAAAAGGTGTTCCACATTTTCATTTTGCACTGAGCCCTGAAAATTATATGTGGTCCTGTCTCCCCTCTCTCACCCTGGGACCTTGGGACACATTATTTTACCACATGGAGCCTCTGCTGATTCATCTGCAAAATGGATCTGAGAGTATTAAGCTCAAAGTGCCACTCAGAGAAACAGATGATCACTGGAGGCAGAGCCCCTAGTTCTGTGCCATAGTATATGTGGACATCCCCTCTTCCAGTCTACTTTTTAATCTCTTTAAAATGTTTAATTTATGCTTTGAATGTTTTTAAAAATATGAGCTACTGTGGAGTTTTTATTTTTAGTAGAGATGGGGGTTTCACCACATAGGCCAGGTTGGTCTCGAACTCCTGACCTCAGGTGATCTGCCTGCCTCAGCCTCCCAAAGTGCTGTGATTCCAGGTGTGAGCCACCATCCCTAGCCTGGAATTTTTAATCTAATGGTTACCTGCAAGGGCTTTAAATGTATGTAATTTAGCCATTTTCTCACTCTGTGTCCCTAAGCAAGTTATTTAATCCCTCTATGCACCTCAGTTTTCCCATCTACAAAATGAGATACAGTAGGGTCATTGTAAGTTAAATGCAAATATTAAAAAGCACTTAAGACTGTATTTGATGCGATGGACTGAATAGTATCTTCTCCCCAAAATTCATGTGCTGTGAGAAATGAGTTTCTGTTGTTTAAGTTGTTTTGATTATGGCTGCTTGAGCATACTAATACACTTGGCACATAATTATGATCATTAAATGTTCATTTTATTATTATGTGTATTTGTTCTAGTGTGGCTGTAACAAAGTACCACACATTTGGTGTCTTAAAACAATAGAGGCCGGCCGCGGTGGCTCACACCTGTAATCCCAGCACTTTGGAAGGCCGAGGCGGGCGGATCACAAGGTCAGGAGTTCGAGACCGGCCCAGTCAACATAGTGAAACCTGATCTCTACTAAAAATACAAAAACTGAGCCAGGCGTGGTGGTGGGCACCTGTGATCCCATGATCCCAGTTACTCAGGAGGCTGAGGCAGGAGAACCACTTGAACCCCGAAAGTGGAGGTTGCAGTGAGCCAAGATCTCATCACTGCACTCCAGTGCTACTGGTAGCCCAAGAGAAGTGAGGCTGAGGACAGCAAGCAGCATGGGACATGGAGGGCCTCTGGGACCTGGACAGGAGCAGTTTCAGTGGCATGGCAGGACTGGGCTTAGGAAAAAATGAGGAGGAGGAAATTGGAAGCAATCAGTCTGGACAACTCTTTTCAGAAGTTGTACAGGAGACAAGTAGAAAGGAAAGTGATGTCAAGAAAGACTTCTGTAGGATAAGAAATTTCATAGTAGGCTGTATGCCAATGGGAAAGATCTAGCAGAGAGGGTGAGATGGATGGAGTCAGGGACAAAGGAGAATGCTGGAGTTGCATGCCTACAAGGGATGGAGCCTGTGAATACCTGTGGGGCTCGGCCCTCAGCAGGAGCACTGAGAGTTTCTCCCCACACCTGGAGAGAGGCACATGTGTGCACACAGGTGCAGGTAAGTGGAGTGAGCTGTAGAAGTGCCTGGAGAAGCAGGTGTGCACTATAATCTCCTGCCAAAGGCTCACTCCAGACATGAGGTTAAAGCTGTGTCCTGGGCAGCCTTGGAGGTGAGCCAGCTCCATCACTAAGTCTCAGGTACTTTCTCCTTGAAACAGAGAAATACCTACGCCATAGCCCCTAGGCAGACAACATGTAAGAGGAAGGCTAGAGCTAGTTCCTGCCTTTAAATCAGTATGTCAAAAGCAATTTCTTAAACCAGAGGTCAGCACACTTTTCCTGTCTTCTCCAGGCACTTCTCCAGCCTGCTCCACCTACCTGCACCTGCTCCTGTGTGCACATATGTGCCTTCTCTCCAGGAATGGGGAGGAACTCTCAGGGCTCCTGATGAGGGCCGAGCCCCACAGGCATGCATAGGTCCCATCCCTTGTCACCTAGGCATGCTGCTGCAGCTATTCTCCCTTTGTCCCTGACTCTATCCATCACCCTCTCTGCTAGATCTTTCCCATCGGCATACAGCCTGCTATAAAATTTCTTTTTAATTGTTCTTCACCCACAATAGAGTATAAGCTTCATGAGAACAGGATTTATTCCTGTTTAGTTTTGACTTTGAAGCCAAAAACTATATAGTGTAAAAGCAGAGGAGTCCCAACCCAGCTGTGCTGAACCACACAGAACCATGTTCTAGTCGTTGGCCCATGCCATTCCCAAGAATTTGGGAAAGGGCGTGAACGTGTAAACTGAGTACTATAGATCTGGAAACTATATCATCGAGAGATTACTTTGGGGAAATTCAAAGGAATTTCCTTTCCTTCAGCTTAAAGCCTGGCTTACCACACCGTGGCCAAACTGGCCTCTTCTTCACTCTTTGGACCTCCTGTACATTCTCCCCAACCTCCAGACCTCATCTATGCTGACCCCTATTTCTGGATGTTCCCCTTCCCATGACCCCAGCTTCCCCAACACACACAAATTCATTCACTCAACTGCTAGAAAAACCCCTTCTCACCCTTTAGAACTGAAGCTGGAAATCACTTGCTGAGGGATCCCTTCCAAGATCCTCCAGATTAGATCAAAATGGCCTGATCTCCTCATCCGTCTACCTTGTATGTTTTCAACATAAACTCTATTAAAATTGAACTAGGGCATGTTTTGTGTATTTATTTTTAACATCTGACCTCCCTACTTGGGTTGGTAGAGCTCATCTATCTTGTTTATCCAACATATAAGAACTCAATGAATAGTTATTGTATTAGTTTGCTACTGCTGCTATAACAAATGACTACAAATTTAGTGGCTTGAAACAACAGAAATCTATAATCTTACTGTTTGGAGGTCAGAAATCCAAAATGAATCTTACAGGGCTGTGCTCCTTCCAGAAGCTCTAGGGGAGAATCTGTTTCTTTGCCTTTTCTTGCTTCTAGAGACTACCTGCATTCGTTGATTCATTGCCTTCTCCCTCCATCTGCAAAGCAAGCAATCAGGTCACTCAGACTTCTTCTTCCACCATAACAACTCCTTCTCTGATTGTCCTGCCTCCCTCTTTCACTTGTAATGACCTTGTGATTAGATCGAGCCCATCCAGATAATCCAGGAAACCTCCCCACCTCAAGATCCTTTGCCTTATCACACCTGCAAAGTCCTTTTTGCCATGTAAAGTGACATATGCACAGGTTCCAGGAATTAAGACATGGGCATCTCTGGGGCCTAGGTTCAGGAAGCATTATTCTGCCTACCACCATTGCTAATAAGACACCAAGGTTTCCCTCTCTTAGCATTAAAACCCAAACCGCAGGTAAAGGTAGAGGAAATGTCCCAGGATTGTACACATTCTTTCATTTAATCATTCACTCATTCATTCGTCTCTACACTCTGTCTAGGTGCCGAGTAGTAAACACAACAGGGGAAAATATGTGCTCCAGGAATATTACATTCCCATGAGGAAGAGGACAATAAATAAGCAATATCAGGGATAAGTGCTAAGGAGAGAAAGTAAAACAGGGAAGGAAGATAAGGATATGTATGTGGGGAAGGAAGAAAGAATATGTATGTGGGGATGGGATGCTGTATTCAATTTTAAATATGGTGGTCAATAAGACTGCACTGCAAAGATGGGATTTGAAGAAAGACCTGTAGGAGGTGAGGGAGTAAGCCATGCAGTTGTCGGAGGGAAGAGTAGCCCAGCAAGAGAACAACAGGTGCAGAAGTCCTGAGGCTGAAGCAGGCTTGGCTTGTTCTCAGGTCAGTGTGGCAAGGGGCAAAGGAGATCAGTGCAGCTGGAGCAGAGTGAGAGAGGGAGACAAAAAGAGAGGGGACAGGTCTTGGCAAGTCTTGCAAGTCACAGTGAAGACTGGCTTTGACCTTGAGTAAAACAAGAAGCCATAGCAGGGTTTTGCACAGAGCAGAGACAGGATCTGACTTACATGTGAAGGGGCAGACCTACCTCTTAAGTACCAGGCTACGCCCATCTCCACTCCTGACCCTTAGCAAGTGCTCATCAAATACATGTGACTGGCTGAAAGCATGATTCTCAGAGAGAAAAGCAGATAACTTGAGGATGATGAACCATCAGAGGTAGCTCATTGTGAGCCAGGGGTCTGTTTTCAGGAGCCCCAGGCTGCTGGAAGAATAAACACCAGGGCTAACACCATTGCCTGGCTCTCTTTCAGTTGCTTGGTGAAGACCGATTTCAAGACATTGAAAAGATTAAGACCATTGGCAGCACCTACATGGCCGTGTCAGGCCTGTCACCTGAAAAACAGGTAAAAGACTCTTTGGACTCAGCCACAACGCAATGCAGGGGTCTTGCTGTTGTCATGTCACTGACGGTGGTGAAGCCTCTGTCGCCAAGATCCTTGGGGAAAGATAGGGAGAAAATCTAATGGACTGGATTGTAATAGTTATGTGATGTGGATTTGCCCCCAAGGTAAGTAGAGTCTACCAGATGAAGCCATGCTGCTTTTTTGAGAAACTTCTAGGCTTTGTTCTGAACCTCATTGTTCCCTTGAACAAAATCAAGAGCCAAGAAATACCCTATTGTGATTTCATTGTGGATCTTACTAAAACCCTAATAGTTGCCTCTTTTTTCTTATCTTTATTTTGTCTTTCAAAAGTCTTACATAATAATAATAATAGCTGCTGCTTTTTGGAGTGTTGACTGTGTTCCAGGCACTGGTGTTAAATAGCAACACTGTCTACCTTCCAGGGTTAACGGATGAATTATCTTAGATAATGTCATGCTCCCCAAGCAAAGCCTTGCATCTAGTAAAGTCCTCAGTTAGTGTTAAATGAATATGAGTCCAGATACTTGGGGAAATGGAATTCTCATCAATTTCTTCCAATCCTTCCTATGCTTTTTTCCAACTAAAAACAACAAAATACTTCAAGAGTGACTATCTGGGACGAAACTCAGGCTGGTTATTATTTGGTATGTGTGCAGCAGGGATCAGAAAACTACAGCCCACAGGTCAAATCTGGCCCACCCTGTTTTTATAAATAAAACTTCATTGGAACACAGTCATGCCCATTCATTTCTATTTTGCCTATTGCTCCTTTCAAGCTAAAATGGCAATGTTGAGGGTCACAACAAAGACCATATGGTTCACAAAGCTTAAAATAGTGGCTATCTGGCCTTTATTGAAACTATTTGCTAACCTCTGTTCTACAGGGGCACAAAGTTCTCTCATATAAAAAATGTCATTCAATACCTACGAAGTAGGAAGGGCAAGTATGCTTATCCCCATTTTATAGATTTGAAAACTGAGGTTCAGAGAGGCCCAGAGGCTTATGCAGCACTTCCTTGAGGAGTTTTGTAAGCAAATGTATCCCTTAAACACGCACTGTGAGCAATTCAAAGGAAATAGTTCTTAGATTGGAAAGGCTACACATACACAGAGCACATACACATACCCACACACCCCCCCAACACACACTCACATACACACATACACTCACACCCATTCACACACACGCCAGTGAGCATACACTCAGGAATTGATGCTACATCAACCTGAACAGACAGGTGTAGATGTGGACGAAGGAACACAATGACCCACATATACTACACTCTTGCAAGCAAATATCATGTCTTCCCATGTTCTGAGATACCGGTGACTTGAGAATAGAGGGATTCACCCACATGATTATTTCCTTTAAGGGATGTGCAGGTAGGGTTGGGTTAGGACATAAAGCCCCCTGCTGCATAAATGTTAATGTTCCCCACATTCCACATTAAATGAATTCTCCTCATGTTTGCTTCAGCAATGTGAAGACAAGTGGGGACATTTGTGTGCTCTGGCTGACTTCTCACTCGCCCTGACAGAAAGCATACAGGAGATCAACAAGCATTCATTCAACAATTTTGAACTCCGGATTGGTGAGTAGCAGCTGCAGGTGGGGCCTGATAGAGCCAGCTGACCTTGCTCCGACAGACCCTCCCCTACCTTGGGCACCAATTCAAGGAAGCTTTTTCCTGCAGAATGCAATAGACCTAGCATGACCCTGCCAAGGATAGGGACAGGGTCAGCTCAGGTCTTTTCTTAGTTTCCTCTCAGTGGAGATGCTGGAAACAAGAGTAGGATACTGGCTTCTGTGCAGAAATACAAAGCAGCCAGCCTTTGGCAAATGCTAGACTATTGTGAAACTCTCTTCCAACTTGCCTGCCCATGCAAGGTCATGCATAGAGATGTAGCTGACTAATTAGTCATTTAATTCTGACTCCTGGGTAGCTCAATGCTTGTGGTCATTGTATTCCTCTCAGGGTCTTCAGGATAATTCCTTCAGACAAAAGCAGGATTCTACTCCTGGGGATGGCAGATAATATATTTCCAGGGACAGGCTTTACTCAGCTACAAAGCTCGCCCTTTCTTTGGGCTTAAAAACACCATTGTGCAAAGCAACAACATAACAATAATCACTGCAATCAATAATAATCCTTTATAATTTGCCATTCCTTCCACATCTCTACTGAGCCTCAATGATCTCCCAAAATGCAGTCTGAAAACCCCCCGTCTAGTCCACATTCTCATTTTGTAGATGAGTAAACATGGGTGTAGAAAAAGGGAGTAACTAGCCTAAGATCACACAGCCAAACAGTCACACCAGCAGCAGCTCCAGCATTTCCTAACTCTGAGACAATGACATTTTGGCTGCCAGAGTGCAGTTTAAAATAACTTTTGCTACAGTCCTCACATTGTAGACATCTTCTGGCTGATATGCCATTTTACTTTATCTGCTTCTACCTTAGCAGCTTTCGAGAAAAAGAGGTCAAGAAATACCAATACCTGACTTGTCATCTAAGGAATGCCATATGTCTTTGTTCTTTGCATTAAAGGGCTTATATTTTATGTTTTTGATCTATGGGTGGGATGTTCAAGGCTTGTTCCCACAGCTTCCATCAATCTTATCAATGTCATTTCTGAAATTGTTGACTACACAATTGAACCAGGAATAAAAAGGGAACCATAATGCTGAACAGAGACATTCTAAGTAAATTCTGAAGATGTTGCCAAATCAGGGTCAACCCTTGTCATGACATATTATACTCCTAGTATAGTTTCACTGATCTCAGACGTTGGAAAATTAACTTCCCAACTGAATTAAGCATCTCAATTTGTGTTTTCGGTCTGCTGTAACCAGCTGTATGACTTTGGGTGAATCATTTAAACCTTCTGTGTCTCCGTTTCCTCCTATGTAAGCTGAGTGTTAAATTATTACCTCCTCTGCCTCCCTCACAATAATAATACGAGAATCAAATGGGATATTGGCTGTCAAAGTTCTCTGCAAATTTTAAAGAGCTAACTATCATTGTGATTCCCATGTACTCTATAGAGTGAGATTTTCAAATTTCCAGTCAATTATATCAGTGTGTATGTGTGTCTTGCTTTTGCCTTGGCTTGGAATAATCTTACCCAGATACCTGCATGGCTATTCCCACCACTTTCTTCAAATCTCTGCTCAACAAGGTCTTTGCTAACTCCCTTACTCCAAAATATACTCTCTTCCATCTTTCTCCATTGTTTTACCCACATGGATTTTTCTTTGTAGTCCTAATCACTCATTAATATTACATTACATTTGTAAAATTATTTTCTATCTCTCCCCAGTAGAAGGTAAATTCCATGGGGACCAGGGCTGTATTTCTTTCCTTTCCCACCATATCCCCAATGCCTAGGACTGTACCTGGCTCCTAGCAAGTGCCTAGTCAATGTTTGTAGAATGAAATAATTCTGTCTATTGGAGACATACATGCCCACTAACATGTTTGGTGAAATGCTACCATTTCTAGAATTCTGTGTTTCCTAGCAAAGGAGGCACTGAAACTGTCTTTAAAAGTATTTACCAATAAACTGTGGAAGTGTGAGGAAGTAATAGCCCAAGCAGGGAGAAAGTCAGGACGAAGGCACAAAGGTGGGTAACTGGCTGGAAGGTTAGGAAAACTCCAGCAGTTCAGTGTGGCTATAATGCAGCAGTGAAGAAGAGAGTGGGATAAATGAGGCTGGAAAATCAGGCAAAAGCCATATGAGAGAAGTTCTTGATTGTGATTCTAAGGATCATTGGCTTTATCCTGTAAGTGAAAGGAGCCCTGGAAGATATTTAAGTGAGTCATAACTTGATCAGATGTGCAACTTGATCAGAAAGCGCCCTCCCACTCCTGCAGCAGTATGGAGGATGAGCTCAAGGGGGCAACAGAGGAGACAGGGAGGACAGTTAGAAAGCCATCGCCATGGACCAAGGGAATGATACTGAGGACCTGGGCTAAAACAGAGAGGAAAAAGGTCTGTCCAGGCTCTCAGAGCACTGTGTCAGTAGAAGCAGGAGATCCCAGGGTCCTTACTTCTGGTCCATGCTCTGATCATCCCACGGACTGAGACAAGTCAGTGTTCATATGAAAATAATAATTACATTCAATTGAACACTCACTGATTGCCAGGCACTATGCCACAGTGGTTTTATTTATATTATCTCACTAAATCTTCCTTTAATTATTTCCAGTCTATTGATGAGAAAAGTGAGGTCCAAATAGGTAATCTAATAAGTAATCTAATAAGTGACTGGGGGCAGGATCTGGACCCTCCCGTTCATCCACAGAGACCTCACACATAGTGATCACTATCCCAGGGAGGGGTCTAGACACCCCAATGACCCTCTTCTCCCTCTGACACCCCCAGTGTACCTCTTCTGCCTCTGACTTCTTGCTCCTTTGGTTCACCCCCTAGGCATCAGCCATGGCTCAGTGGTAGCTGGCGTTATCGGCGCTAAGAAACCACAGTATGACATTTGGGGCAAAACTGTGAACCTGGCAAGCCGAATGGACAGCACAGGGGTTAGTGGCCGGATCCAAGTCCCAGAGGAGACCTATCTCATCCTGAAGGACCAGGGCTTTGCCTTTGATTACCGAGGGGAGATCTATGTGAAGGGCATCAGTGAACAGGAAGGAAAAATCAAAACGTACTTTCTCCTGGGAAGAGTCCAACCCAACCCATTCATCTTGCCCCCAAGAAGACTGCCTGGGCAGTACTCCCTGGCTGCGGTTGTCCTGGGACTTGTCCAGTCCCTCAATAGGCAAAGGCAGAAGCAGCTACTCAATGAGAACAACAACACGGGAATCATCAAGGGTCATTATAACCGGCGGACTTTGTTGTCACCCAGTGGCACGGAGCCTGGAGCCCAAGCTGAAGGCACCGACAAATCTGATTTGCCATAAAAGCATTTTCTTTGTGTTTCTTTTTTTTGTATTTCTTTTATATATAAAATAAATATACTAATAAAAAGGTTTACTTTTTTTTAGAACAAGGATGGTTTCGTTGGTCTTTGAATGTACCAGATCAAGGACACAATTTGAGGTTCTCTTCAACTGTTCTCTTCACAAATATTTATTGGTCACCTCTTGTGTACAAGGTTCATTGGGAAGCAAAGATAAATGAGATCTAGTTTCTGACTTTGAAAGTTTGAGAGACTTACAACTAGGTGGAAAATAGGGACATATGAAGTGAACAGAAATTCCATACAATCAGATACTCACCACCATCTGCTATTTTTGAGCACTTGCCATGTACCAGGTCAAGTGCCAAATTTTTTACATAATGACCTCCTGTAATCCTAACAGCATTTGACCTTTACATTCATCAGTATTCGCTGAGCACCTACAATGTTCCTATGACTGTCCTATGCTCCAGGGAAATCCTAGCAAAAGTGTTTCCCTTATAGAGCTAACATTCTGGTTGGGGAATAATATATAATATTCTTATTAACCAATACATAAATAATCTGCTTTCAGACAGAAGTAGAGGCAACAAAGAAAATTAAGTTGGCCACTTGGGATAAAGAATGGGAGGACAGGGATGCTGATTTAACTGAGTCACCAGGGAAGGCTTTTTTGAAGATGTGATGTCAAAGATTGGCCCTAAATAATGAGAAAGAGGTGATCCATAAGACCTGAGAGAAAAGTTTCATAAGAAAAAGTAACAGCAAGTACAAAAGCCCAGATCACGTCCAGTACATTGGAGGAACAACGAGAAAGGCAATGGGTAAGTGAGTTACTGTGGGCAAGCACACTGTTTCCTGGAAGACACCTACGTGCTTATGACCACAGGACTGCCAGGAAAATTTCATACAGATGAGAAGGCCCAGAAAAATGCAAGGATTTGGCCAAGGTCATGTAGTTAGTTGTAGAACTAGCCTCATAACTGTATTATTCAATAAAGGCCAACTGCCATAACAAATAACTCTCAATCTTAGTGGCTAAAACACAATAAAAGACGTATTTCTTGCTCATGTTCTATTGGATATGTGTCAACGGGTCTCCCATGCAATTTTTGGGGGACCTAACCTCCTTCTGCATTGGAGTTCTCTTCTTGGCCGTCTCTATCCAGCCAACCGAGGAGAAAAAAGGGAAAGAAACGAGAATCACTTAAAAGGTTTTAGTTACCAGGCATACATTATCTTTCTGTCCCACTTCACTGCAGGGGAAGTTAGGGAATGGATTATTCCTGTGTTCCATTACCAAAAGGAAACGTGAAATGGAATTGCCTATGCCACAGGTACCTGAGTTTTTCTGAGCCCAGAGTCCATGTTTATAAGCACTAAGCTATTCTGATAAGCACTATGTTGGAGGTACAAGGTTTGAGTAATTGAACGAAAATTACAAAATCCCAGTCATTCTCTAAACAGTTGACTCTGAACACCATCCCATTTAAAAGAAACTTAGCCCCAGGTAACAAATCCACAGGAGATATACCCTCAAAAAACACCTATCTGAGGTATCTCAAGTGGGACCCTAATGTTAGAAGTAAAGCTGTCTTCTCTTGAGGCACAAAGCAGAGAGGGAATTGAGGTTCAGCTAAACCTTGAACTTTGAATCACATTTGGGATGCTGTTTGCTCTAGGAAACTATATACACATTAAAGAAGTATCCCCACTCCAAATTCGTGCAAGGCCCCAATGGAATGTGAAGATGACGTGCAAAAAGCCTCAGCATACTGTAAAGCCCTCTACCAATGCCAGAGGCTGTTACAATCTTCATAGACTCAGAGAATCCCAGGTCAGGAAAGCCCCATGGGTTGTTCAGTCCAGCAGACTGAGGACATTTAAACAAAGTAAAGCTTTATGCCTGCTGAGACTTGGAACCACCAGATGCAGGTGGGGAGCTGAGCTCAGGTAGGTCGAGGCTTGGCAAACAAAGCTAGCAAAAAGGCTAGTCTCCAAAAGGTAGATAGGCTGTAAAGGCACAGTATCTAAAAAACAGAAAACTTGATGTGGATCATCAAGCTTTGGTCTACCCCAGAGCATAAGGCCCATCTCAAAGCCACAGCCAGTATCAGCAGAGACACCAGTAAGCAGACAAGCCACGGTGAGCTGGATCCACCCCCAAGAAGAGAGGCTAGTAGGGAAAGGCTTCGTTTCTAAACCCTGAGCTAGGACTCAGGACAAAGTCCCTGGACTAGAAGAATTTGGCCCTAGGCAAGATAACTGGGCAGAAACTAAGGTAAGAACCATCAGGCATGTGGATGCCACCAATTTGGGGGTGACAGTGGGGTTACCACTGTAAGGCTTCACCCAGAACCTGGTCCTGACTCAATGATGTCAAACCTCAAGATACAACACAGGGAGGAGGTGGACACTCCATCCTGGGTCTGGGAGGTGTGACTTCATTCAGGACTCCAGGAAAGAGAGGAGCAAGGGGACATGATGATGCTGAGAATTCCCATCAGATTGCCAAGAAGCCCATCAAGTAGGCATCTGGCCTCTACTCCAATTCATCCAGCACCAAAACATTGAGTCCCTTCCCTCTAGATCAGCACATTCATTGCCACCAGCAGATGTAGTCTTTCCATACTAAGGTAAAAGGACAAGAGACAGAACCATAAACTGGCTTGTGGTTGAATAGCTAAGAAAACCAGCCTCTTCTTGGGCCTTGCATGAGTCTGGAGGGGGCCATGAAGACACACGGTCTTCCTGAATTAGAAGTATGTTTCTGTTTACCTACTTTTTTGGTCCATTCAGCTCATTTACTAAAAGAACCTGAAATCAAGTGGTTTCTGGGAAACCTGGCTGGCATAGTATTTTAGACAGGGATATCAATCTTACCTTTTCCATCTCTGAACTATGCCTGTGAGATGTGGGGTTTGATTTTAGAAATGTCAAGGGTAAACACATGCCTAGGGAATGGTTCCCGAAATGCTGAAATACAAGGAGAAACTCAATAAGGTTTAGTTGAGGCTTTCTCAACAGCTCTGTATTCTTGACTTACTCTTCTGGGAGCTGATTCAGGTGGGTCCTCCACCATTCATCAGTCTGTGTAGGAAAAGCACAGTCTCCCATAAGACAAGCACAGCCTTGCCTAGAGAATGGGCAAGGTTAGGTATCTGCAGCTTTCATTCAAGGACTGGGTTTGAGGAGCTGCTGCCTCCCAATCTGCCATCACATAAAGCCATGTGGGTCACCTTGAGCTCGGAAATGCCCCCACACCAGTTTCACCACTTCCTTTCTTCTTTAGGAACCGTGGGAGTGTAGCTGCTTTGCACTGGAAGTTACAATCATCTCCATTTTGTCATCTCCATTTTACAAATGAGGAAACTGAGGCACAAAGAGTTTGAGCAACTCACCCAAGGTCCAACAACTGGAAAATAGGTATTCAAAGCCAGGTGGGCTAGCTCAAGAGTCCTGTCCTTAAACACCACTGTTGAACCTTGTAAGGGGGTGAATAATGTTCATTAAATGAAAGTTGGATGTCTGAGCAGACTCCCCACTTGCATCCTACAGGTTGTGTGAATGGGTGAGCTGTGCAAAACTCTGGAATGACAGCAATTCAGACAGCCTAGGGCCACTTTTCCTGTTCCCAAACAGCTTCATCCTCTTCCCCCAATGGGTTAAACAACAATTTTTATTTTCTTTCTGCCCTGTGATATGAAAAAGGTCAGGAAGTACTGGGCTAACCATTCAGAGGCAGTTTCTTGAGGTGCACAGGCCTTGGTTTGAATCCTATATTTATCACTTACCAGCTGTTTGATGCTGGACATGCAGCAGGACCTCTGTGTGCCCCAGACTCTTTTCCTACCACTTGCGCATCAGAAAGGAAGCTGTTGTGATTTAGAATCCCAAAGTTTTAAGACTTGAAAAGTAAGGGAAACATACCATATACAGGAATATATCATTTTATTTCACTTCACTTTATGTATTTCACAGATACTGCATTTTTTTTACAAATTGAAGGTTTGTGGCAATCCTGCCTCAAGCAAGTCTGTCACAGTCATTTTTCCAATGCATGTGCTTCCTTTGTGTCTCTGTGCCACATTTTAGAGATACTTGCCATATTTCAAGCATTTTCATTATTATTATATGTGTTATGGTTATCTGTGACCAGTGATCTTTAATGTCACTATGTATTCTTTTTGGGGTGCCACAAACTGCACCCATATAAGATGGCAAATTTAACTGATAAATGTCCTGTGTCCTCTGGCTGCTCCACTGACCAGCCATTCCCCAATCTTGCTGTCTCTTCTTGGGTCTCCCTATTTCCTGAGACACAACAAGATTGAAATTAGCCCAATTAATAACCCTACAATGGTCTCTAAGAATTCAAGAACCTGTATTAATTCATTTTCATGCTGCTGATAAAGACATACCCAAGACTGGGCAATTTGCAAAATAAAGAGGTTTCACAGACTTAGAGTTCTGCATGGCTAGGGAGGCCTCACAATCGCGGTGGAAGGCAAGGAGGAGCAAGTCACATCTTACCTGGATGGCAGCAAAGAGGGAGCTTGTTCAGGGAAACTCCCATTTTTAAAACCATAAGATCTTATGAGACTCATTCACTATGAAAGAGAACAGCACAGAAAAGACCCATTCCCATAATTCAATCACCTCCCACTGGGTTCCTCCCATGATGTGGGAATTGTGGGAGTTACAATTCAAGATGATATTTGGGTAAGGAAACACCCAAACTATATCATTCCACACCTAACCCCTCCCAAATCTCATGTCCTCATATTTTAAAACTAATCATGCCTTCCCAACAGTCCCCCAAAGTCTTAACTGATTTCAGCATTTACTCAAAAGTCCACCATCCAATGTTTCATTTGAGACAAGGCAAGTCTCTTCCACCTATGAGCCTGTAAAATTGAAAGCAAGTTAGTTAGTTCTTAGACACAATGGGGGCATAGGCATTGGGTAAATACAGCCATTCCAAATTAGAGAAATTGGCCAAAACAAAAAGGCTACAGGCCCATGCAAGTCCAAAATCCAGCAGGGCAGTCAAATTTTAAAGCTTCAAAATGATCTCCTTTGATTCCATATCTCATGTCCAGGTCACATTGATGCAAGAGGTGGGTTCCCATGGTGTTGGGCAACTCTGTCCCTGTGGCTCTGCAAGGTACAGCCTCCCTCCTGTAGGGAGGCTGGTGTTGAGCATCTGTGGCTTTTCCAGGCACACAGTGCAAACTGTCAGTGGATCTACTATTCTGGGGTCTGGAGGATGGTGGTCCTCTTCTCACAGCTCCACTAGGTGGTGTCCCAGTAGGGACTCTGTGTGGGGGCTCCAACCCCACATTTCCCTCCTGCACTGCCCTAGCAGAGGTTCTCCATGAAAGTCCCACTCCTGCAGCAAACTTCTGCCTGGACATCCAGGTATTTCCATACATCCTTTGAAATGTAAGCAGTTTCCCAAACCTCAATTCTTGACTTTTGTGCATCCACAGACTCAATGCCACATGGAAGCTGCCAAGGCTTGAGGCTTGCACCCTCTGAAGCCATGGTCTGAGCTGTATCTTGGCCCCATTTAGTCATCGCTGGAGTGGTGGAGATGCAGGGCACCAAGTCCCTAGACAGCACACAGCATGGGAACCATGGGCCTGGCCCACAAAACCATTTTTTCCTCCTAGGCCTCTGGGCCTGTGATGGAGGGAGCTGCTGTGAAGACCTCTGCAATGCCCTGAAGACATTTTCCTCATTGTCTTGGGGATTAATATTTGGATCCTCATTACTTATGCAAATTTCTGCAGGTGGCTTGAATTTCTCCTCAGAAAATGGGCCTTTTTTTCCTATCACAATGTCAGGCTGCAAATTTTCTGAACCTGTATGCTCTGCTTCCCTTATAAAGCTGAATGCCTTTAACAGAACCCACATCACTTTTTGAATGCTTTGCTGCTTAGAAATTTCTTCCACCAAATACCCTAAATCAGCTCTCTCAAGTTCAAAGTTCCACAAATCTCTAGGACAGGGACAAAATGCTGCCAGTATCTTTGCTAAAACATAACAAGAATCACCTTTGCTCCAGTTCCCAACAAGTTCCTCATCTCCATCTAAGACCACCTCAGCATGGACTTTATTGTTCACATTACTATCAGCATTTTCATCAAAGCCATTCAACAAGTGTCTAGAAGCTCCAACAAGTGTCTAGAACTTCAACAAGCGTCTAGGAAGTTCCTGTCTTCTTCTGAGCCCTCTAAACTGTTTCAACTTCTGCCTGTTACCAAGTTCCAAAGTCACTTCCATGTTTTGGGCCTCTTCTCAGCAGCACTCCACTCTACTGGTAACTATTTAGTGTATTAGTCCATTTTCATGCTGCTGATAAAGAAATACCTGAGACAGGGCAATTTACAAAAGCAAGAGGTTTTATGGAGTCGTATCTTATATGGATGGTGGCAGGCAAATGGAGAGCTTGTGTAGGGAACCTCCCATTTTTAAAACCATCAGATCTCATGAGACTCATTCACTATCAAGAGAACAGCGCAGGAAAGATCCACCCCCATGATTCAATCACCTCCCATCAGGTTCCTCCCACAACACGTGGGAATTATGGAAGTTACAATTCAAGATGAGATTTGGATGGAAACACAGTCAAACCATAACAGCCTCACACCTCTCATTTTAAATCAAAAGCTAGAAATAATTAAGCTTAGTGAGGATGACACATCTAAATCCAAGACAGGCTGAAATCTAGCCCTCTTGCAACAAACAGCCAAGTCATGAGTGCAAAGGAAACATTATTGAAGAAAGTTAAAAGTGCTGCTCCAGTGAACATGTGGTCTAAATAGAATATCAAACCAGCTACAATATTTCTTTAAGCAAAAACCTAATCCAGAACAAGACCCTAACTCTCTGTAATTCTCTGAGAGATGAGAGGGATGAGAAGGCTACAGAAGAAAGTTTGAAGCTAGCAGAAATTGGTTCCTGAGGTTTAAGGAAAGAAGCCATCTCCATAACAGAAAAAAGGAAGGTGAAGCAGCAAATCCTGATACAGAAGTGGCAGCAAGTCATCCAGAAAATCTAGCTAAAATCACTGATGAAGGCGACTACCCTAAATAGCAGATTTTCAAGGTAGAAGAAACAGCCTTATTTTGGAAGTAGATAACAACTAGGACTTTCATAGTGAGAGAGAAGTCAATGCCTGGCTTTAAAGCTTCAAGAGACCGTCTGATTCTCTTGTTAGGAACTAATGCAACTAGTGACTTGAATTTAAAGCCAGTACTTACTTACCATTGTGAAAATCCTAGGGCCCTTAAGAATTACACTAAATCACTCTGCCTGTCTTCTATAAATGGAATAACAAAGCCTGGACGACAGCACATCTGTTTACAGCATGACTTACTGAATATTTTAAGACCACTATTAAGACCTATTGCTCAGAAAATAAGATTCCTTTCAAAATATTACTGTTCATTGAACAAGGCACCTGGTCACCCAAGAATGCTGAAGAAGATGTGCAAGGAGATTAGTGTTGTTTTAGTGCCTTCTTACACAACATACATTCTGCAACCCATGGATCAGGGAGTAATTTCTACTTTCAAGTATTATTATTTAATACATATATTTCATGAGGCTATAGCCACCATAGATAGTGATTCCTCCAAGGAATCCTGGCAAAATAACTTGAAAATGTCCTGGAAATGATTCACCCTTCTAGAAGCCATTAAGAACATTCATGATTCATGACAGAAGGTCAAAATATTAATATTAACAGGAGTTTGGGAGAAGCTGAATCCAAATCTCATGGATGATTTTGAAGGGTTCAAGAATTCAGAGGAGGCCAGAACTTCAGATGTGATTAAAATAGCAAGAGAACTAGAATTAGAAGTGGAGCCTGAAGATGTGACTGAATTGCTGCAATCTCATGATAAAACTTCAACGGATGAGAAGCTGCTTCTTATGGATGATTAAAGAAAGTGGTTTCTGGAAATGGAATCTATTCCTGGTGAAGATGTTGTGAATATTGTTGAAATGACAGCAAAGGATTTAGCATAAATAAGAAACTGCCATAGCCACCCCAACTGTCAGCAATCACGACCTTGATCAGTCAGCAGCCGTCAACATCAAGGCAAGACCCTCCACCAGCAGAACGATTACGGCTCACTGAAGGCTCAGGTGATTGTTAGCAATTTTTGAGCAATAAAGTTGAGGTTTTTTTTCTTGAGATGGAGTCTCACTCTGTCACCCAGGTTGGAGTGCAATGGCACAATCCTGGCTCACTGCAACCACCACCTCCGAGGTTCAAGTGATTCTCCTGCCTCCGCTGCAAGAGTAGCTGGGACTATAGGCATGTGTCATCACGCCCAGCTAATTTTTTTGTATTTTTAGTAGAGATGGGGTTTTGCCATGTTGGCCAGGCTGGTCTCAAACTCCTGACCTCAGGTGATCCACACGCCTCAGCCTTCCAAAGTGCTGGGATTACAGGCATGAGCTACTGTGCCCAGCCACAATAAAGTATGTTTAATTAAGGTAGGTATATTTTTTTTTTAGACAAAATGCTATTGCAAACTTTATAGACTATGGTGTAGTATAAACATAACTTTCACATGCACTGGGAAACCAAAAAATGTGCATGATTCACTTTATTGTAATATATGCTTTATTGTATTGATCTGGAACCAAACTCATTATTTCCAAGATATCCCTGTACTAGGAAACATCTCCAGGGGCCTGAGGCAGTGTACAATAATTAAGCCTGTTAATAATGTTGTAAATAAATAACTATTTTACACCAAGTAGCATAACTAACGTCTCTAAACAGGACTCGTGTTTTGCTCCCAAATTAGTCACAAAACAAACTTTAGCTTTCAGAGCTCTTTGAATTTTGAACTTGTGGATACAAGATTGTCATCCCACAGCACTTTATTAGGCTGCCCTAAAGATAACAGACAGTGATACATTTCAAGTGCTTCAGCTTGGACTTCTGCTGCACTCAAATACTGCTTATTGTGGCTGGTGGTGTGTTTTGTTTTGCTTTTGAGACAAGGTCTCATTCTGTGGCCCAGGCCAGAATGCAGTGGCAAGATCACCACTCACTGCAACATCAGCCTTCCCAGGCTCAGGTGATTCTCCCATCTCAGCCCCCTGAGTAGCTGAGACTATAGGCCCATGCCACCATGCCCAGCTAATGTTTGTATTTTTGTAAAGACAGGGTTTTGCCATGTTGCTCAGGCTGGTCTCAAACTCCTAGGCTCAAGCAATTTGCCCACCTCAGCCTCCCAACATACTGAGATTATAGGTATGAACCACTGTGTCCAGCCTTGTTACCGTATTAAGCACACAGTGATTTTATTGAAATAGTGAACATCTGCCATTTTCTGTGTCTTTTTTACTTGTCTGTATTTACAAAATATTCTTTAATAAGTATGTGTTACTTTAATAATGAAAAAAGTGACAGTTAAGCAAAAGTGAAACATGGGTTTACTTTAAAAACTGCAAAAGATTTTACTTGACCGTTGCTGATTAAACCGTGAGTCAGAGGTCTGGACCACTCCTAGAATGGAGTGGACATCTTTCAGAGGAGCCCTGCCCAACAGACACCCCTGTTTGGAGCTCCCCTTTAAGTAGAGAGATAATTTTCCCAGGGCCACAGTAACCACTGCTGACCCGGATTTCAAGGCCATACCCTGCCCTTTTGGATGCAGTAAGAGAAGGGGTGTTTAAATTCATTTCCTTCCCTGACATTTTTATTCCGGACCCATAGACTTTTCTGACACTCCGGTGCCTGTGACAACCAGCATTTCCAAATGAGAATGTTGCTCTCAGATTAGCTATGGGCTCCAAACAACTGAACCCAATATTTTATTGATGGGTTACCAGAGGCAGGGCACCCTGCAGAATAACACCATGTGCCTATTGGAATTATTAATTGCCTGTCAGTCACACACTTCCAGTCACTCTCCTGCTTCCTCCCTCCCCAGAAAAATAGCATCTCTGTTCATTAGGTGAGCATCCAAAGCATTGCAAGTATATTCCGTGCACCTGTCTTTACCTTTTATGAAACAGACAGTGTGACTCAAACACAATTTGTTTCCATTTGCACATGATTTCAAACATAGTTTTTTCATAATACATTGACCCGATCATGACATTATCATAGCAATAATGAGAACTAACATTTTTAGAATGCATTGCAGTTTGCAAAGTCCATTTCCAAATATGATTTCAATTGATCTTCATAACAGCTCTTAGGCAGATTATCATCCCAATTTGCCAGGAAACTAGGGCTCATAAAAATTGATAAAAATAAATTCTAAAACTCTATCCAAAGGAGTGTTAAAGCTGAAAAGGGCTTAAAGATCATACATGGTCCAAAGTCTTGATTTTACATAGGAAGGAGCTAAGGCCCAAAGAGGGAGAAATATTTGCCCAAGATTCAACAGACAGATATAGAATTAGGGCTGGGATGCAGAGAAACTGATTCCTTGTCCTCTTTTGACTCCTCCATGGGTGCCCTGACCGATTTTTATAGGCTTACTGTAAGTAAGTCAGCCCCCTGACTGGGAGCTTACTTAAGTCTTCCTTAACCCATGGACTTGAATGAGATCGATTCAAATCCCAGGGGAAACCAACCCCCAGGCCCCTGAGGCTAACCCCTCACACTTCTGTTTCCCATCACTGTTCCACACTGCTAAAACCCAACACAAAGCTCAGCCCTTTCTTAATTTACATACACACTTGCATACACATACACTCACACTCACACATATGCACTTACTTATGTTCTCACACATAAATACATGCACACTCATATATACACACACTCACATACTCGTACACTCTCACATGCTCATGCACACTCACACTCTACACACATGTACTCACACACTCATACACAAATATACACACATACTACACTCATACTCTCTCACACTCCCAACCTTTATGTACACTCTCTCACACACACACATTCTCTGACACTCACACTCCCTCATACACACAGCTTACACACACACCTCACACATGCACAAAGCACAGAGTGTTCATGCATACAGTAGGCTTTCCCCTATATTTCAAGAGAGGAGACAGAAGAGTGGTTAATGTCAATGTAACAAAATACCTTCAAGTTAAATGTTAGGGCCCTCCCTTCATAAAGTGTCACCCAACAACCCTTCCCTATCTTCAGGGTCTCCAGTCCACCTTCAGTATCTTATAGTCTCCACCTCCTCCCTTCTCTGCTCCCTCTCACCCTTCTCCCCTACACCTGCTTTTCAACAGCAAAATCTAATTCCTCTCATTTTCTCATGCAAGCAGCTTAAACTTCCCTGCCTCCTTTCAACAAACAATTACTGGGCATTACTCTACTCCACAGATACTTTCTGCACACTAGGGCTGTGTTATTTTTGTAAGGCTGGTTAGAAGTAACCTAGATGATGGCCGGGTGCAATGGCTTACACCTGTAATCCTAGCACTTGGGAGTCCAAGGCGGGCAGATCACGAGGTCAGGATATCCAGACCATCCTGGCTAACATGGTGAAATCCCGTCTCTACTAAAAAAAAAAATACAAAAAAATTAGCCGGGCGTAGTGGCAGGCGCCTGTAGTCCTAGCTACTCGGGAGGCTGAGGCAGGAATGGCGTGAACCCATGAGGCGGAGCTTGCAGTGAGCGGAAATCACGCCACTGCACTCCAGCCTGAGCAACAGAGCGAGACTCCATCAAGAAGAGAGAGAGAGAGAGAGAGTCACCAGTGAACAACTGACCAACTGTCCTTTTGAGTGACAGCTTACTCTTCTGCAAAAGTGACCAAATAAAAAAAAGCTATTGAAGTAGCCCAACTTATGGATCTTTGGGATGCCTTCCCTTGGTCACCAGCCTCTGAGAAAGCACGCACTACTGGTAGCACTCAGAGGCTGAAGGACAGGCAGCCTTCAGTGAGTGTGCCAACATGTCAAGGAAGACCCTGACTCTTCTCAGACGATATCACAAGCTGCAATTTGCATCCCCTGACACTACCAAGTTTCCACTGAAATAAGCATCTTCTTGTTTGAAGGTAATGAATCTCCTTTTATTTGGGTAAGCTGTACTTGGGATTGTTAAATTGGTTTTAGCAAAGACATGTGAGAGGTTTGGAGACCAGCAAATACTGGGATTTGAAACAAATCCCTCAGCAGCCAGGCTGTAAACAGACTGTCTCACCTCACGGTACCTTCTAACCCTTGGCTGTCCCCTCAGGAGGACACTGGCTCCTGCCTTGCAGTTCTGTTATTAAGGGGTTTCCTCTGAATAAGATGGGCAACCACTCAAGGGTTTTGGGTAAAGGAGCCACATGTCTGGACTTATATTTTTGCAGCAACCATTTGATATGGTTTGGCTGTGTCCCCACCCAAATCTCATCTTGAATTGTAGCTCCCATAATCCTGGTGGGAGGTAACTGAATAATGACAGCAGTTTCCCCCATGCTGTTCTCATGATAGTGAATAAGTCTCATGAGATCTCATGGTCTGATAAAGGGCATTTCCCCTGCACACACTATCTTCCCTGCCACCATGTAAGATGTGTCTTTGATCCTCCTTTGCCTTCCACCATGATTGTGAGACCTCCCCAGCCACATGGAACTTTGAGTCCATTAAATCTCTTTTTCTTTATAAATTATCCAGTCTCAGGTATCTCTTCATAGCAGTATGAAAATGGACTAATACACCATCTGTCTGCCATGTTGTGGTACAGCAATATGGCAAGAATGGAAGCAGGAGATGAATTGAGAGGCTGGTGCAATAACCTGGAAAATGTGCTTGGGCCAGACTGGTTGACATGGGGGTTGCAAAAAGTGGTCAGACTCAGGGTATACCTGGATATATAAACACTGAGTTCACAATATTTGAAGATAGATTGAATGCAAGATATGGAAGAGAAGAAGCCGGCGGGGAAGGGATTTACTGAGATGCTGAAGGCAACAAGAGGAGCAGGCTTGGGAGAAGATGATCAGTTTGCTTTTGGACAAGTAAGTTTGAGAGGCCTAATGTACATCCGGATGTGTGAGTCCAGAGTCCAGGGAAGATCTAAGCTGGAGATACATGCAGTCACACACTGGACCTTTCTGGAGTGTCTGAGCCAACCAGCCCCTCCTTCCTCCATGTAAGGTTCATCACACCCTGCTGGTGTCGATTACACCTCTTTGGCTTAGTCAGACATCTCATTGTGGTTCCCTGACTCCTCCTGCATCCTCACCTGCTTTGTCCCTCCACATGCCCCATGCTCAATCATACTTCTTCCCATGATGTCAGCCACCACCTCTGCAAATGATTCTCAAACCTAAGTGTTAAGTGAGGACCTCTTACCTGAACGAGGAGATCAAGTGTCTAACTGATTCCAGTGCAACTCCCATAGATGTCCCATGAGTACTCAAGTCCAACCCTCTGGAGAGAAGCTCATCCTCTCTTCCTTAGCATACTATTAAATACTGCCCCAGCCAGGCTGAGTACAACTCTTTAAATCCTAGCTCAGCTGAAGCACATCTTGCTGGTTCTCCAACTGCTTTTTCTTCTTTTCCTTTTCCCTGCTCTCCTGATGCCTTACCACCAAAATTACACACACACACACACACACACACACTCACAGAATTATTCCTCATTAAGATCTTGCACTGAACATGCTGGTTTGCCTTCCCAGAATACCTATTTGACTTTAAACCTACCTGCCTGGAATCCAACAAGACCATGTCATCTAGTGTGTGGGTTTTGGAGTCAGGTGAACCGGACTGGAATCTGGTTACTAGTTTTGTAACCTTGTGCAATTTACCTAACCTTTCTTTGTATCTATTTCTTCATCTCTATGAATAATGGGATAATGGTAGTATCTGCTTCACAGAGTTGTGACAAATAAGAACAGATACATAGACAGAAAGATAGATAGATAGATAGATAGATAGATAGACAGACAGACAGACAGACGGATGGATAGACAGATACTTATTCAGAGAGACAGAGACAGAGATATAGACAGAGGTATGGTGTTTAACCAGCACCTGGCACAAAACAACTTCTCTGTCCCAAATCCCTAAAGCAGGTGATATTCCCATAAAGACTCTCTTTTCTCTACCCAGTTTTATGCAGCAGAAGACCTTTTTCCCTAAACAAAATTGGGGATGGTGTTAGAAGTTGCTGGGGACCTAAAATCACCAGCACCGCCCTCATCCCATCTATCCCCGATGTGTTAGAAACTAATTGAGAAGAAAGACACAGGGGACAGATAGAGAGTAGGATTTTAGCTTCCTCACAGAGGAAAGCTGGAAAGCATGGTTTGGTTCATCAGCCATAAGGCGTCCCGGGAGGTCCCCCTGACTTGAACTTACTCCCTGCTATGGCAAAACTCCACTGCCAGAGAGTGCCCTGCCTGGTGCTTAGCCCATAATGAAGACAGGCATGAAGAGTGAAGACGGGCCTGCTATTGGGGCTGACAGACCTGAAGCGGGTGGGACAGGAGCACTGTTTCCATCACGTGCAGTCCTTTCTCCAAAGCTCACCGCAGTGGAAAGTGCAGACCGGGATGACCAAACCAATCTGATTGCTTTAGAGCCCGCCAGGAGGGACAATCCCTCCACCTCCGACCTCCTCCCGGTGTTTCTCCTCTTCTTCAGCTCATCCCACCCCTGCGCTCCTCCACCTGCAATGTTCTCATTATTTCTGCAGGGACCTTCCTTGCCCTACTTTCCCTAGCAGCACGACAAAGCCCCTTATAGCTTCTATCTCTCCTTGGAGCCCATCATGGGTATGCCAAGCACAGTTGTCACAAACCTGGGTCTGTGTGAAGTGGGACCGCAAGAATGGAAACCCATCCAGTGCTGTATTCTCGGCAAACCGAAGGCAAGGCCAGGGAGCTGACTTAACGCTTACTCTACTGCCATCTCCTGGAAGGAACGGGTATTTCTTCTCTTAGAATAAAGGCAAGATCCCTGCATTTGACCATTTCAATCCCTTCGAGTAAAAATGGACCAACGCCTCCATAAGGTAGGTATGGGAAATACTTTATTTGTATCAACAAAGGCTCCCTTTGTTAGGGAAAACAAAAAACACTCCCAACTTGTGGTGGAGCCTGCTTATTGTTCCCTGGTTCCCATTCTTTCCACCTTAAAGGTGGCAAAGGTGCTAAGACTGGAGGCTACTACATTCCTGGCCTCCAGCAGCTAGCTGTAGAGCCAAGTGACTGAGTCCTGATTGATGCAAGGTAATAAAAGGGTCAAGTTTCACCTGCTAGGAACTCACTTTCCTCCTCCCCCTCCATCCTGCATCCTGGAATGTCTTGGACCACGTATTATCTGTTGCTATGTAACAAATCACCTCAAAGCTGAATGGCTTAAAAGAAAGAACATTCGGCTGGGCGCGGTGGCTCACGCCTGTAATCCCAGCACTTTGGGAGGCAGAGACGGGCGGATCACAAGGTCAGGAGATGGAGACCATCCTGGCTAACACGGTGAAATCCTGTCTTTACTAAAAATACAAAAAATTAGCCGGGCGTGGTGGTGGGTGCCTGTAGTCCCAGCTACTCGGGAGGCTGAGGCAGGAGAATGGTGTGAACCCAGGAGGTGGAGCTTGCAATGACAGGAGATGGCGTCACCGTACTCCAGTCTGGGCGACAGAGCGAGACTCCGTCTCAAAAAAAAAAAAAAAAGAGAGAACATTCATCATCTTATCATTTCCATGAGTCAGGAATTCAGAAGAGGATAAGCTGGCTGGTTGTGACTCAGGAACTCTCACAGGGTGCGTCAAGACATCAGCCCTGGCTACAGTAACCTCAGGGTTGCCTGGGGCTGGAGGATCTGCTTCCACAATGGCTCACTCACACAGGAGATCTGTTTCCTCCTGGCTTTGGCAGAGACTTTTCAGTTCCCTGCCATGTGGGCCTCCTCATAGGGCTGATTGAGCACCCTCACAATATGGCAACTGGCTTCTCCCAGAGTTCGTGATCAAAGGAAGAAATCACATTGTCTGTTTAGAACTTGGTTATACATCATCACTTTCCACCACATTCTATTCTTTAGAAACAAGTTGCTAAGTTCAGCTCACATTCAAGGAGAGGATAATTAGGCTCCTTTTTTTTTTTTTTTTTTTTTTTTTTTGGAGGAAATCACAGACCATATTTTTATACTACCATGGACCATGATATTGAGGCTATCTCATAGAGCAGGATGCCTGTCTGTGGCCTGTTAGGAACCAGGCTGCACACCAGAAGGTGAGTTGGCAGTGACAGAGTAAAGCTTCAGCTGTATTTACAGCCACTCCCCATTGCTTACACTACTGCCTGAGCTCTGCCTCCTGTCAGATCAAAGGTAGCATTTGATTCTCACAGGAGCACGAACCTTATTGTGAACTGTGCATGCGAATCTAGGTTGCATGCTGCTAATGAGAATCTAATGCCTGATGATCTGTCACTGTCTCCCATCACCCCCAGATGGGACTGTCTAGTTGCAGGAAAACAAGCTCAGGGCTCCCGCCAATTCTGCATTATGGTGAGTTGTATAATTATTTCATTATTTATTACAATGTAATAATAATAGAAATAATACACTTGAATCATCCCAAAACCATCCCCCTACCTGGTCCATGGAAAAATTATCTTCCACAAAATCAGTTCCTGGTGCCAAAAATGTAGGGGACCACTGCCATGGAGTACCCTGCCAGCCTTGGGCTATCTACAGACTCTTTCTAAAAGGCACAGAAATATAACACTATCTTGTTTACACCTCCAGTGTTTGGGGTTCTCTGTCATTTGCAGCAAAGTTTAATGCAAACTGACAAATGAAACTTAAGTCGACCAAAGCAGCAAAAAGCAATTCTCGTGACCAGGAAGTCTTTCATTTATCTTTCTCCCTCAACCCCACATCCACAGCAAACTATTTCTCTAATCTCAGCTTCTCTCAATCTCATGTCAATATTGCATCCAAGTCAATATATTGACTCACCTCTTCTACTCACTGTGTCCTCACTGGCTC
This sequence comes from Chlorocebus sabaeus, assembly GCF_047675955.1. Taxonomy (NCBI): domain Eukaryota; kingdom Metazoa; phylum Chordata; class Mammalia; order Primates; family Cercopithecidae; genus Chlorocebus; species Chlorocebus sabaeus. The sequence continues at coordinate 134,558,780 of NC_132911.1, read as the reverse complement.
ATCTCAATTCGCCCTTTATTTCCTTCCCTGCTGTCTACACAGCAGCCACAGTGATCATAGCATGGAACAAGCCATGTTACCCACCTCCTATGACTCACTACTTCCTTTGCGTAACAGTTGGAATTGAAAGTCTGAATGAAAACGTTGCAAGCAGATTCACAATTCTCCAAATTTCTCTTTTTTTAACTAATAAATCGTGGCTGTAAATATTTGGGAGGGTACGTGTGATACATACACTCAGTGTGTAATGATCAAATCACGGCAAATGAGATATCCATCACCTCAAACATTTACATCACAATTCTCCAAATCTCATGAATAATGGCAACCTCAATAATATTCTACTTTCTCAAAAACACAACTGAGAAGAGCCTACATGCTGCGTCCTGACTCTTGCAAAACTGCTACAGCTCTGCTTCCCATTTTGGCAAGTACATGGTGTACTAGTGTTACTATAACATTGCCTGTCTTCCCTATCTTGCTCTTCATCGATCTCCAGTGCCTAGCCCATGCCTAGCAGTGAGCAAACAATGAATAAACATTTGTCAAATCATTAAACAAATGATTAAAAGGAGTAGTAAATCACCAGTCCAGAGATTCTTCATTTGGGAGGAAAGAGGAGGCAGCGATTTTTTTTTAATTGAGTAGGGGTTCAGCATTTAAAACACTGAAAGATTTTAAAATCTAGATCTCTGGCTCCTCTGAAAAAGTTGGACAATTCCATTTGCAACAACATGGATGAACTTATAGGTGTTCAACATTATGTGGAGTAAAACAAGCCAGGCACAAGAAAAACAAATACTGCATTGTCTCATTCTTATGCAGAATCTTAACAAATCAGACTCAAAGAGGCAAAGAGTAGAATGGTGGTGACCACGAGGTGGGGGTGGGGATTGAGGAAATGTTAATTAAAGGATACAAAATGTTATTTAGAGAGGGGGAATAAGTTCAAGAAATCTATTATACAACATAGTGACTATAGTCAATAACAATGTATTACGTATTTGAAAAATAGTAGATTTTAAGTATTCTCACCATACATAATAAGTATGTGAGGTAATGCACATGTTAGCTCAAGTTAGCCATTATATAAGGTATACATATTTCAAAATATGATGTTGTACACCATAAATACCTATAATTTTTATATGTCAAACAAAATAATTGGACAATCCATTTATATAGAGTCTATGCATCTGCCTGGCAGCAGTTGGCCAGAGTAGAAGGGGAAAGGGCTCCCCTCTTGAAGGAGGGATGAGCCTAGCCATGGGCCAGTGTCCCCTCCCAGCCAGTCTTGCTCACTGAAATTAAACCTGTGGCACATGTTGGCTTCTGAGCTTTCACACCCTAATGTAAAACATCCATTGCAGGGGCCTACATGACCAAAAGGGATTCTACCTGATTATGAAGTCCTGGGCCTCCCACAGAAGGATACAGACTAAGCCCATGGCAAATAGAAGCCAAAATCTGACACACAAACTGCTGAGGCCACAGCCATTGCCACGCTGCGTGAGGAGGGATAAGGAGGGAGGTTTAGCACAACGAACTAGGAATCGAGCTGGGTGGTTGGAATCTAAACTCTGCCACTTCCTCACTGAGTGACCTGGGATGAGTGATGGTCACTCCCAGTCTCCATTACTTCCTTTGTTGAGTGGAAGTGATAATCCCACTTACTGCAGAAACTTGGGAAGATTTAGTAAGAGAAGTTGTGCAAAAGCATTCAGTTGTGTTGCTGGCACACGAAAAAGGCTGGATACATAGGAGGTAATATTATCATCCCTCTTCTCTGCTAGGGGAAGAACACTTCCCTACACATAACTAGACCTTCTAGGCCCAGGCTTAAGAGACTTCCAATAGCACCCAACACCTGAAGGAAGGTACATGTGGAAGGAAAGGCAGACCTCTAGCAGAGTCTGCTGATTAATCTCTCCATATATATGTGGAGAGAAGAAGAGATTATTTACATTAATCAGCAGATTAATACCTATATAATATGCATATATATATGCATAAAGATTATCAAGTAGCAGTTGGAGATACACTGCATCAACTCTGAGATGTACCCCAAACAGTTCTGACCTTTCTCATTAAATGATCTTTGCAACAATAATTGAATGTACTATGGGCACTTACTCACCCTGAAGTCTGCCAAGGTTTCTGGCAGCTAAGTAGCTTCAGACAGTTGTGATATTATGGAGACGCCTCCAGCATGCTCTTTGCACCTCGTAATAAGAGTAAAGAGGTACACAAATACAACCACACACTTTCCTGCACAACCACACACTTCCTTACTCAGTAATGTGTGCCTCTTTATCCAGTCATGTGTGCCTCTACTCAACCATTGGCATCTGTTCTGAACAAAGGAACTGCCTTGGGACATTGTTAAATGAAAGAAGGCGCCAATTCCTCTGAACAGCCTAGCCACCGAGTCTCTGTTTACTCCCTTCTTCCTTCACCTGTGCATCAGATATTTCTGAAACACAGACACGGAGAGCAATGAGCTAATATTTAAGATATGTCTCACTTTGCCAAACATTGTGGTGGGTCCTTTGTGTAAACATCTCATGATTCCTACAGAAGAGATATGGGGAGAATATTACCTGCACTTTACAGAGGAGGATATAGAAGCTTGGAATGTTTGCCCTGCCAGAAAGTAATGAAGCCAGAAATTGAATCTAGAAGGTACTCTTAGGGGTTCATATAATCTTTGCAGAGCTGAGAAAGAAAAGGTCAGGGAAGTTGTTCCTGGAGCCTGGGAAGTACCTCTGGGTACCTCAGCCTGATATCCCAGTGTACATGGTTCTTAAGACTCACCTGGCAGCCTCTGTGAATCTCACACCTGTCCATATGAGGGGCTGCAGCTGCCTCTGGAGAAGAATGATGCCTCCTTCTCCTTTACCTTCCAACTGTTACACAAATGCCTTTTCTAGTGTCATATGAATAAGCCAAAAATGAGAGATGACCTCTCTGCCTTGGTTCCTCAGTTATTTACATTGCCAGACAGAGTAGAGTTTGTCTGCATGCAACAGAAAGCCAAACACTGAAGGGTAGGTCTTTTGCAGAGAGAAAGGTTTATTGCAAGGCAATTGAGCAAGGGGACAGGTGGCTAGCTCAAATCAGCCTCCCCATACCAGCCTAAAAGCAGTTTACTTAGGGGATGGACTTTGGGAGGAGAGTTTTGAGAACAGAGAATGATTGGTGGCAGGAAAGGAGAAGTTTGGAAGCTCCATGGACATGTACAGTTGTTTTTCATGCTTTTTTGTGGGTCACATGTGTAAATTTAGGGGCAGTTGGTATGAAACATGCAGTAGAAATTCAGGCTATGACATCAAAAAGTCACCCATTGGGTAAGCAAGTCTATTCTATGCAGACTTCACTCAGCCATAGTAGTTCCTATTGGGGGAACCAGCCCCCACTATTTCAATGTAGGTTCTTTCTATTTTCCCTAAGTGTCAGCCAGTCTGAGAAATAAAGAGAAAGAGTACAAAGAGAGAAATTTTACAGCTGGGCCTTCGGGGGTGCCATCACATATTGGTAGGACTGTGATGGCGACCTTGAGCTGCAGAACCAGTAAGTTTTTATTAGGGATTTTGAAAGGGAGGGAGTGTACGAACAGGGAGTAGGTCACAAAGATCACATGCTTCAAAGGGCAATAAAAGATCACAAGGCAAGGGCAAAATTAGAATTACTGATAAGGGTCCATGTCCCGCTGTGCATGCATTGCCTTGATAAACATCTTAACAGGAAACAGGGTTCGATAGCAGACAACCAGTCTGACTAGAATTCCCCAGGCTGGAATTTCCCAATCCTAGTAAGCCTGAGGGCACTGCAGGAGACCAGGGCGTATTTCAGTCCTTATCTCAACCGCATAAGACAGACACTCCCAGAGCAGTTGTTCATAGACCTCCCTCCAGGAATGCATTCCTTCCCCAGGGCTATCAATTATTAATATTTCTTGCTGGGAAAAGAATTCAGCAATATTTCTCCTACTCATACATCCATCTATAGACTTTCTGTGAGAAGAAAAATATGGCTCTATTCTGCCTGACCCCGCAGGCAGTCAGACCTTATGGTTATCTCCCTTGTTCCCTGAAAATTGCTGTTATTCTGTTCTTTTTCAGAGTGCACTGATTTCATACTGGTCAAACACACATGTTTTACAAACAGTTTATACAGTTAACACAATCATCACAGGGTCCTGAGGTGACATACATCCTCAGCTTACAAAGATGACAGGATTAAGAGATTAAAGACAGACAAAAGAAATCATAAGAGTATTGACTGGGGAAGTGATAAATGTCCATGAAATCTTCACAATTTATGTTCAGAGATTGCAGTAAAGACAGGCATAAGAAATTATAAAAGTATTAATTTGGGGAACTGATAAATGTCCAGTAAATCTTCACAATTTATGTTCTTCTGCCACGGCTTCAGCCGGGTTCCCTGACTTCCCACAACAGGTTCCAACCAGATTCAGCCAGCTTTGCTGTTTTGCAAGCAGGGGGGATTTCAACAACCTGTCTCCTTATCTGCCATTCTGTAAAACAAGCTCAATAATTCCTCTAAGTCACCACTTGCTTTAACCCTGTCAAGCACAGTTTCATTTATTTCTCCACTGAAGGCTGAAAACCATTAGATCAAAAACCTGATAATGCCGAATTCAGCTTTTCACACACTCATTTGTTTTTAAAATAGTACATACAAGCAGATTTTTAGCCTTTTAGGGTCTGACTGCTTTTCATACTCCATGAAACTATACCCAGCATCTGCTGACCCCTGGTAAGATGGAGCCTTGTACTTATGGAACCCTAAGCCACTGCTGCCTTTCAGAGCTCTCTGGCCCACAGATCCCTTCTTGTGCTGTGGATGGCCACCACCTAGAGACACCTAAATATCTTGTCTGATCTATCCCCCCACACCCACAATAAGGCGTGTGCATGCTACACCTCATGGTCATGCTTTTCCTTAATCAGACCCAAAATTCCTTGAACCTCCTACACCTTGAAAAACTGTCACTCAGAGGTCCCTGGGGAAGGGGTTCTGGGAAATGCAGTTCCTGGCTTCTCTGTGACTCAGAGAAGGTCCTAGAAGGGACAGTAGACCCAAGTTGATAACCAACAAGCAGCGTGCCCAGTGTCCCCTTCCACCCCACCATACATGCTGCATCTTAGCACCACTGGTTCTCTCCCCCAGGAGTGTGCCCTCACACTTTCACAACAACTTCACAATAAAACACGAATTATCTGTGACTTCCCCATGCTGCTCATTACAAATGAGATCATAGCTCATGCTGATAGTTTAAAATGCAATGCCCTGGGCCCTTCTTGCTTAAATAGAAGGGATCTGTATCTTTTCCAAAGAATCCAGCCTCCTAAAATATATCTGAGCACCTTTAGTTGGGTTGCCATGTATCCATCCATCAGTTCTGGCTGCATCTTGCTGACTGCAAGATGGTGGAGCAGGAATTCCCACACACCTCCCAGCCAGATTCCAAAACAACTGAACCGCTTGACAGCACCAAGGAGCTACAAAAGTCTGACCTGCTGATCTTGAGTGCCCCAAGCAGCAATGTCTCTGATGCCAGTGGTGGAGCCAGGAGTCACAGCTTCTACTGCATACATTGAAGTCACTTTGAGAACTGTAGACCCACTGCTGAGCTGTCACATTAGAGGAAGAGAATCTCCAGCATCACTGGATGCAGTCTCCATCCTTTCATAAGAAGACAAGTCTTTCACCAAGGGAAAGAAAGAACACTGCTTTCCTCCTATTGTCAGACTGAATCAAGGGCTGTCCCATGGAGAAGTTGCCTAGACTTCAGAGCATCTTGTCCTAGCTGTGGCAGACACTGTTTTCTGATCAACATCAATTGCCATTTCTCATCTTTGCCCAAGTTTGTGCAGGACAGCCACATGCCCAGTCCTGGGTGATAAATTATGATTAAATCAAGTTTGTTTTGCAAACTACATACAGATCACAGGCTGAATCTGGCCCAGTCTTTGCATGGCCTATGGATAAAAATAGTTTTTATATTTTTAAATAATAAATTTTAAATGATCATTTAAGAATCTATATAATATCTTTAATTTTGCTTTTTAGCCCACACAAAGCCCAAAATATTTACTCTCTGGCCTTTTAAGAAAAAGTTTGCTGCTGGGCATGGTGGCTCATGCCTATAATCCCAGCACTTTGGGAGGCCAAGGCAGATGGATCACCTGAGGTCAGGAGTTCGAGACCAGCCTGACCAACATGAAGAAACCCCATCTCTACTAAAATACAAAAAATTAGCCAGGCACGGTGGTGTATGCCAGTAATCCCAGCTACTCGGGAGGCTGAGGCAGGAGAACTGCTTGAACTCGGGAGGGAGAGGTTGTGGTGAGCCGAGATCATGCCACTGCACTCCAACCTGGGCAACAAGAGCAAAACTCCATCTCAAAAAAAAGAAAAAGAAAAAGAAAAAGAAAAAGTTTGCTGACTTCTGTGTTAAGCCATTCATGATAAACCTACTCCCCATGTTACCTGGTTTTCCATGCAGTTTTGACCACTGAGAGTTAAGGGGAAATTTGTTTTCAGAACTTCTGGGAAGGATTCTTCTTTCCTGATAGAAGCAGAAGATGTGGCCAGCACCAACCTACTCTGCGTCTTTCTGCCACAAATATGGATGCAATGGCTGGTGCTGCAGCAGCCATTCTATAATGATGGAACAACCAGGAGAATTACATAGACATAAGCCATGATATCACTGAGCCACTGAATCAAAGTGAATAACTGCCCTGCATAACATCTTATAATGCAGATGATAAAGAGCCATTTTTTTGAGCCTCCAGAGTTTTCTGGTACTTACAAGTGAATGCATTCTTAAGGGATACACAAAAGATACCACTCTTTCAAATCTCACATAAATGAGCAGTTGCCTCCAGGAAGTAACTACAGCATAAAAACAACTGGGTTTAGATAAAAATAAGAACTAGCCAGAATTGTGGAACTCATGATCAGAAGTATCTTTAGGCCATGATGCGAAGGAAGGAAGGAAGGAAGGAAGGAAGGAAGGAAGGAAGGAAGGAAGGAAGGAAGGAAGGAAGGAAGGAAGGAAGGAAGGAGAGAAAGAGACAAAGAGAAAAAGAGAAAAAGAGAGAAAAGACAAAGAGAGAAAGAGAATCTTTCCAACTCTGGTTAAAACTGAAAGAAAGATAATTGCAATAACAGTATTGCAATAACAGTATAATAGGGGAGAGAGATCACACTCAATTACAGCAAGGACAAGTGGGTGTTTATAGCCCAGAAGCAGGGTGAGGGTCAGTGGATGGGAAATTACTAAGAGGAGACATCAATGGTAGGGGAGCCAAAAACTTATACATCAAATAAGGGGGATGAAGAACTTGATCAATTATCAAGGCAGGAAGAGATGACTTAGCAGCATTCTTCTAAAAGTGGGCTGTGCAGGCCCAACAAGGACAGGATGGACACAGAAGGCCAAAGTCAAAGCCAAGTTGAGAAGATGGTTCAAAGGAGCTTAACTAAAATTTGACCAAGGAAACAGTCTCTGTCTACACACACACACACACACACACACAAAGAAATTGCAGAAGCAGAATCAAAGTGCCAGTTTCTTAGCAGCTGGACCAGCAGATGGTGGCACTCATGGATTGATGGTAGACAGATGGTAGTCCCCTAGTAAAAGTCAATTTACAAAAACAGCTGCAACCTAAGCAGGGCCACCTACTTCTCCATCCAATGGAAACCTTGGAACCAGTATAGTAGACAGAGTGACAAGAAGAAATAGATAGCTAGGTCTCCAGTTGGAAGGGGATGGAGGGAGTCCCAATTCAGTTTACTAATTCTACCACATACAGAGGAATAGAAAGTGTAAGAAAAGAACAAAGAATGGGCTTCTGCATTGTGGTATGGTGACCCTGCCCCCAGCAAATTATTGCCCAGTAATGTCCTGAACTCTGACTTATAGAGCAGCCCCTCTTTCCTTACGGAGAGAGAAAGCACTTTAAGAGGACAGGGAGGAGGGACAGAAGTGTGCCACACTGTTACTGTCCAATGGGTTCTAGGTAGAGTCAATTTACCAAAACAGTGGAATTGAAATAGAGAAAGAGTTTATTTCACACAGAGCCAAGCAATCTGCACAGAAGACAGAGTTTTATTATTACTCAAATCAGCCTCCCTGAAAATTTAGACACTAGGATTTTTCTTATTTTATTTAAGTTCCAAGGTACATGTGCAGGATGTGCAGGTTTGCTACACAGGTAAATGTGTGCCATGGTGGTTTGCTGCACCTATCAACCCATCACCTAGGTATTAGTCCAGCATTCATTAGTTATTTTTCCTGATGCTCTCCCTCCCCTCAGCCCGCACCCTCCAAAAGAACCCAGTGTGTGTTGTTCCCCTTCCTGTGTCCCCATGTTCTCATTGTTCAGTCCCCACTTATAAGTGAGAACATACGGTGTTTGGTTTTCTGTTCCTGCATTAGTTTGCTGAGGATAATGGCTTCCGATTCCATCCATGTCCCTGCAAAGTACATGATTTTCCTTTTTAATACTGAAAAGTATTCCATGGTGTATATATACCACATTTTCTTTATCCAGTCTATCATTGATGGGCATTTGGGTTGATTCCATGTCTTTGCTACTGTGAATGACACTAGGATTTTTCAAGGATAATTTGGTGGGCAAGGGAATGGGTGCTGCTCATTGGTTGGGGATGCAATCATAGGGGTGTGGAAAATGGTCCTAAGAAAATGTGCTGAGTCTATTTCTGGGTGGGACCATAGGGCCAGTTAGTGGGTCCAGGTGGAGCCATCGGTCATCAGAAATGCAAAAACCTAAAGAGACATTTCAAAAGGCCAATCTTAGATTCTATAATAGTGATTTATCTGTAGGAGTAATTGGGGAAGTTGCAAATCTTGTGACCTTGTAATCATGTATGTACACGTCTTAACAGAATTCAGACTCCTCTCATCCTCCTAACCTGGTGGTCTTTCATTAGCTTTATACAGTGGTTTAGTTTTACAGGAGGGTTATTATCATTTAAATGTATAAACTAAATTTCTCCCAAAGTTATCTTGGCTTACCCCCAGGAATGTCTAAGGGTCATCTGGAGGTTAAAAGCAAGATGGGGATTGGTTAGATCAGATCTCTTTCACTGTCACAATTTTCTCAGTCTTACAATTTTGCAAATGTGTTTTCAATGACATCCACTCCAGTCTCCAACATTCAAGAATAAATGGATCCTCAAAGTCTTCCATGGAAGAGCACTGTGTAAGAGGGTGGGGTGGCTGTGAAGAGGTCATGGATAGCCACACGCCACCCTGGGGACTCAGAAGCCCCCAGTCCATGCCCTCTCTCTCAGACCTGAGAGCCAGAAACCCCTTTAGTAAAGTCTTGGATTTCCAGGATGGCCCCTGGCCACAGCCCAGGGCCACCGGGGCTGTTACACCCTTTGCTTTGCTCAGGGTGTTGATTTTCTCAGTTGCTTAAAGATCCCACTGCCCCATTTTAACTCAAGCCTCAGACTCAGATTACAGCCTTCCTCCTGCTCATTAGATTCATTCTTGGCTGTCATCATTTTAATTTCTTTTCTCCATTTTTGGGGGTGAGGCCTGGGCAGAGGAGCAGCCAGAGTGGTGTGGGGGCCACTTGGCAAGTCTCCAAAGCCTGCAGAGGGAATGCCATTAGCTTCCAATTCGCACTGCAGGAAGGGAAGCTGAGCTCCTGTAGGGGTTGAGGAGAGCAGAGGATTAGCAGGAAACAGGAAAGCCCAGGGTGAGGCTTTTGCCTTTCTGAAGCAGAGGGAGGCTGGGAGCTGGCACTGGTGAGACAGTTCTGCAGAACACAAAAGAAAACAAGAAGGGCAGGGAGGAGACGGATGCTATTTCAAGCATGCATACAACTACCAATTAGAGAAAGTGCAGGGATCCTGATGAAACTCCTGCAAGACAAGATGATTTGAATCATGTATGGAAGCTAAAATTTCAGACAACAGGATTGAGACAAGGTGAAAGATTCACCAGAAATCAGAATTCTTCTGTTTATCTCTTTTGGGTTAGGTCACATCTGCGTTCAGAGAGATAGCAGAGGTCCAAGTTCAAAGGCTGCCTCCACTTGTGCTAAGTTGCAATAGGTGTTTAATCTCTTTGAGTCTTGGTTTCTTACCTATGCAGAAAGGGACTAACAAAAGTGCCCTCTTAAAGTTGTTATGTCAATTCAACGTAACCCTGTGCACAAAGCCACTACCAGCCAGGCACAGCCCACTTAGTTCCCAAGACAGGATGAGAAGAGATGTGTTCAGAAATAAGGCTCTGGTGTAGGTGATGGGAAAGGTTCTCCCAGCATTCTGCCATCAGTGGAGAAAGAGCACCAGACAGAAAGAGAAGGGAAAGCCTCATCCCAGTTCTGCCCTTCACCGACGAAAGCCTTAGCGTCTCTGTGCCTCACCTCCCAAACTCTATGATTACCTTGGGTGCTAGGCACTCTGGAAGATCAAGGGACAGGGTGCCAAACAAGGCAGGTGTGGTCTTGTCCTCCCTCAGCTTACAGACTCCTGGGGAGGGGGACAATTAACACATAAATTCCTAAATAATGTGTGATCCATGCAACATAAAATTCCATATATCATGAGTGAGAGTGATAGCTAGGAAGTAGGCACAATTTGTTTAACACGCATCAGTTCTTGTCTGAGCATGTGCCTATATGGCAGATCTTGTTCCACATTGGAGGTTCATTGGGAACCAAAAGGAGCCCTGTCTCAAACATCCTACTGATTGGAAGGCCACAAAAACTCAAAACCAACTTACAAAATAAATAAAGAAAATCACTTCTGATAATGGCAAGCACTTTGAAGAAGCATGATAGGACGCAGGGACTACTTTAAGTGGAAAAGTCATCCCTAGGGAGGATATATTTTGAGCTGAAACCTGAAGGAACAAGCCATGATAACCATACCAGTCTCAAAACGAGGTGGTAGACAAGGATTCCTAATCAACTGCTGTACGAATCCGAGGTGGTGCCTTTATATGTTCCAAGTGCCAGCATCTAGTCCACACCCCACCCTGACTCCTTGTCCCCACCCCCAGGGCCCCAGTGATCTGAGACTGGGGGCCCTGGGCATAGGGATAAGTGGGTGTTTACACAGGTTGATATGGTTTGGCTCTGTGTCCCCACTCAAATCTCATCTTGAATTGTAATCCGCACATGTCAAGGGAGGGACCGGGTTGGAGGTGACTGGATCATAAGGGCAGCTTCCCCCATGCTGTTCTCATGATAGTGAGTTCTCATGAGATCTGATGGTTTTATAACGGGCTTCCCCCTTTGCTCTCTTTCTCTTTCCTGCTGCCTTGTGAAGAATGTACTTGCTTCTCCTTCCCCATCCTCCATGTTTGTGAGTTTCCTGAGGCCTCTCCAGCCATGTGAAACTGAGAGTCAATTAAACCTCTTTCCAGTCTCAGGTATTTCTTTATTATTATTATTATTATTATTATACTTTAAGTTCTAGGGTACATGTGCACAACGTGCAGGTTTGTTACATATATATACATGTGCCATGTTGGTGTGCTGCGCCCATTAACTCGTCATTTACATTTGGTATATCACCCAATGCTATCCCTCCCCCATACCCCCACCCCACAACAGGCCCCGGTGTGTGATGTTCCCTTTCCTGTGTCCAAGTGATCTCATTGTTCAATTCCCACCTATTAGTGAGAACATGCAGTGTTTAAGTTTTTTGTCCTTGTGATAGTTTGCTGAGAATGATGGTTTCCAGCTTCATCCATATCCCTACAAAGGACATGAACTCATCCTTTTCTATGGCTGCATAGTATTCCATGGTGTATATGTGCCACATTTTCTTAATCCAGTCTATCATTGGTGGACTTTTGGGTTGGTTCCAAGTCTTTGCTGTTGTGAATAGTGCCGCAATAAACATATGTGTGCATGTGTCTTCATAGCAGCATGATTTATAATCCTTTGGGTATATACCCAGTAATAGGACAGCTGGGTCAAATGGTATTTCTAGTTCTAGATCCTTGAGGAATCACCATGCTGTCTTCCACAATGGTTGAACTAGTTTACAGTCCCAACAACAGTGTAAAAGTGTTCCTATTTCTCCACATCCTCTCCAGTACCTGTTGTTTCCTGACTTTTTAATGATCACCATTCTAACTGGTGTGAGATGGTATCTCATTGTGGTTTTGATTTGCATTTCTCTGATGGCCAGTGATGATGAGTATTTTTTCATGGGTCTGTTGGCTGCATAAATGTCTTCTTTTGAGAAGTGTCTGTTCATATCCTTTGCCCACTTTTTGATGGGGTTGTTTTTTTCTTGTAAATTTGTTTAAGTTCTTTGTAGATTCTGGATATTAGCCCTTTGTCAGACAAGGAGATTGCAAAAATTTTCTCCCATTCTTTAGGTTGCCTGTTCACTCTGATGATAGTTTCTTTTGCTGTGCAGAAGCTTCTTAATCAGATCCCATTTGTCAATTTTGACTTTTGTTGCCGTTGCTTTTGGTGTTTTAGACATGAAGTCCTTGCCCATGCCTATGTCCTGAATGGTATTGCCTAGGTTTTCTTCAAGGGTTTTTAATGGTTTTAGGTCTGACATTTAACTCTTTAATACATCTTGAATTAATTTTTGTACAAGGTGTAAGGAAGGGATCCAGTTTCAGTTTTCTGCATGTGGCTACCCAATTTTCCCAGAACCATTTATTAAATAGGGAATCCTTTCCCCATTTCTTGTTTTTCTCAGGTTTGTCAAAGATCAGATGGCTGTAGATGTGTGGTATTATTTCTGAGGGTTCTGTTCTGTTCCATTGGTCTGTATGTCTGTTTTGGTACCAGTACCATGCTGTTTTGGTTACTGTAGCCTTGTAGTATAGTTTGAAGTCAGGTAGCGTGATACCTCCAGCTTTGTTCTTTTGACTTAGGATTGCCTTGGCAATGTGGGCTCTTTTTTGGTTTCATATGAATTTTAAAGTAGTTTTTTCCAACTCTGTGAAGAAAGTCATTGGTAGCTTAATGGGGATGGCATTGAATCTATAAATTACCTTGGGCAGTATGGCCATTTTCACGATATTGATTCTTCCTATCCATGAGCATGGAATGTTCTTCCATTTGTTTGTGTCCTCTTTTATTTCACTGAGCAGTGGTTTGTAGCTCTCCTTGAAGAGGTCCTTCACATCCCATCCCTTGTAAGTTGGATTCCTAGGTATTTTATTCCCTTTGAAGCTATTGTGAATGGGAGTTCACTCATTATTTGGCTCTCTGTTTGTCTGTTACTGGTGTATAAGAATGCTTGTGATTTTTGCACATTGATTTTGTATCCTGAGACTTTGCTGAAGTTGCTTATCAGCTTAAGGAGATTTTGGGCTGAGACAATGGGGTTTTCTAAATATACAATCATGTCATCTGCAAACAGGGACAATTTGACTTCCTCTTTTCCTAATTGAATACCTTTTATTTCTTTCTCCTCCCTGATTGCCCTGGCCAGAACTTCCAACACTATGTTGAATAGGAGTGGTGAGAGAGGGCATCCCTGTCTTGTGCCACTTTTCAAAGAGAATGCTTCCAGTTTTTGCCATTCAGTGTGATATTTGCTGTGGGTTTGTCATAAATAGCTCTTATTATTTTGAGATACGTTCCATCAATACTGAATTTATTGAGAGATTTTAGCATGAAGGGCTGTTGAATTTCCTCAAAGGTCTTTTCTGCATATATTGACATAATCATGTGGTTTTTGTCTTTGGTTCTGTTTATATGCTGGATTATATTTATTGATTTGTGTTTGTTGAACCAGCCTTGCATCCCAGGGATGAAGCCCACTTGATCATGGTGGATATGCTTTTTGATGTGCTGTTGAATTAGGTTTGCCAGTATTTTATTGAGGATTTTTGCATCAATGTTCATCAGGGATATTGGTCTGAAATTATCTTTTTTGTTGTTGTGTCTCTGCCAGGCTTTGGTATCAGGATGATGTTGGCGTCATACAATGAGTTAGGGAGGATTCCCTCTTTTTCTATTGATTGGAATAGTTTCAGAAGGAATGGTACCAGCTCCTCCTTGTACCTCTGGTAGAATTTGGCTGTTAATCCACCTGGTCCTGGACTTTTTTTGGTTGGTAGGCTATTAATTACTGCCTCAATTTCAGAGCCTGTTTTTCGTTATTCAGGGATTCAGCTTCTTCCTGGTTTAGTCTTGGGAGGGTGTATATGTCCAGGAATTTATCCATTTCTTCTAGATTTTCTAGTTTATTTGTGTAGAGGTGTTTATAGTATTCTCTGATGGTAGTTTGTATTTCTGTGGGGTCGGTGGTGATATCCCCTTTATCACTTTTTATTGCATCTATTTGATTTTTCTCTGTTTTCTTCTTTATTAGTCTTGCTAGCGGTCTATCAATTTTGTTGACCTTTTCAAGAAACAGCTCCTGGATTCATTGATTTTTTGGAGGGTTTTTTGTGCCTCTATCTCCTTTAGTTCTGCTCTCATCTTAGTTATTTCTTGCCTTCTGCTAGCTTTTGAATGTGTTTGCTCTTGCTTCTCTAGTTCTTTTAATTGTGATGTTAGGGTGTCAATTTTAGATATTTCTTGCTTTCTCTTGTGGGCATTCAGTCCTATACATTTCCCTCTACACACTGCTTTAAATGTGTCCCAGAGATTCTGGTATGTTGTCTTTGTTCTCATTGGTTTCAAAGAACATCTTTATTTCTGCCTTCATTTCGTTATGTACTCAATAGTCATTCAGGAGCAGGTTGTTCAGTTTCCATGTGGTTGTGTGGTTTTGAGTGAGTTTCTCAGTCCTGAGTTCTAGTTTGATTGCACTGTGGTCTGAGAGACAGTTTGTTATAATTTCTGTTCTTTTACATTTGCTGAGGAGTGCTTTACTTCCAACTATATGGTCAATTTTGGAATAAGTGCGATGTGGTGCTGAGAAGAATGTATATTCTGTTGATTTGGTGTGGAGAGTTCCATAGATTTCTATTAGGTCTGCTTGGTGCAAAGCTGAGTTCAATTCCTGGATACCCTTTTAACTTTCTGTCTTGTGGATCTGTCTAATGTTGACAGTGGGGTGTTAAAGTCTCCTATTATTATTGTGTGGGAGTCTAAGTCTCTTTGTAGGTCTCTAAGGACTTGCTTCATGAATTTGGGTGCTCTTGTATTGGGTGCATATATATTTAGGATAGTTAGCTCTTCTTGTTGAATTGATCCCTTTACCATTATGTAATGGCGTTCTTTGTCTCCTTTGATCTTTGTTGGTTTAAAGTCTGTTTTATTAGAGACTAGGATGGCAACCCCTGCCTTTTTTTGTTTTCCATTGTCCTGGTAGATCTTCCTCCATCCCTTTATTTTGAACCTATGTATGTCTCTGCACATGAGATGGGTCTCCTGAATACAGCACACTCATGGGTCTGGACTCTTTATCCAATTTGCCAGTCTGTCTTTTAATTGGATCATTTAGCCCATTTACATTTAAGGTTAATATTGTTATGTGTGAATTTGATCCTGTCCTTATGATGTTAGCTAGTTATTTTGCTCGTTAGTTGATGCAGTTTCTTCCTAACATCGATGGTCTTTACAATTTGGCATGTTTTTGCAGTGGCTGGTACTGGTTGTTCCTTTCCATGTCTAGTGCTTCCTTCAGGAGCTCTTGTAGGGCAGGCTTGGTGGTGACAAAATCTCTAAGCATTTGTTTGTCTGTAAAGGATTTTATTTCTCCTTCACTTATGAAGCTTAGTTTGGCTGGATATGAAATTATGGGTTGAAATTTCTTTACTTTAAGAATGTTGAATATTGGCCCCCACTCTCTTCTTGCTTGGAGAGTTTCTGCCGAAAGATCCGCTGTTAGTCTTATGAGCTTCCCTTTGTGGATAACCCAACCTTTCTCTCTGGCTGCCTTTAATATTTTTTCCTTCATTTCAACTTTGGTGAATCTGACAATCACATGTCTTGGAGTTGCTCTTCTCAAGGAGTATCTTTGTGGCATTCTCTGTATTTCCTGAATTTGAATGTTGGCCTGCCTTGCTAGGTTGGGGAAGTTCTGCTGGATAATATCCTCCAGAGTGTTTTCCAACTTGGTTCCATTCTCCCCATCACTCTCAGGTACACCAATGAGATATAGATTTGGTCTTTTCACATAGTCCTATATTTTTTGGAGAGCTTGTCCATTTCTTTTTACTCTTTTTTCTCTAAACTTCTCTTCTCACTTCATTTCATTCATTTGATCTTCAATCACTGATACCCTTTCTTCTAGTTGATCGAATCAGCTACCGAAGCTTGTGCATTTGTCACTAGTTCTCATGCCATGGTTTTCAGCTCTATCAGGTCATATAAGGATTTCTCTACATTGGTTATTCAACTTAGCCATTCATCTAATCCTTTTTCAAGGTTTTTAGCTTCTCTGTGATGGGTTTGAACGTCTTCCTTTAGCTTGGAGAAGCTTGATCACCTGAAGCCTTCTTCTCTCAACTCGTCAAAGTCATTCTCCATCCAACTTTGTTCCATTGCTGTGAGGAGCTGTGTTCCTTTGGAGGGGGAGAGGCACTCTGATTTTTAGAACTTTCAGTTTTTCTGCTCTGCTTTTTCCCCATCTTTGTGGTTGTATCTACCTTTGGTCTTTGATGATGGTGACATACAGATGGGGTTTTGGTGTGGACATCCTTTCTGTTTGTTAGTTTTCCTTCTAACAGTCAGGACCCTTAGCTGCAGGTCTGTTGGAGTTTGCTGGAAGTCCACTCCAGACCCTGTTTGCCTGGGTATCAGCAGCGGAGGCTGCAGAACAGCAAATATTGCTGAACTGCAAATGTTGCTGCCTGATCATTCCCCTGGAAGCTTTGTCTCAGAGGGGTACCTGGCCATGTGAGGTATCAGTCAGCCCCTACTAGGGGGTGCCTCCCAATTAGGCTACTTGGGGGGTCAGGGACCTACTTGAGGAGACAGTCTGTCTGTTCTCAGATCTCAAACTCCATGTTGGGAGAACCACTATTCTCTCCAAAGCTGTCAGACAGGGACATTTCAGTCTGCAGAGGTTTCTGCTGCCTTTTGTTTGGCTATGGCCTGCCCCCAGAGGTGGAGTCTACAGAGGCAGGCTGGCCTCCTTGAGCTGCGGTGAGCTCCACGCAATTCTAGCTTCCCAGTCACTTTGTTTACCTACTCAAGCCTCAGCAATGGCAGGCGCCCCTCCCCCGGTCTGGCTGCCGCCTTGCAGTTCAATCTCAGACTGCTGTTCCAGCAGTGAGCGAGGCTCCATGGGAGTGAGACCCTCTGAGCCAGGCGCAGGATATAATCTGCTGGTGTTCTGTTTGCTAAGACCATTGGGAAAGGGCAGTATTAGGGTAGGAATGACCTGATTTTCCAGGTGCCGTCTGTCATGACTTCCCTTGGCTAGGAATGGGAATTCCCTAACCCCTTGCACTTCCCGGGTGAAGCGATGCCTCACCCTGCTTCGACTCACACTTGGTGGACTGCACCCACTGTCCTGCCCCCACTGTCTGACAAGCCCCAGGGAGATGAACCCAGTACCTCAGCTGGAAATGCAGAAATCACCCATCTTCTGCATCGCTCACGTTGGGAACTGTAGACTGGAGCTGTTCCTATTCGGCCATCTTGGAACCCAGCTGCAATCTCAGATATTTCTTTATAGCAGTATGAGAACAGGCTAATACAGGAAATTGGTACTGGAAGTAGGCATTGTTACAAAGATAACCTAAAATGTGGAAGCAAATTTGGAATTGGGTAATGAGCAGAGGTTGGAACAGTTTGGAGGGCTCAGAAGAAGATAGGAAGATGTGGGAAAGGCTGGAACTTCCTAGAAGCTTGTTGAATAGTTTTGACCAAAATGCTGACAGTGACATGGACAATGAAGTCCAGGACATGAGGAATTTATTGGGAACTGGAGCAAAGGTCACTCTTGCTATGCTTTAGCAAAAAGACTGGCAGCATTTTGCCCCTGCTGTAGAGATCTGTGAAACTTTGAACTTGAGAGAGATGATTTAGGGTATCTGGCAGAAGAAATTTCTAAGCAGCAAAGTGTTGAAGAGGTGGCTTGGGTGCTCTTAACAGTGTACAGAAATATGTGATCACAAAGAGATGGTTTGAAATTGGAACTTATGTTTAAAAGGAAAGCGGAGCATAAAGATTTGGAAAATGTGCAGCTTGACCATGTGGTAGAAAAAAACAAACTCATTTTCTGGGGAGGAATTCAAGCTGGCTGCAGAAATTTGCATAAGCAACAAGGAGCCAAATGTTAATAGCCAAATCAATGGGGAAAATGTCTCCAGGGCATGTCAGAGCCCTTCAGAGCAGCCCCTCCCATCACAGGCCCAGAGGCCTAGAGAGAAAAATGGTTTCATGGGCCATGCCCAGGGCTCCATTGCTCTGTGAAGCTTTGGTACTTGATACCCTGCATCCCAGTCACTCCAGCTCCAGCCATGGCTAAAAGGAGCCAAGGTACAGCCCAGACCACTGCTATCCACAGGCCCAACACTACATGCAAGCCTTGTCAGCTTCCATGTGATGTTGGGCCTGTGGATAGACAGAAGACAGGAATTGAGCTTTGGGAACTTCTGCTCAGATTTCAGAGGATGTATGGCAATACCTGGATGTCTAGGCAGAAGTCTGCTGCAGGGGCAGAGCTCTCATGGAGAACCTCTGTTAGGGCAGTGTGAAAGGGAAATGAGGGGTTGGAACCCCCATACAGTTTTCCCCCTGGGGCACTGCCTAGTGGAGCTGCGAGAAGAGGGCCACCACCCTCCAGACTCCTGAAAGGTAGATCCACTGAGAGCTTGCCCATGCACTTGGAAAAGCCACAGGCACTCAATGCCAGGCTGTACCTTGCAGAGCCACAGGGGTGGAGCTGTACAAGACTGTGGGAGCCTACCCTTTGCATCAGCGTGCCCTGGATGTGAGACATGGAGTCAAAGGAGATCATTTCAAAGCTTTCAGGTTTAATGACTGCCCCACTGGGTTTCAGACTTGCATGGGGCCTATGGCCCCTTCATTTTGGCCAACTTCTTCCATTTAGAACAGCAACATTTACCCAATGCCTATACCCTAAGTGTATCTTGGAAGTAACTAATTTGTTTTTTATTTTACAGGCTCATAAGTGGAAGGAACTTGTCTTGTCTCAAAAGTTTTGACTTTTAATTCAAAAATCCAAGTCCAAAATGAGACTTTGGAGTTAATGCTGGAATGATTTAAGACTTTGGGAGACACTTGGGAAGGCATGATTGGTTTTGAAGTGTGAAAAGAACATGAGATTTGGGAGGGGCCAGGGACAGAATGATATGGTTTGACTCTGTGTCCACAACAAATCTTATCTCGAATTTTAATCCCCATGTGTGGAGGGGAGGAATTTGGTGAGAGGTGATTGGATCATGGGGATGGCTTCCCCCATGCTGTTCTTGTGATAGTGAGTGAGTTCTCATGAGATCTGACAGTTTGATAAGGGGCTTGACAGTTCCCCTCTCATGCTCTCTCCTGTTGCCATGTAAGACATGCTTTGCTTCCCCTTCACCTTCTGCCTCAATTGTAAGTTTCCTGAGGCCTCTCCAGCCATGTGGAACTGTGAGTCAATTAAACCTCTTTTCTTCATAAGTTACCCAGTTTCAGGTAATGTCTTTATAGCAGTGTGAAAACGGATTAATACATAACTGTACTAGATGGAGGCCCAAAAGACACCTCCTGCACGTGCTGTCCCTTCTCACCCAAGCAGCACTAGGCCTCTACAAAAAGGATTCACAACTAGGCTCCGCACAGGTCCACAGGTCTGAAGCTCAAGGAGCAACGACAGCTCTGCTTCCTAATGCAGGGACCAGCAACCAGGAAATCTGCAGAGGCCTTCAGCACTGCAACAGCTTTGTCCAGGGGAATGCTTTCCTTTGCTGCCATCTTCTGGTCAGACTGGGGAACAGTAGTCTGAAGTGTGAGGTTCAGCTTCTCCCACTCATTCAAGAAAGCTTGACTAACACCAGAATGACCTGGAGCTGTTCTACGTGGTGGTGCTGGAGACAGAGCAGTGGACTAAACAGACAAAAGTCCCTGCCCTCCTGGAGTTTACATTCCAGCTGACTGTCTCAGATGCAGCTACATGAAGACTGAGTCATTCCTATTTGACAGAGGAAATGATGAGGTATAAAGAGATAAAATATTTGCCCAGACCACACAGCTTGCAAGTGGAAAAGTAGAATTTGAACAAAATGTTCCCTTTGCATAACACCCTCTTGCCTCCCTATAAGCCTGTCAAGAGGATAAGAGGTTGACTGTGAGTAGGTGTGATGGAAGCAAGTGGCAAATCCTGAGAGAGTGACAATGTGCTGAAGAAAAGAGCCCTAGGCTAGGACCCTGCAGACCTGACTTCGGGTCTTGGCCCTACCACTTTCTAGCTGTGTGACCTTAAACAAAACACTAAGTGTCTCTGGTCATCTGCAAAATGGGCATAATGAGACCTATGTTACCTATGGTTTCTTCATCCCACCACCAACTTTGATTAATACCTGCCATGTGTGGCTAACTACTGGAAGTTGGGATCACAAGGCTGGCAAAGTCTTTATCCCCCTCCAGTCCTCTCTCCCATGATGAGATGCAGCCTTCAGGCTTCCAGCACTCTACAGCTCCCCCTCTCTCCTGCTCTTTACAGTTGTGGTCATTTTGGTCCCCAAGTTTCTCCCATCTGGCTGCCTCCTCCTGTCCTCACATCTGTACTTGAAGTGGTCCCCATGGTCAGTCAATGTAACAACTGCTACCCTTCTCCCTCTCTTGCCCCAGCCAGAAGTTGTGAAACAGCAACACTAGCAAAACCATTCTAACTGAAACCTTCTATTTCCAAATGTCCCAGACCTTCTAATTACCTATGGGCTCTATCTGATGTGTGGCCTCCTTTCTCTGTCCCTATTGCCACAGCACTTTTAAACTGCTGACTTCTGTTTCATTTCTTCCCCAGATTCACTTCTAGCAGAAGCTGTCTACCTTCCGGGTCTCCACCGCCTTGCTGCTGGACTCTCCAGAATGACTTCTGTCCTCACTTCCTCTGTGATGGTTAATACCGAGTGTCAACTTGATTGGATTGAAAGTATTGATTCTGGGGATGCCTGTGAGGGTGTTGCCAAAAGAGAATAACATTTGAGTCAACGGGCTGGGGAAGGCAGATCCACCCTTAAACTGGTGGGTACAATCTAATCAGCTGCCAGGGAATATAAAGACAGAAAACCGTGAAAAGGAGAGACTGGCCTAGCCTCTCAGCCTACATCTTTCTCCTGTGCTGGATGCTTCATGCCTTCCAACATTGGACTCCAAGTTCTTCACTTTGGGAACTCAGACTGGCTCTCCTTGCTCTTCAGCTTGCAGACAGCCTGTTGTGGGACCTTGTGGTTGTGTAAGTTAATACTTAATAAACTCCCATATATGTGTGTGTGTATATATATGTATATATGTGTGTATATACATATGTGTATATATGTGTATATGCATATATGTGTGTGTTTATGTATATATGTGTGTGTATATATTTTCTCCTATGTGTATGTGTGTATATATACACACACACACATATATATACACACACACATAATAAACTCCCATATATATAAAAATCTGGGTTTCAGACTTGCATTATATATGATTAAGTACACATATATATACACTAATATAAATATATCCTATTAGTTCTGTCCCTCTAGAGAACTCTGACTAATACATCCTCCTAAGTACAAAGTCCTACTGGCACTGTTGTTGCACTTGACATAGCCAAGCATGGCCTGCACCTGTCTTGGTGGATTCTTCTCCCTTGTCTCCTGGCCCATCACACTCTCCTACCTCTGAATACTCTGTCCTGGATCACTAGCTATAGGAAGAGTCCCATTACATGGGCTCTGCTTAGAAATGCAATCCCATTCCTGTTGTTTAAGTTGTTCCCTGCCTGCCACCCTACTCCCAACCCCACTCCTTGGTCATGTGGTCTAAGACCCTTCCAGTTGCCACAGCATTTACTGGGCACTGACTACACTCTAGAATTTGGTCTAAGCCCTCTTCTTGAATTATCTTATTTATTCCTCCCAATAATTGTATTAGGTGGATATTTTCCCAGTATGACAGATAAAACTGAGGATCTTAGCCAAAGTCACAAAGCTAATAAGCAGGACAATCCATCTCCGAAGCTTCCCTCTTACCTATGAAATACATCCTCTGAAATTCACTGACAGAGAACCCATGAGAACTTTGGTCCCCCAGAGTCACCCCTAAGGGGTGTCAATTGATTATAGGCTCTTTGTGGGATAGGGGTTTAAATGAGATTTTCTGTAGGGTCCAGCCCTACCGGGCTTAGCGGGTGTTCTCCCTGTGTGCAGAGACGAGAGATTGTAAGAAATAAAGATACAAGACAGAGAGATAAAGAGAAAACAGCTGAGCCTGAGGGACCACTACCACCAAGATACAGAGACCAGTAGTGGCCCTGAATGGCTGGGTGCGCTGATATTTATTGCATACAAGACAAGGGGTCAGGGTAAGAAGGGTGAGTTGTCCAAGTGATTGATAAGGTTGAGTAAGTCACGTGACCATGGGACAGGGGGCCCTTCCCTTTTAGGTAGCCGAAGCAGAGAGGGAAGGCAACATACGTCAGTGTTTTCTTCTATGCACTTATAAGAAAGATCAAAGACTAAGACTTTCACTATGTATTCTACCACTATCTACTATGAACTTCAAAGAGTAACCAGGAGTACGGGAAGAACATTAAAGTGAACAAGGGGGGTGACCATTGAAGCACAGCACCACAGGGGGGGGTTTAGGCCTCCAGATGACTGTGGGCAGGTCTGGATAATATCCAGCCTCCCACAAGAAGCTGGTGGAGCAGAGTGTTCCCTGACTCCTACAAGGAAAGGAGATTCCCTATCATGGTCTGCTAAGTAACGCATGCCTTCCCAGGGACTGGCGTTACCACTTGACCAAGGAGCCAAGCTGTCCTTATGCAGGTGTGACAGAGGGCTCACTTCTTGCCTTCTAAGTCACTTCTCACAATATCCCTTCAGCACCTGACCCTATACCCGCTGGTTATTTCTTGGTTATATTAGTAATACAACAAAAAATAATATTAAAAACTAATGATTAATAATGCTTACACTAATGATTGATAATGTCCATGATCATCTCTATATCTAATTTGTATTACGACAATTCTAACTATTTTCTTTATTGTACTGAAACAGTTTGTGCCTTTAGTCTCTTGCCTTGGCACCTGGGTAATCCTTCACCCACATTTTCAGTGCCATCAGAGCAGTTTCCCTTCATAGAATCTATAACAATTCTCAGTAATACATTCCTTTGTAACATCAGTCTTAATGGGTTCCCCTTCCAAATTAGATTGGTTCTCAATAAATACTTGGGAACAAAAAAGTTAGAAAGAGAAAAAGGGAGAGAGGGAGGGAGGGAAGAAGAGAAGAAAAAGAAGAGAGAACCTGACCTGTGGATGATGCAGTCAAGGGGTGGTCAAGCCATGTAGCCAAGAGGTGGTCAAGGCCATGCAGCTAGGAAGAGGTCAAGGCCATGTAGCCTGAAGAGGTCAAGGCTATGCAACTAGGGACTAGTGAAGCTTAGGATATGACCCCTGAATTTCTGACTGCAGAACCCATACTACCACCTAAACTGAGTACTCTTTACTCAATGTCTCCAAGGCCAAAGAACTTATGCCATTTAAAATGATCAAAGGGAAAAAAGAGAAGGGAAAAACAAAAACAACTAGGCGTACCATTCTTTAATCAATATCACATTTCTTCTTAGTCTCTCTGTGTATTCATTATTAAACATGTATTAAACATTAATATCCCTGGGATCCTTCCTCTTCCTCTTCCTGCCTCCCTCTACAACAGTAGTTTTTGACAAGAAGGGATGTCAAGAGGTAGAAATATTGGACATTTGGCAATGTCTACAGACATTTTGGTTGTCACAGTTGGGTGGGGGTTGCTTAGCGGAATCTCGGCATAGAGGCCAGGATGCTGCTAAGCATCCTACAGTACATGAAACAGCCCTGACAACACAGTACTATCAATGGTGTTATGGTGAAAAAGCCCTCCTCTCCACACCCTACTGGACCATCACACCCTCTCCCACGGTTCCAAATACCACCTGTAGGCTGATACACCTAAATCTGTATCCACAGGCCAAGGTTTCTGCTAAGCTTCAAACCACTTACTGGACATCAAATCTGTCTCTGTCTGACATATCATTCAAAGTCATCCTTACCTGCACCTCGTGTGATTCCAACCACGTACCCATTTGCTCCTACTCACATCATATTCTATCCATTCTAAGACTCACATTTTAACATCTCTGAAATTGGGATGCATTGTACAATCAAGGTCAGGTTTAATTAGCAGCAGTTTTATTTTCTTTCTTTGTGCCCCATAAAATAATGGTGCCTATTCCTTATTAGTTTACCAAGTTGGTGGCTCTTCACTGTCCAAGTGCAGGTGCTCAGGCCCTACCTTGTGTTGCATGGACCCCTTTTTCAGAAAATCTGTGGATATTCAAGACCAGCCCCAATCTGGGGAAGTAAAGGGAATAGCTCCAGGAAAGAAGGTCATAGATCCCTACCACTCTCCTCAGGTGTACAGTTTCTCAAACATAAGCACTTCTCTTGCACAACTCCATGAACACACACAAAAATATTGAATCATTTGCTTTTAATAGGTGAATATCATGGTATGTACGTCTCAAATAAAGCTATGAAAAAGGAAATGCCTCTTAATTTCTGTTCTGCCTGTAGTCAACTTTTAAACCCCTGAATGGCTTTCTTTAATCATTTTTTCTGGTGTTCTACTTGTTTTTGACCAAAAGAAAACATCTACCACTTCAGACCACCGTAACTGGAAAGCCTCAAAGAGCTTTGAAGGAGATAAACAGATTGTAGGTTGTTTGCAGTTTCTTCTGTTGACTGTGTGTTTGTGTGTGCACACATGCATGTGTGTGTGTGTTTTTGCTTCTACCAGCAATTAACAATCAGTTTATTTCACAGCATCGACCAATTCTTGTCATGTCTATGTAGAGTCCAGAGCTTGTGAGTAGAGGCAAGATTGTGACAGAGAATTCTAAACTAATGGCTGGTGTTGACTTTTGGAAGCTTGATGTCCATCAAAATGTTACTGTTGAGCACACATGAAAGGGAGACCACGAATGGAATAGGGGAGAACTGTGCAGAGCGCTCTGCTTAAGGGTCTTCTGTGTCCAGAGATTCTCAGTTTGTACTTCTTTCCCCTTTGTTCTACCAAGTGGTGCCTTGAAAGCTCCCCAACTGCCTGTGTTTCTTTTTTATTTTTTGGTTTTGTTTTCTGTTTTTTGTTTGTTTTGTTGTTGTTGTTGTTGTTGTTGTTGTTGTTTTGAGACAGTGTCTCACTCTGGTTGCTCAAGTTGGAGTGCAGTGGCATGATCTCAGCTCACTGCAGCCTCGACCTCCTGAGCTCAGGTGATTCTCCCACCTCAGCCCCCTGAGTAGGTGGACCTATAAGCACATGCCTCCATGCCTGGCTAATTTTTTGTATTTTGTATAGAAACGGGGTTTGACCATGTTGCCCAGGCTAGTCTCAAACTTGTGAGCTCAAGCCATCTGCCCACCTTGGCCTCCAAAATTGCTGGGATTACAGGAACGAGCCACCACCCTGGCTGGCCTGTTTCTTTATATATCATTGGTACTATGTCACCACACCCAAGACTCATGCAGTCATTCATTTAACAAATATATATATATACTCTGTGCTAAGGTTTAAGAATACAGAGAAGGGGGAAAAAAACTCCCCAAACTTAAACATTAGCAGAAAAGACAAGTAATTATAACAAATTAGGGTGCCTTCCACAGTGAAAGAAGTATTAAGATGCTAGGCTATTTCCTTTAAACAAACAAACAAAACAAATTAAGCTTCTCCATGCTTGGACTACTGTTAGCTATTTAGAGCTGAGTCATTTTCCCATGTTTGCCTTGCAACATCTATAAGATGTTGGGGTTCTATTGCATCTTTTGATGCCGTATATTTTGAAGACATTGCATGCCCTCTGAGCAGTACTGGGTTACTGGGAAATCAGGGACATGCTGGCCGAGATTTCAAGTTTTGAAAATGTAGGTATCAAGCTCCTTGGAAATCACCAAACTGGATCCCTGGGGGAAAATACTTCTAATCTGAAGAATGGATTTTGCTGACTCATTTCTCTGGTCTCTCCTGCTAAGGTCTCAACTATCTATAAGAAGATGGGTTGCTTTCACGATATTGGCAGGGAGGGGAGGGGAAGAATTTGCTCCAATGAGACAGTAAAATAATTTACATCCCAACTCCATTATTTATCATCTGGGTGACCTTGGGCAGTTATTCACTTCTCTATGCCTCAATTTCTTATCCGTCAGTGGGATCATCACAGTGCTTACATCATAAGGCTGTCATACAGGCCAAAAGAGTACAATGTATATATAGCTGGCCCAAAATTAGTGCTCCAAAGATACCAACTATGGATATTAATAATGTTACCTTGGTTCTCACCAAGGAATATTAACTATCTGAGTTCATTTAGATTGCTATAAAAATACCATAAACTGGGTGACTTATAAATGATAGAAATTTATTCCTCACAGTTCTAGAGGCTGGGAAGTTCAAGATCAAAGTGCTGGAAGATTTGGTGTCTGGTGTGGGCCTGCTTTCTGGTTCATAGACAAGACGACACTTTCTCACTGTGCCCTCACATGGTGAAAAATGCAAGACAGCTCTCTGGGGTCTCTTTTATAACAGCATTAATCCCATTCAGGAGAAATCTTAATTAGCACATGCCAACAGACCATCATTCTGAGATGGTCCCATGGCTTGTGGCCCAAAAATGAAGCTTCAATGTATCAGCCATGAAGTAGTATGTAAGTATGAAAAAAGCAGGCATGTGACAACCTGGGTGGAAGCTGTGCAGTCACCTCTTTCTTGCAGTTAGTCTCTGCTAGTCTTTGTTCTATTCCTCTAGGATAATAGGAATAGAAGTTAGGTCCTATATTTCAGAGGTTTGTTTCATTGATGCAGCAAAAAGTATGTAACAAAATGAGACCAGAATCCTACTTTGAATCCTGGTTCTTTTGCTAACTCATCATCTAACGTTTTGGACCTCAATTTCTTTAACCATAAAATTAGGAGTGCTGGCCAAGCTGCTCTCTTCCAACCCTAACCTCGCTTACTCCTATAGGATGGAATAAAAACAATGGTCCAGCGCAAGTGCTGATTCTGGCAACAACAACAAAAACTAGCTCGAGGTAAAGAAAAGGAAGAAAATGAAGAACAGGATGCTATTGCAATAACAGGAGACAAATTATTTATTTTTTGCAACTCTCAAGTTCAAAATGCTTTCATCATAACTGACAAAGCATTGATGTAGTTTTACTTATTCTTAGACATGATCAATTGTCTTTAATCTGTGAGATCAATAGAAGCTAAAAGTCAGTCCGACAAGTGCAAAGACAAAAACTCTGGGTAAACCCCCTCAAGCTACCGACTTAGTCTCTTGGTCAGAACCCTTTTCTTCTTAAAGTTATTGAAAGCAGTGCTCCAATCATGTTCAAAGGTAGACAAAGAAAGCAGTCTGGAATTTTTTTATTGATAGATTTATTTATTTTCCAAATAGTTTGGACTCTGAATAAGAATGTGTGGATCTTGAAGAATTTAATTTTACAACCACAAATCCCGTTTATAAAATTTTATATTTATATAATTCTCCATTTTAATCAATCACATCAAGACTCCAGCCCATCAGTAGCACTTCTGGACTGAAGAAAGGAAAACAGGTCTCTACTTGGGGTTGCTCTTCATGCAGGAGCACTCTTTGCTATGTTGAAAATATTTGGAGCAATTTTTAACCATTGACTCCACCATTAAGCTATCTGTTGTTATCTGTTTGAAGATCTCAACAGAAAAATGTATTAACAGCCACCCCACAGGGAAGACAGATTCAATCAATTCTATAAGACAGATTCAATCAATTCTACCTACTTCTCATCAGAGTACCATTTTGACAGTTACCTGTGATGGAGAAATTATTAGTGAGGCTAGCATTTACTAAGTGCTTAGTACTTGACAAGTACAATACTAATGCTTGTGGTGGAATCCCACCTTATTTGATTTAGAAACATTCAAGCATTGGACCATGTCAAAGATAATGAAAAAGAGAAATTCTACCACTTCACACCTGTCAATAAGCAGAGACCTCCACAGAGGTCTACTCCAATCTACCGTTCCCTCAGTGCATCCTGGTTGCCCCATCTCTTAATAGTCTGAGCTTCTGGCCTCACTGAACGTGGATACGTGAGTTTCCTAATAGGTAGTTTTATACAACATGGCCACAGAATGGAAGCTGAAGGCTTTACTTGATAATCAACTAAAGCAACATTGTGTTCCAAAGCTGAAGGGAAAAAACAAAGATTCTGTTCAACTTATTGAGAGACAGTATTAGCAGGCATTCCCAATCTCTACTCACCAGTGTGGGACCTTCTCAGGGAGTTTTCAAGGGCAATTTTACAACATGCAAGAAATACTCCTGCTACCTTCATTTCCAATGCAGTGTCTCTGCTGTAGATAACAAAGACCAATGGATATCAGGCTATCCACATTCACACCAATCATTTGAGCTTTTCACTTTCCCATGGGGAGACAGAGAGGGGAACTTGAAGGGTTCCACAAATATACTGCCTTTGGGGCAGTAGAAATGAAATTACTGGATGGAAACATGAGGATGTGCTTCCTCCCGTAATAGCATTATTCCACGTAAAACCTAGTTATGAGAAAGTAATTGATTTACTTTTTCAGTGAACAGCATCAGCTTAAAATCAAAGAGGATGAATAAGATTGCTTTGAAGAAATATGATATACTATATATTTCTAAGAAATATTATCTATTCTTACATTGGAATATTCTATACCTTCTATTCAATTTCAGCTGCCAAGGTCTACGTGGACTCAATTCGAGTCTAGAAATACTTAACGGCGATACTGTTCTATACCAAGAGCTGAGCTACTTATTTTCTTATCTGAATCAAGTATTGGATACAATCATAACACAATAAAATTGGAAGGGACTATAAAAGACACATGATAAGCAATTTAAATTATGACACAAGATTTGTGATATGGATGATCAAAAACTAAAGAGATCAGTATGAATTAGATTTTCTCAAGAAAAATGAGGAAAGAAGCTGACTCGAGATGGCTATTCAACATGCAGAGTCAGCCAGCGTTTACAGAACTGGGCTGAACGCGTGCCCTTCTCTATCTCCTGGTTGTAAGGGGCACCAGGTGGCAATAGGTGTAAGATGAAGGGTAGACCAGTACAACAGTGGCAGCTGACATGGAATCTGGGACACATGCTGTGCAACTTCAGCTCTCTGGACCTGCTGAAGCCTAACCTCACTTCCATTTCATGAAGGAAGTCCTTAGCCTGCCTGACCTTATGACTTGGTAGGTCTAACAGAATCCAGTTCACAATGGGCGGCTGTGGCTACAGAATCACTTGACGTCCCATGATCAGACAATGATTTTCAAATAGTGTGCAGTTCTCTACCATAGATAACATAACCTTGCTCCAAAGGTCTGCATTGTGAGTGTTCCATTGTGGTTTACCATAAACTCTATGCAGCTTCTTTTCTCATGACAGATACTTCACATACCGTAGTGGTTATATGGCCTGAGCAGCTGAACTGCTTGTACTGCAACCTGGGGTTAGGGTGGTCCTTCAAAGTCATCACAAAGTGAAAAGAGGGAGCCCTGTCTTAGTAATATCCCTATCATTGGATGTGGACTGCCCTGGGCTACACCTGTCAGGGTGTAAACTCGGATGAATCTACAGTCAGTCCCCAAAGAAGGACACTGGCCAGAGTTTTCAGTAACCCACACAACCACTGGAGGTATCTAACAGTGGAAATCTAGGCAATGCAGCAGCATTCACCGTATACACTGTTACTAAAAATCAGGATTCATAGGTAGTTCCTTTTTTGCTTGATTTAATCTTTTACTGATGTAAATATATACCAAAACATCAATAAATTACACAATTTTTCAATAATACCAACTTTTCTTCTAAATTAAGGGGTTCATGTGCAGGTTCACGACATAAGTATATTGTGTGACACTGAGGTTTGAGGTACAAATGATGCCTGTACCCAGGTAGTAAGTATAGTACCCAATAGGAAGTTTTTCAACCCACTCCCCTTCTTCCCTCCCCTCTCTTGTAGTCCCCAGTGTCTATTGTTCCCATTTCTATGTACACGTGTATTCAATATTTAGCTCCCACTTATAAGTGAGAACATAAAGTATTTGGTTTACTGTTCTTGAGTTAATTTGCTTAGGATAATAGCCTTCAGCTCCATCCATGTTACTGCAGAGAACAGGGTATCATTCTTTTTATGGCTATATAGTATTCCATGGTATATTTATACCACATTTTCTTTATCCAATCCAGTGTTGATGGACACCTAGGTTGATTCCATGTCTTTTCTATTGTGAATAGCATGGTGATGAACATGAGTGCATGTACCTTTTTGATAGTATAAATTATTTTCCTTTGGGTATATACCCAATAGTGGGATTTCTGGGTCAAATGATAGTACTGTTTTAAGTTCTTTGAGAAATCTCCAAACTGCTTTCCACGGTGACTGAACTAGTTTCCATTCCTACCAACAACATGTGTCTTTGCAGCTGGGCACAGTGGCTTATGCCCTATAACCCTAGCACTTTGGGAGGCCAAGACAGATGGATTGCTTGAGGCCAGGAGTTCAAAACCAGCCAGTCTAACATGGTAAAACTCCATTTCTACTAAAAATAGAGAAAAAACATTTTTTTGGAGGCTGAAGTTGCAGTGAACCGAGATCCTGATGCTGCACTCCAGCCTGGCCAACAAGAGCAAAACTCAGTCTCAAAAAAAAAAAAAAAAAAAATCTTTGCTTTTCTCTACAGTCTTGCCAGCAAATGTTACTTTTTGACTTTTTAACAATCGCCATTCTAACTGATGTGAGATGGTATCTCATTGTGGTTTTGATTTGCTTTTCTGTGATGATTAATGATGCTGAGCATTTTTTCATATCTATGTTGGCCGCTAGGACGTCTTTTTCTGAGAAGTGTCTGTTCATGTCCTTTGCCCATATTAAAATTGAACTATTTGTATTTTGCTTGTTAATTTGTTAAGTTCCTTATAGATTCTGGATATTAGACCTTAGTCAGGTACATAGGTTCCAAATATTTTCTCCCATTCTGTAGGCTGTCTGTTTACTCTGTTGGTAACTTCTTTTGTTGCACAAAAGCTTTTTCATTTAATTAGGTCTCACTTCTCAATTTTTGGTTTTGTTGCAATTGCTTCTGGGAACTTAGCCATAAATTCTTTGCCAAAGCTAAAGTTGAGAAGGCTATTTGCTAGGTTTCCTTCTAGAATTTTTACAGTTTGAGATCTCACCTTTAAATTATTAATTTTTTTTGAGACATGGTCTCACTCTGTCACCCAGGCTGGAGTGCAGTGGTGTGATCTTAGCTCATTGCAATCCCTGCCTCCCAGGCTCAGGAATCCTCGCACCTCAGCCCCCGCAAGTAGCTGGGACTATAGGCATGTACCGCCATGCCCAGCTGAATTATTAATTGACCTTGAGTTAATTTTTATAATTGAGAGATAGGAGTCTAGTTTCATTCTTATGCATATGGATAGCCAATTATCCAAACACTATTTATTGAATAGGGAGTCCTTTCTCCATTGCTTATTTTTGTCAACTTTGTTGAAGATCAGATGGTTGTAGGTATGTGGCTTTATTTCTGGGCTCTCTATTCTATTCTGTTGATCTATGTGTCTGTTTTTGTACCAGTACTGTGCTGTTTTGGTTAATCCAGACTTATAGTATATTTGGAAGTCAGGTAATGTGATGCTTCCGGTTTTTTTCCTTTTAGCTTAGGATTGCTTTGGCTATTTAGGCTCCTTTTTGGTTCCATATGAATTTTAGAATAGTTTTTTCTAATTCTGTGAAAAATGATGTTGGTGTTTTGATAGAGATAGCATTGAATCTGTAAATTTCTTTGGGCAGTATGGCCATTTTGATGACATTGATTCATCTAATCCAAGAGCATGGAATATTTATCCATTTATTTGTGTCACCTCTGATTTCTTTCAGCAGTGTTTTGCAGTTCTTCTTGTAGAGATCTTTCACCTCTTTGGGTAGAATTATTTAGGTATTTCATTTTTTGTTGCTATTATAAATGGAATTGTGTTCTTGATTTGGCTCTCAGCTAGAATGTTATTGGTATATAGAAATATTACTGATTGTTGCCTATTGATTTTGTATCCTGAAACTTTACTGAAGTTATTTATCAGTGCCAGGAGCCTTTTTACAGAGTCTTTAGGATATTCTAGGTCTAAAATTATATCACCAGAGAAGATAGTTTGACTTTTTTTCCCTATTTGGATGTCTTTTATTTCTTTCTCTTGCCTGATTGCTCTGGCTAGGATTTTCAGTAGTATGTTGAATAGCAGTGGAGAGAGTGAACATCCTTCTCTTGCTCCAGTTCTCAGGGGAAATTGTTCCAGCTTCTACTCATTTAGTATGATGTTGGCTGTGGGTTTGTCATAGATGGCTTTTATTATTTTGAGGTAAGGTCCTTTGATGTCTAGTCTCTTGAGGGATTTTATCGTGAAGAAATGTTGGATTTTATCAAAGGCTTTATCTGCATCTATTGAGATGATCATATGGTTTTCTGTTTTTATTCTGTTTATATGGTAAATCACATTTATTGACTTGTGTATGCTGAATCAACCTTGCATCCCAGGAGCGAAGCCTACTTGGTCGTGGTGAATTAATTTTTGGTGTGCTGCTGTATTCAGTTTGCTCGTATTTTGTTGAGGGGTTTTGTGTCTATGTTTATCAGGGATATTGGCATGTAGTTTTCTTTTTTCATTGTGTTTCTGCCAGATTTTGATGTCAGGATGATGCTTGCTTTGTAGAATGAGTTAGGGAGAAGTCCCTCCTCACAGTTTTCTGGTTTCAGTAGGATTGGTATCAGGTCTTCTTTGTATATCTCATAGAATGGTTGTGAATCCATTTGGTCCAGGGCTGGGTTTGGTTGGTAGAGTTTACTACTAATTCAATTTCAGAACTTGTTATTGGTACGTTCATGTTTTCACTTTCTTCCTGGTTCAATCTTGGGAAGTTGTGTGTTTCCAGGAATTTACCCATTTCCTCCAGATTTTCTACTTTGTGTGCATAGAGGTTTTCATAATAGTCTAAGGATCTTCTGTATTTCTATGGAATCAGTTGTAAAGTCATCTTTTTCATTTCTGATTGTGCTTTTCTGTTTTGTTTTGTCATTGTTGTTGTTTCATTATCTAGCTAGCAGTCTATCAGACTTGTTCATTCTTTCAAAAAAAAACTCTTGGTTTTATTGATCTTTTGTTTAGGATTTTGGATCTCAATTTCATTACTTTCTCTTCTGATTTTAATTATTCCTTTTCTTCTCCTAGCTTTGGGGTTGGGCTGTCCTTTTCTTTTCTAGTTCCTCTAGGAACAATGTTAGATTAATTTGAGATGTTTCTAACTTCTTGATGAAGATGTTTAGTGCTATAAATTTTCTCTTAACACTGCTTTAACTGCATTCCAAAAAGTTTGGTAAGTTATGTCTCCATTTTCATTAATTTCAAATAACTTGTTGATTTCTGTTTTAATTTTGTTTTTCACCCATGAGTTATGCAGAAGGTGGTTGTTAAAATTTCCATGTTTTTGTGTAGTTTTGAGAGACCTTCTTGCTATTGACTTATATTTTTATTGTACTGATTGAGAGTGAGCTTGCTATTATTTTTATTTTTTTGAATTTATTAAAACTTGTTTCATGACTGAGCATGTGGTCAGTCTTAGAATATGACCCACGTGTGGATAAGAAGAATGTATGGCTTGTGGTTTTTGGGTAGAGTATTCTGTGGATTCCTATTAGGTCCAATTGGTCAAGTGTTACATATAAGTCCAGAATTTCTTTGTTAATTTTCTTACTCAATCATCTGTCTAATGTTGTCAGTCAGGTGTTGACATCCCCCAGTATTATTGTGCGACCATCTAAGTCTTTTCATAGGTCTAGAAGTACTTGTTTTATAGATGCAGGTGCACCAATTCTGGGTGTATATACACTTAAGATAGTTAAGTCTTCTTGTTGAATTGAACCCTTTATCACTATGTAGTGCCCTTCTTTGTCCTTCTTGATTGTTGTTGGTTTAAAGTCTGTTTTATCTTGTATTAGAATAGCAATCCCTGTTCTTTTTGTTTTGCATTCACATGGTAGATCTTTCTCTATCCCTTTATTTTGAGCCTGTGGATGTCATTACGTGTGAGATGTATCTCTTTATATATATATATATATATATATATATATATATATATATATACACTTTAAGTTCTATAGTACATGTGCACAACATGCAGGTCTGTTACATACGTATACATGTGCCATCCTGGTGTGCTGCACCCATTAACTCGTCATTTACATTAGGTATATCTCCTAATGCTATCCCTCCCGCTTCCCCCTCCCCACAGTAGGACCCGGAGTGTGATGTTCCCCTTCCTGTGTCCAAGTGATCTCATTGTTCAATTCCCACTTATGAGTGAGAACATGCGGTGTTTGGTTTTCTGTTCTTGCGATAGTTTGCTGAGAATGATGGTTTCCAGCTGCATCCATGTCCCTACAAAGGACACAAACTCATCCTATTTTATGGCTGCATAATATTCCATGGTGTATATGTGCCACATTTTCTTAATCCAGTCTGTCACTGATGGACATTTGGGTTGATTCCAAGTCTTTGCTATTGTGAATAGTGCCACAATAAACATACGTGTGCATGTGTCTTTATAACAGCATGATTTATAATCCTTTAGGTATATACCCAGTAATAGGATGGCTGGGTCAAATGGTATTTCTAGTTCTAAATCCTTGAGGAATCACCACACTGTTTTCCACAATGGTTGAACTAGTTTACAATCCCACCAACAGTGTAAAAGTGTTCCTATTTCTCCACATCCTCTCCAGCACCTGTTGTTTCCTGACTTTTTAATGAATGCCATTCTAACTGGTGTGAGATCTCATTGTGGTTTTGATTTGCATTTCTCTGATGGCCAGTGATGATGAGCATTTTTTCATGTGTCTGTTGGCTGTATAAATGTCTTCTTTTGAGAAGTGTCTGTTCATATGCTTTGCCCACTTTTTGATGGGGTTGTTTTTTTCTTGTAAACTTGTTTGAGTTCTTTGTAGGTTCTGGATATTAGCCCTTTGTCATATGAGTAGATTGCAAAAATTTTCTCCCATTCTGTAGGTTGCCTGTTCACTCTGATGGTAGTTTCTTTTGCTATGCAGAAGTTCTTTAGTTTAATTAGATCCCATTTGTCAATTTTGGCTTTTGTTGCTGTTGCTTTTGGTGTTTTAGACATGAAGTCCTTGCCCATGCCTATGTCCTGAATGGCAATACCTAGGTTTTCTTCTAGGGTTTTTATGGTTTTAGGTCTAACATTTAAGTCTCTAATCCATCTTGAATTAATTTTCATATAAGGAGTAAGGAACCTTTCTGTTTCTTTTTTCTTTATTTATTTTTTCAACAAATATCAATTGAGAGCTTACTATAGACCAGGCCAGGTTCTATTATTCCCCATTTTACAGATGAGGAAATTAAAGCACAGAGTGGTTATGTAACAGCTTGCCCCAAGATTGAGTACACAGCTAGTAACTAACAGTACTGGGATTTTACAGTACTGGGATTTGAACTAGGATTTGACTGTAGAGTCTCTGTTGCTAGACAATAACAAGACAAACAGGATTTCTTCTAAGTTAGACCTTATAGTCTAGTAGGATAGAGGGGTATTATATCATTTAATGAATAAAACAAGTATCTATTGAGATCATTGCTAATTATTTAGTAGAAAAATCTACTGGCAAGTGATATTTAAAGTAATAAGAGGTTCTACTTTTAAAACAGTGATCAAGGAAAATCTCTTTAGGGAGAGGATTTACACTGAGACATAAAGGATAGGGAGCTAGTTATGAAAGGGAACACTGCAGATGCAGGGATAAGATTATCTTGTTACAGGAGCTAAAAAGACACCATGATGCCTGGTGCTTAGTAAACAAAGAAGAGACAAGCAAATGATAATACATTTAAAGATACATGTATAAGCAGACAATGCCCTGAGGTCTTAAGTAAGGAATGTGATTTTACCCACTGTAACAGGAACTTGCTTTTGCTGAGGTAAGTGATTATCTTAAGAATCACTCTAGCTCCACAATCCATGTGGAGAATGGAGAGGAGTGAAGTGAAAGCAGGAGACTAGTCAGAAGGTTACTGCAATTGTCCAGGTGAAAGTGAAAGTTATCCCTGGCACTTACACCCACTCATCTGATGCTGCCCTCTTTTCATATTAGAGTATGCCAAACACCTATAAATCCAGCAAGGAGTCAGGTATTTTTTAACAGAGAGCTACCAGCACTCAAAAGAAAAGTCTCATAACCTTTTTAACTTAGCTACTTTCTTTAACATCAAAACTTCTTGTTCTTTTTAATGCCTTGAATAGTGACTAATAAAATGAACAATTCCCCCACCCCAAAACACCCTAAATTAAGAACTTAACATTCCATTTATAGTGTCCTCTACCTGGAATAATTAACACCAGATGCAGAATAATGGCAGTGATTAGTAATTTTCCCCCATGAGAGTCATTCTGAGGAAGGATACAGATTGCAATTTACTCCACCACCTCCAGTCGACCCCCTCCAGTCCACCCCCTCCCAGCTGTTTTCTCAAGCTGGGTGCCCACTCACCTGACTGACAGCACTTCTTATGCGGATGGAGCATCTTGGTGAGGAAAGGGATGAAAACCAAAAACATCCAATATGTAGAATTGTAGTTAAACTAAGAACAGCAAGAATCACATAATGGCTATCATTTGTTGAGAGTCAGGTACTATATTAAGAACTTAATACACTTTTCCAAAGAACTGACATGTCTCACCAATTCATAACCAATTTATTATCCAGGATCATACTGGAATCTTATCAGGTTCCCCCAGCTCAGCAAAATGCTACAAACCACATATAGGAAAAACAGTATGTCAATGACTTGCTGTTTACAAAAGTCTAGTCTTCAACATACTCAAATAGGTTGTCATCTTACCTAATCATACATCCTCTGGATCTTTTCCTCTACTTGTCCATCCTAACTTACTCTTTAAATGATTTTCTCAGTTCCCCATCAGCCTGCACTAGTTCCCAGACTTTGATACACATCTATGCCCCGAAGACTAACCTCCTCATAAGTGCTCCTCATAAAGATTTCCATGCTAGTGTGGGTGGGTGAAACCTGCCTCTATGTTGCGCTGTCCTTCCCAGATCGGTCCCCAGGGTCTAGAGAAGACTACAGAGGCATGAAAATGCTTTCAGTAAATTAAAAACTTTAATTTCTCTTTTTTGAGATAGAGTATCATCTGTCACCCAGGCTGAAGTGCAGTGGCATGATCACTGCTTACTGCAGTCTCAACCTCCCTAGGCTCAGATGATCCTCCCACCTCAGCCTCTCAAGGAACTGGGACTACAGGGCATGCCATCACACCTGGCTAATTTTTGTATTTTTTGGATAGATGGGGTTTCACCATGTTATCCAGGCTGTTTTCAAACTCCTGAACTCAAGCAATCCACCCACCTCAGTCTCCCAAACTGTTGGTATTACAGGAGTGAACCACCACGCCTGATGAATTTTAATTTAATAGTGTTGAATAACCTTAATTTTTTCAATTATCTAACTTTCCTCTTGCTCCAGGTTTCATTGTTTAAAGAAAATTTTAGACAAATTAAATTTGACAAGCTAAGCACAGTAACTCACACCTGTAATCCCAGTGCTTTGGAAGACCAAGGCTGGTGGATCTCTTGAAGCCAGGAGTTTGAGGTTATAGTGGGTTACGATCATGCCACTGCACTCCAGCCTGGGCAATAGAATGAGATCCTGTAGAAAGAAAGAGAGAAAGAGAGAGAGAGAGAGAAAGAGAGAAAGAGAGAGAGAGGAAGAGAGAAAGAGAGAGAGAGAAAGGAAGGAAGGAAGGAAGGAAGGAAGGAAGGAAGGAAGGAAGGAAGGAAGGAAGGAAGGAAGGAAGGGAGGGAGGGAGGGAGGGAGGGAGGGAGGGAGGGAGGGAGGGAGGAAGGAAGGAAGGAAGGAAGGAAGGAAGGAAGGAAAGAAAAAAGAAAGAAAGAGAGAAAGAAAGAAAGAAAGAAAGAAAGAAAGAAAGAAAGAAAGAAAGAAAGAAAGAAAGAAAGAAAGAAAGAAGGAAAGAGAAAGAAAGAAGGAAAGAAAGAAAGAAAGAAAAGAAAAGAAAAGAAAAGAAAGGAAAAGAAAGGAAAAGAAAAGAAATTAACAAGTTTAATTGAGCAAAGATTCAATAATTGGGCAGCCCTCAGAACCAGAAGAGGTTCAGAGAGCTCCGTTCAGTAATGTGGGCAGGCTGCATTTGTGGACAGGAAATGTAAGTGAGGTACAGAAACAGCTGATTGGTTGCAGCTCAGTATTTGCCTTATTTGAACACAGTGGCTGCTTGTGATTGACTGAAGCCTGGCTGTTGTGACTGGCTAAGACTCAGCTGATGTTACAAAAGTATACTCCTAAGTTAGGCTTCAGTAGGGACTCAATGTACAGAGTCATCCTTAGGCCAAATTTAGTTTAATTTAACACCTTATACTTGGTCAGCCTCAACCTTGCACATGTGCATGAGTCATTGTGGTCAACTGCAAAAGTAGTTGCCACAATTCTTCACTACTCTCTGTATCTATGCACTTTTTAACGTCACTTTACAGCTCTCTTTCACCATGCATTTTATCTGAGCTGGCCTTGTAATTTGCTTAGGCCAATAGCATTTAGTGAAAGCAGTGTGCTGCCAGTTCTAATTCTAGGCATCAAGAGCCCTTGCACTCCTTCACCTAGCCTCTTGGAAACCCACACTAAAATCTATCCCTCTTCTTCATTCTCATTGCTATTGCTCAGGTTCAGACACTAGTCATTTCTTGCCTGGATTATTAAAACACTTTCCATGTGATCAACTCATGATTCTTTTCTCATTGTCCCACACATTTCTAACAAAAGTCTTCCTAAAATGAAAATCTGATTATGTCCATTATTTGTTTAAATTCTGCTGAATGCCTAACTCCCAATGGTGTCAGGGTAAAGTCAACATTTCATGTCATGGCCCGCCAGGTTTTCAGCCTCCTTTATCTGGCATCTTTTCTTGCTCTCCTCCACATGCACCCATCTCTCCCATACCGTCATGCTCTGAAACATTCAATTGCTCCCCACTTCTCTACATACTGCTTCCTTAAGACTCAGTTCGAACTTCATCTATTCCAGAAGCCTTCTTCTACCACCATCGCCACCTTCCTTATCTTCTTCCCTGTTTCCAAGCTGAGTTAGGCACCTCCAAACCCCATGTGTTTCCCTGGTCCTTTGCAGGCATCGCACAGGGCTGTGAGCTTCCCCCGCCACACTGTGCCCTCTTCAAATACCCAGGCCAGCTGGTGTTCCAAGAACCCACTACAGTGACCAGCACAGAGTAAGCATCAATAAATGCAAAATTGGATGAATGAAAAATTGTAAGTAGGAATGAATGAGTGAATAAATATATGAATGAATGATAAATAGGTAGAGCAGCTTGGGGATGCTTTAATTGAGAAAAAAAATTCATAGGGAACAGGTATGCTGACTCTAATTCTAATGGACAGCCACACAAAGGAAGGGTAGGAATTTCTCTGGGAACAGTCCCAGAATAGAAGTTGCCAGTGGTAAAAACTGTAGGGAAGTGAATTTTATTTTGACCCAAGTTTGAACTCCCTCCTCAAACAAAATCAGCTTCTACCACAGTTTTCATTAGGTCATTTAAAGATAACTCCACCCTTCCATTGGCTTAAGTCAGAGATACTGAAGGTATCCCTGGCCCCTTTCCTCCTCTCATACCCCACTTTCAATCACTCAGCAAATTCTGGTGGTGCCACCTTCCAAATACTAAATCAGAATTCTGCTTTTTTGCTATTTCCACAACTACTTTTGTGCAAGTCATATCATCTCTCACCTGGATTGTTGCAATAGCAACATCCATAATCACACTCCTTCCACTCTAACCTTCTGTATTATAATTTTTAAAGGGACCTAGAGGGATCCTATGAAAAAGTAAATCAGATCATGTCATGCCTCTGCCCAAAACCCTCCAATAGCTTTCCACTTCAATCAGAGTAAAAGTGATATCCTTATGACAGCCTAAAGCTAGGACACAGCCTGCCCCACCTTACCCTGACTCATCTCTTCCTTGACCCCTTATTTGCTCTGCCCCAGCTACATCAGCTCTGCTATTTCTTGAACACAACAGGTTCAGGACCTCTGTGTGGTCGTGTCAGATTCACAGCTCATTTCCTTGCCCCCTTCAAATCTTTGCTACAATATGACCTTCTCAAGGAGATCTATTCTGAAACCCCTTTTAACATTATACCCTCTTTTTCCTTACATTGCATTTATCACACTCCAACATGTAATTCTTATGTACTTACTGTTTCTTACATGGTCCCTCTGCTAGAATATAAACCATAAGGGCATTAATTTTTGTTCCATTTTGCTTGTCAACTTATCTCTCATACTTAAAGCAATGCCTGGTGCAGAGAAGGGAACCAATGAATGAGTGATCCCCTTGGAATTAGTCAGTGAATGAAAACAACAAAATTGTAAAATGTTTTAAATCTTTAGCATCTAACAACGGAATGAGATGCTTTTACAAGCAAGGAGCTCTTCATCACTGGAGGGATCCAAACAGCTGGCAATTTCCCAGCCACCTTCCTTCTTGGAATGAACATCTGAACTGAGGGTACCTAATGTCCCTTCCACCCCTGGAATTCTAAGATTCTTAATTCCTGTCTCTCCTAGACAGCACAGCTGCTGTGCTCTCAACACCAGCAAACAAAGGAGATCTCCCCAAATCGATGTCTCTACTGGCCTTGGCTTTGGCACTGGGTCAGTTTCTTTTTCTGGTGAGTCACCATGGCTGGGAGAATATGGAGGGAAGTGTCAAGGACAAGCCTTCAACAGAGTTCTTCAACGTGGTAGTTTTTAGTCACGATCCATTTTCTATTTACAGCATGCTACAAGTAAGACCAAGCAGAGAAAGGGGAATCCTCTGGTGGTTTAATGGTATGCTCAAAGTCCCAGAGCTAACATCAAAGTAGAGAGTAAGCTTCCTGATGCTCAGCCCTGCAACACACTCATGGGACTTTTCAAATTATCCTCTGGCTTATTTCTGAAATTAGATTGTGAATGTTGGGAAGAGACCCTGGAGAGGAAGCATTTGCTGCATTTCCATAGCACTGCCTTTGGAGGGAGAACTCTAATTCCACCAGGTCTTTAGACAGAGATCTCCAAAGCACAAATTTCTTTAATAATGTAATAGTAAATGATAACTCTCTTAGTCCACTTGGGCTGCTATAACAAAATACCTAGACTAGATAATTTTTAAACAACAAAAATGAACCTGAGATCATAAAATTTCTAGAAGATAACATTGGAAAAACTCTTTTTGAAATTAGCTTAAGCAAAGAGTTAATGACCAAGGACACAAAAGCAAATGTGACCAAAAAAAAAAAAAAAAAAGATAAATAGATGAGACACAATTAAACTAAAAAGCTTCTGCATAGCAAAAGATATAATCAGCAGAATAAATGGACAATCCACAGACTGGGAGAAAATATTTGCAAACTATGCATCCAACAAAGGACTAATGTCCAGAATCTACAGAGAACTCAAAAAACATCAGCAAGAAAATAATAGTAATTAATAATAATAATAATGGCATCAAAATTGGGCTAAGGACATGAATAGACAATTCTCAAGATATACAAATGGACAACAAATATATGAAAAAATGCTCAACATCACTAATTATCAGGCAAATGCAAATCAAAACCACAATGTAATACCACCTTACTCCTGCAAGAATGTCTTTAATTTAAAAATGAAAAAATGATAGATCTTGACGTGGTTGTGTTGAAAAGGTAACACTTTTATGCTGCTGGTGGGAATGTAAACTAGTACAACCACTATGGAAAACAATATAGTGATTCCTTAAAGAACTAAAAATAGAACTAACATCTTATCCAGCAATTCCACTACTGGTTATCTACCCAGAGAAAAGATTTCATTACGTGAAAAAGACACTTGCACATGCATGTTTATAGCAGCACAGTTTGCAATTGCAAAAATATGGAAACAGACTAAATGCCCACCAACCAGCAAGTGTATAAAGAAAATGTGATACAACTACGTGGAAATTGAACATCCTGCTCCTGAATGACTCCAGGTAAATAACAAAATTAAGGCAGAAATAAATAAGTTATTTGAAACCCATGAGAACAAAGAGACAACATACCAGAATCTCTGGGATAAGGCTAAAGCAGTGTTAAGAGGGAAATTTATAGCACCAAATGCCCACATCAGAAAGCTGGAAAGATCTCAAATCAACACCCTAACATCACAATTAAAAGAACTGTAGGAGCAAGAGCAAACAAATTCAAAAGCTAGCAGAAGACAACAAATAACTAAGATCAGAGCAGAACTGAGAAATAGAGACATGAAAAACCCTTCAAAAAAATCAACAAATCCAGGAGCTGAGTTTTTTTTTTTTTTTTTTTTTTGAAAAAATTAATAAAATAAATAGACCACTAGCCAGACTAACAAAAAAAGAGAGAAGAATCAAATAGATGAAATGAAAAATGATAAAGGGGATATCACCACTGACCCAACAGAAAGACAAACTAACGACAGAGAATATTATAGACATTTCTGTACAAATAAACTAGAAAATCTGGAAGAAATGGATAAATTCCTGGACATATACACCCTCCCAAGACTAAATTAGGAAGAAGTCAAATCCCTGAATAGACTAATAACAAGTTCAGAAGTTGAGGCAGCAATTAATAGCATACAAACTAAAAGAAGCCCAAGACCAGATAGATTCACAGCTGAATTCTACCAGCAGTACAAAGAGGAACTGGTACCAATCCTTCTAAAACTATTACAAACAACAGAAAAAGAGGGACTTCTCCCCAACTAATTTTATGAGGACAGCATCATCCTGATACCAAAACCTGGCAGAGACACAACAAAAAAAGAAAACTTCGGGCCAATATCCGTGATGAACATTGATGCAAAAATCCTCAGTAAAATACTGGCAAACTGAATCCAGCAGCACACCAAAAAGCTTATCCACCACAATTGAGTTGGCTTCATCCCTGGGATGCAAGGCTGGTTCAACATACGCAAATCAGTAAATGTGATTCATCATATAAACAGAACCAATGACAAAAACCACATGATTAACTCAGTAGATGCAGAAAAGGCCTTCAATAAAATTCAACATCCCTTCATGTTAAAAACTCTGAATAAACTAGGCATTGATGGAACATATCTCAAAATAATAAGAGTTGTTTGTGACAAACCCACAGCCAATATCATACTGAATGGGCAAAAACTGAAAGCATTCCCTTTGAAAATCAGCACAAGACAAGGTTACCCTCTCTCACCACCCCTATTCAACATAGTATTGGAAGTTCCGGCCAGGGCAATCAGGTAAGAGAAAGAAAGAAAAGATATTCAAATAGGAAAAGAGGAAGTAAAATTGTCTCTGTTTGCAGATAACATGATTGTATATTTAGAAAACCCCATCGTCTCAGCCCCAAAACTCCTTAAACTGATAAGCAATTTCAGCAAAGTCTCGGGATACAAAATCAATGTGCAAAAATTACAAGCATTCCTATACACCAACAATAGAAAAGCAGAGAGCCAAATCATGAAAGAACTCCTATTCACAATTGCTACAAAGAAAATAAAATACCTAGGAATACAGCTTGTAAGGGACATGAAGGACCTCCTCAATGAGAACTACAAACCACTGCTCAAGGAAATAAGAAAGGACACAAACAAATGGAAAAACATTCCATGCTCATGGATAGGAAAAATAAATATTGTGAAAATGGCCATACTCCCCAAAGTAATTTATAGATTCAATGCTATTCCCATCAAACTGTCATTGACATTCTTCACAGAATTAGAAAAAACTACTTTAAATTTCATGTGGAACCAAAAAAGAGCCCGTATAGGCAAGATCATTCTAAGCAAAAAGAACAAAGCTGGAGGTATCACGCTACCTGACCTCAAACTATACTACAAGGCTATATTAACCAAAACAGCATGGTACTGGTATCAAAACAGACGTATAGACCAATGGAGCAGAATAGAGACCTCAGAAATAACACCACACGTCTACAACCATCTGATCTTTGACAAACCTGACAAAAACAAGCAATAGGGAAAGGATTCCCTATTTAATAAATGGTGCTGGGAAAACTGGCTAGCCACATGCAGAAAACTGAAACTGGACCCCTTCCTTACATCTTATGCAAAAATTAACTCAAGATGGATTAAAGACTTAAATGTAAAACCCGAAACTATAAAAACCCTAAAAGAAAACCTAGGCAATACTCTTCAGGATATAGGCATGGGCAATGACTTCATGACTAAAACACCAAAAGCAATTTCAACAAAAGCCAAAATTGGCAAATGGGATCTAATTGAACTAAAAAGCTTCTGCACAGCAAAAGAAACTAGCATCCAAGTG
This sequence comes from Chlorocebus sabaeus, assembly GCF_047675955.1. Classification (NCBI taxonomy): domain Eukaryota; kingdom Metazoa; phylum Chordata; class Mammalia; order Primates; family Cercopithecidae; genus Chlorocebus; species Chlorocebus sabaeus. Next base: position 134,514,107 of record NC_132911.1, on the reverse strand, counting down.
AACTAGACAACCTACAGAATGGGAGAAAATTTTTGCAATAATCTACAAAAAAAACAAAAACAACTTAAACAAATTTACAAGAATAAAACAACACCATCAAAAAGTTGGCAAAGGATATCTACAGACACTTCTCAAAAGAAGACATTTATGTGGCCAAAAAACAAATGAGAAAAAGCTCATCATCACCAATCTTTAGAGAAAAGCAAATCAAAACCACAATGAGAGTCAGAATGGCGATTATTAAAAAGTCAAGAAACGACAGATGCTAGTGAGACTGTGGAGAAATAAGAATGCTTTTACACTGTTGATGGGAATGTAAATTAGTTCAACCATTTTGGAAGACAATGTGGTGATTTCTCAAGGATCTAGAACCAGAAATACAATTTGACCCAGCAATCCCATTACTGGGTATATACCCAAAGGAATATAAATCATTCTACTATAAAGACACATACACACATACATTTATTGCAGCACTATTTACAATAGCAAAGACATGGACCCAACCCAAATGCCCATCAACGATACACTGGATAAAGAAAATGTGGTACATATATACTGTGGAAAGCTATGCAGTCATAAAAAAGAATGAACTCATGTCTTTTGCAGGGACATGGATGAAGCTGGAAGTCATCATCCTCAGCAAACTAACACAGGAACAGAAAACAAAATACCACATGTTCTCACTCATAGGTGGGAGTTGAGCAATAAGAACACATGGATACAGGGAGGTGAACAACACACATCAGGGCCTGTCAGGAGTTGGGGGCAAGGAGAGGGAGAGCATTAGGACAAATACCTAATCTATGCGGGGCTTAAAAGCTAGACAATGTGTTGATAGGTGCAGCAAACCACCATGACACATGTATGACTATGTAAAAAACCTGTACATTCTACACATGTATCCCAGAACTTAAAGTAAAATGAATTTGTAAAAAAAGAAACCTTTAGCCAGAACTACCCAGCTCCCTTCTTCTGTACTTCCAATCATTAGAAACTGTTGAAATAATAATTGTTGTTTTAAGTTGCTAAATTTGGTATTATTTGTTACACAGCAATAGATTGTTCCTGACATTGGTACAGATATTGGAGCCTAGAAATGGAAGGACGCCATAACAAAAACTTTAAAATGTGGGAGTGGCTTTGGAAATGGGCAGTGCATAGAAACTGGAAAGAATTTGAAGGGAGCCTTAGTGAACATTGGAAGATCCTTGGAGAAACTAAGAAGCACAATGCTCTTTGAGAATGTTATGGGTGAAGACTTAAAGAAAAGAAAACTTTATTGGAAACTGATGGTAAAGGGATTCTTGTTATTTGGTGACAGAAAGTTTAGTAACACTATTGCCTGAGTAATGCAGAAAGAGAAAAACAAGCGTAATAAAGTGCCCTAAAGGAGAAAAAAAAAAATGTGATACACACACACACACACACACACACCATGGAATACTACTCAACCATAGAAAGGAATGAAATAATGGCATTTGCAGCAACTTGGATGGAATTGGAAACCAGTTTTCTAAGTGAAGGAACTCAGGAATGACAAACCAAACATCGTACATTCTCACTCATAAGTGGGAGCTAAGCTATGAGGACACAAAGGCATAAGAATGATACAATAGATTCCGGGGACTCAAGGAAAAGGGTGGGAGGGGGTGAGGGATAAAAGACTACACTTTGGGTTCAGTGTACACTGTTCGAGTGATGGGTGGACCAGAATCTCAGAAATCACCAGTAAGGAATTTATCCATGTAACCAACCTCCACCTGTTGCCCAAAAACTATTAAAACAATAATAATAATAAAGAAATGTATTGCTCACAGTTCTGAAGTAATACTGGGAAGGAGGCTGGGAAATCTAAGATCAAGGCACCAGCAGATTCCGTGTCTGATGAGGGCTCATTTCTTACGGATGGTGTCTTCTACATGTTCTCATGTGGCAGAGGGACAAACAAATCCCCTCAGGCCTCTTTTATAAGGGTACGAATCCCATTCATAAGGGCATAGCCCTCATGACCTAATCACCTCCCAAATACCCCAGTCTTTAGTACTATTTATTGCATTGGTGATTAGGTTTCAAGATGTGAATTTTGGGAGGACACAAACATTCAGACCATAGCAGTCACCCTATGGTATGATCCCTATTGTTAATGGAGGGCACCCTTTCAAGGGGTAGAGCACCCCACACTGCCATGTTCGTTTACACAGCTTATAATTCCATCTCAGCACATGTCACATACTATGGTAAGAACCATGTTTCCTCAGTTCCAATATGTACATATTCGTTTACAATGAAATCATTCTGAAATTGAGATGTGTCTTAAAAGCACTGTGTACGTTTAAAACAGTGTTTCTTTTATCCTTATAAGCTGTGAGTAAATTAACAATGCATCTCAAATTCAGTAGTATCTTAGGATCAAGGACATCCAAGTGTGCTATTTTTTATTTGTCCTTTACCACTAAACTGAAACCTTCTTAAGAATCGAGACTGAAATATATTCATCTGGCATTTCCAGTTCACAGCACAGGGTAGGCTCAAGAGATATGAAATGAGCAAATAAATGAACAAATGAACAGAAATGTCTATTAAACAGAAAAGGGAAATACATTTTACAATGCCCCAATGCACATATCCCTTATAATTATCTCTCTATGTTCAATTTTACACTTCCCTACACATCCCTCTGATCAGTGGTTCAGTCTCTGGAGGCGACATTTGTCCCATTAAGAAGTGTTCTATGAGTACTTGCTGTCCTAGCTCTCACATCACGAAATGTCACAGAGGAAATTGTTATTAATTTGGCACGTTGGTTCATCCATCAGGCTCTTGGCAGTCTGGGTGGCGTGGAGCAGGCCCTGCAAGTGGTTCCACCTGCTTGAACTGATAGAATCAAGTTCCAGCATCTATTAAAGAGCCACTCTGACCCTAGATAGCCAACTATAACTTCTGTCATGTCCTCCCCTAACCTCCTGGGCACATACAATTAAAAATCAAAGGGCCTCATCTAATTCCTCTAATAGACATCTCTGGACTTGAAAGAAGTTCAGGAAAAGAAGAAAAAAAAGTGCTGCAAAAGTAAATCTCTGGACCTCCCTCCCATCTGCAAAATGAACTGCATCCATTCAGACTAGGAAATCCAACATTAATCCAACGTTTCTGAGCACAATTGTGCCAGGTGCTATGACAGGGAAGGTCAACTGTAAAAGAATGGGCTTATAGAGCAATAAAACAGGAGGGAATTCAAAGCCATCAAGACTCAGGTACTTAAATTTATGCATCATCTTTGTGTTCATTGCCTGACAATAACACTAATTAGTAAAGAGAGCTATTGAGATTACAATTGCACTTGGCTCAAAAATCAAAACAATTCAACAAGGTATCAGTTGAGAACTCTTACTACAACAAAATCTCCATTTGCTCCAATCCCTTCTATCCCTACAGACAACCACTGCCATTGGTACCTTGGGAATCCTCATGATATCCAAGTGGGATATGCAGAACATACTTCGTTATTGATATTTAGATGAAGGAGAGGAGACCACAGGAAGTTAAAGCATTTGTCCAATGTCACACCACTGGTAAGTAGCAGAGCTTGAAATCAAACTCAAATCCTGTGCCTGAAAACTCATCTGTATTAGTCAATGCAGGCTACTATAACAAAGTGCCATACACTGGGTGGCTTATAAACAACAGAAATTTATGTCTCTCAGTGCTGGAGGCTGGAAGTCTGAGATCAGGGTGCCAGAATGGCTGGGTTCTTGTGACAGCCCATTTTTCGGTGGCAGACTTCTAACTTCTCATAGCATCCTCATATGACAGAAGAAAAGCTAGCTAGTTCTCAGACCTGTTCTTTTTTAAAATTATTTTATTTTTCCATAGGTTATTGGGGTACAGGTGGTATTTGGTTACATGACTAAGTTCTTTAATAGTGATTTGTGAGATTTTGGTGCACCCATCACCCAAGCAGTATACACTGCACCCTATTTGTAATCTTTTATCCCTCACTCCACTCCCACTCTTCTCGCCATGTCCCCAAAGTCCATTGTACCATTCTTATACCTTTATGTTCTCATAGCTTAACTCCCACATACTAGTGAGAACATACGATGTTTGGTTTTCCATTCCTGAGTTACTTCACTTAGAATAATAGTCTCCAATCTCATCCAGGTTGCTCCAAATGCCGTTAATTCATTTCTTTTTATGGCTGAGTAGTATTCCATCAAATATATATGATGGAATACTATATACATATATGATATATATGTGTGTGATATATATCTGTGAGATATATGTGATATATATATGTGTGTGTGTGTATATATATGTGCATGTGTGTGTATATATATATATCAGTTTCTTTATCCGCTAGTTGACTGATGGGCATTTGGGTTAGTTCCATGATTTTGCTGAATTGTGCAGCTATAAACATGTGTGTGCAAGCATTCTTATAATATAATGACTTCTTTTCCTCTCGGTAGATGCCTACTAGTGGGATTGCTGGATCAAAAGGTACTTTTTTTTTTTAATAGTGACTTTATTTTTAATTTTAATTTTAATTTTTTTATTATTTTTATACTTTAAGTTCTAGGGTACATGTGCATAATGTGTAGGTTTGTTACATATGCATACTTGTGCCATGTTGGTGTGCTGCACCCATCAACTCGTCAGCACCCATCAACTCGTCATTTACATCAGGTGTAACTCCCAATGCAATCCCTCCCCCCTCCCCCCTCCCCATGATAGGCCCCAGTGTGTGATGTTCCCCTTCCCGAGTACAAGTAATCTCATTGTTCAGTTCCCACCTATGAATGAGAACATGCGGTGTTTGGTTTTCTGTTCTTGCGACAGTTTGCTGAGAATGATGGTTTCCAGCTGCATCCATGTCCCTACAAAGGACACAAACTCATCCCAAAAGGTACTTTTACTTTTAGTTTTTTAAGGAAGTTCCACACTGTTTTCCATAGTGGCTATACTAGTTTAAATTACCACCAGCAATGTAGTAGTCTTCCCTGATGACCGCATCCACGCCAACATCTACTGTTTTTTGATATTTTGATTATGGCCATTCTTGAAGGAGTAAGGTGGTATCGCACTGTGGTTTTGATTTGCATTTCCCTGATCATTAGTGATGTTGAGCATTTTTCCATGTTTGTTGGTCATTTGTATATCTTCTTTTGAGAATTGTCTATTCATGTCCTTAGCCTACTTTTTGATGGTTTTTTTTTTCTTACTGATTTGTTTGAGTTCATTGCAGATTCTGGATATTAATCCTTTGTCAGAAGTATAAGCTGTGAAGGTTTTCTCCCATTCTGTGGGTTGCCTGTTTACTCTGCTGATTGTTCCTTTTGCTGTGCAAAAGCTCTTTAGGTAAATTGAATCCCAACTATTTATCTTTATTTTTATGGTATTTGCTTTTGGATTCTTGGTCATGAAATCCTTGCCTAAGCCAATGTCTAGAAGGGTTTTTTCCAATGTTACATTCTAGAATTTTTATAGTTTCAGGTCTTAGATTTAAGTCTGTAATCCATCTTGAGTTGATTTTTGTATAAGGTGAGAGATAAGGATCTAGTTTCATTCTCCTACATGTGGCTAGCCAATTATACCAGCATCATTTGTTAAAGAGGGTGTCCCTTTTCCACTTTATGTTTTCTGTTTGTTTTGTCAAAGATCAGCTGGCTCTAAGTATTTGGGTTTATTTCCGGGTTCACTATTCTGTTCCAATGGTCAGATCTCTTCTTATAAAGATACTAATCCTATTCACGAGAGCTACCCCTTCATGACCTAATTACCTCCAAAGAAACCACCTCCCAACACCATCACACTGGGATTAAGATTTCAACATATTAATTTTGGGGAGACACAAACATTCAGTCCATTGCACTATCCCTTCACAGAGCCCATCCCAGTCCCCCTAGCAGGGGCTGATAGACACTAGTTAACAGAACTGAAGGAAGGATGTAGCCCAAAAGAGCCCTCTACTAATGGTGATATGTTTTTAAGGAGCAAAGCAGACATTTATGTACAAGAGACTTCCTCAAACTTCCTTTAATCAAGTACAAAGGGTGCTCCTTCTGATGGACTCTCCATGGCCAATCCGGCTTCATCTTCAGGTCTTTATACGCTCTGATCTGGCCTCTGCATAGATGTCAAAAACCTTGAGGGTCACTAGGAAAAAAAAAAAAGAGAGAGAGAGAGACAACCTCTCAAAAAGGAAAGAGTGAAGAAAATCCAGAAATCCAGAGAGTGAGCCAAGGCTTGCAGGCTCAGTCAGAAATCCAGAACCGGGGACCCAGTAGGCCCAGGGGCCATCTCCACCAGTTCAGAGAATACTAGTGCTGGAAGCCAGTCTAGGGTAAGTTTAAGTGCCTGGTTTTAAACATGACACCCAGAGAGGTTACGTGACTTGTCCATATAGATCCAGCATTGTCTTAATCTGTTTGGGCTGCTATAACAAAAGACCTTAGACTGGGCAATTGATGACTAAGTATAGACATTTATTTCTCATAGTTCTTGAGGCTAAGAGGTCCAAGACCAACGCACCTGCAGATTCAGTGTCTGGTGAAGGTTCGCTGTCTGCTATACAGATGCACCTCTTTGATGCACCCTCACATTGCAGAAGGGGAAAACAGCTCCCTGGAACCTCTTTTCTAAGGTAACTAATCCCATTCATGAGATCTCCATCTCCATGACTTAATCATGCCCCAAAGGCCCTGACTCTTCATGCTATCACATCAGTGATTAACATATAATTCTAGGGGAAACACATTCAGTCCATAACAAGCAGGTAAGTGGCAAGCTGGAATTGGACTCTAAGTCTGAGGGAACTTAGTGTATTTCTACTATCACCAAGAAAAGATCCTAGGATGGCCTTCTGGGTATATTCCAAATAAATTATCCAAAGTATGGTATACACATGCCAGAGGTATAGGAAATGATTTTAAAGGGTATACAGATGAGTTTTAATGTGTATATGTTTCTATATGTTTTCTTTCTAAAAGTATATTTCTGGTTTCATAAATATTATCTCTTCAAACGAGGCTAAAATAGGTAATTGGTTTGTATAAAAGTGAATCTAATTAAAGAAATAAGCAGGAATCCTACTTTTTCCTATCATAAAATAGCTTGTATCAGACTAATGATCCCAAAAAAGAACAGCTATAAAACCTGGATATATATAAAAGAAAAGCAGCTGCTGAAAGTATCTGGGAGTAATCAAGTTCAGTAATTGAGACTGAAGAGGCCAAAATCCCCAGAGAAGGGGAATACCTAGAAGTTAGCCTTGTGTTTGGTGCTGTTTTCTTCCCTTACTGCACTTGCCAGTTCATAGCACAGGGCAAAGAGGTCCAAACGAAAGCAGGAGCCTGAAACTTGGGAAAGTCTCCCGGACCCAGACATGAACATTTAAGCTCAGGGCTAACAAAAAAGCCAGGGTGTGGGAGATCAATGTCTCAGAAGAAAATGAACTCCAGAGAAAATTAGCATGACATTTCCCTTTGAGAAATTTTCTGACATTCCAGGCTGTGTATACACACCAAGGAGAAGACAGCTAATAACAGGCTTAAAATCTGAGAAGATATTCTGTAACACAGGACTAGGGAAGCAAACATGGGAGTCCAAGCTCCACCAAAGAGGAAGATCCCTGCTGCATACCCCAGGCTTCCTAATGAAATCCATTCTGCCTGCCACAAGAACACTAAATCTTACCTGGAGAAAGATCACTTCACCCAAAGCCTATACTTTTTTTTTTTTTTTTTTTTTAAGAGATGGAGTCTCACTATGTTGCCCAGGCTAGACTCAAACTCCTGGGCTCAAGCAATCCTCCCACCTCAGCCTTCTGAGTAGCTGGGATTAGAGGCACATGTCACCATGACTGGTATTTTTTATACACAATATCTAACATTCAATCAAAAATTTATAGGCATGCCAGGACATGAAAACAAATAAATAAAAATCAAGAGAGAAAGAGAAGGAAAAAATGACACAAGTATACAAAAGAAAAGCAGCTGTTGAAAGTATCTGAGAGCAATCAAGTATAGTAATTGAGACTGAAGAGGCCAAAATCCCCAGAGAAGGAGAATGCCTAGGAGTTAGTCTTATGTTTGGTGCTGTTTTCTTCCCTTACTGCACTTGCCAGTTCACAGCACAGGGCAAAGAGGTCCAAACGAAAGTTATCCATATGTTGGAGTCATTAAACAGAGACTTTATGATCCGCAAGCTTAAAATAATCTACTTAAGGAAACAGGTGAAAAGGTGGAAAATATTATCAGAAAAAAATGAAGCCTATTTTAAAAAGTATCAAATAGGAATTCTAGTAATAAAAACAGTTAAATAAAATTGAGAATAAAATATATAGTTTTAATAGCAGGTTAGAAACAGCTACCGTGATGATTAGCACCCTGGAGTCACTAGAAAATAATCAAATTAAAGCACATTAAAAAAAATTTAAGGTAGAAAATAGAGGAAACAGTATGAGACATATAGGACATACTGAAAACATCTAATATATGTGTAATTAAAATCTCAAAATAAGAAGAGAGAGAATATATTTGGTATTGTTTGTTACACAGCAGTAGACTGTTCCTGACGTTGGTATAGACATTGGAGCCAGGAAATGGAAGGACACCATAACAAAAACTTTAAAATGTAGGAGTGGTTTTGGAAATGAGCAGTGCGTAGAAACTGGAAAGAATTTGAAGGGAGCCTTAGTTTTGAGAACTAACTGAGAAGTTTTCAAAACTATTAGTAAGATATCAAGCCAAAGATTAAAGAAATTCTGTAACCTACACATGGTTTAAATATAAAGAAAACATTAAAGTACATCACGGTAAAACTGCTAAAAACCAAAGATAAAGTAGAAGTCCTAAAAGCAGCCAGATTTTTAAAAAGATATTTTACCTTTGAAGGAAGAGCAGTAAACTCAATTGCTGGTTTTCCAAGAGAAATTACAGAAGCAACTCAATGGGGTGATATCTCTAAAGTACTGAAATAAAATAACTGCCAAATGAGATCTCCATATCCAGCTAAAATCAAACATCCTTCAAAAATGAAATCAAATGGCCAAATGATGATTATGCCAGGAATAGAAGGTTGGTTTCATATTAGAAATTATATTAACATAATCCATCAATAGATCAAAGGAAAAATGTGATTATCACCACATATGCTTGAAAAGCATCAAAATTCAACATGTAGTCCCTATTTAATCATTCAAGAAAATAGGAATTGCTGAATATTTTCTCAGCAGCATATTTCTTAGTGGTGAAATACTGCAGGTTTTTCCTCTAAGATCAGGAACAAGAAAAGTATGTTTACCATCTCCTCTACTACTCAACATTGTAATGCACGTATTAGCCAATGCGATTAGACAAAGCAAATCAACTAAATGCATGAGAATTGATAAAGAATAAGTAAAGTTGTCTCTATTTTCAATGATACGATAAATGATAAAATTAACTCAAATGAAAGAATACAATAACTTAGCATATTATAAAAGAAGTCATCTATGGGAAGTAATAATTTTTATGTACACAAATAATAGTCAATTAGGATGTAAAATGGTGGAGAAAATACTACTCCTTGTTACAATAACAACAAAGAAAAATAAATAATTGAGAATAACCTTAATAAGGAATGTGCAACATCTATATGAGGAAAACATTAAAACACTCCTAATGAAAACAGTTTGGCAATCTCTTTAAAAATTAAAATATTTATCCCATGATTGTCTAGATATTAATCCAAAATAAATGAAAGCATATATCCATATAAAGTCATGTACACAAATGTTCATATCAGCTTTATTTGCAATAATTAAAAAATTAAAACAACCCAAAGGTCCACCAAGAGATGAGTGAATGCTTTATGACATTGAGATTGACAGTGATTTCTGAAATAGGACACCAAAAGCACAAACAATGAAAGCAAAATTAGGCAAATGGGATTACGTAAAACTACAAAGCTTCTGCACAGCAAAAGTAATCAGCAGAGTGAAAAGACAACTTAAGAAATGGGAGAAGATAATTGCAAACTATATATCTGATGAGGGATTAATGTCCAAAATATATAAGGAACTCCTAAAACTCGATATCAAAAAAAACTTAATTTTTTAAATGGATGAAAGATTGCAATAGACATTTACCCAAGGAAAACATATGAATGGCCAACAGGTATATGAACGTCCCTAATCATCAGGGAAATGAATGAAATAAATCACAATGACATATCACCTCATACCTGTTAGGATGGCTTTTATCAAAATATAATAGTAATAATAACTAGTGGTAGGGAAAATGTGGAGAAATTGGAACTCTTATAGACTATTGATGGGAATGTAAAATGGTGCATCCTCTGTGGACTATGGAGGTTCCTCGAAAAATTAAAGATATAGTAGCCCTATTATCCAGCAACCCCACTTCTGGGTATATATCCAAAAGAATTGAAATTAGGATCTCAAATAGATATATGCACTCTCAAGTTCATTATAACATTATTTATAATGGCCAAGATAACAATTTAAATGTCCATCAACAGATGTATGGATAAAGAAAATACGGTACATGCATACAATGGAATATACTTCAGTCTTTAAAAAAAAGGAAATCTGCCACCTGCAACAACATGAATGAATCTAGAAAACACTATACTAAGTGTAACAAACCAGTCACAGAAAGATAAATACTGCATGAACCATTTGAATTCGATATCTAAAATAGTCAAACTCAGAAAGTAGAATGGAGTTTTTCAGAGGCTTGGGAGAGGGGAAAACGAGGAGCTGTTTTTCAATGGGTATAATGTTTCAGTTATACAAGATGAATAAGTTCTAGGGACCTGCCACAAAACAGTACCTACAGTTAACAACATGGTATTGTGCACTTAACAATTTCTTAAGAAGGTAGATCCTACGTTAAGAGTTCTTGGCACCAAAAAAAAAACACCACAAAGGATGCGAGAAAAATTTTAGAAGTATTAGATATGTACTGTTATCCTGATTGTACATAATTACGGTTTCACAGGCATTCACATATGTAGAAACTCATCAAATTGCATGTAATAAATAGGTATGGTTTTTTGTACAGTATATATTGTACTTCAATAAAGCTATTAAAAATTAAAAATAAAAAACTGTGGTGCCTTCATACAAAGTAACTCTAATCAGCAATATAAAGAATAAACTATTAATATAAGCAGTGGCATGAATGGATCTCAAAGTTATTTACGCTCAACAAAAAAAATGCAGACAAAAATGAGTACATACTGCATTATTCTGTCCAGATAAAATTCTAGAAAAACTGATCTATAATGACAGAAGTTTTATCAGGGTTGCCTGGGGACATGAGGAAGGGGCTGGAAGAAGAGAGTACACAGGGGTACAAGGGAACTTTGGGGAATGAGGAATATTTCACAGTCTTGACTGTGATGGCAATTTCATGAATATAAGGTAAAAACACTTCTGAGTATTACAGCTTTCATGGGGACTCAAGAAGCACATTAAAATTAGCACTGTGCTTCAAGCGCATGGCGTCCGCTCTGCAAATTTTTGGAGGATAGAATACAGAAAATGTAAGGAGCTCACAGCTTACCTGTTGGGAGTCAGCAGACAGGTGGGTGCTCTCTGCCTCTTCGACACCTCCCTGCCCCAGATCCTGGGCACCCTACCCTTCTACTGTCTACTAATCATCTACACAAAGTAACACTACTATGTATTGAGTGATATTTGTTGTTTCCAATTCTCACTACCATCTTGCAAGGCGAGTGTTAGCTACATCACACTGCTGAAGGAATTGAGGCCCAACTGGTTTTAGCCACATGCCGGTAAGGAAAGGGAAGGCATGAATTTAAACCCAGGTCTGCTGACCCTGCAGCCTGGGTCATTAGCAGTGGTTAAGAGCATGTACTACGGAATCAGGTGGGAAAAAACTAGAAATCTTCACCTGTTAGCTGTATGACCTTGGGTAGATTAGCAACCTCTCCAATCACCAGTGTTCTTCTCTATAAAATGGAGATAATAATAATAGATTTATTGGAAGGAGTAGAAATAAACAATACATCTAAACATTGCTGGGAACAAGAAAGAGCTCAAACAATATTTAAGATCTGTGTCTATTCAGAGAGTCAGCTAAGTCAAAACCAAAAAGAACCTAACAAAGCATCCTGTACAATATTCCTCCCAATTTCAAAGATTGTATATTTTTCTTCTACATCCAATTATTTTGAAAATCCCCCTTAATAGGATTTCATAAACAACTTCTTTCCTTCTTCCTGATGTTTTCTTATGTTACACAGTATATTGCTTTTAGATTCTCCAGACAAATCAGAGTAGAAAACTATCATCCTGTCTTTCTCTGTCACTCTCTGTGACCACCTGCCTGGCTCACTAATGTCTGCCTGTTCCAGACCAGGACTAGAAATAGCAGCCTTTAGTTAACAGCCAGAGCCAAAAATATCACATTCCCTAGGTAGAATAATTTAGTCACTTTAGACCAGACCTTTCTCTTACTGTACTTATTTTCAAAAGCAATGTTTAATGTAGGTTGTTTTATTTCTAATGCACTGATAAAACATCCATGTATAGATAAAAGAAACATAAACTGTAGTTTTTTTCATTCATTTTTTGGATGGAAATGGTCATTGTTTTCTATTCATTTTTCCAAATAATATGCAATGCATGCCTACATACCAGTGCCAGGCATATTCTAGGTGCTATGGACAAAAATAAACAAGACAGAGGCATGATTTCTGTACCCACAGGTCTCTGGTCTAGCAGAAAGACATATAGTAAATCATCAGTTTTTAAAATAATTGTATAATTACAATTGTGATGAGAGCTGAGAGAACAAACCAGAGAGCTCTAAGAATGTTGATGAGGTTGCTTCCCCTGAAAGATAATACTGTCTCTCCCTCTTCAATGAGCTCAACCTGGAGAAGGGCCTGAGTGGGGATAGACTTCAAGGGCAGGCTTCAAGGGAAGACCCTGCCTTACCAAAATAACAAAGCAATAGAACTACATCAGATGTGTGGGGCAGATAGGGTAAATCTGGCCAGCTCAATATCTGTATCAAATGTCTAAGGTCTCCACTGGTCCTGCAGAGGCTGGAATTTTAAAACCCCCATATCCTGGACTCCCTTGCAGCTAGAGTTCTGGATCTCATTTAGGTTTCTCCTACCAGCTGTGCCTACTGAGGCCATCAGTTCCAGAATTGGATTAACCAGGAAGACAGGAGGCAGTAGGTGGGGTTCATTTTTCGGGGACAGATCTAGAGTGGGTGACATAGCTCTCAGCCAACAGTTGCAGCAACATCTTCCTAATCCTCAGATCAAGACTATGGTAGTGTCAGTTTGTAACCAACTGCTGAAAATCCGATTCCCCAAAAATAGCAGACACTTGTCATGCCCCATGCTACATCCCCTCATCCGACCTGGTTTTAGCATAGCTGGGGTGGGAAGCTGCCTGCATTCTACCTCAAGCCTCGCCATGGCAAGTCTCTGTTTCTCTGTTTCAACCTTCAGACTTTCTCCAAAGTCATAAAAGGCAGTCCAGCTCATAGAGATGTAATCTGCAAGTTCTAACTGTTCACACACTTGAGACCAACCCATAACCCTCAGGGAGCAGGTGTCATGGATAAATGTCCCAGCATCTCATTGTAGAAGGGAGAGTTCTCAGGTGCATTCCATTTAATTCCTCAGAGGGTCCTCAGAAGTCTACAGTGGTAACCTTCCCATTAAATGTGCACTTTGTTGACATTCCCCACTCTTCTCTGTTTCAGTCTCCCCAGGCCCTCATCCTGGCTTTCTGGGATAAAACTGTCCTCATGAACTATCAGCACCCAAGTCCTTATCTCAGGCTCTGGAAGAGAAATTAAGCCATAACACACAGCTTACAGATTAAGACAGACAAATAGTTCCCCCATTAGGCTAGTTCTTCAGCATTTTTCTGGAAACTGGTCTTGGAGACCCAGCCTAGAGCTGACTCCTCCAACACTACCAACAATTACTGAAGCAATAATTCCCTATGTCAAATCCTTTTCTAATCAAAATCACTCAAGTGGTTCGTTGGCTGTACTTGAACCCCAACTTGCTACATGTTTCCTATATTCTGGATGGAGCATTTCCAGCCTGACTTGACTTTGAGACTAATGCCAGTAGAGCCACTTCACCCCAGCAGATAAAGAAAACTGCAGGAATGGCTTTATTCTTCTTCCGGTCTAATACATACCCCAATCATTCTAATTTGAACTTTTCTTTTGTGTAACTATCACATTTACTTTTTAAAATACTACCCAATTCCCTACTCCTGTCTTATTTGTTCAGAATAAGACCTCTGAACAATACTAACCAACAGAGAAATTTTTAATGCCTGAGTACGGAATGGTTTATTCATGCTTCATGAAAACACCCAGTTAGTGTTTTTCTCTAAGAGATCGAATAATTTCAGTGCTAAGACCAAATAATACTAATAGTGAGGGGTGTGGTCATGGGGGTAAAGTGAGGATTTATTTTTTCTTGCTAAAATGTTGAAAATACATAAAAATGTGACAAATATCATAGTAAACACCTAGGAATTTTTTTTTTTTTTTTTGACATGGAGTCTCACTTCTGTAGCCCAAGCTGGAGTGCAGTGATGCCATTTGGGCTCACTGCAACCTACGCCTCTGGGGCTTAAGTGATTTTCATGCCTCAGCCTCCCAAGTAGCTGGGACTACAGGTGCATGCTACCATGTCCAGCTAATTTTTTGTATTTTAGTAGAGACGAGGTTTCACCATGTTGCCCAAGGTGGTCTCAAACTCCTGAGCTCAGGCAATCTGCCTTCCTCCACCTCCCAAAATGCTAGGATTACAGGCATGAGTTACCTAGGATTTTAAGATGTCATCATACTTGCTTCCAGCTTCAGCTACTTTTTTAAAAGATTAAATATATAAAAATGGACAAAGTTGGAATTCCATTGCCACCCTCCTCATTCTAATTCTCCATTTTCCATCTCCCTCCCCGAGAGGCAGCACTGTCATGAATTTCATGTGGGTCTTCCAGTCTATACTACATAGCTTTGTTATAATGGTAAATCCATAAGTATATGTGGAAAGTTTATTTTTCTAATTTATATAAATGACTCATTATATTAATACCTTTGTGACTTCCTTATTTTACTTTATTAACATTTTAAATCCATTCATATTGAAACATATAGATCTATTTCATTCATGACTAGATTCCTTTCTCCATTTACTCATTGATAGACATGTAGATTCTTTTTAGATTTATGTTATTTAAAACTTTACTTCAACACATACCCTTATATGACTTTGCTTATAAACACGTGTTAAAGTTTCGTTAAGGGCTATACTTAGAAACGGAAATGTCAAGTATATTCTCTAGAGTATGCACATGTTCAATTTTCCTAGATGTTACTAAACTGTTTTTTCCAAGATGGTTGTAGCAATTTACAACTCCATAAGCAGTATAAAAGTTTTGATTTCTTTACACATTTGCCAACACTTCGTATTTTCAGAATTTTTTAATTTTACTAAGCTATAGGTGAGAAATGGTTTCTTATTTTGTTGTTTAATTTGCATTTCTCTGATTATTGGTAAGGTTGAACATCCTGTCTTATTTATATGATATTCAGTTTCTCTCTTTTGTGCATACCTGTGCATAAATTATATGCATGTGTCTCTTGTGTTGACTATTTCATACTGACGCACTGAATGTGTGTGTATGCTGCATTGTAAGTCTGTCTATTATATATGTTGCTTCCTCCCATCTGAGCTTATATTTTAATTTCACTTACGTTACCTTTCTTATTAGGAAGTTTAACTTTTAATCTGATAAAATTCATCAAACTTTGTATTACTAGGTCTATATTTTTGTATCTTGTTGATATAGTTTGGTTCTGCATCCCTGCCCAAATCTCATTTTGAATTATGATCTTCAGTGTTGGAGAAGGGGCCTGGTGGGAGGTGATTGGATCGTAGGGGCAAATTTCCCACTTGCTGTTCTCATAATAGTGAGTTCTCATGAGAGCTGGTTGTTTAAAACTGTGTAGCACTTCCTCCTTTGCTCTCTTTCTCTCCCACTCCACCATGGTGAGACACGCTTGCTTCCTCTTCACATTTCACCATGATTGTAAGCTTCCTGAAGCCTCCCCAGCCACGCTTTCTTTACAGCCTGTGGAGCTGTAAGCCAATTAAACCTCTTTGCTTTATAAATTACCCAGTCCCATGTAGTTCTTTATAGCAATGTGAGAAGAGACTAATACAGAAAATTGGTACCAGGAGTGGGGTGCTGCTATAAAGATACCTGAAAATGTAGAAGTGACTTTGGAACTGGGTAACAGGCACAGGCTGGAACAATTTGGAGGGCTCAGAAGAAGAAAGGAAGACATGAGAAAGTTTGGAACTTCCTAGAGACTTATTGAATGGTTGTGACAAAAATGATAGTGACATGAACAGTGAAGTCCAGGCTGAGTTTGTCTCAGATGGAGATGAGGAACTAATTGGGAACTGGAGCAAAGGTCACTCTTGCTATGCTTTAGCAAAGAGACTGGCAGCATTGTACCCCTGCTCTAAAGACCTGTGGAACTTTGAACTTGAGGGAGATGTTTTAGGGTATCTGCCAGAAGAAATTTCTAAGCAGCAAAGCCTTTGAGATATTGCCTGGCTGCTTCTAAAAGCCTATCTCATTTGCATAGACCAAAAAATGACCTGATACTAGAACTTATATTTAAAAGGGAAACAGAGCATAAAAGTTTGGAAAATTTGTAGTCTGACCATGCATTAGGAAAGAAAAACCCATTTGCTGGGAAGAAATTCAAGGTTTCAGAAATTTGCATAAGTAAAGAAGAGTCAAATGTCACTAGTCAAAACAATGGGGAAAATTCCCTGAGAATTTCAGAGACCTTCACAGCAGCCCCTCTCATTATAGACCTGGAGGCCTAGGAGGGGAAAAATGTTTTCATGGGCCAGGGCCAGGGCCAGGGCCAGGGCCCCCACTGCTCTGTGTAGCCTCAGAAATGGCACCCTGCATCCCAGATGCTCCAATCATGGCTAAAAGGGGCCCAGGTACAGCTCAGGCCATTGCTTCAGAGGGTGCAAGCCCCAAGTCTTGGCAGTTTCCATTTGGTGTTGGACCTGTGGGTGTACAGAGGGCAAGAGTTGAGGGTTGGAACCCTCCACCTAGATTTCAGAGGACGTATGGAAATGCCTGATATCCAGGCAGAAGTCTGCTGCAGGGGCAGAGCCCCCACGGAGAACCTCTACTATGTGCAGAAGGAAAATGTGGGGTTGGAACCCCCACACAGAGTTCCCACTGGGGCACTGCATAGTGGATCTGTGAGGAGACCACTGTTCCCCAGAACCCAGACCCCAAAATGGTAGATCTGCCAACAGCTTGCACTGTGTACCTAGAAAAGCCACAGGCACTCAATACCAACCCATGAAAGCAGCCACAAGGGCTGTTCCCTGCAGAGCCACAGAGGCGGAGCTGTCCAAGGCCTTGAGAGCCCACCCATTGCATCAATGTAGCCTGGATGTGAGACATGGAGTGAAAGGAGATTATTTTGGAGCTTTAAGATTTAATGACTGCCCTTCTGGGTTTCAGACTTGCATGGGGCCTGTGGCCTTTTTATTTTGGCCAATTTCCCCCATTTGGAATGGGAGCATTTACCCAATGCCTGTAGCCCCATTGTAACTTGGAAGTAACTAATTTGTTTTTTTATTTTATAGACTCATAGGTGAAAGTGTCTTGCCGTGTCTCAGATGAGACTTTGGACTTGGACTTTCGAGTTAATGCTGGAATTAAGACAATGGGGGACTGTTGGGAAGGCATGATTGTGTTTTGAAATATAAAAAGGACATGCGGTTTGGAAGGGGACAGGGGCAGAATTAAATGGTTCGGCTCTGTGTCCCCACCCAAATGTCATGTTGAATTATGATCTTCAGTGTTATTATAGAAGGGTCCTGGCAGGAGGTGATTATATCATGAGGGCAGACTTTCCCCTTGCTTTTTTAATGATAGTGAGTTCTCATAAGATCTGGTTGTTTAAAAGTGTGTAGCACTTCCCCCTTTGCTCTGTCTCTCTCTTGCTGCCATGTGAAGATATGTTTGCTTCTCTTTCACCCTTCCACCATGTTTGTAAGTTTCCAATGGCCTCTTTAGCCATGCTTCCTGTACAGCCTGCAAAACCATAAGCCAATTAAACCTCTTTTCTTTATAAATTACCCAGTCTCAGGTAGCTCTTTCCAGCAATGTGAGAATGGACTAATATACTTGTTTAAGAAAATGTTCTCTACCCTAGGACAAAGTCTGGCTGTTTACTGAAATGTATGTTCTCTCTTTCTTGACATGCTGCTAGACCACAGCATTTCCCAGTGTTGCACCTTTGTGGTTGACCAGTGGAGTGTTAGCAGATGTAATGTGTCTCACTTCCAGACCTGGCCTCTAAAATGTCCTGCATGGTTCCTCACGCTCTTTTCTCCTTCATTAATAAGGTAGATGCAGAGAATACAGATAGAATTTCAAAGTCCTAAAGTAAGGTAGAGCCATTATATAAAAAGATCTCGAGTCCCTGAGTAAGGCCATGGAAAGCTGCCCAGTGAACTCTGGCATGAGTAAGAAACAGTTGTTTAGTTGCATTATGTCGTTGTCATCTGATGTTTTATTTGTAATCCCACCAGGTCCTAACCTTTACAAGCTAGTACATGCACTGGATCCAAAACTTATTATCCTATATTTGCTTTTAAAGTTGTAAAGCTTTGTTTTTATATTTAGTATTTCAAGCCTTCTGAAATTTATTTCCTATAAATAGTATGAGAAAATATCCATTTTTTCTTTCTGAGAAGCTAATTGTGTCAACCCTGCACATTAAATATTTATTAAGTAGTTCTCCTCCATCCATCATATATCAAATTCCCAATTTTATGTGTACATCTGTTTCTAGACTATTCATGCTGTTATATCATTTATAGGGTATCTAAAAAATTAAAAAGCATTAAATAAATTTATTCTTAAATAATATATTCATTGCATTCTTCAAATCATATGCTCGATTTATTTTTATCAACTTTCAGATGCTTTTTCATATCTCTAAATGTAAAGCAATGAATTAAATTACCAATTTAAGAACAGCACAAAAATGTATTATTTTCCCTGTGTTTCTAGGCTTTCTGTATAGTATACCATCTTTATTCTATTTTTCAAAGAAACCTTTAACTTACAGATAACAGAATTTAGCCAAAGGTAATCTTATTTAAGATCTTTGCCACAATTTCATTGGGTATCTTTTACCAAAAAAAAAAAAGTCTTGCTTATTTATTTAATATTTAATAGTTTAACAGAAACTAGAACACTTAGCCTAGAAATGGAATAAACCAAATATGTTCATGATCAGAGATTGGTTTTATAGTTTCCCTTTAATAAAAGCTAATGTTCTTCATAAAAGGAGATTCGGATTCCTGATTTTGTATTTTTCTTTCTCAAGAGTTGTATTTTTTTTTTTTTTTTTTTTTTTTTTTTTTTTTTTTTTTTTGATGCAGAGTCTTGCTCTGTTGCACAGGCTGGAGTACAGTGGCACAATCTTGGCTCACTGCAGCCTCAACTTCCCAGGTTCAAGCTATTTTCATGCCTCAGCCTCCTGAGCATCTGGGATTACAGGCATGCACCACCACACCTGGCTAATTTTTGTACTTTTAGTAGACATGGATTTTTACCATGTTGGCCAGGCTAGTCTCAAATTCCTGACCTCAAGTGATCTGCCTGCCTTGGCCTCCCAAAATGCTGGGATTACAGGCAAGAGCCACCACATCCAGCCTGTATTCTATTAATTCTTATCCAAAAATAAAAAATTATTTGGGTAATTTTTATTAAAGTGCATTTGGGAAGATACACTAATATATTATTTTTTTAATATCCTTGAACAATATTTTCTAACTTTCTCTGTGGAACATATGGGTTTCTAAAGGACATTTATGCATTTCATTAATTTAATTCAAGTATTTTCATGCTATAATTATAAACCAGATTTTTTTCTATGCTCCATTATGTTTTTTGTTTTCTATTAAGTTTCTAACTGGTTTTTGCTGATGTATAGGAGTACCATTGACTTCTGTATTAGTCCATTCTTGCGTCGCTCTAAAGGAATACCTGAGGCTGGGTAGTTTACAAAAAGAGGTTTAACTGGCTTCTGGTTCTTCAGGCTGTACAGGAAGCATGGCACCAGCAACTGCTTCTAGTAAGGTCTCAGGGAGCTTACAATCATGGTGGAAGGCAAAGAGAGAACAGGCAATGTCATGTAGTGAAAGCAGAAGCAAGAGATAAAAAAGAGGGAGGTCCCAGACTCTTAAACAACCAGAGCTCACATGAACTGAGCGGGAATTCATTTATTACCAAGAGAATGTTGCTAAGCCATTTATGAGGGATCTGCCCTCATGATTCTATTACCTCCCATCAGGCCACACCTCCAACACTGAAAATCACATTTCAACATGAGATTTGGAGGGGACAAACATTCAAAACGTATCAACTTCTAAATACTAATCTTGCTTATGTTGCTTCTTTCTAACACCACCAAATTTATTTTTATAATTCATCTGTACATTTTGTTGCATTTACTATGTAGATAATCATTACATTGCAAATAATAATGTTTCTTTCTTTCCAAATGTTAGATATCACTTCTTTCTTCTTACCTTATTATATTGGCTTGACCTCCAGAAAAAATATTGAATGGTTGATGATAGTGAATTTGTTGAGATTACCTTTTGTATTTTTAAATGTTTTTTGTTTACTTCATTTGAAGCTATGGTACTGGGTGCATGAAAATTTAGCAGTTATATTTCCTCAAATAAAAAGCATTTTATTATTTTGTATAGTAACCTTCTTTATCTCTATAAGGGTAACTCATCTATAAGCAGGTTTCCTTGGCTGTGTATTTTGTGATTTATGGTTTCTTGGTATTTGTTTTTTTTTTTTTAATTGAAATGTAACCCCCACACCTCTAGTTTTTTAATAAACATGATTAAAGCTGTAAGTTTACTCTCACATACTATTTCACTTCATCTCACACATTTGAATGTGTAGTAATAACATTTCATTCTAAATTATTTTAAATTTTATTTTTATTATTTTGAGGCATAGGAGTGGGATTTTACTTAGCCCAAATGTATGTGTATTTTTAAAGTTACATTTTACTTGTAAATCTGTAATTAAATTGCATTTTGGAAAGAAATCTGGCCTCTACAATGTCTTGGATTTTGTTAAAACTTTCTTTATGGTTTGATAT
Source organism: Chlorocebus sabaeus (assembly GCF_047675955.1). Lineage (NCBI taxonomy): Eukaryota > Metazoa > Chordata > Mammalia > Primates > Cercopithecidae > Chlorocebus > Chlorocebus sabaeus. The sequence continues at coordinate 134,492,841 of NC_132911.1, read as the reverse complement.
GTAGTCAGTGTTTACAAATGTTCTATGTGTGTTTGTCTATAAATGTTCTTGCATGTTTATAAATATTTTGTATGTATGTATGTACATCCTCTATGTTTTCATGAAGCCACATATATAATTTCAAGTTTGTTCTCAGTTTTCAAACTTCTGCACTCTCAATGAATTGGTAGCTGTTCAACCTATAGTTCTCTTTCTCTCTTTCTCAAAATATCTTAACCTATAGGTTAAAGAGCTACAAATAAATAAATATATTAATAAATAAATACTTTAATATATTGGTAGCTCTTGACCTATAAGTCAAAGAGCTACCAATAAATAAATATATTAAATAAATATATTAAATCTGTTCTTAAAAGTATAGCTATATAAATTTTTCTTATAATTCCATCAATTTTAGCTTTACATATTTCAAAGCTGTATTGCAAGGCCTACAGAAGTTCATGGTCATTATATCTTATTCACGAATATTTCTACTGTAATATGCAGGATACTATTAACTATTGCTGTTTAACAAACCAGCTAAAAATGCAATTGCTTAAAAAAATAAGCACTTACTATGACACATGAGTCTATGGGTCAGCTGGACAGTCTTGTTGATCTGGGCCAGGTTCAGCTAATCTCAGCTGGGCATGCTCATGCATCTTGATCAGACAGTGGGCTGGTTGGGAGTTGGCTGCTCTGAGATTGCTTCAGTCACATGGCTGGTGTTGACTGGCTGTTGGCAATAACAACAGATGTAACTGAGCCACAGTTCTCTCATCTCTCAGCAGGCTAGCCCTACCTTGTTCCCATGGCACTGCTGGGGCTCCAAAAACACATAGGCTTCTTAAGAGCTATGCTCAAAACTGGCACAGCATCACTTCCAGAACATTCCCTTGACACAGAAAGTCACAAACTAGCCCAGATTCAAGGGATTAAAAAAGAGACACAGGGAGACTTTTGTTAGGAGGACTTGCAAAAGGAGGGACGAAGAATTGAGCACGTTTTAAAAATCAATCTGTCATATACAATGCTTCTTCTTTCCTCTAATAATGCTAAATATTTGAGACATACTAATACTGACCTACAGTAATTCACCCTTATTGGCAGGGAATATGTCCCAAGACCTCCACTTCATGCCTGAAACCACAGATAGTACTGATCACCATATATATGTTTTTCCTATACATGTATACCTATGATAAAGTTTAATTTATAAATTAGACACAGTAAGAGATTAACAACAATCACTAATAATACAATAAAACAATTATAACAATATAGCATGATAAAAGTTGTATAAATGTGGTCTCCCTCTCTCTCAAAATATCTTATTGTGCTACACTGTAATTGAAACCATGGCAAGTGAAATTGTGAATAAGGGGAGACTATTGCATTTATGTAATATTACTTTAGCTCTTTCTCATAAAGTCCAAATTTATTATCTCTATCTCACTTCAAATAGGATAAGACACTTGGCATGTTTTAAGTCAAGCTTGTCCAACCTACGGCCCACAGGCCATGGGCAGTCCAGGATGGCTTTCAATGCCAACCAACACAATCCAACACAACCCAACACAAATTCAATGCAACCCAACACAAATTCATAAACTTTCTTAAAACATTATGAGATTTTTTTTTTTTACTTTTCTTTTGCTCATCAGCTGTTGTTAATGTTATGTATTTTATGTGTGACCCAAGACAATTCTTCTTCCAAAGTGGCCCAGGGAAGCCAAAAGATTGGATGCCCCATCTTAAATCATTAGAATTGCCCCCTTCCTAGCTTTTATGTTATTATAGTCTAAAATTGTTCTTCCATTGCTTTATTTAAATGCAAAAAGGTGTGTGTGTGTGTGTGTGTGTGTGTGTGTGTGTGTGTGTTCAGGTGTAGGTTTTACTCTAATGAGTAACTACATATTTCAGCAGTTTCTTTGTTTACAGTATTTTCTTGAACCTTACTTCTTTCTTCCATGTTTGTTTTCCTTCTTGATGAATTTTATCATTTTGTAGCTCTTTGGGTGTAATTTCCTTTACTTTTTTTTTTTTTTTTTTTTTTTTGAGACAAGGTCTCATGCTGTCATCCAGGCTGGAGAGTAGTGGTGCAATCACAGCTCATTGTAGCTTCGACCTCCCAGGCTCAAGCAATCCTCCTACCTCAGCCTCCAGAGTAGCTGGGACTACAGGTATAGCCACTATTCCCAGATAATTTTTAAATTTTTTGTAGAGATGGGAGTCTCTCCATGTTGCCCAGGTTGGTCTTGAAATCCTGGGCTCAAGCAATCCTCCCAGCCTCCCAATTGCTGGGATTACAGACATAAGGACCACACTCAGTCCCTGCTTTTACGCTTAAACAAATTTTCTATATAATTCTAGGGTGGTAATTATTTTATCTCTACTCTTTGGGTGGGGACACACACATACACACATACATATAACATATATACACATATATATAACTTCAAAGCCAAAATTTCAAACATATTATTAGGTTGGTGCAAAAGTAAACCTACCTAATATTTTTATGAAAAGGTTGGGTTTAATAGTAAGTTGATTTAAAGGAAAATAATCAGTAAAGATTAGCACAGAAAGTGTAAATTTAAAGCAAAAATAATGTAGTGTCACCAAAAAAAACTAAAGTATGAGAAACGCTGTTTAAGCCATCTAGGTTCCCTCCTTCCCCCCCAACACTGGCCAGCTGTCCCCGCAAAGCCTCTGTGGATAAGCTAGCTGAGCTCTCAAAGGCAAATCCAAAAAAACGCAAAGGTTTAGGACTTCCCTTTCTACAGCCTTTCCCAGAATTACCTGACACTCTGCAAAGGCACTACCTTTACCACTTTGAGTGGAGGGAAGTGTTAAATGCAGGATCCAGCTCAAAAGGAAGAAACTAGAAATAGTTGGTTGTCAAGCATGAAGAAACATCTGAGATGTCTTCAAAATCCCTAAGAGAAGAATCACCATTAACAGGGATAAATCAGGCTTTGCTCCATTGATTTTGATTTTTAGAATCTCATTCCTCACCCTCCCATCTGTCCTTCTGATGAGCCTGCTGTTTAGATGCAGCTCACAAGGGCCTCCTTTTAATGCTATTAAGTAAAGCAGTCAGTGTGAACTTAATACTACATCTCCCCTGACACTAAACTCAATATCCAAATTTAAGCCCTTCCCATATGTTCCCATTACCAGACTGGACTTACTTAAGTGGAAACTCTAACTAATGCTCAGAAAACTTTACTTTTACTGAGTCAATGCCACGGTGAACTGTGCCGCAGAGTGAACTGGTCCCTCTGCTTTATTTGGGCTTGTTTTTCCTCTGTGAAGTTGATAGGGGGCATTTTTTTTTCCAAGTTCCTAGGCCTCAGAACTCCAAAAGAATGATAAGTTCCTTTCAACCTCTCATTGATAAATAGTAGGATATGGGAAAACACTTTTAGAACTAAAGCATCCTTACTTAGTAAGGATAAAGAATAATGGATGCATTCATACATTGCTGAAGAATGTGTAAATTCCCTCATAGAAAACATCTGGCAGGGTCTATTTAATAATACACGTGATTTTTCCTCCAGCGTTTGCAGTATTGTAAGATAGCCTATCGTATAAGGATGCATTTATATAAGAATACTTACTGCATGATTATTTATGATAGTAGCAGTACACTGGAAACTACTTCAATATGCATCAATAGGGAATTGGTTGAAGAACTATGATGGTCATGCTATGAAATATTATGTAGCTATTAAAACTAAAGAGATAACTATTTATTGAACTAGAAGAATGCACGTGATATGTTATTAAGTGAAAAGTATTAAGTTATAATGTGTAAAATGTCGTCTCACTTTTCATTTAAAAAAAGCAAAACTACATACACAAATATATAAATACATACACACAGGAAGAAATATATGTGTATATGTGTAAATATATGAAAGGGTACCTCTATACACAAAAACTATTAGCATTGGTTAGTACGAAGAAAAGGGATTGGGAGAAGATAGGAAAAAGTCTTAACTTTTTATATATCTTTCACACTTTGACTTGTTACAGTGGTCATGTATTATTTTTATAATGTAAAAATATCATAAAGTTTTTAAAATTAAGCACAAAGCATTCCAATCCTATAATATCAATATATTAAATAATATTATCAATACCATTATCTTTAAATTGAGATCAATCATTACTTTAATCATTCACTAGTTCATCTAATAGGCATTGCATCCAGTCAATCTATATTTAGTAATGTCTGACATACCAGGCACTGTGCTACATTCTAGTATACAGCACAGAACAAAACAGACACAGACACTGCCTGCATGGAACTTATGGTCTACACAGTGGAGGAGATATTAAACAAGTAAAGCGTATATAAAATTGTGACTAGAGCAATGAAAGAAAAATAAGGAATACTGTGAAAGTGGCCAAGGAAAGCCATTCTAAAGAGAACACATGAAAGATGAGAAGATGTACAACAAGAAGATTTGGAAGATGTAAAAGATTGGGAAGTTTTACATCTTCCCAGAGATTGGGATCTTCCCCCTGAACAAGGGAAGGTGGAATGAGATGAGGTCAGAGAGAAGGACTAGATACTGCAGAGCTATCTATGCCATGGGAAGGAGTTTGGATTTTGTTGTAAAGTACACAGAAAAAATCAACACAGAGGGCTGCCATGATGATATTTCTGTTATAGGGCAAATGCTGTATACACGCCAGTGATCAAGACATTTAAACAAGTAAGTATGGTGTGGGGCCATGACAGAGATCTATAGAAGCAGAATGAGGAATAACTACCTCTGCCTGGAAGGATCTGGAAAGGATCCCCGGAAGATATAACACTTGATGTGGATTTTAAAGAATGATTAACAGTTCACCAGGCTGAGGCCAAGACGGGTGGAGATGGGAACCAGGTAGAAAATGTAGATAGACAAAAGTGTTCATAGATGTAGATGCTTAAGAAAGAAAAACTTCAGAGGGAAATGAACCAGCATTTCCATGTACCTCGAGAATAAGGCACATGGCCAGAGGGAGACAGGGGTGGATGATAGACAGTGCACAGATCTGGGGGACCTTTGTAGACCATCCTACTTTTTGGAATTTATCCTATAGGACACATGATTTTTAAAACAGAAATGTGTAATAATCACTCTAATAACCATACTACATTCCAATTCATCACTCCAGAAACCTTCAATTGTTCCATAAAAAGTTAAGACATAATCATAATTTTTGCTCTCATATGCTAAATGCATGTTTAATGCTAAGAGAAACTGTCAGTTTTTCAGAGTATTTATACCATTTTTAATTCCACCAGCAAAGTATGAGAGTTCCATTCACCTCACTCTTTCACCGACACTTGATACCATCAGCCTGGTAGTTTTAGTCTTTCTTTTGGGGTGTAGACTGTTTTAGGTTGTTCTTGCATTGCTGTAAAGAAATACCTGAGGCTGGGTAATTTATAAGAAAATAGGTGGGGGGCGGAGCAAGATGGCCGAATAGGAACAGCTCCAGTCTCCAACTCCCAGCGCCAGCGACACAGAAGACTGGCGATTTCTGCATTTTCAACTGAGGTACTGGGTTCATCTCACTGGGGAGTGCCAGACGATCGGTGCTGGTCAGCTGCTGCAGCCCGACCAGTGAGAGCTGAAGCAGGGCGAGGCATTGCCTCACCTGGAAAGCGCAAGGGGGAAGGGAATCCCTTTTCCTAGCCAGGGGAACTGAGACACACAACACCTGGAAAATCGGGTAACTCCCACCCCAATACTGCGCTTCAAGCAGACAGGCACACCAGGAGATCATATCCCACACCTGGCCGGGAGTGTCCCACACCCACGGAGCCTCCCTCATTGCTAGCACAGCAGTCTGTGATCTACCGGCAAGGCAGCAGCGAGGCTGGGGGAGGGGCGCCCGCCATTGCTGAGGCTTAAGTAGGTAAACAAAGCTGCTGGGAAGCTCGAACTGGGTGGAGCTCACAGCAGCTCAAGGAAACCTACCTGTCTCTGTAGACTCCACCTCTGGGGACAGGGCACAGTAAATAATAACAAACGCAGCAGCTCTGCAGACGCAAACGACTCTGTCTGACAGCTTTGAAGAGAGCAGTGGATCTCCCAACACGGAGGTTGAGATCTGAGAAGGGACAGACTCCCTGCTCAAGTGGGTCCCTGACCCCTGAGTAGCCTAACTGGGAGACATCCCCCACTAGGGGCAGTCTGACACCCCACACCTCACAGGGTGGAGTACACCCCTGAGAGGAAGATTCCAAAGCAAGAATCAGACAGGTACACTCGCTGTTCAGAAATATTCTATCTTCTGCAGCCTCTGCTGCTGATACCCAGGCAAACAGGGTCTGGAGTGGACCTCAAGCAATCTCCTACAGCTACAACCTACAGCTGAGGATCCTGACTGTTAGAAGGAAAGCTATCAAACAGGAAGGACACCTACACCAAAACCCCATCAGTACATCACCATCATCAAAGACCAGAGGCAGATAAAACCACAAAGATGGGGAAAAAGCAGGGCAGAAAAGCTGGAAATTCAAAAAATAAGAGCACATCTCCCCCGGCAAAGGAGCGCAGCTCATCGCCAGCAACGGATCAAAGCTGGACGGAGAATGACTTCGACGAGATGAGAGAAGAAGGCTTCAGTCCATCAAATTTCTCAGAGCTAAAGGAGGAATTACGTACCCAGCGCAAAGAAACTAAAAATCTTGAAAAAAAAGTGGAAGAATTGATGGCTAGAGTAATTAATGCAGAGAAGCTCACAAACGAAATGAAAGAGACGAAAACCATGGCACGAGAAATACGTGACAAATGCACAAGCTTCAGTAACCGTCTCGATCAACTGGAAGAAAGAATGTCAGCGATGGAGGATCAAATGAATGAAATGAAGCGAGAAGAGAAACCAAAAGAAAAAAGAAGAAAAAGAAATGAACAAAGCCTGCAAGAAGTATGGGATTATGTAAAAAGACCAAATCTACGTCTGATTGGGGTGCCTGAAAGTGAGGGGGAAAATGGAACCAAGTTGGAAAACACTCTTCAGGATATCATCCAGGAGAACTTCCCCAACCTAGTAGGGCAGGCCAACATTCAAATCCAGGAAATACAGAGAACGCCACAAAGATACTCCTCGAGAAGAGCAACTCCAAGACACATAATTGCCAGATTCACCAAAGTTGAAATGAAGGAAAAAATCTTAAGGGCAGCCAGAGAGAAAGGTCGGGTTACCCACAAAGGGAAGCCCATCAGACTAACAGCAGATCTCTCGGCAGAAACTCTTCAAGCCAGAAGAGAGTGGGGGCCAATATTCAACATTCTTAAAGAAAAGAATTTTAAACCCAGAATTTTATATCCAGCCAAACTAAGTTTCATAAGTGAAGGAGAAATAAAATCCTTTACAGATAAGCAAATGCTTAGAGATTTTGTCACCACTAGGCCTGCCTTACAAGAGACCCTGAAGGAAGCACTAAACATGGAAAGGAACAACCGGTACCAGTCATTGCAAAAACATGCCAAAATGTAAAGACCATCAAGGCTAGGAAGAAACTGCATCAACTAACGAGCAAAATAACCAGTTAATATCATAATGGCAGGATCAAGTTCACACATAACAATCTTAACCTTAAATGTAAATGGACTAAATGCTCCAATTAAAAGACACAGACTGGCAAACTGGGTAAAGAGTCAAGACCCATCAGTCTGCTGTATTCAGGAGACCCATCTCACACGCAGAGACATACATAGGCTCAAAATAAAGGGATGGAGGAAGATTTACCAAGCAAATGGAGAACACAAAAAAGCGGGGGTTGCAATACTAGTCTCTGATAAAACAGACTTTAAACCATCAAAGATCAAAAGAGACAAAGAAGGCCATTACATAATGGTAAAGGGATCAATTCAACAGGAAGAGCTAACTATCCTAAATATATATGCACCCAATACAGGAGCACCCAGATTCATAAAGCAAGTCCTTAGAGACTTACAAAGAGACTTAGACTCCCATACAATAATCATGGGAGACTTCAACACTCCACTGTCAACATTAGACAGATCAACGAGACAGAAAGTTAACAAGGATATCCAGGAATTGAACTCATCTCTGCAGCAAGCAGACCTAATAGACATCTATAGAACTCTCCACCCCAAATCAACAGAATATACATTCTTCTCAGCACCACATCGTACTTACTCCAAAATTGACCACGTAATTGCAAGTAAAGCACTCCTCAGCAAATGTACAAGAACAGAAATTATAACAAACTGTCTCTCAGACCACAGTGCAATCAAATTAGAACTCAGGACTAAGAAACTCAATCAAAACCGCTCAACTACATGGAAACTGAACAACCTGCTCCTGAATGACTACTGGGTACATAACGAAATGAAGGCAGAAATAAAGATGTTCTTTGAAACCAATGAGAACAAAGATACAACATACCAGAATCTCTGGGACACATTTAAAGCAGTGTGTAGAGGGAAATTTATAGCACTAAATGCCCACAAGAGAAAGCAGGAAAGATCTAAAATTGACACTCTAACATCGCAATTAAAAGAACTAGAGAAGCAAGAGCAAACACATTCGAAAGCTAGCAGAAGGCAAGAAATAACTAAGATCAGAGCAGAACTGAAGGAGATAGAGACACAAAAAACCCTCCAAAAAATCAATGAATCCAGGAGTTGGTTTTTTGAAAAGATCAACAAAATTGACAGACCACTAGCAAGACTAATAAAGAAGAAAAGAGAGAAGAATCAAATCGACACAATTAAAAATGATAAAGGGGATATCACCACCGACCCCACAGAAATACAAACTACCATCAGAGAATACTATAAACACCTCTACGCAAATAAACTGGAAAATCTAGAAGAAATGGATAATTTCCTGGACACTTACACTCTTCCAAGACTAAACCAGGAAGAAGTTGAATCCCTGAATAGACCAATAGTAGGCTCTGAAATTGAGGCAATAATTAATAGCCTACCAACCAAAAAAAGTCCAGGACCAGATGGATTCACAGCCGAATTCTACCAGAGGTACAAGGAGGAGCTGGTACCATTCCTTCTGAAACTATTCCAATCAATAGAAAAAGAGGGAATCCTCCCTAACTCATTTTATGAGGCCAACATCATCCTGATACCAAAGCCTGGCAGAGACACAACAAAAAAAGAGAATTTTAGACCAATATCCCTGATGAACATCGATGCAAAAATCCTCAATAAAATACTGGCAAACCGGATTCAGCAGCACATCAAAAAGCTTATCCACCATGATCAAGTGGGCTTCATCCCTGGGATGCAAGGCTGGTTCAACATTCGCAAATCAATAAACATAATCCAGCATATAAACAGAACCAAAGACAAGAACCACATAATTATCTCAATAGATGCAGAAAAGGCTTTTGACAAAATTCAACAGCCCTTCATGCTAAAAACGCTCAATAAATTCGGTATAGATGGAACGTACCTCAAAATAATAAGAGCTATTTATGACAAACCCACAGCCAATATCATACTGAATGGGCAAAAACTGGAAAAATTCCCTTTGAAAACTGGCACAAGACAGGGATGCCCTCTCTCACCACTCCTATTCAACATAGTGTTGGAAGTTCTGGCTAGGGCAATCAGGCAAGAGAAAGAAATCAAGGGGATTCAGTTAGGAAAAGAAGAAGTCAAATTGTCCCTGTTTGCAGACGACATGATTGTATATTTAGAAAACCCCATTGTCTCAGCCCAAAATCTCCTTAAGCTGATCAGCAACTTCAGCAAAGTCTCAGGATACAAAATTAATGTGCAAAAATCACAAGCATTCTTATACACCAGTGACAGTCAAACAGAGAGCCAAATCAGGAATGAACTTCCATTCACAATTGCTTCAAAGAGAATAAAATACCTAGGAATCCAACTTACAAGGGATGTAAAGGACCTCTTCAAGGAGAACTACAAACCACTGCTCAGTGAAATCAAAGAGGACACAAACAAATGGAAGAACATACCATGCTCATGGATAGGAAGAATCAATATCGTGAAAATGGCCATACTGCCCAAGGTAATTTATAGATTCAATGCCATCCCCATCAAGCTACCAATGAGCTTCTTCACAGAATTGGAAAAAACTGCTTTAAAGTTCATATGGAACCAAAAAAGAGCCCGCATCTCCAAGACAATCCTAAGTCAAAAGAACAAAGCTGGAGGCATCACGCTACCTGACTTCAAACTATACTACAAGGCTACAGTAACCAAAACAGCATGGTACTGGTACCAAAACAGAGATATAGACCAATGGAACAGAACAGAGTCCTCAGAAATAATACCACACATCTACAGCCATCTGATCTTTGACAAACCTGAGAAAAACAAGAAATGGGGAAAGGATTCCCTATTTAATAAATAGTGCTGGGAAAATTGGCTAGCCATAAGTAGAAAGCTGAAACTGGATCCTTTCCTTACTCCTTATACAAAAATTAATTCAAGATGGATTAGAGACTTAAATGTTAGACCTAATACCATAAAAACCCTAGAGGAAAACCTAGGTAGTACCATTCAGGACATAGGCATGGGCAAAGACTTCATGTCTAAAACACCAAAAGCAACGGCAGCAAAAGCCAAAATTGACAAATGGGATCTCATTAAACTAAAGAGCTTCTGCACAGCAAAAGAAACTACCATCAGAGTGAGCAGGCAACCTACAGAATGGGAGAAAATTTTTGCTATCTACTCATCTGACAAAGGGCTAATATCCAGAACCTACAAAGAACTCAAACAAATTTACAAGAAAAAAACAAACAACCCCATCCAAAAGTGGGCAAAGGATATGAACAGACATTTCTCAAAAGAAGACATTCATACAGCCAACAGACACATGAAAAAATGCTCATCATCACTGGCCATCAGAGAAATGCAAATCAAAACCACAATGAGATACCATCTCACACCAGTTAGAATGGCGATCATTAAAAAGTCAGGAAACAACAGGTGCTGGAGAGGATGTGGAGAAATAGGAACACTTTTACACTGTTGGTGGGATTGTAAACTAGTTCAACCATTGTGGAAAACAGTATGGCGATTCCTCAAGGATCTAGAACTAGATGTACCATATGACCCAGCCATCCCATTACTGGGTATATACCCAAAGGATTATAAATTATGCTGCTATAAGGACACATGCACACGTATGTTTATTGCAGCACTATTCACAATAGCAAAGACTTGGAATCAACCCAAATGTCCATCAGGACAGATTGGATTAAGAAAATGTGGCACATATACACCATGGAATACTATGCAGCCATAAAAAAGGATGAGTTTGTGTCCTTTGTAGGGACATGGATGCAGCTGGAAACCATCATTCTTAGCAAACTATCACAAGAACAGAAAACCAAACACCGCATGTTCTCACTCGTAGGTGGGAACTGAACAATGAGATCACTTGGACTCGGGAAGGGGAACATCACACACTGGGGCCTATCATGGGGAGGGGGGAGGGGGGAGGGATTGCATTGGGAGTTATACCTGATGTAAATGACGAGTTGATGGGTGCAGCACACCAACATGGCACAAGTATACATATGTAGCAAACCTGCACATTGTGCACATGTACCCTACAACTTGAAGTTTAATAATAATAAATAAATTAAAAAAAAAAAAAGAAAGAAAATAGGTTTAAGCCATTCCTGTTCTACAGGCTGTACAGGAAGCATAAGCACATCTGCTTCTAGTGAAGCCTCAGGATGCTTCCAATAATGTTGGAAGGCAAGGAGGACCAGACATGTCACGTGGCAGGAGCAGATGCAAGGGAGAGAGTTGGGGGAAAGGTGCCACACACTTTTAAACAATCAGATCTCATGAGAACTCACTCACTATCACAATGACAGCACCAAGGCATGAGGGATTCACCCCTATGACCCAAATACCTCCCACTAAGCCCTACCTCCAACACTGGGAATTACATTTCAATATGAGATTTGGGGGTGACAAATACTCAAACTGTGTCGTAGAGGTATCTCAGTATTATCTATATTGAGCATCTTTTCATATGTTTATTGCCCATTGTGATATCTTCTTTTGTAAGTGCCTGTTCAAGACTTTTGCCCATTTTTAATTGAAATGTCATCTCTTTATTATTGATTTGTAGGAGTTCTTAATAAATTCTGGATTCATTTGTTTCACATCTAGTCTAATTCCAGGCAGAGAAATAAGAAAGAAAATGAATCTTGACAGAAAATGAAGAAGGAAAAGAGAATATGTATAGATTATCTAGTATATGTCAACCAAGTTGCTAGGTAGGCTTAATTCATCACTTAATTTTGTCCTCCCAGCAGCCCTTGTAAATTGGTTTCATTGATCCTATTGAATAAATGAGGAAACTGAATCTCAGAGGGGTTAAGAGACTGAGCCAGGGTCATTCAGCTAGGATGCAGCAGAATCTGAGCTGACTGAAATCCATATCCTGACCCCTCTGAAGTTAAAAGCATGCCTGTCCAGATGGGCCTCAGCTCCCTCAAGATCCTGGGGTTGACAAGGTTAATGTGACTTCTTTGGACCCCTCCCTAAATAAATCCATTTACTTCCCAGTCCTGGCTCTAACTGGAGGGTATTAATCTGCTAATGGTCCTTTCCGCTGAGACATATGTTCACCATCTTTTAACAGGGACCACATCTCTGTGAGTACTAGCTTTCAAGGAGCTGCAGATCAATGCCTGTTACTTCATCTGCAAATTCTCTACCGTGCAAAGGTTGCCTAGAATAGATAAGCTGGACCCTGTCTTGCCATTAGCAGTAATAGGTGTCTGACAATTGCATCCATGAGGGAGTCAGTAGGTCTTGACAAAAACATGTGCCTCATAAGTGCTATGTGAAAGCTAGAAAGAAAGGTCCCCACTAGATGTAACTGGCATTGGGATTTCACAAACACAGAGACTCTTAGAGGAGAAAGGTACCTCAGAGAATCTAATCCAATCCCTTCATGTCACAGATGGAGAACTGATGACAAAGTCATTTTCTTAAGACACAGATCTGACAACGTCATTCCCATACTTAATGCCTCCTCATCAGCTACAGGATAATAATAACAACAATAACAACAACACTATTTCATCCAAAGCTATCTGCCATCAATTATAAGTTGTATCATCATTTTTGTTTACCACTAAGGAAAGAAAAGATACCTGCCAATTAAACTATGACACATAGCCCAGAAAGACATATGAATTGTTCACACAAGCATCTTGTTGCTTTGAATTTTTTTCATCTGTTTTAAAGAATTTAACAATCTCTGTTGCCATCAGTTGCAATGCTTTGTGTTCAACAGGCAATCCTTTTGCATGCACCACATTAATAAAATGTTAATACAGCATCATCTCTTACAGTTGTCTCCCTTCTTAAAGCCTGTAAAAACACATGGGTTTGCTTTGCAAGAAAATATAGAATTACTGTTATCCCACCAATGAATATTTGCTTCACTAATTTCAAATATACTTTCTACCACTCTGTTTTGATGCCTTTCTATAGACACAATAATTTTTTATTTAATACCAAATTATAGTGTATTATTTTTAATATATTTTAAGTGGGAACTAAATTAAACATCTGTCATATCAACAATATTTACCATGTTATTGAAGTCAGAACAACATGGATAGCTACACCCAAGTTCACACATGCATGGGCAATGTCACATCTGCTGCGTACTTGGCAGCAATCGTAAAGTATTACACACCATAAGTCACATCTAAAGGTCAGGCAGGTTATACTACAGAAGAAGAAAAATGTGCATCTTAGAATCAATGAAGTAAAATGGTAAAAGCCCAGCACTAATTGAGCATTTACTATAGACCAGTCATTTCTGAAGTATTTTTCAAGTCTAATGAATTTAAATTTTAGGGAAGGGACAAGATGGCTGACTAGACACAGCCAGGACATGCCTCTCCCACCAAGAGAAACCAAAATATTGACTAAACCATCACACTTCAAACTGATCTTTTGAAAGAAAATGCTGAAAGCCAATAGAGAGGTGACGCAAACACTGAGGTTGAAGAGGGAGGAATCTGAGAGGCCTGCACAGAGTTGCCAAGTATCAGGATCAGCTCTTGATCCAGAACAGGTCCTAAGGAAGGGGTGAGTGAAAGAACTCCAGGGCACCACAATCCTGCCATGGACTTCTGGGACCCTAGCTACAAGAGATCCCATGACCTCCACAGTCATGTGAATTGGCAGGGGGAATTGTCCGGAGAGTAGGCAGAGGTAGAGCTTGAACCTGTGTGAAGCCCAGGAGCCTCTGCTTGTGGGACAGCTGAGGCAAAATGCAACCACAGATGCCCATCCCCATGGCTCTCTATCTTGCTCTGAGGGAGTCTAGCCCCTGCTGACTGCCAGGCCGGGAGAGAGCAGGGCTACCCATCCTGTGGCACTGGGTCACACCTGATCTGCTTGCCCCCTTGTCCTTCAGTCCCTCCCAAGGCCCCTGCCTGGCCACTCATGCAAGAAGGTGCCTACAGCACAGCCTCTACTGCCCCGACTGAGTGTTTTGCCATCTACCTGGAAGCAATATGGAACCCAAAACAGCCAGGGGCCCAGGTACAAAGCTGTGGGCCCAGGGTTAACCCCTCAGCATTCGAGTACACTGCCCAGGAGTAATAAGATGAGATCTGTGGCCTGAGATCAAGTTCCCACTCTCAGAACACTGAGAAGAGTGAGATGTGGGTTCGTGTGCTGGTACAGGAGCTGGCTGTCCCTCTCTCCACAAGATCAGTATGGGAAGGGGTATCCTGTGGGCCAGCTGCAGCTTCTACCTGAGGGAGTCCCATGGCCTGCAACACCTGGAGTAGCCCAGCAACCTGGGTGCAGACAGTTTGGGACAAAACTAGCTGATCAGGCCTGCCCCTGGGGAAGTCACCCGAGGAAGACTGTCAGGGGAACATGAGATGGGTGGTCCCACAACTGTCTTCTGGGTAAAAAGCCCCAGACCAAGGGTACCATACCAGTTGATATGGTTTGGATTTATGTCCCCACACAAATCTCATGTTGAATTGTAATCCTCAATGTTAGAAGAGAGACCTGCTGGGATTTGACTGGATCATGGGGCAGACTTCCCCCTTGCTATTCTTGTGATAGTAGGTTCTCATGAGATCTGATTTTTTTAAGTATGTAGCACCTCTCCCTTCTCTCTCTTCCTCCTGCTCCAGCCATGTAAGTTGTGCCTGCTTCCGCTTCACCTTCTGCCATGATTGTAAGTTTCCTAAGGCCTCCCTAGCCATGGTTCCTGTACAGCCTATGGAACTGTAAGCCAGTTAACCCCTTTCCTTTATAAATTACCCAGTCTCAAGTATTTCTTTATAGCAGTGTGAAAATGGACTACTACACCAGTTATGCACCCATGGCACCATTGCTCTGCCCAGAAATCCTCTGCCCTTGACCCACTGCATCAGCAGATCATCCGCAGACATACCCTACAACCTGCTCTGACTCTGCCAAGCTCAGGGAACCAGAAGGTCCGCAGAGAGCTGTGGGTCCCGTGGTGACCCAACCTTTGGCTTTGGCTGCCCCTAAGAGGTGGTGAAGTGCAGCCCAACTGGGACCTCCTTAGGGCTAAGGAAACATGGACACAGCACCAACGATTGGAGAGGATCCCCAAGGCCTAGGAATGGACTTTGTGAGGGAGTCATCTTCCCCTGCCACCACCACTACCATCTCCCTCTCCCCAGAGCACTGCTGTGTACACAGTGAAATAACGAGGCACATGGCTGAGTAAAAGCCTGTCTGCTGGCTTTTATTGTCAAGTGCCATCTACTGGATCTCAGTTTGAATAACACCATCAAACAAAAACAAATTTCTTCACCATGTATCATCTGTGAAACAATGTAGAAAACCAGCCACAACTAAGGAATCCAAACAGAGCCTGGGCCCTCTGAAAACACCCAGAAATAAAGTCAATTGACTATACACAACATATACCACAGTCAAACCCTCAAAAGAAAAAAGAACATAAGAACAGAAAGTCCCCTTCAAATGACAGCAACTTCAAAAAGAAACACCAGCCTTCTCAGATAAGAAGAAATCAGTGCAAGACCTCCAGCAATTCAAAAAGTCAGTGTTTTCTTATCTCCAAATGGCCAGACTAAGTCTCCAGCAATATATCCTAACCAAATTGAAATATCTGAAATGACAGACCTAGAATTCAGAATCTGGATAGTAAAGAAGCTCAACAAAATTCAACAGAAAGTTGAAACCCAATCCAAGGAAGCCAGAAAAACAATCCAAGAGTTAAAAGATATCATAGTCACTTTTCAAAACAAACAAACTGAACTTCTAGAACAGGAGAATTCACTATAGGAATTTCAATATATAGGTGATAGCCTTAACAACAGTCTAAACTAAGCTGAGGAAAGAATTTGAGAGCCCAAAGACTGGACCTTCAGATGAATCCAGTCAGACAAAAAAAATAAAGATTTTTTTAAAAAAATAAGCAAAACCTTCAAGAAATATGAAACTATGTAAAGAGACTGAACCCATGACTCATTGCAGGTTTGGTTCTTGAAAGAGGAGAGAGAGTAAGTCACTTGGAAAACATATTTGAGGATACAGTCCATTATGATTCCCCCAATCTTAGTAGAGAGGTCAACATGCAAAGTTAAGAAAGTTGGAGAACCCCTGTGAGATACTATACAAGATGATCATCCATCTTCAAGACATGTAATCATCAGACTTTCCAAAGTAAGTGTGAAAGGAAATCCTAAAGGCAGCTAGAGAAAAGGGTCAGATCTCTTACAAAAGAAGCCCCATCAGGCCAACAGCTTACTTCTCAGCAGAAATCTTACAAGCCAGAAGAGACTGGGGGCCTATTTTCAGCATGCTTAAAGAAAAGAAACAATATCATATCCCACCTAACTCAGTTTCACAAGTGAAGAATAAATAAAATCTTTTCCAGATAAGCAAACACTAAGGGAATTCATTACCACTAGACCAGCCTTACAAGAAATATTTAAGGGAGTTCTAAACATGGAAACAAAAGAACAATACATTCTACCACAAAAACACTCTTAAGTACATAGCCCACAGACCCTACAAAGTAACCACACAATTGAGATTACAAAGCAACCAGCTAACAACACCACGAAAGGATCAGAGCCTCACATATCAGTATTAACCTTAAATGTAAACAGTCTAAACACCCCACTCAAAAGACAAAGAGTGGCATGTTCTAGTGAAAAAAAAGAGACCCAATCATGTGCTGTCTTCAAAAGACCCATCTCCCACATAACAACACCCATAGGCTTAACATAGAGAGATGGGAAAAGATCTATGATGCAAATGAAAAACAAAAAAGAACAGAGGTAGATATTCTTATATCAGATAAAATAGATTTAAACCAACAACAGTTAAAAAAAAAAAAGGACAAAGAAGACCATTAAATAATGATAAAGGGATCAATTTAACAAGAAAACTTAACTATCCTAAATATATACGCACTCAACATTAGAGCACTCAGATTCATAAAACAAGCACTTCTAGACCTATAAAAAGACTTAGACAACCACACAATAATAGTGAGGGACTTCATCACTCCATTAACAATGTTAGACAGATCATCAAGGCAGAAAATTAACAAAGAAATCCTGGACTTAAATTCAACACTTGACCAATTTGGACCTAATAGACATCTACAGAACACTCTTCTCAACAACTACAGAATATATATTATTCTCATCTGCACACAAAACAAACTCTAAGGAAGCCCCTACAGACCCATTTTATAGATGAGGAGCTACACCCCAGAGAGACTGACAAACTTTCCCAAGGTCACATGACTAGCAAATAGAAGTAGTCAGCAAACCCAGGCAGTATTGCTCTAGAGATCTTCTAACCCTTTGCTATATTGACACTCTAAATCTAAATTTCATATTATTCTAATTCAAGGACCTATGTATTTGGGTCTTGTTTGTTCTTTGCATATCCATCTCACATAGCTCCCGTCTTTAAACTTTGTGTTTCAGTGGTGTTTTTACACTCTACACTGCCTCACCCTTTCTTGCCTTTCCTCTCTCTGGATTCCTGCCCTCTTGTTGCTTCCTCTGGTCAAACTTCCTTCATCTTTCAAGACTCAACTCTGATGTCACCTCCCCCAAGAAGCTTGCTATGATAGCTCCTTCCAAAATATGGGTTAGGTACCTGCTCTGTGCTTCTGTGATACTTGAATTTCCCTCTATAAGAACATTAATCACATTGTGTTTTCATCATCCATTCACAGGACTGATGGTCAAAATGCACTGGTTCAGAGTCCTGGCAAGCAACTTCACCAATTAGGCAGACATGTATGCTGGTGGGTCAGGGCCTGTGGCTGCAAATCATTCAATGGTGTTGACAGCACCACCACATTTACTTATCTGTCTCTCCTAGCTAATGAACACTCTTCACATCCTCATGATGGAGTCCTACATCTAGAACATATTAGGCACTCACTAATTGAATTCTGAAGTGAATTCAATTGAAATTTGCTCATGATCATACAGCAAACAACCACAGAACGAGTCTGTTCACTTAGTCTTGGATGTTCGGAGTACAGACTTTGGATGATCCATCCTACCCCCATTAGAGAAATCCAGCACACAGACAGGCAGAAAGGTAGGAAGAGCAATGTCTGTGAGAAATAAGAAACAAGCCATGGAGAGGAGACCAGGAGAGGCACCAGAGCCTTCTGCTCATTCAATGAATGTCAGAGCCAAGAAAACCCTTAAGAGATTTGATCTGTCAATTCTAGAAGAGAAGAAATCAAGGCCCAGAAGAGGTGGTTCCTGGCCCAAGGCCTCTGGCCAGTAGAGGCAGAGCTGGGACAAAAACAGAAGTTTTGGTCGCCCATCCACTCCACCCACAGGGCAAGAGCACTGGCTATTGAGCCCTTCAAATTCAAAGGCAAGAATTGTAGCAAGTGGGTTCCTATAAGTAGACCAGAAATTATAAAAAGACCACTTTCCTCTTGGAAGCCTTGTTCTTCCGCCAGGAATGTACTTGCCACATTTAGGAACAAGACAGATGAATCAGAGTTAAAAATGAGTTTGAGAAGTGTATATAAGAAAAATGTTGAAGGACTTTCTCAGGACAAATTCATCAGTTAATAATCGCAAAAATCCTGACAGAAATCAGCCATCCTCGTCATGAAAGACAGGTGATGAACCTAAGCCAAAAAGTGGAACATTGTGACTGGGCCTAACATCAAATCCAGTCAAAACTTTCAGGCAGCTAATGTTCACCCCAAAGCATCAATGAGCTTCATAGCACCTAGATTTGTAATCAATTTCCCACCAAAATAATGGAATGATTATGGACCTAGAAGATAATAAGTCCTGAAGGGCAGGAGGAGGAAAGAAGGATACGAAAACAAGATGCTAACATTACTGAGCCCCTGCTTTTTGGTTTAATCCCCACAGTGGTTCTACAGCTATTATGCCCATTTCACAGATAAGGCAACTGGGACTCACAGAGGTGAACTGTCTTGCCCAAGGTCTCAGGTCAGGTCAGCAGTAGTGTCAGTCAGGGATTGGTCAGGCAAACAGAAAACAGTCTAGATGTTTTAAGCTGCAAAAGATTAGGCATGTTAATCCTAATTAGGCATTAGGATCTTGCAGTTTTCCCCCTTCCTGCTGTTTTCCCCCTTGTGAGGTTGTCTTTAAGCTCAAATGTGATAATGCTTGTAAAATCATATCAAACTTTGAAGCTACTTAAGTTTTTTTAGTAGATTGTTAGATTTTCAGTTTTTCCCCCATGTATATGAGTTCAGAAATTAGTGATATCTGAACAGATACTGTACATACATCAATAAAGAATTATCCATAAACTCTTTTCAGTTAACTTGAGTATAGATCAACTTTCTTGGTAATAAGTAGTCCTACTACTATTAAATTTAAAAATCGAAGTATGTAGCTATTTACTCCTTTTAATTCTTTTGAAAAGCAATACAGAGATGCTTCTTATCATCCCATGGAAACCTTTAACTTTTCTTACTTGGAGACTGTTGGAAGGACCCAAGAAGTGAATGTTGGGGGAGGAGGGGGACAAATCCGCCCATCACTAACTTTCAGGTTTATCTCTGCAGCTAGGGTATAAGGATTGCCTCCCAAAGATGAGGATAATTCAGAAAGACATTGCAAATGCTGTACCTCCTCCAAAGCCCCAAATAGATAATGATTGTTAGGTAAATAGAGAAGCTGCTGCGAAGAATCTCACATTTACCAAAACTACACATCTGGCCCTGCTGCCAGTTGGGGGGGAAAAATAAAGCTTCTACTTCCTTTCTTCCATCTATGTCTCAGGCAAGTGCATTTCATTAGAAGAGCCTTACCATATCAGGAACCATCCTGGCAGGTGAGAAAAGGAAATATAGTTCCCAGTCTTCCAACCCCTGCAGTGCAGGGGAGAGCATCAAAGGGGTGAGGATGGCGCTAGAGCTCACAGATAATATCCAGAAAAAAAGTTCAGCTAAAAACCAAACTCAGGTCTATCTGGTTCCAAAACTTCTACTTTCTCCACTAGCTCTTCTTCTAACTTGAGGAGGATCTCTAAGAAGACATGTAAGAAAAGTTAAAGGTTTCCATGGGTTGATAGATTGCATCTCTGTATTGTTTTTCAAAAGAATTAAAAGGAGTAAATAGCTACACACTTCAATTTTTAAATTTAATAGTAGTAGGACTACTTATTACCAGGAAAGTTGATCTATACTCAAGTTAACTGAAAAGAGTTTATGGATAATTCTTTATTGATGTATGTATAGTATCTGTTCAGATATCACTAATTTCTGAACTCATACATGGGGGAAAAACTGAAAATCTAACAATCTACTAAAAAAAATAGCTTCAAAGTTTGATATGATTTGACAAGCATTATCACATTTGAACTTCAAGACAACCTCACAAGGGGGAAAACTGCATATTACTCCCGTTCCATGTCACAGGAGAAATGAAGCGTGAAGTTAAGTCTTCTAACATACTGAGTTATGCCACTTGACACCACCCTAACATCAGGGCCTCTCAACTCTCATCCCAGCCCTGCTACGACCTTGCTGTGTGACCTTGGATCAACGTGTCACCTTTCTGGAATATTAACGCTGACAGCTTTATTTACCTGATAGAATTGCGAGGAGCATTCATGTCAACACATTCACGAAACATCTATCCTGGCTATGTGCTGAATTAAATTCAATTATGCCTACGAGCAATAAACTTGGATAAAGTTAAAAGAGCTATATAAGTGCAAACAATTAGCATATCAATTTTCTTTTTTGGTATTTGTCTCTTTCTAATAAAAGCCAAAAGTATAGGAAATTTTGGCTTAGTATTCCAGCCTATTTAACTGAAACTATAGAAAAAGAGGTCCCTGCCCTAAAGAAACTTACAATAGAAAAGACAAAACTTGAGCAGATAGGTCTTGCCTCACCCACTTTTCCTCCCAACTTTTCCAGGGTCAGTGGTGGTTTTCATGCAGTGTGGAATTTAATGAAATACTGCTATGTGTGTGTGTGTGTGTGTGTGTGTGTGTGTGTGTGTATGTACACACACACATATATACACATACCTATATATATACACACACATACATATATACACATATATACATATACATATATACATATATATATATATAGCCATGGATTTTGCAACTGTCAGATTGGTCTCTACAACTAGATTTCAGACATCTTGAGGGCATAGACCCATGAAGGACAATTAGTTTTGTCTTGAACGCCAAAGCTCATTAATTGGATGATATCACTGCTCCAAAAGTGGTCCCAAAACCAGCAGTATTGGTGCTACCTGGAAACTTATCAGAAATGTAGAAAATAAGACCCAACTCCAGATCTGCTTACTCGGAATCTGCACTTTGACATAATGCCCAGATAAGTCATGTGCCCATTAAAATGTGACAAGTGCTGACCTTGAGAATGGTGATAAGAAAGATTCTGAGGCTCTCAGCTGCAAAGAGCACTTCAATAGTTGTGTGATATTTTTTCGTGGCAAAAGGGAACAAGAAGCAATAAGTGTATTAACCTTGACAGAGACCAAATCTTATATTTCTATATTTCCCACATGCCCAAACACAATTCCGGGCAGAATTTAAGTACAGTAGATTCATGACACTCATATAATGAACTCAGTGCTTTACTTACAATCAAATTTAAAGGTATCATTAAACCATACAGACATCACAAAGGCCTATGACCTCCTCCATAGCATGCTCCATAGTATAACTGTAATGGAGTTGCTATGGAACTGACAGAGACAGAAAGTAGATTAGGGGTTACCAGGAGCTGGGAAGCAAGGGGGGAATTCTTGCTTCATAATCACAGAGTTTCTATTTGGGTTAACAAAAAGGGTTTTGACATAGCTGGTGGTAACAGTCGAACAACATTGTGAATATAAGTAACGCCACCAAATTGCATACTTTAAAATGGTTTAAATGGCAAATTGTATAATATATATTTTTACCACTATAAAAAATGAATTTAAGAAAGGGAGAGCTGCTATGGGTCAGGAACACTGGGTATGAGATGGTATGAGGCTAGGATCCATAGGCCAGTAACCAGCAAGGCTCAAATCCTGCCTTCCACCCATTTCTGTGAGGTCCCTCAGGGGAAGGGGCACAAAACTGATAAACAAGGCAAAAGAGCATGTATTAACAGCTAACTGGTTACTCAATATTCACAAAAGGTGTGAAAATGTCATAAGTCTTCTAAGGGAAGTGAGAGGTGACAGCTTGGAGGGGAATCAGGTGCCTGGAGATTGGCAGAGGCTGCGAAAGAGTGAAAGCCCTGATCTGACAGAGAGTTCAGGGACATCCCAGATGGGCGATAGAAGAGGACTGAGGAAGGGCAATACATGCCTGGACTTGCCAAAAGGTTGGAGAAATTACAAAATGGGGCAATTTCACCAAAGGGCTTTATGATCATGATAGGGAATTACAATTTTTTGAGGGGACACGGTCTTGCTCTATTACCCAGGCTGCAGCACAGTGGCACAATCATGGCTCACTGCAGCTGCAACCTCCCCAGTTGATATGGTTTGGATTTGTGCTCCCACCCAAATCTCATGTCAAATTGTAATCCCCAATGTTGGAAAAGGGGCCTGGTGGGAGGTGACTGGATCATGGAGGCAGATATCCCCCTTGCTGTTCTCACAATGGTGAGTGAGTTCTCATGAGATCTGGTTGTTTAAAAGTGTATAGCATCTCCCCCTTCTTCCTCTTCCTCCTGCCCTGGCTATGTGAAGGTGTGCCTACTTCCCCTTCACCTTCCACCATGATTGTAAGTTTCCCAAGGGCTCCCCAGCCATGCTTCCTGTGCAGCCTGCAGAATAATGAGCCAATTAAGCCTCTTTTCTGTATAAATTACCCAGTTTCAGATATATCTTTATAGCAATGTGAGAACGGACTAATATACAGGCTTAAGTAATCCTCCCATCTCAGCCTCCTGAGTAGCTGGGACTACAGGTGCATGCCACCACACACAGCTAATTTTAATTTTTTTTAAGAGAGAGGGTCTCACTATGTTGCCTAGGCTGGTCTCAAACTCCTGGGTTCAAGTAATCCTCCCACCTCAGCCTCCCAAAGTGCTGGGATTACAGGAATGAGCCACCACATCTACTCTTATAATATTTTTTTAAGAGACAGGGTCTTACTCTGCCACCCAGGCTGGAGTGCAGTGGTACAAACATGGCTCCCTGTACCCTTGAATTCCTGGGCTCGAGCAATCCTCCTGCCTCAGCCTCCTGAGTAGCTGTTTGACCATGATAAATCCCCACACATTAGCACTAGTATTATAATAAATAAAGGTTATCTGTTTATTTACCCTTCAGCAGAATAGAGACCTTAGTCAAGCCATGACAGCCAGTGAGTGGCACACCTGAACCAACCTCTTGGCCCCTGAATGCTATCCCTTTCCCTCTACCGTTCTGAGCCAAGCACTATGGCAAGGATTTCTGTCTATCACAAATTATTCACGAGAGTCTCTGCCCTCCTTTGTCCTGGTATGTCTCACAAGAAGCAACAACTAACAGTTTGAAACCATCAATATAAGACTTTAATTGATTTAAAGAGTGGGGCCTGTACCCCAGCCAACCACTTCTCTAGTCCTTTGAAGTCCAGCAGTTGTTATGGCCAAAGACCAGAGGGCCAGAGAAAACAATTAGCAAATGCATGAATGTGGGCTCTGTTTATTCTTTTTTTGTGAGGGATAATCATGTGTTAGTTGAAGTGAGATCTTATGAATCAATTACATGTTGGCTGAGCACAACCACTGCTAAATTCATAAGTTATAGTTGAAATATGTGTGGAAATTCAAATGTGTTATCATTTACTACAGAGATTATTATCTCATACCAAAAAAATCACCAGCTTCTTCAACAATAAATATGAATTTTGTAAATAGGGTAACCGACTGTCCCAGTTTGCCCAGGACAGCTCTCCAGTGTGAGAGGTTCTCTGGACATGAGATTTTCAACACTAAAACTAAGAAAGTCCTGAACTTCTACCTCCAAAATTCCAAAGCAAAGAAGCAGACAGTTTGAGGGCTTTGCTGCACATCCATGATACCCTGGTCACCTCCTAACATGGGGCAGTCACACAGGCTAGTTTGGTGATTAGCACGGTTAAGGCAGAAAAACAACCTAAAGTGTCTTCCTGAGGTCGGTCAGCCCCTTCCTACCCACAGCATGGAAAGGACCCAGAAGCCTATGCCTTCCTGGTGAGGCGGGTGGAAGGTAACTGCGCTGAGAACCCCAGCCAACCTCACAAAGCCATGTCAGGAAGCA
This sequence comes from Chlorocebus sabaeus, assembly GCF_047675955.1. Lineage (NCBI taxonomy): Eukaryota > Metazoa > Chordata > Mammalia > Primates > Cercopithecidae > Chlorocebus > Chlorocebus sabaeus. Next base: position 134,468,090 of record NC_132911.1, on the reverse strand, counting down.
AAGTGGCAGAGTCACAGGGAGCACAGGGGAAGGCAGGTTAGAGGGCATGCAGCATGTGAGGAGACAGAGGCAGAGACAGGGAGAAAGAGAGAAACAGAGAGACAGAGAAAGAGGAAGAGGACAGATCCCAGATTCACCAGCTGTGTCTCAAGGTCATCTGGGCAAGTAACCTGAAAACCATTCCAAACCATCCGGAGATCAGCAGAGTAAACCTTCAGCCCCAGATCCCAGGCCTCCTTTCCCACAGCCACAAACGTACCTAAGGCCCCTTCCCAGCCAGATGCCACCTTAGGGAGGAAAGGGGATGAATGCTGAATGACTAAGCATTTGCCAAGATGAATTGTACGAAAGTAAAAAATCGTCTAAATCAGAAGAGACTGAGATATAATTTACTGGCAAATAAAATTCTTTCTGCCCCAACCCATCCTCCTGTCTTTCTCCCAACCCTCTATCTGATGTGATATGGGATCACAATGATTCATCAATTATTGAAAATATGAACAAATTGAAAAAGAGGGGGAGTTACTTAAAGGTAGACTATTTCATTACTTATTGGATATGATTTGAAAATAAAGGCACAGAACAGGCACATTTTAAGTGAGAAAGATTTTGCTAAGACCTCATCGCATCACTCAAGAAGCTAGGTTGTGTTGTGGCGAGCAATAACCCCAAAATTTCGGCAGCTCGAGACCACAAGCATTTATTTTCTACTCTTGCCACATATGTCTCATGGGTTGGTGGGTTGATGCTCCCTGAAATCCTTCGGGACCCAGGCTAATGGAACCACCACCATCTGGAACTTTGCCAGTTGCTATGCAAAGGGAAAACAGCTCAGAAGGGTCTCAAATCTGCAATTCAATGCTTGAGCCCAGAGTGATACTAACTACTTCTACTCACAACTCATTGGCTGGGGCTAACCCCACTGCCCCATCCAACCACAAGAGGGCCAAAAACTTAATACTACCATGTGCCAGAAAATATTTGACCAATAGCATTAATGATTGCCCAAAAAGAAAAGCAAGACTTTATTAATTCCTCATATCATGCTGTTTCAACATCACATCATTCAAAGTCAAACTGGCTGCCTGTATAAGCTGATTAACTGGCTAAAAGTTTAAACAGCAACAGACAGTAAATTAAAACATTAGCCACATTGTTAGACTAACTTCTCTGAGGCCAGATCAGAATCCATGTCACATTTGTCTCTTTAATCTGCAGCGCATAGTGTTTATTAATTAATATTCTTTACTCTAAGAAATATCAAATCCAGCCCAAACTGGTTTGTGCGAAAAGGAAATTGATTGACTCATGTAGCTAAACAGATTTGGGTTTCAGGCTAGGCTGTATCCAGGGCTCAAATGATGTGATTGAGACAGTTTCCCTCTGTGTTTTTCAGCTCTGCTTTCTTTGCAGAGCCTCTATGCACAGGCAGGCTCTCCTCTTGGGGTCCCAAGATGTCTTCCATTAGCTCCTGGAGCTTTGTGGTTGGGGGCGGGAGAAAAGGCTGCTTCCTGATAGTTCAAAGGAAAGTCCCCTAACTGAGTCATGTGCCCACTCTTGAACGCATTACAGGAGCCAGGGGAATGGATTATTTGAGATGGTGTATATCAGTCAGGGCTCACTCCAAGAGATGAGAGTCAGGAAAAATGGGTAAATTTGCTGAATACTTAGCATATGCCAAGTAGTGTCCTAATAACTCTACAGAGTCCCTTGATCCTGACATCAATCTTATGAGCCACCTTTTATCATCATCTCCATTTCATAACAGAGGAATGAGAATGGCTGAGTAAGGTCAAGTCGGGTGCTTTTGTTCACACAGTGGTAAGCGGTGGAGCTGAGATTCCAACCTATGCGTTCTGACTAGGGAGCCCACACATGTAACTACGATTCAAACTGGCCCTGTGCCCATCACACCCAAACTCCTTCACTGGGACACATGTGGTATAGTGGGAAGCAGGAAATTGCTGCTGGAAAGACAACCAGATCATGTCCACCATAATGTTCAAAGAAAAATAATTTTAAAGTTACAGAAACAATGAAATCTGCACTATACTAAAATTACATACAATAATTTTTCTTATGCAAAACTGTATAATTTTCATTAACATTCTGATTACCTAAACATAGAATCAACTATTTACACTGTTTCTCTAGACATGCTGTGCAGATTTTTTTTAGTTGGGGCATTCTTTCAGTCATTTTTTTAAAAAGCAACTGTCACATGAATCTATGAACAACCCTCTCCACTTCCACGAGGCTTTCCTTCATCTTCCCCTCTGGCTTCTGGCTCTTAAATCTCCAGGGTTGTGTCTACAAACCACTTGAGGTGCATTTTCTCCTCACTGGTCTCTTTAGAGAACAGGAAAACTCCTTCCAGAAGCCCCTCCCCTGATAAACATTCTCCTTGTATTTATTTGGTCAAGACAAGTCATCTATCATCCCTTAATCAGTTATTCTCAAAGGGGAATGGAATTCACATAATTGGCTAGATTAAGCAGGACTCATTTTCTAAGCTATGCACTGAGACCTCCTCTTCTAAGCCTGCTGCCAATATCCAAATCAAATTATCTTCTATTAAGTAAGGTAGAAGGGGACAATGGCTGTGGGTAAGGACGCATGTCTACCACTGCCCCACACCACAGCTGCTGCTACAGAGACCCCAAGAAAACAAAGCCGCCCCACCAAGGGCATTATCCCTTTTCTCTGATAACAGTGACTGAAGCTGCTTCCTGAGGACTTCTGCCACCACTGGACACCTCTGTCACCCTCTTTCACCACCTCTGGTCATCAGTTTTCCCTACAGAAGCCCTCAGCCACCACACTTACACCTCTGCACCCCTAGAGGTGCCAGAGCTTCTCCAATCAGCTAGCACAAATTGCTGGGTCATCTTATTCCTGGCTTTGTGATGATGTATTCACTTAAGATTCTATGACTAGAAACTCTAATGATCCACATTTTACAAAAGAGGAAACCAAGGCTGTGAAAAGTTAAGTGAATTATCCAGGATCATGCAGCTAAAACATGCCAACACTTGAATTCAAAGCCAAGATAACTGAACTCTGGATTCTGACTCTTAACTATCACCTGTCCTACCAGGATCATGTATAGGGATGCAGAGGACATAATCCTTTTGCATTTCTCTGGATGTGAGCAACACAGCAGCTCACCTACTCTATAAGTTTAATGAAAACTATTTTTCCTTTTTTTAACTTACACTGCATTTCTCCCCCTACCACTCCCTCAAGGCTCCTCAGACACAAGGCAATGAAGGCAGGCAAAGACCATACCCTAGAAATAGACCCTAGACACAGGGCCATATTGATTTTGAAGTGGGCCCACCCATCCATTATCTAGAGCTTTTTTAAGAGACGGAGATTCTTGTCAGTTTCTTCTTCCCATTCAGTTTCTGCTTCCATTAGACTGAGTTCTCCTCCAGGAGGCTTCTCAGCCCCTCATACAAATAGACTTGCAATGCCCCCACCACCCCCACCCCTGTCAGTCTGATCTGCCCAAATGTGTTTGAATTCCCCACAGTAGACACTGCCTAGGCTCCCTTTATTCTATTTCTTATTATTATTCTGCTTGATAATAGTAACACAAACACCTTACATTATTGGTTTTCTAAAACACTATATAAATTACATCATATCCAGATAGAAAAGAAAAAGCTGCATAAAAACATTCTGGATGTTACTTCTGTGATTTTCCTAATCTGGGCACAAGAATCTTGACCAAAACTTCCAGGGAGGGTCTATGCAGTCCATAAGTCAGAAAGGATCTGTAACCTGAAATTTTATTAGTAACCCAGATAACAATTGGATGCTAAGAGAGATTTATGTGTAATTAGCTAAAATCCCCTTTCTATAGTCTCCGGAAGTCCGGAGCCCTCTTCATGGTTTCTGTGTCTTTCCAGAGTTTCCTCTCCTGACTCCCTTTAGTCAGTGCCTACATCTGCATTTGCTATCACTTTTTTGGATCATGTCACTCAAATTCAACCTCTTACCTGTTTTCATAAAATATATACTTCCAGTAGACATTTGAGAGTTCACTTAAATTATATTAAATGTTATTAATTTTTAAATAAACTTAAATAAAAAATGAATACATTTAATATTAACTTCAATAAGGAATTAAATATTATTTAAATCTACTGAATATTTGTGGCTCGTGTGACAAGAGAGATTCAGATACACCGCGGTATTAAGCTACTTGGGCTGCCAGAACAATATACCACAGGATGGGTGGCATAAACAATAGAAACGTATTTCTCGTAGTTCTACATGCTGGTGTCAACTCAAGGTGCCAGCTGGTTCAGTTTCTGGTGAGGGCTCTTTCCTGGCTTGCAGACAGCCCCCTTCTTGCTATGTCCTTTTATGGTCTTTCCTCTGAACATGTGCAGGGAAAGACAGAGAGAAATCTTTCTCTCTCGCCGCCTTCTTTTTATAAAGCCACCAATTCCATCGGATCGAGACCCCATCCATATGACCTCATTTAACCTTAATTACCTTCCTAGCACCCTATCTCCAAAGAGTCACATTGGGGTTCAGGGCTTCAACATGTGAATTTTGGGGATATAAAATTCAGTCCATAGCAATCACCTTCCACTATATCAGTCATGCTTTTCTGCCTTTTCTTGTTTTATCTGTTTCCTCTCCCCTCTCCCCCGCCACTCTAGTTGTACGTGGAAGTACATATCCTGTATCCTCTGTTGTATAAAGCAGTCCTCCCGGTCTACAGCTCCAGTTCCCAAATCTCCAAATTCAAATCAATGAATATGTTCAATAAAATTAAGGGCTCCTCTAAGTGCCTTTATAGAGAATATAAATGTTCCTTATGTAGACAAGAGAAGAATTTGGAGAATATGTTAAAGACGACTCATTTCGTCTGCCCCACCATAGCTTCCATTGATTGGTTCTAATTCTATCTTCTAGAATGTATTAGTTAGCCCTGGTACAATACTGCATTTTTTTAATGGCAAAATTTCAGGGGTCTACAAGAATAAAATATTTTCCTCCCTTGCAGGTTTACAAGTCAGCTGTACCAGTTCAAGCAGCTGCTTTGGGCTGTAGTCAAGTTCAGGTCTGTTCCATGCAGCTCTCATTCTGGGGCAAGCTGCCACCTGGGCCTTGCTCTTCTCTTGGAAAATGCAAGAAGTCAAGCCAAACCGCACAGGCCTTTGCTTGCATTATGTCCACTCACATGCCACTAACCAAAGCCAGTCACCTGGCCAAGTCTATCAATGCAAAAGGGAAATGTACTCCTCTCTCAACCCCAGGGAAAGGGATGGGAAGATCATGACTAGAGAGAGGCGAAAAGGAAGAGTTTATGGGCACACAGCACAGTCAGCCATATGAATTAACATGGAATGAAGCAATACTATGCACTCCTTCTGTCTACACTGTGTCCCTAGACATTTGAGAGCAAATCCAAAAATCTGTTCCAAATTCAATGATTCAGATAAGTGTCCCTGCATTACAGACTCCTCCCTCATCTGAAAGGCTGGCAGTAGAGTCTCCAGAAAGGTGTGTCTGGAGTATGCCATGATGTGAGAAGGATTGGAAAGCATGGATATATGGAACCCCAGCTTCTCAGACGTAGAAGTGCCTTGGATCAGTGTGTCCTTCTCACATCCTAGAACACTGGAGTAGACAGGTGGAGCTGCTCATAGCCAAAGGCATTGTGTCCAGAGAGCACTGCCACCACAGCATTTTCCTGGCTGCCCCTCAAGTTCAGAGATCAATGTCTCAGCACACTTGGAACTCATCACAGCTCACTAGTAGGGAAGCTCTGCTTCAGAGATCTTCACCTTGACACTCTGAAGCTAGAGGACCCTTAATAGCATCTCTGACAGGTGGTCCTTCACCCTCAATGTATCCCCCTCTCAGGGAAGGATGCTCACCTCTCCCAAGGAAGCCCAGACAGTTTTGCACATCTCTAACTGCTCTGACCCATTCCTTCATTCACCAGACATACTATTTTATACCTAATACACCAGCTTATGTCATAGATCCTGGGATACAGAGAAGCGTCAGTCATGGCTTTTCCCTCAACAAGGACTTGTGGTAGTGAGAGAGACACAGCACACTCCAGTTGTTGTAATATGAAGAATAAGTGCTATGTGAGTCAAAGAAGCAACCCAAAAAGCATGATCTAAGGTATTCAAATTTATTGCTTAAATTGAGCTGAAGTTTTTCTTTTTTTTTTTTTTTTTTTTTTTTTTTGAGATGGAGTCTTGCCCTGTCACCCAGGCTGGAGTGCAATGGCACAGTCTTGGTTCACTGTAATCTCTGCCTTCTGGGTTCAAGCGATTCTCCTGCCTCAGCCTCCCAAGTAGCTGGGATTACAGGCACAGATCACCACCCCCTGCTAATTTTTTGTATCTTTGATAGAGATGGGATTTCACCAGGTTGGCCTCATGATCTGCCTGCCTTGAAGTATTTCTTTATGTACCTTCTACCAGTTTGCCCTAGTGGCCCCACCGCTCTAGGAAGCCAACTGAATTTCTCTTCTAAAGAGCATCTTACCTGATATCTGAATTTACTGATCACTTATTTGCCCCTATGTCTCCAAAGGGTAAAAGATTTGAGGTGAATCTAAATTTTCCAGACAGTTGACTGTATCTATAGGAGGTCATCAGGAACAGTAGAAAGAGCATGGGCTTTGGGGTCAGATGCTTCCAGGTGTGATTGTCCCAAACCTTAGCCCTCTTGCAAGTCAATTTCTCAGAGCCTCCAGTTCCCAATCTGTGAAATGAGACCATAGCATCTTGTAGAGCCATAGTGGGGATTAGATGAGCTGGTGCGTGACTCACAAGTTACTGGCATGGCACAAGCATTACAAAAATGATACGGCGCTTCCCCTCTTTGCAATTCCCGGGCAAGCGTGTTTGGCTTTCAGTAACCTACTTTTGCTCAAAAGCTGGTTATCATTTCACTTCACCACCAGGTGGCAGTATCTGAGGCCACTGGGATTTCCTTCCAGCAGCTAAAGCAATAATGGAAAAACAACACAATATTAAAACACAGCTAGTAAGTGATAACTGGCTTCCAAACCAGAGCTCCAACATAATAAATATTTTCTCATCAAGCAGAACCTGCCAGCAGTATTTGATTTGCTTTGTAGCTGGGTGTTACATGATAAAGTGACTGAGCAGCCTGCTAATTCCAGAGCCGCGCTCTCAGTGAGGAGAGAAATGATTTATGGAGAAAGCAAAAAGCAATGGTAGGAATCATGCCAGGCATGGTAGCTTATGCCTGTAATCTCAGCACTTTGGGAGGCCAAGGCGGGAGGATTACTTAAACTCAGGAGTTTGAGATCAGCCTGGGTAATATAGTGAGACCTCATCTCTATACCAAAAAAAAAAAAAAAAAAAAAAAAGTCTAAATAAAAAGGAAGAATTTTAAAAAGCAATGGTAGGAATCAAGAAGAAACTGTAATGGTTTCAAAAATTAAAATAAAAGATTCTTAATTTTAAACCACAACCTATAAAAATGAGAATCAGAAATCTAATACCTCGTGTTTGGGAACCAACCTGAATGGAGCTATGTTTTTTCATGGATAGAGCCAGATATGCTGCAGATTGTATCATTTGTGTAAGTCGACAAAGGTATACCTTATCAAGTGTCTCCCGTGTGTCAGGCCCAGGATTAAAAACATGATGGTACAATATGAAAAGAATCTTAGCATAAGATTGTCCAGGATACTATGGAAGGATCCAGTGATGATCATGAAGGTTTCTCCAGGTAGATGACATTTTAGCTGAGCACAGAGGGAGGGGACCTGCCCTGGTGAGTAGATGCTGGTAGGACACAGGAAGAGGGCCCTTGGAGAGGTGCCCAGAGAGGCAGAAAGATGATCCAGGTGGAGTGAGCAGACACCCAAAGATGTAAATGATCTCATCTAAATAACAACATCCAACTCAGAAGACAGGGGAGGAAGTGATGGGAAAGGGCCAGAAAACTAAGTAAAGCCATAGTTACCAAGGGGTATGAACAATATAGGTAATAGAAATTATAAACACCAAAGACTTTCAACAAACTGGAAACCTAATCAGATGGTGTGATGACAATGATAATGACCCAGCAGTGTATCAATAGCTTAACAGACATTGCGTTTTATAATTCTCAAAATAACTCAACGCAGGGGAATAATTACGTCCATTTTATAGATGAGAGCTAGAGGTTTATGTGTGTGTCCCAGTTGATAAACAAAGCACCTTGCAGTTAGGAGTCAAACCAGGTTGCCTGACTTCAAAGCAGATGTTTCCAACACTGGCATATAATGGAGTGGAAAAGTTAGTATCTAGGAAGATTAACATGGTTTTATTTTGTTTTATATGGTGGTCCTCATATTTCCTTGTACCCCGTGTTCCTTTCCCTGCATTTAAGCAGCAGGTGGAACATTCAGCGTTCCTTGGCTTAAGGAAGAAATGACCTAGAGGAATGCGGCCAGAACAGAAGATACAATTTTGGGTTTTCCATTTTTAAAGCCTAAACTCTCAAAACAAGAGAGTTAGAAGAAAGTGTAGTGAGGATGGACTATTATGCTTTGGGTTTTCTGAGACACAAGAAGCTTGCCTCGGCCAGATTAAAGACAGAGAAGAAATAAAGAGATGTGGATCCCATCCCCATCCCAGCCAGAAGTCCAAGGAGGGGTGAGCCCCCCAGATAGGTTTAGAGAACTCAAGAGAAGGCAGAGTCTGTGGAGCCGCAAGCCTGTCCCCAAGCCCAAGCTCAGAATGGCGTGGGACCAGAAGAGGTGCCTGTATGGTTGATCTAGATATGCCTTATGGCAGCCTCACAGGGCCCCCCATGCCTCAATCTGTTGTGAGAAACAGCAGAATTAGACCAGAAATGGTGTTTTATTTATACTATAATGGGTCAGGGAACGGTAGAATGTTCTCCCATCCAGAGGGTCAAAGGAGGACTGACTCATGGTCAGACACGAGAGAGGACAGAGCAATGGACAAATGACTGAGGCTCTGCAGGGAATGTCAGCCTGCAGCCACGACACCACCAGGCTCCAGGTGCCTCCTCCACAAAACTCCCAGAGCTTAGATGCATCCCCAGAGAGCAGCGCCCAAGTGGACTGAAATTATCTTTCCTGTACTTAAACCTAGCAGAGGCTTGAAATCAAAACTAGAGTCCCTTGTAGGGAAAAAAAAAAAAAAAAGGGTTACATTTCTGGTCACACCTGAGGTCTTGGACCTAGATTCATTTCTGCCGTGGTATGAATCTAGGAGCCTACACATGTGAGCAGAGTGGTGGTCTCCCGGGGGACTTCCGCAGAAACTCCTAACAAGCACTGTATGGTGCCACGTGAACATCTTTCTCGGTTGCTCTGTGAAGCAGATGGTTCCGCTGTGGGTGATACCCAGTGGTAACACTCCTTATTTAGTCTGCCAGGTCCTTGAGAGTGTTCATTTCTGTTTGCTCAGAAGTGGTTTACAGTGGCTTCTCTGGTTGGAACATCCAGACCTCAGGGCCTTCCAACCCCTGTGGATTGCTGCGTTCAGAATCAGGAAGGATGGAGGCAGCTTCTCTTAGGAGGACTCTGGGTGTTTCAGAGAGCCTTGAGCCAGGGGTCGGGAAGCCTAGGTCCCCATCTGGAGCCCTGCCATAATTAGTGCAGGGACCTTGGCCAAGTGAGTCAACCTCTCTTTGCTTCGATTTCCTGTCTTAAAATAGAAGATATCATTTCTTCGCTGCTTAGTCATGGGAGTAAAGTGAGAAAAAAAATGAGGTCAGGAGTGGAAAAGTTGGAATAAGGACCAGAGAGCAGCTTCACACAGTCCCAGTACCCTTCCCCATCTTTCTTCTCGCCTTCTGCCATCATAGATTGCAAGGTGCATCTTGCTTTTTGGACTGTGAGCTCACCTCAGCTGTGGGAGAACATAAGAAGACATAGTCCTTACCCTAAAGAGCTCTCCAGCTTACAAATCACCTCCACAAAACCCTCCTAGGGCTTCCCATTATTCTCGCAGCAAGTTCCAACTCCCCTCCAGGGTCTACACTGTGCCCCACAGGACTTGACTCTGTGCCTTTCTCTAACTGTTCTGTGGTGGGCAGGCCTATGCAAGCCTACCGTCAAGGGAGCTGAGAGGCCGAGGAGAGGCTAACAAATCCAGTTCCTTGGAGGAAATACCTACTAAGGACTTATCTATAGAACTGAAGCCTTGGAGGGCCACAAAATGGTGGATACTTGCACCCGTCCTCCAGAAAGTATTCTTTACATAGCAAGACTTTAGGGTAAAACATGCAGCTGGTCACATCTTCAGATTTTCTTGCCACAACTCGTGACCACTGGGGAGCTTAGATAAGCATCTTTATGAAGGGTTATCTATACTACTGACATTGTTTAAAGAGCTTAATGCAGAATACCTTGGTACGTGGGAGTCAACCGTCAGTGATCACGGTGGTTTCTCTTCAAGATGGCATCACTCCCACCATGCAATAGGCAGTTTCCTGCACCAACTCATCACCTGTGAGGCCACTTTGCCCACTGGGCTCCCCCACACCGGCATCCTTCCTGCTGTCGAATGCTCCAAGTCTGCTCCTGCTTTAAAGCCTTCATGTTTGCTATTCCCTCTGGCCAGGACATTCTTCTCCCAGATCTTTCCCTCACTTTCTTCGGGTCTCTGAGCAACATGATCTCCTCAGAAAGAGACATTCCCTGGCCAAAAATTGTACCTGCTCTATGATCTACTTTTCTTTTATCCTGCTTTTGTTATTTTGCATGCCTCTTAAATATATAACTTCAGAGCATATAATCTGTCATCTTGTCTATTCGTAACTCAGTAAGGGCAAAAATTGTCTGTTTCATTCATCTATATATCTTCAGCACTTAAAACACTGTGTATGTATGTGCTGCCACTGCTAACAAGGACTGTTCTAAGGTTTAAATAAGGTGTTGTGTATATGTCAGATGCTTAGCACTGGGCTGCTGTATTAGTTTCCTGTGGCTGCTGTAACAAATTACAAATTACCACAAACTTGATTTTAAACAACAGAAATGTGTTTTCTTACAGTTCTAGAAGTCTGAAATCTATATCACTGGGCCAAAATGGAAGTATCTGCAGGGCTGTGCTCCCTCCAGAGGCTCCAGGGGAGACTTCATCCCTGGCCTCTTTTGGCTTCTGGTGGTAGCCAGCATTCCTTGGCTTGTGGCCACATTCCTTCAATTTTCAAGGCCAACGTCTTCAAACCTTGCTCTCTGCCTTTACGATCATAGTACCTTCCCCTCTGTGTGTAAAATTTCCCTCTGCCTCCCCATCTTGTAAAGATATATGTGACTGCACTTAGCATTCACCCAAATTATCAAAGATAATCTCCCCATCTCAACATCTTAAACTTAATCACATCTGCCAAGATCCTTTTTGCCCCCATATAAGGTAAAACTAACTCACAGGTTCCAGGAACTAACACATGGACATCTTTTGGGGCTAGCTAGCTAATCTAGCTGGGCAAACAGTAAGGTTTCAAAAAATTTCACCTGATCATATTACAAATTTTCCTGAGCTAGACCTATTGATTGATTGAGATTGATTGATACAAGGTCTCACTGTGTCACTCAAGCTGGAGTGCAGTGGTGGGATCTCAGCTCACTACAACCTCTGCCTCCTGGGTTCAAGCGATTCTCATGCCTCAGCCTCCTGAGTAGCTGGAATTACAGCCGCATCCCACTGGCTCATTTTTGTGTATTTTTAGCAAAAACAGGTTTTCACTGTGCTGGCCAGGCTGGTCTCAAACTCCTGGCCTCAAATGATCTACCAGCCTCGGCCGCCCAAAATGCTGGGATGACAGGCATGAGCCACCGCCCCTGACCCAGCTAGGCCATTTTAAAGCTCTGGAATCCAGATGAGATTTAGTATTAAAGCGCATAGGCAACAGTGCATTGTATGTATCGTTACCTCTAAAAAAATTAATAAAATGATTATGTGTCTTATTAATATATCATAAAATCAAAGAAATATTGTGTTATTGTTGAGGAATTGTACCTATTGTATGATAGGGAGAAAGTGACAAAGATATATCCTTCTCCCACCCTACATACACCCTACACACACACACACACACACACACACAGTCACATACCCACAGACACTAAGTTAGTTGCAAGGTCACAGAAAAAATTAGTACATGGCAGAAATTTATTTATTTATTTATTTATTTTTATTTTTATTTTTATTTTTTTGAGACGGAGTCTGGCTCTGTCGCCCGGACTGGAGTGCAGTGGCCGGATCTCAGCTCACTGCAAGCTCCACCTCCCGGGTTCACGCCATTCTCCTGCCTCAGCCTCCCGAGTAGCTGGGACTACAGGCTCCCGCCACCGCGCCCAGCTAGTTTTTTGTATTTTTTAGTAGAGACGGGGTTTCACCATGTTAGCCAGGATGGTCTCGATCTCCTGACCTCGTGATCCACCCGTCTGGGCCTCCCAAAGTGCTGGGATTACAGGCTTCAGCCACCGCGCCCGGCCCATGGCAGAAATTTTTAAAGAAGGATTGAGCCTAAGGAGTTTCTGGAATTTGTCCTCATTGGTTGGCAGATCAGCTAACCAGAGCTCAAGGAACATGGGTTCTAAAGTCTAAAGATTGGAGCAGAACAATCCTATACTTTGGAAATTGAGATTTAAAAAATAGCAAAGAGAAAAATGAAGAACTCATCAATCAATATTTATCTCTGGTAGAAGGATGTGACCAAAATGGAACCTGAGCCAGCAAAGATCAGCAGGGGACAGAACTGCCCCCTGCTTGTTTTCTCAGTGAGACCTCTACCACACTCTCCACTCCAGCAAGTCACGAGTAGCTGGCTACCAGTGCCAAAAAGACCCCCATTCTACTCCCTTGCTTGGCAAACAACAGCTCATCTTTCAGTTTTCAGCTTTAACATTGATCATATCCGTATCTGATCATCCCGTCTACCTTCCACCCCCCCACACACACACACACACACTTACACTCCACGCTTTCCCCCTCCTATATTTGAAACTCAGGCTTTACAAATCAACCCCTCCAGGCTGCAGTGTGACTTTTTAAGTATAAACATTATTTTTAATAGAAATATCGTAATTGTATTACATTTGTGGAGTACAATGTGATGTTTTGATATGGATGTTCAATGTAGAATGATCAAACCTGAGAGTAAATTTCAAATGTATCACCACAAAAATATTAAGTGAAATGGATATTCAGAATGACTTTGAATTTCAGAAAACATTGCGCAAATTTCTCTGACTCATTGACTGCCGTTGTCCCTTTACCCTAGTCCTCCTTTTTCTTCCTCAGTTTTGTTAAAGAATAATGGACAAATAACATTGTGTAAGTTTAAGGTATATACCATGATGATTTGATATATATTGTGAAATGACTACCACAGTCAAGTAGTTAGTTAACACATCTATCACATCCTATCATCACTGTTTTTTGTTTTAGTTGTTGTTGTTATTATTTTGTTTTGTTTTGTTTGAGACAGAGTCTCCCACTGTCGCCCAGGCTGGAGTGCAGTTGCATGATCTCAGCTCACTGCCTCCGCCTCCCAGGTTCAAGCAATTCTCCTGTCTCAGCCTCCCAAGTAGCTGGGATTACAGCACCCACACCACACCCAGCTAATTTTTTGTAATTTTAGTAGAGATGGGGTTTCACTATGTTGGCCAGGCTGGTCTTGAACGCCTGACCTCGGGATTCACCCACCTCAGCCTCCCAAAGTGCTGGGATTACAGGCGTTAGCCACCTCACCTGGCCAGTCACTGTTTTTTGTTTGTTTGTTTTTGGTTCCATTTTATGATAAGAACATTTAAGATCTGCTTACAGCTTTCTGGTGGGATTTAAATACTTTGAAGGCAAGTTGGAAAAGAGTAATGGCAACTGATAGGCTGCCAGGTGTCTCAGAAAAGTCAGACTTCCTCAGTTCCCCTCTCTGCTCTGTAACCAGCTCTGTATATCACATTCATTCACATGGCTTCCAACTTCTCCCCTATAGAAACAAAAGGCTTTAACTATAGGATCCCTAAATATCCTTCTAGTTCTAACAATTCCTCGATACTCTGAGCACATCCAACTCTTTAGCTTCTTGACTTCCAGTGTATACTCATCCCTTCATGACACTTAGGACATATTAAATCTGAAGTCAACTGTACATTCTATATAATGAAGACCTAAATAGAAAGACAGGCAAGTCATTGAGGGGAAAATACTGCCCTAATTTACTCAATAATCTCCGGGTGGTATTACTTGTCAAAGCATGTGACCAGAGGCCATTTCCGCAGGCTAGCAATTTTCTTTGTCTCGGGGTTCAATGGAACAAAAGAATTTTCCTTAGGTTAACTAAGTTAGGGAAGGATTTGGATTCTAGACAGTTCTTACACACACACACACACACACACACACACACGGATTCATTTGAAAGACTTTCCTATTGTTTTTGGAAGCGCTAAAACATTAAGCATATGCTCAATTTTTTTAATAGTCTCATGAAAATGAGTCAGTGTATAGTGTGTTTTAAACTGGGTTTTACCTTCCTGTGGGCTCGTAGCTCTTAAAGTTGGTTAAAACCTAACTCCTAGGAGTTAAGTAACTTGAAAAACTGTGATATTGATTTCTAAAATCCAGAAGCCTGAGTTTCATGATCCCGAGGCTGTTCTAGTCCCGACTTACACAGATGACCTTAGCACCCACTTCCTAAGCACAGTAGGCATTGCTTCATATCAGTTAGTTAATTGCTTCATAACAGTTAATGCTCTCTCTGTGCTAGGTACCACCCCAAAACTTAGCGGCTTCAAACAACAACAATTTGCTTTTGAATATGTAGTACGGAGCACGGTTCAGCAGAAACACTCATCTCTGTTCCGTTTGGTATCAGCTGGAACAGCTTGAAGGCTGGGGCTGGAATCTTCTGAAAGCTCTTTTTCTCACTGGTCTCCTGGACTGGAAAGCCTCAAACAGCTAGGGACTCCTCCCACGTCCCTTCATCTTTCTATGTGGTTTCTCTTCATGCTGTCTCTTACTTGTGGCTTCAGGACTTCCTACAGGTGATCTCAGGGCTACTGAGGTAGAAGGTGTGTGTCCCAAGACAGAGTCCCAGGCAGAAGTTGTATTGCCTTTTATGACTTAGCCTCAAAAGCCGCACAGTCAGTTCTGTCATAGTCTGTTGGTGAAGAAGTCCCATATGTCCAGTAAAGTTCAAGGGAGGGAAACATGGACCTCACCTTTCAATGGAGGAGTGTCAAATTCACATCATAGGACAAGCACATGGCATGGTATATGTAGGTGCTGGTATCTTTGAAAAATACAATCTGATACACCTCAAACCTGTCAGATAGATATTAATGCCCCTAATTCCAGATGAAGAGAATGAGCCTAAGAAAAATGAAGGGGCTTATCCCATAACCATATGATGAATAAATCTCAGGGCTGGAACTTAGGGGGAGAGGGGCCTGGAGGATGGGGAGTTTGCGGAGTAGAGGTGAGAAGACCCCCAGTCATTCGGGGTTGCTGCAAGAGAATGAGGCAGAAGAGGCAGTACACAGAAGCAGGGGCTCAGCTTGTGTCCCAGCATGAGAGTAAGATCCGTGAAGACAGGGACTACCTTGCTTACCTTTTTATACTAGCAGGGTTTAACAGAGTGGTAACGTACGAAAAGCATAGGTGTGGGAGTTTGTGCAAGGTTGAGGCTGTGTGATCTTGGTCAAGACTTAACCTCTCTGAGCTTCAATTTCCTTATCTGTTAAATAGGGAGACTGGTACTCTTATAACAAGGTTTTATAAAGGTTTTATAAAGAATCCAAGATGCTAACTAGTGTATAAAGTTCTTGCTATATGGTAGAAAATGTACATGGTCATTACCATTATTATGCAGATATTTATAAAATTGAAATAAATCAATCAGTGTTGGGAGTTGATATTTTTGTTAATATTTGGTCAGGCTCAGGTGCAAGTTATGCTGGGACCTCTAATATTTGAGTTGATAGGGAGAAGAACAGAACTGGATCTGAGAAGAAATGGCAGAAGGGAGCTAGTTTGCTAGTTCAGGATAGTTGAAGTAACCACCCATTACATGGTTATGGACATTGGAATCAGATGACTCTATTTGAGCTCGGTCAAATTGCTTACTCCTTCAAAGCATCAGTTTCCTTATCTGTAAAAATTAGATAATGGTATTGTATATAATTTGGTGTATAAGTGCAATAATCAATAATAAAACACCTAGCAAACTGCCTGTCGTATAGTAAAATTTCAGTGACTATGAGTCCTTCCCCCACCCACTTACCCCTTTACCTTAATATCTGAAGAACAGTGCTTTACTCATAATTATATTAACTTTTCACATTCAATTAAGTTGTTGAGTTGAATTTACACCATCCATCCCCATGGACTGATTGGGGTCATACAACCATGTGTTTTAAAAAGTATTTATCGAGCACCAATTATGTTCCCATCACGGTGCTGGCTCCCAATATACATCTGACAAACCGAAACATGGTGCATTGCCCCTGAGGAGCTTACAGTGTGGAAGGGAAGACCTTGGCAGGGACTGTCAGGGAGCACTTGCTGAATTACGGGATAGAAATAAGCCTTTCATTTGCTCCTTGTCATCTCCGCTAAAGTTTGCTCTTACATGTTAACTTCATCGTCTCTGTGAACATGGACTCATGCATGTGAAGGCATTTCTCGCCAGGTCAGAGCTCTGGATGGTTGTAGGCAACAAGCATTGTCTCTCTTTCTGGCCTCCCCTGGACCCATTGGCCTTACAGGACAGACACCTGGAGGCAGGGCCAGCTGAAAGGAGAAAGGTGACATAGATTGAGACCTGCTGCCAGGCCTCCTGCCTCCTCCTGCTTTTCCCAACTTCTTTCTGGTACTCTTCTCTCTGCTACCTCCCACTTTTTGGGACAGACACTCCTGGGTGTTCACTTCCTCCCCATACCAAAAGCCTGCTCTCCATCAGACATATGTTCGCCCTTTCACACATGGGTTCCTCTGATCAGCATAACAGTTCTGCAGGTTCTGTTTCATTATCCCCTCTTCACATTAGGCTCAGAGAGATTAGGTGTCTTAAGAGGTTAAGCCAGTGAGTGGTAAAGCTGGATTTAAAAGCAGGCTGCCTGATTCCAAGTTCACCTTGGTATTAATTCAGTTCTGTTCAACATGCATTTAACACACAACTGCCTTAAGCCAAGCACTGGCAAAATAGCAAAGAACAAGGTATGGTTGCTGTTCCCCAAGGGCACACAGACTACTGGGGATGTCAGGCATACCAGGAGAAATGTCAAATGCTTGCTTCAGTGCCTGGCACATAGAAAGCTCTCAGTGGAGGTCAGCTCTTGTTCCTATGAATATAAGTACCAATGTAAAGGGAAGGGAACAATGCCAAGGAGCACAGACAAATGACAGGCAGTCCAGTCTTGGATGCATCACATGAGTTCTGCATCCTGAGCTACTTGCGCTTTAAACCTTATTGTGTTTAGTGTAGAGCATCATTCTGGAGAGACCCCAGGAAAGACTGGAACAGCTCCAGGAGAATGACCAAAGGGTGAGAGGACTTGAGCTCTATCACAGGAGGACTCCTGAGAGAACTAGGGATGTGTATGCTGAGGCAGAGAAGATCGAGCATCAACTAAGAATTTCGTTTGCCTGCTTATAAAAATGACCAGAAATAATACCATTTTATTTTCAAAAACATATTTTGTTTTTTATATCTCAATGGAAAAAGCCTGAAAGTGCGCATAGCTGCTCCAGACATTAGAAACTCAGGTTCCTTCTACCTTTCTGCTCTGTCAACCTTGGCACTGGCTTCTATCCTCAAGGTTGCCTCATATGGCTGCTGTAGTTCCAGCTATCACTTCTCCATTCTAGTCAGAAAACGGAAAGAAAGCAGGAGGGGTGAGGGGAAGGGGAAAGGATCAGCTATCAGCCCCTTTTGAGGAATTTTCTTGGAACTCTTACCCAACAGCTTTTGTTTACATCTATCTCTTTGGCCAGAATTTAAATTGACACAGACAGCTAGGGAGATTGGGAGATGTGTTCTTTAATTAGGAGCATCAAACTCCTGAATAAAATTTGAGAACTATTTTTAAGGTGAAAGATAGAATAGATATTGGCTAGGCAACCAGGAGACCCTGCTGCTGGAACATAATGTCCATCTCTACCTACTTACAAGGGCTGTCCAGAAGAAGAAGGATAAGTACGTTCCATAGAAGGACAGAATTAGGGGACAAGTTTCAGATCAATCCAAGGAAGAGTTCACCAAACCATGGACTATGGCTGCCTCATGCAATAGAGAGAATTCTCCTTTAGAGAGGGGAGTATGGATAAGTGTATGGGAGTGCTGTGGCAAGGATTTGGAACATCAAGAACAGAACTGGGCTTGAGGAATGTTAAAATTCTCTTTCTAGTTAGAAAATGGAAGGTTTTTCCCTTGTTAAAAGATTTTTAGGCATCCTCCACCTAGAAGAGGTATTTCAGGAGAGCAGAGCTATCCTTCCAAAGAGCCTTAAGGTCCGATATAGGCAATTATAGACTAGGCTCATGAGTCTGAGCAACAGGCATGCCAGGTGAATACTGTGTTTGTTTTTTAAGTTACATTTAAATTTTAATGGTATGAAATTTATGGAAAAGTTAGGAAATCCCAACCGGGGAAAATTTGAAAATTAAAGCCATCAAAATCCCTTCGGTAGGCGTCTGACAGCTCTAACAGAAAGAGAATGATCTTTGGAGTCAAATACTCCTCAGCTCAGCTCCAACTTCCACCTCCTACCAGTTCACCATGCATGGAGAAGTTATTTAACTTCTCTGAGCCTTGTTTTCCTTGTCTGTAAAAACATAATAATTGTAACTACCTTCATGAGTCATTGTGACAATTAAGTTTTTAAATGCATTTAATAGGCATAACACATATATGTTTAATACATAATACATCATCAAAAATGTTTCCTTTCTTCTTTCCCACTATCTATCCAAACCACTATGAATATTTAGGAGTATTTTGTTACATGGGTTTAATGCCATTGAAAGATAATTTTGTATTCTGTATTTTACTTAGCATATGTCATAATCATTTTTGTTTTAACAGACTGCTTATAAACAATTTTCACAGCCGTGTAATGCTCTAGCTAATAGACATATCATAACTAATTGGATGTTGGGAATTAATGTATTTCTCCTATATTTATATATAGAAAGGAACATTTTGTGAATAAGATCCTTTCTTCATTTTGGATCATTCCTTTAGAATACATTTTCGGAAGAGAAATCATTCTACCAAAGAGTAAAAATAATTTAAAGCCTTTTTGATACATATTGCCAAATTCTTTTCCAATATTTCATTTTTATGTATGAGCTGGATTTATAATTAAGTTTTTTTGTCTGTGATTCTTTTTAGATTGTGGGCCTCTTGAGGACAAAGCTGTATTTTTTCATCTTATAACTCTAGCCCCTATGACAGTGCCTGACCATAGGGTACATTTTAATAAATATTTACTTAATGAGTAAAAATGATTGTGCCTATTCACATTTTCATTGGCACAAGAATGCCTGTTTCATTACCTCCTCATCATTATAACTGAATATACTGAGATGGGAGTGGGGGTGGATCCAGAGGACAAATTCCTAAAGAGATGTCTTTCATGACCTTTCTAGAAATTTCTGGGCTGTCCTAGAACTTATAAAGGCTGACAGAACACAAGTTTGTGACTTCTTGTTTAATCCTAACTTGTATGCACAGCTGGCAAAGGCACATATTTAAAACTAGTCTTTGGATCTTAACAAAAGCAGTGAGCTTTCTGAAAAATGTTTATGTGTCTCTATTGCTGTGTGATAAACCGCCCCAAAACTTAGTGAGTTTAAACAATTTATTTAGTTTATGATTCTACAAGTGAATAAATTTTTTTGAGACAGGGTCTCACTCTGTCCCCTCAGCTGGAGTACAATGGCGTGATCAGGGCTCACCACAGCCTTGACCTCCTGGGTACAAGTGATCCTCCCACCTCAGCCTCTTTAGTAGCTGGGACTACAGGTGTGCTCCACCACACCCAGCTAATTTTTGCATTTTTAGTAGAGACGAGGTTTCACCATGTTTGTTGCCCAGGCTGGTCTCAAACTCCTGCGCTCAAGTGATCTGCCTGCCTTGGCCTCCCAAAGTGCTGGGATTACAGGCGTGAACCACCGTACCCAGCCAAGTCAATAATATTTAACATGGGTTCAGTCAGGCAATTCATCTGATCTTGATCAAGCTTACTCATGTATCTGCAGATGCAGACAGCTACCAGGTCAGCTCCTGGCTTAGCGGGTGGCTGGCTAACCCTCCAGCAGGCTAGCCCAAGCTTGCCTACGTGGAATCTGGAAGGGTTCTAAAAATATGGTGGAAGCATGCATGGTTTCTTGAGGCCTGAGCTCAGAATTGGCACACCATCACTTCGGTTGCATTCTGTCAGCCAAACCATGTCACAAGGCCAGCCCAAATTTAAGGGCAAAGGGGTAAGATTCCACCTTTTAGATAGAGGAGCTACAAAGCCATGTTGCATGGAGTGTGAATACAGAAAAGGAAGGAATAAAGAATTTAGCCCTTTCGCGATTGACCACAGTGCCAGTGACCACTTAGCAGAATGAATCTACTAAGTGGAATTACTTAATCTTGTCCATTTTAAACCTGAAGATGATTTATCCTCAATTATGTATGTAGTACCTCAGAGATTTAAAAGATTTAAAATGGTGTTACCTTGGCTAACATTTTGTGTGCCAGCACATTAGGCAGATTGGCTGGGCAAAGGGCTCCCTCTTCAATTTTTAGATGGAAGATGAGTCTCAAGGAAGTTTACCCGACAAGGAAGCAGACAGAGTCAATCATTCACTCCCTAACCATCTCCTGCTTTGTGTCTTAATAACGAAGGAAGTTTTTTATCTCCTTACTTTCAATAATAAAAGCCCCAATGCCTTTCATTTCTAAACCACATTGCCTTATTCAGAAATAAGTTGTAAGGGTTGAGGTGGGGGTAAAATTAGAACAGAAGGTGTCATGAGTCCATTTTCACCTGCCCAAGTTTTGGCAATACTTTTTCAAGTCAGGCTCTGAGGCGATACTAATAGCCTGAATTTGTGCTGAGACCTCACAGAATCCTCTAACACGCTCTACTGCATTCACCATTACTTGTCACCTACGAGAGCTGATTTCAGGAGGCAGAAAGGAGACAGTCCTACAACCCACCTGCCAAACCCTGCTTGTGTGAAATTCCCTTAATGGAACACCAAGCCATTCCTTCCACAGTGAGAAAAATCTGTTTGAAAGTGTAAACCCTCAGGACATCCATTATTATTATAATTGTATAGTACATTATAGAATTAAATACAGACAGGCAGGCCCGGCATGATGGCTCACACCTATAATCCCAGCACTTTGGGAGGCTGAGACAGGAGGATTGCTTGAGGCCAGGAGTTCAAGAGCAGCCTGGGCAACACAGTGAGACCCCATCTCTACACAAAATTTAAAAATTAGTAGGGTGTGGTTGCACATGCCTGAGGTCCCAGCTACTCAGGAAGCTGAGGCAGGAGGATCTCTTTAGCCCAGGAGGTTGTAGCTGCAGTATGCAGTGATCACACCAGTGCATTCCACTTTGGGCAACAGGGTGAGACCCTGTCTCAAAAAATAATAATAAATAATTTTTAAAATAAATAAATACAGACATGCATTGCTTAGCGATGGGAATATGTTCTGAGAAATGTGTCGTTAGGTGATTTCATCATTGTGTAGACATTATAGAATGTACTTATACAATCCTAGATGGTAGAGTCTACTACGTGCCTAGGCTATAGGGTATAGACTATTGCTTATAGGCAACAAACCTGTAGAGCATGTTACTGTTCCAAATACCATAGGCAACTGTAACACAATGGTATGTGTGTATCTAAACATATCTAATATAGAAAAGTTACGCTGAAAATATAGTATTATAATCTTATCGGGCCATCATCATATATGCAATCCCTCATTGACAGAAATGCCATTATGCAGCTCATGACTGTATTTATGTATATAATATAAATTCACATAATATGTATCTTATATAACATATAATATGTATATCTTTTCTATAACATTATATAAAGTATTATACAATTACAAAACATATAATTCTATAATATAATAACTTTTTTAATAGACAAAATGTGTGAAGCCCTGGACTTCAGGCAAAGAAGGACAACGATCCTTAAGAGATGGGAAATGAATGAGGAGAGGCCTACAATTGCCCCAGTTTCTGTTTTGCAAGTTTCCAAGTCATGGAGAGGGTTTTGTGTTTGATTATCAATGTCTGTCCTGGACTCAGAGAGGGTCAGTAACAGCCCTGAACCACATATTCCCCTTTCCTGCATGACTGTTAAAATCTTTGGCCTTTCTGCACTCTATTCTCCTACCTTCTCCACAGTCTAAAATTTTATCATTCTCTACCAGGTAGAGAAAAATGTCACAGCAAAAACACAGAAATTCTAAGTTACTAAGTTTCTATTAACCTTACTTTATCTTAGACAATACATAAAATGTTTTACATACACTGTATTAATTACACCTCATGACTGCCCAATACAGCAGATAGCACACTTTCAACTCCAAATAACAGAAAACCCCATACAAAATGACTTCAACACTAACAGGGCTTATTTTCTCTGATATCAAAATATCTGCAATGAGGCACCTTCACAATTTGTTAATTCCGTTTCTCAAAAACACCATCCAGGATCTGAGATCTTGCCATCTTTCTCTTCTGCTGGTCAACTTTGTACCTCATGGTTCAAGCTGAATGCCACATGTCCAGACACTACATGTGGACACCACAATGTCCCCCAGTGCAGCCACTGTTCTTCTGGCCTTTTCAAGATCTGTATGGCTAGGAAGTAGCAGAGCATCCTCTCTAATCCACATCTCCTGACTCTGAAGCCAGCGCTGATTTTACTGTTCTAAGCAGACTGTCTGTCGGATGATCCTTCCCTGGTTACGGTTAATGACCAAGGCGATTTGTTGACTCATTTTCAGCAGGGAATTTAAAAGAGTAATTACCACGTTTGGCTTCTCTCAAAGAGGAAGTTTAAATTTAGCTTTTACCTGCAGTTCTTCGCTGTGACTTTGGAGCAAATCTATTCAACATCACATAGAAAACACTAATTGTATTGCATAGTTTGGATACAAACTAATTACGTTATTGCTGCTGCAAATGCTAGAACACACCTAATTATAGGGTTTGGGGAATACATACTTTGTCTATGACTATGACAGCCCAGAATGGCTGGGCAGGTTTTTGAGCTCACTGCCCCTGGCAAAGGAGATATCATCATCCTTGTTCAAGCTAGTAATTTATTCTCATGACTAAGTTGTGTTCTTGTGCCCTGTTATAATGTAAAACAAGCAAAAAAAAAAAAAAAAAAAAAAAAAAAAAAATTAAATGCCTATTAGAACCCAAGTGCTATAGCCAGCACTTGAGAGATTATATTGTTTTTTGTTTGTTTGTTTGTTTGTTTGTTTTTTTGAGACGGAGTCTCGCTCTGTCGCCCAGGCTGGAGTGCAGTGGCCGGATCTCAGCTCATTGCAAGCTCCACCTCCCGGGTTTACGCCATTCTCCTGCCTCAGCCTCCCGAGTAGCTGGGACTACAGGCGTCCGCCACCTTGCCCAGCTAATTTTTTTTTGTATTTTTAGTAGAGACGGGGTTTCACCATGTTAGCCAGGATGGTCTCCATCTCCTGACCTTGTGATCCGCCCGTCTTGGCCTCCCAAAGTGCTGGGATTACAGGCTTGAGCCACCGCGCCCGGCCAAGATTATATTGTTGATATATCATAGTGGTCAAGAACACAGACCCTGGCACCTCACTGGTATTGGCTGGGTTTGAATCCTAGCTCTGCTCCTTATTAATAATTGTGTGATCTTCCTCAAATTGTTTAACTTCTCTAGGGCTCACTTTCCTCATCTGTGAAATGGGGATACCGATTACAACATTATCTATCTGACAGAGTGTGTGAAGCACTTAAAACTATCTGTACTATATAGTAAGTGCTAAGTATTATTATTTCACCTTGTTACCTCATTTATTTGAATGTTTCTAAAAACCCTGTAGAATGGATGAAATTTGGATACCAGAGCTGTTTTGAGGGTGATAGGAGACGATGTGTAAAATACTCAATTAATGGTTGCAAAAACCCATCCCCCATGAGAAGACAGAGGCCAAGGGAGTAAGTGACTTACCAGGTTACCCCAACTGGCACTGGCCCTGCTGCTCCACAGAAACTCTTCCCTGGACAAACTTTTCTTCCTCCATTGCCTCTGGTCCAAGATTATCACTCCTGTCCCCTCAGTGCCTGCAAATGGTGGCCCACTACACGGAGAATCAAGTCCAGTCTCTGGGCAATTTACACAGGATCTCTCTGTGGCATCTCTCTAACCTCATCTCCTGTTCTTCCTCCCCTCAATCACTCTAGTCCAGAGCATGGGGCCTTCTTTTTCTGCTCCCCTCATGGTCAAGTTTATTCCCATCTTGGAACTTTTGCCTGAGCTCATACATAACTCCCTCCTATTATTCAGAACTTGGATACTTGTCACTCTTCCCAGATCCCTTCCCTGGTCACACACCCCAAAGTAGCCATTGGCCACTAGTTACTGGATCACTTTAATTCTCTGTCTAACATATTATCTGATCACTCCCTTGTCATATTTCCTCATGTGAGACTCATGAGAACAGGGACCTTCTCTGGTTATGTCCCAAGATGCCAGAATGGTCCTTGGTATATTGCAGGTATTCCACAAATATTAGTTGAATGGATGAATAGGATGTGAGTCTATCCTTTGCTTCCAACTCTAGTGCTTATTCTCCTACAAGTCATTTGCAGGGTTGCTGCTAATATGGGTAGCTCCATCATGAGAATTTGAGAAAAGTACCACCTCTGAATAGATGAATTGTAAAAAGATGCCATTTCTGAGTAGTGTTGCAGGAAGTCAGTGACCCCAAATGGAGGGACCGACTGGAGCCACGGCAGAGGAACATAAATTGTGAAGATTTCATGGACATTTATCAGTTCTCAAATAATACTTTTATAATTTCTTATCCCTGTCTTTACCTTAATCTCTTAATCCTGTTATCTTCATAAGCTGAGGATGTACATCACCTAAGGACCACTGTGATAATTGTGTTAAATGTACAAATTGATTATAAAATATGTGTGTTTGAACAATATGAAATCAGTGCACCCTGAAAAAGAACAGAATAACAGCGATTTTTAGGGAACAAGGGAAGACAAACATAAGGTCTGACTGCCTGCGGGGTCGGGCAAAAAAAAGCCATATTTTTGTCCTTGCAGAGAGCCTATAAATGGACGTGCAAGTAGGGAAAATATCGCTAAATTCTTTTAATAGCAAGGAATATTAATATTAATACCCTGGGAAAGGAGTGCATTCCTTGGGGGAGGTCTATAAACGGCCACTCTGGAAGTGTCTGTCTTAGGTGGTTGAGATAAGGACTGAGATACGCCCTGGTCTCCTGCAGTACCCTCAGGCTTACCAGGGTGGGTAAAAAAAAAAAAAAAAACAAAAAAGCTCCGCCCTGGTAAATTTGTGGTCAGACTGGTTCTCTGCTCTCAAACCCTGTTTTCTGTTGTTTAAGATGTTTATCAACATAATACATGCACCACTGAACATAGACCCTTATCAGTAGTTCTCCTTTTTGCCCTTTAAAGCATGTGATCTATTCCCTGTTCTTACCTTCCCTCCCCTTTTGAAACCCTTAATAAAAAACTTGCTGGTTTGAGGCTTAGGTGGGCATCACAGTCCTACCGATATGTGATGTCATGTCACCCCCAGCTGCCCAGCTGTAAAATTCCTCTCTTTGTATTCTTTCTCTTTATTTCTGAGCTGGCCAACACTTACGGAAAATAGAAAGAACCTATGTGGAAATATTGGGGGTGGGTTCCCCCAATAGAGTAGACCAGGTAGAAAATGGCCCTCATACTCTGTGGATCATGTAGAAAAAGGTGCCCATCTCTTGGACTGATACAGCCTTGCTCAACATCACATGACCTGACCAGTGCCCACATGTAGTGTACAACCAGTGCAGAGAGGTGGGGGAGTGTGTTTGTGTGCCACATGTATGTGCATGGTATGTATGCACACATCATTTTGAAAATGTCCCCAGTTGCTAAATGTTTAGACATTACCAAGTTTAAAGTCACAAAACATGTCAGAACGTCAGAAGCCATCATGCATTCTCTCCCTTACATATGAGGCCAGATGATAAGGAATTGACAGTGACGTATGTTTATTCTGTGCTATGGTTCAGACCACATCTAAAATATTTAGTCAGCTCAGAGCACCCCATTTGAAAAGTAATAAAATGAAACACTTCTAAGTGAAGGCCCCCTAGAAGTGAAGGACACCCTGAACCATGTCTGATGAGAGTAGTTGAAGCCTGGAGATGTTTAGCTTAGAAGAGCCCCAGGAAGACCTGACAGCCATCTACAAAACCTTAAGTGCTAACACAAAAAGGATGCACTTCACTTATTTATTCACCAACTCTCTTATCAAATATCTGTGTTGTGTTCTCCATGTTGGAGTTACAGCAGCAAACAAAATGAAACATAAAAAAATCCCTGCCCTTGCAGCAACTACATCCTACATTCACTAGTTATAGGAGACAGAGAGCAAACAAGCAAATACAATGCAATAGAATATAGCATCAAGTTCAGGCTCTGTGCAATTTGCAAATCTATTATCTAATAATAAAATATTGGATAGTGACAAGTGCTATGAAAAAAGCAAGTGGCTGGGGACAGGAGTCAGAGGAAGCAGGTAGTTTAGTTGAGTGATCAGAGAAGTGCCTCCAACAACAGAGAAGGGACCCAGATGAGGAGAAAGAACTGAGTTTTATTCTGGTGAAAAGCCATGTCAGGCAGATAGAACAGCAAGTGCAAAGGCCTAAGGCAAGAACGAGCTTGGCACACTCATGGAAAAAAACAAAAGGACAGTGCAGCTGAGACTTAGTGATGGTGGACCAAAGGTAGGGGGTATTGTTCCTAAGGCTGGCAGGGGTTAGATCCTATATAGCCTGGAAGATCACTGTAAAGAGTTTGGATTTTTTTCTAATTTTTTTAAGCAGAAGAGAGATATGATCCAATTTACATCTCTAAAGATGACTTTGGTTGCTGGGGGAGAATGGATTATAGAGCAGCAAGAGTTCTCTGTGTTCCATGAATAGAACTAAGATCAAGGGAGAGAACCACAGGAGACAGATTTTAGCCCAAGACAAGTGCTTTCTAAATGAAAGAGCTCATTTAAAGGTGGTGAGTGTCCTCCACTAGAGGTATCCAAGAGAAGGCTAAATGTTTCTTTCCGGGAGGAGGCTGTGATGGTTAATTTTATGCGTCAACTTTACTGGGCCACAGGGATCCCAGATATTTGACTAAATATTATTCTGTGGGTATCTGTTAAAGTGTTTCTGATGAGATTCATATTTCAATCAGCATATGGAGAAAAGAAGATTACCCGTCCCAATGTGGGTCACCCAGTCAACTGAAGGCCAGACCAGAACTTACATCGTTGGCTCTCTGGAGTCTCCAGCTTACCAGCTGCTAATCTTGGGACTTCTCCATATCAAGTGAGTCAATTCCTTAAAATAAATCTCTTCATTTATTACACACATACACATATATACACATATATCCTATTGGTTCTGTTGTTCTGGAAAAACAAATCAAATCCAGTAACACAGAGAGGAATGTCGCAATGAGATTTCTGGCATCAGAAGAGATCTTGACCTAAAACCCCTATAGAACCCTTCCAGTTCTGGAGGAGAGGATACAGCCCAAAACTTTGGACTTTATGGTGACTTTATTTCCCTATAGTTCTGAAATGTGTGCTCAAGTGTTTTTTCTTTCTTTCTTTCTTTCTTTCCTATTTATTTCTTAAGTAAAAGAATAGCAATACATGAATATGGTAAAATATTCAACCATATAGTTTTACAGGTAAAAGCAAAGACCTCCTACCTACTCCTTTTACCCATAGGTAACTACTATTGACAATTTCTTATGTATCCTTCCAGAAAACTTATATGCTTGTGTCAACATATATACATGCATAGATCTTTTCATTTACACAAATGGGATTACACTCTACGCACTGTTTCATGCCTTGCCTTTTTCACTTAATAATATGTAAGATGCTTTTTTTTTTTTTTTTTTTTTTTTTTTTTTGAGACAGACTCTTGCTCTGTTGCCCAGGCCAGAGTGTAGTGGCAGGATCTCAGCTCACTGCAAGCTCCACCTCCCAGGTTCATGCCATTCTCATTCTCCTGCCTCAGCCTCCCGAGTAGCTGGGACTACAGGCACCCACCACCACGCCCGGCTAATTTTTTGTATTTTTAATAGAGATGGGGTTTCACTGTGTTAACCAGGATGGTCTCGATCTCCTGACCTCATGATCTGCCCACCTTGGCCTCCCAAAGTGCTGGGATTACAGGTGTGAGCCACTGCGCCCGGCCCCTTTTTTTTTTTTTTTTTTTTTTTTTAAGCTTTCTGTCCTTGAATTGTTTCAAAACACGGGACAGAGGGCTTCCTATCTTAAGAGTGTCATACCAAGATAGGTTATTTTTCTTCAACTTATTTTAAGTTCAGAGGTACCTGTGCAGGATGTACAGGTTTGTTACACAGGTAAATGTGTGCCACGGTGTTTTGCCACACAGATCATCCCATTGCCTAGATATTAAGCCCAGCATCCATTAGCTATTTTTCCTGATGCTCTCCCTCCCCCAACACCCCTCATTACCAACAGGCCCCAGTGTGTGTTGTTCCCCATTGTGTGTCCACATGTTCACATCATTCAGCTCCCACTTGTGAGTGAGAACATGAGGTGTTTGGTTTTCTGTTCCTGTGTTAGTTCACTGAGGATAATGGCTTTCAGCTCCAACCATGTCCCTGCAAAGGATGTGATCTCATTCCCTTTTATGGCTGCATAGTATTCCATGATATATATATAACACATTTTCTTTATGCGGTCTATCACTGGAGGGCATTTGGATTGATTCCATGTCTTTGCTGCTGTGAATAGTGCTGCAGTAAACACATACATGCATGTATATTTATAACGGAATGATTTATATTCCTTTGAGTATATACCCAGTAATAGGATTGCTGGGTATTTCTGCCTCTAGATCTTTGAGGAATCATCACATCGTCCTCTACAATGGTTGAACTAATTTACATTCCCACCAACAGTGTAAAAGTATTTCTTTGTCTCCTCAACCTCGCCAGCATCTGTTGTTTTTTGACTTTTTAATAATCGTCGTTCTGACTGGTGTGAGATGGTATCTCATGGTTTTAATTTGCATTTCTCTAATGATTAGTGATGCTAAGCTTTTATTCATATGTTCGTTGGCTACATGCATCTCTGCAGACGAGCCTGGGCAACATGGTGAAATCCCATCCCTCTCTCCCAGTAATGCATAAAATTAGCCAGGCATGCTGGCACACATCTGTGGTCCCAGCTACTTGGGAAGCTGAGGTGAGAGAATCACTTGAGCCTAGGAGGCAGAGGTTGCAGTAAGCCAGATCATGCTACCGCACTCCAACCTGGGTGACAGAGTGAGACTCCATCTCAAAGATGAGAAGATGAAAAATGGAAGATGAGAAATGGCCTATGTGTATGGAAGCCCTATTCTGAGCCAAGTGCTGTGCCTTTGACATTTCTATACCATGCCATCTGACCAATCAACCCCATGCTGGACATTAGATCATGAAAACACCTTTCTTTTCACCCTGCTACTCTAACTGTCCCTCATCCTCCTTTCCCTCTCCTGTTTTTCTTTTTTGTTTTTCCTTTTTTTTTTTTCTCAGAGCCTTGCTTAGTCCAGGTATGAGGTAAAAAGGATCTTGGCCTGTGTGTGGTATTGGTACATACCTGGTATCTACCAATAGGTATTGGCCTGTGTGTGGATTTTAGAGTCAGACATGGATTTGAATTCTGACTTGACTATGTACTAGTTGTGTGACCTTGGGCTTATATGTCACTTAACCTAACAGTAGTAGGCAGCTTTCAGGTGGCTCCCAGTGATCGTTGCCTCCTGGTACTCTCACCAATGCATAATCGCCTCCCTGTAAGTGTGGACTGGACTTAGTGACTTGCTTTTCATGAATAGGATATGGCAAAATTTGATGAGACGTCATTTCTTTTTTTTTTTTTTCCGAGATGGAGTTTTGCTCTTGTCACCCAGGCTGGAGTCCAATGGCTCAATGTTGACTCACTGCAACCTCCGCCTCCCAAGTTCAAGCAATTCTCCTGCTTCAGTCTCCCGAGTAGCTGGGATTACAGGCACACACCACCACGCCCAACTAATTTTTGTATTTTGTTTAGTAGAGATGGGGTTTCACTATGTCAGCCAAGCTGGTCTCAAACTCCTGACCTCAGATGATCCTCCCACCTTGGCCTCCCAAAGTGCTAGGATTACAGGCGTGAGCCACCACGCCCAGCCAATGGGATGTCATTTCTAAGATTCAGTTAAAGACTGGAACTTCTGTCTTTTCTGTGCCCTCTCTCTTTTCCTCTCCCTTGCTTGCTCTGATGAAGCCAGCTTTCATGTTGTGAGCTGTCGCATGAAGAGGTCCACATGGCAAAAAACCAAGGCCTTCAGTTCAACATTCTGGGAGGAACTGAATCTTGCTCGCAACCATGTGAGTGAGCTTGGAAGCAGTTCCCACCCTGGTGAGGGACATCTTCACTGCAGCCCATGAGACACTCTGAGCCTGAGGGCCCAGCTAAGCCAGTCTCAGGCTCTTGACCACAAAAACTGATACAATGAATGTTCATTGCCTTAAATCACCAAATGGGTGAGTGGTATTTGTTACACAGCAATAAATAACTAATACACTAAATGTTGGTTTGTAGGAAGAAAAATTAAAAAAAGAGGCAGAACCTTTTAATCCAGGCTAGAGGAACCCCAACCCTTGGTTCACTCTTTAGAAGGTCCTAATCTCTACCTCCTCCTGCCACATACCTCCCAAGTGGGCAAGGGGGGTCAAAGGGAACATACCTCCTCTGTGTTCTGGGTACACAAGACTCCAGAGTTCTGTGCCCGGATGGACTTGACTTGGTTCCAGGACAGGAGGACTTTCCCTTCTGGGTAGACCCTTCCACTTGTGTACATACCCATGAAGCCCACAAGGTAGCCCAGAGACAGCCATTTTGAGTAGAGAATGGACTAAGCCTGGATATGTGTATGGGGGTACCCACCATTTGTTAGCTGGATTTTTAACTGTAAACATGGTTTGGTACCTCCATTAGCACTCTTATTCCCAACCCCACAAATGTTAGAGGAGGCCCTGAGTGGAGATAATAACTGAGAACCGAATGGGATCGTTTATTTGAAAGTTTCTATCATATAGCGTGACGTGCAGTGAATTATCAAAAAATCATAGCTCGCTTCCTGCTTTTAGTGTCTCTGTGACCTACACAGAAAAACTAGGACTTACTGGGTTTGCCACAGGGATCAGCATTCTTCCCAAAGGGTCCCTGACTGACAGTTCTGGGCCTTCAGGTGTGAAAGGTGTTTCTGGCCTGGAGCAAATTCACAGCTCTGCTAAGGGAAGCAACCCTTGAAAACACATTTCTTATAGTATGGGCCAGGTGGGGCTATTGTGGCCCTGCCTCCGAGGACACTCTGGAATACTGGCTACGATATTAGGCCTTCTTCCTACCGGGAAGTAAGAAGAAGGGAGAAATTCCTGAGCTTGTTGGGAGATGAAAACATGCTGACTGAACTTCAAAGTGTTAGTTAGTCAGCAAATATTTTTGAGAAGGTATAGCAGAAGGAACGAGAGTTATCTCTTTCTATCCTGTTAGTGTAAGAAAGAGCTAAGCTTGAGTACTGAACTTTGTTTCTTACTAGCTTTTGGGCAAGTTATGTCACTTCTTTATTCCTCAGTGTCTTCACCTGTAAATGGGGGTTAACAAATTTCTATCACCTAGGGCTGTGTGAGGAATAAAAGGGATAATCATGGATCATGCTTAGGATAGCTCAGACCTGTCACCTTAAAACGGGAATTAAAAGCAGGACAGACTCTTGGGCTTGCTGTGTGGATGGCATTAGGTCGTGCACGCTTAGTCTGGCACCTGCTACACAGAAGCGGCCTGTAGTGGGTTGAACATGGGCCCCGCAAAATATATGTCCATCCGGAATGTATGAATGTGTCACTAGGTGGAAAAGGGGTCTTTGTGGATGTAATTAAACTAAAAATCTCAAGACAGATCGTCCTCGATTCAGGATGATTAGGGACCCTAAATCCAGTGATAAGTGTCCTTAGAAAAGAAGAGAAAGGAAGATGGCAAACACAGGAGAGCACTACACGAAAACAGAAGCAAAGATTGCCGCTATGCAGGCCCAAGCCAGGAAATGCCTGGAGCCACCAGCAACTGGAATATGCAGGGATTCTCTCTTATGACCTTTGGAGGAACCAAAGCCCTGTGAACATCTGGATTTCAGACTTCTGGCCACTAGCAATATGACAGAATACATTTATTTTAAGCCACCTTGCTTGGGATAATTTGTTACAATGGCCCCAGGAAATTCTTACAGGGCTTAATAAATGTACACTATTACTATTATCTCTTGTTTTTTGTTTTTGTTTTTTTTTTTTGCTCCACCAAGGTTGGAAAGCCGCCTGCATTCTATGGAGGGAAAACTGAAATGCCTGGGCTGGGACCCAAAGGAAAAAGGTCCATCTGGCTTATTGCAGGTCCCCACCCCTGCCCTGCCTCTGACCCATCCTGCCAGGCAGAGTTTCATCCTCGGGCTGCCCTCATTGCCAGGGTTTCTGAGGCTGACAGCACACCCTGAGCCAAGAGATTCCAAGCCTCAGCATGAAGGGAATAATTGTCAACGAGCTCCCAGATTGTTTTGTCACATCCACTTTGCAATATGACAAGTAGGCGTCCAAAATATGCTCCAGGAGGGGGAGCCAGAAATTTTCCAAAAGCATACGTGGCATCCCGAGTCACTGCTAAATAAGTGTCAGCCGAGTTCTTGGCTTCCCTCCTTACGCCAAGCCGTGCTGTGTCCCTCAGGACGGGGAGTGCCGCTGGAGCGCCGCCAGGAAAAGAAAAGCCCACTCTCAGTGGCATTGGAACCATCAACTTGGCTTCATTGGCTACTTTGGGATTTGTCTAGATGACCTCATAATAACAGCTATATTTCTAGAATCATAAAAATGACAACAGTAAATCGCTATTAGGTACCCTGCATGAGGTGCTGGACTAAGTCATTTATGTACTCTCTATTCTTTAATCTTCATGACAATTCTATGAAATGGCAATGATTATTATTATCTCTCTGTTACAGAGAAGCAAATTGAGGAAGAAGGAGTTTAAATAATGTGCCCAATATTTCATTTAAGGGGAGGGACTGAAAAAGATTCCATGTCTAAGAAGTGGTGGAGGTAAAAATCCAACTGTCATGAGCTCATCCCTAAAGCTGGAGATGTGTACTACACAGCCACTTTGTACAGTATTTTACAGTTTGTAGGAATAATAACCGTGCTGCCCTCATTCCCATTGGGAGCTAAGGTTCATCATATCAGAAAGGGACTGGCTATTCCAGATAGGAAGTGAATAAGACTGTTGAAATGCAGAAAACATAGGTAGCATAAATAGAATAATTAAAGTAGAGCAGATTGAGTTTTCTTCCTCTCCCACCTCTTTTCCTGGAGCTTGGCATGTATAGATGCTAACGCAAGAGAAGGTCTTTTATCATGTAACTCAGGAATAGGAAGGAGACTGACAATTTTTTTTTAGCACAACAGGATACAAAAGAAATGCTAGCAATAGGTTGTTATTTGCAGTTGAGAGGCTTAATTGAGGCCAGATTGTTCCAAAGGCCTCTTTGCTTCCCCTCTTTACTCTTAAGATCTTACTGTTGGTTGCCTACCCAGCATTCATTCCTCCCTTCCTCTCTCCAGATAAAACTCAGGTTTTATTCTTTCTGTCCTGCATCAAAATTGGTGGTGGTCGACCTCATTTCCAGCTCCCAGATGGGCTTGATTGATCTAAGAGGAATTCTATTCTCTCTGGCAATGATTGGTTAAGGAATGGTGATCCCACAATTCTGGCTAATGAAACATGAGAAGTTTTCTTCTAGGATGGGCGGTGACTTAGGGGCTTTTGCGGGAAATGTCTTTCCTTCTATGAAAGAACCACAGGGGGAAAGAAAAAGAGCCTTTCTTCCTCTAGATCTTGTCTCGTCCAGATACGATGCTCAGAGCTGCAGCCACCATATTGTTACGAGCCTGAGAAAGAAGCCAGCTAACGATGACAGAGCAAAGAGACACAGAGAAACTGCTCCCAAATGCCATTGTTGAATGGCTAATTCAACCAGCCTCGGATCTGCCTGCCCCCTGGAATTCCTGCTATATGAGATAATAATTCTCTATTGTTTAAGCCAGCTTGAGTCAGGGTTTTGTTTCTGCCACTAAAAGCATCCTGACTAATGCAGGATTCAAAGTGCACTCTCCTCCCTCTTCTCCCCCATCCAGCAGCTGAACTGAACCTGAACATCACCGAGAATAACCAACAACCCATTGCAGAGGCTGTGCACAAGAGGAAGAGGGGAGTGGGGGGGTGGGATGGAATACAGGAGGTTTAAAGACTGAGGAGATCATAGGAATGGAGACAGAGCAAAGGTATGAGAGACAGGGATACTCTGTGCCACCTGTGGAGGGTAGAAACACAGAGTGTGCTCAGGGATGAAGGACTAAGACTCCATAACTGGGGACAAGGTGAATACACTAGACCTGCCGCTGCTGAATCCTCACCATCCTTGACTCTGAATGTGTTGGACCATTGTGTTTGAAATTTAAGTAAAGAACTGATTGAATAGTCTCCATGGTTCCATATGGCGCTTCCCTGGCCAACAGTCAACCATCCTTTTTCAGGCTGTATCACCCCTACTTCCTGAAATATGGTGAACTGCTGGGATTACAGATTGTTGATCCCAGTAGACTCTTAAAAGGCCAACTAATCTAACCCCTTCCCTTTGCGAATGGGGCTCTAAGACTTAGAAAGGGGAGGTGAATTCCCTGAGACAGTGCAGAGTACATTTGTGGCAAAGCCAAAAAAGAAATGTAAGTCTCCTGTCTCCCAAGTCAGTTCACACTATACCACCATGTCCCCCTAAGTGTACATCAAAAAATTGTCAAAGATTTTGACAGCCAGAACAGTTTTAATGGTCAAGTAAGCTTGTGAAGTACTGCATGAAGTTTTAACAAATCATGTTAAAGGTTTTTCTATGAGCAGAACTTCTCATAGTTTTGGTTTTGTTTTATTTGTTTGTTTGCCAAAAAAATGCTTTGTGGATCTCTAAAACTGAAATATAGCATATATTCTTTCTCAATCTATTAGACTATGGAATCTTTCTCCCAGAGCATCTCATCAGAAGAGTGCTCTGCAAATTACATTTGAGCAAATGCACAACATTTGCCTCCATAAAAAGGGAATGAGGTCAGAACACAAAAAAAAGCAGAGTTCAGGCAGAAGTGAAAAATGGGTAGATACGTCATCAAATGGATGGATGGGTAGAAGAATGAATGGATAAATCATCAAATGGATGGATGGTTGGAAGAATGAATGGACAGTCAAACAGATGTGTGGAAGAATTAATAGATAAATAGTCAAATGGATGGATGTGTGGAAGAATTAATGGATAAATAGTCAAATGGATGGATGTGTGGAAAAATGAATGGATAAATAGTCACATGGATAAAGGGGTGGAAGAGTGGATGGATGAATGGGTAGATGGTTAGAGAAAGGCAATATAATTTGAATCCCTGATATAGCAGACATGTTACATGGTCAATATTTTTTCCCCATAAGCTAGGTTATGTTGTGTATTAGTCAGGTTTTTCTGTTGTTCTTGTGATAATACTGTATAACAAATGATTCCCAAATTTCAGTGGTAAATTTTGTGGTAAACGATGTATCACAAAATTGTTTATACTATACTCTCAAGAAAGTTGGGCCTGGCTGGTCCCCAGGATCTGGTTACATTCAGGTCTCCTTCATTTGTCTTTGTTGAAGAACCAACACTGAAGGAATCAGTGCTACTTCGTAGGTGCTCTTCTCATGGTGATAAGAGGAAGTATCAAAGAGCTGGTAGACACTTGCCTCCGTTAAGACCTCAGCTTGAAACTGGCGCATAGCCACTTCCAGCCACATTCTACTGGCCAAAACAGGTCTCACTGCCAAAGCCTAAACTCAGTGGAGGAAGAAAGCTATACTTTGTTCATGAGGAAGCCAAGAGCAGGGAGGTAAAGAAAAACAGTGGACGGATGCTTAAAATCCACCAGAAATTGGGTCTTCTATGACTTACAAGCCAAAGAGTCCTGAAAAATTCAATTGGCTGGTTAATTTGGGTTAATTGGCTGGTTAATTTGCTTAGTAACGTGCTTCTAACTTCATAGCTGGTCCCTGCTTGGTAAAGCGCCTCTAAATACTTCATAGCTAGACAAACTAGGCTGCTTTACTCACCGGACTATTCCTCACTTCCGAAACAGTCCCTCTTCTCCACTCACTCTTACTTCTTCCTTCTTTTCAAATTTGACATAAACTATTCTTTCTTATTAGCATATTTAACACAGACTTTTATAAGTGTGTTATAGACAAACAATTCAAGCTATTACATGACGGAGTGGTCTGACAGTCAGCAGCTCACTGCTGGCAGGGTTGCCATATTTGTACAGTACTGATTGTTTAATTATCTGAATGTTTCTATAGGTATTGAATTCATTTTTTATATTTTTAATGATTAAATAATAGTTGTGCATATTTGGGGGCATGTGTAATATTTTTATACCTGTATGTAATGTGTAATGATAAATCCGGAATAACTAGGATTTCCATCACCTCAAACATTTAGCCTGTCTTTGTGTTGGGAACATTATAATTCTTTTCTTCTAGTTATTTTGAAATATACAATAAAGGATTGTTAACTATAATTTCCCTACTGTACTATTAAACACTGGACTTTACTTCTCTATCTAACTGTATTTTTGTGCCCCTTAACCATCTTACCTTCCCAGCCTCATTCGTTATTTTCTAAAAATGAACTGCATGGGGAAAAATGACAGAATTGACATCAACAGTGAGAAGCAGAGATCTCATAAACTTAAGGCATTTGTAACAGAGATGAAAGGCATTGGGCACACTTTAAATTGGGAATCTCGAGCCTCAAGAGGATCAACTGTAGATTCAATTATGAAAGAAACGAGCAAAATTAAAGAACGAGTCTGGCTTCTGAATGGTGTTATTGAAGACTGTGTTGTAAGGTGAAGTATAATTGGGGATTCGATTATATTTTACAGGACCCCAGGGACAGAAAACCCTTAGTGATATATATAAGGATAGAATTTCATTTTCGGATATATTGTCTAACGAACATGCTAAAGGAAAAGAAGTATTTTACTGCCCATATCTATGAAATAATTAACATTAACATGGTCACCTGCCAGTCAGTGAGCATGATTTGAGAGCTCACATTAATTAGCAGGGTATAGCATGGTGTATTGTTACACACAGACACCTAGTCCCCAGTTATGGGACTTTGGGAAAATTACTTAATCTCAGTTTCCCCATGTGTAATATGGAAGATGATACTACAGACATCTCATGGTTCTTGAGAAGTTGAAATCAAATAATAATTAGCTCCATCTTCTTGCTATGGACCAGGCATGGTTCATATACTTTACATAGTTATCACATTACTTACAACACTCTGTGAGTGGTTATCTATCCTTTACAGAGGAGGAAACTGAGGCATGAAGAAGAGAAGTAGCATGCCCAAGGTCACACAGCTGGTTAGCAATAGAGCTAGGATGCCACCTCAGGCCATCTGGCTCATAATCTACGTTCCTGTCCAGTCCGCTGTCACATCCCCAGGACAGGGTGAGCATGGGAAGTGCAACACAGGGCAGATTCTCAGGAAATTGGCACAACCCCCTTTTCACCTCAGCGGAGATGACAGACACTGAAGAAACCACCTAGGCTCTCATGTGTGTGCCTGCATGCTTCATATGTCTCCTTGATAATGAAGGTTGGGCAAGTGTGGGGTGGCTCTGCCTCCTTCTAGCTCTGTGACCTTTGGCAAATCATCAAGTTCGTCTTCCACTTCTTCACCTGTCCATGGGGCTGATAACACTCGCCTCTAATATTTTACAGAATTCCTGTGAGGTCTGAAGAGAAAACAAAGGCTCAAGTCCCTTGAAAATGTAAGTCCTCTGCAAATGCTAGGTTTGTTTTATAACATAACGAGGCTGATCTTTTAAAGTAACATACCAGACCCAACCCTCCCAAGTGAGAGCTGGTCCTTCAGAAGCATCCTCCTCCTCTGCTACTGAGCCAGAGGCTTGTTCTAATTATGTCGTTTTTGCTCAAGGCATGTTTGGAATGTTTCCTTGGAAATTACCTTTCCAGCTAGTTTACAAGCCAAGTGAGAAAATCAGTTCTATTGCCTCACAGACAGGCCTCCGTTTCATTTCGGGGAGCCAAAAATGGTGTTTCTGATCTTGTTCTCTCATCTTATTCATAAGAAGCCATTCTGAATGAATTATGTCTATTTTAAAAAAATCAAATCCACCCTCAGAGGGGGAAGATTTGCCTCATGGAGACTATCAAAGGAACTTGATGTGGGAATCTGAAAGCAATATCATTATTTCACAGTCATATTTCACACTCATCAAACTCAAATGACGGCTGTGCCCCATTGTGCCAGCCACGTCTGTGAGCAAGTGCTGAGCCCGTCGGATATTGAGAGATCCAGCCCTACAATCATCTTCAGACTGAAAAGCATCTTAGAAGTCACATTATCTAGGCAGGGCATGGTGGCTCACGCCTGTAATCCTAGCACTTGGAGGGGAGGCTGAGGAAGACCGATCACTTGAGATCAGGAGTTTGAGACCAGCCTGGCCAACATGGTGAAACTCCGTATCTACTGAAAATACAAAAAAATTAGCCAGGCATGGTGGCATGCACCTGTAATCCCAGCTACTGCTACTTGGGAGGCTGAGACAGGAGAATTGCTTAAACCCAGGAGGCAGAGGTTGCAGTGAGCCTGGATCGAGCCAGCCACTGCACTCCAGCCTGGGTGACACAGCAAGACTCCATCACAAAAAAAATAAAATAAAAGTCATATTATCTAAATCATGTAATTCATTCTTTCGGCGCATTCATTCCTTCAAAAAGCCATTCATTAAGTACCCTCAACACATCCTCACTCTAATTAGAGAAGCGACAGGAAAACACACAGGTCTAAGAGAAGTGTGATGCTCACTCTGATGGAGGCCTGATGGAGGCCCATGATCGCAGAAAGACATCAGGCTGGCCCGATCCCAGAAGCCATGTTTAGCCACTTTTCTGGACTAGAGGCCCTGGAGTGGGATTTAGAGGACCAGTTACAGTTAGTGAAGTCAAGAAGGGTCCAGGAATCTGAAAAGAAGGACATATGTGTGTCCAGGCCTAAGATGTGGAAGGACATGCCGCTTTTGTACAACAGCAAAACCGGGAAAGAGGTGCAAGTCCTCAGAGACCCAAGAATGAGGGTTTGGTGCCCATAGTGCAGACATGGCATAACAAATGCTAAACTGCTTGACAATATTTCAAACTCAGATTGGAGAGAAAGGGACTATTACCAATGTTTTAAAAGCTTTCCCAGAAGAGGCTAGCAAATGCATCTATAGTTATTTCTAATGACGTGCAAGCTAAGTAACTCGTGCCCTTTTGTGTTTGCTCAGCCTCTCAGGCTTGAGTTTTTCTTACAACTCATTCATGTTGCCTTCCTGGCTTCTGCTGGTACTGAAGTGGCCACCTTGCTTTTAGCTGGTTGACACCATTTACTATGCCCTATTGAAGAAGTTCTTTTTTTTTTTTTTTTTTTTTTGAGACAGAGTCTTCCTCTCTCACCCAGGCTGGAGTGCAGTGGTGCAATCTTGGCTCACTGAGAGCTCCGCCACCCGGGTTCATGCCATTCTTCTGCCTCAGTCTCCTGAGTAGCTGAGACTGCAGGTGCCCACCACCACGCCCGGGTAATTTTGTTTTTGTATTTTTAGTAGAGACAGGGTTTCACCATGTTAGCCAGGATGGTCTCGATCTCCTGACCTCGTGATCCACCCAAAGAAGTCCTTAAATTGAGGTCTACAGACTCCTTGTGGGATTCAAGAATTAAGGAAAGATCCATGAACTTAAAGGAGAACAAAACTT
Organism: Chlorocebus sabaeus; assembly: GCF_047675955.1. Lineage (NCBI taxonomy): Eukaryota > Metazoa > Chordata > Mammalia > Primates > Cercopithecidae > Chlorocebus > Chlorocebus sabaeus. The sequence goes on along the minus strand of NC_132911.1, from coordinate 134,427,843 downwards.
ACATCTTTTTTTTTTTTTTACTAATCTCTAACTTAAATTTAGATTGTTCTTCATTCTTCAGTGTAGGCAACATGGTAGTATTAGCAATGCTTCTACCTGTGGGTTCATTACCAGTAAGAACAACGACTGTTTCCATTTTTTTACAAGGGTTGTTGCAGAATCTCAAAATAGTGTTTGCATCCATTGCTACTTTGAAACTGCGATACATATTCGACCTGCCATTGGATCTTATTATTTAACACCTTAACAAAGCACATATATTTCTATATCAAAAGATGTGAATTTTTTTTTACATTTTGATAATCATTTCTCAATAGAATTGGTTTCCTCTATAATGCTATATATTTCATTTTAAGCATTTAATCCATTACTCTGAGAAGGGGTCTATGGCACACAAAAAAAATCTTAATAATCCCCACTTAGACGCTTCTATGTGCTTTAAACACAAATGAACACATTTAATTATTGCTGACATAATTAATTCTAATTATCGCTGCTGGCTTTTACAGATGGAAAAAAACTGAGTCACAGAAAGATTAAGTGAACTACAAAGTGCCACATACTCCGGAAGTGGCAGGGCAGGGAAGGGATCTCAACAGCCTGGTTCCTGAGGCCATGCCCTCAACCACTGGGCTGTCCTGCCTTCTAGAAGAACCTGGACAGGGCACAGGCCCAGAGCCCCAAGGGCCTCAATTTGATCCTAGAGGTAACGGAAAGAGCAGGAGGAGAGACAACTGCATCTGTGCTGGGGAAAGATAAGAGAATGAAGTAGAGGAGCCTGGAATGAGATGTGGTTAAAAACCCAAAAGGCAGGAAATGGCCCAAACGAGAGCAGTAGCTGTGTGCAGAAGAGTGATAATCGATTTCGCCAATCTTTAGGCTATGGAATAGAGAATAAAGTGCTCCCAACCAGATAGTCAGGTAACTGAATAAGGTTCTTTTCTCATCAACTCTGCTACCCTAAATCAAGAAAGCAAAACAATGATTCTGAGGCCAAATATAACCCATGGAGTAGGGGCTAAAAGCTAATTATTTAGAACATTTGAGTTGATTTGGATGGTCAGGGGTGAGCCATTGGATTCCCAGCAATTTCCAATCCAGTTCCACTTTGGTGGACCCAGTAAACACCAGATATAGTCAGAGGTCAAAGGAGAGACAAGAACTACACGATGTGGCCTAAAGGAGGTGCCCTGGGATTCTGTGAAGCCAGTTCTTCATTGAGTGGGACTACTATGAGCATTGCAGGGCATTTAACAACCCTAAGCCCTGGACGTGAAATGCCTTAAGCACTGCACCTCATCACTGTGACAGCCAAAACCTACTCTCCCATATTTGCAAATGCCCCCCACTCCCTGGGAAGCACTCCCACCCTACTTGACAGCCTCTAGGCTACAGACAAAAGCAAGAATCAGAGGCGCCGCTGGATCACATAAGAGTAATTCCTGCAATCCTGCAGCAAAGTTCTGTTATTAATAATTCAATCCTAACCACAGAGTCTTCCCTGGACGTGCTCTCTGTAAATCCGCCGTGCCTTTATCCATGCTGTTTCCGCCTCTGACCACACCATTCTCCCGTGCTTATCAGCCGGGCAGACTCAGCATCTGGCACGTGGTCAGAACTCAATATCCATTAGCCATTATGCACACCTGCTCTGTGAAGCCAGCTCCACTTCCCTGGGGAAATAAGGCACACTTTCCATAACCACCATGCTTTACACTTACCTCCATTAAAACAGTGACCAAACAGTGTTGTGATCATTTATTTCCAAATAGAATGCACATTTTCTAATAGACACTCAGGAAGGTGTGTTGAATGAATGAATAAATAATATCTTAATTTGCCCAGCAATCTGTACTGTCAACAACTCAAGCAGATAAGGTCATATTTCAATTTTGCTGAGAAGAAAACTGTAAGTCTCCCTCTTCCCCAAAAAAACTATCATTTATTGCCTGTTTAATAAATGATATTTATTAAATAACATATAATAATGTCATTAAATGTACTGCCCTGACAATTCCTGATTGTATGGTATTGTGTGTTTGCAGTGTACTATCACTTTAAATGCATTGTACCAGTTAAGAGGAAGTCTAAGAGTTTAGGTGGCTCCCCAAGGTCAAGGCCACATAGCCAGTAAGGGAAGGGCTGATCTGCACACAGAGGTCCTGTGCCTTGTGATCTGTGGAGTTTATCTGGACACAGCAACTAAATGGGGCACAAAGCAAATCTGTACATATTAGGATTTATAAAGAGGGGAATATTAGGGTGGGAACTCTTTAAAAAAGGATTTCAGGATGATACCTTTAAAAGCATAAGCTCCCTTATAAGTTAAAAATCTTCCCGATTTACAATCACCAATTTTCTCACCCAGCTCTGCAGGAAGACACCAGTTGCAGGAAGTGGGGCCACCTGCATTTCCAGGAACACAGACATCCCAGTCAGTGCCAGGAAGGTGGTGAATGTCCCCAGCCTGTACGGGTTGCCATCGGGTCCCCACTGACCCCTGCAATTCCTCCTCTGGTGTGAGTGACTGTGTTCTTGGTTCTGCTTGCTAAGAGCTTACCTAGGAGAGAACCCAGCACTCAAAGAGACCACAGGGCATGCTTGGCTCCAAAAGACACCCGCTTTGGGCTGAGGTTGGGGGCTGCATTTTGTATTTGCCTCAATGCCTGGGTGGTCTCCAGGGCTGGTGCCAAAGAGCACACATTGCAGCAATTTAGCAGAGACCACAGAAGTGGGTGAGAGCGGCGGAGGTTGAAGTGGGTTTGGAGACAGGTTCCACACTCCCACCCTGCCGACTCCCTCTTGCCACCCACAGAATAAAAAGATGCTTCTAGTCCATCCACAGTGTGTTGCAAAGCCTGTTTTCCATGCTGGGCAATCAATTGCCAGGTACTACCCTCCCTGAGCCTCTGTTTACTCACATATGAAAATAAGGGTGAGAATGTCCACCATTTAGGCTTAACGTGAGGACAAGATGGTGCCTTGTTTAGGTGCTTAGAGTAGTGAATTCAGTGGTAGAGAGGAAACTTTTGTTATCCACAAGGCTGAGAGGGTGCACAAATCAGTTCAGCAACTATTTATGTTAATAGCTGTACCATTCCAGTCCCTTCTCCAGAAGAATACAGAGATAGAAAAGACACAGCCCCAGCTGTCATATCTCTGATATGAGGCCTGGTTTTCATTTTCTTTCAACATAGAATGACAGAGAAGGCAATTGGGATGTAAAAGGAGGCGAGTGCCCTGGTGGGAGGAATGGAGGTTAAAGGGCTGACCCCCAAGAGGCCTCCACTCCAGAGGCCTGGGGCCTGGGTCGGATTAAACTTGACACCATCTTTTAGTAAGAGCACCATGTAATGAGGGCCTGCCATGTGCCAGCCCCATGCTAAGCACATCAAATACATCATCGGATTATCTTCAAAGTGATCTTTGAATGAATGATGATCTCCAACTCTGCAAAGGAAGCATCATTAACCCTCTTTTAGAGGCAGGGAGGCAGCACTGTGTACTGGCTAAGGACGTGAGCTTCAGAATTGAGCAGCTGTGTGACTCCTGCAAGTGGTTTAACCTAAGCCTCAGTTTTTTCACCTGTAAAATGAAAACCATGCATAGCTCCCTCCTGGGTTTATTTAGGAAAGTTAAAAGCAATATACATTTAACTGCTTAGCACAGTATCTGGAAAATCCATTGTGGTTACTATGAAATGGTAGCCTCAAGATAATGTATACTGTGTTCAAAATACTGTGGGTGCTTAACAAATATTAGCTTTCTGACTGCATTTACCGTGCTACCCCTCCTGCCCACCAGCCCCACCTGAACTCTGCTCCAATGCACTGACTGGAGACATGAAATGGTATTAGAGAGTGAGGATGTCAGGCCACAGTATTTCCTCTAGATCTGTGATCCTATTGTTTTATGCTATAACATCTTTTGAGAATATAAGCATGCCCCTCCCCCAACTCTCTCTCTCTCATGCACAAACATATGCACACACACATCATTCACATTTAACATCTCAACAATCTGCAAGTTCCAGGAGAGAGGAGATCCATTTTAAGAGTTCCAGGAGAGAGGAGATCCATTTTAAGATGTACTCAAGTCCAGTACCCCTTGGCTACAGTGCAATTACTTGCCAATACAGTCCTTAAAAGAGAGCCGGTCCCTGACAGCTGCAGTTGATGGTCTCCAGGCCACCCCAGTGGGCCCCACACCTCCGGCTCCTTCACCTGATGGTGACCCAGTGATTCGGCCCTGCCACCCCTGGCCGGGTTTTGCTGTTTTCCCAGCCAGAGCAGCAACACTCCAGGAATCAAAAGGAAAACAGGAAGAACTCTAACCTGAGCAAGAGGTTTTTTTAAATGGACCTATGCTTTCATATGGCAGCCACACAAAGGCACAGACAGAAATAGTTACTGCAAACTATTTCCCTTCGAAGCTTCTCCTTCCAAGGAGATGCTTGTCATCATTGAGACTGCTTGTTTGGGAAGAGCTGACTGTCAGTGCATGGTCGGTTCAGGCAGGGAAGCGGATTCCAGGGGACCAGGGCTGTAGCTATTACCAACAGCTGTCAGAGCTGGAAATGTGGAAACATCTCTGAGCCAATCTCCATCCACTCATACATGAAATCCGAAGGGGAGAGAACATTCCCTCTCTGGAAAGAGGGTAAGTGTTCATTTTTCTTCTTTTGCCTCTATTTATTTCCCCCTTTCAGAGATAAATTTGCTATCCTGCAGGTCTGGAACTAAGAGACGAATGCTGCTCCCAGACAATGGGATTATTTTCTCTCACAGATTGAAATAGTACCTTGTCTCAATACAGCACACTGAGTTTTGTTTTGAGGGGACAGGGTTCACTGTATTGCCCAGGCTGGAGTGCAGTGGCTATTCACAAGTGCGACCATAATGCACTAGCAGCCTTGAACCCTAGACTCAAGCAATCCTCATGCCTCAGACTCCTCAAGTTGAGTAGTTGGGTCTACAAGTATGGGCTACCATGCCAGGCCTACCTTGAGTATAATTCAATTAAATTCAACAAGCATGTGCTGAAGGCCAACAACAGGACAGGTACCTTTGCTAGAAGTTTGGGAAGCAGAGATGTATCGTCATGCTCACTTAGCCTGAGTTCTTTCTAAGTATCCTTACTAGAATACCTTACACAGGGTCCTGCCCTGTAGAAGGGCCCACTCACTCACTCGTAATCTTCCCACACTCCTTCTCCAGTATCTTGGATTTTCTTAAAGATTTCATTTACCCAGTTATCTTCTCTTGGGTTCAGACAACCATCTTCAACCCTTCACTTTCCTTTAGCAATAGGTTCAGACAATTCTGTTAAGTGACCCAAAATTCCATCCCTCTCCATTGGGTCCTTATTGCTAACTGCTATGCACTATTCAACTTTTTTGGTTTCTGCCAAGACTCATGGTAGACCTTCCTTACTGGACTCCTTTATCTTCAGTTTCTCTATTTCCAAATTCTCTTCACACTGTGTCCAGAACCATCTATCTCTAACACAGTCTGACTATGTCTCAACCCAGGCTTCACACATTTGACTGGTACCCATTTTCTCTAACATGAAATTTTCACTCTAATTCACAGAGTGCACAAAGCCTATCTTCGCTCAGGCTGCTATTGCAAAATACCGTAGACTAAGTGACTTAAGCAAGAGAAATGTATTTCCCACAGTTCTGGAGGCAGGGAAGTCCAAGATCAAGATTTTGGCCAACTTGGTTTCTGGAGAGGGCACCCTTCCTGGCTTGCAGAAGGCTACCTTCTTGCTGTGACTGCACATGACCTGTCCTCAGTGGTTGTGCATGGGGAGTTACAGTAAGCTCTCTCTTCCCCTTCTTTACATGGCCCTGAAGCTATGGGATTACTATCCCACCCTCATGACCTCATTTATCCTTAATTACCTTCTAAAAGCCCTATCTCCAAACACAACCACACTGGGGATTGGGGCTTCAACGTATGAATTTGGTGGTGGGGACACAACCCAGTCCACAGCAAGGTCCGTCTCAAACTGAGTTCAATTTCTCTCTACTGTTGTCTCCAATTACTCCTCCATCCCACACTCCTGCTGGGCCTTACCATAAGGAACCACTTGAAGGTGTCCCAATACTGTAGCTGACTCATGTCTCTGGCATCTGTTGTTCAGTAACCAGAGTAAGGTGGGCACCACTGTCCTGCCACAATGCCATTTTAAAGTGAATGCCTGATTACACCTTGATCATATTACCCTAACGTCAGGATCTCTGCTCAAAGTGGCCATGTACTCCCTGCTAAGATGGGAAGTGAAGGCTTATCTATGTCCAGGGATGTTGGAAGGAGGTGCCATGGGAAATCTTGGATTAAGGGCTGAGCTTGTAGAAGAGGGCTGAGCAGAGAGGGCACAGAGGAACATTACTGCACACTGGCAATGGGATAGTCATTATCTATTGGGAGTTCCCACAGGACATAAAGGTGAAGAGCAACTCCACAATTCCCAGCCTCCAACACATCCCAACTCTGGGCAAGACACGGTTCGGCTGTTTCCCCACTCAAATCTCATCTTGAATTGCAGTTCTCGTAATTTCCATGTGTCATGGGAGGGACCCGCTGGGAGATAATTTAATCATAGGGGCAGTTACTTTCATGCTCTTCTTGTGATAGTCAGTGAGTTCTCCCAAGAGCTGATAGTTTTATAAGTTTTTCCCCTTTTGCTGGGCACTTATTGCTGCCGCCTTGTGAAGAAAGATGCATTTGCTTCCCCTTCTGCCATGATTGTAAGTTTCCTGAGGCCTCCCCAGCCCTGCAAAACTGTGAGTCAATTAAACATCTTTCCTTTATAAATTACCCAGTCTTGGGTATGTCTTTATTAGTAGGGTGAAAATTTATTAATACAGGACATCGATGCTGCTTGCTCAGGTGGAGACCTGTGGTTTCTCAATCTTGCATCCTCTGATTCTGCCCTTGTCCTTTTTGTGTGGCAGACTACAGAATGCCCTCGGAAATCTCTTCTCCCACAGTGGCAGTGTTCTAGCTGGGCACATGACTGCCCAAATAAGTCATCATTTCCTAGCCTCCCTTGCAGCTCATTGAAGCCATGTGTTTCGTTCCTGGCCCATGATATGTGGCCAGAAGTAATGTGCTCTTAAAAAGAACGCATGTGGATTCTACTGGTCCTTTTCTCCTCTCCTTCTGGCTGGAGATGGTGACAGCTAGAGGGATCACCTTGGACCTGGAAGGAGAAGTTACACTTGAGGATGTAAGGCTGCCCTGCCCTCAGGGCCTCCCGCCTCTGCAGTGTTATATGGGAGAGAAAGAAGCATGTCCCCATTTAACTCACTGTATTTGGTGGCCTCTGTTAGATCAGCATAGCCCATATCCTTACTAACAAACCTCACCCCATAGTGTCTTTGTATCTAAGCCCTTGCAACACAAAAATTGCTTCATTTTCTCCTCTCCCCCACCACCCACCAAGTACATTCCCCAGAAATGGCATCTATTATTATTAAATTGATATACTTATATGATTGGGATGTTCACAATGTTCTGGCATGTCTCTCTTGAGACCATATTAAAACTTGTGTGTTTCCTCCATCTTTAACTCAGGCAGAGACACATGACTTGCTTTGGCCAATGGAACATGAACAGAAGTGGCATGTGTTCATTCTGGGGTGACGCCATCATGGCCGGTCCAAGTACTATAGTCTCCCTTCCCTACTGTGGTGATCATGCAGCTCACATTTGAGGTGGAATCTCCACCTACCCAAATCCCAAATAAAAAGACGTGAAGCAGTACCCCTAGCCAAGGAGCCAAAGGCATGTAGCACAGGCAAGAAATAATTATCTGTTATTAGAAGCCACAAATAAATGGAGGTTGTTTGTTTCTGCAGCATAACCTAACCTAGTCCTGACTGATACTGAGGTCAACCAGACTTGATGAAAACAAAGCCTTAGAGGAAGCATTGTGAAATACACAAGTGAGACACACATGATGACAATGTAAGACACTGAGAGGTCATTCCAGGGTAATGCCTGTTTTAAGTATTTTCTTCCCCACCGCTGGACCCAAGCTTCCCCCTTTGGCCCTGCCTCCACATGAAAGAACCTAGTTCCATGGCATTTCAAGGTAGAAGAGGAGGAGTTGTGTGGCCCTGCCGGGGGTGGGAAAACAAAAATGAGGGGAAATGTTTACCACTGACATTGTTTAGAATTGCTCCCACATGATAATAAAAAACAGAGCAACCTTTAATCGGTTTAATTTTCTGAAATTGTCTACAGACAGCATACTCATTAGGTGCACTGGTCAGTCACCGTTCATTACCTCACATAAGCACATCACTGGCTTGGCTTTATCTCTGGGTACCCATGGATGAATTCAGGGATTGCTGGAGAGCTAGAGTCTGGGATGGAGAACAACTCACCACTTAATCCTGAAATATTACCTACTACATGGATGCTGTTTCTTCTACCACTATGGTTTCTATCACTTTCTTTGACCGGTGAAGTCCTTCATGGTTCAAGACCAAGTTCATGTTATCTCCTGTGTAAATCTTTTCACGATACCCCCAGGCAGATTGAGTTGTTACCACCGCTGTAATTCCAGGACATCCTATGCATACCACTGCTATAAAGCAGCAGTTGTTCATTCATATGCCTTTCTCTTCCACCATATAATGAGTTCCTCAAGGGCGAGGTGTGTGTCTCCTTTCTTTTTTGTCCCTACAGTAAGCATGACGCCTGTTATAAAGTTGGTGTTCCGTGCATATTCATGTTGACTTTGCAAGTATTTCTCTATTTCCTACCATGTGTCAGCCTCTGGACAAGGCCCTGTGGATACAAAGACACACAGTCCACTGGGTGTGAAAGGCATTTTGTGACCCATCTCTGTCCCTCATTCAGAAACATTACTCTCTCTTTCTTTCCTGCCTGGAAAGATGAAAGTCATCCTTCCACTTGTAAACTATATCATGCATTAGAATGCAATCTGCTTCATAGCCTAAATTATGTATTTTCCTCCAGGTTGTTAAGGCATCACCGAAGAATGCCTACTAGCCAAAAATCTATTTTGAATGTAGAGGAGGTCATTCCATCTTTGCAATAATTGTTACTTTCCAGCCACTGGGTTCCCTCAAGGCTGAACCGCGCCACTGCCCCCCACCTCCATGCTTCATCAGCATCTGCTTTTGTTTCCAACTTGTGACTGTCACAAGAAATGACCCAGACATCTCAGAGGGCTGATGAGTTTTTATTTTTACTACCAGTCTGTTGCAACATTTGGCAAACAGGGGGAGGAGTTATTATATTATGTGATTTTAATATGATAATAACTAATACTTTGTATCTTGCACAGAATGCTTAGATGTATCAGATAAGCCTTTTGCATACATTTGCCCAACGACTTTTCACAACTCCGTGATATGATTACTATTATTATCCCCATTTTACCAGAAGTCAACTGTGATGCATGAAGATAAAGACATTTGCCCAGATAGTAAATGCTAGATTCAGAACCTGTATCAGATTTGTGTGCCTTCAAAGCCAGATAACTGGCATGAGCCAGCTCATACTGGCTTGAGAGAGCTGATTGTACACATCTGTTCCCAGCTCCACATCCATTGACATCATGCTGGTTACTTGAAATTGACCATGGCAGGAATATTTACACCACAGAAATTGGCTATCACTACAAATCACGGCTTCTTTTCTTCTGGAGACAGTTTTTAAACATTTAACAGCACACCAATAGATGGGTGTGGTTTTCTGACTTGGAGGAGGGAAAAATAAGAAAGAGAAGAAAAGGCAGGGGAATTTCTGTTTTTCCTGAGGCTTTGATTTTATTGACCCACTTAACAGACAAACAATCCTAGAATATGAGTCAGCCCAGAAAGAGAGCTTAAAAATAAGTCGAAAATAATCTCTCTAAATTTCATCCATTTTAACACTCTATGACTCCAAAACCTGAAGTTTTTTCATCCACATCAAGAGCCTACTATGTGCCAGGCCCTGTTCTTGGGAGCTTACACTTGGGGGCTGAAATCTTTATGCAGAAGTTTCACTCTCCCAGTTGGAATTATGGAACTTGCAAGTGAGTCTATGATTGGGACTCCCAGGCAGTGTCTGGGAAAGGAAAACAAGCAGAAGGCGACCTGGGGTTATCTAGTTCTGCAGAACCACTTTCCCTCACAGGTTTTCTTCTCGGGTAACCCATATACGTGGAGCTCAGGAACACCCATGAGGTGTGGTATTGCTTCAATCAATGCCAAAATCTGGGTCAGGCCTCACTTTCTGTCACCAGCCCCACTGACACAGCCTTTACTTCTTCCCTTCTCGGTAAGGACAGACACCCAGACAATTCCCTGGTCAGATTCATTTATTAATTTACCAAGGGCCTGTCTCGTTCAGGGCCCTGAGATAGGCATTGAGGATACCAAGATGCATCAGGCAGAACCTGGGTTCTAGGAGTTCACAGTCCAGTGGGAGAGAAAGATAAGGAAACAATAACAATAGAATGGGCAGAAAGGATGCCTGCCCTTTGCTCCAGAGGGAGACATTATCCCCATCTTCCAAGGTTGTAAGCAGACTTACCCTTTGCTCCAAAAGAAGATGCTTTATCTTCCAAGGCTGTTTGCTATTAAAACAACCTTGAAAAGATAGTCCAGAATAAAAGCCATACGTGCCTCTGCTTGCAAGACGTGCAGAAACACAAAAGACCCATGGAGACTTGTTTTCCAGCAAGCTGTTAGAAGTTACAGTCTTTGTCATATCACTGTATATTCACTTCACAGCGTTTTAGAAGAAAGGGAGTATGCATCACTTTTTCATTGTTTATGAGATTGGTATTCCATGTATTAAGTTGCTTGTCTTATAAATTTGTTTCTGGTATTGACTGTATCCTCTACATTTTGTCTGTCAGTTTTTAAATAAACCAGCAGGGTTTATTTCAGCTTCCCTTTTCCTGTTCATTTTGAGAGTGCCTGTTTCAACATTTATTTGCCAAAGCTTTCCAGTAACTAATCCCAGTAAAGACAGCAGTGGCTCAATAGCTTTATAATTGGAATGTTGCTTTGAAAATTACAACAATCTCTTGCTAGGTATTTGGAAATAAAATTCAAGCTATATAAATATGATTTTTCATATTAGTAACAGTACATAGTGCACTTTTGTCTTGTGTACATAAAAGGAAATTGGGATGTTTTTCAGAGTAAATGTGTGGTTCTGGCTGCAAATTCAAAAATTCATATCATACTTGTGAGCAGAGGGACATAATGGGAAGACATTAATATTTTTGAAACATGCTAAAATTCCATAATAGCACACGTCTGGATTGAAAATTGAGAATTGAAGTGAAAATGTACAATTTTTATGCATTTGGAAAATAATCCTGGATAAGAGCAAGGTTGTTTAGAACAAGAGAATTTGAACTTTGAAGCATTGATAGATGACTGCGATCTCAGATCAGCTCCAACCTCCAATTCAGTTGTCTTTTGTTTTGGCCACAGTTCAGATAAAAATCTTTTGGGTTTTTGCTGCTGCTGTTGTTGTTTTGTTTGTTTGTTTGTTTTTGAGACAGAGTTTCACTCTTGTTGCCCAGGCTGGAGTGCAGTGGCACAATCTTGGCTCACTGCAACCTCCACTTCCTGGGTTCAAGCGATTCTCCTGCCTCAGCCTCCCAAGTAGCTGGGATTACAGGCACGCACCACCACGCCCAACTGATTTTGTATTTTTAGTAGAGATGGGATTTCACTATGTTGGTCAGGCTAGTCTCAAATTCCTGACCTCAGGTGATCCAATCACCTCAGCTTCCCAAAGTGCTGGGATGACAGGGGTGAGCCACCATGCCTGGCCTCAGAGAAAATCTTGATGTGTATAAAAAATTAGATTGAGAATAGCAATTTTAAAAACCAGTTCTTTCATTTCAGTGTTCTTCTTTCCTTTCTGAAGTTTTAAGCCTTCTATTATAATTTCCTTTCTGTTCAGAAAACTTCCTTTACCCATTCTTTGAAAGAAGATGTGCTGGCAACAAATTCTTAGTTTTCTTTCATCTGAGAATGTCTTTATTTCCCTTTCATTCCTAAAGAATAGTCTCACCCAACAGAATTTGCAATTGACAGTTCTTTTCTTTCAATATTTCAAAAGCGTTGTGCTTCTTCCTTCTGGCCTACCTGGTTCCGGGTGAGACATACTCTGTTCTTCCAGCGGTTTTTCCAATGTAAACAATCTGTCATTTCTCTTGGGCTGTTTCCAAGATCTTTTGTTTCGTTTTGTTTTAAGTTTTTGGAAGTTTAATCTTTGTTTTTTCTTGGATTTCTCTGAGTTAATCCTACCTGGGGTACTTTCAGGTTCTTGAATATGTAGGTTATATATTTCATCCAATTTAAGAAGCTTTCAGCTATTATTTTGTCGAATACTTTTTTTAGTTACACTGTCTCTCCTCTCTAAGACTCTGATGATACAAATTTAACTCTTTTGTTATTGTCCTACAAGCTCTGTTCACTTTTTTTTTTTAATCTATCGTCTTTTTCTGTTGTTGGGTATATTGATCTGTCTTCAAGTTCAGGCTCTACACTCTGTCATCTGTACTCTACTATTAAGCCCAGCCAATGAGTCTTTTATTTTAGTGACTACATTTTATTTTGTATCTTTTATTTTAGTGACTATATTTGTATAACTTCTATTTGGCTCTTTTTTTATAACCTCTGTTTTGTTGCAATGTTCTAGTTTTTCATCTGTTTCAAGAAAATTAATAAGTACTTGTTAAAGCCTTTTGGATGACTGCTCTAAAATTCTTTTCAGATAATTCCAATAACTGATTCATCTCAATGTTGGTATATATTAGCTTTCTCATTCAACTTGTGATATTTTCCTGATTTATGCTATGATGAGTGATTTTGTCATTGCATCCTGGACATTTCGGATAGTATATTATGAGACTTTGAATCCCATTTAATTTTTTTTTTTAGTAAGCAGTCCTGCTGCTGAGGTGTAGACCAAGAGCATTGTGGGTATATATGTGATCAACTTCCTACTGGGCTCTGGAGCTGACTCACAGTGCCTCATTGAAGATGGGAAGGGTGGAAGTTCAGCTCTTTCCTTGGTCCCACTGGCACCTTCTAGGTAAATAGAGGACACCATCTTGCATCACCTAGCTCCCTCCACGTTGGGGTGTAAGCTCAGCTCTCCACTGGGCCCTGCTGCCCATCAGGAAAAGAGGAATTAAAGAGCTGACTCATACCACTTTTCTGCTGCAGAGAAGGGGTAGAAGCTTAACTTCTTGCTGGTCCTTGCTGACACCAGAAGACAGCAGAGGAGGAGGGGGGAGAGGGGAGGGGAAGGCAGGGGAGTAGGATAATAGAGAAACCTGTTGGCTCCACTTTCAACCATCTCATTCCACTTCATTGATGCCAGGTAGCGGTGAAGACACAGCTTCCCACTGGGTCTCACTTACATAGGAATGAGGGAAGGAGAAGTGGAATCCTGACTAGGTCCACCTTGCACTGCCTCATTTAGTATTGCTGCTCCCGGGTATAGCTGGCTGGACCCTGCTGAGACTACCTCAGCAAGGGCATTAGAGCACCATTTAGAGTTTCCGCAGTTATGTCTTCATGTTCAGTTATTTTCTCTTGTGCAGTGTCTATCTGTATTAACTCATTCAGTATTGTTTTTAAATTTCAGATACTGTATTTTTCATCTCCATAAGTCCTTTGGGCTCCTTTTTGTATTTCTCACTTCCCACTTCACTATGCTTGTTTTCCTTTAATTTACCAAGCCCATTAAACATATTTATAGTAGTTGCTTTAACATTCTTGTCTTCTAATTCCATCATCTCTGTCATTGACTAACTTCATAGTGGCTGATTTTTCTCCTGGTTATGGGTTCCATTTTCTTGCTTCTTCATATACCTTTTGAATTGAATTCTGAACATTATTATTTTGTGTTGTTGAATGTTAGATTTTACTTTATTCATCTAAAGAGTGGTGAACTTTTTCTGGCAGTCTGTTAATTTATTCATGGATTAATTCAATCTTTTTGAGTCGTATTTTTAAGCTCTTTCAGGACATATCTAGAGTAGCTTTTATTCTAGGGCTAATTCACCCCACTTCTAAGATGTAGCTTTTCTGGGGTCCCTACTGAATGCCTTGGTATTCAACAAGGTATCTTCACACTGGCTAGAGACAAGTTAATTATGTATTTTGTGTGAGCTCTGAAAATTGTTTATTTATAGCTTCCTGATAATAATTTTTTCCTCAAAAGTGGTTTGTGTCCCATCCTATCAGGTTTCATCATATGCATGCATAAATTAGCATTCAGCTGAAGACTCAAGGAAACATTAATGCATATTTCTGGAATTTTTTTTTCTGCATAGGTTTCTCCTCTCCATAAATCTGTCCCACAAGTCCTAGCTGATTTGGCATCCTCAAACTCCAACCTCAGTCTTCTCAACTGAGTGAGATTTTCAGCGTCTCGAGTTCCCTTTTCCTATACTGCATCCTAGAAACTGCCTCTGAGAAGCAATCTGGACCAATGATAGAGCTCACTTCATTAGTCCCATCTCTCACTGATCACATTTCCTTCGCTGCCTACATGTAATGTCTGAACACCGTTGTTTTATATATTTTGTCTTATTTTCTAGTTGTTAATAGGAGAGGACCTTTCCCATAGCAGTTAACCATGATTTGAAAGAAAACTTCAATATATAATATCGAATATATATTGTTGACTATATATTATTGAATACTTAAGTAATCAATGTGTCAAGGGATATGCAAAACTTTAATTGGATAGGCCTAAGTCATCTGACCACTCTCAGAGCTGGGGAGAGTCAACTCAACCTAAACTTCACCTGAAACACATCAATTGAGAGTGAGGGAGTAGGTATTTCCCAGAGGAAAAATTTAATAAAAATTACCAGTAGACGGGTGAAGGACTATTAGGGAACAAAAACAGAAAATATCTGTGACACATATCATCTAGTCCATTTTTTTGTGTAAAACAACCCAGCAGTTATCTAGAATCTTCTTGGTTGCCTGAAGCAATGAAGAACTCACCATTTATATTGGCGACTCATTCCGTCTATGGTTAGTCTTAATCCCTAGAAAATGCCCCCTATGTTGAACCAGGATCTGCTTCTTACTTCTAATTTCTTATTACTTCTAATTTTGCCATCTACAGCCACACCAAGTCCAACTCTTCTTTCCATATAATAGTGCTTCAAATAGTTGGATCTTTTAGAACAATGGATGATGGTTTGCAGGAATTCAATAAAATTAGGCCTACTAATAGTACACTGCAGTAAGTCTACAGATCAATTATTTGAGAGAGTTGTTTGGTTATTTCAATGTTGGATAAACATAACTGGCTGTTTTAACTAATTTGCTATTCAAATAAGAACATATTGATTGTGAACACAGACTTTAGATTTGGGTTTGACTTCTAGTTCTGCCATTTAGAGACTATACAGCATTAGAAAATATACTATGATCTTAGTTTTCTCCTTTTTGTAATGGGAGTAATAATAGCTTCCTATTTGTGAAGATTTAATACAATGATATTTATAAAGCATATATTTCAGGGTCTATTAAACAGTAAATATTTATGAAACAGTAGTTGCTGTAACAGCTGGTCTGAAAAATTAGTCAATTAATTAATTCAGCACAAGCCCTGTGCTAGGAACTGGAATAATGGATGAATAAGATGTCATATTGCCCTCTAAGAAGACAACCAACATTGAAATTATATGTTAATTTAATGTGAGACTAGCAATAAAAGAACATGCTAAAAAAGCACAGACAACAATATTTTTAGAGGAAGTGATCTTGGAGCTAGGCCTTGGAGAATCTAGTTTTCCAGGTGACAAAGTGGGGGTGGGAATGAAGGAACACTATAGGCAGACGAAATGTTAAGAAGAGATTCACAGAGCTGCTATTGCCATTTTAAAACATGGCGCCAAAATTCTTTGTCACACCTTCTATCCGTGAGAAGTGGAGTTTATGTCATCTGCCCTGGAATCTGAGTTCTGTGACTGCTCAAGCATTAGAATACAGTGGAAGTAAAACTGAGTTGTTCCAAAGCCTAGTCCACTCCCTGTATCTTTGAAATGCTCACACTTGGTACCCATTTAGCATGCTGAGAAAAAGCAAGAAACCACAGGAAGAGGCCATGCATGTATAGCTGTTCCAACTGACAGCCCCAGCTGAGATCTCAGTCACCAGCCAGTTCCAAATGACAGCTACATGAATACAGCATCTTGGAAGTGGATCCGCCAGTCTCAGTCTAGCAGCCCCAGTGGAAGCTGCCTGAAATACAGATGAACCTTCCCTGCTGAGCCCTGTCCAAATTGTAGATTCATGAGCTAAATAAATTATTATTTCTGTTTTAAGCCATTAAATTTTGCAATTATTTGTTATGAAGTAATAGTTGAGAAAGTTGGCAGACTGTTTACAGATGGACAGATGCTCTGACTTTGGAAAGAATATAAGATGCAAAGCAGAGGGTGGTAGAGGGGGCCTTTGATATATTCTGTCTGGAAGAAGATGAGGATTTTCTTTAAGTCAGAAGCATAGGGACACAGAGACATGAAGACCAAAGATGAAATAGCAGTTTCAGACAGTCTCTACTACAGTATTTCCCATGTGATAGTCAGAAAAAATTATTCTATGGTCACATAAGTTTCATGGCCACACCCAGAATATATTAACATATTAAATAATATTTCCAAATATATTTTGCCACCCACATATGCTTTTGTGTCTGTGGAAGCCTAATAACATATTGTGGTAATTGTATTCAGCGGGACCCCCTTTGAAAAATTCTACTCTATCTCCTCTAGTAAGTTGAATATTTCAGAACCTATCTTGTCTTCACTACTTTGAAGAAGTCTTAACTGCCCCAAAAGGTTAATGTACAACACACAAAAAAACTCTCCCTTCCGGCCTAATTGTTGCCTTGGGACAATCTGATTTATAGACACTAGCACAGTCATGCAGAAGGGCTCAAGGGGAAGAGAAGGTTTATGTTTTCCAAGAGCCAAATCAATACCCGTAACACTTTGACTTCAGAACTCCCCCACCTTTCATGAAGACTTGTCAAGCACAACCTGTTTGCAGGATGGTGTATCCCAGGCTAAATAATCCCCACAAAATACATGCACTTCATCTATTTTCCTTATTTGGGCCAGGTGGATTTTCCGAAATTTCTGTCTGTCAAACCTGTATGAATCTCTTATAAGTTCTGGACATGCAAAACCACATCTGCAACCTCAGCAAAAGTCAGTCTTAGAGGACGGAAGGTGGTGGGGATGAGCGAGTCACAGGTGTTTTCCATTCATTCAATGAACTGTCACTGAGCACTGTGTAGGGTACAGGTTACACAGCAGGAAACAAGACAAGTCCCTGACCTAAAGAGACTTAGAGTTCAGCAGTGAAGATAGGCAAAATCAAAGGAAGAAACAAATACATATGTCAAATACGGACAACTAACAAGCACCCTGAAGGAAATTCACAAGATGTCAAAGTGGAGAATAAAGAAGAAATCGGAGCCTATTTTAGACGTGATGGTGAGGAAAGATGAATCTGAGAACATGACAGTGGAAGGTGAAGACAGAAAAGAGTATTCCCAACAGCTTTAGCAGCATTTATAGATGTGCCAGGTTAGCCACACAAATCTTATAAGGTCTACTGAAGGCCCACTTGGTTTAATGCCCTTGGTAGAGAACTAACAACCAATTTCAGGGAGGACCAGGTTTCTAATTGTTTCGTAAACTGTTTTCATAGATTGGATTCCTCAGAAGCAGACTCTGACAGGAAAAAAAAAAAAAATGCATGTGAAGTAATTTATTAGGAAGAATTTCCAGGAAAACAAATAGAGGGTTGGAGATGTGGGAAAGGAAGAGAAGGAACCCAAGCAAAAGCTCGGTATTAGTCTGTTTTCATGCAGCTGATAAAGACATACCCAAGACTGGGTAATTTATAAAGAAAAAGAGAAGTTCGGGCGCAGTGTCTCACCTCTGTAATCCCAGCACTTTGGGAGGCCGAGGAGGGCAGATGGCCTGAGGTCAGGAGTTCAAGACTAGCCTGGCCAACATGGTGAAACCCCATCTCTATTTAAAATGCAAAAACTAGCTGGGCATGGTGGCAGGCTCCTGTAATCCCATCTACTCAGGAGGCTGAGGTAGAAGAATTGCTTGAACCCAGGAGATGGATGTTGCAGTGAGCCGAGATCACACCACTATACTCCAGCCTGGGTGACAGTGAGACTCCATCTAGAAAGAAAAGAAAAGAAAAGAAAAGAAAAGAAAAGAGAAAAAGCAAAGCAAAGCAAAGCGAAAAGAAAAGAAAAGAAAAGAAAAAGAAAAGAGGCTTAATGGACACACAGTTCCACATGGCTGGGGAGGCCTCACAATCATGGCAGAAGAGCAAGGTAGGTCTTACATGACAGTAGACAAGACAGAATGAGAGCCAAGCAAAAAGGGGTTTCCCCTTATAAAACCATCCAGTGTCGTAGGACTTATTCACAACCACAAGAACAGTATGGGGGAACCACCCCCACAATTCAATTATCTCCCACCAGGTCTCTCCCCACAACATGTGGAAATTATGGGATCTACAATTCAAGATGAGATTTGGGTGGGGACACAACCAAACCGTATCACTCAGTATTAAGTCAAGTATCACAGAGAGGAACTTGGGCTCAATCCCACAGGGGAACTTTCAGGACAGCATATATCACACCCAAGTAGCTCCAATCAGAGGACAAGGGCGCAAGAGTATTTACCTTCCTGTACCCTTCAGCACTGGTCAAAAGCTGCTGCCAGTGTGATATAAGCTCCCAGGCATTTCTGGGCTCTGCAGGGCACAGGTGAAGCAGTCTCCAGCAATCTGAAGGCACCTCGCTGTCAGAGACACAGGAGCTGGCTGATACAAGTGAGATTACCCTAGCCTTCAGTGTAGTCACAGACATCTTCTGCTCTGAAAGTATTTATCTATTTGTTTCAACTGAGTTTTCCAGTGTTTATTGCAGTCATTACTCCCTGTTAAGAGGCAATCAACACCTGGGTGAACCTCCAGGTATCACATTCCTAACCTCAGTCAATACCATCTCAGCATTACATTCATTATGAAATCACTGAGCATTCTTAGCATATTCTAAGATAAAATCATCCTCAGCAGAGCTGTAAACAAACCCAAAGCAATATGGTTTTTTTAAATAATTTTTTGATTTTATAATTTTTTTATTTATTATATAAAGACGAAGTCTCACTGTGTTACCCAGGCTAGTCTTGAACTTCTGAGCTCAAATAATCCTCCCGCCTCAGCCTCCCAAAGTGCTAGGATTACAGGCATGAGTCATCATGCTTTGCCTAGAGCAGTATGGTTTCTATGCATCAGAAGATGTTTATTTGGGAGTCCACATTCAAAAAGAATCCAAACAAAATAGCAAGTCTATATAAAGTGTGTATTTTAAACATCTTGAAAATCATGTTACTGGGATAATTGAAAAACAATTTGCTATAGTGCATAGCACTGTGTTGTATATGATAGATACATACCCAGGAGCTGATTGGAGCAACTGGGGAGTACTAGGGAGGATGGAAATATACAATCATAGAGATGACACACTGATGCCCTCTCAGGTAACGATTCTGAGTGACAGGTCTCAGTTATCTATTTTGGTGACTTCACTATCTACCATTAAGATTTTGGTGGGAACTAAGATGCCTAAACTCCAGAAATATTATTAATCTGGAAATAAATCAGATAAATTATCTTCTAGTGAAGCTATTTCTGATGGCAAATCTCAACCCAAATGTGGTTTTCATCCCAAATAGGGAGTAAATCCATTTCTGGGACAAAGTGCTCTAGAATTTCCAGGTGTACAAACCCTTGTTTGGGGATGGAAGGGGAGGGTTTAGAAGCACAGAATAAATATGGAAGAAGACAACCTACTAGGCCCAGCACTGAGCAAGCTAGTGAGCATTAATGGAGAGAAAATTCAGTAAGAACCCACCCCATCATAGAGCTCAGCCTGTGAGGAAGAGAGATAACTCAAAAATAACAATGTCATACAGTGCAATTTACCTGAAACAGACAAGCCTGTGGCAGGGCCATCTTTCTCTTCTACAGGGATAGGTAAAAGGAAAAAATCCTGACATCAGTAACAGTTGGCCTAAGGAGAAGAGTTGGATCAGTATTTGGTGCAGAGGAAACAACAAAGTGAAGGCTGAGTGTCAAGAGATTGTGATGGTATGGGTCGGGAAGGGCAATCTGAGGAACTAAAGCAGTCACCAATGGCTGGAGAAAAAACATGCCCATGGTAGAAGGTGGTGAGAACAGGGCAGACTAGTAGGTGGGCAGAGGCCAGCAATGATGGTCCCTGGTGAAATTTGAATTATATCCTGAGGGTAAAAGATGGCCATTAGAGGACTTATTTCAGGTAAATATTTTGGGAGGAAGCCTCCTTTTTTTATTTTTTAATTTATTTTATTTTATTTTATTTTATTTTATTTTATTTTATTTTATTTTATTTTATTTTATTGATTGATTGATTGATTGAGACAAGGTCTTACTCTGTCGCCCAGGCTGGAGTACAGTATGCAATCTTGGCTCACTGCAACCTCTCTCTCCACGGTTCAAGCAAGTCTTGTGCCTCAGCCTCCCAAGTAGCTGGGACTACAGGCGTGCAGCATCATGCCTGGCTAATTTTTTGTATTGTAGTAGAGATAAAGTTTCACCATGTTGGCCAGCCTGGTCTCAAACCCCTGGCCTCAAGTGATCCACCCATCTCAGCCTCCCAAAGTGCCGGGATTACAGGTGTGAACCACAGAGTCCAGTCCTCCTTATCTTCATATTTAAACAAATGTAGGTACAGAGTAGAAAGGAAATTCGCTTTTTTAAAAAGATAAAAATAGAAAGTTCACAACTTAATGTGGCCTGTCACCACTTTGACCCTTAGGTGCGTTTTCCTGAGAAAGTCTCAGAGGCACAGCCTGGACATCAATTAGTCATCCTAAAGGGGAAGACCTGTCAGCACATTAAGGAATTTGGAAATCCTGAAAGACGCCAGATGCCAAATGCTTCACTGAAGCCTTACGATTTGATCTTGTGTATTGGACAGTGGGTCTGGCTTCCCAGCAGGAAAGTCGAATCCTGGGAAATCATATTCATATATGTGCAAACCAAGCACACATTTAATTACTAATATCCACTAATGTGGATCCACTAGTGACCAAGGCCCCAACATGTTTGAAAAAGAAATCAATCTACTTTGCATATTGAAAGTGAAAAATGAGGGCTTATTTTTTATTCAGTAAGAATGTATTAAGCTCCTACTATGGGCCCCTGGCCCTGTTCTGGGCACTTGGAATATATCAGTGAGGAAAACAGACTAAATCCCTGCCCTTATGTTGGGCTTATATTCAGGAGGTTGGTACTTTTTCTTCCCAGATGCTGAGACGAGAGCCAGAGAGGATGACAGACATCTATACACACCCTTTCATATATTCAACTTGGGGATATTACTATCTTGGATAAAATGAGTTTTAAAGCTGTTAAACTAGGCAGACTATCTAAAATGTACAAACAAAGGGGATTTTATCCTCATCATTTTTAGCCTTGTAACTGGTTTCTAAACTTGCACTTCAGGCATTTTAAAGTTTCACAAATTCAGTCACAGTGTTTGAAAAGCAGCTAACAATTTACAATCAAAGTGAAACCTTCCTTACCCCCTAGTCCACATGAGTCTCTCTGGCCTTGGACCACAGGCAGGAGTAGACTCAAGCTTGCATCTCACCCTGGCTCGTGTTAACTGTTGCATGATATGGAAGTATTGGGAGATTATTTTCTAAATTAGATTTTAAGTTCCTTCAGAGAATATGCCTTTCAAAGGCTTTTCTTCTGGTTTCCAAACAGCTGCACAGAGGCCTAGCATTTTCCCCCTCTGAATTTAGAAAACACAGGTCAGTGGAAAATACTGAAATCAACACCAATAATGATGGCAATGATGATGATAACGCTAATAGTAATAGCAATAATCTTAATAGCATGTCACTTTTTTTACAGCCTCTTACAGATTTCAATGACTTCCATGTCTATTAATTATTGAATTCTCACTCCAATCCCATGCAGTGAGCTCATGGGCATTGTTAGTAATTATTACCCAGTAGTGGGTGGCAGAGTGGTGATGATGCAGATTCAATATAGGTTTGTGGGATCGATGCCAGTTTTTAAAACAAGATATTGAATTTAAGGTCTTATCACTGTTTTTGGTCTTTTTTTCAAAAGTATGCAACATATATTCACTGCTGAATTCACAGTAAGCAAAAAGAAAAAATCAAATAGCAAAACAATCTAAAAATCCCATAACCTAGCGATAACCTCCTGTTTGATGAATAGTCTTTGAGATACTTCTTCATAAGTAGAGTTATAAATATGTGCATGTGTACTTCAAAGGAATCCATGACATTTACTCTTTAGTATATTCAGTCGATATTTATTCTTTTTTTCCTTGAAATAATGGGAATTTATTTTCTCACAGTTCTAGAGTCCAGACATTGGAAATGGAAGTGTTGGCAGGGCTATTCTCCCTCTGGTGGCCCCAAGAGAGTCCTTTTCCTCTTCCAGCTTCTGATAGCTGTCTTCATTCCTCAGCTTCCTTGGCTTGTGGCCACATCACTCCAATCTCTTGCTTCATCTTCATGTGGCCTTCTTCTCTTCTCCTCACCTGCCCTGACAACTCTATCTTCTGAACTTTATCTCAGATCCATTCCCTTGGCCACTGCCGTGTTTTGGGCTCTTGCATCTTTCACCTGGACTGTTGCCATAGCCTCCTTATCAAACTTGCTGCCTTTAGTCTTCTCCAACTCCAGTCCATCCTCTATCATACTGCTCTCATCTTATAACCCTTGACTGAAAATGCTTGCTACAAAGATACTAACAATCATCTGAGCTTTCAGAGAGTCAAGATCATTTTGCTGGTGGAGGTTCTTTCCTCAATGTTGAAGGCTACTGATTGATCAAGGTGATGGTTGCTGAAGGCTGAGGTGGCTGTGGAAATTTCTTAAAATAAGACAACAATGAGGTTTGCCACATTGATTGCCTCTTCCCTTCACAAAAGATTCTCTGTAGCATGTGATGCTGTTTGATAGCATTTTACCCAGAGTAGAATGTCTTTCAAAATTGGAGTTGATCCTCTCAAAGTCTACCACTGCTTTATCAACTTAAGTTCACATAATATTCTAGATCCTTTGTTGTCATTTCACCAATGTCCACAGCATCTTCATCAGGAGTAGATTCCATGTCAAGAAACCACTTTCTTTGCTCATCTATAAGAAAAAACTCCTCATCTGGTCAAGCTTTATCATGAGATTGCAACAATTCAGTCACATCTTCAGGCTCTACTTCTGGTTCTCTTTCTTTTTCATCACATATGCAGTTACTTCCTTCACTAAAGTCTTCAATTTCTCAAAGTTATCCATGTAGGTTGGAATCAACTTCTTCCAAACTCCTGGTCATGTTGATATTTTGACTTCCTCCTATGAATCACAAATGTTCATATATATATATATATATATATACCCACACACACACACACACACACATACATATACACTCTAAGTTCTAGGGTACAATGTGCAGGTTTGTTACATAGGTATACATGTGCCATGTTGGTGTGCTGCACCCATTAACTCGTCATTTACATTAGGTATATCTCCTAATGCTAGCCCTCCCCCAGCTCCCCACCCCATGACAGGCCCCGGTGTGTGATGTTCCCCACCCGGTGTCCAAGTGTTATCATTGCTCAATTCCCACCTATGAGTGAGAACGTGTGGTATTTGGTCTTCTGTCCTTGCGATAGTTTGCTCAGAATGATGGTTTCCAGCTGCATCCATGTCCCTACAAAGGACATGAACTCATCCTTTTTATGGCTGCGTAGTGTTCCATGGTATATATGTGCCACATTTTCTTAATCCAGTCTATCATTGATGGACATTTGGGTTGGTTCCAAGTCTTTGCTGTTGTGAATAGTGCCGCAATAAACATATGTGTGCATGTGTCTTTATAGCAGCATGATTTATAATCCTTTGGGTATATACCCAGTAATAGGATGGCTGAGTCAAATGGTATTTCTGGTTCTAGATCCTTGAGGAATCACCACACTGTCTTCCACAATGATTGAACTAGTTTACAATCCCACCAACAGTGTAAAAGCGTTCCTATTTCTCCACATCCTCTCCAGCACCTGTTGTTTCCTAACTTTTTAATGATTGCCATTCTAACTGGTTTGAGATGGTATCTCATTGTGGTTTTGATTTGCATTTCTCTGATGGTCAGTGATAATGAGCATTTTTTCATGTGTCTGTTGGCTGCATTAATGTCTTCTTTTGAGAAGTGTCTGTTCATATCCTTTGCCCACTTTTTGATGGGGTTGATTTTTTCTTGTAAATTTGTTTAAGTTCTTTGTAGATTCTGGATATTAGCCCTTTGTCAGATGGGTAGATTGCAAAAATTTTCTCTCGTTCTGTAGGTTGCCTGTTCACTCTGATGGTAGTTTCTTTTGCTGTGCAGAAGCTCTTTAGTTTAATTAGATACATTTATCAATTTTGGCTTTTGTTGTCATTGCTTTTGGTGTTTTACACATGAAGTCCCTGCCCATTCCTATGTCCTGAATGGTATTGCCTAGGCTTTCTTCTAGGGTTTTTATGGTTTCAGGTCTGACATTTAAGTCTTTAATCCATGTTGAATTAATTTTTGTGTAAGGTGTAAGGAAGGGATCCCAGTTTTAGCTTTCTACATATGGCTAGTCAGTTTTCCCAGCACCATTTATTAAATAGGGAATCCTTTCTCCATTTCTTGTTTTTGTCAAGTTTGTCAAAGATCAGATGGTTTTAGATGTGTGGTATTATTTCTGAGGGCTCTGTTCTGTTCCATTGGTCTATATCTCTGTTTTGGTACAATATATACTCTTTTCATTTAATCTATTGTTGACCTTTCTATGACAAAAAGTGTGAATCTACACAATTTTTTGACACACTAGGTTGATAAATCATAATTTATTGGACATTTATATTTTCAGCTTTTTCTATTATATGTTACAACAAATATTGATAATTGTACAAATATACAATTATTATTTGTGCAATTATCTATTTATTTAGGATAATTTCTTGGAAGTGAAATTTCTAGGTCAAAGAGCAGAAGTGTGTGTGTGTGCTAGGATATATAAAAGTAGAGCACCATATTTAAGACAGAAACAGTATACAAATATATACTTCTACCATTTATGAACATGCCCATCCCCCCCATAGTCAGATCTAAAATGGACATTAATAAAAACATACATTCATATTTCTTTGGCTTCCCTTCTTCCTTCCTTCATGAATAATTTAGTCAAAAATCCATTTGGCAAGCCTGAGTGAGGAAGGTGGCCCCATGGGGGATGAGAATCCAAGTGAGAAAAGCGGCCGAGTGAGATGTCAGCCCAGCAGGCTT
This sequence comes from Chlorocebus sabaeus, assembly GCF_047675955.1. NCBI lineage: Eukaryota > Metazoa > Chordata > Mammalia > Primates > Cercopithecidae > Chlorocebus > Chlorocebus sabaeus. Next base: position 134,402,384 of record NC_132911.1, on the reverse strand, counting down.
GGAGAGTAGATAGATATTGGAGGGGGTGGCTGGTGAACAAGTAAGTAAATATTTAAGGATAATGGGAGCCAGGTTTCTCATTATCACAGAAGGGAGTTACAAACACAGAAGAAAAAGGGAATGCTAGAATGAACCATGTGGTATTGAATTAGAGGCTGATAGAAACTGGAAGCCATGATACCCAACTAATCATGAACACATCTAGCACCTAGATCTTGGTTTCTAAATAACTTTCTCCATTAAATAAAAAAACGACTTCTTAGAAAAATGAGTAATTCCAGGGCTGATTAAGGAAAGTGTAAAATGAGCCTAGACTACCTTGTTGTGTTATAAAATGTCCAAAATGCTCAAAGAATGATGGGCATCTACAGGATCCAGCTTGAAGGGACTCCCACTGGCCAAATCTAAGACAATAATGGATGATATGTCATTAGATAAACTAAGAATCCATAACCTGACATAAATAAAAATACATAAATGAATAAATGGGAAAAATAGAAATTTCTTTCTTGCAATAGAATCCCAACTAATAAACATAAAAGAAACCATGGAATTAGAAAATCACCATTTGGCAACTGTCATAGTAAAAATCAATTCAGGCAAGAACCATTAATGTATGCTAAATAGTAGGGAAGTTAAAATTGAACAAGGAAGAAGATAGTCCCAAAGTATCTCTTCACAAAAATACTTATTAATTACAAGGGTAAAAAGACTAACTTTACAGTGGAGAAGACTGGCACCTTGATCAAGTGATAAAAGTGAACAACATCAGGAATGGTTCAAAGCAGCATTGTGTGCCACCTGATGAGATGCAGTAAGAGGATTCCAATGTCACTTCTGTGAAATTCCTACAAAGAGATATAACCTGAATCTAATGATCAAAATACATTAGGCACACTCAAATTGAAGGACATTCCACAAAACAAATGGCCCATAGTGTGTAGAAAATGTTACTATTCAAGAAGCATCGATGAATCATGAGAAAACATTAGATATGGTAAATGCATTTTTCACTGCCAAAATCTTACAATGGGGAGAGGTAGAGCAATATGGCCAAACAGAAGCCTACAGCAATTATTCCCTCAGCAGAAACACCAAATTGAACAACTATCCAAACAAAACCAGCATCTTTGTAAGAGCCAAAATTCAATGAGTGACAGCACCTGTTCTTAATATCATATGAAGGAAAGAGGCCCTGAGGAGGGTAGGAAAGACAGTCTTGAATTGCTTATACTGCCCTACCCCCAATGTCCTGGTAGTGTCTATGTAGAATAGAGAGAAAATCTGTGTGCTTGAGAGGGACAATCTGTGTGATGGTGAGACTTTACATGGGAACTCAGTACTGCCCTGTCACAGCAGAAAGCAACATAGGGCAGAACTCAGCAGGGACCCATGGAGGGAGCATTTGGACTTAGATCAGCCCTAGCCAGAGGCAACTCAATCATCCCAGTGGTCAGAACCTGAGTTCCAGCAAGCCCTGCCACCATGGGCTAAAGTGCTCTGGGGTTCTAAATAAACTTGAAAAGTAGTCTAAGCCACAAAGAATGCAATTCCTTGGCAAGTCCTGGTCCCGTGTTGAGCTCAGAGTCAGTGGACTTGGGGTGCACACGACCTAGTGAGATACCATCTGGGTTGGCCAAGGGAATGCTTGTATCACCCCTCATTCAGCCCCAGGCAGCACATCTCACAGCTCCAGGATAGACTCCTTCCCTTTGCTTGATGAAAGGAGATGGGAGAGTAAAGAAGATTTTGTCTTGCAACTTTGATACCAGCTCAGCCACAGTAGAACAGGGCACCAGGCAGAATCCTGAGACGCCCATTCCAGGCCCTAGTTCCTGGATGACATTTCTAGACTCACCCTGGGCCTGAAAGGAACCCTCTGACATGAAGGCAAGAACTGAGTTCTGGTAGGATTCATCACCTGCTGACTAAAGAGCCCTTGGGCCCTGAATAAACACCAGCAGTAGCCAGGCAGTACCCACCACAGGCCTTGGGTGAGACTCAGAGCCATGCTGGCTTCAGGTGTGACCCAGCACATTCTCCACTGTGGTGGCTCTGGGGTTGGGTGGTGGGGAAGCAAGAAACCCCTTTTGTCTGAGGAAAGGAGAGGGAAGAGCAAAGGAGACTTTGTCTTATAGCTTGGGTACCAGCTTGGCCACAGTGCAGTGGAGCTCCAAGTGGGTTCTTGGGGTCCCCAGTTCCAGGCCTTGGCTCCTAGACAGTATTTCTAGACCTGCCCTGAATAGGAAGGGAGCCCACTACCCTGAAGGGAGAGACTCAGGCCTGGCAGCATTCATCACAAGCTGACTAAAGAGCCGTTGGGCCTTGAGTGAACACTGGTAGTAGCCAGGCAGTATGTGTCATGGCCCAAGGGTGGTGGTGGCCATGAGGGGAGACTCCTTCTGCTTGATGAAGAGGGAGGGAAGAGTGGGAAGGACTTTGTCTTGTGGCTAGCATGCCAGCTCAGCCACAGTGGAAAAGAGCACCACGTATATTTCTAAGGTTCCCAACTCCAGGCTCTGGCTCCTGGACAGTATTTCTGGACCTGCACCAAGATTGGGGGAACTTGCTGCCCTGAATGCAAGGACACAAGACTGGTTGGATTTTCCACCTGCTTACTGTGGAATCCTTAGACCTTAAGTGAATATAGGCAGTAGTCAGGCAGTGGTCACTGCGAGTCTTGGGCAAGCAAGATCCAGTGCTCTGCTGGCTTCAGGTCTGATGCAGTGCAGTCCCAGTGGTGGTGGCCACAGGGGTACTGGTGTTATGCCAGCCAAGTGTCAGCTGGTGACACCTCCAGGCAGTTCAGCAAACCATCTTTTTGGGGCAAAGCAAGGGAAGAGAACAAGAGTCTTTGCCTGATAATCCAGGGATTTCTCTTGGATGTTACCCAAAGGCCACCAAGATTGTACCTCTCTGAGTCTGCAAAAGTCACCATGTTACTGGGCTTGGGGTTCCCCCTAATGCAGATATAGCTGCAGTAACCAAAGACTTAGATTACAACACCCAAGTCACTTCAGGTAGCTGGAAGGCCTTCCCAAGAAGGATAAAGAAAAACAAGCCCAGACTGGGAAGACTATAATGAATACGTAACTCTAATTCTCTAATACCTATCTCTAATTCAGCAAGAGAATACAACAATTAGAAGTAGAGCACCCTCAATTATAAAGCAAATATTATTAGCACTAAAGAGAGAACAATACAATATAGCTAGAAACTTCCACATCCCACTTTTAGCATTGGACAGATCATCCAGATAGAAAAACAACAGAGAAACATTGAACTTAATCTGTGCTATAGGCCAGATTGATCTAATAGATATTTACAGAACATTTTATCCAATGGCTGCAGAATACAGGCTATTCTCCTTAGTGCATGGATCATTCTCAAGAATAAACAATATTCTGGGCTACAAAACAACTCAAAAAATTCAACCTATATTCACAACTGAAAGAACTAGGGAACCAAGAACAAACCAACCCCGAAGCTAGCAGAAGACAAGAAATAACCAAAATCAGAGCTAAACTGAAGAAGATTGAGACATACACAAAAAACATCAAAAGATCAACAAATCCACAAATTGGCTTTTTGAAAAAAATTATAAAATAGACAACCAGACTAATAAACAAGAAAATACAAAAAATCCAAATAAACACAATTAGAGAAGATTCAAATAAACACAATTATGTGTGACAAAGGGGATAGTACCATTGATCCACAAAAATACAAATAACCATCAGAAACAATTATGAACACCTCTATTCATACAAACTAGGAGATCTAGAAGAAATGAATAAATTCCTGGACAACATACATCCTCCCAAGACTGAGCCAGGAAGAAATTGAATCCCTGAACAGACCAATAATGATTTCTGAAATTGAATCAGTAATAAATAGCCTACCAACCGAGAAAGCCCAGGGCCAGATGAATATCCACTCAAATTGTACCACATGTACAAAGAACAGCTAGTACCATTCCTACTGAACCTATTCCAAAAAATTGAGGAGGAGGGACTCCACCGTAATTTGTTGTGTGAGCCAGCATCATCCTGATACCAAACCCTGGCAGAGACACAACAAAAAAAGAAAGCTTCAGGCCAGTATTCTTGATGAACATGGATGCAAAAATTCTCAACAAAATACTGGCAAACTAAATCCAGCAGCACATTAAAAAGGATTGTTCAACATATACAAATCCATCAACATGATACCTCATATAAACAGAATGAAGAACAAAAACTGTATTATCATTTCAACTGATGCTGAAAAACATTTGATAAAATTCAACATCCCTTCATGATAAAAACTGTCAAAAAACTGGGTGTAGAAAGAATATACTTCAATACAATAAAAGTCATATACAACAGACCCACAGCTAATATTATACTGAATGGGGAAAAACCAAAAGCCTTTCTTCTAAGATCTGGAACAAGACAAGGATGCCCACTTTCACCACTGTTATTGAATATAGTACTGGAAGTCCTAGTTAGAGCAATCAGACAAGTAAAAGAAATAAAGGGCATCCCAAATGGAAAGGAAGAAGTCAAATTATCCCTGTTTGCAGATTATATGATCTTATCTTCAGAAAAACCTAAGGACTCTACCAAGAACTATTTGAACTGATAAATAAGGAGAAGGGGCTAAGACAGCAGAATAGAAGCAGCTCATATATGCTGTTCTCATAGAGAGGAAACAAAAGGGCAAGTGAACACTGACCCTGTAGGCAGATTAGCTGAGAAACCATGTCAGGATCTGTCAAGGCAGCAAGGGGACACAGAGAACAGAGAGGAGCGAAGCTCCTGCATGGTTTCCCCTCATTGAGGAGCCAGAGAACCTCTCGAATATGGGAAAGGATGAGTGAGTAAGAACCCCCAGGAGAATTCATGTTCTACAGAGACCTGTGCAAGACTGGGAATGGCAGGATCCCCTTGGTCCCTTGTCCCCTGAACTGTGCTTCTAGACCGAGGCAAAGAGCCACCAGATGTTTTGTGGGGCCTGAACACCTTTACAAGTCTTGGACCCTGGAGCAGACCAGCACTGGTGCCATAGCCCTGATAGAGGCCACAGCTGTGGTCCCTGGGGGCAATAAGATTGCTCCATTCTCCCTCACCAGATGGGACCGGTGGCTTCTGACCCAGTGGTCTGCTGTGGTCTGAACTCAGCTGGCCACTCCACCTACCTCTGCTACTGGTAGCCAGGCAGCAACGCTTGCTAGAGCTTCCAGCCCAGCAGTCCTGCTTTTGTGTGAACTAAGCTGGAAGGCGCAGCCTCCTGTTGTCCCAAAAAGCACCAGGATGGCAGGGCACATGACTCCACCCACCCCCACCACTGGTATCCAGGTGGGCAATGCCTGCTACAGCTTCTGGTCCAGTGGTCCTGCATCCACGTGAATTTAGGTACTGAGCACAGCCTCTTGTTGTCCTAGGGAGCACCCAGACAGCAAGACAGGCATTCCCACCTAACCCCACCACTGGTAGCCTGGCAACATGTATCTGCTAGGGTTTCTAGCCCAGCGGTCTTACTTCTGCCTGAATTTGCCAAGGAGCACAGCCTCCTGTCGTCCTGGAAATGCCCAAATGGCAGGCAGGCCACTCTGCCTACTCCCGCCTCTCATAGCCAGATGGGCTACACCAACTAGAGCTTCCAGCCCAGTGGTCCTGCTTCTGTCTGAACTCTGCAAGGAGGCACAACCCCATGTTTCCTTGGGAGGCACACAGATAGCATATTAGGGCCAATCCAGCAAGAATACAGCTTGTCTGCCAACTGCAGCCCCCACCTGAGGGAGGCCCTTGGACCAGAGCACTCAAGAAAAGAAATGCAGGCATTAGAGACAGTAATCAGAGGGGGGCTCCTCCATGACCTAGGATCAGACTAGAACTGAAGCCAGTCAAAGTCAACCGAACCCACCTTATACCATAATCAAACCCCCAATGGCATCAAAGAAGATAAAAGCAAAAAAGCAAACAAACAAAAACACCCATCCAAAGAACAGCAGCTTCAAAGATTGAAGGAACATCAGTCCACACAGATGAAAAAGAACCAGCACAAGAATTCTGGTAACTCAAAAAACCAGAGTGTCTTCTTGTTATTGGCAACTCAAAAAGCCAGAGTGTCTTCAAACGATTGCACTAGTTCCCCAGCAATAGTTCTTAACCAGGTTGAAATGGCTGAAATGACAGAAATAGAATTCAGAATCTAAATACGTACAAAGATCATTGACATTCAGGAGAAAGGTAAAACCCAATAGAAGGATTCTATAGAATGCAATGAAATGATACAGGAGATGATTGGCAAAATGGCCATTTTAACAAATAACTAAATTGAGCCGATAGAGCTAAAAAACTCACTTCAAGAATCTCAGAATACAATCACAAATATTAACAGCAGAATAAACCAAGCCGATGAAAGAATCTCAGAGCTTAAAGACCTGCTGTCTGAAATGACTCCGGCAGACAAAAACAAACAAACAAAAAACAATAAAGAAGAACGAACAAAACCTCTGAGAAATAGGGGATTATGTAAAGAGACCAAATCTATGACTCATGGGCATCCCTGAAAGATAGGGGAAAAAAGCAAGCAACTTGGTAAAACATATTTGAGGATATCACCCATGAAAATTTCTCCAACCTCACTAGAGAGGCCAGCATTCAAATACAGGAAATGTGGAGAGCCCCTGCAAAATACTACACAAGAAGACCATCCCCAGCAATCCCACTGCTGGGTATATACCCAAAAGAAAGAAAATCAGTATATCAAAGAGATATCTGCACTCTCATACTTGCTACAGCACTGCTCACAATAGCCAAGATTTAGAAGGACCTAAGTGTTCACCAACAGATGAATGAAAAAAGACAATGTGCTATAAATGCACGATGGAGTACTATTCAGCCATAAAAAAGAATGAGATCCTGTCATTTGCATCAACACTAAGGCACTGTCCTTTTTTTTTTTTTTTTTTAACTTTTAAGTTCGGGGGTTCATGTGCAGGTTTTTTACATAGGTAAACTCCTATCACAGGGGGTTGTTGTACAGATTATTTCATCACCCAAGTATTAAGCCTGGTACCCATTAGTTATTTTTCCTGATCTTCTGTTTTATTAGTTATTTTTCCTGATCATCTTCCCTTGGGGAAGTTCTTATGGATGATATGATGGCTAATAGTAAGTGCCAACTTGATTGGATTGAAGGATGCAAAGTATTGTTTCTGGGTGTATCTGGGTGTTGTCAGGGGAGACTAACATTTGAGTCGGCTGCCAACACAGCTCACAAAAGCAGGCAGAAGAAGGTGGAAGGAGCTTACTTGCTGAGTCTTCCAGTCCTCATCTTCCTCCTGCTGGATGCTTCTTGCCCTCGAACATCAGACTCCGGATTTTTTGACTTTTGGATTCTTGGACTTACACCAGTAGTTTTCCAGAGGCTCTTGGGCTTTCGGCCACAGACTGAAGGCTGCACTGTTGGCTTCCCTTCTTTTGAGATTTTGGGATTTAGACTGGCTTCCTTGCTCCTCAGCTTGCAGATGGCCTATTGTGGGACTTCACCTTGTGATCATGTGAGTCAATACTCCTTAATAAACTCCCCTTTTTATATACGGCTATCCTATTAGTTCTGTCCCTCTAGAGAACCCTAATACATATGATGTCCTGAAATATGTTTTCCAAGTTACTTACACTCTCCCCATTTCTTTCAGGGACATCAGTGAGTCATAGATTTGGTCTCTTTACATAATCTCATATTTCTCAGAGGTTTTGTTCACTCCTTTTCATTCTTTTTTCTCTATTCTTTTCTGACTGTCTTATATCAGAAAGTTAGTCTTCGAGCTCTGAGATTCTTTCCTCAGCTCGGTCTATTCTGCCATTAATACTTGTGATTGCCTCACGAAATTCTTACAGTGTGTTTTTCAGCTCTATCTAGTCGGTTACAGTCTTTTCTATACTGGCTATTTTGTCAGTTCCTGTAGTGTTTTATTGTGATTCTTCACATGGATTAGGTTTCAATGTACTCCTGCATCTCAATAATATTCATTTCATCCATATTTTGAATTTTGTTTCTGTCCTTTCAGCCATCTCAGCCCAGCTCAGAACCCTCGCTGGAGAGGTGGTGTGGTTGTTTGTAGGAAAGAAGGCACTTTGGCTTTTTGAGTTGTCAGAGTTCTTACCTTGGTTCTTACTCATCTTTCTGGGCTGATGTTTCTTTGATTTTTGAAGCTGCTAACCTTTGGATAGTTCCCCCCTCCTACCTTTTTTTCCTATTTGATTACCTCAAAGGTTTGATTGTGGGATAAGGTACATTCAGCCAACTGGCATCATTTCTGGAAGATTTTAGTGGGCTAACACTCAGCTTCTAACTCCTGGACTGTGTGCTCTAACTCTGGGGGACTTGTATCAGGCCCCAGCTTTGTTCTATTGCTCCTCAAGTTTAGGAATCCACTGCTGTAGTGGGGGAATGAAACGCTCCAGGACTTGGTCACCACACTCCAATGGATGGTATCAGCCAAAGTATTTCGTAGTGCAGTGGCAACAGGATCCATCCTCCTTCACACATGCTAGCAGTAGTGGCAGTGTGGCGGGGTGCACACTCCTCAGCTGTGACAGGTGCTAGCAGGTGCTGGGGTGCCTGCCTCCATGTGAACATTCACTACAAGTCACTATCCTTTAACTATCTTCACACCATGTTGTTGCAGAACAGATTACCATTATTGGCTGAATGAATTCCTTCCTCAGAGTCTTAAGGGTATAAATGACACAAAGCAGTGCCTCCTGATTAATGGGTAATAAATAGGTGGGTCAAGATATTAATCCTCTTGGCTCTAACGCAACAAGGAAAGGCCCAGGGCTGCTGGAGCCCTAGAGTTACTCACTTTCTTCCGGGGCCAGCTTAGTCAGTTCATGGCAGGACTCTGTTTCATGAGGCTGGGAAGATTTTAGGAAGCCCAGACTTAAAGGACTGGCTTAAGAGAAGCCAAAGAGTCAAACATGTCAATATTTCTACATCTCAAAAGGCTGGTTCTCTTACACAGTAGACATCTGATTGTTTGTTTTGATTTGATTGTGGTGTTGGTATTTACCTTCCCAATACCTTTCTCTGGTTTTCTGGTCGTGATATCAATTTCTCTGAGGAAATGTTCCCCCCTACCCCCACTCCACGTGTTCTGAAGGAGCTCTCATCTACAGCATCCTCTCTTTCGGGCCACTGGGGTGGGCTTCTGCTTTGGGTCTGGGTAGTCTTTGTATTTCAGACATTTGGCAACCTTGATTGGTCCAACAGACAGTCACATGACTAAGCAAGGCCAGATAACTTTCCTGGGATGTTTTCTGAAAACTCGGGGAAGGACGTTTTCCCTTTCAACTAAGGTTCCTAGGTTAGAATGGTGTTGGACTAGAACTGCTGGCAGCCATTTTCCCTGCCACATGGAGGAACCCACGCTGTGGAGGAGAGAACAAGGCCCCTGCGCAGGGAACAGCAGAGTTGAGAGGGAAGACGGGGAGAGTAGTGGAAGAGATGGAGCCCTGAAGAGAGTATTTGGCTCTGGCCTGATATTAGATCTGCCCACGTCCCATTATCAGAGGGATTTCTTCTCTCCAGTTCTCATGTTTCATGTCTCCTTTGAAAAATCCCACCATGGAACCACATTCGACTTCCTTCTCCACCTTTTGCTTTCTCTTTCCCAGCTTTTGATTGGTGAGGTGGGAGGGGACTGATAACTATTATTACAAGTCTCTCTAATTGGCAGGATTAAAGTGCTGACAATGACTATTTTCACGTGATCTCCCCTTCTCTGAAACTTCCTGCCCACAGAGCAGAGATGGTCTTCTCATATTCTCGCCTCTATGAGTGTATGAAATACTTTCCTGTCTGTCTTTTCTTCAAAACCAGAGACCCAATTTATCTTTGTAACCCTAGCATTTACCACAGTGGTGCTTACATATGTAGGTACTCAATAAATAATTGAGTTCAATGAACCAAAGAATGCAGGAATTGCCTTGGGTGCCTTTCAACACCGTACTCGTGGTCTCAGGAGAACAAGAATATTTTTGTGGTGAATTTGTTTGTACTATGCCCTCATGGACTCCTCTGAAGGACAATTTGCTATATCTGGAACAGTCTCAAGAACAAAGAAGCAAGGTTTCACAGCAGGACAGAACTCTAACCAGAGTTCCAATCCATTTAGCAAATAATGTGTTTATGTGCCTCCTTAGTGTGGATGCTGAGCTAGAAATACCCTAGGCTCCCAAGCATCTAGGATAATTCATTTTTTCTTATAAAGTGAATTTCACCTTGAAATGGATGTTCTTATTCTGATTACCCAAGGCTTTTTTAGTGTTCTGCCCTTCCTTTGATGTATGCGTTGAAATTGTCTTCTACCAATACATGGATTGATGATTAATTCACAGTGCATTGGGAGCTTTTGGCTTATTCATGCTTGGTCAAATTTCTAGCTATTCTATTATTCTGACTATTACATTTTCAATCAACTACTGATTTATTATTTTTAAAATAGCACATATCTAGTTTCTTGATCAGCATTTCTGGAAGTCTCCTCTGCAGTTTATCTTGTCTTTAGGTGGATGCAGACAGTCTCAATGGTGTCTGGGAAGGACAGAATGTTTGTTTGCAAAGCAGAATGAGGGAACAAAAGACCTGCATCTCATTGAGTAATGGGACGTGAGCAGCGTAGCATCCAGCTTGGCCATCACACAGTGATATATGAGTTTTAAACTCACAAAGAACCCTTCATTTAATCTGCAAGGGGGAGACAACTCAATCAAAGGAAGAAGACCTGCATTTAGTGGAAATGTAGCCCGCCACCATGTTAGCATCAAACACCAACTATTCTACCAAGGATCAAAGCAGAGATTGCTGTGTGCTAAGGGAGAAAGATAGGAGTCTGGGAGCCCAGGGACTTGGGTTCTTTTATGCTCTGCTGTTAGTTCACAAGGTGATATGGTTTGGATTTTTGTCACCTCCGAATCTCCTGTTGAAATGTGACTTCCTGTGTTGGAGGTGGGGCCTAGTAGTAGGAGGTGTTTTGGTCTTGAGGGCAGATCCCTCATGAATGGCTTGGTGCCATCCCCATGGTAATGAGTGAATTCATGTTCTGAGTTCATGTGAGATCTAACTGTTTAAAAGTGCGTGGCACCTCCCACCACCTCTCTCTTGCTCTCACTCTCAACATGTAATACATCAGCTCCCCTTTGCCTTCTGCCATGATTGTAAGCTTCCTGAGGCCCTTTCCAGAAGCAGATGCTGGCACCATGCTTCCAGTCCAGCCTGCAGAACTGTGAGCCAATTAAACCTCTTTTTTTTTTTATAAATTACCCAGCCTGAGGTATTCCTTTATAGCAACACAAGAACAGACTAACACACAGGGAGATACTTCAAATCTTTTCTGGTCCTCCGTTTGCTCATATGTAAAATGAGAAGAGGCTGGAAAAGAGGAACAATCATACCAAATGATCTCTAAAATCTCTTCTGTGACAGCCCATGAACATGTGGATTAATGGCCTAATACTTTCCAAGTCTCTGGCTTTCCTGGGACCTTAAAAATGCAGGGCAGTCCTCCTGGCTTCCCCATTTGGACTGCTCATCTTTTCCCCACAGTGGTTCTTGTACATGCCTTGTGCATCAGTCTGTTTTCACACTGCTATAAAGAAATACCCCAGACTGGGTAATTTATAAAGAAAACAGGTTGAATTGACTTACAGTTACACATACCTGGGGAGGCCTCAGGAAAGTTACAATCACGGTGGAAGGGAAAGCAGGCACCGTCTTCACAAGGCAGCACCAGAGAAAGCATGTGAAGGAGGAACTGTCAAACACATAAAACCATCAGATCTCATGAGAACTCACTCACTGTCATAAGAACAGCATGGGAGACACTGCCCCCATGATCCAATGACCTCCCTCCCTTGACACGTGGGAATTGCAGGCCCCTCCCTCAACAGGGGGCGGGGGGATGGAGAGATTACAATTTGAGATGAGATTTGGGTGGGGACACAGAGCCAAACCATATCATCTTGCTCTCTTCCCAAGCCTCCTATACTTTATTTCTCTTACCCCTCACTTAGAAGATGCCCTTGCATCCACTGCACAGAGGAGCCAAAAGCCATCAGGTGGAAATTCCCCAACATCCCAATCCCAGCCCTACACAACAACCTGCCTCCATCCTTTGCTTGCCACCTACCCTCCTGGCCCCAAAGAGGCTCCTCATAGGACTCCCTCTGGTGTGAGAAAAATCCTAGCATGAATCCAGTCTCCCAGCTCCACAAGTACCTTGGGATATTGATGATGATCTCTCTCGATCTCTCTCTCAATCTCTCATCATCCTCATCGTTATCCCCTCCTTTCCTACTTGCCCCTTCCCTTCAGCTTTAAACACACTCAACTCTCCTTTATCTCAGCACAAGCCATCTTTGAGCTCACAGCACCCTCACAGGTACAGACCCATCTTTCTCATTCCTTTCACAGTCAAGCATCTGAAACGAGTTGCCTACACTTCCTGTGCACACTTCCTCAACCTCACCTGATACGTCAACCCCCTACAACTGAACTTCTTCCCTCATCGCTCCACAGACACCACTCTTGACCAATGATCTTTTTGTTGCCAAACCAAGTGACACTTTTCATTACTCATCCCATTTGTCCAGTCTGCAATTGTTGTACTGTAAAATTCTCCCTTGTCCCTGAAATCCTCCTTCCTTCACTTTGATAACATTGGCTTGATATGGTTTTTCCTCCTTCCAGAAAGTCTCCTATAATCCTCCCTCCAACCTGGGCAAGGAGCTTGTAATAGGGTTCTCCAGAGAAACAGACGCAAGAGAGAGAGAAAGAATAGGAATTGGCTAATATTATGTGGAGGCTAACAAGTCTCAAGAGATGCAGGATGCAGGGTGAATAGGCAATTGGAGAACCAGGAGAGTCAATGGCATAGTTCCAGTTCAAGCCCAAAGTTCTGAGAACCAGGAGCACCAATGGTATAGTTCTAGTCCAAAGGCCAGCAGGTTCAAGACCCAGAAAGAGCCTGTGCTTCAACTTGACATCAAAGGCAGAAAAAACAATGTCCCAGTTCAAAGGCAGTCAGACAAGAGAAATTGTCTCTTATTCAGGGAAGAGTCAGTCAGCATTTTTGTTCTATTCAGGTCATCAACTGATAGGATGAGGCCCACTGCCATTAGGGAGGGCAATCTGCTTTACTCAGTCCACCAATTTAAACATTAATCTCATCCAAACACACCCTCACAAGAACATCCAATAACGTGTGACTAAATATCTGGTCACCCCATGCCCTAGTCAAGTTGACACATAAAATTAGTCATCACAGTGCTGTCCTTTGAATTCACCTCTTTCACCGTTTTTATTATTATAGATTGTTATTGTTTCCTTACCTATTTCTTTCGCTAGAATCTCAATGGCTTGAGGACAGTGAATATTTTGACTCTACGTCTCTGTCTTCCTTGCACAGTGACTGGCCTATAGAAGGTTCTCAATATATGCTTTGAATAAATGAATGGAAGAGTCTAAAGGACAGGCCTTACTTTGGTTATAATCACTTAAAAATTCTTATACATAGTCTTAGTGCATCAATAAGATCATCTCAATTTAATAATAGTTAACACTAATGCAATGAATACTGTAAGCCAGGTACTGTTGCTAGTGCATTTCATGTAGTCATTTATATAATTTGCATAGTAATTTTGACGTACACATTGTTATTACCCCCTCCCCCATTTACGACTGCAGAAACTAAGGCATAGAGAGGTTAGGTGAACTGCTTGAAGTGACCCCGCTAATAAATGACAGAGCTCTGCTTAGTAAAAATCATCCTGCCTTACCCCAGAGTCCTTTCTACTTACTTTGGAGTGTTTCCTCCCAGGTCATCTTTACCAAAAAATGGAAAGGTTGAGAGGCCTATAGGAAATGCTATAGTTTCATCGGGGCATTACCATGTCCCTCAGTTTCCGCAGTGAAACGCTCCCTTTAATCCTTTCCCAGGAAAAGAAGTGATGGATCTATTTGGTGCATTTATGAGCAAGAAGCACCGAGCAGGATACATGAGTATTTTTGGTTCTCTCTTCCCTCCCCTCCCTACTCTAACCTGCCCTGTATTCTTCTCCCTCTGCCTTAGGGTAAACATTCAAGGCAGTTGCTACCTCAGAGGTTGGGATGGGACAAGGCATGTATTTGGCCACCTGCTCCATCTGTGGCCTGGTGGTAAGTTCAGTTCAAGGGGAAGACACTGCAGGCCATTTGAGCCTTGGGTCCATGCCCCCTCCTCGAATACAGTATTACCAGTGTTAAAGTTAATTATTTTGATTCATATATAACTCTAGTGTCCATTTATCATTTGTATGGGAAATCAGAGCAGATGGGATGTGATTGATATCCCCTTCAGACTCCATCAGAATTCAAGTGGGGTATATTGCATCTATTCTGTAATTCATATTTTATAAGCCAAGTGCTATCTATTGTTGATTCTCAACCTTTACTAACACAAAGAAGCCTTTTTAATATCAAAAATCATCACAAACACCCACATGAGAATAATCGCACTTTTGAATCTGTTAGCAATTCAAATAAATAAAGGACTATGAATTCAGAAATGTTTCTGGATGCATTTGCATACGATTATATGCAACAACGTCTATATTCAATTGAAAGATGCTTATGTGAACTTGACGCATAATAAGCACTCAATATATACTTGGTTATTTAACAGATAAATGACCATACACATGCTGCTTTTATTTATCAGGTTTAATGATGAGGTTTGTTGCACAATGGACCTGCGGCTACCTTATGCATGATATGAGATGTGCATGGTCTTAGACCCTTGAACATCAGCATGTAGATGTGCATGTGTACATGTTATGGTTCTACATGAGCCTGACTTTGTCTGTTGTTCATGGCCATTGTATCTGGAGAACCTCAGGGTACTCCAGAGAAACAGAACGAACAGGAAACGTGTGTGTGTGTGTGTGTGTGTGTGTGTGTGTGTGCGCGCGTGCGCGCGCGTGCGCGTGTAAAGAGAGGGGGCCAAGGAGAGGGAGAGAGATTTATTTTGAAGAATTATCTAAAGTAATTGTGGGGCTGGCAAGTCCAAAATGTGTAGGGTCAGCTGGCAGGCTGGAAACTCAGAAAGGAAACTCGATCCTGAGGCAGCATTGTTTTTTCTTCTCTGGGAAACCTGAGTTTTTGCTGGGAAGGCCTTCAACTGATTGAATGAGGCCCACTCACATTATGGAAAGTAATCTGCTTCACTTAAAGTCAACTGATTGTAGGTATTCACGATGTCTATAAAGTACCTTCCTAGCCAGGTGCAGTGGCTCAAGCCTGTAATCCCAGCACTTTGGGAGGCTGAGGTGGATCACCCGAGGTCAGGAGTTCGAGACCAGCCTGGCCAACATGGTGAAACCGCATCTCTACTAAAAATACAAAAATTATCTGGGTATGGTGGCAGGTGCCTGTAATCCCAGCTACTCAGGAGGCTGAGGCAGGAGAATCATTTGAACTTGGGAGATGGAGGTTGCAGTGAGCCAAGATCATGCCGTTGCACTCCAGCCTGGGAGACAAGAGCAAAACTCCATTTCAAAAAAAAAAACCTTCCCAACACCTAGATTAATATTTTACTAAATAACTGGTACTATAGCCTAGCCAAGTTGACACATAAAATTAACCTTCACAGGCCGGGCACAATGACTCACGCCTATAATCCCAGCACTTTTGGAGGCCGAGGTGGGCAGATCACAAGGTCAAGAGTTCGAGATCAGTCTGACCAACATGGTGAAACCCCATCTCTACTAAAAATACAAAAATTAGTTGGTTGTGGTGGCGCATGCCTATAATCCCAGCTACTCAGCAGGCTGAGGCAGGAGAATCGCTTGAACCTGGGAGTCGGAGGTTGCAGTGAGCCAAGATGGGGCCACTGTACTCCAGCCTGGGCAATAGAGCGAGATTCCATCTCAAAAAAAAAAAAAAAAATTTAACCTTCACAGACATTTTTCCTCATTACTTTATACATAACACATAGGTTTAATATATAATGTTTATGTCCATTTGTGTCAACACATAAAGATAGGAAATTTATTTAAACTCTGTGTCTGCGTTTCTTCCTTTACTCTTAGTGTTTCCTAGTTGGGGACCATGAAGAGAGTTAGAAGCTACACTCGAGCTACTTGTAATATTTCGAAAAGACTGGCAAGCATATCCTACATTTTCTGATTAAAAGAGTCATTTTCTCTTTTTTCTGAAGTTATATCTCCACCTAGCAAGCCAGTTATTTCACATAAAAACAAAAAAAGTATAATTTAATAAATGTGCTGTATTAAAAGATTATTTGAAACATGCAGTTCACTGTGGGAAAATATTTACAGGTGTCTTTGGTGGGAAAAAATTTTGGCATTAATCCAACACATTATGAATTCATAAAAGTTTCTGCTTTGGGCAGTACAGTGTCAAAGCCTTTGATGAAACTCAAAATTCAAACTCACGAAGCAGTTCCATGCCCAGCATCTGCTAGTTCTGTCTGCAAGAGATAATCCATAGTTTTCTCAGACAACATGTGAACAGCAGTTCTCCCATACTGCAAGCATCCGAGTACAGTGGGGCTCACTGCCTCCTTACTTTTGACTTGTTCTACCTCCCAACTTCCTGGTCTGTGGATTCCCCACTTCACAGACCCAGCATCCACCCTAACTTCACTCCCCAATCCCAACCCCCATGGACCAACTTCTCCAAGCCACTCAATACCACAAGTCAATGCCACCATGGTGTCTTTAAGGCAAAATGGCCGTCTATCTTCTCCATCAGACCTTCCCCACCCTATGCCTGACTCCAGGAAAGCTGTTCTCAGCTGCCTCTCCTGGATCTGCCTTACTCACAAGCTGGGCGCCAGGCACAACTTGCAACATATAATTACATAAATTCTTCTCTGCTGCTCCTTGTTCAGGAGCAGGGAGCTGTCTGAGTAAGAGGCATCTGTACTCCACAGCAACACCTGCTATTAGAGGGTCTGTCTCATGGCTCTTGACTTGGGCTCGTGGTTGACATTCCTTCCTCATAGTTCTATCTTACAGATAGAACTGTAAGAGAATGAACTGGTATTGTTCTCAGCCACTGTGTTCATGATAACTCATCACAGCAGCAATAGGATACAATATATAATAATAATAATAGCGATCAAGCCAGACACTTATCTAAGTGTTTTTGTACACTTAATTCTCACTTAGTTCTCACTTAATTCTTACTTAATTTGTATTCTTACTTAATTCTCACAATAATGGTGAGAATTTGTCCATCCCTACCAGCAGCCACATTGGCTTCTCCCACTTACGTATATACGATGTTTAAGCAAACATGTATAAAACAGTAACTAATTTTGAGTACTTATTTGCTGCCATAGAGTAAGACATGAACTCTATATGCTTTATCATTGTTATAATAACTCGATAAGGCAGTTGTTATCATTTTCCTCCACTTTGTAGATGAGGCACTGATGCTCAGAGAGCAGAGAGCGCCTACACACGCGCTGTGAGACTTGTGTCCAGATGATCTTCTTTGCACTCTTACGGAGTTTACCTTTAGACTAAACTTGCCTAAGCCCTGTGCAGTTAGAGCTGCAGATGATGGACAAGGTCACAGGGTCTGATGGCACATTGCCTAGGTTTGGATGCAACCCTCACCAATGACCAGTTGAATGACTTCCCAGGAGTCTCTAGTCTCCATTGCCACATCTGTGAAATAGGGATAACAAGAAAACTTGCCTTCTGGAGTAGTTGGGAAACACGGTGGGTGCCAGGTTGCTGGCACTGCATCACATTTGCCTGATTACACTGCCCTTTCAACAGAGCCCCAGGCTAATAAAACTAACCAAAGGGATCACCTGTTTTACATGTAGACATTTGGCACTAGGTGGAAGAAATGTTGGTTATTGGGATGAGAGAAGATAGAGAGAAGTCAGGACATTTGTTCTGCTTATTGGGCATGACAGAGTCTGGCATAAGGAGGTGTGCTAAGAACGGTGAAAATCTGGTCTACCGAAGAAACACAGGGTGGGCAAACAGTTGGCAAGAGGGAAGGAATAGATAAGGGAGAAATTATGCATGATAAACCAACAGAGCAATGGATGGCAGTGCCAATCAGGTATCAGATACCTGATTGTCTGATATAAGCCCTGACTCCAGCACATCTGAATGGTATGTGTTTGATAAATTGTATAATGTCTTCTTGATTCAGTTTGCTCATCTATAAAATGAAAGTAAGGACATTGCTGACCACCAACCATTATTGTGAGAATTAAGTAAGAATACAAAAGCACTTAGATAAGTGTCCGGCTTGATCGCTATTATTATTATATATTGTATCCTATTGCTGCTGTGATGAATTATCATAAACACAGTGGCTGAAAACAATACCAATTCATTCTCTCACAGTTCTAGAAGTCAGAAGTCTGAAACCAGTCTCACTGGGCTAAAGGTAAAGTATTGCCAGGGCTGGTTTCTTCTGTAAGCTCTGAGGGGAAGGAATTGGTTTCCTTGCCTTTTCCCAGCTTCTAGTGGCCGCCTGTGTATCTTGACTTGTGGCTCCTTCCTCTGCCTTCAAAATGCACCACTCCAAACTCTGCTTCCATCATTACATCACCTTCTCCTCTTCTGCTAATCTCCCACTGCACCCCTCTCTTAAGGAGACCATCATTCTATTTAGGGTCCATTCAGGTAATCGAAGATGATCTGCCCATTTCAAGATCTTTTTTTTTTTTTTTTTTTTTTTTTGAGATGGCGTCTCACTCTGTCACCCAGGCTGGAGTGCAGTGGCGCAATCTCCGCTCACTGCAAACTCCGCCTCCCAGGTTCACGCCATTCCCCTGCCTCAGCCTCCCAAGTAGCTGGGACTATAGGCGCTCGCCACTACGCCCGGCTAATTTTTTGTGTTCTTTAGTAGAGACGGGGTTTCACTGTGTTAGCCAGGATGGTCTCGATCTCCTGACCTCGTAATCCGCCTGCCTCGGCCTCCCAACGTGCTGGGATTACAGGCGTGAGCCACTGCACCCGGCCCATTTCAAGATCTTTAACCCAATTATATCTGCAAAGGTTCTTTGCTATCTATATAACATTCACAGCTGATAGGGTTAAAATATGAACATTTTGGGGGAGGGGTTGACCATACAAATTAATAATTCTAGTGGATGGATAACACAGATGGGGAATCTGAGGTGCATGATAGAGGAGAGATTGGTATGTACTGAGAGTACTATTAATAGTTACATTCATGATCCTGGGTCTTAGGGAAGATTAAGTAAGATACTATCTGCCTGACACAGACTCAGTTCTCAAAAACCATCAACTGTGAGTGTTATCATGGTGGTTCCCTAGTCTTCAAAATCCCACTCTGAGTAGTGTGGTAGTTGTCTTCCCAACATTATTTCATCTCTCATCTCTCTCTCACTGCATAGCCCATGATTTGAGTAGCACTGACCTCAGCTGCTTGCTGGGCTGAAAATGATCTGAATGCCAGCACTGATCCTGTCGGCTAAGATGGTCCAATCCCAGCTGAGAAAGCTGCTACATGTAGGTATCTTGATACATAAAGGAAGCCAGGCTAAAGATGAAACCAACACAGAAGACAGAATGGGAATAAAATTATGCAGAGGAGTGGAGCCAGACCTCTGATCAAGCTATATTTGAAGTCTTACCTCTAGACTTTTTAGTTATCTAATGCAATGTTTCTTTTACCATGAGGCCATTTGGAATTGGATTTTCCCTTCCTTGTCACTTGAATTATCATGGAGAAAAGTAGATGTTGCCAACCTCAGTTCATAGCTGAGAAAATTGAGGCTCGGAGGGATGGGTGACTTGTCAAGCTCAGATAACTAGTACAGGACATCATGAGGCTTCAACCCAGGCCTAAGTGACTCCATAGCCAGTATAGTCTCCCCCCCAAGTACTGTGCAGTGGCAGCTTCCTAATCATCTTCCTTTCCAGTTCTGACAGTACACTGGGGATGTCTGAGGGACACCAACACGAGGTCAAATGGTCCCACCTGTGGAGGGAGCCACACAGAGGCTGAAACCATGTAGCACCAAATGAAGATCACACCTGCAACACCTCAACCCAGCACCGTAGACACAGGAGGAATGAAGGACCCCAGAGGCTGTGTCGCCTGGTATGTATCTGACATCATCCTTCCCACATTAACTCTCCTTCAATGATAATTACTTGAGAAATATTGCCCCTTGACTCCTCATGAAAGCAATCACAGCTGCATTTTAATTATCTCCAAACAAGATGTTGTAATAAAAGCTCAAGGAAAGTGGGAAGTAAATGGGCTATTTTTGAGTGATCTAGCAAGTGCCATGAATTGCTCTAAGCAACTGCTTATGTTGCATCATTAAATCACCATAACTCTGTGAGTAGTATAATAATGCTCATGGGCTTATGGGGAAACTGAGGCACTATAGGTTTAGGTCACTCTCCCAGCTGGTAAAGGGACAAGGCAGAGTTTGAGTCCCATGCCTGGATCACTGAACACTGCATGCTATTTCCATGACATCACACGAACTCCTCTAAAAATACTGCTATGATCATTGTTTCTGGGACACTGCCTAATGCAATGACCTCAACACCATCGGGCAGGACACCACAGCCCAGGAGATAATGAGAGAGAGGGAAAGGGCCAAAGACACAATGGAGGGGAATGAGCAAACAGTCTATGGAATGCTCAGTGAATTCACGAGGTGATCAAAAAAGCCTGCAAGTGGAAAGGTACCTTGGGAACATCTTGGGGACCAGATGCCTTGAGTGAACACCTCAAGGACAGCCATGATCTCAGATTCAGTCATTACCGTGTTCCCAAAAGAGGTCCAGAGGACACACATAAAAGGATCAATGACTCGTGCTTGAAAAGGCATGGATAAGTTTTTGTCCGGTCCCACAGAGGCAGCCAGGCTTAGGTGTCAAGGCAGGAGCTATTGCTAGGAAAAGGATGGAAAAGGCACCTGGGCTTTGAGTCCTGTCTTTGCCTCAGCAATAAGCTAGCAGCCTGTATTTGAAAACTGTTCTTTAAATCAGCTACAGAGTCACCTTCTACCCACTGGCTCGAGTGAGTTATGATTTATGATACAGGAACTGAATGGAATGCTTGGTCATCTCATTGTTTGCCTGCCTCCTGGGATAGAGAATGGCCTGGCATGCTTTCAAGTGTAATTTTCAAAGGTGATATTAATTTTGAATCCAACCAGAGGGAGCTGTTGCTAGGAAAAAAACAATCTCAACAATTCCCCCAGGAGATAGGAAGGAATAGAAGGTAGAAACCAAGTTGCAGCTAGAAAATACCTGAGGTTTACACATAAATACATAGACAACTGTTGGAATCTTAGAAAAGGGTTTTTGTTTGTTTGTTTGCTTTTGAGACAGGGTATTGCTCTGTCACCAGGCTGGAGTGCAATGATGATCATAGATCACTGCAGCCTCAAATTCCTGAGTTCAAGGGATCCTCCGGCCTCGGCGTTCAGAGTAGCTGGGACTACAAATGTGCACCACCATGCCTGGCTAATTTATTATTTTTTGTAAAGACAAGGCCTCACTATTTTGCCCAGGCTGGTCTGAAACTCCTGGGCTCAAGTGATCATTGCACCTTGGCCTCCCAAAGTGGGCGTGAGCCACCACACCCAGCCCAAGGAATGACTTTTCTTTAGTTTGGTTTAATACTGTGATTTTCTGAGAAAGAAACAATCAGGGTCAAATGCTGATGTCTCCAGTTATATTGTTCTACCTTTTGTCCTCATCATTTTTACCCATCAGTGAGGCCCTGAGTTGGTCCAGCAGGACTGAGCTTTTAAGAGGCCAAGGATTTCCATTATTAAAAAGTTGAACAACAATGGATGTTGGCCTGGATGTAGTGAAAAAGGAATGCATAGACACTGCTGGTAGGAACATAAATTAGTACAACGTCTATGAAAAACAGTGTGGAGATTTTTCAAAGAACTAAAAGCAGATCTCCCATTCAATCTAGCAGTCTTACTACTGGGTATCTACCCAAAAGAAAAGAAGTGTTTATATCTAAAGGACACCTGCACACATATGTTTACTGCAGCACAATTCACAATTGCAGAGATATGAAACCAACCTAAGTGCCCATCAACCTATGAGTGGATAAAGAAAATGTGGTATATATACACTATGGAATATAACTCAGCCATAGAAAAGAGCAAAATATTGTCTTTTGCAGCAACTTAGATGGAGCTGTAGGCCATTATTCTAAGTGAAGTAACTCAGAAATGGAAGACCAAACAACATGTGTTCTCACTTATATGTGGGAGCTAAGCTATGGGTATGCAAAGGCATACAGAGTGGTAAAATGGACATTGGAGACTCAGAAGCGGGGAGAGGAAGAGGAGGGTAAGGGATTAAAAAACCACATATTGGGTACAATGTATACTACTTGGGTGGTGGGTGCACTAAAATCTCAGAATTCACCACTGTACGATTCATCCATATAAACAAAAACCACTTGTATCCCAGAAGCTTTGAAATTTAAAAAAAAAAAAAAAAAGAGGTGAAGGATCTAAGACGTAGAAAAAAAATTGGCCACTGAAACATCTACAGAAGGTTTATAAGGGGTGGAAACTCTTGCTTCCTGGCAGTTCTGATTATATAATGTGTGGCATTCATTTATCCTTTCATTCATTTTACAAAAATTTCCTGAGAACCTACTTCGGGTCAGGCATTGTACTGGGGCTGGAATGAACCTTGTAGTATATTGTTTTCATGGATAAGTGATATGGTGGTGTTGGTGATGGTGGTGGCAGTAATATAGCAATGGTGATATGATGGAGGCAGAGGTGATAGTGAAGGTGACAGAACAACTCGGATGTGTGTGTCTACAGTGGTGGTAGCAGAGGGTGGGGTAGTGATGGGAATAGTGGTGTTGTTACTGTTGACACTGACTGTGCTGGACCATTGTTGGTTATGGTGGTAATGGAGCAGCAGTGGTGGGGTCGCAGTGGGGGAACATGAGTGATGGTGATATGCTGATGGTGACGTTTGACTTGGACTTGGCTACATTTCTGTCATTTTGTCTGACCCTGTACTCACTGAGAAGATCTCCTAACCACTTTATCTGACTAAATCAGTGTTTAAATCACGTCTTAAATGCTTAATGTGTACAAGAGATTTTCAACCCTATTGTCCGACAATAGCACTGTGAGGAAGACAGAATTGTCCTCATTGTATAGATGAGGAAACTGAGGCACAGAAGGAACAGAGGAATTTCCTAAGATCTCATAGTGAGTGGCAGAGACAACATAGCAATCAGATTTCTCTGATTCTGGGTACAGAATCACTTGTCTCCTCCAGGTGCTTTTTGATCCGCAGACCTCAGGAAGTCACTGAGGAAAATAGAAGGGGATGTCTCCATTGCCTGGAGCCTGGTCAGATGGACCAAGGAAGGAATGAGCAGGACTCATGGTATTCATGTGCCAACATGTGCCTTTAATGAAATGACCTCAGGACCCTTCATAGTTCCCTGGACTGTCTAAGCCCATCCCCCAGGCCCCATGGCCCAATTTAGTCTTGGGACAAGCTCGCTGAGCATAGGCACAGGGACAAGCTAAGTTCTACCAGGAAAAGCAAGTCTATGCAGAAGAAAGAGTACAGACTCACAGCACACAGTCTTGGGTTCAAATCCCATCCCTTGTACTTCTTAGCTGTGGCCGCTAGGCAGGTTATTGACCCCTTGGGAAATAGGAGTGGTGTTAGAATTAAAGGTGATAACAAATGCAGAACACCTGGCTCATGGGTGCTGCAATGGTCACAGAAACCAGAGGCAATGAGGCAAATCCTCAAAGTGGAGACCCAGCTCAGATGCTGCTACTCATGGGAAACTGGTTTGGGAGAAGTGGGTGGGTATATTAGTCCATTTTCATGCTGCTGACAAAGACATATCCAAGACTGGGCAATTTACAAAAGAAAGAGGTTTATTTGACTTACAGTTCCACATGGCTGGGAAGGCCTCACAATCATGGCAGAAGGCAAGGAGGAGCAAGTCACATCTTACACGGATGGCAGCAGGCAAAGAGAGAGCTTGTGCAGGGGAACTCCCATTTTTAAAACCATCGGATCTCATGAGACCCATTCACTATCATGAGAACAGCACAGGAAAGACCCACACCCATGATTCAATCATCTCCCACCAGGTGCCTCCCACAACACGTGGGAATTATGGGAGCTACAAGATGAGATTTGGGTGGGGACACAGAAGCAAACCATATCAGCAGGGCCTGGAACCTCCCTGGTTTGTGGTCTCTTTGAGTTCCCTGAGTTGAATGTCTTATCTCTAAATCAAGCCTCAAACCATTCATTCTTGACTCATTGTGGCAGAAAAGGAGTTGGCTTTGTGACAGTGGGTACTGTTAGTCACTGCAAAACCTGTGTTTTGGGGGTCCTTGATAGGTAAAAGTCTCTCATAACCCAGGCCAAATACATGGACTGGTTTGCCCCTGGTAGTCCCTGTGGGGCTCTACCTGGCCCCACACCACAGGAAGATGCTTTTTCTCTGAGTCAGAATGGGAAGTCCAATCTCCCAGGAGCAGCCAGGAACAGCACTGACTTCTTTTAAGAGCCTCATCAATAGCCACAGCCAGAAAGGGTCTCAGGAGAACCAAGGACCAATGTCAGGCAGCATGGAATGAGGTTTGGATTTACAGCCCAGCTCTGCCATTTCCTAGTGGTGTGACCTTGGCATGTCACTTCTCTCTAAATTTCAGATTCATCATCCAAAAAAATGGCAACAGTGATGCCCATTTCCTAGGGTGGGTTCAAAGATAAATGAGAAAATGACACACAAAAGCTTTTAGGTCCTTTAGCAAGTAATTTAAATTCCTTTCAATTATTTTGAGGTAGATATCAGAAATTGATCCAGTAATGTTTATATTGGTTTTGCATTGATATTCTTCTTAGCTATTATTCCACCAGTTCTTTGGATAGTATGAAAATACAAATAACTGGCACCAAAATGATGCTAGGCTGGCTCAATAAATATAGATTTTGTGATAATTCTGTGCCTCACACTGGCCTTAGGTACTAGGAATAATTTTCCAATTTTAATGTGCATAAGAATTTTCTAGACACAATGTAGATTCCAAGGCCACACCTACTTGTGATTCAAATTCAGTAGGTCTGGGGTAATGTCCAATTGTGGGATATTTAACATGACATCTACCATCTTAAAGTTTTAAATGTACAGTACATTTTTGTTGACTATAGGCAGATAAAGAAAACGTGCTATATACTAGCCAGACATGGTGGCTTATGCCTGTAATCCCAACACTTTGGGAGGCTGAGGCGGGTGGATCGCTTGAACCCAGGAGTTCATGACGAGCCTGGGAAACATGGCGAAACTCCCTCTCTACTAAAAAACACAAAAATTATCCGGGCATGGTGGCACGTGCCTGTAATCCCAGCTACTCAAAGCTGAGGCGAGGGAATCACTTGAACCCAGGAGGCGGAGGTTGCAGTGAGCCAAGATCATGCCACTGCACTCCAGCCTGGGTGACAGAGCAAGACTCCATCTCAAAAAGAAAAAAAATATTCAACAATATGGATGAACCTTGAAAACAGTATGCTAAGTGAAATAATCCAGTCACAGAAGGACAAATACTGCATGATTCCCCTTATGCAAGGTACCTGAAATAGTCAAATTCATAGAATCAGAGTAAATGGTGGTTGCCAGGGGTTGGGGGAGGGGAACATGGGGAGTTGTCAATCAACGGGCGTAAAGTTTTAGTGGAGCAAGAAAAAAAAAAAAATCTGTGTTTTTAACAAGTACCTTCGGCTCAGTGTTTTTCAACTTTCTCCACAATATTTTTTAAAAGGTTATCTTGTGACCCAGTGTACACAACTAAAACAGAAGTTTCATACAACAATGACTACGCAATAATTTCCCTTGCGACCTCCAAGCCACGCAGATGTGCCTATTCTGGGATCTGGTTTTTTCATCTGATTCATGTTTTTTTAATGCTAGTTGTGACTCACTATGCTAATTTTGTGACCAAAACTACAGTTTAGAAAACACTGATTCTGGTACAAGAGGTCTGAGACGTGCTTTGAGAAACAATGAATTCTGGATTTCAAAACATTAAAAAATAATAAGAATACAACACAGACCCTGCCTTCAAGGGCCTCCAGGGGCTCCCCGCCTCGAGGTGGAGACTCACGGGAACCATGTGTGGAGAGGGTCCATCTTGGCTGGCAAGGGAGGGCTACCTTAACAAAGTACCGCGGACTGAGTGGCTTACACAACAGACATTATTTTCTCAGAGTACTAGAGGCCAAAAGTTCAAGACTAGGTGTCAGCAGTGTTGGTTCTTTCTGGGGACTATACAGGAGGAATCTGTTCCAGGCCTATCTCCTTGGTTTGTAGATAGCATCTTCGTCTCTTCACATCATCTTGCCTCTACAATGTTTGTATCTAAATTCCCTCTTCTCAGAAGGACACCAGTCTGTGTCCAAACTTGCTCTTCTCTTAAGGACCCCAGTCAGACTGGACTAAGGACCACTGTAATGATCTCATTTATGTTAATTTCCCCTTACAGGCCCTACCTCCAAGTACAGTCACATTCTGGGACCACAGATTATGAACATAGGAACTTTTTGACACTGGAGACTGTGGAGGGAACTCAGCCCTGGGTCTGATTGGTGTCAGGTTCTGTCCATGAACGCTATGATGGAGGTAATTACCTGCAGCTCTGGGAGCACCCAGAGAACAAAATCATTAACCCATCAGGCCAGAAGGAGATTAGGAAGTCTCCACAGAGAAGGTAAGATGGGAAATGGGCTTTAAATGAAAAGATTTCATCAGGTACAGAAGATTTTAAAATAGAAATTTTAAGTAGACGAATCCGTGCATGCCAGAGCTTAAAAGTGTGAAACAGTGAGCCACATTGAAGAGAACTAGGTGAAATGAGAGAGCAGAGCAGAGAGATGGTTGGAAATGAAGGCGGAAGGACCACTGGAGACCAAATTACAAGAGGACTCCAATGTCAGTCAAAGATATTAGTAGACTTGATCCTTTGAGTTGGTTTCATGAACACCTTTTTTCAGAAAATCATTGAGGCCTAGAATGAGAACCACTGGCTACAACTCCTGTTACAGATGAGAAAAATTGTGGCTTAGAAAACACAAGTGAGTTAGTGGCAGAGAACCTCACCAGCACCTGAGGGAGTCATTCCTGTATGCTCTCTACAACATCACACATGGTCCCTGGGACTGTGAAAGTACAAAGATTTATATACCCTGGAGATTAGAACAGCAGAAAAAAAAAATCCCTTTTCCACCATCCTTCCAATCATAATAACATTATACTGGGTCACAAGTGAGGCCAGGAAAAATAGTTACCTTCGGTGATTTATGATCCAAGAACAGAGACCACCTACCATGCTCGGGCCTGAAGCAGATTCCACTTCAGTTTTGAAAATAACACTCTGAGTGCAGTCGGCCTGCTAGCCATATGCCTGCCTGGGCCCCTGCCTCCGTATCAGGACCCAGGAGCCTCAACAGCCCTGTATTCATTTGGTCTTGCTGCTTATGAGGAACAAGATGTGCAGACTGATTGGGGAGCAGGGCATGATTTATTTTTATCTCTGTCTCTGGAAGAAGATTAATCCCAGATCATCATGCCAGGATGGAGGGCAGGTAGCTGAGATCTTTCCTGGGAAACTAAGGGCAGCTACCAACCCTGGAGACGATTCTATAATAGGTAGGGTAGGGAACCAACCAAGACCATCCCTCAGGTGGGAACTTCACTTACAGATAGTGTTAATCCAATGAGTCTGGGTCTTCTAGAGAGTCACACTCAGAACTTTAGAGGACATCTTGGTCAATCTTTTTTTAAGCTGCAGTGAATCTGAGGCAAAGAGAGGAGAGTAGCTTGCCCAAAGTCATAGAAAGTTGGCAGAACCAAGCTGCTCGGCTCTCAAGTTCAATGCTTTTTCCATGGTAGCCTGTCAACTCCTTCAAGCAAGAATGAATATCAAGGGTTGGGAACCCATCCCCTTGTTACTTGAAGGGCAATGCAAGGTCCCATCTCCCCTGTACACCATCCACCCCTTTCCTTCAACTGAGCCATCCTCTCTTTTGCCTGGGATGCAGATTTTAGCTAAATTTCAGGTTTGGACAATGGGTAAATGCTGGTACTGTGTTTCCTCAATATAGATAAGGTGGCTAAATTAACATGTCACAAACTTAGACCATGGGAAGCCCAGTGAGTTGGAGGCTGGGGAGCCAGTGGGAACTAGAGGAGATAGAGTGGTGGTAGTAAGTAATAGCAGAGGACTGCAGGTTAGGTAAGGCTGGGAATGGTTCTTCAGAGTGGCCTTAGGGAAAGGAAGGGACTGGAAAGTGGGAGAAGAGCTGGTGCAGGTGGCATTGTCAGCCTCCAAAGTTGGTAAAGTCAGCCCCTACCTGAAGAACTTGGGGAGGACATTAGGTGAGCGGAGATCTGGGGATCATGAGAGGCAGCTAGCTGGGTGGGGCAGAGGGGCCTGAGGTGCTAAGCACTCAACCTCACTGTGCCTCCATTTACTCAACTATTAAAGTAGAATTCTAACAATTCTTCTGCCTTCCACCAGGCAGTTGTGGGCGGGAAGCTGGAAACTATGAGCCACAGAACTTGTTTTCTCCCAGATTTGATTCCCCAGGCTATAAGGAAACATTGCACAGGAGCGGCAGGGAAGGAAGCGCGCTTTATGAAGATTTACCCGGCAGCAGGTGTGAAATTGGCAGAAGAGACAGGAGGATGATGCTGAGAAGTGAAGGGCTTGAGGCATAAAATAGTTAACAAATGGTTGAAGCTGTCTTGGGGAGAGGTAATTAATTCTGCTCAGCCGTTAGTTGGTGTTGACTGTACACATTTAGAATGATGGCCTTTGACAGGCCCAATGTTGTTTTGCAGTATAAATGGTAAAACAGTCATTTCATAGAAAAATCAATATGGAATCTTTTTGCCTAATTGATCCCTACGCTCCCGACTTTTTCCTCTGCCCCCAGCACTGCTCCCCTTGAATCACGTCCCCTCTGCATCCTCTCCTCACCCCCTGCTTCACTGCCCAGGCTTCACCCTCTTAGGGCAAATACCATGAACATGTAGTTGTTATTAGTTGACTTTGCGTGGCTGAAGGCCAGTGAACAATTACATCCTTCTCAGCTCACCTGTCTCCCATGGCACCGACTGGAGACATCAGGCACAGACAACCATCTCCAGAGTACATCAGCCCCTCAGGGACCTGCTCAGGTTGGCTGAATCTCTGCCTCAGCTGACAAATTTTGTGCTGAACTGTGAGAACTACTTGGGAACCAAGAGCTGCAGGCAGAAGGGCTAGCTCTAAACAGCAGGAAATTTCCCATGGCAGAGGGGTCCTGCCATAGCAACCCCATGCCTTCTGACCTGGAGACGCCTCACTGCCTGTCCACATGGCACCATGAGTCTCTAGCTCCCACCACCACCCCAAATCCTCACCCTCAGGGCTCGGGGCCAGGTGCACAGGCCTGAGAGCTGGCAGAAAGGGAGTTGTCTGCAGCCAGAAAAGGATTTTCTTTACCAGCCCACCCAAACGTTGTTTGGCTGCCACTGCCTCTGAGTTTTTCAGAAATGAAAAAGAGAGATAGGGAAGTGGGAGCCCTGGTGGGCTCTGAACCCTTCTGTTTTCTCAAGGGCATGGCAATAGGTCCAAAACGTCCTCTGGGTTTGAAAATGAAATGCCGGCACAGAGCAAATTCCTGATGAATGTGACCCAGATGTTTCTGAGCGATTTATTTTTGCTAATGGAAAATGGCTGAGCTAATAACCCTCAGAAACATTTCTGTAGGGAGAGTTGAAGCCTATTTTGCCTCTGCGCTTCTTGTTTTTTGCTTGTGGTTTTCTTTTGAGGAAGAAATTGGATGTAGGAAAAAGCCCAAATAACAACTCTGTCTGTGACAGCTGATGCCAAAATCCCACGCATAGATTTTGTGACCTGATTTCTGCCAATTATTGACCATTCAGTGAGGCCCAAGTTCTTCTCATCAATTACCTCATTTAATCCCTATGACAAGGAAGAGACTAAGGCTCAGAGCGATGACGTATCCTACCCAGCTAGAGCCACACACCCTGTGACAGCATGGCTGAGAATCAAACCCCAAGTTTTGACTCTAGATCAAAACTCTGTCCACCACCATACTCTTACAAGGAAATGACAAGGAAAATACAAGGGTTAAAAGAGACTCTGAGAGGCCGGATGCAGTGGCTCACACATGTATTCCCAGTACTTTGGGAGGCCAAGGTGGGTGGATTACTTGAGGCCAGGACTTCGAGACCAGCCTGGCCAATATGACAAAACCCCACCTCTACTAAAAAAAAAAAAAAAAAACTTAGCTAGGCATGATGGTGCATGCCTGTAATTCCAGCTACCCAGGAGGCTGAGGCAGGGGCAGGAGAATCACTTGAACCCTGGAGGCAGAGGTTGCAGTGAGCCAAGATCACACCACCGCACGCCAGTCTAGGAGACAGAGCAAGACTCTGTCTCACAAAAAATAAAAAGAGAGAGCGAAAGAGAGAGAGCGAGACTGTGAGAGGTCTTCTAATTGATCCATGGGCTTTTTGTCAACACCTCAATTTTACAACCTAAACTTGGTCAGAGAGTCTAGTGAGTTTCCTTTTCTTTAAGGGAAAGGCATTTCTTTCTGGGCAGCATGAAAAGGACTGTCTTTGATGTCGCCACTCCCCAACGTCTTTTGGACAATGAGTGACTGTGCTATCTAACACTATATTCATAGTGAAGTCAAATGGCTTTGAAGCAGACAGAACCAGGTCCAAATCTAAGCTTCACCACTAATAAACTAGGTGACTTTAAGCAAGTCAGTTATTAAGGTTCTTTGTGTTTAGTTTCCTAATTACCAGCCAGGAAGCTCTCTCTAGCTCTGTCTCTGTCGCTGTAGATACAGCGTATGGAAGGACTGTTGTGAAGATATCTTCAGCACAGCCCTTAACACAGAGTCGGCTCTCTGTAAATGGTGGTGATTATTAACTATTCCATAACTACGGAAATGAGTGAGCAAGTGAGCAGTGAATGTGCTTCTCCTTCTCTGTGAGACTAAGAGAAACTCCATGATTGTCAAGTTTAGCCATGAGGAAAGGCACATAACCCTTCTCCTTGGTGCATTTGCCCTACTGGAAAGTGGCTACTTTGTGCTTACAGGAATTTGCAAATGACATTACAAGAGCAGGATAATGGGCTGAGAGGAAACAAGTTTGCCATGACCTTCACCTCCTCTTGCTTCCACATATTGGGATCCCAGGACTATAAGGGATTCAACAGGACTGCCTTGTTCATAACCTACTTCCAAGCAAGATGAGACTTAAACCATTTCTAGTGATCAATTATTGCATATCTGCCATGTGTCAGGCCCTGTGCTGGCATAGATAGGTAAGTAGGTAGGTAGATAAAATAGAATAGGTAGATAGCTGGTAGGTAGGTAGGTAGGTAGGTAGGTAGGTAGATAGATAGATAGATAGATAGATAGATAGATAGGTAGCTAGATAGATAGATAATCTCAGATCATCTTATCCTTCCATAGAGGCAGGACAGGAGGATAGTGAAAAGAGCATAAACTATGGACACAGGTAAGATGGTTTGAAATCCTGGCTCAGACCTTTCTCTCTGTTTTATTTTGGGCAAGTTGTTCTTCTCAGAATCTCTACAGAAGGGGGAAATTACATCTACTCAAATGAATTGTTTTGAATCAGATAAAATTCCTGCAGCACACAGGACAGTCTCTGGCACAGGGGAGAGTCACAGGGGAGCTGACTCTCATTTGTATTTACTCTGCAGAGTCATTGCCATCATAGTGTACAAATGAGAATGTTGAACTCCAGGACAGAAGGGGACTTGCCCAAAATCACAGAGTTAAGGGGCAGACATGGAAAACTGGTTCTCATGCATCCAAATATATTTCTGTTCAAAGCTGCAAAAAATATTCACTGAGCACTTCATTAGACTCCCATGCAATGGGAGAAGGGCTGGGCATTTCTAGGAAATCCAGGATCCCAAGAAGCTCACATCCTAATGGGAGAAACATTTTCTTGGCAAATATTCATTGCATTAGTCCATTCTCATATTGCTATAAGGACATACCCGAGACTGGGTAATTTGTAAAGAAAAAGAGGTTTAATGGAATCACAGTTCCACGTGGCTGGGGAGATTTCACAATCATGGCAGAAGATGAAGAAGGAGCAAAGGCATGTCTTACATGGCAGCAGGCAAGAGAACATGCACAGGGCAACTGCCCTTTATAAAATCATCAGATCTCCTGAGACTTACTCACTGTCACAAGAATAGCACAGGGGAAAAATCCACACCCATGATTCAATTACCTCCCACCAGGTGCCTCCCACAACACACAGGGATTATTGGAGCTACAATTCAAGATGAGATTTGGATGGGGAAATAGCCAAACTATATCATCTATTTTGTCACCCATTCTGTATCTTTGGCAGCATGGAAGATGGTGGAAATGCAAAGGTATACCTAACAGGTGTAACCTGTGGCTGCATCCCACACAGCATATTGTTTTGAGGGCAGACATACGTGTATAAAATGAAATATGTTAAGCACTCCTGTGGGAGAATCCTACAGCACAGGGACTCACCAAAGAAGCAGCACTTGAGTAATGTCGAAGCACCAGGAATGGAGGTTAGGACTTAGTTGGAGCAGCGTTGGTCAGGGAGGGAGCAGGAGGTCCCAGGAGTGGTCCTGGAGAGGAGAGACTGTGTAGTTCTTGAAGAAATGGAGAAGGTCAATGCAGCTGTAATTGAGTATAAGAGGGAATAGCAGGCTTAGGTAAGGCTGGAGGAGGGCTGGGGCACGGAGAGACTTGAAACTTGAAACATTAAGAAACCTGGAGGCTTTAATGAGGCTAGTGCAAAACCTTCAAAGTATTTTAAGCAAAGGAGCAGTAAGATTTGCACATTAGAAAGATTACTCTGGTTACAGTCTGGAGAAAGGACTGGGAATGAGGGAGATACAGAAATAAACAATTACCATTAAGGCAGGGGATTAACAATTACCAGGAGGCAAGGGAATATTAAAAATATTGAACAATCAGTATCAAATGGACATCAACCAAATAGAATGTAAGGCTGCTGGAGAAAGTCCTGAAGGCCTCCTGCTGCACCCGGCATCATCCCTACTAGTCCCAGCAAAGCGACCGAGTGGCAGGGAGGGGGCTCTTTTCCAGTTAGCATGAACTTATTTGAATATCTTAGCCACTGATAAGGCCACCCTGATGCACTGGATTGTCAATGTCAGCTGGGGTAGGGGTAAAAGCCAAGTTTTTGGGGAGCCTGGAAAAGACCCAGCAGGTTCCATGCATCTCACCTGTGAGCCAGGAACCAAGGAAAGGCCTTTTCTGTGCTCATAGTGTGAATATCCTGAATCCTGGAACTCCTGGTGAAACAACTCTGACTTTGGAGAAGGATCTGTCCCATGGAAGAATCAGGACACGGCTGCTTTAAAAGGGGTGCAGTCTCACTGCAAACTGACTCCTGGTCACAGCCGCAGCAGGGGAGCATGTCCAAAGCTACCTGCTGTGGTTGAGCAGACTTTGTCTTGGATTCATCCCCAACGACTCCCACTCTTGAGATGCTTGACATCCTTCCTGTGTCCCGACCCTCACCAGGTCCTCAATGAACAATTTTTCTAATTCTTCTTGATTCTTCTGTTTTGGTTTTGCCTTCTCTGCAGACACCACACCTGCCCAGCTTCTTTTTAATCTCATCTGTGTCTTGTAGTTTCTTCCACTGAACCATCCAGCTGAGTGCACATCCCTCATTCCCTGCTGGTGCCCCGACTTTTCTGTGGGAGAAGCAGTGCTTCAGAGAGAACTCAGGTTCAAGTGCGGTGTTTGCTGCTTTGCAAACTAAGATACTCAAAACAGTGGAGCAATTCATTCATTCATTCATTCATTCATTCATTCACGTCTTCCTGCCAGGGCAGAGTAAATGCTTGTGGGGTTCACCACTATTTCCACAACTTTAATATTCTTCCTGGAATCTACAAGGCACTCAGTAATGGTTCACTGAGCACCTACCACTACATGCATGGTCTGTGCCAGGACTGCTGAGGATACAAGGATGACATGGCTCTGCCTTTAGTGAACTTTAATCAATTAATCATTCATTCATTCAGTCAGTCAGTCAGTCATTCCATCATCAGGCATTTAGAGTTAGCTGACTGAATGCCCACTTTGTGTTAGGCACTATGGATAAGGAGCCGTTACTAAACTCAAACAGATCGTGCTTAAAAAGAGAGAGGAATACAGGAACCACTACAGGGCAAGAGGTATCTCTAACTGAAAGATTGTGTCACCCATGAAAAATGAAGACGGGAAATAAAACCAAAGTTTCTAAAGCTGTTTTAGCATTAGGTATTGACTTTGGCAAGAGGATGGAGAGTGTGTGGTCCTACTTGAATGTTGAGGCCCTAAACCCTATGCAAGAGTCTTCCAAATCCATCTCATTTCAAAGGTTGAAGTCTAATGGGTAAAAGAAAAAAAAATGTACTTAGACTATGAACCAGACCTCAAGTGAGACTCATGCTCTGTAAACAGCTTGTTTAGACCCTCGGCAGTTCACAAGCAAAAGTTGCACACGTTCGTTGCATCTGCTCTCTCCTTTGACAAGATACAAAACTTAGAACAAGAGAAGCTGTTCCTTCAACACAGTCATGGCTGCACAGGTGCCAGTAAGAAGCATCAGACCTCAGTAACCATTTATGAGATTTAAGCTTCTGCAGTTGCTCTTAGAAGGGAAGGTATGCCAGGTCCTCATTTGTGTGCCCAAGGATGAGGCTAAGATGGGAACACTGAGAGTGTAGAAGCACAGGCTCTGAGGCCAGGAAGACTGGATTCAGACGCTGACTCCTCTACTTCGGGAAAGTTATTTATCTCTCTGGGTGTCAGTTTCCTTCATTTATGAGAAAGAGATGATAATACCTCCCCTGTAAGATTGCATGTAAGGAGAAATTAAATGTGAATTGCTTAAAACAGTGCCAGCCACATAGCCAGCACTCTGTAAATATCAGCTTTAACATCCCCATCCCCACCTCCATTTCCTGCTGAATACAGCTGACGGCAATAGTATTTTGGCACACCCTGTAATTAAAAGTAATACATGTTCAATGCAGGACATTTGGAAAATAGAGAAAAGCACAAAACAATTCATATTCACACCAACAAAAGAAAACCATCGTTAATATTTTAGTTTTGTCATCTCTTTTTTTCAATGCACCTCACATAAAGTACAAAAATTTTATCATGTTTATGTATGGCTCTATAGACTGCTCTTGTTTTTAACTCAGCAACTACTGCAGGCTGAATTCTCCAGAGGTAAACATTGAGACCATTTTGGAGGTGTGCAAGACGTTTATCTGAGATCAACACCTAAGGAAGAGATGGGGAGGAAGACAGGTAAGGCAGAGGGAGAAGTCAAACTTTAATGCAGGTGTTAAGTTACTTATATATCATACACATGCATAAAAACATACATACACACATATACATGCACACACCCATACATATGCATACATATGCATTGATCTATCTATTGTATAGAGAATGAGGAGAGGGAGGGAGAGAGAGAAAGGTTGATTAAGACAGGAAACATGAAATCTCTGGTTCAGAGAAAAGAACTTTTTCACTCACAGAGCATATTCACACCAGTTCTTCACACCCCAGTCCCCACAGGATGATGTAATAAGGGTCAGGTGTTACCCTATGCATTCTGCAGGGATGCAACATAGATTGCAACCCAAAACCTCATGGAATTCAGAGCTTATATATGGTGGCTAGTACTTCTGCCCATCCTCCCCTCTGAAGAGAGATTTTGAGTCTGGAATATAAATATATGTTTCTGCAGGAGAAAGGAAGGCATATCTAGACTTACTTCCCTAGAATGTGAGCAACTATCTCCAAGAAAGATAAGCCTCTAAATCTCTTTGGAGCCATACACAATCTCTAAGTTGCAAGACATGTTAGTAATTCAGTCATCTTTTAACCAAGTTTGCTTGTGTTCTTTGCTCAGAAATCCCAGGAACTATAGGATATTTTAAAAAATTGTGGAGAATTGTTTCCCTATAGAGTACTTGAAATAAGCCAGGCCAAGCTGGTGGAGAGCTCTGGAGCATAAATGGTATACCAGAATGTTCTGCATTGGGCAGAAACGGCTGGGTTTTTATGCCCCTACCTCAAAAAATCACTGGATGTGTGCAAGTCAAGAAGGATGTGTCCATGGCTTGTCTCTCTCTGCAGTTGAGACAAACCCTGATGGAACTAACATGCATGGTAGCAAGTCCTTCTTTGAAGGGGGATCTGAACAGTACATCTCCATGTGTACCACAGCAACATACTATGAATATTTTCTCACATCAGTGATTTCTAAGGTTTGCATGTGATATGGTTTGGCTGTGTCCCCACCCAAATCTCATCTTGCATTGTATCTCCCACAATTCCCACATGTCATGGGAGGGATCCAGTGGGAGGTAACTGTATCATAGGGGCGGGTCTTTTTCATGTTATTCTTGGGATAGCAGATAAGTCTCATGAGATCTGATGTTTCTATAAAGAGGAGTTCCCCTGCATGAGCTCTCTCTGCCTCCTGCCATCCATGTAAGCCGTAACTTGCTCCTACCTGCCTTCTGCCATGATTGTGATAAAGGTATGTCTTTATCAGCAGCATGAAAATGGACTAATATACCATGGTATTTCATAGTTCTAATTATCTTAATTAGTGAATTCCCCATTATTGAGCATTAGGTTGTTACTAACATTTTGCTGTTCTAAATAATCCTGCCACGAATTCCTTACTGTATTATATCTTCGTATCCTTCTCTAGTTTCTCCTTAGGACAAATTCCTAAAAGTGAAATTCTAGGTCAAGGTGTTTGGATATTTTTAAGGCTACTGATACGCATTACAGAACTGGCCCCCATTAAGGTTATGCAAGTTGATATTGTCCTACAGTGGCTGAGCATGTCTGCTTCTCCTGCATTCTGCTAACCTTGATTCTCATTACTCTTTTAAGTCATTGTTAATTGGATAGGGGAAAAAATGTATTCCACTTTTGTTTTTATTTGCATGTTTATAATACTGTGGATAAACCTTTTTCACATGCTGTTTGACCATTTTGATTTCTCATCTTCGGAACTGTTTGTTTACATTCATTCCTCATTTTTTCTAGTGGAGCATTTTTCTTTTCCTTATTGATTTGAAAGACCTCTTAAACATATCAACCCACTCTTGCCATTATTTTTCTCAGTTTATAGTTTGCCTTTTCATCTTGTTTATAGTGTTTTTGACATCCATATTTTATAGTTTATTGGAGCCAAATCAATCAATCTTTTCCATTTTTGACTCACTCCTTGTCATTATGTTTACAAAGCTTGGTTCATTTTATAATCCAGATGCAGGATCTTAGATTTTTTCCTCTATTAAATTTGACCGAATTAATTTCAATTCATTGTTACAACCAGCCTAGACCTTTTAGAGTCTTGATGATGTCAGCCAGCATTTCAACTCTTCCTCCCAGTCTTGAGTCAAAAGCAAATGTGATCTGCTCTCTTTCTGTGACTTCATCCTAGTCATCCATCACCCCTCATCCATTTCTCTAACGATGTTCATTCAACTTGTCTGAAATGGAGCCAAATGGAGCCTTTTGTATCACTAACACAACAGACAACTGGCCCTAGGGACTGACATTAAGAAGGAAAGTCATTGCCAATGGGATGCCTGGCCTGTTTGGATCAGCATTTTCACAGAGCCTGTCACCCTTAAAACCTTCATATTAGAGTCATTATAGTTTATTTACATTTTCTTCTCCCTTAGGTGTATCTGTCTTTTTCCCTTTTGGAATTATGAGGGAAAAAATACATAGAAAAAATGATGTGTTTGATGAGGCATGGAATGGCAGTGCAAACTGCCCAGAGTCACTTTGATGTTCAGTTCATTTCCTTGGAACGTTGGGCAAGACATTAAAGATTATTTGGTCCCTACCTTCCTCTCTCACTCATCTGATGAAAAGATCCTTTTTACAATGTGTGGGTTGATTATAGATGTCATGATGGAGACCATCCAGGAACCAGACAGTTTACTGCTTTAAAGGAAGAAAAACACTCAGAATTCAAGATATTAAGCCAAGATCACACAGTCTGAAAGTGCTGGAAACTAGATTTGAACTCACATCTATCTGCATCCTACTCCCATACCAAGTTGCCTCTGCAGCTGGGGGCAAGTCATCCCACATTCTTTGATGAGCATCAGGGATGGGAACTTACTCCTGAAGATGATTCCTGGAGGACTCCAAGAATTCTGGATGTTGGCCTAAATTTCCCTTTCTGTCTCCTCCCCCTTAAAAACCTACAAACATGGTCTTCCCACCCTTCCTTAAGATAAGTCTTTTTAAGATTCTATTTACCCTTTCTCCTCTCCCTCTGATCTATTGACAGTTCCACATAGGACAGAGCTAGAAGGCCCTTCCTCCTGCCCACTCCCATCCGATCTTGCTGAGTTATGTCTGTCATCCACATCGCGCACCACTGAATGCCATGCTTCGGGTGGGCTCTGATTGCAGCTGGACTCACATCCCCCAGTAACAGGCCAGGTTCTTTCCTTCTATTCCAGGAAGTTACGGAAAGGGGAACAGCCTCCTTTCCTCCCCTCCTACTCCCAATTTTCTGTTACTCCATTCTCAGATGGAAGCAATTGGGAACAGATGTTTGTTTTTTATGTATATTCACGTAAGTCTGGCCTTTGAACCCTGGGGGATACCAGGAGTAGTCACACAATCTCCTTTTCATGGCAAGGTTTTTTCTTACCTGCTTGTGAAGCAAAGATTCTGTCCTGGCTTGACTGTTCTTTTCTTACCTCCCAGTATTACCCTGGAATTCCTGACTGCCTTCATCGAACATTTATGTTTGGAGATGCTGTCCTCACTTCCTGATGCTCACAGAATGAGGGAGAAACAGGCAAGCAGATGAGAAAGCTTAGAGTTTCTGATCAGGGCTTTAAGGTGGGGAACTATCCAGCATAGAACCAGTGAGGGCCTTTTCAAAAGTGGCTGGTCACATGGCTGATCTCACTTCTATTGCTGCATCTTGGAAGGAATCCGGAACAGGGAGCAGGGAAGGCAGTACCCAAATGCAAGGAAGTGGAAATAGAGAAGAGCACGTCACAGTCATTCCACGATCTGCCTCATTTCCTAGTTACTGTGTGCTATGTCTTCTCTTCCCACATGCTCATTTCTCTCATTTCTAACATGGGGATGATAATATGACTTTCTTCATGGGTTTCTTGTGAGGATTAAATGATACAATGAATGTAAAGTGCTTAGGACAATAAGTGTTCCACAAATGGTGACTAGTGGTATATTCACTCTAGCCCTAGATCCATTTATTTCAGTTAACAAAGCACCAGGCTATGTTTGAGAAAAGCATCCTTGCTTTTTCACCTCTTGCATTGGAGCTTTCTCATGCACCATGTCATCTGAGCCTCACTACAACCCTGGAGGAGGAAGCACAGCAGACCTTACTGACCCTCACACAATGAGGATACAATGAAGATTTGGTGAATGAAAGGGTGATACCGGAATCTGTCCATAACTCTCAATCACCACTTTGTTTTTAATGAAGATTATTGACTGGCAACAAGGCTTGACTGAGTTAAGTCTTGCCTCCTGTCTGACAGGTCCTACCTCTATTTTATCCTTCTTTTGTCTCCCTCAATCCCCATAGGAGGACTCAGCAATGGCTCCCTGTTTGAGGTTGAGGCTTATCCCACTGCCCGAGTTGATCATGAAAATGGCAAGAAATTTCTCAGTCCTGAATGTTGCTTCAGAGTTTTGATCTTCACTACCAATTCTGGATTCAGCCCAGAACTCACTTCTGGACTCTCATCTTGCATTAAGAACTGTAAAGCATCTGCATCTTACCCTACCTGAAATCTAATAAGTTATTCTACCACAATTCCTGCGTACTGGCAGAAGATACAAGACTCCTGGGTCAGAGGCAGATGACTTATTACTCAGCAATAGCGGTAGCCATAGTATCGTCATTGGTGGTTCCCTGACTCCCAAATCCAACATGGCAATGTGTAGAGAGCCAGGTAACTCCTGCACATACAGTGGGTTGCATTACAGGAAAGGAATCCCCAGTTTAGGGAACCCTTATCTTTTAAAGGAATTATAAGCAAACATCCCAAATTTTGCCCCAGAGAGAGACATTGCCGGTCAACAAACAAATATGCCCTCTGCCCTAGAAAAAAACACTCTCTCTATGTTAAAGTGCTATTATACACACATCCTTGGAAAGATAGTTGGAAACAAAAGCTCTCAGTGCCTCTGCCCATGAGATGTGCAGAAACTTGAAAGACTTATGGAGAACTGAGTCCCAATACCTTGTCCCCCCCACCTCTGGAATCTGCCTGTCTACTCTAGCCATAGATTCTGGGACAATATCAATAGCCATGGCCTTATTGGGATGACAGTAACACCATGAAGCCATAGTCAGGAGATTTTTAGAATGTACTCTGGTTTGAATACTTGTCCCCTCCATACCTCACATTGAAATTTGATCCCTAGTATTGAAGGGGGCCTATTGGGAGGTGTTTCAGTTATAAAAGTAGATCCCTCATGAACAGATTAATGCTTCCCTTGGAGGTGAGGGAGTTCTTACTCTATTAGTTCTCACTAGAGCTGTTTGTTAAAAAAAGCCTGACACCTACCCCCACCCCCGACTCCACCACTTTTCTCTTCCTTCCTCTCTCGCCATGTGATCTTTGTACACAACAGCTCCCTTCGCCTTCCCACATGAGTGGAAGCAGCCTGTGGCCCTCACCAAATGCTGAGCAGAGGCTGGCACCATGCTCCTTGTACAACCTGCAGACCATGAGCCTAATAAACCTCTTTTCTTTATCAATTACCTAGTCTTAGGTATTCCTTTACAGCAATACAAAACAGACTAAGACAGAGGGCTAACGTGCCTTGTGCTGCATGTTGGCAATGGTTACAGGCAATGTGTGCCTGGCTTCTTGAGGAAAGATCAAGTATGACCCAGGGTTTTGAAGCCAGAATAGGTATGAGTATGAAGTCTGATTAGAGGAGACATTAGCATGAATTGTATAATGATGACCAAACCCATTTATCTAATCATAGAAGTTCATGAGTCCAACACTGAAGGTTAACTTCAAGGTGTGAGCAGTTAACCAATGTGGATTATCTTGATGTTTGTGTCCTTTACTTGAAGAGCATGAACACAGGTAGTCAGACACAGCTGGCTCAGATCCAGGAAAGTTCACATCAAGCAAGCTCACCCTTCCCCTCCATTGTTCATCTAAATATTCCCTCATCCTTTCACCCAATGGATAAAGATTTATTATAGTGCTTCCTATAGGCCAGGTTCTTAACCTTATGAGCAGCATGGTGCAGACTGTATAGCACTGTCACCTGGCTGCACTGAAGCGACCTGGCAAAAAGTTCCCATTGCTCTTCAAGGGCTTTGCAAATATACATCCTTTTCTCTAGCAATTCCACATCCAGAGTTGTATCCTAAAGAAAGAATCAGAGACAAACAAAATGGTCTTTCTGAGGAATAAATAAAGTAACACAAACAAAGTGCTAAAAGCAGTCTCCAGCTCAATATATTTTGTTTTTTGTTGGTGGTGGTTTTGTTTTGATTTTGTTTTTGAGACAGAGTCTCACTCTATCGCCCAGGCTGCAGTGCAGTGGAGCAATCTTGACTCACTGCAACCTCCGCCTCCTGGATTCAAGCAATTCTCCTGCCTCAGCCTCCTGAGTAGCTGGGATTACAGGCTGGTGCCACCAAGCCTGGCTAATTTTTGTATTTTTGGTAGAGACGAGATTTCACCATGTTGGTCAGGCTGGTCTTGAACTCCTGACCTCATGATCCACCCACCTCAGCCTCCCAAAGTGCTGGGATTACAGGCATGAGCTACCGCACCCGGCCAATATATTTTGTTTCAATGCTCAGCTCAGCTTTACTTATAAATGAGTAGAATAAACTAAATCTTTAAATAAATCTCCAACAGTAAAGAATTCTTTAAGTAAATTATAAAATGCTCCTAAAATGAATTTTAATGGAGGTATTAAAACCTGCATATCGTACCTAGGTTCTGCCCATGTTTAGGATGTAGAAGGCAATGAAAGACAACATTCAAAGCAATGGTCACTGTGTAACAATAAGAAAGCACTGTGTCTTAGGCAGTTTTCTGTTACTATAACAGAATGCCTGCGATTGGGTGATTTATTTATTTTTTAATGTGTTTCTTATAGTTCCTGACAGTAGGAAGCCCAAGGCTTAGGGGCCACATCTGGTGAGGGCCTTCTTGCTGGTGGGAACTCTTTGCAAGCATCACACGGCAAGGGGGTTCATGAGAAAATCAAACTGGCAAACTGGCCTTTATAACAGAGCCGCTCTCAGGATAACTAACCTGCTCCTGTGATAACCGATTAATGCACTAACCCATTAATCCATGAATGGATTAAACTATTCATGAAGGCAGAGCCCTCATGATCCAATCACCTCTTAAAGGCCCCACCTCTTAATATCATTAACTTGGGGATTAAGTTTCAACACGAGTTTCAGAGGGAACAGACATTTCAAACTATAGTGCACTGATAAGCTAAAAAAAATCACAAATAGTCCAGGCACAGTGGCTCACGCCTGTAATCCCAGCACTTTGGGAGGCTGAGGTGGGTGGATTACTTGAGGTCAAGGGTTCAAGACCAGCCTGGCCAATATGGTGAAACCCCATCTCTACTAAACATACAAAAATTAGCTGGGCATGGTGGCATGCACCTGTAATCCCAGAACTGAGAGAGGCCAAGGCAGGCAGATCACTTGAGGTCAGGAGTTCAAGACCAGCCTGACCAACATGGTAAACCCCATCTTTACTAAAAATCCAAAAATTATCCAGGCATGGTGGCATGTACCTGTAATCCCAGCTATTGTGGAGGCTGGGGCAGGAGAATTGCTTGAACCCGGGAGGCGGAGGTTGCAGTGAGCTGAGATTGTGCCACTGCACTCCAGCCTGGGTGACAGAGCTAAACTCCATCTCAAAAAAGAAAAAAAGAAAAGAATCACAAATATATAGGAATAAATTTACAAACAATATGAAGACCTTTTCACTGAAAACTACAAAATATTGCTAAGAGAAATTAAAGACTTTTAAAAAGAAAAACATACCATGTGAACATACTCAAAAAATTTTATTAAGCTATAAATTCTCCACAAGATGATCTATAGAGTCAGTGAAATTTCAATCAAAATTTCAAAAGGCCTTTTTTTGTAAATGTTAATAAGCTGATTCTAAAATATATATGGAAATGGCAAGAACCTAATATAGCCAAGATAATCTTAAGAAGAACAAAGTTGGAAGACTTGCATTATTATATTTCAAGACTTACTATATAGTAATTAGGATAAGGGTTAATTTTCAGTAGACAAATAAATCAATAGAAATGAATAGACAGTCCAGGAATAGACCAACATAGATCTAATCATTTGTTTTTGACAAAGATACCAGTGAAAATCAAGGGGGAAAGGAAGCCTTTTCAATAAATGGTATTAGAACAACTGAATATATACATGAAAAACAAAACAAAACAAAACAAAAACTTTGAGCTCGGTCTCACACCATAAAGAAACATTACATCAAAATGAATCACAGACCTATATGTAAAAGCTAAACTATAAAGCTTTTTGGAGAAAACATTGTAAAAAATCTTAAACTTGAAATAGGCAAAGATATCTTAGGCTGTAAAAGTAAATAACGATAAATAAAAACATGATAAATGAGATTTTATCAAAATTAAACTTCTATTTACTCAAAGACATTGTTAAGAAAGTAAAGAGGCAAGACACAGATTAGGAGAAAATGCTCATAATATGTACATCTAGCAAAGGAGTTGTATCTAGGATATGTAAAAACTGCTGCAAATAATAAAATACAAGTATCCCAATTTTTAAAATGTGCAAAGGACTTCAACAGACACTTGATAAAGGAAGATATTTTAACAGCCAGAAAGCATATGAAAAGATGATTAATTTCAATGGTTGAGAAATAAAAATTTAAAACCATACCCCAAAAATGCCCCCAAAATGGCTAAAATTATAAAGACTGACCATGTTGGTAAGAATGTGAAAGACTATGGAAACCCTAATACCTATGGGAATATAAATTGGTACAACCACTTTGGAAAAAATGTTTCTCAGTGTCTAATAAAGTTAAACATTCACCCTCCCAGCAAATGCTATGACCTAGCAATTCTATTCCTGAATATATATGCAAGAGTGTATGTGCGTACACGTGTCCACAAAACTCTTTGCAAGAGAATGTTCATAGTCCCTTTATTCATAGTTGCCCAACTAGAAACAACTCAAATATCTGTCAATAGGAGAATTGGCAATCAATTTGTGGAATATTCATATTAGTTTTTTTTTTTTTTTTTTGATGAGTTCTGGATACATTCAATAACAGGATGAATCTCAAAAACATTATGTTGAGTGAAACAAGGGAGACACAACAGTATACACTACAAGTTTCCATTTAAGTGAAGTGGAGGA
The DNA here is from genome assembly GCF_047675955.1 of Chlorocebus sabaeus. Taxonomy (NCBI): domain Eukaryota; kingdom Metazoa; phylum Chordata; class Mammalia; order Primates; family Cercopithecidae; genus Chlorocebus; species Chlorocebus sabaeus. The sequence goes on along the minus strand of NC_132911.1, from coordinate 134,357,735 downwards.
ATAGGTAAAATTCATGTATAATGATAGAAGCTGAAACAATACTTAAGGTGGGGGCAGCAATCAGGGAGTGGATTAAGCAGAACAGGGCATCAGGAAAGAGAAAATTCTCTGGGGTGATACAAATCTTTATATCTTGATATGGGTTGTGGCCGTGTGTGTGTGTGTGTGTGTGTGTGTATGTGCGTGTAAAATATGTCATAAATCATTTAACTGTATGCTAAAAATTTGTGCATTTTACTGTACAAGGATCATACCTCAATAAAGTACTGAAGAAAACATATTGTAGATAAGGATATGGGGAAAATTTTTTGACATATTATTAAATACCAAAAAATGCAGCTATATATAATAGTCCACAACGTGATTTCAATCTTGTTAAACACCCAAAGAAAGACATATCTATTATCAGTGTCTACATAACAGGATGAAAGCTTCTTTTATCGTCTTCCAGGTATTTTTCTTCCCTTCCCCATCACCTGAGGGTTCTCTAGTAACTCATCGAGGAAATTGAATATTTTCTTAGCACAATAATATTTCAAAGTACTGGTCTGAGAAGGGGTTTCTCTAAAAAGTTATGTATACACATGTGTGTGTATAATATATAATATGCATTACATATATGTGTGTATAATATGTAATAATAACAATGTATATTGTTTATATGTATTAGTTCATTCTCACATTGCTATAAAGGGATACCTGAGACTTGGTAATTTATAAAGAAAGAGGTTTAGTTGGCTCATGGTTCCACAGGCTGTACAGGAATCATGGCAGCATCTGCTTCTGGGAGGCCTCAGGAACCTTACAATCATGGCAGAGATGAGTCTTACATAGCAAGAGCAGGAGCAAGAGAGAGAGCAGGGAGCGGTGCCACACACTTTTAAGTGACCACATCTCATGAGAACTCATGATCGTGAGGACAGTATCAAAGGGACGGTGCTAAACCATTCATGAGAAACTGCCTCCACGATCCAGTCACCTCCCAACAGGCCCCAACACCTACACGGAAATTGCGATTCAACATGGGATTTGGTGGGGACACAGATCCAAATCATTTTCTCTAGATAGATAGATACTTGTTGCAAAAGTAATTGCGGTTTTTGCAATTATATTTTACTATACGATAATTAGAATGGATGATATAGATATAGATACAGATATATAATAAAGAGAATGCTTCTCTTGCAGATGCTCCACCCTCAGAAATCTGAAAGATGAAAAAACCTCCTTACACAAGGAGGGGAAGAAGGGAGAAGACAGAGTTGAAAAGACAAAGAAGAGAAAATACGAGAATGGAGGATAGAAGGGGAAGAGGCAGAGACCACCACAATAGAAGGGGGAATTGCTGGTCCCTGGTCCCTCTGCCAAGCCAGACTCTGCATGGACTACATAATGACTCACAGAGGGAAAATAATGAATGCCTCATCTTTTGGATTCTGTGTTTGTTTCTGATCAGTTACTGGTCAAACTCTTTTGGTTGGCAATGAGCTGTCCCTGAAGGCCTTTCCAGCAAATTTAAGTTTAACTGAAGAATAAAAAATATGTGGGGAAATTTCTGGAAATCCATGGACTAGTATGTTCCCAGTTTTATTGTACTCCTACACTCAGGAAGCACCTGCACCAGTGTGTACCCTCTAGGGAAGTTGCCAAACCCCAGGGTCTGCCATCAGTAACCCCAGGTTGATCCAACTCATTTTTTACTAGCTTCCCTTTGCTAAACCCCAGGGTCTGCCATCAATAGTTCTTGGACTCTTGGCCCATCTTTAAAAGGTACCATCTCCTACCAATGCCAGATGGTGCCCTGACAAGGCTGTGGACCACCCCAAAAACTAAAGCCCCAAAAACTGGGATTACAGGCCTGGCGTGGTGGCTCACTCCTGTAATCCCAGCACTTTGGGAGGCCGATGCAGGTGGATCACAAGGTCAGGAGACGGAGACCATCCTGGCTAACGTGGTGAAACCCCGTCTCCACTAAAAATACAAAAAAAATTAGCCAGGCTTGGTGGTGGGCTCCTGCAGTCCCAGCTGCTAGGGAGGCTGAGACAGAAGAATGGCATGAACCTGGGAGGCAGAGCTTGCAGTGAGCCGAGATTGCGCCACTGCACTCCAGCCTGGGTGACAGAGCAAGACTCCGTCTCAAAAAAAAAAAAAATTGGGATTACAAACTCCTTCATCTAGAGCCACATTGACAGATCAGCCCTTTCACTGACTGAAAAGCAGAAGAGCAGAGATTGATTTGCAAAGGATTATTTTCCTTTAACTGATGTACCCTCTATTCTCCCCAGACCTCTAGGTTCCAGTTGTTTAAGAGTTCCATTTATTTCCAACTTCAAATCCCATTTCTGCCAAGATGCTGCTCTCTAATGCTGACTGGTATTGACTTTCTCCCTCTCTGGCTGCCTATGGTAATTATGAATGCATGAGTCAGAATATTCTATCTGAACTAGCACTGCTTCTCTACCAGCTCCCTCGTCACCCTGGGCAGCAGTTGTAACACCAACATAGTTTATGGAGTCATTACATATTTACATTCATTAACTCACTGATCTTCAAAACGGGCCTGAATACCAGATAGTACTACCCCATTTTGCATACGATTAAGCTGAGGTTCAAAAATGTCAGTGCCTTGCTCAAGGTTGCCCCACTACAGAGCTGAGATTTGCCGCCAGTGCTCTTCCATGCTACCCATCCATCGATCACTGTGCTTACTGCATTATCCTGAAAGTATTAGGTTCCATGCTTGTCTCCCACTGGGATCTCAGCATTTGAAGGGCAAGGACTGAATCTTATTCACTTTTGTATCTACAAGTCCCTAAGATAATATGGGGTATTCACAAGCTATAAACAAATCTGACCTGGATTCAGTGATTACCTAGATGCAGTATTTCCCAATTGTTATCCAGAAGGTGTGTTGAACATATAGCTTCTCATACCCTTGGACATTCTGACTCCCAGTTCTCAAATTCACCCCAGTATTTGCAATTCAACAACAGCCCAAGGAGATCATGATCAGTGGTACTCATAGTGTAATATGCACAAAAATTGCCTGGCAAGCTTGTTAAAATGCAGTTTCTGATTGAGTAAAGTTAGGACGAGGCCTGAGGCTGCATTTTGAATAGGCCTAGCTGGAATACAAAACACAGAAATTATAAAAATGAGCAAAAGGCTGCTTAGGAAAGGCTCACTTACTGGTTCCGGTATGAAACAGTGACACTGACACTGTAGCCTAATGCCCAGAGGGATCCAGTTGTGTGCAGATTAGGGGAAGGATCTCCCAGAAAGAGGAAACAACTAGGACAAAGAACCTAAAGAGAGGAATGAGCTTGGTGTGTTTAGCAGGTGAGAAGGGAGATGTATGAGACAAGGTTGAAAAAGAAGGCAGGGATTTGTAGCCTGGAGTATAAGGGATTTGAACACAATCGGATTTGCATTTTTTAAAGAATAGATTTAGAAGAATTAGATTTTAGAATAATTAGATTCTTTTAAAAATTAGATTTAAAAGAAAAGAAAAACTATCGCAGGAGAGCAAATGAAGGGAACTAGTATTGGATCACAGTGGAGTGGACGGAAGATGATTAATTTGAACTAAGGCTGGGTGAGATATCCATGTGAAGATGTCTGGACTAGACAGATAGGTCTGGGCTAGACACAAGGTAACCAGCAACTGGACATAGTCTCATTCATTCTTTATTCCAATAAATATAAAGTTCCTTCTCTGTTCCATGCACAGGACTCGGAGCTGGTAATGCAGAGGTAAACAAGACAGTCATGGTCGTCGCTCTGATGGAGTTTCCATGGTAAACAAATGATTAAGCGGTCCAAATTAGGACCAACTAAATGTTAACTTATTATACAAATAATGAGTTCATTTCGTTTGTGGTAAACGCTACGACGTATACAGCCTACAGGCATGAACAAGGGATCTGATCTGCTCCGGAATATCAGGAAAGTGACACTTTTTGAGCAACTGTCCTTTGAACCCAGCTAATAGGAATTAACCAGATGAAAAGATGGGGCAGATGTTTTCAAGCAGAAGGCCCAGTATGGACATAGGCCCAGAAATGGGATTCAGCGTGCCTTATTTGAGCCCCTAAGAGAAGATCAGCCCAACTTAAAGGCAGAGAAAGAGGGGGAAAGTAGAGGTGGTGGTTAAAATCTTGAGAATGGATAACATTTTCCAAGGAAGCATGTCAATTGTGAAGAGCAAGAAGTCAAGATAGAGTTAAGAGAACCCCGATGTTTCAAGGTTGCCATGCAGTTGCCACCGAAGCCACAGATAAGCCCCCAACGCCAGAGATGTAGAAAATCAAGATTACAGACACTTTAGAAAACCAACAGCTTCTTAGGTGCTGAATTTGCAAGCCTAAGTCTACAATTGATGGAAATCTTACTGTGGGATTTAGGAGTAAATTGTGGAATTTAGGAATAAATTAGTGCAATTCAACATTTCTGGAAACAGGAGACAAATTTCTGGTGTTAATGTCATACTCTTTCCTCTTGGCTATATTGCATGCCCCATAAAAACACTCTTTATGGTGTGTTTAAATCACTGGTTTTCATGCTGCATAAAATCAGCTCATGATGGGCCATCTGAGAGTCATGGCTGTACTCTCTCAGCAGGGATGTCCAGCGATAGACGCTTTCAGATGAACTCTGAAGCACTCGATCCATTAGATTCAGGGGGCTGCAGATGTCATTAAACTTCTCAACCTATTCATTTTCTCCTGACTGACATATGACAAGCTGAAAATCTGATTATTTACTCTTTAGATGGGGACAGCACTCAGGGAGGTCCAAGAATTGAGCACCAGTGTTGCTCTGGTCACCTGTACTTATCTTTCCTGAGCAGCAGATTGTTGGTTGCAGCTTTGAGCTTTGGTTAATATCTGATGTCCATGAACAAGAGGAAGAACCCACATATCCCTAGAGTAGTGGTTCTCAAAGCATGATGTGAGGACCCCCAGGGGTCCCAAGACCTTTACAGGATGTCTACAATGTTATTTGCCTTTCCAGCTGTGTTCACATTTGCACTGGAGGTACAAAATTAGCAATGGGTAAAACTGCTGAAAGTTTAGCAGGAATCCAAGCAGGGAACCTCAAATTGCACTAATAATTGTTCTATTCTTCACTGCCAAAAAAATCACAGTAAATTAATAATGATGATGGTGATGAATTTTTAAACATTTTAAATGTTTAACATTTAAATGTTAAAAGAGGTTCCATTTTAGACTGTCTTTGATGAAGCTATAAAAACTCTTAATTTTATTTCATCTTGACCCTTGAGTACACAACCATGAGATAATACGGGAAATATGTATGAAGCACTTCTGCTGCCTTGAGGTATACAATTCTGTCTCAAGGAAAAGTAATACTCATGCCATCATCTGAGTTGCAAGCTGAGCGAGCTGCATTTTTCAGGGAACACCAGTTTCATTTGAATGAACACCAAGAGACAAATTATGATATTCGGACTTGGGTATTTGGCAGATGTTTTATTGAAAATGAAGTGAGCCAGTCATTTAAAGAAAAAACACAATATTTTTCCCATGATAAAATTCAATTTTTCAAGGAAATATTAGAATTTCAGAGAGCTTCTCAGTGTTTAATGACTCATGATCAGATTGGTGGTGGTTGTGATGAATGTGATTTTTTTTTTAATATTGTGTAATAAAAAATGTCAACAATTAGGAGATCTATATAACTCAGTGAGCCAATATTTTCTAAGTGACCAATGCATTCTGTTCAAAACCAAACATGGGTACAAGATCAATTCAAAGTACAAGACAGAGTAATAGATTATGTAATAGAGCAGAATACAAAAGGCTTTTAACTGCAAAGTAGCCGATTTTCCACGTGCTTTTGAGCCCTGTTAAGGATGTGGCTTTAAACTGTTAAATCCAGGCAATGCTAAATTGACTATCTCAAATTTTATCCTGCACTCAGGGCCAAGATGGCAATTTTAGAGGGGTTAAATTTGGATCTTTGTGGCTTGTTCACAAACTCAAGAGTCATGCTCTATGATGTGATCCCAAATTGAATTCAGACTGCTTAATTATATATGAAAAATAAATCTCCCCTAAGAGGCCATTTCTTTGGCCAAAGAAACTCTGCAACAAGATTCCACTGAAACAATCACACCAATGGTCACCTGGTACTTACTAGGATGGCTGCGCCAAACATTTATGGTTAGCATCTGCTCCAATTGGTAAGAACCTGTATTAGTTAGGGCTCTCTAGAAGGGCAGAACTAATAGAATAGATATGGATATTTTATATATATATATATATATATATATATATATATATAGAGAGAGAGAGAGAGAGAGAGAGAGAGAGAGAGAGAGAGAGAGAGATAAGGGGGAGTTTATTAAGGAGTATTAAATTACACGATCACAAGGTCCCACAATAGGCTGTCTGCAAGCTGAGGAGCAAGGAAGCCAGTCTGGGTCCCAAAGCTGAAGAATTTGGAGTCCAGTGTTTGAGGGCAGGAAGCATCCAGCACGGGAGAAAAATGTAGGCTAGGAGGCTAAGCCAGTCAAATCTTTTCATGTTCTTCTGCCTGCTTTTTATTCTGGCTGCAGTGGCAGTTGATTAGATTGTGCCCACCTAGATTAAGGGTGGATCTGCCTTTCCCAACCCACTGACTCAAATGTTCATCTCCTTTCACGACACCCTCATAGACACATCCAGGAACTTTGCATCCTTCAATCCAATCAAGTTGACACTCAGTATTAACCATCACAGAATCTGAGTCAAGTTTTATTCATTCATTCAACAACTATTTACTGAGCTCCTACTATGTGCCAGGCAAGGACAGATTTGCTATGAAGCTCATCAAGTGTAACCCTCAGGGCCTCTCTCCTGCACAGCCCTTGCCTGAGGATTCATATAGTCGTGGTACACAAATTATAACAAATAAGTTATTTTACCCACAGTTAGTTGAGATCATGTCTCTTACCTTTCAAGCCTTCCCTCATTCTCACTGTCCTTCATGTTGATTGATGTGGGAGTAGTTGTGGCATTTTAGAGATTCAGCTAAAGTTAAGGGGTGGATTGATCTAGTGTAGGTTTAGTGTGACAGGTGTATGTGCACCCTGTCACTTCCATGTATGTTACATTATTGTTACCTGTGCCAAAAAGAAATTACTTTCAGAAATACAGTTACTGCCCAGTATACCAATGTACCTAGAGTTATGATACAATTAATGTCCAGGGCCAGAAATTGTTTATTAAAATATGGACATTTTCTATGGTGCCTGGCATAAAAGTATGGAGGAAAAAACACGGTGCAAAAGAAAGTCAGGGGAAAACCTCTCCTCATTTTACAGCTCACAAATGGAAGAAGTCCGATAGAGATCTTCCCAACTTTGACATTACCAGTAACACACAGGGAAGTTGAAAGAAACTTTCCTGAAATATTATCAATAAAAAAGCAAATTTCAACCAACCATGCAAGAAAAAAAGATTGAATTGTCCTTATATTTTCTGTAGAAAATATTGCAAAATTATTGTCTATTTATACTATTAGTTACTGAGGAATGTGTTGAAGTTTCTCTGGTAGCAAATTTGTGTATTTTCTCTGTAGCTTGGTTAAATTTAACTTTATTTATATTTGAAGCTATGTTATTTAGCATACACAAATTTAGAACTGTTTTATCTTACTGGAAAATTGAACCTATTTGTATTACGAAATGTCCTTTTTTATGTTATGCTTGCTTGTAGTCTTGTTTTAGATGTGACTCTTTAAAGATCAGACACCTGGGGTTTGTTTTTCAAAATCCATTCCGACAATCTTTTTTTTTGTAAGGGACATTTATTCTATTGACATTTAATTAACGTGATTACTGATATATTTGGATTTTAACTAACCATCTTACTAAATACTTTCTACTCATTCTACCTTGTTTTTATCTTTCTTGACTTCATCAACATCTAATAAGCACTTCCAGGTCAATGCAAAGTTCTTAGAGCGTTTTAACATCTTTCCAACTTATATGCCATTTTTGTTGTGCACAATACATGATTGTTGACTATAGCTACAATATAGCAGATCTCTAGAGCTTATTCATCTTGCTTGACTGAAACTTTAGACCTGTTGATTAGTAACTCCCCATTTCCCATAGCCCTCCCCTAAGGTTGACTGTATTTTAAATGTATATGTTTGTACAATTTCAATAACATAAAGAAGGGGTCATTTTCCTTCTGTCTGAAGAATACTCTAATTTTTTTTAGTGTGCATGCTAAATCCTCTCACTTTTGTTTTTCTGGAAATGACTTTATTATTGCTAGATGTTTTCAATGGGTACAGTAGTTTTAGTTGACAGATCAATTTTCACCTTTTCAGCCCCTTAAAGCTATCATTCCTTAGTCTCTAGGTTCCGCTGTTTCTGTGTTTCTGTTGAAAAGTCAGCTTTCAGTCTTATTTTTGCTCCTTTGTGGGTAATAAGGTCTTTTTGTCTAGTTGCTTTTAAGACTTCATGTTTGATTTGATCTTTAGCAGTATTGCTATAAGATGTCCAGGTATATTTTTCTTTGTATTTATCTTATTTAGGCTTAGCAGGACTTCTTGACTCATAGTTTGATGTCTTTCATAAATTTTGAAATTTTGCAGTTACGTCTTCAAATATCACACCCCATTCTCTGCTTTGACGTGGGCTCCAATTTATTACAAATTAGGCCTTCACACAGGCTCGTTTGGGGCTCTTATCTTCTGATTTTTTTCACCCTTTGCTTCCCCTTGTTTCATTCGGAATATTTTCTTCTGTCTTCCAGTTTAGTGTTTCTCTCTTTAGAAGTCTAATGTGCTACTGAACTCCATTCACTGAGTTCTTAATTTTATTTGCTGAATAAAGTTTCATTCAACAAATAAAACAGGCTGGGCATGGTGGATCACACCTGTAATCCCAGCACTTTGGGAGGCCAAGGTGAGAGGATTACTAAAGCCCAGGAGTTCAAGGCCAGTCTGGGCAACATGGTGAGCCCCCATCGCTAGAAAAAATTTTTTTAGATAAAAAAAATTAGGAAATTAAACAGCTTCAGAATTTTCATTTGGTTTCCATATGGTTTCTGGCTTTCTACTGATAATTTTTTTTTTTTTTTTTTTTTTTTTTTGAGACGGAGTCGTGCTCTGTTGCCCAGGCTGGAGTGCAGTGGCGTGATCACGGCTCACTGCAAGCTCCGCCTCCCGGGTTCATGCCATTCTCTTGCCTTAGCCTCCCAAGTAGCTGGGACTACAGGCATCCGCCACCCAACCTGGCTAATTTTTTGTATTTTTAGTAGAGACGGGGTTTCACCATGTTAGCCAGGATGGTCTCGATCTCCTGACCTTGTGATCCGCCTGCCTCAGCCCCCCAAAGTGCTGGGATTACAGGCATGAGCCACTGCGCCCAGCCTCTGCTGATACTCTTAATTATGTCTTTTATCCTCTTGAGCATAAGTGTGGCTATTTAAACATCAACTGTGTACCTGTTACCTCTATTTTTTTATATTCATTTATGTTATCTTGTCCCTTTGCATGTCTATTTGTTTTTAATTGTGTCTCACACATAGTTCTTATAAAAATGTTTGTGAAACAAATTTGAAACCTAAAGTGACTCTGTCCTCCATCAGAGATAATTCATGTTTGCTATTGCCAAGCACCTTGAAGCACTGGTACTCCAGGATCACCTCAATCCCATTTCAGGGACTGAAATGTTTCAAAGCTGAGTGTGGGTCCCTGAGACAGCCTATTTCTGGTTCATCCTTACTCCTAGGCTACATGCACACAGGGTCCTACTCAAAGTTAAGGATATTCACTGTGCTCCCCACCCTGTGATCCTTTAATAGCCATTATGCTTCTTGATCATTCTCTCCAGAACTAACAAACTTTCCCAGACGAAAAAGTAGCCCCAGATACTGAGATCATGTACTGGGGCCTCTGACCCTTCCTGGGTACTGGCATGGCGAATTTATTACTATCTTATTAGTTCTCTAGTGCCTCAACAAGATTTTTTATTAAATATTTTGTCCAGCTTTCCTAGTTGTTTAGCAGAAGGGTTATTCGTACCTAGTATGCCATTATGTCAAAATTACTTTTTCTAAAAAGTACATTTTCTGGGCCTGGCATGGTGGCTCACACCTGTAATACCAGCACTTTGGGAGGCTGAGGTAGGTGGATCATGAGGTCAGGAGATCAAGACCATCCTGGCCAACATGGTGAAACCCTGTCTCTACTAAAATACAAAAAATTAGCCAGGCGTGGTGGTGCGCACCTGTAGTCCCAGCCACTTGGGAGGCTGAGGCAGGGGACTTCTTGAACCTGGGAGGAGGAGGTTGCAGTGAGCCGAGATCACGCCACTGCACTCCAGCCTGGCAACAGAGAAAGACTCCATCTCAAGAAGAAAAAAAAAGTACATTTTCTGTCATTAAAAGGGTTTTTCCAACGGGAGGGCAAATAGATACATTTATTTCGTGTACTTTTTAAATTTTGTGATCTATAATTATCTTTGTATCATCAACACTCAAGACGATTTCTAGTCCATAGGGGAACACCAATGAATGTGGACTGCATGACTAATACTGTTTGAAAGGTGCCTGCCTGACACAAAAACGTTAAATCCTTTTCTTGCTTTATAAAAGTCATTTTATGTCATAATTGCTTGTTTAATAGTCATAATCTCACGAACATGGCCCTGCCACATAAAAGCATTAGGTGAAATAGGGAATTTCCAAGAGAATATTCTTATTCCCTTCAAATTTCCTAGATAGGCAAATTGATAAAGCTGCTGGGTAGCTGTTCAATAATTAGAGAAGGGGTTTTGTTTGTTTGTTTGTTTGTTGCCTCTTTTCTCCCTTTTGTGGCAATGCCTCAATAAGAAAGGCTAGGTATTACCTGCAGGTAATTCCCAGACTTGAGTTTATGAAAGTCATAATCATAGTCATCATTATTTGGAAGGGAAAATTTCTCACAAAAGAAAAAACACTAAACTGACTAAAGCAGCAACTAGAAATCATTCCTTAAGCAAGAAAGTTACCTTCCCAAACTAGAGGGTTGATTAATGCCACTAATGCATAATGGGTTTATGCAGACTTTGGCGTGAAGAGTTAGAGAGTGGAAGAGGAGAGCCTCCAACCCTCATCCGCTCACTCTAAGTTCAGTGAATTCAACAGTACAGTCTATCGCATTTATGCTACTTTTCTGAACAGTCCATCACCAAGTGCCTTGTGCTTTTGTTGAACTGTTTCCTGCATATATATTTATTTCCCCAGCTAGGTGGTAAGCTCCCCAGCAAAGGCACAAGACTTGCACCACTTCTGTGTCCCTTCCTAACACCTAGCACTGTGTTGGATCTATCAATCAATCCATCCTTCCATCTGACATCCATTTATCCAGTAGCCATCCCACCATCAATTAATTCAATTTTATACTCTGTTAATTATTTCAATGACATCTACTAGCTGTCAGGAACTGGAGATGGAATGTTGATAAGGTATGTTCTCACCTTTGAGGAGCTCTTAGTTAAGAGTAGCAGGTTTCAAGTACATTTGAGCAAGTACCTCAATATATGTGTTTTTATTTATATTATTTACCAGTAAATAAGTTATAAGTAATTTTCACTCCTCATTAATGACACAAAACCCTCAATGTCACCAAAATAAAATTATTAATAAAAACAACATATTTTTTGTTAGAGCAATATGGTTAAACATCCTTCCTTATTTTTAAGATGTTGGTTTCAGGCCAGGCTCAGTGGCTCATGCCTGTAATCCCAGAACTTTGGGAGACCAATCTCAAGGATCGCTTGAGATTGAGACCAGCTGGGCAACACAGCGAGACTCTATCACTACAAAAATATAGAAATAAGTAAATCATTTCTTAAAATAAAAAATAAAACATTGGTTTTGCTTTGTAGCATGACTACCCGTATCTTTGTGAGATAAATGTGACCCTCAGCCTGCATTCTACTGTCCTTCTGTGTTGGGGGATTGTATCTCAGACTCCCTTGTAATTAGAGCTCTGGATACAAACTAGTTCCGCCAATTAGATGTACTCCATTGCTACCTGAGAAGGACATCATCCTGCTCTCTTTCGGTTATTTCTTCTGACAAGTAAGAATGTGGAGATGTGAGGTTTCTCTGACGTAGCATCTTAACATCCATTCTCCCACATTCTGCATCTTCAGGGACAATGGCAGCAGTGGCTATAGGGTGGCAGCAACAGTGGGCTCTTGATTCCAGCTTAGCGCCAATGGTGGCCTTAAAAGGAATAACTCCTCTTATGTTGTCTATATAGTTCTACAGTTATTCCTAGAAGTTCCGTCTAGAACCTTTTCTCTCAGCCTACTTAATAATTTTGTTAGCCCCATTTATCTATCTTTAGTCCCTTTCTAATTAGAATGACTACGGAAGTTTTGTTTCTGCACCGAACCCTGATTGACACACTTCTGACAAATCCCTGTTTTGCTTCTGCTCGCCGAAGGCAGTTCGGTGGCTTGCAGTCAAACAATCCATTCTATAAGTGCCTGAAGTAACATCTGCAGAAGCTAAGCTACTCCAGAGGTCAGGAGTTTGAGACCAACCTGGCCAACATGGTGAAACCCCTTCTCTACTAAAAATACAAAAAAAAAAAATAGCCAGGCGTGGTGGCCTGGGCCTGTAATCCCAGCTACTCAGGAGGTTGAAGCAGGAGAATCACCTGAACCTGGGAGGCAGAGATTGCAGTAAGCCAAGATTGCACCAGTGCACTCCAGCCTGGGTGACAGAGTGAGACTCCATCAAAAAAAAAAAAAAACTTGTTTAGATTCAGGAGACCCAAGTTTGGCCACTGAGAAGCATATGGCTTGGGTGTATCATTCACATTTCTGAGCCTCAGTTTCCTCATCCACAAAGCAAGGAAAATAACACCCATCTCACAGGATGATTGTAAGGATTAAATACGTGAAAAAGTAAAAATGTGTTCACTACCTAATAGGCATTAATAAGTGTTGGTTGGAACTGCACTGGTTTAGTGAACACACTAGCAGTTATCTAGAAAGTTTAAGTTTTTTAACTAAGAAAACTCATGAAAAAAAAAAAAGCAGACTTTTAAGGTCCCTTGAGGTTTACAGAAAATATGCTTAGTTGTTCTGTTTTTGTTTTTTTGTCTTTTTGGGTTTTTTTGAGGCAGGGTCTCACCCTGTGGCTCAGGCTGGAGTGCAGTGACACAATCACAGCTCACTGCATCCTCAATCTCCTGGGCTCAAGTGATCCTCCCATCTTGGGCTCCCAAAGTGCTGAGATTTTTTTGAGATGGCGTTTCACTCTTGTCACCCAGGCTGGAGTACAATGGCACAATCTCGACTCACTACAACCTCCACCTCCCAGGTTCAAGAGATTCTCCCACCTCAGCCTTCTGAATAGCTGGGATTACAGGTGCCCACCACCACGCTCAGCTAATTTTTGTATTTTTAGTAGAGACATGGTTTCATCACGTTAGCCAGGCTGTTCTCAAACTCCTGACCTCAGGTGATCTGCCCGCCTCGGTCTCCCAAAGTGCTGGGATTACAGGCATAAGCCACTGCTCCCAGCCCACGTTTTTCTTACTGGTGGCAGAATGAAAAGTTGAACAGCATCTGGATCTTTGAAGATGTTCATGAGCCACTGAATTAACTAACCTTGCACAACATTTTTTAACCAACATTTTGCTTGGTGTTCTGTTACTTGAAGCTGATGCCAGCTGATAACACTGGTAAACAGACACTAAGATGGTGGTTGATTAAGGTGCATCCTCAGGATGGACACCTGTCATAAAGTAACACAAACAGGACTGGGCAGAAGGAATTAAAGTGCAAGGTAGTTGCAAAAGAGGTCTCAGCCAACCCATGGGGAATGCTGGGGCCAGGATCGACCAGTCAGAGCTGACCCAAATGGAAGCTAGAGGCTGGCGCTCTAGTCAGCTGGTGCATCCACCAGTCTTTTGCTATGAGTTGCTCCCAGGGAGAAGGCATGGCCTGGAGCCAAGCAGCAATTCCTGGGCAGGAACTCAGCTGTCAACTCTCAACAGACAGCATTAGCATCAACCGGAGGAATGACTGCATTGGTCCTTAAGGGAAATGAGGCAGCCCCCTCAGAGCATCTACCCCACACAGAACCTCTAATTCAAGTTGCTGTGCACACAGACAGACTCTCATGAAAGAGGTATATGATGAGACCTACCTACTATAACCAAAAATCCTAAATATGTTGAATCAGGTAATGGCATTGTCGTTTCTGTTCTTAGAATCTGTGAACTAGAAGGCACTTCAGGCTCATAGTATAGTGAATTCATTTACCCAACATCACAGAGTCATTCTGTGGGCCTGATAGTGCCGAATCCAGAAGTTTGCTGTTTTGACTCATAATTCATTACATGACTCCAGCTCTGCATTTATTTAGCAGACATGTCTGGCTAGCAGAATATTATGCAAATGTTATATGATCTGTATGGCTACATTTACGAAGTTTAAATCATTCTGAAAAAGTACTCTCAAGAGTCTTACTTAATTGTAAAGCTTTTTGCATATAAATTCCATTAGCATAATTGATTAAACCATAAGTGCCTGTATAAAATTAAATATAGTCTGCTGTTGTCCAAGTACAATTAAGCTCCTGATGACAGATAGATCAGAAATTTATGCGACTTAACATGTATTCAATTCCAAGGAATATAACTGGTTCTAATAAGGGCTTCATCTGGGTAATAAGTTCATGTCCATGCACACTATAATTTCATAGTTTTGTATCTTCTGCACATGCAGCATTCTCATTTAATCTTCCCAGAAACTGTGACATGGGCAGGGAGCAAATTATTAGTTTCAATTTAGAGATGAAAACACGTATCAAGAGAAGTGAAGTGACTGGCTGAAAGATACACATCTTGTAAATGGTGGGGTCAGGGTAAAATGTAGGTCATCTGTCTCATAACTCAGTGTGGCAAACACACCCCAAGCTGACCCCCCAGTGAGTCACGACCTTGTTCAATCTCCTCCCCTTAGCACCTGTGACTTGATTAGACTATGCCAGTGATGATGAAATGTCACTACCTTGATTAGTGCGAAGATGTTTCAACATCACCCTTGTGGTTACATTTTGTTACGCAGGACTCTGTACCTGGAGAGAGGGGCACCCCAACTGGCTTTGAAAAATCAATCTGCCATGTCTGAACAGCTTTTCTGGAGGGAGGTCCACATGTCAGGGAACTGTAGGCAGCCTCCAAAACTGGAGATTCTTTGCCTAGCCAACAACCAGCAAGACATTGGGGCCTTCACCCAAATTCTGTCAGCAACCTGAATGAGCCTGGAATCGAACTCTTCCCCATTCAGGCCTCCAGATGAGAATGCAGCCAAGCAGACACCTTGAGTGCAGCTTTGCAAGACCTGGAGCAGAGAGCCCCTGAGTTCCTATATATACGTGAGACTTGCTCAGATCCTTACCAGCAGAAACTGATATACTAAACTGATATAGGCAGTTTCAATCTGCCTAGTTTGTGGTAATTTGATACATAACAATAGAAAACTATTACACCTAGTATTCCTTCCGAGACAGCTCTGTCAAAATCACATGTCCCTCTACCTCATCTTACTCTCTGGACTCTATAGCCAACCTCCTGGATTAAATCTGCTTCCAGCATTGAGGAGCTTTGTGAACTTAGCCAGGTTTTTTTTAGCCTTTTTGTGCCTCAATTTCTTCTGTAAAATTGAAATAACCATAGTGCTTGCTTCATGGCGTTCTGAGGACTGAATGAGACCATCTGTGGAAAAGATCTTTTCAAGGACATGACACAGAGGGAGTCATCAGTAAATGTTGTCTATTAATATTAGTCTTTTTTTTTTTTTTTTTTTTTTTTTGAGACATGCTCTGACTCTATCACCCAGGCTGGAGTGCAGTGGCACAATCTGCACTCACTACAACTTCTGCCTCCAAGGCTCAAGCGATCCTCCCACCTCAGCCCCCTAAATAACTGGGACCACAGAAGCATACCACCACACCCAGCTAACTTTTGTTTTTTTTGTTTTTTGGTTTTTTTTGTAGAGATGGGATTTTGCCATGTTGCCCAGGCTGGTCTCAAACTCCTCAGCTCAAGCAATCCACCAAACTTGGCCTCCCAAAATGCTAGGGTTAGAAGTGTGAGTCACTGCACCCAGCCCTGGTATTAGTTTTTATATTGACATGAGTATTTGCAGCTGTTCCCCAATTATTTGCTTTCCGACTTTTCTATAGGAATAGAAGTTTTAGCTGAACATAAAAATATCCATCTAAAAACTACATTTTTCCAATCTCCCTGGCATTTAGATGCAACCACATGACCAAGTCATGGCCAATAGAAAGTTGTGTGTGCAACCTTCAAGTTATAATAATTGTTGACTCCCTGAAATAGCCATGAAAATAACCTAGTAATAAAGAAAAGTTGAGCTGATTGCTTGCCACAGTAAGAGAGAACACTACCTTCACAAAATCCTTATAGAATCATGAAGTAGAAAAGGTTGTTAACAAATGTATGAGATTCAAAAGTTTGGTTTCAGATAGGTCTTTCAGTTAGGGGAGAAGGAATTAATTGATTGGGATTGGGCAAAGTTTGTGAAATAATAGGTAGGTTTGGTAGACACCATGACAGAGTGAAACACTCATGGAAACCAAGCAACCTTCAGGTCCTTTGATGAGCCTTCTTGAACACTCCTTTGTACTAAGAAGGGCTGTTTACTCTACTTAGGACTATAGGAACAGTCTTTCTGATGAATGACTTTTGGGGAAGTTCTTGAAACCAACTATAAAGTTATTTGTAACTCCTTCTTTCTATGCCAGAGCTTTCTGGAATGATAAAGCCATGTAAATTCAGACTGCCAATAGTAAGATTACATTAAAGTAGACAGTTTGCTATGCTCTCACTTGTTAAAAAAATAAAATAAAATAAAATAAATTTAAAAATAACTACCAGTCCTGGGCCACCTAGCTAGACCTTTATCTCAGAGAGAAATGTGGTTACACACCATTTAAAAATGCAAATTCTGAATTTTATAAAAAATAGGTTTGTCATCTATTTAAGAGAGGGATTAAGAACCAGATGAAGTCAAGGACTAGTTCACCTAAATTCTTAACATATCCATTTTATAGGTTCCCATTTATACATGAGCAGGGACCAGCACTACCATCACGTTCCCAGAAATTGTTTTGGGATCTTTTAGGTGAAAGTGGTCATTGTATTGACACATTGACATTTTCAAGAAGCTGATAACATACATGTAAAGCATGAATTATCTGTAGATTTTGCAAATGAGAGGGGAAAGGCAAAAAGGCAGACTGGGCACAGTGGCTCATGCCTGTAATCCCAGCACTTTGGGAGGCCGAGGCAGATGGATTACCTGAGGTCAGGAGTTCAAGACCAGCCTGGCCAACATGGTGAAACACTGTCTCTATTAAAAATTCAAAATTTAGCCAGGTGTAGTGGTGGACGCCTGTAATCTCAACTACTCAGGAGGCAGCGACAAGAGAATTGCTTGAACCTGGGAGGCAGAGGTTGCAGTGAGCCAAGATCATGCCACTACACTCCAGCCTGGGTAACAGAGCGAGACTCCATCTCGAAAAAAAAGAAAGAGTAACAAAACAAAATACACATCTAGATAGAAGATGTAAGTAGACATGTAAACTGAAAGAAAGCCATAGGATTCCTTCACAGAACAAAGAGAAGTGTGCCATTGAAGGAGTCAAATACCAAGACTGTTGCTTGCTGCAATTTTCATTTTTAGAATATTTGCCACAAAGTTCTCTTGATTCTGGGGGCTTCAGTGCCCCCCAACTTTGGATGTTTACATCCACACATAAGTAAAGATTGTTGTAAATTCCACAGTTGATATGAGCCCAGTAGTTTCCCAGTTCATAAGAGCAGTCCAGAGAAGTCATTGCTCCTGTAGCCTGCAGCAGTTTTTCCAGACTTTGTTATAGAATTTACTGTTAGCCGCAGATGCCACAGTGTCCGTAGATGTCCCCTCTTACTGTATACTTTAAAGCTGCCTTAGAGTAGTGACAACTTAGGTTTTTGAGTGATTAAGCTTAAACATCATAATTGGCTAAGGAGTCAGACTCACACTGTTTTGGTGATGGTTTTAGTATAGTTGTGTCTTATTGTCCACTGGTCTCTGACTTTGTAGTACAGAGCCAACTTGTAGCAGAGAGCAGGTCTTTATTCATAATTCCTTCCTGTGGACTCGATCTCCCAGCTAGAGTGACGGGGTTGGCATGGAGTCGAGTGCTGTCCTGGCAGTTCACACTTCAGATGAGAAGGAATGTATCTTGGACAAAGAAAGTAATATGTCCTCAGGGACTGGAGCCATCACAGGCTGTCTCCTGATAGTGTCGTCTGGTCTATGGCTCCACAGTCCTTTGAACTGCAGCCCTCACATACGTCATGACAATTGGAAGAACCTCAGGCCACTTGAGGTCTTATTTGTTGCAGTTGGCTTCTATAACAGAGATGTGGGATGGAGCAGGCTGCCTAGATTCTTATTTCTGAATATTAGTATCATTTATACCATAACTTCAAGAGGAAAGCAGTCAGCCCACTTTCTTAAGGGTAATTAATTACCTATTTTTTCATCTGTTAACAAAAGTCTGAAGTTCCTACCTTAGGTGATAAGCTCCTCAATGTGTAAATGATTTTCTCCTTCTAACCCTAGGTTTTTTAAATTACTTATATGCTATGAAAGGTATTTTTTGAAGCTTTGAGATCTGATGGAGTTCTGCATTCTTTATATTCTTAGGACTATATGATTCTTACAAGATACTTATATCCAATTGAATTTTGGATATTTTATGCGGCTTAGTCCAACGTGCAATCACAATATATAGAGTCTTTCTTATACTCCCCTTGTGTGAAAAAAAATGCTTTCAAATACATTTATTTACCAGACACATCATAATCAAACTGCCAAAACAAAGAAATGAAAAAAAAAAAAAACTGGAAACAGCCAGTGAAAAATGACATATTACTTACATGACTACTTTTCTCCTAAGTTCTTTAACATATGTATTATCGTTAAATCAAAAATGATTGACAGGTGAGATTTTCAATGTATATACATGAAATACACATGACAATTACAACATAAAAAGCAGAAGGGTATAGGGACCTACAAGATGCACACTAGAAATGGTAAAACATAGATTCTAAGTAGACTATTGTAATCCCTAGAGTAACCACTAAGAATAAAATACACAAAGAGGTATTGTTTAGTCAGCTCAGCCTGCCATAACAAAATACCATAGACTGGGTGGCTTAGACAACAGAGATTTATTTCTCACAATTCTAGAGACTAGAAGTCCAAGATCAAGGGGACAGCAGGGATGATGTCTGGTGAGGGCTCTCTCTTTGGGCTGTAGATAGCCACCTTCTCCCTTTGTCCTCACGTGGCCTTTCCTTGGTACATGAGAATGGGGAGAAAGGAAGCAAGCTCTCTAGCATTTCTTCTTATAAGGTGTATTAGTCTGTTCTCACACTGCTATAAAGAACTACCTGAGACTGGGTAATTTATGAAGAAAAGAGGTTTAATTGACTCACGGTTCCACAGGCTGTACAAGAAGCACGGCTGGGAGGCCTCAGAAACTTACAATCATGGCAGAAGGGGAAGGGGAAGCAAGCATGTCTTACCACAGTGGCAGGAGAGAGAGAGCA
This sequence comes from Chlorocebus sabaeus, assembly GCF_047675955.1. Lineage (NCBI taxonomy): Eukaryota > Metazoa > Chordata > Mammalia > Primates > Cercopithecidae > Chlorocebus > Chlorocebus sabaeus. Next base: position 134,338,076 of record NC_132911.1, on the reverse strand, counting down.
AGCACAAAGTGGGAAGTGCTACACCATTTCAAACAATCAGATCTTGTGAGAATTCTAACATAAGAACAGCAAGGCGGAAGTCAATCCCCTGATTGAACCACCTCCCACCAGGCCTCTCCTTCAACACTGGGAATTACACTTTGACATGAGATTTGGGTGGGGACACAGAGCCAAAACATACCATAAGGCCACTAATCCCATAATGTAGGCAACACCCTCATGTCATCATCTAAAGCTAAACACCTCCCAAAGGCCCCATCTCCAAACACCACCACATTCAGGGTTAGGACTTCAGCATGTGAATTTGGGGGATGCAATTCAGTCCACAGCAGATACAGTCAAAAACTCCATAGATAAGTCAAAATGAAATACTGAAAATATTCAAATAATTCCAAAGAAGACAGGAAATGGAAAACAGAAAAATAAAAACATAGGGAATAAAAAGAATCCAAATCATAAGGTGGTAGAACTAAATCCAGATATACCAATTATCATATTAAGTTAAGGGATGATCCCCCATTACAGATAAGGAAGCATAGGCTCAGAACAGTGCTGTAACTTAACCAAGGGTGCACTAATGTAAGTAGCAGAGCCAAAGTTCCAGCCCAGCTCTGCCCAGGCCCCCAGACCCACCCTCTTTTGACACTTTACACTTGTAAAGTTTTCATCACACCCTCCAAGTAGCCAGGAGTCCCAGGCCTGCACATAGAACGTGCTAGTACCCTCAGTCAGAAGCCAGAGAAGCAATAGACCTGCATGCTCCAAATACCCAAATCTCTGGGATTCTGCAACACAGCTCACTTCCTGGATCTTAACTGGGAAGGGAAATTGCAGTGCTCACACCCCTAAAGGCCAGCCTTTGGAAAATGAGTATGGAGGAATCACCAAGGAGCACATTATAGGTAAAGCAGTCCTTAGAAGCCTCAGGTTAGAGGCAAAATGCCTTCAGACTGGTGATTGAGCCTCCTTTAACATTTGTAGTGCTTGTTACGAAGATGTGTCCACGAGGTTTCAACAGAAATTCACAAATATGGTCTTTCCCAAGTACAAAGTTCTCCTTTAAGCACTCTTACCCAGGTCATCCCATGCAATTCCAAAGGCTGCCCTGGGCTGTGTTTTCTTCCCTTCAGGTTGGCAGAAGGAAAAATCCCAAGCTACTCAACAATGGCCTCTCCAAATGCTGGGCTGTGCTTTGTCTCAGGAAGTAAGTTGCCAGGAGAAGGTGCTACACTTTAAATGACTCCCTTTCAAAGCTCTCCCTTGACCTGGTGCAATCCAAACTGACCACTCTTGCTCTGCCTCTAGGAAACCAGAGGAAGAACCTTCTCAGCACTGGTTCCCACTTCCCTGAACCTCCAAAGAGCAGCTTCCTGCCAATTCAGCTCGAAGTCACTACAGTAAAACAGCAGCATTCCTTTATAATAATAGTAATAAAGGAATCTAGTTGCCAGGCAAGTAGTGTTTATTATCCTTACTGTAATACTAATAATGACTCATATTTTTAAGTACTTATTTTTGTCAGCTCCTGTACTAAGTACCTTGTATGTATTATTTCATTCACTTACTACATTGAACCTACAAGGCAGGTTATATTATTCTCATTTTTCTACTGAAGGATTTGAGGCTCAAAGAGGTTAACCAATGCAACCAGGAAGGAGAGAACCAGGACTGAAAACTGGTTCTGTCTCATTCCAGATCATGCTTATTCTGGTAGCAACATCTTACTCAGGGCATAAATTTAAAAGACAACAATAGTATGCTCTCATTTTGGGTTTGTTTTGTTTTGTTTTGTTTTGGAGAGACGGAATCTCACTACGTTGCCCGTGCTGGTCTCCAACTCCTGGGCTGAAGCAATTTTCCCACCTTGTCCTCCCAAAGTGCTGGGATTACAAGCATGAGCCACCACACTCAGTCTATCATTTTAATATTAGTATATAACGTTGTTACCAGGATCCACTGATAAAATCAGACCAAACCACAATGAAGAAATGCCATCTTGTAGTAATGTTAATTTCCTGGTTAACTCATCTGTGATCATATGACACTGTGCTAGACACAATTTTCATTCATTCATTCCAATATTCGGTGAGCCTCTGTTATATTAAAGACGGGGAGATAGCACAGTGAGTAGAACAAATAAGTTCCACATCTTTGCAAAAGCTTGCAATCTAGACAAGGAAACAGACAAATAATAAATTAGAGGACAGGAGGATAATTAATAAGATAAATGAGATCACAGAAATGCACCTCCCACAGCCCTGCAGAATAGAGGTGGGGGCAGGGTGCTTTCCAGGAGAAGTACCTAAGGCAAGCCCTAAGACTGGTTGAAAAATAAGCCAGAAAAATCTCCGAGGAGAATATTCTTAGCAAAGAGGAAAGCTCATGTGAAGGTCCAGAGGCAAGAGAGAGTATGGTGCCTTTGAGAAACAGAAAGGAATTCCCTGAGGATAGGGTTTAACCAAGAGAGCAGAGAGAAATGAGAAGAAAAAGGAAACAGAGGCTACATCATTCAGAGTCTTATTAAAGATTTTGTACTCTATCTCATGAGCAATGAGGCATCATCAAAGACGTTTTGTCAGGAAAGCAACATGAGCAGATTTTCATCTCAAACCTCTTTGAATGCAACAGGGGATTGAGACTAGAGGCAGAGAAACCAGCCAGGAGGCTAATGCAGTAAATCAGCAAAGACATTATGTCAGCCTGAACTAGGGTAATGTCGTGGGGATTGAGAGAACTGAATTAGATCAAGAGATGTGAAGAAAAAGGGTTGGACAGACTTAGGAACTGAAATGTGAAGGAGAGAGAAGGAAAGACCAAAAGATGTTGGGGAGGCTCTGGCTGGGAAAGCTGTGTGGGCGCTCACTAACACTGTTCACTTAGGGCAATAAGAGGAAGAGCAGGCCAGGGTCAGGATGGTAATGGTGCAGGAGATGAGTTTTACACATGCTGGGTTGAGGTGCCTGTAAGGCATCTAAGTGGGAAGATGTTGCATAGGCCAGAAACATAAGTCTGGTACTCAGAAGGAAAAACTGGACTAGAGTTACAAATCTAGAGACGTTATTCACATACAGAAAAATCATCCTTGAAAGCATGGGCATAGGTGAGCTCACCGAGAACAAGGTTATACACTGTGAAGAGAAACAGGCATGAGGCAGAATTCTGAAAAAAAAAAAAAAAAAAAAAAAAAAAAAAAAAAAAAAAAAAAAACTAAGAGTTAAGGAAAGTTCTGAGCAGGAGTATTGATCATAGTGATGGGAGGAAAAACAAGAATGGAGCCAAAGGCAAAAAAAAAGCCTTCAAGAGTGACTGGTCAACAGCAACAAAAGATAAGAGTTGAAAGCTATTCATTGAATATGGTAGCAAAGAGGTCATTGGATTCAGAAAGCCATCCAGAAGAAATGAATGTTTCCTCCTTCACTTCAAGGAAACAACAAAATTAATTATCAGAGTAAGTTTTATGCACATACCGTTAGCAGAGGCAACATAGTAAGTTGAGAAGAGCAAGAGACCTTGCCTTAGTCTGTTTTGCACTGCTATAACAGAATATCTAAGAATAGGTCATGCATAAAAAACAGAAATTTATTTCTCAGAGTTCTGGAGATTGGGAAGTTCAAGATCAAGTTGCTAACAGGTTCTGGTACTTGGTAAGGCCCAGTCTCTGCTTCCGAGATGTTACCTTAAATGTTGCACCCACCAGATGGGAGGAACACCGTGTCCTTACATGGGAGGAAAGGCAGAAGAGAGGGAACCCACTCTTGCAAGCTGTTTTTATAGTGGCACTCATCTCCTCCACAAATGACCAAACAGCATATAGATAATTACATGTCAAATAGAATTTCTAAGAGAGAACACTGGAATTCAGCAGGGGAGTGACAGGGTACCTCTGAGGCATGGAAGGAAAAGAAAACAAGGCAGCTGGGCCAGCCAGGATCAGCTCAGAGCCAGGAGAAACTCCTCATAACAGAGAAAAAGTAGAAAGAAATCCCTAGTAGTTCACATTCCCCCTGCAATCCCAGACATGGGAGAGCCCTTAAGCCCTCACTGGCTCTGAGATTAGTACAGGGAGATGCTGGAGTCCATTTGACAGCATCATTCTGTACAGGGAGTTTGCACTGGGTCCCACACACCCTCCAAGACCCAAGCAGTTGCAGCATGGTGCCATTTTGAGAGCCCAGCTCCCAAGAGTCTACATTCTCCCCTGGAGCCTAACGACTCCTGTGTCTCCACATCCCTGTAGCCCTGCTGATATTCCCCCTACCCCACATCAACTAAAAGGGCTGCAGTGTTGAACACCAGCTGGACCCCACAGTGTGGCCAAATCCCCCTCACTCTAGTCCAGGCAATGTCCTATACCCCAGGGAATAGGCAGTGCAGCTCACCACGGGGGCTGTCCCCTGGGACAAAGGGAGCCAAAGTGTGTGGTTCCCAGACCCTGAAAGCCACCTACACAGGAGTACTGTCACTGACAGTAACCCCAACCTCTCCAATGGCAGGGCCACTGCACACCTGCACATGCCTTCAGGAAACCTGGGGTCTGGTCCACCTGCATGCTATTCCAGGACCTGAGGACAGGCTCATGCCACCTGCCACCACCAGTTCCCGTGTATATCATCTGGGAGCCCGAGGACAGGTCCGTAATACCCACCAGCACCAACGCTGGTGCATAAGATCTGGGGTCCTGGGAGTTGATATGCCCTGCCTACTGTTGCTGGTACATACCATCAGAGAGCCTGGGGACATACCTGCTCCATCCACTACCACTGCCATCACCAGCAACAAAGAATACCACCTGGAGGCCTAAGGACCAGCTTGCTGAGACATACCTTGTCAGGCACTCACCTTTTCCACCTGTGGGTTTGTGGACCAGCACGCCCAGGCCACTGCCACCACTGGTGCCCAAGTACTGGCTCACCTGGCATCGTTGATCCCACCAAAGACTCACCATAGTCTTCACTAACAACCACAGCCTAAACACTGAGAAACACACACAACATTGATGCTAATTACAGCTAAGGAAATCATGAAGACTATACCACTACACCTACCCAGAATCAAAGCCAAACTGTCCTACTCAACCAACACCATCACCATAGATACATCTACAGGAAAAAAATTCTTCCCCTGCAAAAGTCAATCCATAAAATTGGAAGAGTCAACTGTTACACCAGATGCATAGCTACCAACATAAGAACACAAGAAACATGAAAAGGCAAGAAAACATGAAACCTACACAGGAGCACACAAACTCTCCAGCAAGAGATTCCAAAGAAAAGAAAATCTATGAAATGCCTGAGCAAAATGCAAAATAATGATTTTTTAAATGCCATAAGGTACAAGAAAACACAGATAGACGATACAAGCAAATCAGGAAAACAATTATCTGAATGAGAAATTCAACAAAGAGATAAATGTCATAAAAAAGAACAAAATAGATATTCTGAAACTGAAGAATTCAGTGAATGAAAAAATACAATTCAGAGCTCCAATAATAAACAGAAGAAATAATTTCTAAACTTGAATACCTGTCTTTTAAAATAACCCAGTCAGACAATAAATAAATAATACATAAGAATTTTTTAAATGAGGAAAATCTACATGACATATGGAAGTATAAAGCAACCAAACATTCAAATTTGGGGAGTTCCAGAAAGAGAAGAGATGGGCAAAACATAGAAAACTTATCTAACGAAATAGTAGTTGAATAATTCTCAAGTCTTGCAAGAGATATAGGTATCCAGATACAAAAAAACCTCAAAAATCCCCAAATATAGTCAACCCTAAACGGTCTTCTCCAAGACACATTATAGTCAAACTGTCAAAAGCCAAAGAGAGGATTCTAAAAACAGCAAGATAAAAGTATCAAGTCACATATAGGAGAATCCCCATCAGGCTAATAGCAGATTTCTCAGCAGATACCTTAGAGACCAGGAGAGAATTGAATGACACATTCAAAGTGCTGAAAGAGAAAAAAAACCTGCTAACCAAGAATACTATACCAGCAAAACTATCCATCAGAAATGAAGGAGAGCTGGGTACAACGGCTCACACCTGTAATCCTAGTACTTTGGGAGGCCTAGGCAGGCAGATCACTTGAGGTCAGGAGTTCGAAACCAGCCTGGACAATATGGTGAAACCTCATCTCTACTAAAAATACAAAATTTAGATAGGCATGGTGGTGCATACCTGTAACCCCAGCTACTCAGTTCGCTGAAGCAGGAGAATTGCTTGAGCCCGGGAGGCGGAGGTTGCAGCGAGCCAAGATCATGCCATGCCATTGCACTCCAACCTGGGTAACAAAGTGAGACTCTGTCTCAAAAAAAAAAAAAAAAAAAGAAGAAGAAGAAGAAGAAGAATTAATAAGATAGACCATAGATAGACCACTAGTAGATGAATAAAGAAAAAAAGAGGCCAGGTGCAGTGACTCATTCCTGTAATCTCAGCACTTTGGGAGGCTGAGGTGGGTGGATCACGAGGTCAGGAGATCAAGACCATCCTGGCTAACATGGTGAAACCCCATCTCTACTAAAAATACAAAAAAAAAAGAAAATTAGCTGGGCATGGTGGCAGGCACCTGTAGTCCCAGCCACTCGGGAGGCTGAGGCAGGAGAATGGCGTGAACCCGGGAGGTGGAGCTTGCAGTGAGCCTAGATCGCGCCATTGCACTCCATCCTGGGCCACAGAGCAAGACTCTGTCTCAACAACAACAACAAAAAAAAAAAAAAAAAAAAAATAGGAAAAAGAAAAGAAAAGAAAAAAAGAGAGAAGATCCAAATAAACACAATCAGAAATAGCAAAGGGGACATTGCCACTAATCCCACAGAAATACAAAATACCCTCAGAGACTATTATGAACCACCTCTATGCACGCAAGCTAGAAAACCTAGAAAAAAAAAAAGTATAAATTCCTAGAAACATACAACCTCCTAAGATTGAACCAGGAAGAGATTAAATTTCTGAACAGACCAATAATGTGTTTGGAAATTGAATCAGTAATAAAAAGCCTACCAATCAGAAAAGCCTAGGATCAGACAAATTTACAACTGAATTCCATCAGACATATAAGAAAAGGCTGGTACCATTCCTACTGAAACTATTCCAAAATATTGAGGAGGAGTGTCTCCTTCCTAACTCATTCTATGAGGCCAGCATCATCCTGATACAAAAACCTGGCAGACACACAAAAGATAAAACTTCAAGCCAATAATCTTGATAAACATAAATGCAAAAATCCTCAACTAAATACTAAAATCCTCAACTAAAACCAAATCTAGTAGCACATCAAAAAGCGACTCCATCACAATCAAGTAGGCTTCGTCCCTGGGATACAAGGTTGGTTCAACATATGTAAATGGATAAATGTTATTCACCACATAAACAGAACTAAAAACAAAAACCACATCATCTCAGTAGATGCCGAATAGGCTCTCAATAAAATTCAACACCCCTTCATGTTAAAAACCCTCAACAAACTAGGCATTGAAGGAACATAATTCAAAATAATAAGAGCCACCTATGAAAAACCCACAGCCATCTCATACTGAATGGGCAAAAGCTAGAAGCATTCCCCTTGAAGACTGGCACATTCCCCTCTCTCTCACCACTTCTATTCAACATAGTACTCAAGTCCTAGCCAGAGCAATCAGGCAAGAGACAGAGATAAAAGGCATCCAAATAGGAAGCGAGGAAGTCAAACTACCCCTGTTTGCAGACAGTATGATTCTATACCTAGAAAACCCCATAGTTCCTGCCCAAAAGCTTCTTAATCTCATACACAACTTCAGCAAAGTTTCAGAATACAAAACCAGTGTACAAAAATCACTAGCATTCCTATACACTAACATCCAAGCTAAGGCCAAATCAAGAATGCAATCTCATTCAAAATAGCCACAACAAGAATAAAGTATTAGGAATACAGCTTAACCAAGGAGGCAAAAGACCTCTACAATGAGAATTACAAAACACTGCTCAAAGAAATCAGAGATAATACAAACAAATGGAAAAACATTCCATACTCATGGATAGGAAGGATCCATATTGTCAAAATGGCCGTATTATCCAAAGCAGTTTACAGAGTCAATTCTATTCTTATTAGACTACCAATGGCATTATTCGCAGAACTAGAAGAAAGCTATTTTAAAATTCATATGGAACCAAAAAGAGCTCAAACAGCCAAGGCAGTCCTAAGCAAAAAGAACAAAGCTGGAGACATCACATTACCCAACTTCAAACTATACTACAAGGCTATAGTAATGAAAACAGTATGCTACTGGTACAAAAACAGTCACATAGACAAATGGAACAGAATACAGAGCCCAGAAATAATGTCACATGCCTACAACCATCTGATCTTTGACAAAGCTGACAAAAACAAGCAATGAGGAAAGGACCCCCTATTCAATAAATGGTGCCGAGATAACTGGCTAGCCATATGCAGAAGATTGAAACTGGACCCTTTCATTACACCATATATAAAAATTAATTCAAGATGGATAAAACCTTAAATCTAAAGCCAAAAACTATAAAAACCCTAGAAGATAACCTAGGAAATACCATTCTGGACATAAGACCTAGCAAAGACTTCATGACAAAGATGCCAAAAGCAATTGCAACAACAACAAAAAATAGACAAATGTGATCAATTAAACTAAAGACCTTCTTCACAGCAAAAGAAACTACCAACAGAGTAAACAGACAACCTACAGAATGGGAGAAAATATATGCAAACTATGCATCTGACAAAGGTCTAATATCCAGGATATATCAGGAACTTAAACAAATTTACAAGAAAAAAAACAAACAGCCCCATTTAAAAAGTGGGCAAAGGACATTAATAGAAACTTGTCAAAAGAAGACATTCATGCAGCCAATAAGCAAATGAAAAAATACTCAGCATCACTGATCATTAGAGAAATGCAAATCAAAACCACAATGAGATATCATCTCACACCAGTCTGAATGACTATTATTAAAAGGTCAAAAAGTAACAGATGCTGGCAAGGCTGTTGAGAAAAGGGAACAGTTATGCATTGCTGGTGGGAATGTAAACTAGTTCCATCATTGCTGAAAGCAGTTTAACAAGTTCTCAAAAAACTTAAAAGAGAATTACCATTTGACCCAGCAATTCTATTATTGGGTATATACTCAAAGGAATATAACTCATTCTATCACAAAGACACATGCGAAAATATGTTCATTGCAGCACCATTCACAATATCAAAGACATGGAATCAACCTAAATGTCCATGAATAGTAGACTGGATAATGAAAATGTGATACATATACACCATGGAATACTATGGAGCCGTAAAAAAGACCAAGATCGTGTCCTTTGCAGCAACGTGGATGCAGCTGGAGGCCATTACCCTAAGCAAACTAAAACAGGAACAGAAAACCAACACCACATGTTCTCACTTACAAGGGAAAGCTAAACATTGAGTACATACATACACAAAGAAAGGAACAACAGACACCAGTACCTATTTGAGGATGGAGAGGGGGAGGAGGTTAAAGGATCAAAAAAAAAAAAAAAACTATCAGGTACTATCCTTATTTCCTGGGTGATGAAATAATGTATACACCAAATCCCCATAATATGCTATTTACCCATATAGCAAACTGCACATGCACCCCTGAACCTAAAAGTTAAAAATAAAATAAAAAACAAAGCAAGAAAGCAATCTCATTTATAATAGCTACAAAAAATAAAATATCTAGGAATAGATTTAACCAAGAAGGTAAACAACCTCTACAACAAAAACTAGAAAACATGGCTAAGATAAATTAAAAAGACAGAAACAAATGGAAAGACATCCCATGCTCATGGATCAAAAGAATTAATATAGTCAAAATGATCATCCCACCCAAAGCAATCTACAGATTCAATGTGATTCCTTTCAAAATACCAGTGACATTCTTCACAGAAATAGAACAATTTTTAAAATTTGTATTGATCCACAAAAGACCCCTCAAAATAGCCTAACCAAAACTGAGCAACAAAAAAACAAAGCTGTAAACATCACACTAACTGACTTCAAAATATACTACGAAGGTATAGTAACCAAAACAACATGGTATTGATTTGAAAACAAACACATAAATCAATAAAACAGAAAAGATAACCCAGAAATAAATTCACATATTTACAACCACTTGATTTTCAACAGAAGTGTCAAGAATGTACATTGGGAACAGGACACCCTCTTCAAAAAATGGTGCTGGAAAAACTGCACATCCACATGCAGAAGAATGGAACCAGATCCCTATCCCACCATATACAAAAGTCAACTCAAAACAGGTTAAGGACTTAAACATAAGATCCAAACCATAAAAAAACTATGAGCAGAAAACAAAAGTGAAATGCAAGACCTTGGTCTAGGCAAAGATTTTATGGCTAAGACTTCAAAAGCACAGACAATAAAAACAAAAATAGACAAATAGCTTTTATATTAAACTAAAAGCTTCTGCATAGCCAAGAAAATAATCAACAGAGTGAAGTGACAACCTGTAGAATGGGAGAAAACATTTGCAAACTATTCATCTGACAGGAAATTAATATCCAGGGTATACAAAGAACTCAAACAACAGCAAAGAAAAATAATCCCATTAAAAAGTGGGCAAAGAGTATAAATAGACATTTATCAAAACAAGACATACAAATGGCCAAAAGACATATGAAAAAATGATCAGCATTACTAATCATCAGAAAAATACAAATCAAAATTACAATGAGATATTATCTCACCCAAGTTAGAATGGCTATTATCAAAAAACATAGCAAATGCTGATGAGGATGCAGGGAAAGGGAAACATTCATACACTGCTGCCGGGGAAAGTAAGTTAGTACAGCCACTGTGGAAACTTACTAACAGTAAGTTGGTAAGCCACTATGGAAAATAATTTTCTCAAAAAACTAAAAATAGATTTTTCACATGATCCAGCAATTCTTCTTCTGGGTCTTTATCCAGAGGAAAGAAAATCAGTATATCAAAGAGATACCTGAACTCTCATGTTTATTGCAGCACTATTCACAATAGTAAAGCTATGAAATCAACTTAAGTGTCCATCAATGGATAAATGGATAATGACAATGTAATATGTATACACAATAGAATATTATTCAGCCATAAAAAAAAGAACAAAATCCTGTTATTTGCAGCAATATGTGTGGAACTGGAGGTCATTATATTAAGCAAAATGAGCCCAGCACAGGAGGACAAATATTGCATGTTCCCATTTACATGTGGGGTTTAAAAAGTTAATCTCATGGAAGTAGAGAGTAGAATGATGGTTACCAGAAGCTGGGAAGGGTAGGGAGGGTGGGGATAAAAAGAGGTTGATTAATGGGTACAAACTTACAGTTAGAAGGAATACATTATAGTGTTTGATGGTGGCAATCATCACCAAATACAGTTTAAGAACACTTTTTTCATGTCCACAATAATAAACTCCACACCCTGTAGCCATCATTTTCCATCCCAGCCTTCATCCTCCCCAGCCCTGGGAAACCGCTAATCTACTTTGTCTCTGTGGATGATATGCCCATCCTGGAAACTTCATATAAATGGAATCATATGAATATAATATGTAATCTTTCGTGACACACTTGTAGCATGTAGCAGTGTGTCAATCCTTTTTATTACTGTATAATATTCCCCTGTATGAATGCATCACATCTTATTCATTCACCAGTTGATGGAAAACATCAATTCTTGCCTGGACTACTGCTCCCACCTTCTATTGGATTTCCCTGTGTCCAGCCCACTCTCCCACATATAACATGACTGCATCACTTAAAGCCCATTAGAACTCCTTGTTGCTTTGGTATTTATCCAAATGCCCAACATAGCAAGAAAGTCCTTTTGTGATTTGGATCCTGATCACCTCCTAAACCTCAAGTCCCAAGTAGGTTCCCATCCTTCTGAACTTCCAATGGTTCCTCAAAGGCACCATGCTCTCACATGCCTCCAAAATGTTGCATGGGCCATTTCCTCTGAAAGATCCTTGAGAACAGTCCTGTTTTTCTGTTCTACTCATTAATGCATCCGAAGCACCTAGAAGAATGTCTGGCATAAAGTAGTTGCTCAGTAAATATTTGTGTCTACAAATGGTTTCATTTCAGTGCATAGATGGCCTCTAAGATAACTTCCAATGATCCCCACCTCCTGCTATTCAGGTCTTTGTGTAGTCCCCTCCCCTGGAGTGTGGGTTAGATTTAACGACTCACTTCTAGATTACTGAATATGAACAAAGCCATTGAATATCAATTCCAAGATTAGGTTATAAAGACAGTGGCTTCCATCATAGGGGCTCTCTCATTTCCTTTCTCTCTCTCGGATCACTTCTGCTAAAATACACAAGCTGCCATGTTATGAACAGCCCTGTGAACAGGCCGACATGCTACAGCAAAGAACTGAGGCCCTCAGTCCAGCAGCCAGTAAGGAATTAAGGCCCTCAATCCAATGACCTGTGAGGGAATCAAGCCTGCCAACGATCAGATAAGTGAACATGAAAGTCCATCCTTCAGCGCCAATTGAGTCTTTTCTTTTTTCTTGAGATAGGTCTTATTCTGTTACAAAGTGGCGTGATCTAGGCTTATTTCAACCTCCGTCTCCCAGGTTCAAGCAGTTCTCCTGCCTCAGTTTCCTGAGTAGCTGGGATTACAGGCACGCGCCACCATGCCCAACTAATTTTTGTATTTTGAGTAGAGACGGGGTTTTGCCCTGTTGGCCAGGCTGGTCTCGAACTCCTGACCTCAGGTGATCCACCCGCCTCAGCCTCCGACAGTGCTGGGATTACAGGTGTGCACCACTACGCTTGGCTAATTTTTGTATTTTTAGTAGAGATGAGGTTTCATCATGTTGGCCAGGCTGGTCTTGAACTCCTGGCCTCAAGTGATCCACCTGCCTCAGCCTCCCAAAGTACTAGGATTACAGGTGTGAGTCACTGCACCGAGCCCCAACTTGATCTTAAGATGAGACTGAAGGCCTGCCTGACAGTTTTACTGCAATCTCAAAAGAGACCTTGAGCCAGAAACATCCAACTAAGCCACTCTGGATCCCTGACCCACTGAAACTGTGAGGTAATGCTTGCTGTTTGAAGTTAGGCAAAAATAAATAACTAATACAGATTTTGGTACTAAGAGCGGGGCGCCTAGGTATAAAAAACCTAGAATGTAGGAATAACCTTAAAACTAGGTAATGAGTTTTGAACAGTGTGCTAATGAAAGTTTAAAGTACCTTGAATACAACTGTTCATAGAATTTTTGATTTGGGGGATGCTAAGGCGAGGGCTTACAGGATATTGAAGAAAATCCTATTGGAAACTGAAAGAAGGGGGATATTTGTAATAAAGCAGCAGAAAGCTTAGCAACACTCTCACCTGCAGTTATGTGAAAATTTAAATATATGTCTAATGAACTGGGCAATCTAGCTAAGAATATTTCTGGCCAGGCGCGGTGGCTCATGCCTATAATCTCAGCACTGTGAGAGGCCGAGGTGGATGGATTACCTGAGGTCAGGAGTTTGAGACCAGCCTGACCAACATGGTAAAACCCTGTTTCTACTAAATCAGCTGGGCGTGGTGGCACGTACCCATAATTTCAGCTACTCAGGGGGCTGAGGCAGGAGAATCACTTGAATCCAGGAGGGAGAGGAGACTCCCTCTCAAAAAAAAAAAAAAATTTATCTTATTTATTTACTTTTAGACAAAGTCTTGCTCTGTTGCCCAGGCTGGAGTGCAGTGGTGTGATCTCGGCTCACTGCAACCTCCGCCTCCCGGGTTCAAGAGATTCTCCTGCCTCAGCCTTCTGAGTACCTGGGACTACAGGCATGTGCCACCATGCCCAGCTAATTTTTGTATTTTTAGTAGAGACAGGGTTTCGCTATGTTGGCCAGGCTGCTCTTGAACTCCTGACCTCGTGATCCACCTGCCTTGGCCTCCCAAAGTGCTGGGATTACAGGCATGAGCCACCATGCCTGGCACAAAAAAAGAGTATTTCTAAGCCAAGGTTTGAAGATGCCACCAGGTTTCTTCCTGCTGCCTGCAGTCAAATGTGAGTGAGTGATCAGTTGCGGGAAGGGCTGTAAATAAAAAAGAGCTAGCACCTGAAGTTTTCTCAGCCTCTCTAGATGGTAAGTTATGTTAAAATGTAGAAATGGCTTCTCAGCAATGAAGAAATTCAGGAAAATGCTAGGAAACCATGATGTTTGAAAGCCGAGGGTTCCAGTAAGCTTTGAGTTGATTACCACTCCAATTGGCAGCTTGACTGCAGCTTCAGGAGACAAGTTGACCCAGAGACACCCAGCATGCAGCTCCCAGATTCCTGACCCCCAGAGGCTGTGGGATAAAAAGTATTATTTTCAGTGCTCAGTGCTAAGTCTGGGGTTAATTTGTTACACAGCAATGAATCACAAATACATCAAGCCTCTGGAAAAAATGCTGTTAGCAGGAGTGGGAGGTGGGAATAAGATTACTGACCAAAGAAAGCTAAAATAAAAAAAATCTTAGGCAAGCCAGGCACAGCAGTTCACGCCTGTAATCCCAGCACTTTGGGAGGCTTAGGCTGGTAGATTATGAGGTCAGGAAGTCGAGACCATACTGGCCAACACAGTGAAACCCCACCTCTACTGAAAAAAATAATAATAATACAAAAAATTAGCCAGGCATGGTGGCACACACCTATAGTCCCAGCTACTTGGGAGACTGAGGAAGGAAAATCACTTGAACCTGAGAGGCAGAGGTTGCAGTGAGCTGAGATCACGCCACTGCACTCCAGCCTGGACAACAGAGTGAGACTCCATCTCAAAAAAAAAAAAAAATCTTAGGCAAAGCTTGAGGCCATAGCCATGAAAGTAGATCTTCTTCCCACTAATATATTTTAAATACATCAGTTATCTTTAGGTGGCAGTCACAGAAGAGAGAGATAAATGGTGAGGTGAACGGCTTCTGCCAGCTGGACTTACTTGCGCTTTCTGCCTGAGGGATTAAGCAATGCCTTTTCCTGGCCAGTTGGAAATAAGAAGGGCAGGCACTCCTTATTTCCCACCCTTCCCCCTACTTATTCTCTTCTAGA
Source organism: Chlorocebus sabaeus (assembly GCF_047675955.1). Lineage (NCBI taxonomy): Eukaryota > Metazoa > Chordata > Mammalia > Primates > Cercopithecidae > Chlorocebus > Chlorocebus sabaeus. The sequence continues at coordinate 134,323,006 of NC_132911.1, read as the reverse complement.
TGAGGTGGTAAGGATTCTGGGCTCTCCCAGGCCCAGGCAATGAATTTGAAATCTCCCTCCTCCAGCCGCCTCCGTCTCTGACTTCATACCCCATCCCCACAAAACCTACAACCTAAACCAGTGAACCAGCTCCGGGCAAGTTCTGTAAATGGGGATTTATCAAGTCTCAAAGTTGAAGGAAAGCTCCTCTAGCCAGTCTTCTCTTCACACTACCTTGAGGACTTGATGATCATGGGTACATTGATTTATTCATACCTTAAATGAACTCACACAGATGCGTGGAGAGAGACTAGGGAAGGATCAAAAGCCAAAAGCCCCCCTATGCTAAGCTGGATCCAGTCCCACTTCTCTCTTGTGACTCATACGCCAAATTCTCCTCCTCCACATCCCCTAACTTGGCCAATGGCAAGTCCTGCCCAACTGCTTGGATGTATCCCCCATATCCCTGAGTACCAGACTGCCTCCATTTTCCAAGCAAAGACAAAAAAACTGAAGAGCAATCAAATGTTGCAGACAATCCTCAGGATGCCTCTAGACTTGTAGATGAATTAGAAGATGGCACAACGTGGCACAATGTGGCAGCAGAAATTCTGGGGTCAGCAAGGCAGCCCCAGACATGACCAGTTGCTCATCCAGCCCCAGACATGCCCAGTCACTCACCTAACAGGCCACCGCTGATGCCTCCGTTGTCCTCTTTGCTCCTAGTCTGAGTCTTCAGAGCTGATAGCATTCCCTCTCCAGTTTGGGAGACCAGCACACACACTGCCTCTCAAAGGGACAGCAGCTGGGCAAGCCTCTGAGCCTCGCCGAGGTGGGACCAAAGCCTCCTATTTGGATCTCAGAGCTCTTCTTCATTTCTGCTAGCAGCAGAGGGGAAAAGCAGGGGCTAGGTGTGTGGAGCAGACAGGTATGGTCAGGAAGAGGCTGGTAGTCAGGAGATGAGTGTCATCAGGGCAGGAAGCATGGAGCAGAAAGAACTAGAGATTATTCTCCCTAATCCTCATCCAACCTAGAGTTCCGGAGGGCAGTTTTTGATCACATGCTGGATTCAAATTCTGGTTGTGTGATTTCACCTTTGAGTTTCTTTGGGTATAAAATGAGAATGAGGGTTCCTCCTTGCTGGGCTGTCACAGAACTAAATTCAATGTTGTATATGAAGTGCCTGACACAGCAGCAGGCACACGGCAGCCAGTCAAAGCATAGTAACTATTATTGGCCATTGTTGCCTGTTTTTTTTTGAGTGCACGCCAGCAGGGAAAATTACAATAATCATCTATATTGGGGTAGTGTTTTATAATTTCCAATTGGAAATGTATGACATAGGTCACATACATTTTCTCTCTTAGTTCTCTATCAGCCCTCTGACAGAGATTTTATTACTATATTGTTTCCACTTTTGAGGGAGAAAACTAAGAAAAAAGAAGTGGAAACGAGAGAGTCGAGAGGGAGAAATGGGAAGCGAATTTCTAATGAGTTTACACCTACTCAGAAGTGGGCCAGGGAAAGTGAGCCACACTCCCAAATAATTCAAACTGTGCACGCCAACTTCTTTCCCAGAAAATAATAAGCAACAAAACACATACTAGAGTCAGCAGCTCCAGACTCACATACTGGTTATGCTCCTAACTGCTAAAGTCCCCAGAACTTAGTTTCTTCAACTGCAGAATGCGGGTAACATTAATACCTTTCGTAGAGTAGTGCTCAGAAGATCCGATAAGATACTAGAGGTGAACGGGCTTTCTAGCCAGAGAACAGTACCTATTTTTACTGAAAAGGCTACCTTGAAAACTTTTCTCCAGCCTTCATTCTCATTTTGCGAACTCTCAAATCACAGATTTCTTTTTTCCTATGCTTCTCACCATATTCTGTACCTTTATGCAAGAGCTCTTATTATCTATTTACATATCAGTTTTATTATCTATTGCTGTCTGAGCCCTCCCCATTAGACCATGAGCTCCAGCCAGAAGCTAGCATAGAGTCGATATTCAATAAATGCTTGCTGCATAAAGATATGAACATGCTGGGCGCGGTGGCTCAATCCTGTAATCCCAGCACTTTGGGAGGCCGAGACAGGTGGATCATGAGGTCAGGAGATCGAGACCATCCTGGCTAACACGGTGAAACCCCGTCTCTACTAAAAAATACAAAAAACTAGCCGGGCAAGGTGGCGGGCGGCTGTAGTCCCAGCTACTTGGGAGGCTGAGGCAGGAGAATGGCGTGAACCCAGGAGGCAGAGCTTGCAGTGAGCTGAGATCCAGCCACTGCACTGCAGCCTGGGCAACAGAGTGAAACTCTGTCTCAAAAAAAAAAAAAAAAAGATATGAACATATCTCCAGTTTCTCCAATCTAACATAAGTCCAAACAGGTGAGAGGAACTCTGAGAGCAAGCTGAAACAAGAAATCGTCTCTTTCTTGGTCCTGTCATCTCTCCTGCACTTCACTGGGTCATCAGGATTAGAACAAGAGCAGCTGGTGAGGTTTCCACATACAGAAATGACCAGGGGTGAGAAACTCGAAAGCCACCATGAGATCCAATCCACAAAACCAGAGGGCAGAGTTCTGGTGCCAAAATTGGCCTTGAGGCCTTGCCCTGCTACAGGCCTGTCATCACCAAGCCAGCCTGGACAGGTGCTTGGCCGGACAGCCAGCAGTCAGAGTCATCTCAGCTGGGATGGAAATAAATCTGAGGGTAGACTGTGGCCAGACACTGGTCAAGCTTCTTACCTAGTCAATCTGAGTGTTCTGTAAGCATGTGAAAAACATTCTCAGAGATTAAAATGGACTTTTTAAAATAAATGGCTCTAGGGAAACTTGCAGACATTTGAAAAGTTAGAGCTCTCACCATACACAAAAATAAACTCCAAATAAGTCAGAGATCTAAATGTAAGAAAAAAGAAAACAGAAACCACACAAGTACCAGAAGAAAAGATGGACATACGTTTCCTCATTTCGTTCTCCATCAGCCCTCTAACAGAGATTTTATTACTATATCGTTTCCACCTTTGAAGGAGAAAATTGAGAAGAGAGAAGTGGAGACAAGGGAGTCAAGAGGGAGAAAAGGGAGGCGAATGTTCTAATGAGTTTATACCTACTCAGACATGGAAGAGATTTTGGCAATATCTGACAAAAGCACATATGCATTTACCCTCGGACCCACCAATCCCAGGTCTAGGAATTTACCCTAAATTACACCTCCAACACCATCAACATACATATGCACAAAGTTATTCATTGCAGCGTCATCTGCAATTGCTAAATATTGGAAACGACCTAAATGTACATATGCAAAAAATTGGTTGAAACTGTAATATGTGCACAAGATGGAGAGCTACACAGCTATAAAAGAAAAAGTGGAGTGCTTTCCAGGGAATATAGTTACATGAAAAAAGCAAATTGGAAAAGATGATCTACAGTATGCCACCTTTCATGTAAGAAAATGTAATGGTTAATTTTAGGTGTCAACTTGACTAGATTAAGGGATAACCAGATAGCTAGTAAAACATTATTTCGAGTATGTCTGTGAGGGTGTTTGAAGAAGATATTGGCATTTCAATCAGTGGATTGAGTAAGGAAGATCCATTTTCATCCAATGTGGGTGGACGCCATTCAATCGACTGAGGGCCCTAGTGGAACAAAGAGATGGAGGAAAGGAGAATTCTTTCTCTGGAATTCTCTTTCTCTCCTGGAGCTAGGAAACCCTTCTTCTCCTGACCTTGGACATCTGAACTCCAGGTTCTCTGGCCTTCAGACCCTGGGGCTTGTACCAGGGGCTCCCAAGTTTCTTGGGACTTCAGCCTCAGCCTGTAGCAGGTGTCTTATGGGACTTCTCAGCCTCCATATTCTCATGAGCCAGTTCCCCTAATAAGTCCCCTCTCATCTGTCTATCTTTACACATTCTGTTCCTCGGGAGAACCCTGGCCAACACAGAAAGAGATTTTTTTTAATGTATTTGCTACCTTGAGTGAAAAGAATCACCAGAAGAAATTAGAAACTAAGAAGTTAGGTACAGGGGTGGGTGGGAATAGGATGGAAAGGATGGGTGAATGGGAGTAATGTAGAGGAGAAGGGAGGATGACATTTCGCTGAATGTATTTTTTTGTATAGTTTTGACTTTCAGAATCATATTGTGTCTTACACACTAAAGGAAAAAATAAAAATGCTCAGGGAGGAAAAAGAAAAATGGAATACAAATAGAAACAAATGAGCCTAACTGGATTTCAAATGAGTAACACAACCAAACTTAGGAGAGGCAATGAAAAGAACCCATGGAAATCTTGATCACAGTCTAACTAAATACCTCCAGGCTAAAGACAGAAAGAATTGTAAACAATTATTGAACCTCAAATTGTGAGTTTGTTTTCCACAATGGTGTAGATGAGCAATTCCAGGATATAATACATATTCCAGAATTAAATAAATGAGACTCAATTTGCACAGTCAGAAAGGAGTTTTAAATATGAAAAAGGTTTCAGTGAACTCACTGGTGTTGAATTGGAATTAAAGGTGTAAGTGCGAACTCAGAGTTTTGAGGAAGGAGAAGAGAGAGGTGCATGTGTATACACATACATGTATTTGCAAAAAAGAAAAAAGAAAAAAAGAAGGGTGGTTTGTGTGAGAATTGGTAGACTAAACCAAGTCAAATATGTTTCCTTACTTCAGGGTTCTTCAGAATCTTTAATTTCCTAATGCAAACTCTGAATCTCCAAGGGGGTAAGAGACTATTCCAGCTTCCAAGGTTATTTAATGGTGGAACCCTTTTCCCACAGGATATGACACAGAACTAGAGTTTACACTAGAGTTAGAAGACGGCCAGAACCAGGTTGGAAGTGCTACCACCCCTTTCTAGCTGGGGGGCTTGGGCAAGCTCCTAATATCTCCAAAAAAAGATTAAATAAGATCACACTCAAGTACCTTATTGTATTTTCACTTTTTCTCTGTGTTCCCCAATTCCCCTTTCCTCTCCCTCCCTCCTTTCCTACAACACTCCCATTTATACTCTCAGGGAACCAGTTCCTGACGCAGCTGGCTTCCAAATCTAGCCCATGTTAGGGCTGTGCAGAGAGTACAAATAAGCAGGCCAGCCTGTCTGAAAGCAATTAACTTTGTGGAATGCTATGGTTTTTTCTCTCCTCCTTTTGAAACTGGTTCTGCCTGAGCCCAGCACCTGGGTGACAAGTTGAATTTAGGAAGCCTAAAGAAAAGAAAGGAAAAAGTGAAAGGCAGTTAGCATGGTTTGCAGAAAATCATACCCCTTATTCCTAATGGTCAGACACTGGGTACGTGGCAATGGAAGGGCAGAAAGTAGCCAGGGAAGGCAAAAGGGGGCCCCACTACAGATGCTGTTGGCCTCATGGAGTTTAGCCTAGTCCTGGCTGGTGAGATCTGAGTCATGGGTTGAATAGTGAGCAGATAGGTCTGATTGGTTGGGCAACCGCAGCCACTTTTAAGTGAATTTAAAGTGAGCCAGACCCAGAGAAGCTGTGTACCTTCTCTGACAGTTGGGGACATGATTGGAGAAGGGTGTTGGAGACAGGTCACCAAGATTTCTGATTATTTTTTGTACCCCAGTGGGTAATTACTCAGCCCCACCTGCAGGGTCAACCTGAAAGTTCAATGATTCACTACACAGGGATTTAAAAAAAAAAAAAAAAAAAAAAAAAAATTCCCTGGCCAGTCCCCTGCAGCAAGTCAAACAGAGAGAAGCCAGATTCAATAAAGAGGCCAAGCAGAGTGGTTTAAGTGACCAAGGCCGATTCCATCCACTCCATCCCCTGGGATTCCACAGTCCTGGTTTCCCAGCCCTCTCCTCTTGCTCCTCATGATGGTAATAATCAGGGAGGCCGTCTGGCACAGTCTGTGTCAGGTACTATGCTAAACACTATAACGCACATATCTATTATATTATCCCATTTAATCTTCACAATGACCCTGCAAAAGCGATATTCATTTACTGAAGTATTTATGTGTTAGATGTAGTCTATGTGCCAGAAACTCTGCTATTGAGCTGTTGTGCTACTGGTGCTGGCAACATCATGATGAATTCACAAATAATGGAGGAATTCGTTTCCCATTCTACAGATAAGGAAACAACCTCAGAGAGGCAAAGTGAGTTTTAGCCAGATTGCTCCTATATTCTTCAGGCAGTTAATGAAGGCACCACCACAGGAGGGAGGCTACATACTGAAATAGTAGAAACATTCAATAGAAAGCAGACAAGTTCTTTTCTTTCAACAAGAAATTGAACTTCTTTTCTACTGTGAGGACAGCTTCTATTATTAAACAAGCAATCACTTGTCCATTAGTTAATCATCACTTCTAATAAAATAAGACAGTCAGCAGGAGTTTTCTAAGGAAGAGTTTTACAGAGTAAATATAACCAGTTCACCTCAGCACCTAGAGGGAGCTCAGTGGATGTGGGAGAAAAGATAAACTGAGGCAAAAAAGCATTATATAATTTTCCTACCTTAATTAGAATCACAAAATGCCAGAACCAGAAAGGGAACTCATCCAATCTAAAGGGCAGCCTGTGGGCACTTCCCCAGCGTACACTTGCTTCTCTTGGTCAGAAACTCCAATTTTCATGCAAGTAGCCGCACCTCCCTCTCACAGACTGTTTACTTCGGAAATGGTGGTACCACTCCAGCTCCAACCAGGCACCCCACTTCCTGGCCTCAGTTACTAATTCAGAGATGGCAGAAGGTCTATTGGCCAGTGTTGTCCAGCGAGGTGCTGGCAGAGCTTTGCCGAGGCTTCTTGGAGAGAAGCATCCTTGCTCTTCTGAAGGAGTGTCCTCACTTGGGATTTGGAAGAAGTCAAGAGCCCCTTGCCTCAAAGATGAGTGCAAAGCAACCAGCCTGAAAGAAACAGAGTCTTGAACACATCACTGACCCACTGAGTCAAAACAACCTGGAAACCCGTTCTTATTTTGCTTTCTAATCTCTTCAGCAAATAAATCCTTTGTGTGATTGCAAGCCTATTTCCACTGGGTTATTTACCACAGAGGAAGAGCAGCCAACGTAAGGCCAAATTTTTCCTCTTATAGGCAAGGAAATTGAAGCCCAAAGAGGCTCAATGACATGTTCAAGGTCACACATGCAGAAGAAGATGGAGTCAAAGTCTTTCTGGAAGTTTCCAAAAGGAAGAATAGGATCCTGGTTTGGAATTTCTCTGAAATTGGACTTCTAATTTTCTGTAGGAATGAACGTTCCCAAATTGGAGCTGTCCAGCAATTGGATTGCCTTTGAAGAAGTTGAGTTCCCTGCCATAGGAAGTATTCAAGCAGAAAAGTACGAAGACTCAACAACAGAGTGGCAGAGAGGATGTCTTATGGAGATGGTTGACATAAACCTCTCTAACTGCATGGACTGGAAGGGATCCAGGAAGCCCCCTAGTGAGTACCTAAGAGTTCTTTTACCATGGAGATGGTTTGCAGACCTAGGGAAAGCACCACCACACATAATGGAAAAAATTATACCCCATAACATTTACCATCTTAGCGATTTTTAAGTGTGTAGCTCAGTAATGTTAAGTCTATTCACACCAAAGAGCTTCTTCACAGCAAAGGAAACCACCAACAGAGTAGACAGACAACCCACAGAATAGAAGAAAACATTCGCAAACAACGTCTTCAAGGTTCATCCATGTTGGAATACTATGCAGCCATAAAAAAGGATGAGTTCATGTCCTTTGCAGGGACATGGATGAAGCTGGAAACCATCATTCTAAGCAGACTATCACAAGGACAGAAAACCAAACACTGCATGTTCTCACTCATAGGTGGGAGTTGAACAATGAGAACACATGGGCACAGAGCAGGGAACATCACACACCAGGGCCTGTCAGGGGGTGGGGGGCTGTGGGAGGGATAGCATTAAGAGAAATGCCTAATGTAAATGACAAGTTGATGGGTGCAGCACACCAACATGGCACATGTACACCTATGTAACAAACCTGCACATTGTGCACATGTACCCTAGAACTTAAAGTATAATAATTTTTAAAACAAAAGGTTCATGCATATTGTAGCATATGTCAGATTTTCTTTCCTTTTTAAGGCTGAATAATATTTCATAATACCACTGTACAGGTTGTACCTTTTGGCTATTGTAACTATTGCCCTATGAGAATAGGTGTAAAAATATCTGAATCCTTTCTTTCAATTCTTTTTTGTGTGTGTGGAAAAAATTCTCTATTTAATAAGTGGTGCTGGAACTACCAACCAGTACTATGTAGAACATTTAAACTGAACCCCTTAATTACACCACACACAAAAATCAACTCAAGATAGATCAAAGACCCAAATGTAAAACATAAAATTGTAAGAAACCCTGCAAGATCACCTAAAAGTTACCATTCTAGACATAGAAACCTGCAAACACTTCAGGATGAAGCTACCAAAAGCAGTTGCAACAAAAGCACAAGTTGACAAATGGGACCTATTCAAACCAAAGAGCTTCTTCACAGCAAAGGAAACCACCAACAGAGTAGACAGACAACCCACAGAATAGAAGAAAACATTCGCAAACATTGCCTCTGACAAAGATCTAATATCCAGAATTAGCAAGAACTCAAACAAGTGTACAAGAAAAAAAACCAAACCTCATTAAAAAGTAGGCAAAAAACATGAACAGACGCTTTTCAAAGGAAGACATACATGTGGCCAACAAGCACATGAAAAACAAAGCTCATCGGTGATCATTAAAGAAATTAAAAAGAAGCCAGGCACAGTGTCTCACACCTGTAATCCCAGCACATTGGGAGGCTTAAGCAGGCAGAGGTCAGGAGTTCGAGACCGGCCTGTCCAATATGGTGAAACTCTGTCTCTACTAAAAATACAAAATTAGCCTGGCATGGTGGTGGGTACCTGTAGTCCCAGCTACTCAGGAGGCTGAGACAGGAGAATCGCTTAAACCTGGGAGGTGGAGGTTGCAATGAGCCGAGATTGTACCACTGCATTCCAGCCTGGGTGACAGAGCCAGGCTCCATCTCGGGAAAAAAAAAAAAAAGAAATCAAAAGAAAAACCACAATGAGATACCACCTCACAACAGTCAGAATGGCTATTTTTAAAAAGTCAAAAAATAACAGATGCTACCAAGGTTGCAGAGAAAAGGGAATGCTTGTACTCTGCTGGTGGGAGTATAAACCAGTTCAACAACTGTAAAAAGCAGCGTGGCAATTACTCACAGAAGTAAAAACAGAATTATCGTTTGACTCAGGAACCTGATAATTGAGTATATACCCAAAGAAATATAAATTATTATAAAGACACATCCACATGCATGTTCATTGCAGCACTATTCACAATAGTAAAGACATGGACAGGCCCTAAATGCCTATCAAGGGTAGACTGGATAAAGAAAATATGGTATGGTCAGAAGTGGTGGCTCATGCCTGCAATCCCAGAGCTTTGGAAGGCCGAGGCATGTGGATTGCCTGAGCTTAGAAGTTTGAGACCAGCCTGAAAAAAAATGGCAAAATCTTGTCTACATGGAAAATAGAAAAAGAAAAAGCGGCCAGTCGCGGTAACACACACGTGTAGTCCCAGCTACGTGAGAGGATGAGGTAAGGGAGAATTGCTTGAGCCTGGGAGGCTGAGACTAAAGTAAGCAAAAATCACACCATGGCAATCTAGCCTGGGCAATAAGTGAGACCCTGTGTCCAAAGATAAAATAAAATAAATGATTTAGTAAAAAACAAAATATGGCACATAAACATCATGGCCATTAAAAAAAAAAATCATGTCCCGTGCAATAACATCAATGAAGCCCATTAAAAGAAAAAAAAATCAGCTCTGATCTTAGTTATTTCTTGCCTTCTGCTAGCTTGTGAACGTGTTTGCTCTTGCTTCTCTAGTTCTTTTAATTGTGATGTTAGGGTGTCAATTTTAGATCTTTCCTGCTTTCTCTTGTGGCCATTTAGTGCTATAAATTTCCCTCTACACACTGCTTTAAATGTGTCCTAGAGATTCTGGTATGTTGTGTCTTTGCTCTCATTGGTTTCAAAGAACATCTTTATTTCTGCCTTCATTTCATTATGTACCCAGTAGTCGTTCAGGAGCAGGTTGTTCAGTTTCCTTGCAATTGAGTGGTTTTTAGTGAGTTTCTTAATCCTGAGTTCTAGCTTGATTGCACTGTGGTCTGAGAGACAGTTTGTTATACTTTCTGTTCTTTTATATTTGCTGAGGAGTGCTTTACTTCCAACTATGTGGTCAATTTTGGAATAAGTGCAATGTGGTGCTGAGAAGAATGTATATTCTGTTGATTTGGGGTGGAGAGTTCTATAGATGTCTATTAAGACCACTTGGTGCAGAGCTGAGTTCAATTCCTGGATACCCTTGTTAACCTTCTGTCTCGTTGATCTGTCTAATGTTGACAGTGGGGTGTTAAAGTCTCCCATTATTATTGCATGGGAGTCTAAGTCTCCTTGTAGGTCTCTAAGGACTTTCTTTATGAATCTGGGTGCTCCTGTATTGGGTGCATATGTATTTAGGATAGTTAGCTCTTCTTGTTGAATTGATCCCTTTACCATTATGTAATGGCCTTCTTTGTCTTTTTGGATCTTTGTTGGTTTAAAGTCTGTTTTTCCAGAGACTAGGATTGCAACCCCTGCTTTTTTTATTTTGTTTTATTTTCCATTTGCTTGGGAGATCTTCCTCCATCCCTTTATTTTGAGCCTATGTGTGTCTCTGCACATGAGATGAGTCTCCTGAATATAGCACACTGATGGGACTTGACTCTTCATCCAATTTGCCAGTCTGTATCTTTTAATTGGAGCATTTAACCCATTTACATTTGAGGTTAATATTGTTATGTGTGAATTTGATCCTGTCATTATGATATTAGCTGGTTATTTTGCTCGTTAGTTGATGCAGTTTCTTCCTAGCATCGATGGTCTTTACAATTTGGCATGTTTTTGCAGTGGCTGGTACCGGTTGTTCCTTTCCTTGTTTAGTGCTTCCTTCAGGAGCTCTTGTAAGGCAGGCCTGGTGGTGACAAAAATCTCTCAGCATTTGTTAGTCTATAAAGGATTTTATTTCTCCTTCACTTATGAAGCTTAGTTTGGCTGGATGTGAATTCTGGTTTGAAAATTCTTTAAGAATGTTGAATATTGGCCCCTACCCTTTTCTGGCTTGTAGAGTTTCTGCTGAGAGATCCGCTGTTAGTCTGATGGGCTTCCCTTTGTGAGTAACCCGACCTTTCTCTCTGGCTGCCCTTAACATTTTTTCCTTCATTTCAACCTTGGTGAATCTGACAATTATGTGTCTTGGAGTTGCTCTTCTCGTGGAGTATCTTTGTGGTGTTCTCTGTATTTCCTGAATTTGGATGTTGGCCTGCCTTGCTAGGTTGGGGACGTTCTCCTGCATAATATCCTGAAGAGTGTTTTCCAACTTGGTTCCATTCTCCCTGTCACTTTCAGGTATTCCATTCAGACGTAGATTTGGTCTTTTCACATAGTCCCATATTTCATGGAGGCTTTGTTCATTTCTTTTTACTTTTTTCTCTAAACTTCTCTTCTTGCTTCATTTCATTCACTTGATCTTCAATCACTGATACCCTTTCTTCCACTTGATCAAATTGGCTACCGAAACTTGTGCATGCGTCACATAGTTCTCGTGCCATGGTTTTCAGTTCCATCAGGTCATTTAAGGTCTTCTCTACACTGTTCATTATAGTTAGCCGTTTGTCTAATCTTTTTTCAAGGTTTTCAGTTTTTTTGCGATGAGTTTGGACATCCTCCTTTAGCTCAGAGAAGTCTGTAATTACCGATCGCCTGAAGAACAGTTCTAGGCTTCCAGGGGGTCCTGGCGTTTTAGCTGTGGATCTCCCAATACCTGCAGGTCACAGAGCCACAGAGGCTGCGCCTCCAGGAGAATAGGACACAGACCAGTGAGGATGAGACCTGGAGCTCCGGCTGCAGTCAGAGTCAAAAAAGCTTTCAATTCTTGAAATGTAAACCCAGGATTGGAATCTCTGGATTGTATGGTAATTCTCTTTTTAATTTTTTGAGGAACCACCACACAGTTTTCCAGAGCAGCTGTACGGTTTTACATTCCCATCAATGGTGCACAAAGGATCCAATTTCTCTACATCCTCAGAGGAGCTGGGTTTGCCCCTTCTGAATTTGATACGAAGGCAGGACATCTGAGTGCAACTGTCTATGAGACAGTTGGAGATACTATGACTCAGGCAACAGGATGGTACTGCAGACAAATTTGAAATTTATCCAATAAGAAATGAGAGACGCCATGAAGATAATGAGTGCAGATGAAAGTGGAGGATGAAGAGCAGGAGTTGAGGACTTAGCCTTGGGGAATGGCTCAGTTGGGTGGCACATTAATTCACAAATGGCAGCTGCTAATTCTTTCTAAAAAAAGGTCATTCTCTAAGTTAAACATTCCCCTGCAGTCCCTGGATTTGCTTAGCAAACCCTTTTGCATATTAAAATAAATACTAACTTACTTCTAATGGAGTTACTCAAAACCAAAATTAAAGATTCCAGTGATAGTTACCATCTGTCGAGGTTTTACTTCATATATCTAATCCTTATAACAACCCTGTGGGGTAGACATTATTCTCATATAGTCCTCTAGTGGGGAGGCAGAGCAACGTACCCCTCAAGGAGAGGGACAAGCTCTCCTGACTTTACTGCTTACTCCCACCCAGGGGGAATTAGAAGGAAAGGGTCAGATATCAGACACTGAGAATAGTGTGTCTGCTAGCTGGCAGGAACGCTGTGCATTTGCGGAGGGAGGGAGGAATAGGTAGAGCCCTAACGGGCAGAGATGGATATATAGCATTAATGCAATTGTCAAAGCTTACAGAATGCACAGCACCAAGAATGAACCCTAATATAAACGATGGACTTTAGCAAAAAATAATCAATATTAGCCCACCAACTGTAACAAATGTGCCACACTAATGCAAGATGTTAATAATAGGGGAAACTCAAGGACTGTAGTAAAGGAATATAAGAGAACTCTTGTACTTTTGGCTCACTTTTTCTATAAACCTAAAACTGCTCAAAAAAATAAACACTACTTTTGGCCGGGCATGGTGGCTCATGCTTGTAATCCCAGCACTTTGGGAGGCCAAGGCAGGCAGATCGCCTGAGGTCGGGAGTTCAAGACCAACCTGGCCAGCATGGTGAAACCCCGTCTCTACTAAAAATACAAACATTAGCCGGGCGTGATGACAGGCGCCTGTAATCCCAGCTACTCAGGAAGCTGAGGCAGGAGAATCGCTTGAACCCAGGAGGTGGAGACTGCAGTGAGCTGAGATCATGTCATTGCACTCCAGCCTGGGCAACAGAGTGAGAGTCCATCTCAAAAAATAATAATAATAATAAATAAATAAATAAAGACTACTTTTTAAGTGTATGCACGTAGTGTGGCCTTCCTTTGTGGTCACCCCTCTCCCATGCTGCAGGGGTGATAAGGAGGCCCGAGGGACAGGCCCCACGCTTTGTTCTGGAAACCTCTTTTCCCGTCGAGGTCCCCTCTTAGAGGAAGCCTTGCCATCTTGCTCTTTTCCTCTCTGCTGTCTCTACTTCCACGTGGCAGGCAGCTAGACCCTACTCCCTGCTGGCTCTTCCTCTGGCATGAAGATAAGCACATTTTCTCTATGAATCTGTCCCTCTCCAGGTACACTCTGCCCAGTTCTGATAAATGGGTTATATTAGTTTTGAATTTGAAGCCATTTACGCCTAATTACCTTAGGGAAAAAATGTGTGATTCATGAACCTGAGTCACGTTCACATAGCTTGGGCCTCAATCCAGCTAAACACAAAATGGTGCTTGTTTTCTTGGCTCTCATGCTTTCTGTAACTAGATTCCTTGGGAGTCTCCTGGGAAGAAGGTATGGCTAAACCAAAGCAGAATTCTGGTATTCTTGGTCCCCCAGCAAAATGCCAGCTAATAACAATCCACAATTCCTTATAACCTCTAACAACTGAACCCATTTTATAGATGAGGAAACTAAGTATTGATCAGCATAAGTGACTTGCTCAAGAACACATCTGTAAATGGTGGGACTGGAAACTGAAACTCAGATCTTCTGACTCTAGAGTCTATATTCTCTCTGTTCCTCTCTAGAGGAATGAGGTCTTTGATATTTTAATTTTTCTTTCAGCATGCATGGTTATGCACACCCAGTTAACACCTGAGTCTTCTTAACCCAGATCCTATAGCTTTCTACCTGTGCACATCATAATTTTAATGTGGGGCAAGACCCTCAGCTCAGGACTAGCCCCTACACAACAGTCATGCCAGGAAAAGGAAGAGCAGGGTAAGGGCAAGGACATTAGATCAAATACAAATACCCAAGGCTTTGTGTCCTTAAAGAAAAAGATTTTCTGTTTCTGGAGAAATAAGATGGATTCAGTCATTCAGTAAACATTTATTGGGGCCTTGGGAAACGTGAATAACACATAGTTCCTTCCCTTAAACAACAGATCACTATATCAAGGGTGGGGTAAGTGTAGACAAATGAACAGATATTTACACATGGGGGTAATATGCAAAATATTTTATAACTGGAAAAGCATGGAAGCTAACCAATCAGAATGGATGCTTACCCATTCAGAACACATTCCAGCCATAAATTAGCCACCTGGACATACCTATGTGTATTAGCCTGCTCAGGCTGCCATAACAAAATACCATCGACTAGGTGGCTTAAAGAATAGACGTGTATTTTCTCATGGGCCTGGAGGGTGGAAAGTCTAAGATCAAGTTTCTGGCAGGGTTTTGTTCCTGGTTAGGGTCCCTTCCTGGCTTGCAGGTGGCCACTTTCTTGCTATGTCCTCATACGGTACAGAAAGAGAGCTCTGGTACATCTTCCTCTTCTTGTAGGGGCACCAGCCCTGCTAGTTTAGGGCCCCACCTGTATGACATTATTTTACCTTAATTAACTCCTAAAAACCCTGTCCCCAAATATAATTCACATTGGATGTTAGGGCTTCAATACATGAATTTAGGGAGACACAAGTCACTCCATAGCAGCATGTGTGCCCTAATGGCAGCGTAACAGTGCCGTAACTGCTCCAAAAGAATTGACCATTGGGCACCTGAGAGGAGCACTTCCCTGGTGACAGCACTTTGGTTTTTTGTTTGTTTTGTGAGATAGTCTTGCTCTCAGCAGGACTCTCGAGCTGGCCACTATCCGAATTTGTTCCCTCATATCTACCTCTCACTCTGACCTTACCAAACTCGTCATTGTATTATTAATTACAATAGTAACATCAAAGATCACTGATTACAGATCACTGTGACAGATATAATAATGAAAAAGTTTGAAATACTGTAGGAATTACCAAAGTGTGACACAGAGACAAAGTAAGCACATGTTGAAAAAAAAATGACACAGATAGAATTTCTTGAAGCAGGGCTGCCACAAACCTTCGATTTGTTAAAAAAAATAACTCAATATCTGTGAAGTACAATAAAGTGAAGCTCAATACGATGGAAGGATGCCTGGACTTCTGCTATGGCAGCCCTGGGAAATTAACACATTAATTTTGTATGTTGTTCATTATAAGTGATTTCTTTGAGCACATAGTGCACAGTGTAGATTTTCTTGGCGTCCAACAGGGGCAAAAGTGTTTGCCCAAAGGGAAGTTGGGTGGGGCACCAATTTGGGTAAATGCAATGTGTTTAGTGCAGCAGAGAACACGCTCATTTATTCTTTATTCATTATTTCAGCAAACTTTCTCAGGGGGTTCCTCTCTCAGCTTGCAGCCCCCTCCCTCTGTTTCTACGGGGGAGCTTCTTCCTTCTTTCTTGGCTATTAAACTCTCCGCTCCTCAAAATAAAAAAAATAAAAATAAAAAACTGTCTTGAAGGCCTGCTATGATCCAGGGTCTGTGCTAGGGAAGTACAACGCCAAATTTAACTTCTCTACCTTATTTTTCTGAATGATAGCACATCTGTTGATAGCATGGTTTACTGAATACTTTAACCTGACTGTTGAGACCTGCTGCTACAAAAAATATATTCCCTTCAAAATATTACTATTCATTGATAATGACCCAGTCACCCAAGAGCTCTGACAGATATGTACAAAGAGACTAATGTTTTCATGGCTGCTAACACAACACCCCTTCTGCAGCACATAGACCAAGGAGTAATTTTTCCTTTCAAGCCTTATTATTTAAGAAATACATTTTGTAAGGCTATATCTTCCATAGACAGTGATTCCTCTAATGGATCTGGAAAACACAAATTGAAAACCTTCTGGAAAGGATTAACTATTCTAGGTGCCATTAAGAACTGTCATAATTCAAGGGAAGAGTTCAAAAATATCAACATTGACAGAAGTTTGGAAGACGTTGATTCCAACTCTCATGGATAACTTGTTCAAGACTTCAGTGGGGGAAGTAATTGCAGATGTGATGGAAAAAGCAGGAAAACCAAATTAGAAGTGGAGCCTGAAGATGTGACTGAATTGCTGCGATCTTATAATGAAACGTGAAAGAATGAAGAGTTGCTTCTTATAGATAAGCAAAGAAAGTGGCTTCTTGAGATGGAATCTACTCCTGGTGAAGATGCTGTGAACATTGTTCTAATGATAACAAAGAATTTAACATATTACGTAAACTTAGTTGATAAAGCAGTGGGAGAGTTTGAGAGAATTGACTCTAATTTTGAGAAAAGTTCTGCTGTGGATAAAATGCTGTCTAACAGCATCGCATGTGATATGGTTTGGCTGTGTCCCCATCCAAACCTCATCTTGAATTGTAGCTCCCATAATTCTCATGTGTCATGGGAGGTAACTGAACCATGGGGGCGGGTCTTTTCCTTGTTATTCTCATGATAGTGAATAAGTCTCATGAGATCTGATGGTTTTATTAATGGAAGTTCCCCTGCACAAGCCTTCTTTGCCTGCCACCATGTAGGACATCCCTTTGCTCTTTCTTCATCTTCTGCCATGATTGTGAGGCCTCCCCAGCCATGTGGAACTGTGAGTCCATTAAACCTCTTTTCTTTATAAATTACCCAGTCTTGAGTATGTCTTTATTAGCAGCATGAGAATAAACTAATACAGCATATCACAGAGAAATATCACACGAAGAGTCATCAATGCAGCAAACTTTATTGTTGCCTTATTTTTTTTAATTGCCACATCCACCCCAGTTTTCAGCCACTACCACCCTCATCAGTCAGTAGCCATGAACACTGAGGCAAGATTCTCCACCAGCAAAAAGGTTATGACTCACTGAAGGCTCCGATGATCAGCATTTTTAGCAATAAAATATCTTTTAATTAACATATATACTTTTTTTAGACATAATGCTATTGCACATTTAATAGACTACGCTGTAGTATAAACATAACTTATATGCACTGGGAAACCAAAAAATTTGTATGACTCACTTCATTGCAATATTTGCTGTAGTGTAGTGGTATGGCACAGAACTTGCAATATCTTTGAGGTATGCCTGTACCACAAACTGGGTGGCTTAAAATAACAAAACTTTATTCCCTCAGTTTTGAAGGCCAAAGGTCCAAAATCAAGGTGTTTTACAGGATTAGTTCCTTCCAGAGGCTCTGAAGGAGAACTTTCCTGGCCTCCTAGCTTCCAGGGATGGCCAGCAATCCTTGACATTCCTTGGTTTATAGGACTCTATTTATTCCTAATCCAATCAGGATAAACTCTGCCTTCACAGTTTTTATTCCAGTCTCTGCCTTCATCTTCACATGGCTGTATTTCTTTTTTTTTTTTTTTTTTTTTTTTTTTTTGAGATGGAGTCTCACTCTATGGTCCAGGTCCAGGTTAGAGGGCAGTGGCGCGATCTTGGCTCACTGCCAGCTCCACCTCCCGGGTTCACGCCATTCTCCTGCCTCAGCCTCAGCCTCAGCCTCCCGAGTATCTGGGACTACAGGCGCCTGCCACCACGCCCGGCTAATTTTTTGTACTTTTAGTAGAGACAGGGTTTCACCGTGTTAGCCATGATCGATCTCCTGACCTCATGATCCGCCCGCCTCGGCCTCCCAAAGTGCTGGGATTACAGGCGTGAGCCACCGCACCCGGCCCACATGGCTGTATTTCTATAAGGACACCAGTCATATCAGATTAGGCGCCTACCCTATACACCAGTATAGTCTCTTGCTAATTATACCTGCAATTAGTCTATTTTCAAATAAGACCAGATTCTGAGGAGCTCTGAGTTAGGAATTCAACATATCTTTTGGAGGAGACAATTCAACCCATAACATACAATAACTTCACAAAAAATGTCATTTAGGAGTCTTGTTTAGTAAGCACAGGTTAGATTCCTGTGTTGACAATAGCTCTGCTGGGAGCTCCCTGGCATCTATTGGAGTGTGGCCGATACGGTCTCCTGCAGGTGAGAAACAACACTGGGCTGTAGCTATGAACTCCAAGTGAAAGAAGAACTGAGTGGTGAAGAACAGAGGCCCTGCACACAGACTGCCTGAGTTTCAATCTCAGCTCTCGCCTTCTGTGTGAATTGGGCTGAGTTCACTAGTCATGCTGTGCTTCAGTTTCCTTCTGTGTAAAATGAAGATAATAATAGTACCAACCTCATATCATTGCTGTGAGGATTAAATGAGAAAATATCCATAAAGTATGTTAAAAATTATTGGTGCATAATAAATACTACATTTCTAATTAGCAATAATTATTATTATTATTTGGCATTATAGGGATAAAGATAGTAAATGCAACATGGGGAGTGGATGGCCTGGGGGGTGAGGTAGAAAAGAAGGCCTAGGACAAAGCCGTAGGAACACCAAGATTTAAGGATCAGGTAAGGGAGGAGGAGGAAGAGCTGGCAAAAGAGAGAAAAAAGGTAGGGAGTTTCAAAAGAAGGGAGTGCCCTAAGAGATATCTGTGCCCACATGCTCATAGCAGCATTAGTCACAATAGCCAAAAGAAAGAAGCAACCCGAGTGTCCATCAATGAATGAGTAGATAAGCAAAATATGGTATGTAAAATAGAATATTATTCAGCCTTAAAAAGGAGGGAAAAGCTAACACATGCTATGGCATGGGTGAACCTTGAGGACATGAAGCTAAATGCAATCAGATAATCACAAAAAGACAAATACCATATGGTTCCATTTATAAATGAGGTGGAAAGAGTAGTCAAATTCATAGAGACTGTATTAAGCCATTCTTGCATTGCTATAAAGCAGTACCTGAGACTGGCTAATTTTATAAAGAAAAGAGGTTTAATTGGCTCACAGTTCTGCAGGCTGGACAGGGATCACGGGGCTGCAACTGCTCGGCTTCTAGAGAGGCCGCAGGAAGCTTCCGATCATGACAGAAAGCAAGTGGGGAGCAGGCGCGGCACGTGGCAAAGGCAGGAGCAAGTGAGAGAAAGAGTGGCGGGGGAGGAGCTACACACTTTTAAACAATCAGATCTCATGTGAACTCAGAGCAAGAGGCCATCATCACCAAAAGGATGACCCAAGCCACTCGTGATCCACCCCCGTGATCCTATCACCTCCGACCAGGCTCCGCCTCCAGCATTTGGGGATTACATTCAACATGAGATTTGGGCAGGAATAAACATTCAAACTATATCAGAGACAGAAAAAAGAATGGTGGTTGCCAGGGGCTGGGAGGAGGGAGAATGGGGAGTTGTTGTTTATTAGGGACAGAGTTTCCGTTTTGCAAGATGAAAAGAGTTCTAGAGATGGATGGTGGAGATCGTTGTACAACAATGTGAATGTACTTAACACTACTGTACTATACACTTAAAAAATTGGTAGAATGGTAAATTTCATGTTATATGTATTTCGCCACATTTAAAATTTTAAAAATAAAAAGAATAGAGTGGTCAACAGTATTTAATTCAGCTGAGAAGTCCAGAAAGATAAGAACTGGAAAAGGGTGGTTGGTCTTATCAACAAAGAGGTTGGTGGTCAGGTTGCAAGGGCAGCAGTGGGGCTCAGAAACCAGGCTGCCATGGGCTTTGGGGTGAGTGAGAGATAAGACAGAAAGCCAGGAGCTTGCCTATAAAGGAGGAGGAGATGTGTGCTCATAGTTAAGAGAGGATAAAGCTGTTAAAAGGGCTTTTCTCCTTTCTTTATTACATTCCTTTTTAAAACTACAAAATTAAGACATGCTTTGTAAAACACATTGGCCTATGGAGAAAACATTGATAATCCTCCCTACTCCTCTCCACTTCAACCCAGTTACTTGTGTTAACAGCCTCGTGTGGACTTTGTCACTGCCTTCATACTTGCACCAACATACATCAATGTATACAGTTTGCAAAGCCTGAGACCAAGGTAGACAGTGTTCAAGGAGAAGCCCTGTGTCACTGAAGAATATGAGCAAAGGAGTCAGGTGGATTGGGAAGACAGAGCTGGGGCCATGTAAGACCCTGCAAGCCTGTGTGTTATTCCAAGTGTGTTAGACACTGGGAATTGAACAGTGAATAGCACTCCTCCCCAACATGAAGCTCATATTCTAGCTATGGAGAGCCAGTGTACCACAGCAGTTAAGAGCATGGCCCGGCTCTTCTGCTTAGTAGCTACGTGATCTTGAGCAACTTACTTGATCTCTATGCTCCATGTCCTCATCTGTAAGATGGAAACAACAGTCATCACTCCCACCTCACTGCTTGTTACAAAAAATAGATGGCTAATGTTATGATTTAAATGTCCCCTCCAAAACTCATGTTGAAATCAAATTGCTAATGTAATGGTATTTAGAGGTGATTAAGAGATGATTAGATCATGAGGTCTTTGCTCTCATTAAGGGATTAATGCCATTATGATGGGAGTATGTTCCTAAAAAAAGGATTCAGTTCAGCCTACATTCCCTCTCTGTCTCCTTTGCTCACTTCCACCTTTCACCCATCCACCCACCTTTTAGATGTGCCTCTCCAGATGCCTGTACCATGCTCTTTGACTTCCCAGCCTCCAGAACCATCAGCTAAACAAATTTCTGTTCTTCATAAATTACCTAGTCTGTGGGTATGTCTTTTACAGCAGCAGCAAACAAACTAAGATAGCTAGTACTATACATAGAAAGTGCTTAGAACAGAGAAAATACTTCATAAATGTTTCATTTTATTACTACAGAAGTCAAGCTCTTAACCATTATGAAACAGGGTCTCAGTTTCAGTATCCCATTCTGGCAATGCAAATTGACAATGAATTGTTTCCTTTACTCTGCAAAATTGAGTATGTGATACTGAGTTTTCACCCAGTGGCAACTGCCTCTGTAGATACCAGAAGTCAGAAAAATTGCCATATATTTATCTAGGTATATATGAACAGGGCCAATCTTATGATGGTTTGATTTACAATTTTTTGACTTTACGATGGTTCAAAACTGATATACATTCTGTAAAAACCCCACCTCAAATTTGGAATTTTGCTCTTTACCTGGACTGGTGATATGTAGTACGATGCTCTCTCAAGCATCTCTCAAGCAGCTATGAGCACAGCTCCCAGTCAGCCACACAATCACAAGGGTAAACAGCCAATACTCTCAAGTGCACCATGTTGCTAGATAATTTCGTCCAACTGTAGGCTAATGTATGTGTTCTCAGCATGTTTAATGTAGACCAGGTTAAGCTTTGGTGTTCAGTAGGTTAGGGGTCTTAAGTGCATTTTTTTTACTTATTCAACTTACGATGGGTTTATTGGGACAATTCCATCACAAATCGAGAAGCATCAGTAAGTCCACTGCAATAAAACGGTAAGGATAGATCTCAAAATGATGACACTGTGTGGTGGGATGATGGGATTAAGGATAATACTTGATTTCTTCTTTATGTCAAGTTCTCTGCAATAAGACTTTGTTCATGTCCTAGTCATAAGAGCAATCATAGTTATTTTTACAAAAATATCTGAGCAAAGGATCTGTAAGCCCAGAGAAAAAGAAACGCATCTATGTCCTTTCCTCTTTGCTTTCAACTCAGGACATACCCTGAGAAATGACAAAAGCACCAACTATTCACCATTGTCCCAAGGCGAAGTCACAAAGGAATGACTCAGAAGTGGCTTCTGACACAAGGCAGAGGGATGACTCAGAGGTGGCTTCTGACACCCGGCGGTGCCTCAGATAGGAAAGTGCATGAGAGCCAGCAGCAGCCAGCCAAGCTCTGCAGAGAACCCTCCCTGTCTAAAGGAATATGGCAGGGGGGTGGGCAGGGAGGGGTGGGGTTGGAAGAGCTGACAGCGAATTTTGACCCTGAACCACACAAGGCTGGACTCGCCTAATTAGGCATGTTAATTGCCAAGAGGGAGCTCTAAGCAATCAGAACCAACACATTGTGGAATTAGAGAATAGCCAGGCTTAGAAGCACTGTCCCCCACCCCAGTCCAACTCCCTCACCGTTCCACTTGCAAAAAAAAACACACAAAAAAATCAAAAATCCCCAGCCTCAAGATTTCTTTTACTTTAGCTCCCCACAGAGTCCTGCACTGGGCCAAGAACACACAAAATAAAGTGCTTTGATTATATTTAATCCCTATTTCTTGTGTTCCCTGCCCAGCATCTACTGCTTCTTTTCCTGGCAACAGTGCCCCAGTTTCCTTTTGGGGAGCCACCCCTCCCCACTCTTGGTGGGACTGTTTGTTAAGGTGAACTTCCTTCCCTGACCAGGTGGTGGACACTGAGCTCAAGCTAAGCCAGTCAGATGCTCTTTTCCTTGAATCAGGCCACAGTGGATTCCCCACCCTCCCACTGTCCATTCCCCACCTCTGCTACAAGCGTTTTTATTGGCTTTTGTCACCCAAATCCCTGGACTGGAAATGATTCCTACCCTTTTTTTTTTTTTTTTTTTTTTTTTGAGACGGAGCCTTGCTCTGCCACCCAGGCTATAGTGCAGTGGCAATCTCGGCTCACTGCCAGCTCCGCCTCCCAGGTTCACACCATTCTCCTGCCTTAGCCTCCTGAGTAGCTGGGACTATAGGCGCCCGCCACCACACCCAGCTAATTTTTTTTGTATTTTTAGTAGAGACAGGGTTTCATCGTGTTAGCCAGGATGGTCTCGATCTCCTGACCTCGTGATCCGCCCGCCTCGGCATCCCAAAGTGCTGGGATTACAGGCGTGAGCCACTGCACCTGGCCATGATTCCTACCTTTTAGAGATCTACTTCCTCAAATTTTCTCCATCTCTGAGAGCACCCCAATATTCTCCCAATAAAGCCCTTTTTGATT
The DNA here is from genome assembly GCF_047675955.1 of Chlorocebus sabaeus. NCBI lineage: Eukaryota > Metazoa > Chordata > Mammalia > Primates > Cercopithecidae > Chlorocebus > Chlorocebus sabaeus. The sequence goes on along the minus strand of NC_132911.1, from coordinate 134,299,865 downwards.
TAAGAAAGCTAGAATCCCATTTCTGTCACCTGCTCCCAAAGAATCCAAATTTGCTATTCATCATCAAGAGAAAACATAAATAAAATCAATGAGGATACCTAGCATTGATTGGAGTGTTACTATTAATAAATTATTTTCACTTTCATTGTTTCCTTTGGTCTTACAGCAAACCAGCAACTCAGAGAGGTTCATTGACTTGCCAAAGGCCACAAAGCTGTTAAGTGTTCAAACAGATGGCGTCAAACCAGATCTTCAGCCTCAGGGACCAGAGCTCTGCAGCTTGGAGGGGACCTTCTGCAGCATCATTGCACAGAAGACATCAATCCATCAGTCTTTTAGTGGCCTTAGATTTTTCTCTACTTGCACATTGTGAGTCACTATTTTACAAGTTCCTCCAGGACAGAAAGAAACTGTTTCTCCTGCCTGTTGTTTCCCAGCCCAGGCTCTCACCGGGGATCTAAATGTCAGGCTTTAGGCAAGTTCTCAATGTTAGAACTTCTCATGAAAAGTGGAGTGAACAACAGGGAAAGTGGGCAAACCTCAGGCCTCACGGCTTTAATGCCACCAATGCATTCGGTGAGGGACCTGATCTCTCTACTTCCAAGACAGAGTCTTGTTGCTGTGTCTTCCAGAGGGGAGGAACTCTGTGTCCTCACGTGGCAGAAGAGCCGAAGAAAACAAACCCGCTCCTTCAAACTCGCCTTTTAGAGATGGGGTCTCACTCTGTCACCCAGGCTAGAGCGAGCATAGTGCTGTGATCCTAGCTCACTGCAGCCTCAAACTTCTGGGCTCAAGCCATCCTCCGGCCTCAGCCTTCCGAGCAGCTGGGACTACACATACATGCCACAGTGCCCAGCTAATTTTTAAATTATTTTTTGTAGAGACAGGGTCTTGCTTTGTTGCCCAGGCTGGTCTAGAACTCCTAGGCTCAAGCAATCCTACCCGCATCAGACTCTCAAACTGCTGGCATTACAGTGTGAGCTACCACTCCTGGCCTGCAAATACTTTTTATAATGAGTGTCATTAGTCCATTTATGCGGGCAGAGCTCTCATGACCTAAACCCCTCCCATTAGGCCCCACCTTTCAACGTGGTTGCACTGGGGATTCAATTCCCAATACACGAATTTTTGGAGTGGACAAAAACATTTAAACCATAGCATACCTCTAATCAAAGGCCCTTTACTGTCCACACCTCTTACTGCTGTTCACAACATACATCACCTAGCAGACTCATATTCTAGCTGTAATTACAGAAAAACTGTTCCTTCAGCTTCATCATGATGTGATATCTTTTATTTCCCCCATTTGCCCTATATTTTCATAGCAAGTGATGAAACCAAGAGGTAAATGAGTGATTCTGACCTTCCTAACCGGTAAGGATCAGAAGGCTATTGAGAGAGGGCAAGAGGAGGTAACTCAGCTAAAGCAAAGAAAATAAACAAAATCAAGTATAAGAAACAATCCCTCAGTGGAGAAACGTCAAACAAAACTACTTTTGTTTGGTTTTTTTGTTTTTTTTGTTTTGTTTTGTTTTGTTTTTTTGAAACAGAGTCTCTCTCTGTCACCCAGGTTGGAGTGCAGTGGCGCAATCTCAGCTCACTCACCTCCCGGGTTCAAGCAATTCTCCTGCCTCAGCCTCCCGAGTAGCTGGAAGTACAGGCACACGCCGTGACACCTGGCTAATTTTTTGTTTGTATTTTTAGTAGAGACGGGGTTTCACATTGGCCAGGCTGGTCTCAAACTCCTGACCTCAGGTGATCCACCCGCCTCGGTCTCCCAAAGTACTGGGATTATGCACATGAGTCACCGTACCTGGCCCACAACTACCCTTGGCTTTCAAAATATGGCTTTAAAGTCTGGAGGCTGTGGCTCAGCCAAAGCTAAATGTTCACCAAATCCTATTTCATTTTCCACTTCCTGGGCACAAGGGAAGACCACAGTTCCCAGCAACCTTTCCAGTTATTCGGATGCCATGTGACTCCTTCAGGCCCACAGCTATGAGCACACATGATACGCATCATGCTCTTTTTTAATTTGTCACAAACATATTGGAAGCCACAGGTTGATATAGCGGCATCACAAAATGAGGCAGCCCCAATCAGGAATGACTGCAGAAAGCACAGCTGCCCCAAAGAGTCACCAGACATTGCATGACGCAGATACCGTGGTGCCGGTTGGATTTGTTCCTGCATCATAGGCCAGGCCCTTCCCAAACAAAACATGAATTTTCTGTTACCTCTCAGTCTATGTGCAAAGAGCGTCATAAAATGTTCAAGAAGTCTCAGCTGAATGGGACATTTAAACATGGTACAGTCCAATTAAGTGAGGGAAATGAGAGAACATGGAGGATATTCCATTTGTCACATATTTATGGGCTTGACCTAAGCCTGTTTCCTCCTCTGGAAGATAGGAATAAAAACAACATCTACCTCAGGGAGCTGTGACATTTTAAAGAAAGGATTTATTTCACAAACGTTTACATAGTATTTACCACAGCCAGGCACAGTTCTAGGTTTTTTACCATTGTTCGCATGTTCAGTCCTTGTATTAGGGGCTGCTGTAGAAAATTAACCACAAACTGGGTGTCTAAGACAATGGAATTTTATCCTCTCACAGTTCTGGAGGCTAGAAATCTGAAATCAAGGTGTCGCCAGGGCCATGCTCTCTCCGAAGGTCCTAATGAAGAATTATTTCTTGCCTCTTTTAGCTTCCAAGCAGGGATAGGACATTCTGTTGGCTCCCAGTAATTCCTGGCCTTCCTTGGCTTATAGCCACAAGACATTATAGTCATCCTATGAAAGGGGTACTAATGTCATTCCCACTTTACAGATGAGAAACCTGAGAGAAAATAAGAAACTTGCCCAGGTTGGGCCACCTCACTCTGAAGTTTTTATTCGGACACTGTGTTGTTTCTGAGACAATGCACGTGAAGTACTTTCCACAATGCCTAATAAATTTTAGGGGTTTCATGCACCACGCTCAGCACCAGAGACTGGACGACAAATACGAGCAGGGAAGAATCCCTCCCTCCCTCCCTATGGTAACCGTATTATAAAGGGAATAAGCAGGGCACAGTGGCACGTACCTGAAATCCCAGCTACTATGGAGGCTGAAAAAGGAGGATGGCTTGAGGTCAAGAGTTCGAGACCAGTCTGGGCAACACAGTGAGACCTCATCTCTAAAAATAAATAGATAAATAATAGCCAGGCATGGCAGAGCATGCCTGAAGTCCCAACTACTTGGGAGGCTGAGGTGGGAAGATCACTGAGCCCAGGAGGTCAATGCTGCAATGAGCTATGATTGTGCCACTTCACTCCCACCTGGGCAACAGAGTGAGACCCTGTCTCTTAAAAAAAAAAAAAAGAGGGGGCTGAGGCAGAAGAGTCGCTTGAACCTGGGACGCGGCAGTTTCAGTGAGCCAAGATTGTGCCACTGCACTCCAGCCTGGGCAACAGAGTGAGACTCTATCTCAAAAAAAAGAGAAAATAAAAAAACAGCATCATAATTCCAAGTAGAAAGCTCTAAGAGTCACAAGACAAACTAAACAAAATGCTAAGGATTTAAAGGAAGAAGTTTGAAGAGAATTAGAAATACCTTATAGAAAAGGAGGATTCAACCTGGATGTCTAACAGGTGATAGGAGTGTATCAGGGGTCAGATAAAACCTCATGATAGAAGGCCACGTGATAGACAACAGCAGTATTTTAAAAAGCTGTATTTATTGAGTACTTGTTATGTGCCAGGCGCTATTCTAAGCACTTCTCACAGATTACATTATTATTTAATTATAAGACTTTAACTTGCTGTTGGAATGGCTGTTTCCCTTGCTAGCCTATCAGCTTCTGTAGGCAACATGTGCATTCAGCTTGTATTAGTGTGTTCTCACACTACTATAAGACATACCCTAGGCTGAGTAATTTATAAAGGGAAGAGGTTTAATTGACTCACAGTTCTGCATGCCGGGGGGAGGCCTCAGGAAACTGACAATCATGGCAGAAGGCAAGAGAGAAGCAAAGGCATGTTTTACACGGCAGCAGGTGAGACAGCATGAATGAGCGAAGCAGGAAGAGCTCCTCATAAAACATCAGATCTCTTGAAAACTCACTATCACGAGAACAGTATGGGGGAAACTGCCCCCATGATCCAATCACCTCTCACCAAGTTCCTCCCTCAACACGTGAGGAAAATGGGGATTACAATTCAAGATGAGATTTGGGTGGGGACACAGTCAAACCACATCACAGTTCTACCACTCAACCTGGAACAGAGGAGATGCTCAAGAAGGAAGGAGGCAGAGGAAAACTTCACACTAGATCAGTGTGGAGTCACTGAAAGCTTCTGAGCAGGGCCAGGACATTACCACAGACATGGAAGTTGAGCATGTGACAAGCATTCTCTCCATGACAAAAACTGACTCAGCACTCTCGACTAGGCCCCAAACTTGGGCCCTTTCCTTGGCCTACTTAGTCCAATTTTAGCAAGAATCCTGCTGGGTCAGTTTAGTGGAAATTACCTACCTGATATCTTATCACCCTGGCCTGCCCTCAGCAAGAATCCTGTTGAATTGTTATAGCAAGAGTCTCCCTAGCTTTAATATTTCCTCATAGTAATTTTCTATCCACTGACCTCTTCCACCCCGTTTTTTACTATAAATCTCCACTTGTCCTTGTTGTATTCAGAGTTGAGCCTGATTTCTTTCCCCTACTGAAAAATCCCCACTGCAACTGTCCCTTTTGAACAAAGTCTTCTTTCTACCTTTAACAAGTGTCTTGAATAGTTTTTCTCTTTAACATATGAAAACTCAGCCCAGTCACTTCTGATTTGACCATAACCAGGCCAGTATTTATTTTATTATCTTGACAACTGTAAGATAACCAGGAGTGCCTTCTTGAAGTTGTCCAATTTGAGCTAAAGGTAAAAAATATAATAAATAAATAAAAAATACTTTAGATGATCAGCATAACCATGTAGGAGGACTGGTCATCACTTGTTTTAAAGAATTCTAGAGATACAGGAAGCCCAAGTCTAGAACCACAGAGATATAGAAATCTAATGTAACTTCTTATAGCATTATTTATAATATTGAAACATTGGAAATAATCTAAAATTGATTACTATGAAATGAGATAAATTGATTTTGATACATCTACTTTGTATTAGGCAGCCAATAAAAGTAAAATGTAGATCTAAAAAATTTTTTTAAAGTATAATGTAGATCTATTTGTGCTTACCCAGAAAAATATTCAAGCAAGGTGCCAAAGAGTAAGCTGATGGGCACAGAGGAGCTTTTGTGGAATATTTTTCAAATGAGTCCAGTTGGTGACAGTCTACAAAATTTTCAAACAAAAATACAATTTTTTTTTTTTTTGAGATGGAGTCTCGCTCTGTTGCCCAGGCTGGAGTGCAGTGGCGTGATCTTGGCTCACCGCAACCTCTGTCTCCTGGGTTCAAGCTATTCTGCCTCAATCTTCCAAGTAACTGGGACTACAGGTGCATGCCACCATGCCCGGCTAATTTTTGTATTTTTAGTAGAGACAGGGTTTCACTATGTTGGCCAAGCTGGTTTCAAACTACTGACCTCGTGATCTGCCTGCCTCAGCCTCCCAGAGTGCTGGGATTGCAGGTGTGAGCCACCACGCCCTGCCAAAAATGCAAATTTTTCATCAACTGACTGGTTTCATCTATTGATAATCCTTTATTAATTGCAAAATGGCAGCTAATTGTTTCACTCTTCTTTGTCTGTTTGGGCTGCTATAAGGTAATACCATAAACCGGGTGGCTTATAAACAACAGAAATTTATCTCTCATGGTTCCAGAGCCTGGGAAGTCCAAGACCAAGATGCCAGCAATTTGGTGTCTGATGAGGGCACACTTTGTTTCATAGATGGTGCTTTCTTGCTGTGTCCTCTCATGGTGAAAAGGGCTAACTAGCTCCCCAGGGCCTCTTTTACAGATGCATTAATCCCAATTATGATGGCAGAGTGCTTATGATCTAATCAGCTCTCAGGTGGGGGTGGGGGAGTGCATCCCTTGCAGCTAAACATCAACTGCATCTGGAGAAGCAGCAGCAGCAGATTAGGCTGGAAAAGTCTCAGGAGGCCAGATGATCACAGGAGAGACTGCAATTAGCGTTGTCTGCCTCCACTTCCCTCCTGTGGCTCTGGTCTGGAAGCTTCCCATGCACCGTGCAGGAGGTTCTTACGACTGCATGTGATTTCTTTCATAGCTAGAGTTCCGGAGCTTTTGTGCTGGCTGCAACATAGAATATGGAATTTCCCTCCCAAGCAATCCTTTATCTTTGGCAACCTACTGGAGTGTGATTTTGGCACTTGTATGACGTGGCAGGAGCTCAGCTGGTACGAGCCCAGAATACCCTGTGGCTGTCATGCCAGCTGCTCAGCTGACGAAGGTGCCAGGGATTCTGCCAGAATGGCCAAACCCGCCATGGTTCCTGGTGACAACATCAGTACCATGCCTGCTTTGTTTCCCCCATTTCACTTTCGGTCTTCCATTGAGAGGAGGCAGAGAGGGGCCACAGCCGTGTTTTTGTTGTTTTGGGAAATAAACCGCTTTCTACCTTGAGGTCATGAAGAAGTCACTGACTTCAGAATCAAAACTCAGCTGGATTCTAGTCAGTCCCAGATCTCCCAGACTGACTTACTATATGACCTTGACAACCTTGGGGCCATTATGTCATCTTGCAAGTGCCCGTATCCTCATCTCCAAAATGGAAATGATAGTATTGTCTACTTCAGAGGGACATTATGGGATTCAACAAGAACCTGTGTAAAGTGCCACAGCAGCGTTTGGCACGTAGTAGGTGCTCAATAACTTTCAGATCATCCTACACATGTCTTCTCTCCATACTTCTGGAAAGCGAGAGCCATGTTCAATCTTTGTTTTCTCCCATAAAGCCAAGCAGAGTACCTTGTACAAATTAGATGCTCCATAAATACTAGTTGAAGAATTAGCGAGTGAGAGAAATGTACAAGTTGAGTGAATGAATGAGAGGCAGAGAAGCAGCTCAACACTCCCCATAGAATCCACTGACTGAAATGGTGAAACAGCAGTTTCTTATCTCCCAAATCTTCTCAGCACACAAATATGGATCCACCAGGCAGAACAACTGACCCCTCCCAGGTCTCTAGATGCTCTCTGGCCACTCTCTTCTTCTACATGCTCTGGAAGTCTGGACACAGCTCCCGGACCCACCACCGACCACAAAGCTCCAAGACTCTAGGTCTACAGAAAGGGACTCACCTCCCCAAGCTAAACAGAGGGGCACCCACCCCAGGCATGCAGAGAGGGGACTATCCCACCCCAAGCCAAAACAGAGGGGCTGAGGTAGATGTTACTATTATATCCATTTTGCAGATGAGGAAACTAACACGCACCCCAGGCATGCAGGCAGGACTCCCCTACACCAAGTCTAAACAGAGGGCCATCCACCCCAGGCATACAGAGAGGACTCCCCATTCCAAACCTGAAACAGAGGAGCACCCACCCAAGGCATGCAGAGAGGACTCCCCAACCCCAAGTATAAACAGAGGGGCACCTGCCCCAGGCATACAGAGAGGACTCCCCCACCCCAAGCCTAAACAGAGGGACAGCCATGTCAGGCATACAGAGAGGACTCCCCCCACCACCCCAAACCCTAAACATGGGGGCACCCACCACAGACATACAGAGAAGACTCCCCCACCCCAAACCCTAAACAGAGGGGAACCCACCCTGGGCATACAGAGAGGACTTCCTCACTCCAAACTCTAAACAGAGGGATACCCACCCCAGGCGTACAGAGAGGACTTCCTCACTCCAAACTCTAAACAGAGGGATACCCACCCCAGGCGTACAGAGAGATAACTTCAGTAGAAGACAGACCAGAGGGAACTGCTTAAAGAAAGCCACAAACTCAGTGTATTTACGGATTTTAGTCCTGAAAAAGCACCCGAGTACCCCATCCCACCCCACAGCCCTGCCAGTCAGAAGACTGGCGTCAAGTCATTGGCAAGATGTCTAATTTTTAAATGCTTTTGTTTCCTGGTCCCCGGATATCACCTCCTTAGCCCTCTCTCCTTCACCTCCCCCTCCCCTAGTTTGCACAAAAACACCATTTGTGGGCTCAAGTCTCCCAACCCTGGCACTGAGCCACACAGTGAAGTAATTGCGCAATTAGAGCTTAATTGCTGGATTTAATTTCGGGCTTTTTTTTTTTTCTTTTTCGTCTCAATTGTTAAAAATGTGCAGTTCCCGCCTTCGAATGTCTGATGAGTTCCTTGGGTCGGCCCCAGGAAGGGGTGTGCTTGGGCCTGGGGAAGGGAGAGGCAAAGACTGCCGGCTGGGTTTTGCATCTCAAAGGGAATTTGCGAAGTCAACCTGCCCTGTAGGTGGCTGAAAGCCAGCTAGGAGGCAGCGATTAACTCTGAGATGTGGTGGCAAAGGGTTTTTCCCGTGGGGCTCAGATTTTTAGTGACCTTCAACAAATGCCATGCCCATGCTTGGCAGATGGATGGCATATCGTTGCACTCACTGAGGACTTGCTACGTGCAATGTACATGAAGCCAAGTTGTGCCATTGAAATCCTCAAAACAACCCTCCCTCCAGAGGGCAGCTTAGCTACTTTTTTGTACATGAGGAAACAGAGGCTCAGAGAGGTTCAGCAGCTTACCCAACGTCACACAGCCAGTTAGTGTTAGAGCTGGAATGTGAAGGCAGGAGCTAGCTTTTTTTTATTGTGGTTTTAACAGCTTTATTGAGGTCTCATTTCTATACCATAAAATTCACCCCTTGTAAGGATACAATTCTATGACTTTTACTAAATTTATAGACTTGTGCGGCTCTCACCACAATTCGGTTTTAAAACATCTCCATCACCTCAAAAAGTTCCCTTATTAATTAATTCCCACTCCAATTCCAGGCCTAAACAATTCCTTTTTTTTTTTTTTTTTTTTTTTTTTAAACAGAGTCTTGCTCTGTTGCCCAGGCTAGAGTACAGTGGCATGATCTCGGCTCACTGCAACCTCTGCCTCCCAGGTTCAAGCAATTCTTGTGCCTCAGCCTCCTGAGTAGTCAGAATTACAGACATGCACCACCATGCCTGGCTAATTTTTTGTATTTTTAGTAGAGATGGGGTTTCACCATGCTGGCCAGGCTGGTCTTAAACCCCTGACGTCAGGTGATCTGCCCGGCTCAGTCCCTCAAAGTAGTGAGATTACAGGCGTGAGCTACCACACCCAGCCAGCAACTACTCGTCTGCTTTCTGACACTATAAATTTGCCATTTCTGGACATTCTGTATGAGTGGAATCAATCATACAATAAATACGTAGTCATCTTTTGCATCTAGCAAATTTCACTTAGCATTGTATATTAGGGGTTCAGCCACATCATAACAGGTAACAGTAATTCATTTATTTTTAGTGCCAAATAGTATCCCATCAAAAGAATACATTACATTTTGTTTACCCATTTTCCAGTGAATGGATGTTTGAATAGTTTTCAGTTAGGGGAGGAGCCACCTTTTTCCATCCTCCTCTCCCCAAAGGGCCTAGCACAATAACCGCTCCAAGAAAGAAAGTGTAGTGAATCAATCTGAAAAATGAGAGGATGGGCTCACTTTCTACTTTTCCTGCTCAAGAGCAGTGAGGTTCCTGCAACTCCACGCCCTCCACACACCCCACTCACAAAACACCCCACACACCTCTCTGATGTGTCCATACTTCATTCAGGTAGCCCTTCTCCTATCCTCTCAATAGGTGCTGTTGCCAGCACCCTCCTTCCATGCCCTGGGAAGGCAAGACTGGCCAGCCCCACAGCCTCCAGTTGGCTCAAGGACCTGGCCCCGTCCTGCCTTCAACACACACTGCTGATGGACACCTCAGGAGGCAACAGGAACTTGAGTGCCATTGACAGCAGAAGCTCTGGGAATGGGCATTTATCTGCACACTGGGCCCAGAGTTCTAAGGTGGAGCTTCTGTGTCTTCCGCTTTCTGTATTTATGGCCCAATCCTGAATGTTAGAACTTTGAGGGGTTCACTAGTTAGAATGTACTCTTCAGGAATCACGCTTCTCGCTCAACCTCCTTTTGCTCTTGCTCTTGTCACTTTTTGAGTGGAGCCTCATGCCTAACCATATTCTCTCATATCCTTCCCATGAACCCAAATCCTTGTGTGTCTCAGCAAACAAGCACCAGCTTGAGTCTATACCAGGGGTCTGCAAACTACAGCCTACAGCCCAATCCAGCCTGCCACTTGGTTTTGAACAGCCCCAAACATGATTTTTAGTTTTAATAATTGGGGGGAAAAAATCAAAAGAAAAATGGTATTTCGTGACACATGAAAAGTATCTGTAATTCAAATTTCGATATTGATAAAGTTTTTTTGGAACACAGCCGTGCTCATTCTTTCGTGTATCGTGCATGGAGTAGTCGCGGCAGAGACTATATGGCCTTTAAAAGAAAAAAGATGCTAACCTCTGATCTCTACCATTGTGACTTACCTCTCAAAACAACTTTATAGCCCATTTTCTTTCATAACTCTCTTTTCCAACCATCTAACAGATGCCTCTATAATGGTCAGCTCCTCTTTCCTGCTAAATGGGATTCCAGCTCTAGCCCATCCATAGTCACCCCCTGCCATTCAACATGGTAGGTCCTGACAGGACATGGGTTGACCCCAGCCTTTGCCTCCATCCCAGCCAGCAGTAAGAAAGGCACAGAGATGGAGTGGGAGCTTTAGGTTTAGACTACATCAGTATGAATCCTGGCATCTCCATTTACCACCTCCATGAGCCTCACTCAGTTCCTGCTCTGGAAATGGAGAATACAGAGTAACCTGACCCTAGAAATCCAAAATTCAAATGTTCCAATGAGCATTCCCTTTGAGCATCATGTTGGTGCTCACACAGTTTCAAATTTTGGAGAATTTCAGATTTCAGATTTTCAGATTAGGGATGCTGAAACAGGAAGTATAATGCAATATTTCACGATTTAAAAAAAGCAAGATATGAAACACTTCTGGTCTCAGGCATTTTGTTTGGATAAGGGATACTTAACCTGTGGTAATAATACCCACAACATCAGGATGATGTGAGCATTAATTGAAAGGATACAGGTAATGGACTTGGCACAGTCCCCATCCTACAGTACACATTCAATAAAGGTTGAGTTGTTGGCTATAGGGCTAAGCAGACAGGAACATGATCCCTAAACCTGGTGAGTATTGATTCAGGAGCATTTCTCGGAGGCCAGTCTCATTTCCCCAGTTATCTCCTTTTCCTCCCTTCTCTCTCCCGCCATCCAGTTCCTGTCTTTTCCTTAAATATTATTAACAGCCTCGCATGTGACCTTTGCTGCCACTTAAAATGTGTTGTATCTTAATTTCCCCAACTGCAAAATGGAGATAAAGTCTCCTCCCAATCTACTTGACAGAGCTGTTGAGCAAATGAGTCAAGGGACAGGATGTACAGAATCAGTTTGCAAAGTACAATACTCTATGCAGGTATTACTTATGATTTTTAATACCTTTGAAGCAAAGGGTATTTGGAGTGGACTGTGGGTTAAATTGTGTCCCCTTGAAAGATATGTTCAAGTTTCATTACCTGTAAATGAGACCTTATTTGGAAATAGGGTCTTTGCAAATGTAATCATGTTAAGATGAAGTCATACTGGATTTGGGTGGGTCCTAAACCCAATGATTGGTTTTTGTTTTGTTTTGATTTTTGTTTTTGTTTGAGATGGAGTTTCCCTCTTATTGCCCAGGCTGGAGTGCAATGGCGCAATCTCAGCTCACTGGAACGTTCGCCTCCCAGGTTCAAGTGATTCTCCTGCCTCAGTCTCCCAAGTAGCTGGAATTACAGGCATGCACCATCGCACCTGGCTAATTTTGTATTTTTAGTAGAGACAGGGTTTTACCATGTTCCCCAGGCTAGTCTCAAACTTCTGACCTCAGGCGATCCACCCACCTCGGCCTCCCAAAGTTCTGGGATTACAGGCATGAGCCACAGAGCCCAGCCAGTGTTCTCATAAGAGAGGGGAGCTTGGACACAAACACAGAGGAAAGTGCACCACAAGACAACAAAGGCTGAAACTGGAATAATGCAGCTGTAAGCTGAGTAATGCCAAGAATTGCCAGGAGCCGCTAGAAGCTCAAAGAGGCAAGGAAGGTCCCCTACAGCCTTCAGAGGGAGCATGGCCCTGCCAATACCTTGACTTGGAATTTCTGGCCTCCAGAACTGTGAGAGAATCAATTTCTATCCTTTTAAACCACCCAGTTTGTGGTTGTTGGTTACAGCAGCCCTAGGAGAGTAGCACGAAGTGCAAGGTCACTCTTACCAGCCAAGCCTCACAGAGCTCCTACAGTGATATTCATGCTCTTTCACCTGACAAGCCACCTCTTTGACCAGTCTCCCTCTCATACCAGCCCCCAAACCACACTCTGCCACCAGCAGATCCCGCTCATGTTTTCTTCCACCCAATATCGTGTCTGTCACCCCCTTGCTGGCATGCAAACACAAGGCAGCATGCTCCACTCTGACCTCACCACAGCAGATGCCAGGCAGCACAGTTGCTGACATCGGCAGGCATCGTGCCAAGGGTTTGTGTTTGAGCAAAGGCCCTCCTTGCTGGTGGCTCCTGTTCAGTTGCTAAGCAGAAAAAGGGGGGGAAAAAAAGGGCGGAGGGAACCCATTACGATTAAGGATGAGCTTCTGCATGGTTCTGAGGCCTCATCAAGCCCTGATGAAAATGATGAATGACTCCTGAGGTCCCCAGAGCCCAAGCTCATCTGTTATTAATGAAACCCACCCCAAGATAGAGCTCAGTGGAGGGAGACTTGCCTTTTTTAATTTTTTTTAAAACAGAAGAAAATATCCACCCACTTCCCCTGGCCTTTAATCAGGACTCCGTGCTCCCTGGGCAGCTTGTCCACCCCCTGCCTGTGCTATTCTATTCCTTTCTCTGAGAATGTCCTTCCCCAGTCCCAGATTTGAACCAACTCCAATGCCTCCTCCCCTACGACGTCTTCCAGAATCAACTCCAGCCAGGGGCGGCTTCATGGGCCTGTGACCTGTGCAGTCACACAGACTTCCATATTTGCAAGGACTCCAAATTAAATGCTTTAATGCTCTGCTGTCACCAACTTGAAATTTGTAACCATTTTTGAATTAGCAGTGTTGACTTTTCCATTTTTACTGGGCCCAAAAATCACAAAGCTGGTCCTGACTCCAAACTTCTCCAACCAACCAGAGTAATCTCTTCTACTCTGGACCCTGAAAGAATGCTATTTACCTGTACACCTCTTTATTATGCACTGGAGGAACATTTATTAAGCACCACTTAGGGTGTAAGGCCCTGTTCTAGGCAATGGCGATTTGGCAACAAACAGGACAGTTCCGAGCCTGCTGTTACGGGCCTAACAGTTCAGTGTGAGGGAGATGCAATAAACACATTAAATACAATAAAGGCAGATTAGAAATCCCCTTACTTTCTTCAAGTAATCATCGGTTTCTACCTGTACATTGATTTTTTTTTTTTTTTTGAGACAGAGTCTCTGTCGCCCATGCTGGAGTGCAGTGGCACAATCTCTGCTCACTGCAACCTCCACCTCTCGGGTTCGAGCAACTCTCCTACCTCAGCCTCCCAAGGCTGGGGCTACAGGCGCTGGTCTCCAACTCCTGACCTCAAGTGATCTGCCTGCCTCGGCCTCCCAAAGTGCTGGGATTACAGATGTGAGCCTCCACACCCAGCCTTGTTTGTTGATTTCTATACACTTGTTGGTCCTCCAATAAACACCAACATCCCCAAGCTGGCCTGTGCGGTCTGGCACCCACTTTCCCTGCTCCAAGCCTTTCCAGTTTTGCCCTCTCTGAATCTCTCCAGACCTCTTTCAATCTCCTATACACTTTTGTGACAGGCCTTTGCATAAACAGTTCCCTCTGCCTAAAATGCTCTTCACTTTATAAACTCTTGTGCATATTTCAGGTCTCAGAGCCAACATCACTGCCTCCAGGAAGCCTTCCTGAATTGCCCTGACTCCTCTACATCCTACCCCACCCATCACTTCATATGTGTGTGACTAATGGATTAATATGCACCTCCTCCATTGGACTGGTCCCTGCTGGAACTGAGACTACTGCTTTGCTTCCTATTTGTACTAGTCAAGTCTCACACTGCTATAAAGACGTACCCGAGACCGGGTAATTTATAAAGGAAAGAGGTTTAATTGACTCACAGTTCCACATGGCTGGGGAGGCCTCAGGAAACTTACAGTCACGGCAGAAGGGGAAGAGGCTTGTCTTACACGGCAGTAGGCGAGAGAGCGCAAGTGTGTTTTGGAGGAAAGTTCAAACACTTATAAAACCATCAGATCTCGTGAGAACTCACTATCACGAGAACAGTACAGGAGAAACCACTCCCGTGATCTAATCACCTCCCACTAAGTCCTGCCCTTGACACGTGGGGATTACAGGGATTACAATTTAAGATGAGATTTGGGTGGGGACACAAAGCCAAACCATATCACTATTTTATCTCCTGTTCCTAACCCTGGAACATAGAAAATGCCTGACTAACAGATATTGAACTTAGCCAGCAAGAAAGAAGATAGGCCTCTGATGAGACCAGGACTCAGCCCTCAAGGCATTTGGCAATGATTGAGTAAGTGATTAAATAAAGGATTACCCGTAAAGAGAAGCACCTGCCCTGCTTTCTGCGTCTCCCAGATTCCTCTGAGTCCCCCTTTTCCCCAGAGGTTTTTGCTGTCTGCCAGACCCACTCAGCTGCCCTCCCCAACCCCCATGTGGAATGTGGGGAAGGTAAAGCCCACCCCAAGGCCTGCCCAAGACCCCCAATAAGGAGGAGGTTCCTGAAAAGACTCTGGAGCCCTGAACCTCAGACATGGCTCAGCAGACATGGCAGGGAGTTCTGCAGCCCAGTACTCACTGTTGATGCAGACGCGCAGGCAACACACACACACACAGCTCCTCCTCAGGGCTCGCTTTATCTGCTTCATCCACGCCGGCATGTTCTGAGTGGAGCTATCCATCTAAGGGTCTACTCAGGAAAGTGTGGCCCTGGGAATCTCATTAAAGCTACAAAAATGGACAACTAGAAAAGTGCCTCTAGGTGCAATTCCAATGCCTGGAAATTGTGTGCATGTGATGCAGATATGTAGTATGCGTGGATGCAAACCAAATATTCCTGAAATTGAATGAAGGTGGAATGGACCTGATCTAATAAATGGGTGCACATAAGCACACATACAAATGCATATGTGTGTGCACAAGAAGCTTTCTCTACAGATATTTTCATGTCTGCTTCCCACCTGCCCATTGCTCTACCAGAGTCGGCATGATCCTCCAGCCCTGAATAGAGAGGGGAACATGACAGTACACATGGACAACAGACAAGATTCCCAAAGGTGAATCTACTGGAGAATCAATAATAGTGTAGAACCAGATGGGGTGGTAGGCACCTATAATCCTAGCTACTCGAGATGCTGACGCCAGAGGATCGCTTGAGCCCAGGAGTTTTAGGCTGCAGTGAACTGTGATAGAGCCACTGCATTGCAGCCTGGGCTATTGAGCAAGATCTTATCTCTAAAAAGCAGGGGGACGGGGCGGGGGAAGAACAGTGAGACTAGAGATTGGACTCATTTTGCTCCCCATCCCCCACCTTTAAACAAATGGAACCAAGAACTGTAGAGATAGTTTTCAGCTCAATCCAAAAGCAGGATGGAGTGGATCACCTCTTGGTAGTGAGTCTGACATCCCAGGAGGTAGCCATCCCTGGGCCAGGCAAATAAAGGGGTTCTTGCAGTGGACTTTCAGGATTGTGTAGGGTATTGGATTGTAAGGTCCTACAATTTTAATAAACATAATACAAATGCACCTAGCTTTTGAGAAGTTGTATTAGTTAGAAAATTTTTGCAATCTATCCATCTGACAAAGGTCTAATATCCAGAGTCTATATGGAACTTTAAACAATTAACAAGAAAAAACCCCGTTAAAAAGTGGGCAAAGGACATGAACAGACATTTCTCAAAAGAAGATATATATGCGGCCCACAAACATAAAAAAAAAGCTCAACATCATTGATAATTAAAGAAATGCAAATCAAAACCACAATGAGATACCATCTCACACCAGTCAGCAAGGCTATTACTAAAAAGTCGAAAACAACAGATGCTGGCAGGATTGCTGGCAAGGAACACTTTTACACTGCCGGGGGAAGTGTAAATTAGTTCAACCACTATGGAAGACAGTGTAGCAAGTCCTCAAAGACCTAGAGGCAGAAATGCCATTTGACCCAGCCATCCCATTACTGGGTACATAGTCAAGGAAATACAAATCATTCTGTTACAAAGATACATGCACATCTATGTTCATTGCACCATTATTCACAACAGTAAAGACATGGAATCAACCTAAATACCCATCAGTGATAGACTGGATAAAGAAAATGTGGTACATACACACCATGGAATAGTATGCAGCCATAAAAAGGATCATGTCTTTTGCGGGGACATGGATGGAGCTGGAAGCCGTTATGCTCAGCAAACTAACACAGGAACAGAAAACCAAACATCACATGTTCTCACTTGTAAGTGGGAGCTGAATGATGAGAACACATGGACACAGGGAAGGAAACAACACACACTGGGGCCTATTGGGGTGGGGGAAGGGAGAGCATCAGGAAGAATAGCTAATGGATGCTGGGCTTAATACCTAGGTGATGGGATGATCTGTGCAGCAAACTACCGTGGTACATGTTTACCTATGCAACAAATCTGAACATCCTGCACATGTACCCCTGAACTCAAAAGTTGAAGAAAAAAATAGAAGTTGTATTAGTTCTTCTCTGATCATAGTATCGTTACATCTTAATAGTCATCATTCACAAAGATAATCTCTATGTACCAGGAACCAACATATATGCTTTACATAAGCTATCTTATTTAAATGTTGCCATCACTCCAACTGGGTATTTTAGCCCCATTTTAAGATGAAAAACTGAGGCTTAAAGATAATATCAATGTGGCCAGGCATGGTGGCTCACGCCTATAATCCCAGCACATTGGGAAGCCAAGGTGGGCAGATCGCTTGAGTCCCAGAGTTCAACATGGCGAAACCCCATCTCTACTAAAAATACAAGAATTAGACTGGATGCTAATTAGCCTGCTGGCATGTACCTGTAATCACAGCTACTTGGAAGGCTGATGCAGGAGGATCACTTGAACCTGGAAGGTCAAAGCTGCAGTGAGCTGAGATCGCACCACTGCACTCCAAATTTACAAGAATAATTTGTAATTTGAGATCCTGTCTCAACAAAAAAAAAAGAGAGAGAATATCAGTGAGAACTCTTTTTTGATGTACATGACAGTACATCTTGTTCAAACTGCCTTAAAAGAAAGAGGGAAGTTATCGGGTTCCATAACTGAAAAGGCAAGAGGTGGGGAGAAGGCCTTCAGGCTGTGTGTAATCCACAGGCTCATAACGTGTCAGGAGGACTCAGCTCCATCTCTCCCTGCTCTGCTAAGCCTTGGTGGTCTCTCTGTGTTGGCTTCATCTCCAGCTGGCTCCCCATGCCAAGCCAAAAGTGGCCAAAGTTCCTAAGCATGAATCTTCACTTCTTACTGTTTTCCCAGGAAAAAGCAAATAGTTTTTGCCAGAAGCCACAGCAATGGTCTCTCTGCATCTCCTTGGACCACATTGTTAAGGATCCCGAGATGAGGAGATTTTTCTGGATTATCTGGGTGAGCCCTGAATGCCATGACAAGTGTCCTTGTAAGAGAGAGAGAGACAGAAGGAAACTAGACACACCCAGAAGAGCAGGAGGCAATGGGATCCTGGAGGCAGAGATTGGAGGGATGCAACTACAAATCAAAGAACGTCTACAGCCACCAGAACTGGAAGATGCAGGATAGATTTGCCCCTAGAACCTCCAGAGGGAGTGTCGCCCTGCCAACACCTTGATTTTAGCTCAAAATGCTGATTTCAGACGTGGCCTCCAGAACTATGAGCACATACATTTCTGTTGCCTTAAGCCACCAATATTGTGGTCATTTGTTACAGCAGCAATAGGAAACGAATAAACCATCTAATACCCACACACTCCTGGGGCTGGGCACCATAGGATGCTCTCATGTCACCATGTGACCTCAGTTGAGCACATGGGTGGTGTGAATTTTCCTGGAAGCCAGTCCTACACTGGGATGGCTAGCAATAAATTTACTATATATTGACGTTACTGTGAATCACATACAAATATAACTCACCAAACAAGAATTCAAACCCAACTCATCTCACTCTCCATCAGATTCCCAGACTTCTCCCAGGCACTCCAGTACTATCGATCAAGAGAGGAAGTTCGAGGGAGGAGAATCAGAGTGGAAAGAGATTGTGGCTGGGCACAATGGCTCAGGCCTGTAATCCCAAGGCTTTGGGAGGTCGAGGCTGGAGGATCACTTGAGCCCAGGCGTTCAAGGCTGCAGTGAGCTATGACTGCACCGTAGCATTCCAGAGTGAGATCCTACCTGTAAAAAATAAAGTAAAATAAGACGTTAGTCTTAACCAATTGCCATGCATTTGGAGAGAGGGAATTCCAAGAGGTTTTTTTATTTTTAAATTGTTTTATCAATAGGTAATAGAGGTAATAATGTGTACATCTATTACCTATAATCTTGATACATTTTACCTGTACAGATACAATTACCTGTAATAACTTGATATATTTGCATAATCAATGAGAGTAATTGGGATATTCATCACCTTAAATATTTATCTTTTCTTTACGCCAGGAACCAATTATTCTCTTCTTGCTATTTTGAAATGTACAATCTATTGACGTTAACTGTAGTCACCCTACTCTCTATCAAACACTGAGAACTGCAATTTAAAGCTCTTAATCTAGCAAATTTTACAAAAATATGTGAATATACAAAGTTGTTGCTAGGGCCCCTCCCAAAACTTTGCAAGCGGCCCTGCAAACCACTTCCACCTGATGTGCTTTTAACAGGGTCACTCCAGCTGTGTACTGAAACTAGACTCAAGGGATGAGGGTAGAAACAGAGGACGCACAAAGACACCCTTTCACAAACCCAGGTAAGGCGTAATGGATGCCCAGACCAGCTAGGTGGCAGGGCGGGTGGGAGAAGTGGTCTGGTCGGGTTCTGGATGTAGTTTGAAAGTGGAAACAATAGGATTTCCTGGTGAATTGGATGTGGGGTGTGAGACAATGAGTCAGGAGAACCGCACATTTTTTATCTGAGCAGCTGTGAGGATGGTGCTGCTGTGAACTGAGATAAGGAAGACCTTTTCCTTTTTTTCTTTTTTTCTTTTTTTTTTTTTTGAGAGAGAGTCTCACTTTGTCACCCAGGCTGGCATGCGGTGGCGTGAACTCAGCTCACTGTAACCTCTGCATCCTGGGTTCAAGCAATTCTCCTGCCTCAGCCTCCCGAGTAACTGGGATTACAGCACACGCCACTGCCAGGCTTAGTTTTGTATCTTTAGTAGAGACGGCGTTTCACGATGTTGTCCAGGCCGGTCTCAATCTCCTGACCTCAAGAAGTGATCCATCCACCTTGGCCTCCCAAAGTGCTGGGATTACAGGCGTGAGCCACCGTGCCCGGCCAGAAAGACTTTTTCTTTTTGAGATGGAGGCTTGCTCTGCCACCCAGGCTAGAGTGCAGTGGCACGATCTTGGCTAACTGCAACCTCCACCTTCTGGGTTCAAGCGATTCTCCTGCCTCAGCCTCCCGAGTAGCTGGGATTACAGGTGCCTGCCACCACCCCCAGCTAATTTTTGAATTTTTTAGTAGAGACGGGGTTTCACCATCTTGGCCAGGCGTCTCGAACTCCTGGCCTCGTGATCCACCCACTTCAGCCTCCCAAAGTGCTGGGATTACAGGCATGGCCAAAGACCTTTTTTTTTCCTTTTTTAAGTGCTGGCCAAAGACCTTTTTTTTTTTTTCCTGGCCGAAGACTTTTTTTTTTTTTCCTTTATTAAGTGCTACACTAAAGTGTCCTAGCACTCCCTTTAACACAGGAAAGTGCTCCATATTCTGAGGCCTGGGAGGGAGTCCACGAATAAAAAGACTTTGAATTGTCTCTGGGTTTTGTTGTTGTGTGTGTTGTCGTTGTTGTTTGTTGTTTGGTTTTTTGCCTTTGTTCTTTTTGTTGGTCTTTTTTCTCCCTGCTTCTTCATCTTCCCCAAGGAAACACCTGTTTCTCCCCACTCCACAGCTGATCCTCCGACATCATACTCAATTCGCTGCCTGTGCCCGGGCGTGGCACCTGTGCTACCTTTAAGTATGGCTGGCTGTAAACCCTTATCCTGTCTCCCTGGGGAGTGGTGCAGGGGAACTTTGGGGGAGGCTTCCTGGGGCTCTGAGTTGATATGCTAATTAAGTGGCTTGGTCCCCACCCACTGCCTCGCCCCCCCTCCTTCTGTGCCTCTGACAGCCAGCTCCTCCCACAGACTGCGTGGAAAGGGAGCTGAATTGTTGAGAGCCTTAAATGCCTAAATCTGCACTCTCTCCATGGCAGAGTCTGGGAGTGAGATCCTGCAGCCACATCCGGTGTGGGAGCTGTGTGTGTACGTACACTGTCAGTTTCAGGGTCTAAGCCATATTCTCCATTGAAAGTCATAGTATATAATTAAGGAATCTCTGCTGGGTTCAGTGGCTCACACCTGTGATCCCACCACTTTTGGAGGCTGAGACAGGTGGATCAGCTGATGTCAGGACTCCGAGACCTGCCTGACCAACATGGTGAAACCCTGTCTCTACTAAAAATGCAAGAATTAGCTGGGTGTGGTGGCAGGTGCCTGTAATCCCAGCTACTCTGGAGGCTGGGGTAGGAGAATCGCTTCAACCCAAGATATGCAGAGAGCGGAGGTTGCAGTGAGCCGAGATGGCGCCATTGCACTCCAGCCTGGGCGATAGAGCAAGACTCTGTCTCAGAAAAATAAATAAATAAATAAATAAATAAATTAAAATAATTAAGGAATCTCACTTCCTGGACCTGCTGAAAGCATCTACCTTGTTGAAGCTACTTCTGAACAGGACAATAATCACAATCTCAAAGATGATACTACGATCTCTGCAGTAAGTACCGTTGACATCATTTTACAGATGAGAAAACTCAGGTTTCTTTCCCAAGGCACCAGTGGGCTCTTGCACTTGGTTATTTCCTCTGCCTGGAACTCTCCTCCCCAGGCTCTTCTGCAGCTGAGTCATTCTCATCCTCTCATTCTTCATGGCTCAGCTCAAATGTCACCTCCTCCGAGAAGCTGTCCCTGACCATCCTCTACAGCAGCTCCTCACCACTCTTAGTTTTTCTCTATCAAATCACTCCATTTCATTCTCAAAACTCAGGACAATCTGTGTTGTTGTTTGTTCATCTGTCTGCCTGATTAGAGCATGTCTTTCCCCACCAGAACATATGATCCTTAAGGGCAGGGATCTACTCTCTGTCTTACTCGCTTCCACATCCCAGGTTAGACTAGCGCTCAATAAATGAAGCTTTTCACTGGCTCCTACTGGTCCAAGTATTTTGTGCCTTCCTCTGTGGCACTGTTCACTGCATTGGTGTGATTCTCATCATGCTGTAGGCCATGCTGGGAGTATTTGTATGCCCCTTGGTTAAGCTGGCCCCAGGTGCCATTGTGTACCAGGAGTTTGAGAAGCTACAAATGAACTAAATGGTCTCTGAAGCATGGGGATGAGCTACATCCCCTGGACGACAAACTGGACACATAGTGTGTCTGCAAAGGTAAGCCATTATTAGTTTGGTGCAAAAGTACTTGCAGTTTTTTGCCATTGAAAGTAATGACCGAAACCGCAATTACTTTTGCACCAACCTAATATTTGGAGATTGATAATGCCAAAAATTTGCAAAGCAAAAAGGGAAATACCCAGCAGAGCAAACAATGTCAAGGGGAGACATCTGCTTGGGAGCTATCTGTTTCTGCTCACCATTGAATCTCAGTATTTGGCATATTGCAATGCATCTGGCCAAACTCGTTGCCTGGGACAGGAAGTGTTCTGTACATAATCAAGACAATCAATATTAGTTTAATTGATTTACATATATGTGTGCCTACAAACATATACATGTGTATGTATATACGGAAGTGCATTTATGCACAGATCTCTGCCAAAACAGCATATGGGAAACTGTGTAATATACATAAGAATATAAAACAAAAGAAGAGTCAACTGAAAACTGCTCCATTGTTAAATTCTCCCTCCAGTTAATCTTGGAAAATAAACTGTCCACATCTCAACAGGATGCTATCTGGATTTTGGCTTGTCGTCGCCATGGAATATCTATCACACACTCTCCCCATTTTCTTCCTATGTCTCTGACCAGGATTTTAAAATCTTTGCAAATCCCTCTTTATCTGCCTGTTTCTCAAAGGGTGATGTTTCTGGTAACCTCTAGCCTCCTTGGCATATACACCCTCCCTGGTAGGTTACATCACTCCCATGGCCTTGGTTACCTTCTACATGCCCACATATCCCTGATACAGATCATGAACCCAAATCATTCCCCAGAGCACCAGTCCTGAACAGATCACAACCACCCATGGTCATCTCGACATACAGGAAGTCTCGTCATGGCATGGTTCTCTCCTTGAGGAGACCTACTTCAGCATAACCTTTTTCTAACCCTGACCCCTCTTTGTCTCCCCACAGCCACTTGTTTCTGGAGTTTCCAGGTATTGCAAAACAGTTCAAGTTCTCCAACTGTTACAGTCTTGCCCATGTACCACAATGTAGCAGTCTCTCATTGTAAGGCATCACCCAGAGTTCTTTGTCTCACGACCAAGAGAGTTAAGGAGTGTGAACTCAAAGGGTGAGGTTGGAGTAAAAATTTAGTAAGAGAAAGAAGAAAGCTCTCTGCCAAGGACAGGGGTCCTGGAAGTGGGTTGACATTTTTATAGTTGAATGCAAAAGGCTTTTATAGGAAACTGATGAGGGCTGGGTGTCTTATTTGCATAAGGCGTGAATTTCTGGTAGCTCCACCCTTCTAGTGCACAGATGGGCCCTGAGTTACTCCATATTGCTTTGTTCCCCTTACTGCGCATGTGTCAGGGGACAGAATTTTCCATTGCGGGCATGCCTCTGTAGCCTTTCCTATCTGTGCGACTGTGGGCACGTCTCAGGCAAGCCCCCCTGTGCAAGTTCTTTTATCTGCGCCTGCAGGCTGTTCTTTTGTTTGAAAGGATTCAACCAAGGTCCCACCCTAACTGCCTGCCTGACCATTTTTCTACCTTCTAGGTGTTCACTTGGCTCATGGGAATTTCATGCATTTTCAGCACCCATAAGGCTGCTCAACTCTGCTCCTCTCCCCTACTCATATAGTTAGAGGCGTTGGATTAATCAGGCTACTCCTTTAGCAAACGTTCGACTGGGAAAGGAGGTTCCAGGCTCATCACCTGGCACTCCCAACCCCAGCTCTCTGAATAAAGGGGCAGTGGAGGAAAAGGCTCAGCACTCTACCCTTCCCAGTGCTTGATATTTGACAGTTCTTTGTCGTCAATTAGAGGTCTGCACACCAACTTCATAGCAGTAGGAAAAGTCTTGTCACAATCTCCCTCCCCACTCCCCAGCACCTAATTAAGTTTTCACAACTTAGCAAAAGCTAATCATCTATGGGTATATTGGTCCGTTTTCACACTGCTGATAAAGACATACTCAAGACTGGGCAATTTACACAAGAAAGATGTTTAATTGGATTTATAGTTCCACGTGGCTGGGGAAGCCTCACAATCACGGCGGAAGGCAAGGAGGAGCAAGTTGTGTCTTACATGAATGGCAGCAGGCAAAGAAAGAGAGCTTGTGCAGGAGAACTCTTCTTTATAAAACCATCAGATCTCATGAGGCTTATTCACTGTCATGAGAACAGTATGGAAGAAACTGCCCCCCATGATTCAATTATCTCCTACTGGGCCCCTCCCATAACATATGGGAATTTTGGGACTACAATTCAAGATAGGATTTGGGTGGGGACACAGAGCCAAACCATATCAATAGGCAAGTCTCCTTCCAAAATTCCCATTATTCAAATATAATTTCCAAGCTATTCTTGCCTTCCTGGCTCCATTTGTTGTGTGTAGAGCTTTCTGATGAGACCAGTGTCTCCCATCCTCCTGCCTTAGTCCCCTTCCAATTCATTCTCCACTCTCACTGGAGCTCCTCTGATCCTCCCCTCCTCACCTTCATTCTGTTTAACTGTGGAAGTAGAACGTAATTGCAATTCAAATAATAGAAAAATGTAAAAGTAAAAGCCCTCCTCTTCAATAGCATCTACCCAGCATTAGCATTAATAAATGTTAAGCATGTATCAATTGGTGTAAACTTTATATATCAATCCAGAATTTGGGGAAAAAGATTCCAAACTGTAGGAAATGATATAAAATGAAAAGTAAGGTCTTCCCTCTTTCCCTCTCCTTCCAACTCACTTTTCAGAAATAACTTCTAACAATCATTTATTGCATAATCTTCATAAAATTCTTTTGCATATACATACGGGTACATGTATGACTGTGCATGTACACGTAAATGCATAGTCCTCCTTCCCCCCCCACATACAGATGGAATTATATTATTATGTCTTGCTTTTTTCACTTGACAATAAATCTTAGTGACTTTTCGTGTGAGCACAAATAGATCCTGCTCCATTTTTTAATGATAACACCATCAGCTTTTGTGTCAATATACTGCAATTTATTTAATCAGTCATCTTTGATGGCTACCTAGCTGGTAAAATGCAACATCAAATACACCAGTTGTGATGGTTAGTTTCATATGTCAACTTGTCTAAGCTATAGTACCCAGTTATTGAATCAAACACAAACCTGGGTGTTGCTGTGCAGGTATTTTGCAGATGGAGTTAACATCTATAATCAGTTGACTTTAAGTAAAACAAATTGCATTCGACACTATGGGTTAGCCTCATCCAATCAGTTGAAGACCTTATGACCAAAACTAACATTTCCCAGAGAAGAGATTCTGCTTCAAGACTGCAGCATCTGCACTTTATGCAAATAATTAGGTCAAGTATAATAAGACTAAAACCTATTTTCCAAATAAATTTATCCTACTATGATTTGTTTTTCATAGAAATGAAAACTAGAGAGGAAAAATAATGTTTCGGAAAAACCAGAGTACACCTGTTAATAGATTCCAGCCTTGTCCATTGTTTTTGAGCCTCTGCTAATGACCCAATATCTGATTGATTCTTGGAATCATTAACCTGGATCCCTCAAGGGTTCAGGTCAATTCTACAAAGACATTCACTTCTTATGTTAGGGCTCTCATAATCTGCTGTTCTCTTCAGTGCTGTACTAAAGCTGGGATAAGAGCACCAATGTTTTTGTTATGCAGACCTTGGAGCCCTCGAATACACAGAGACAACTGCAAAACAATTTCATTCCTCTGACCCTAGAGGCAACCCCTACCAATGACATCCCTTGTCAGCAGGAAGAAATTAGAGCAATCCCTCAGCCTTTTCCTATCTCGGTAGCTCACACCACAGGGTTGAGATGTGCTAAAACCCAAGGGTGGGGCATTGAAACCACCTTTCCAAAATTATAACAATAAGAGAAATCTGACATAGTCGATTCCATCTTGTGTCAGGCCTCTGAGCCCAAGCTAAGCCATCATATCCCCTGCTACCTGCAGGTATACATCCAGATGGCCTGAAGCAACTGAAGATCCACAAAAGAAGTGAAAAGAGCTTTAACTGATCACATTCCACCATTGTGATTTGTTTCTGCCCCACCCTAACTGATCAAAGTACTTTGTAATCTCCCCCACCCTTAAGAAGGTTCTTTGCAATTCTCCCCACCCTTGAGAAGAATGTACTTTGTGAGATCCACCCCCTGCCTGCAAAATATTGCTCCTAACTCCACCGCCTATCCCAAAACCTATAAGAACTAATGATAATCCCACCACCCTTTGCTGACTCCTTTTTCGGACTCAGCCTGCCTGCACCCAGGTGAAATAAACAGCCTTGTTGCTCACACAAAGCCTGTTTGGTGGTCTCTTCACACGGACACGTGAGACATCTTGCTTCTAAACTCCAAGCTGATTTTGGTCACTCCTGGACATAGGCCAAGCTAACTGTGAGAGGAATTTAGTTTATAGTTTAACATTAAAGAGGATAATAGCCCTTCCCCAAACCAAATTACCTTTGTAAAAATAAGGAGCGGGCACAAGATTAAAATTAAGAGAGGGGCTTGAATTCTGCTAAGATGTAGGTGTTGTTAAATGATAATCAACCCTTGTTCCAGAGGTCTCAACATTTATGACTTCCCCAGTTACTCCTGTAGATAACATCACTATTTTAGAATCTAAGATTAGCCTTTTGGAATTTTTTTTCAGACTTTTGCATTTCTCATGACCTGCTGACTCCAGCTGGACCCATGACTCAGCAAGTCCTGTGGCCCCCACCCAGAAGCTGACTCAGCACACCAGGACTGTCCTCCACACCCCTGTGGCTTCATCCCCAAGCAATCAACATTCTCCATTCCCTAGCCGCCTGCTCAATGAACTATCCTTGAAAAACCCTAACCTCTGAGCCTTCATAGAGGCTGATTTAAGTAATAATTCCATCTCCTGTGTGGTAAGCTTCACATAAATTAACCCTTTCTTTACTAGAAAAAAAAAAAAAAGCTGCAGCATCAACTCCTACCTGAGTTTCCAGGCTTCTGGTCTGCCTCGCAAAAATTTCAGACTTACCAGTCCCACAATTATATGAGCCAGTTCCTTAAAATAAATCTCCTTATATATGTATATAAATGTATACATATGCACATATAGAATGTATTCTATATGTGCCTGTAAATATACATAATTATATATAAATATATATACAAATGTAAGATATATGTGCATACATATTGTGATAGTTAATTTTAGGGGTCAACTTGACTGGATTGAGGGATGCCTCACTGACTAGTGAAGCCTTGTTCTGGGTGAGTCTATGAGGGTGTGTATTAGCCTGTTCTGATGCTGCTGATAAAGACATACCCGAGACTGGGCAATTTGCAAAGGAAAGAGGTTTAATGGAGAACTCACAGTTCCATGTGGCTGGGGAAGCCTCACAATCACGGCAGAAGGCAAGGAGAAGCAAGTTACGTCTTACAAGGATGGCAGCAGGCAAAGAGAGAGCTTGTGTAGGAAAACATTTGTTAAAGTTAAACTTCTTTTAAATTGGTTTTTAAAGCCATCCGATCTCATGAGACTCATTCACTGTCATGAGAACAGCACAGCAAACACCCTCCCCCTTAATTCAATCACCTCCCACCAGGTTCCTCCCATGACATGTGGGAATTGTGGGAGTTACATTTCAAGATGAGATTTGGGTGGGGCCACAGCCAAACCATATCAGGGTGTTTCCAGAGAAGACTGATGTGGGAGTCCATGGACTGGGAGAGGAAGACTGCACTCACTGGGAGTGGCCACTATCCAATGGGCTGGGGACCTGGCTAGGACAAAGCAGGCAGAAGAAGGGGAATTTTCTCTCCCTCTGCTTTCTCTCTCCCTTCTGGAGCTGGATGTTTTTTCTCCTCCTGCCCTTGGACGTCAGACTCCAGGTTCTTAGGCTTCTGGACTCTGGGACTCACACCAGCAGTCTCCTGGGGGCTCTCAGGCCTGACTGGGAGCTTCACTGCTGGCTTCCCTGGTTCTGAGGCTCCTAGGTTCCGACTGAGCCACGCTACCAGCTTTGAGCCACACTGGGGCTTCCCTGGGTCTCCAGCTTGCAGACGCCTATAGGGGGACTTTCTCCTGAACCCTGACCAGGGCACATAGGTTATATCCTACCAATTCCATTTCTGGGGAACTCCAACTGATAAGTCAGTCCTTGGACACTCCTCACATTACCTGCTTATTTCAAAGTCCCCCCATTTGTTCTCAGGATGAAGCCTTCCTGGGACACAGAACTTCCTGATCCAGGCTTGCCTTCCCCTCTCACCTCTTTCTCCCACCTGCCCACCCTGCCTTTCCTAATGCAGCCCCACCTAAGAGCTTGGCACTCACCAATACACAGAGTTTTCCTTGCCTCACTTCACAGCCTTTCCTGTATGACACTTTTCCCACTAACCCCTGCTGTTCCTCCGGTCTTCTCTGGGATTTCACCTCCTTTAAGAAACCTTGCCTGGGCCGGGCATGATGGCTTACACCTGTAACCCCAGCATTTTGGGAGGCCAAGGTGAAAAGATCACCTGAGGTCAGGAGTTCGAGACCAGCCTGGCCAACATGGTGAAACTCTGTCTCTACAAAAATACAAAAATTAGCCTGGTGTGGTGGTACATGCCTGTAATCCCAGCTACTTGGGCGGCTGAGGCAGGAGAATCACTTGAACCCGGGAGGTGGAGGTTACAGTGAGCCGAGATTGTGCCACTGCACTCCAGCCTGGGTGACAGAGCAAGATGCTGCCCCCCCTAAAAAAAAAAAAAAAACCGTTGCCTGGCCCTCCAAGATTGGCTTAGGTGACCTTCCTCTGAAGCCCCAAGTCCCCAGTAATTGCTACAAGAGACTTGGCACTCTGCAACAGACATCGATATAGTGATCATGAAGTACTGGACCACCAGTCTAACAATAAAATACATTTATGGGAACAACAGGACAATATGTTTGAAACCAAGACTATTTCAGAAGATTGGGGATATTTATTTGTTCTCCATGAATAATGAGGGAAATAAATATTGTTCAATAAACATTTATTAGACACCTACAAAGTTCCAGGGGCTGAAATGTTACTGATAAAGAGATGAGCAAGACACATTCGAGAGGAAAATGTGGATAAATGCCAAGCTGCCTCTTGGATGTCGACATGGGAGCCTGACTCCAGAGAAATCTGGATCATAAGTGCTAACACTTAGTGAGCACTTACTAAGCGCTGGCTCTTCTAAGCATTTCAGTGCCCTAATTCATTGATGTAATCCTCTCAAAAGTTCTGTGACATGGTATCTCCAAGGATTTGGATGCATTTGTTTTCTCAGGACCAGGGAGGAGCAAGGCAAGTGTGAGGTAGGTCTCAGCTGGAGGCAGCCCCAGTCTGGTCCCACAGGGAGCTCTGGTGCATGAACCACATCACAAAGTTAGTCTCACCATAAGGCAAAGGTAAGTCTGACTTGGAGGCCCTGTTCATCAGCCATTGGCCTCTGGCTGCCTCTGGGATTCAAAGAGGAATGGACATAACCTCTTAGGTGGGGAACACTTATTCAACCAAGACAATTTTTTGGAGAAGGGGCAGCAACAAGCTGCCAGGAACAGTCCTCGAAGCAGCCAGAGGATGGATACAGAGTGACCCCAGCATCTACAACAAGGAGGGACTACTACTGTCATCTCGGTGTTACCAAAGAGGAAACTGAGGCCTGGGGAGGTGATGAAATGAAGCCATGCCCACAGCTGGAAGTGAAGCCACCGAGGTCTGTTGGAGCCACTGCAGGTCTCACTGGTTCCTGAAAGTCATAGCTATGCCTTTGCCCAGAGTTTACTCTCAAAAATATAGGAGACTCAGGAGTTCTGGTCTCTGGAGGAAAGGTAGATAGAGAGTAAGCCCTCATTTAAACAGATGACCTTTCTGAACTTGCCAGAGGCAGAGATGCTGAGTGAGTCTCATTGGAAAAGGGAATGGATGAAAAAGGATGGGGCTGCAGGCTCTTCACACATGGAATTTAAAGCCAAGCTCCAGAGCCACATCTGGATTCTGTAAAGTCAAAAACAGCCATGCCTGGAGACTCAGTGCCCCACATTTAGTGTGGTGCCCTAGGAAGGGCTCAGCCTCTGTGGTTCATCTGGCAAGGATGGTGTTCACTAGGCCACCTACTGGCTGTTTGACTTTGGGCATGTTACTACATGTCTCTGTGCCTCCGTTTCCTTATCTGTAAAATGAGATAAAAATAGTCCCAATCCTCTGGGGATGTAGTGAGAGTTGAATGAGTTGGTGTTCATAAAGCATTTAGAACCACGCCTGGAACGTAGCAAGCATTTTATTTGTGTTTGTTAAACACACACACACACACACACACACACACACACACACAAAAACAAGGATTTTTTGAATAAATGAAAGAATGAATGCAGCCTGGCAGACCTGGGTTCAAATCCCAGCACTGTGTTTTGTGTATGCTATGTGACCTAAACCCTTGATACTACAGCATAGCCTACAGCCCAGCAACTGCCCTGGGAGCAGAATCTCAGGCCTCAGCCCAGACCTCCTGAATCAGGATCTGCATTCCAGCAGGATTCCGGGCAAGAGGTGGGCACATTGAAGGTGGAGATGACAGCCCTCGTGCCCAATGCTGTGGGAGAGGAAGTCCCTCACTTCCTGTATCTGTGCTATAGGAGAGTAAGTTAGGCCCATGGATTCCTCAGGATGCGCACTTCCAGGTTTGATGTGCATGACCTAAGACCACCAGAAGTGCCACCCATCACTCTGCCTTGCTCTCCCATCCTCTCAGTAGAGGGGTTTGATGGGCTTCAGGTTGCTTGGGACCCACACAGCCCTGAGCAGGTGCATGGCTTTCTCTCTGTGGGAGTCTCTTGTGCTCCATGGAGCATAAGGCCAGAGTAAGGGGAGACGACCTTCTGAAACATGGGCCTCCTAATTGATCCTTGAGTCTTGGTTTTGACCCCCCAACCCATGCTCCATACTGACCCCAGACTCAACTTTTGAAGCAGGTCTGACTGTCAACTCTGCTCCTTATCTCCCTTCAGTGGCTCACCATTGCCCCTGGATCAAGTTCAAACCATTTATCCTGGCCCACCAGCTCCTTCCCAGCCTGACCTTAACCTAGCTCCTCAGCCTCTCTCCCTCCTTGACCTCACTGAGACCTTTCTGGCCATGCTTCTTCAGGGCTATGGCCCTCCGAAGGACAAGATTTGATGAGCAAGGAGGAGGGGAGGCCAGGTGTAGTGGCTCACCTCACATTCCCATCACATTGGGAGGCCAAGGCAGGAGGATTGCTAGAGCCTAAGAGTTCAAGAACTCCCTGGACAACATAGTGAGACCACATCTCTACAAAAAAATAATAACCAGGTGTGATGGTGTGCACCTGCAGTCCCAGCTACTGAGGCGGCTGTGGTGGGAGGTTCATATGAGCCTGAGAGGTAGAGGCTGCAATGAGCCATGATCATGCCACTGCACTCCACCCTGGGCAACAGAGCAAGAGTCTGTCTCAAAAAAATTAATAAATAAAAGGAGGAGGGAAGGTGTCCTAGGCTGGGCAAAACTGTACAAGGCATGAGGTTGGAATGTGGGGGAGGTGTTCAGAGCTCCACACCTTTGGTGGTGCAGTACTTACTGCTTGGAATGCCCTTCCTACTCTACCTCCAACTCACAGGCTTGGTCCAATCCTTAAGACCCAACCCTCCTATAATCACCTCTCTTAATGTATCCAGGTGGAGATAAATGCTCCTTTCTCTGTTGTGCAGGAGCATTTGAGAATAGGTGGCAAAGGATACATGGCAGGGCCATTTATTTATTCATTGCTCTTTTCTCCACAAGACTATTGAGGTAAAAACTATATGCTCAGGTTCTAGCCTGGCCCTTCACCTGTTGTGGATGCTCAGTAAATGTTTGCAGATGAAATGCATGAACACACCACTTGGTTTTTGTTAGAAGGAATGTCACCCTGCCACCCAGGCTACATTGCAATGGCATGATCATAGGTCACTGCGTCTGAATTCCTGGGCTCAAGCAATCCTCTGACCTCAGCCTCCCAAGTAGGTGGGACTACAGGTGTGTGCCATTACACTCAGCTAATATTTTTCTTTTTTCTTTTTTTAAGAGACGAGGTCTCACTATGTTGCTCAGGCTGGTCTCAAACTCCCGGCCTCAAGTGATCCTCCCATTTCTTATATCTCATAATTCAGTATAGCCCAGTAGATAGGGGTGTCTCAAAGAGCAATTGGAATATCTAAGAGCTCAGGGCCAAAGGATTCATATAGGCTCACATTATTATATTATAGAGAATGGAAAAACTTCAGAGCCGTTAAGCAGCATAGGCACTATAACACAGGTAGTTCAAATGACAGCTGGACCCCAACTCTGCTCTCAGATTTTTCTCTTTTCTTTTCAATGTTTTAATTATATTTTTACAAAGAGACATATACCCATGGTTTAAAAAATCAAATATTGCAAAAGTATGTATGGTATTATTAAATTCTCCTTCTCTTCCCTGATCCTCAGTCCCCAGTTCCTTTCTCATAAGAAGTTCATTGCTATTGTTAATATGTATACACATTTATATATACTGTATATACACATGTCTACAGGTTCTATGAGCATCTATTCACATATATGATATTTACCTCCTCTTACACTAACAGTAGTAAACATAGAACAGAATTTTTCAAGCTGTTGATTGTGATGCATTAATAGGTTGCAAAGTTCACTATAGGTGTGATCTTGTTTGTTTGTTTTGTTTTGTTTTAATGAAAAAGAATGGTATGGGATGGAATGGATTAGAGTACATCCACATAAAAGATCAAGCGTTGTTTCATAAAACTTGCTTCAGATGTTTTTAATCAAGCTTATTGAGATATAATTTACATATAATAAAAATTCACCCTTTTAAATAAAGTATAAAATGTGATGAGTTTTAACAAATGTATTCAGATGTGTAACCACAATCACAACTGAGATATAGGACATTTCCATGACTCCAGAAAGCTCCCCAGTGCCCTTGAAAGTCAATCCCTTCCCCCCATCTTCAGTCCTGGTAGCCACTGATTTGCCTCTGTCACTAGAGTATTGCTTGTTATATTTATATAACAAGTGAAAAATACATATATCTTATAGATGGTATATAAGATATATAATATATTATATACAATCTTATAATAATATATAATTTATAATAATATATCATATATTATATATTATATAATAATGGTAATATAATATATAATAATATGCATTTATACATTATATAAAATTATATAATATACATTATATATAGATTTTTATATATTATATATTATATATAGATTTTTATATATTATATATTATATGTTTTTATATTTTTATATATTTATTATAGATATTATATATGTACATGTTATATATAATATATTGTTATAGCATATATAATATAGTATATAATATGTATAATATGTATTATAAATAATACATACAATATATAATATATTATAATATATAAACATAATTATAATATAATTTATATACTATAATATAATAATATGATATATATCCTATGATATATACTATATATCATATCATTATAATATATAATGTATATCATAGGATATATATTATAATATATTATATATATAAAAAACAAGTTAAAAAATAGACTATATATATTCCATAATGGCAGAGTTTTTTGTTTTTTTTTTTTGAGACAGAGTCACACTCTGTCACCAGGCTGGAGTGCAATGGTGCTATCTCGGCTCACTGCAACCTCCATCTCCCTGGTTCAAGTGATTCTCCTTCCTCAGCCTCCCAAGTAACTGGGATTACAGGTACACGCCACCATGCCCAGCTAATTTTTTTGTATTTTTAGTAGAGACGGGGTTTCACCATGTTGGCCAGGATGGGCTCGATCTCTTGACTTCATGATCTGCCCCCCTCGGCCTCCCAAAGTGCTGGGATTATAGGCTTGAGCCAGTGCACAAGGCCCTGGCACAGATGTTTTTAATCTATTTTTTCACTTTTGTCTCTTCAGTGCGTAATTTGTATCTAACAACATAGCAGTTACTAAATATTTGTCAGAAAAAAATGAATGAATGCACCAATTTGTGATGGGAAATATAATTCTTATGGTGGGTTAGGATCAAAAAAGTTTGAAAGCTCCAGCTATAGTTGATGCCTCAGAGTTAGTATGTTTGAGAGCTTGCTCCATGTCATTATAAAGCTACCACATTGCTTTTAAAGGCTACAGAGCATTTCAAGGTGAGAGTGAATCATACTTTAAGTAGCCCTCTGTTGTTATCTCCAATCTTCTTTTACTAATAATATCCTTATACATATGTCATTAAGCATATGTGTTAATGTAGATGTAGGATAAATTCTTAGAAGTGATACTGCTCGGTCAGGGGATATGTGCATTTTTTTATTTTGAGAGACATTGCCTAATGGCCCTGTGAAAGCTTACACCAGTTTGTATTCCCACAATGACAGAGAATGTTGGTTTTTCTACCCTTAACAATGTGTCATCAAATGTCTTTATTTTTGCCCATTTAATAAATAAATATGGTATCTTACAAAAATTTTGCATTTTTTAGCAGTGAGTGAGCACCTTTCATATGTTTAAAGACCACTGTTATTTATTTTCATATGAACTTAGAACTCTCTGTTCATGTCCTCTGTTTTTCTTTTGACCAGTTAATCTTTTTCGTTATTCCTCTGTAGAGGTATTGAAGGGAATTAGGCCTTTGTATCTCACATGTTGGAAACATTTTTTTTCCAGCTAAGTTTGTTGCTTATCTTTTGACTTTAAAGTAATTTTTGGAATGCAGAAAATTTTAATTTTATGACATCATAATATTGATTGTTATCAATTTTCTTTTCTTATATGGATTCTGAAGTTTGTATCATGTTTAAGAAGACAAAGTTCCTCCTCCATTTGGATATTATTTAAATAAGATCTCCCATGTTTTCTTTTAATACTTTTGTGGATTTTTTTAAAAATTTAAATCTTTGCTCCATCTGGAACTTATTTTGGTATAAGGAACGAAGAAGAGATCTAAACTCTTTTTGATGGCTACCATTTGTCTAAACATAACACCATTTATTAAATAATCTCCTTTTCTCCCACTGATTTGAAATATACTCTTCATCACAAACTAAATTTCTCTGCATACTTTGGTTTATGTCTGGCTCTCCACATTGTTTTCTTGGTCTCTGTATCTATCTATTCAGGTACCATTATCAAACTACTTAATTTCTTTTAGCTTTATAATATAATATCCTCCAGGCCTAGATTACTGTTGATTTTTCAGAATTTATATGGTTATGCTCATCTGTTTCTTTTTTCATATAAATTTTAGCATATCTAATTTTTTTAAGCCTATTTCCTAAATGAGATTATGCCTTTTTTTTTTTTTTTTTTTTTTTTGAGATGGACTCTCATTCTGTCACCCAGGCTAGAGTACATGGCACGATCTCAGCTCACTACAACCTCCGTCTCCCGGGTTCAAGCAATTCTCCTGCCTCAGCCTCCCGAGTAGCTGGAATTACAGGCACCTGCCACCACGCCTGGCTAATTTTTGTACTTTTAGTAGAGACGGGATTTCACCATGTTGGCCAGGTTAGTCTCGAACTCCTGACCTCAGGTGATCTGCCCGCCTCAGCCTCCCAAAGTGCTGGGATTACAGACATGAGCCACCGCGCTTGCCCAGATTATCCTAAATTTAAATATTAACGTAGGGACAATTGGCTTATGCAGCATGGAGTTTTGTGTCTTACAAATTTGTTTTTCCATTTTTTCCTGTATTTGTGTTATTCCTCAGAAACACCTTCGAATTTTCTTCATATGCAATACATCTTACACACAACTTGATAACTATATTTACAGGTATATGATCTGTTTGTAGCTATTGTAAAGCCACTTTTTCCTTGTTTTATTCTCGTCTGCTTATGATGTTGGAAGATACTGATTTTGTTACCCAGATGCCCTACTGCATTCTATTGTTAGCAATGTTTTTAAATTGAATATCCTGGGTGTTGTAAGCATAGTCATATCTATATAGAATAAGTTTGCCTCCTCCTCTGTAATGTTCACATCTCTTATTTCTTTCTCCTTTCTAATCCCATCAGCTCTGCCTCATGACCATTATCTAGTAGTGATTGCGATCATGGACACGTCATGTTCCTAACTTTAACGGGACGACTTCTGGGATTTCATGATTTGGCACATGGTGTGTGTGTGTCCCATTATTTTCACAGCTGGCACAGAGAAAGGGAGGAAGCAGAAGGAGACAGAACAGACCGAGACAAATGAGCAATGCAAGTGAATTCTGTGCCTAC
Organism: Chlorocebus sabaeus; assembly: GCF_047675955.1. NCBI lineage: Eukaryota > Metazoa > Chordata > Mammalia > Primates > Cercopithecidae > Chlorocebus > Chlorocebus sabaeus. The sequence continues at coordinate 134,263,860 of NC_132911.1, read as the reverse complement.
AACCCAGACAGCCTCAGACATGCATCTTCCTCCTCCCACCTCATCTTCCCAGCTCTAGGACAGTCTCCTTTCCCAGGATCTCCCCAGGCTTTAGATCTCTTCCTTCATTCAGTCACTGGAGCTCAGATTCTAGCCCCAGCCTTGCCACTGTGCTTCTGAGCCTCAGTTTCCTCATCTGCAAAGCAAGCTAATAATAACTACTCTGCCTACTTCCTGGGATGGGTGTGAAAACTACTTTTTGTAAATGACAATGCAACCATGAGAAGTTACCATTATGGAGGAAGTTTAGGCAGCTGATGGTCCTCCAGCCACACAAATTATGCTTGTAATGATAACTTGGAGCTTTCCAACCAAGTGAATACAGAATAGAGTTATGCACAAGGAGAGAGCTGCTATAGGATCATTTTCTTTAAAACTGCATCCAGGGGTGATGCAACAGGCTCCCAGGACCTGCACAAAACTACAGTCCTGTCGTCCCGGCTCTCAGCCCCTGAAGCAAAGCCCTGCACTTCCCAGGAAAGGAAAATAAATGGTAATGGCATTTCTGACTAACGTGCCAGGGACTTGGAGGACAGAACTGCTTTTTTGCAGGTCAGGCTGGCTGAGAACCTCGACAGCCGTGGGCAAACACTCACAGCAGCCAGCGTCAAGTCAGCTCGCCACTGCCAATCGGGCAGCCCAACTCCGCAACTAGATACCTGCAGGGCAAGAGACCAGGTCGTAAAATCTAGGCAGCCACTTCCAATATCCAAAACCACTTCTTAAAATGCAATAACAACAAATTAGAAAAAATTGTTGGGGGGAAAAAGACGCCTACCAGAATTTTGAGTGTTTAGGACACTGATCTTAAGCACATGAATAAGAAGGTCATCAAGATCATCAACAAATAAATGGGCAAGGACAGGAGCAATTTCCAGAAGAGACAGCCAAGAAACACACAAGGTTTTTGCCTACCCTCTTTCTACTTATTTATTGCTTCTCAGGGTTCTGCAAAGAACATTGATATTACCTTGGCAATCAGAAAAGGATTATTTTATTAATCTAGACAGTTATTTCGAAAAAGGTCTAAGGCTTCTTCCTTGCTGTTGTGTTCTACAACCAAACAGCCCCTGCTGTGCGCTTAAACATCAGAAACCTACAGCTGCTTGTTACTTAGTCACTTAGATTAGGAGCCCTCCTCAGCACAGAGGGGAGGGAAGTGAGTTGGGGCATGTGAAGAAGCAGAAGATCCAGAATAATGAAGGAAAAGGATGGTAATGACGGGCCCAGGGTATACGGTCAGATGCCTAAGGTTTGCACACCAGCTCAGCTACTTAACAGCTGTGTGACTTTAATCAACATACTTAGGTTCCCACAGACTCATCATCTTGTCTGTAAACTTGGGGTAATAGTTCATACCTTTCAGGATTGTGAGAAGTAACCCAGGTAGTGTGTGGAAAGGGATTGGTACTGTGCCTGCCACACAGTAAACATTAAACTCATGTAAGATGCAAGTAGCACTTTTACCATTGGTAAAGAAGGAGTGCTCTTTGGGAGGCCGAGGTGGGCGGATCACGAGGTCAGGAGATGGAGACCATTCTGGCTAACACGGTGCAACCCCATCTCCACTAAAAATACAAAAAATTAGCCGGGCGTGGTGGCGGGCGCCTGTAGTCCCAGCTACTCGGGAGGCTGAGGCAGGAGAATGGCATGAACCCGGGAGGCGGAGCTTGCAGTGAGCTGAGATTGCGCCACTGCACTCCAGCCTGGGCGACAGAGCGAGACTCCGTCTCAAAAAAAAAAAAAAAAAAAAAAAAAAAGGAGTGCTCTGGAGTAGTGGAAGGACCACTCCTGGATGGGAATTTAGTCCTAGTCTACGGGACTTACTGTGTGGCCTTGGGCAAGTTATGTCACTTCTGTGTCACAGATGAATTCTGAAGTCTCTTCCAACCGGACACTCTGAGTACTGTTCTTAGACCCTCCCTGCTGGTCTGCCCTTGGCTACCAGCTAACTCTCCTAGCCACCGTCCTCACCCGGTCGGGACGCAGGTAACACGGTGTGCTGTGGAAATGCCATACAACATCACTGAGACTCCTTGCTGACGGGTCAGCCCTCGCTTCCTCAAGAAAGCTGACTTTTTATTTGGGCCTCAGTCATTTCCATGGAGACAGGGGACACAGCAGAAGGGTTATTGAAAGTTCTGCCTCCAGGAAAGGCTCCTCCCTTCCCCAGGGAGCCCACACTCTAGTGACGCAGTTTCCTGGATCCACTGAAACCACGGGGACTTCCCATCCCAGCTGCCTCCGGGCTGTTCTGGGGAAGCAGGGTCAGGCAGCCCCTTTGAGGTGACTCCCAGCCCTCTGCCCACACCCAGGCTCAGCTTGCACCCAGGCAGCTTCCATCTGGCTGCCTGCAGATTCCTTCTTTCCTACAGGTATCTACTTGTTCTTGGGATGCAGGAGAAACTTTCCATCACTCCTGCTCTGGGAACCAAGCCTTTGGCAGCAGAGAGCCAAATCTTCTGAAGAAAGCCTGGAGCGGACTGTCTCTTCTCTTGGCAGAGTTCAGACTTGTGCCACACACAACCCTGCCACCCCCCACAAGGCAGGATGCATGCCCTGCGACTGGGTTTCTGATACTCCCACACACAACCCCATGAGTTCCTTCCAATACTCCCCCACACAGCCCCCCATTTAACTTCCCACTAGTGAAACACGCAACCCCACCACCCCCACAAGGCAGGGCACATTCCCTGTGACTGGGCTTCCAATACTCCCACACACAACCCCACTAATGCCCTCCACATTCAACTTCCCACTACTGAAACACGCAACCCCGCCACTCCCCACAAGGCAGGGTGCAGGCCCTGTAACAGGGCTTCCAATACTCCCAATGCTCCATCCCAACTCAGAAGTGATGCCTACCTAAGGCGAGTCCTCAAGGCAGCAGAGTCAATCTTGTTGGATGCTTTTCCTGCTTCTCCTTTTGGCACTTCTGGGCCCACCCTCAGTCCCCAGCCCCCCCCCCCCCCCCCCCCCCCCCGCTGCCCAGGCCACTGCATGACCATGGGAAAGGCATGGGGATTGGAATCTTCAGTCCAAATACCAATCTGTCACTTACTATCTGAGTGATGTTAGACAAGCTACTTAATCACCTGTGCCTCTGTTTTTCTCATCTGTAAAATGGGAATAATAAAAACAGCCTCATAGAATTTTATGTATTCAACAAATGCTTACTGAGCTTACTTGAGTGGCCAGTGTTATTCTAGATGCTGGAGAAGCCACAGTGAGCAAAACATACCTGAATTTTTGCGAATTAACAGAGATGACGTTTGAAAAGCACCTTGTGGCCTTCCATCCCTAGGCACGATTATTTTGTATCACATCAACACTCTTTCAGAAAATAGCTATCACAACTGGATTAAAATGCAAACCAAAGCACTAAAACCCAGTCTTTTGAAAAGCACAGAACAACAGCTTTTCAACTTTAATGTACTTTTTTTTTTTTTTTTTTTTTTTTTTTGAGACGGAGTCTCGCGCTCTTGCCCAGGCTGAAGTGCAGTGGCCCGATCTCGGGTCACTGCAACCTGTGTCTCCTGGGTTCAAGTGATTCTCTTGCCTCAGCCTCCTAAGTAGCTGGGATGACAGGTGCACATCACCATGCCCAGCTAATTTTTGTATTTTTAGTAGAGATGCAGTTTCACTATGTTGGCCAGGCTCGTCTCAAACTTCTGACCTCATGATCCACCCGCTTCGGCCTCCCAAAGTGCTGGGATTACAGGCATGAACCACCACACCTGGCCTCAACTTTAATGTACTTGAGAGAACTTGTTAAAACTGTTTCCCAGCTGGGCTCAGTGGCTCATGCCTGTAATTCCAGCATATAGGGAGGCCAAGGTGGGCGGATCGCTTGAGCCCAGGAGTTTGAGACCAGCCTGAGAAACATGGCAAAACCCCAACTCTACAAAAAATACAAAAATTACCTGGGTATGGTGACGCGTACCTGTAGTTCCAGCTACTCGGGAGGCTGAGATGGGAGGAATCGCTTGAGCCTGGGAGGCAGGCGGAGGCTGCAGTGAGCTGAGATCATGCCACTGCACTCCAGCTTGGGAGACAGTGAGACTTTGTCTCAAAACAACACAAACAAAGAAAATCCTGTGGCCTGGGCTGCATCCTCAGAGCTCCTGACTCAATTGGTCAAGTTTGGGCTCATTAATTTGCATTTCTACCAACCTCACAGATGATGCCAGTGTTCTAAGGACCACTCTTTGAATTACGCTGGCAGAGGAGAACAATCAAGGTACCCAGAACGTGAGGGGCAAAGGTGCTGGAGAGAAGGAAGTCTCTTGTGATGAGCCTGACATTCTGAACCTCTTCTGCCTTTGAGGCATCTACTGATTTGCAAGCCCTGCGAAGCCAAGAGACCAGGCTAAAAACAGCTACTAAGAGTTTTCACCAGTGTCATGGCTATGGAGATAGAGTTTGAGGAGCTAAGGTCCTCGAGAAAAATTAACTGCAAAGAAGCAAGCCCCACATCTCCTTTTCCTGGAGATACTTTTCAATTCCAACTCCTTCCTGTCCATGTCTGGTTCTGAGAGCTCTGTGAGAATCTATTTGCCTGGGGTGCACGTCCACCCACACACAACCATCAAGCACAGGGTAGTTAATGACACATCAGGCGAAATTTTGATTAATGGAAGACAGAAGCCGCTGGATAAATTATGCCCTTAGGTAGAGTCCTGAGACACAGCCTACATGGCTTCTTGAGGGCATAGTCCTGTGATCTGAGCAAAATGTTTCACTTAGCAGTGGCTAATATGAAATGATATCCATTGGTGTTCTTTTCATAATGCTAGTAGATTTCTAGTATGCTTGACACTACAGATTTTTCCTCACTACTATCATCATCAAAATCTACCTATTTCTTTTCTTTTCTTTTTTGTTTTGAGACAAGGTCTAGCTCTGTTGCCCAGTCTGGAGTGCAGTGGTGCCATCATAGCTCACTGTAACCTCAAACTCCTGGACTCAAGTAATCCTCCTGCCTCAGCCTCCTGAGTAGCTGGGACTATCAGAGTGCACCACCATGCCCAGCTAATTAAAAAAAAAAATTGCAGATATGGGGTCTCACTGTGTTGCCCAGGTTGGTCTTGAACTCCTGGGCTCAAGCAATCCTCCCACCCGGGCCTCCCAAAGCACTGAGATTACAGGCATAAGCCACCACATGCAGCCAATTTCTTAAAATAATATTAGCAAACATTTATTGAGAGCTTACTCTATTCTAATTAATGTTCTAAATGCTTTGCACATAGTAATCCATGGAATTTTCTCGATAATCCTAGTTGGTAGGCACCAGCATTACCTTCATTTTACGGATGGAAAAATAAAGGAACAAAGAGGTTTAGAAATGTTCCTAAGCTGATCAGAGTTGATCTGGGATTTCAGCCTGGGTACCCTTGCTGCGGACTCTGCCCTCTTGAACACTTACACAGCTTCGCAGAGCATCACTGCCTTAAATTACTGAAGAGAATCTGTTTAGGAAGAGTTTTCATGTGTATCCTATTACCTGTGCCTAAACAGTAATCCTGTAATATAAACATGAGGGCATAGTGCTGTCCCATTTTACAAGTGGGAAAATTGAAGCCCAGAGATTATTAGAAAACTTCCTGGCCGGGCGCGGTGGCTCAAACCTGTAATCCCAGCACTTTGGGAGGCAGAGACGGGCGGATCACAAGGTCAGGAGATCGAGACCATCCTGGCTAACACGGTGAAACCCTGTCTCTACTAAAAAAATACAAAAAAATAGCCGGGCGAGGTGACGGGCGCCTGTAGTTCCAGCTACTGGGGAGGCTGAGGCAGGAGAATGGCGTAAACCTGGGAGGCGGAGCTTGCAGTGAGCTGAGATCCGGCCACTGCACTCCAGCCTGGGCGACAGAGCGAGACTCTGTCTCAAAAAAAAAAAAAAAAAAAAGAAAACTTCCTGATACAGTTTGGATGTTGTCCTCTCCAAATCTCATGTGGAAATGTGATCTCCAATACTGGAGGTGGGGTCTGGTGGGAGGCGATTGGATCATGGGGGCAGATCATGAATGGTTTAGTGCCCTCCCCTTGATACTGTCATCACAATAGTGAATGGGTTCTCAAGAGATCTGGCGGTTTAAAAGTGTGAGGCACCTTCCCTTCTCTTGCTCCTGCTCTGACCACGTAATGTGCCTGCTCCCCCTTCGCCTTCCGCCATGATTAGAAGATTCCTGAAGCCTCCCCAGAAACTGAGCAGATGTTGGCATCATGTTTCCTGTGAAGCCTGCAGAACCATGAGCCAATTAAACCTCTTTTTCTTGTAAATTACCCAGTTTCAGGTATTCCTTTATAGCAATGCAAGAATAGATTAATACATTTCCCAGCGTTTCCAAAACTAGCTAGCAGTAGAATCAATATCAGAAATTAAGCCTTAGAGTTAATTTTAAAAAACTTTATTACTATGTGTCCGTCACTGTGCTAAAAGCTTTATATACATCATTCATTTTAAGCCTTACAGCAATCCAATCCCATGAGGTAATTATTAGTTCCCCCATATTAAAGAGGAGAAAAGTACAAATGCAGAGAGATTTGGCAAGGTCACAACTTGAAAAGATGACTTTTTTAGTACGCTTTATTGAGACATAATTCAAATACCATATAATTCACCCATTTACAATGTATAATTTGGCTGAGTGCAGTGGCTCATATCTGTAATACCAGCACTCTGGGAGGTCAAGGTGGGAGGATTGCTTAAGCCTAGGAATTCAAGACCAGCCTGGACAATATAGTGAGACCTCGTCTCTACACAAAGTAAGATAAAAGAAATTAGCCGGGCAGGGTGGTGTGCATCTGTATTCCCAGCTACTTGGGAAGCTGTGGCAGAAGTATCACTTGAGTCCTGGAGACTGAGGCTGCAGTGAGCCATGATTGCACTACTGCGCTCCAGCCTGAATGACAAAGCAAGTCCCTGTCTCAAAAATAAACAAAAAATAAATAAAACAAAAGATATAGTTTAATGGTTTCTAGCATATTGACAGAGTTTTGCAACCATACCATAATTAATTTTATAACACTTTTATCATCAGACCTGGAATTTGAACCCAGATCCATCCAGCTCCAAAGCTTATGCTCTTAATAACATTATATTATCACCAAAATCCAGGTCAGAGCGCCATCCATGGCACAACACTGTCTTTCAGAATGTAAGCCACCTTCCAAAGCCTGGGCATTGTCCCATGAGGCCCTGCCACGTGCTTTGGGATGTAGAAATCCCTGAGGATGATGAGGATGGTGTGCAGACAGCACCTGAAACCCAAGGACTGAGTTGAAAACAGAGCCAGTCCCTCACCCATCTGTGACTCAGCAGACCTCAGAGACAGGGCTGGATCCAGGTGGACTGAGGTGAAGCTGAAAATAGAGAGAATAGGTCACAATGTGAGCAGGGGCCAAGGATGGTCCAAGCAGATGGCCCTGCCTTTAAATATTCAGTGGGTGATGAGATAGTGATCAAGAAGGGAGGTGGAGGGTGGATAAAATACTGATCTTATGCATTCATTCATTCATTCATTCAATATGCACTTACTATTGAATTAGGTATTTTATTATCGTAACAGAAATACCTGCCATCAAGGAACTCACAGTTCATGAGATAAACCAAGAACAAATTATTATAATCCATTTAGTCACTCATTCCATAAATTTATTTTATTTATTTATTTTTACTATTATTATTATTATTTGAGATGCAGTCTCACTCTGTCACCCAAGCTGGAGTGCAGTGGCACAATTTCAGCTCACTGCAGCCTCCACCTCCCAGGTTCGAGCAATTCCCCTGCCTCAACCTTCTACCTCAGCCTTCCAAGTAGCTGGGATTACAGGTGCACGCCACCACACCCGGCTAATTTTTGTATTTTTGGATGGGGTTTCACCATGTTGACCAGGCTTGTCTCAAACTCCTGACCTCAGGTGATCCACCCGCCTTGGCGGCCTCCCAAAGTGCTGGGATTACAGGCGTGAGCCACCACACTCCGCCCATTCCATAAATTTATATTGAATATTATTATGTCAGACACTGTCCCAGGAGCTGTGGATCCAGCGATGATCAAGACTGGCACAATTGCCAGCTACCCCCAAATGCCATCTTGCACTCCCAACAGTACTAGAAGTGACATGTGGCACTTCCAGGTTATGACTTTAAAGGGAAGGGCCTGGTCCTTCTTCCCCTACCTCTGTCTCCATTCCACTGCTGGCTGTGAGTATGGCAGCAAGCTATAATGTATCGGGCAATACCCAAAGCTGACAGACCCAAGAGAGGAGCCTGCATCCATGCTACTGTGGAATCTCCATATCAGCCTTGAACTGCACACACCTGACTATTACGTGAGGGCAAGAGGAGCCTGTCTCTGGTTTAAGCCACTGGTATACTGGTTTCTGTAGTGGAAGTCAACTGTGCATTCTAACACAGTAACAAACACAACTCCTCCTCCATAGGTGGGATATGGAGGGAATAAAAGAGCCCGTGCTTGAGAAGAATGAAGGAAAACAACAGGAATAATTAGCAGGCACGAGCCAGAATCAACTCACTTCCCAAGAAGAAACTCACAGAGCTTTCAGCCGGGCGCAGTGGCTCACACCTGTAATGCCAGCACTTTGGGAGGCCGAGGCGGGTGGATCACCTGAGGTCAGAAATTTGAAACTAGCCTGGCCAACATGGTGAAAACCCATCTCTAATAAAAAAAAAAAAAAAATACAAAAAGTAGTCAGGTGTGGTGGCTGGAGCCTGTAATCCCGGCTACTTGGGAGGGAGGCTGCAGTGAGCCAAGATCACACCACTGACTCCAGCCTGAGTGACAGAGAAACACTCTGTCTCAAACAAAAGCAAAAAAAAAAAAAAAAGAAAGAAAAGAAACTCATAGAGCTTTGAAGGGAAAGGTTAGCAGTGCAGAGCATAAGCTCATCTTGTATTTGCCATACAAGGATCCATGACTCTTCCCAGGACTCATCGGAATACTTAGGGCCCCAGAACATTGCATCCATTAGGATGTGTTCAGCTGCAAGTAGCAGAAAAACTGACTAAAAGTGGCTAAAATATGAGCATGTTTATTGATTACTAAAGAAATCTAGAGGCAGGTTATTCTGTTGTTGGTTTAGTGGTTGACATCACTGAAGACCAGTATTTCTATTTTTACACTCTACTTAGCTCACTGTTGAGTCTTAAGTATCCCAACTCATGGTGGCAAAATGGCTGCCTAAGCTCCAGCCCTCATGTTCTCATCAGGCACAAAGACTCAAAAGTGGGAGTAGGGGAGAAACTGGGAAACAAGGCTGCAAGACAGAGCTCTCTTATTTACCCTTTCCCAGAAGTCTTCACCCAGCAAATGTTTTATTGAATAGCAGTTGTTAGAACTCGGTCTGTGGGCCACTGCTATCTGTAAAAGTAGTTGAGAAACTGAAAAATTTGATTCTGAAGTCTCTTTTGAAGTAGTGGATGAGGGAGAAAGGTGTTGTTATATCATAACACTTAAGAGAATTAGAGGAGGTTATTTAAAGCTCTGTCTGGAGACCTGGTCTTTCTCTGGAGTTGTTCTGGTTCAGGTTGAGGCCTGACACCAACCAGGAATTGTAATTAAAGAAAAAAAAATAGTTGGTCGGGCACAGTGGCTCATGCCTATAATCCTAGCACTTTGGATGGCCGGAGCAGGAGGATTGCTTAAGGCTAGGAGTTCAAGACCAGCCTGGGAAGCATAGCAAGACTCCATCTCTTTAAAAAAAAAAAAAAAAAAAAAAAGCTGGGTGTGATGGTGCACACCTGTAGTCTCAACTACTCTGGAGGCTGAGGTAGGAGGATTGCTTGAGCCCAGCAGGTCAAGACTGCTATGAGCCATGACTGATCACACCACTGCACACCACCCTGGGTAACATGGAGGGAGATCCTGTCTCTACAAATACTTTGGAATTTTTTTCTAAGCCAAATGTGGTCTGAGTTAAACTAGATGTGGGTCCTGCACCATCTCAGCCCTAGACGTCCAAGGCTTTTCTCTTGAGGGAAAGTCAGGAGAAGGGAGGACGCCCTCAAGCCTCCTGCTGCTCCCTTCCAAGAGCCCCCACAGGCCGTTTCCTGCTGGACTCCCATCTGTCAGAGGGGGAAGGGGTAGTAGGTGGTTTGGACCCTGGTTTGAGGGTGAGCATTTTTTCATCCCCAGGTCTTAGCCCTTCTCTCAGGATGAGCCAGGCCCAGCAAGGACCTTGAGGGTCAAATCCCCCTCTTTGGGGTGAGAGGCCCCTCTTCTCTTTAGTTAGCATGCACTTCTACATATATCACGGAAACTCTCTACAGTTTGCACAGGACTGGTTTCAACGTCCTCCCCATCGCTGGGTGCACACTGCTTCTGCATTTTTTTAAGCTATGTTTGTGTGAGTCTGTGTGGTTCTGTGTGTGTGTGTGTGTGTGTGTGTGTGTGTGTGGTGCTGGTTGTGAGGAAGGCAAGAAGTATGTGCCCAAGGCTCCCAGGAAGGAGAGGGACTCATCCTGTCCTGTGGTCTCAGGGCTGCTGGTATAAATCAATTTCATCTCTCATTGACTTGGCAGAATATTAAAGCTCTGGGAATGTTGAACATTCCTATGAAAGAGATGTTTACTGAGATAAAATAACTCGTAGGTGACTATCTGCACCACAGACAGGATCTCCAGGATCTAAAGAACAAATTCCTTTATGATTATGTTTCTCAGGGTCAAAGGCCAAACTACAGTCATTTGAGGGTCTCCTTCATCTGGCCCCGGAATGGCTCCCGATACGTTTTTCTAAAATGGCTTCTTGACAAGCCCCGAATGTGATCCTGCTGCTCCTTCTGCCTGGAAAGAGCCCCCTCTCATCTCCACATGACTAACCTGCCGCTCCCCCGCAAACCATACCCAGGGTTTTCTATTACACTTGCAGTAAAATTCAAACTCCTCCCTACAGTCTCAGGGCCCTGCACACTCTGACTCCACCCACCTCACCAATTTCATCTCCTTCCACTCTGCCTTCTCTGCGCTGCGGCCACCAACACCCAGTACTCCTTCCTGCCTCAGCACCTTTGTACTTGCAGTGACCTCTGTCTCAAACTCTGCTTTCCTAAATCCTTGCAAGTTGACTCTTATAAATATAAGACCCCTGCTGGGTGCAGTGGCTCATGCCTGTAATCCCAGCACTTTGGGAGGCCGGGGCAGGTGGATCACCTGAGGTCCGGAGTTCGAGACCAGCTAGGCCAATACGGTGAAAACCCTGTCTCTACTAAAAATTAAAAAAAATTAGGCCAGGCACAGTCGCTCACGCCTGCCTGTAATGCTAGCACTTTGGGAGGCCAAGGTGGGCGGATCACCTGTGGTCAGGAGTTCAAGACCAGCCTGGCCAACATGGTGAAACCCCATCTCTACTAAAAATACAAAAATTAGCTGGGCATGGTGGCACGTGCCTGTAATCCCAGCTACTCAGGAGGCTGAGGCAGGAGAATCACTTGAACCTAGAAGGTGGAGATTGCAATGAGCTGAGATAGCGCCATTGCACTCTAGCCAGGACAACAAGAGCAAAACTCACTGTAAAAAAAAAAAAAGTAAAATAAAATAAATATAGGACCCAATATAAAGTAGCCCTATATGCCCCAGAGACAATCTGTTGATCAATCTGTTTGATTTTTTTCAAGGCATGTATTCCAGATTGTCCTGTTCGTGATTGGTTCACTTGTGTTTGTATGTCTCCCTGCCCACTACTAGAATAAGAGCTCCATGAGAGCAGGTTCCTTTTTTGCCTCGTTCAGCATTACGTGGGTGTCTCTAGCACTTGGCAGAATTCTTGCTCCCATGGCAAACATATATTTGCTGAGTAAATGACTGAAAGCTCAGTTTAGGTGGAACCATCAAAAGCCTTTGCTTAATGCTAGACACGGCGGCTCACACCTGTAATCCCAGCACTTTGGGAGGCTGAGGCAGGTGGATCACCTGAGGTCAGGGTGGCCAACATGGTGAAATCCTGTCTCTACTAAAAATAAAAAATTAGCAGGGCGTGGTGGTGTACCCTTGTAATCTCAGCTACTCGGAGGCTGAGGCAGGAGAATTGCTTGAACCCGGGAGGCAGAAGTTGCAGTGAGCCAAGATCATGCCACTGCACTCCATCTTGGGCGACAGAGCAACGCTCCATCTCAAAAAATAAAATAAAATAAAATAAAATAAAATAAAATAAAATAAAATAAAATAAGCCTTTGCTGATTCCCTGAGCTGGAAATAATCTCCCTCCCCTGAACAGCTAAGCCACACTTTCTGCCTCTCCTAAGGTCCTCAGCACTTCTGCCTGTGCTGTGGTTATTTGTAGTTTTTCTTCCCCTACCAGACCCTGGGCTCCTTGATCTAGTTCCTCATCTAATTCATCTCTGTATCTCCCACCTCCTCCCAGCTTTTAGCAAAGTGCCTTGTGCACTGTCAGTGCTCCTTCAATGCTGAATAAGTGATGTTGACTGTCCTCACAGACCCCTAAGAACCATTTGGAATTCCAAGGCTATGCATACCAAGCCTCATGCTCGACACTCTGTTCAAGATGACTGCGAATATATGCAAATATGATTTCCAAAGATGAATATTGCTGGGGAGATAAAGTTGAGTAAACACAGGGCTTCACTGGCAGGTTGTTCCGATGATAATTTTCTCCTCGTATTCAGCATAATTGGATGGCTGCATCTAGGTTGTTTTGCACCAGCCCTCTTCAAAGGAGGGTGATTAAATACCAAGAAGATGAAAATTGAAAGCAACAATCTTATTAGGGGAATGGAAAAATGGCAAATGCCGCTGAGTCTCTATAAAGATGCAAGGCAGAGAGGGACCTTTTTTCAGTGCTGGTTGGACCTTGAAGGGCCATAAGGATCCCCACTTGGTCTGTTTCCACTCTGGTACATCTCCACCGCCGGCCTTAAGGTTGCATTCGCAGGTCTGCCTTTTGCTACAGTATCCCATCGTACTTTGTTGGCTTATAGAGATATTACCATTGTTTCCTAGTGGAGGATGGATCTGGGGGGATGTTTTTGTTTCACCAGGTGTTTCAAACCAAACTCCCTCTGCCACGCCCTTCGCTCTGAAATCTCCATTCCCACTCCTTCTTGGTCTCCTCAGGTATGCTCCTGTTAGGCCATATTACAATCTCCCGACCATGCCATCTTGCTTTACAACTATTTCCACCAGTGGCTTGTTCTACTTGGGAATGCCCTCCCCATCAGGCCACTTTCAACATCCATCCACGGGAACTCACCCATTAAGGCCAACTCCAGCCATGCCTCCTGAGTGAGGCCTTCCCTGAGTTAATTATTCTCCCTGTGTGTGCCTTCATTAGATCTTGTTCTTGACCTATCACAATTGTCATCTTGAATTGTCTGTGTCTGTCTTCCTCCCTTATCCAACTCTGAGGTCCTGAGGGCAGGGACTGAATCTAATTTATCTCTATAGCCTCTGTGCCTAGCACTGTGCCTGGCACACAGCAGATGCTCAATAAATGTTTGTAGAACACAGGATATAGAACACGAGCCAAAGTCCTGACTACCGCACAGTATGACAGAGTTGTTAAGTACATGGGCCCTACCAATAGATTGCTTGAGTTCAAATCCTAGGTCTCAACTTGCTAGATAGATGATGTTGACCAAGTTACGTGGATATGGTTTGGATATTTGTCCCCTCTAAATCTCTCGTGTTGAAATATAGTCTCAGAAAGAGGGGCCTGGTGGGAGGTGTCTGGGCCACGGAGGTGGATTCCTCATGAATGGCATGGTGCCCTCCTCATGGTAATGAGTGCATTCTCACTGTGAGATCTGATTGTTTGAAAGTGTGTGGCACCTCCCGCCTCACTCTTTTGATCCTCCTCTCACCGTGTGACACGCTTGCGCCTGTTTCACCGCTGCCATGAGTGGAAGTTTCCTGAGGCCCTCACCATAAATAGATACTGGTACCATGCTTTCTGCACAGCCTGCAGAACTGTGAACCAATTAAATCTCTTTTCTTTATAAACTACCCAGCCTCAGGTATTTCTTTATAGCGATGCAGGAATGGACTAATACATACATGAAGTCCGTTTCCTCATCTCTAAAGTAGGGATGCTGACGATCATGGTAATAACAGCCCTCCCACCATCACAGGGATGTGGCAGGGGTGTTAACACAGCACGTGTGTGGTGCTCAGACAGTGCCTGAAACATGGTGCACATGGCTATTATCATTGCTAATGGTGTGACCATGGGTGAGTCATTTACCCATTCTCAGTCATTTCTACTTATTTCCTCAGTAACAAAGTCACAACTGCTGGGAGGCTCAGATGATACAATATGATACGTGAAATTGCTGGAAAGAAGAAAAAATTCTGTATGAATAAGGTGAAACTCCATGTCATGAAAGTTGTGAACTGCCTCTTCCTCTCCCGCTCTATCTGCGACCCCCTTTATTTGGAAATGTGTGACATTATATTGTTCCCCTCAAATAAATCAGAGAACATGGAGATATTACCCTATTTGAGTGAAAAATAAAATTCTCATTTATAATTAGGCCACTTACACTAGGCAAAGTTGTTCATCTAACTCCTTGGGTTAAGGCCAGGATTACCTGCTTTAGTACCTCATGGTGATATTATTATTAGGTTGGTGCAAGAGTAATTGTGATTTTTGCCATTGAAAGTAATGGCAAAACCGCAATTACTTTTGTTTTGTTTTGTCTTGTTTTGCTTTGAGATGGAGTCTCGTTCTGTTGCCCAGGTTGGAGTGCAGTGGCGCAACCTCGGCCCACTGTAGCTTCTGCCTCCTGGGTTCAAGTGACTCTCCTGCCTCAGCCTCCCAGGTAGCTGGGATTACAGGTGCCCACCACCACGCCAGCCTAATCTTTTTGTATTCTTAGTAGGGACGGGGTTTCACGATGTTGGCCAGTCTGGTGTTAAACTCCTGACCTCAAGTAATCTGCCTGCCTTGGCTTCCCAAAGTGCTGGAATTATAGGCATGAGCCACTTCCCCCAGCCAAAAACCACAATTACTTTTGCACAAACCTAATAATTCTCTAATCCATTCTTCATGCCCTTTGAATCATCTATTCTAGTCACCCTCTATAACAGCACATGGAAGATAGGCGGGACTAGGGACGTGTTTCCTCAACCTTTGCTCCTTCAAATAAAACCCGTACAACTTTCACCATATCTTCTTAGTGTGTTTCTTCTCTAGACTAGCTCCCTTTTAAAATTTAAATAAATTTATGGATAAAGGGAACTAGATGTAGAAAAAATGAAAAGCGCTTGCTATAAATAAAAGGAGACAAAGAAAAGACTACAATGAAAACACAACATTATTGTTAAATTCCAATCACGTGCCATTGCTTCTGTAAGGCTCTTAGCTTCGTTCAGGAAAAAAGGTTAAGAAGAGGCAGAAAGGTGTTTCACTTATTGACCTCAAACTGAAACTTCCTCCATATTGTCACAAAGAAAAGGGAGTGGGGAAGCTACTATCTCACTTTACGTTTTAAGGTTAATTCCATATTAGTGTACCACCTAAAACCAGCTTGTGTGTGCCACACCGGCATATTTTACTAGTAGTAAAAGAGGTGGCCCTGTGGAAACACTGGCCAACTTACTAGAAAATCATTATCGTGGACTAAATGGCTTCAGACATCAACCATAGATAACCCAACCCGAGCACAGTCTAGACCCTTTTCCCCGTCACTTCATAGAAACCTGCCATCAGGTCCTACAGATTCTGCCCCTTCATGGCCCTTGAATCCCTCCCTCCTCTCCATCCCCAAGCACCATCTTCTGAGCTCAGCTCCTCATCAATTCTCTTTGAACTGGTGCAGTATCCTTTCTCCAGCATCTGTTTCCTGAGGCCTCTCACATTCTTGATCCCTCCGCCATATGCCTGCCAAAATCAAGATCCTAACAAAAGTTTGCTGAATGAATGAGCATATATCTTTAAAGACCCAAATAAGTCACCATCCAAAGGCATGATTTGCATTTCTTGGAGACAAATTGGAGTGAGGATAAGGTCTGAAAGTTCAAGAAAAAAGAAATGTGACCAGGTGCTGTGGCTCATGCCTATAATCCCAGCAACTTGGGAGGCCCAGGCGGGCGGATTACTTGAGGCCAGGAGTGTGAGACCAACTTGGGCAACATGGCAAGACCCCATCTCTACAAAACATACAAAAATTAGTCAGGCATGGTTGTGTGTGCCTGTAGCCTCAGCTATTCGCGAGGCTGAGGCGGGAGGATCCCTTGAGCTTGGCAAGTTGAAGCTGCAGTGAGCCATGATCATGCCACTGTACTCCTGCCTGGGCAACAGAGTGAGCGGAAGAAAAAGAAGAAAGGAAGGAAGGAAGGAAGGAAGGAAGGAAGGAAGGAAGGAAGGAAGGAAGGAAGGAAGGAAGGAAGGAAGGAAGGAAGGAAGGAAGGAAGGAAGGAGAGGGAAAAGAGAAGGAGGGAGGGAGGAGGGAAGGAAGGAGGCAAAAGAAAGGAGTGTTACTGATTAATCAGATGAATTAAAGAGCTTTCTGGAGCTCTGGAAGATTGTGATAAAAGATGGTATACTCCTTCCCAACCACAGAGGGTATGACCTTATCTAGCAAGCACCCCTGTGTTCTCAGCCTCACTGTTCCCCCAGGGGACCCCTGCCCCAATGTCCTTTATGTGTTCTGTTCTGTGGAGCTTTGAGCTGTGTCTACATCTTTTTCCCAATAGACTGTGAGCTCCTTGAGGGCAGGGACCATACTTTGGTCAGTCTCTACATTCCCAGTGCTTAGTACATTGAGGAGATGCCAAATAAATGCTGGCTGAACTGAACTGCTGAAGTCAAATGCCTAGTAATTCCACGTCACCTGTCCCCAGTTAGCTCTCTCTGCCAAAGCCAACAGGATCCTTGTCAGCCATCCAAGGCCTGAACATAACCTTGTGTAGTTTGCAAGCAGGATAATTTGTTTCTTCTTGGGAGATCTTGTCAGCTTCTTCTTTATGGAGGTAACGTTTTAAAAAAAAAATCTTGGCAGAAGACAAATCCAACTGGAAAGCACCTCAGAGTCTGGGTAAGAAAGAGTCTTGAAGGTGGCTCTTCCAACAATGTCTTATGTACATCTCCAAAAATTCACATAATGATCACTGTGGGTCAGCAACATCTTCCCTTGCCAACAGTATAATTAAATTACCTTTGTCAGTGACTGTGGGCCCCAGGGACTGTGCTGAGGGAAAGCCATTTGTTTAATAAGAAGTTCAGCACAGGAGTCTGTCCTTTGCCTCCTCCCCCCAGGCATTTGTTTCACTACCATTTAAATAGTATTCTGTGCTATGAGGTGGATACTTTGGCAATTTCCATTTTGCAGCTGCAGGATTGAGGCTCAGATAAGTCAAATAACATACCCAAGATCACACAGCACCCATAGCCGGTGTCACTCACCATTACACACACTGTCCCTTTTTCTCCCAGACCAAGAGCCTTTTCAATTACCTATCACTCTATTCCTGGTAAAAGGTCTGCATAACAATTCTCAGGCCACGGTCTTCAGGGGGAGGGGTGCTCTGAAAACACGTGGGTGGGAAAACACCCCTCAAATCCATGAATATATCCATGAACATATCCATGAACATGTAACAGAGGAGATGTGAGGATTTTCCAACCAGACACTGCACCACTGCCAAGCCAGGCTTTCAGCCCATATTATATGTAAATATTATATAATGTACATATATATGTGAATATATAATTATATATAGAATAGTATATATTTTATATACTATCCCATATTACATGTGAATATTAATATTTTTACATACACATACATATTTCTATTTTTTTCAGGCTGTGAATGCCACAGGAACTTGGATCCCTTTCTCTTCAAGGCCCAGCTCAAATGGCACCTCCTCTGTGAAGACATCCTTGATTCCACTAATAGCAGTGAGCAGGCTTTTAGCCTGACTAAAACCAGGGAGCATTTAATCAGGCACTATTGTATTATTTTCAATAATTCAATGAGGCGGGTATAATTATCCCTTTTCTATAGGTAAGGAAACTGAAACACAGAGAGGTTAAGTAGCTTGTCTGAAGTTGCAGAAGTGGTCAGCAGAGGAGCTAGGATTTCAGTCAATGAGCAAATCTTTACTGAGTGCCTTCTATCTGCAGGTGCTGTTCTGGTTTTTTTGTTTGTTTGTTTGTTTGTTTGTTTTTTCTTTTTTTGAGACAAGTCTCGCTCTATCACCCAGGCTGGAGTGCAGTGGCACGATCTCAGCTCAACTTACTGCACCTTCCACCTCCCAGGTTTGAGTGATTCTCCTTCCTCAGTATCCCAAGTAGCTGGGATTACAGGCACTCACCACCATGCCCATCTAATTTTTTTTTTTTTTTGTATTTTTAGTAGAAACGGGGTTTCGCTATGTTGGCCAGGCTGGTCTCGAACTCCTGACCACCTGCCTTAGCCTCCCAAAGTGCTGGGATTACAGGCATGAGCCACAGCGCCCAGCCTTGCAGGTGCTGTTCTAGAGACTGGAGAAATAGCAACAAACAAGATCATCAGAAACCTTCTATATCCATGCTCTTTATACGGGTCCACATACCTGGAATGAGTATGACTTTCAATGATGACAACTAATACTGCTGTTCACTGAGTACCTGCTATGCACCAGACCTCAGTCTGCTCAACTGTAAAATGGGGTTAGTATTATCTGTTCCATTCCATAGAGTAGGAGCATACCGTCTCATTTAATCCTCAAACTCCATGAAATAATATGATGATGCCCAGCTTACAGTTGAGCAAAGTGAAGCTGAGTAAATTTAAGTCACTTGCCTACAAGTTCATCCTCCTCTGATCCATGCACCTAGATGCTCCCTATCCTCCAGGGCCTGGCTAAAATCTCACTACGATGTCTTCCTTGGCTGCTTCCGCCTAGTCACCTCCAGTTCCTCCACATTCTTATAGCGACAATCATCTGGACAATCAGGAGAGAGACATCTGAAACCAGGGAAACATAAACATGTATGCAACAATAGCTTTGAGGTGCTGGCACAAAGTTTAGGCCATAGCTGCAGCTCCTTCCCACAGACTCCCCCACCACCACTCCCACCATTGGAAGAGGCTTTAGGGTTTCAGAGCTGCAGCTCCTCTAAACCTCAGTGACTTCTTTCTATGAAAGACAGCATGTCCTTTATCTGGGTGGATGCACAGAGCCAAATCCAGGTGGGTTTTACTTTATTGGAAAGATATTAATTTCTTCACTGTGTGACATCATCCATCACCAGAGAGGAATTGAGTAGACTTACCGCTTATTATAACAAACTCTGGTCTGTTCTTATCTACCCTTGAAACACCAGAGAAACAACTATTTAGGCATGGCCGGGCCGGGTTAAAGCTTCAGAAGTGCTATCCAGCCCATCCATGGGACCAAGGGACTGAGGCCGCCAGGTCTTTGCACACAGTGTTCCCTCTGTCTAGGTGCTGAATGAAGTTCTTTGCAATATTTTTACCTGGTAAACTTCTATGCATCCTTCAAGACCCAGATGAAGGGTCGTCTCCCCTGTGACTCTCCGTGACTGTCAGGGGCAGGTTCAGCCCCTCCTTCCTCTGTGTTCCCACTGTACCTTATTCATATTCTCATTAGACATATCCCATATCGTGTGTGAATATTGATATTTTTACACACACATACATATTTCTATTTCTTTTTAAGCTGTGAACTCCACAAGGATTTGGATACCTTCCCCTTCAAGGCTTGGCTCAAACGGCACCTCCTCTGTGAACACTTCCTTGATTATACCAAGAGTACATTGTTTGATTCTCCACTATGGCATTTGAGCCTTGGTGCCTGGGTGAATATATGAGAAAGAGAGTGAATGTGTGTGTGTGTGTGTGTGTGCGCGCGCGTGTGCGTGCGCACGCACGCACATATGTGAAATCTGGTGCTCCTTCTGGGTTATGAGCTTCTTGGAGGCGTGGCTGGGTGTTCGTTTGTTTGTTTGTCTTGAGATTCGCTCTGTCACCCAGGCTGGAGTGCAGTGGCACGATCTCAGCTCACTGCAATCTCTGCCTCCCGGATTCAATCGATTCTCCTGCCTCAGTCTCCCGAGTAGCTGGGATTTCAGGCGGGCACCATCACGCCCACCTAATTTTTGTATTTTTAGTAGAGACGGGGTTTCACCATGTTGGCCAGGCTGGTCTTGAACTCCTGACCTTGAGTAATCCGTCCACCTCAGCCTCCCAAAGTGCTGGGATTACAGGCAGGCGTGAGCCACTGCACCCAGCCGGCATGGCTGTTTTATGATAGATTTCTGTGTCCCCGCCTCCTCACCTAGATTCTAGCATGTGATAAATGCTCTTTATTTGTACAAAGCTTATAAACCTTGAGTCCCATGTCACTTGTTTTTGGGTGTAGTTGAATTGGAAGAACCACAGTCTTGCAGCCAACATAGTGAAGAAGGAATCCCATTCTTTACCTAGGTATCTCCAAGAACAGGAAAGGGGATGCGAAATATAACTGACAGTGACGCTCATCCAAAACGCCTTCTCTTTCCCAGCTCTCTTACGCTCTGAAATTGCTCTGGAGCCTCTGGCTGCCAACCCTACCTACCTTTCCCAGCCACATCCTCAAGTACTTTCCCTCACACAGCCCCAAGAGGCCTTGTGGCTCGTTCTTCCTCTGTGACTTCCCTGCCTTCTCCCCACATCACCTACATCACCTCTCTCTCTCCATTCTTTGTTAGGTAAATCTGCTTCTCTTTTGGCTTTTCTTGTGGGTCCATAGTAGTTGTATATATATTTATTGGGTATGTGGGATATTTTGATACGGGCATACAATGTGTAATAATCACATCAGGGTAAATAGAGTGTCTGTTACCTGAAACGTTTATCCTCTGTGTTACAAACAATCCAACTGCACTCTTAGTTATTTTTAAATGTACAATAAACTATTGTTGACAGTAGTCACTGTTATGCTATCAAATACTAGCTCTTATTCATTCTATCTAACAATATTTTTGTACCCATTAAGTGTCCCCATTCCCCACCACACTACACTTCCCAGCCTCTGGTAACCATGATTCTCCATGATGTTGAGAAGTTTCCATTTTTAGCTCTCTATCTCTATGTCTCTATCTCCATGAGTTGAGATGTTTTAATATTTAGCTCCCACAAATGAGTGAGAATAAGTGAAGTTTTCCTTTCTGTGGCTGACTTATTTCACTTAATATAATGTCCTGCAGTTCTACCCATGTTGTTACAAATGACAAGACCTCAGTTTTTTTATGGCTGAATAGTACTCTGTTGTGCTAATGTATCACATTTTCTTTATCCATTTGTCTGCTTTTTTTTTTTTTTTTGCTTTATGGAGACACTCTGTTGCACTGGCTGGAGTGCAGTGACATAATCATGGCTCACTGCAGACTCAAATTTGAATTCCTGGGCTCAAGCAATCCTCCCTCCTCAACCTCCTGAGTAGTTAGGACTACAGGTGTGCACCACCACACCTGGCTATTTATTTTATTTTTTATGGAGACGAGCTCTCACTCTATTGCCCAGACTGGCCTCGAACTCCTGGGTTTAAGGGGTTCTCCCACATCAGCCTCCCAAAGTACTAGGATTACAGGCATGAACCACCATGCCTGATCCCATTTTTCTGTTGATGGACACTTAGGGTTGCCTCCAAATCTTGGCTACTGTGAATAGTGCTGCAGTAAACACAGGAGTGCAGATACCACTTGAATTTCCTTTCTTTTGAGCTATACCTAGTCTTTTCTGCCTTTGGTTTGCTTTCCACTTTAAGCAAGTGTGCTTTCTCCCTTTCCTCCCATGTCTTTGGAACTCTGCCTCTCTCTACCTATTTCCCATTTCTGTGCCCTTCCTCAAGTCTAGGGAAGCAGAATGACAAGGGGCAAATCCTCCCTCAGAAGGAGAGGAGGATTCAACACAAGCAAGTGGCTGGCATCCACTTGCTGAGAAATCTTGTCTTAGGCTGAGCGTGGTGACTTATGCCTGTAACCCTAGTACTTTGGGAGACCAAGGCAGAAGGATCACTTGAGCCCAGGAGTTTGAGGCTGCAGTGAGCTATGATGATGCCCCTGAATTCCAGCCTGGGTGACAGAGTGAGACCCTATCCCTCCAAAAAAGAAAGAAAGAAAGAAATTTTGCCTGACCCACACGTGTTTCTTGAATGGATAGATGGATAAATGGATCCAGAGTGTCACTGTAAGTTATATCATTTATTTATTTAACACATATCCATATAACACCTATCATAAGCCAGTTATTGGCACTAAGAAGCTGGCCTTAACAGGAGGAGCAAGGTGGAAATCCCAGCTGATAAGGTATACTTATCAAGCTTCCCTTTTTCTGGGAACAGGGTCCCAGTGTGTGTCCCCAACCCTATAGAATGTGGGTTATTCTGTTTCTAGGCAAACATACCAGCACTGAGAGCCTCAACATTTTTTAGGTAGGAAAATCCACTCATAGAAGTCAAGCGAGTTAGTCAAGATCTTTCAGCAAGATAATAGGAGAACCTAGGCCTTTGCACTTTGCCTTAGGTGTCAATGAAGAGATTGCTTTCTTTGGAAATTCATGATGTAGTCTTTTGGCCCATTGACCACTGAGTGCTGCTATTTTAGGGTTTGGTTTGAACCAAAGTGCAAAAATGAGTCCTAATATGAATATATACTTCATGTAATAACAATGATCGGTACTATTCACTAAGCATTTACCATGTGCTGGGCACGATGCTATATCCTCTATGATACATGATTTCAGTTAATTCTCCAATAGCCCTGCAAGATAGATATTACAGACCAGGAGGCTGAAACTGTGGAGAGACTAAATAACTTGCCCAATGTCACAGAGACAGATTGAAACAGAGGGATTCAAACTTCTGTGCTCTCAGCCAAGATGGTCAACTCCTCTCCCTCCCCACAGAGCCCGTTTCAACTCAGGTGGTCTCCAGAATGCTGTGAACCAGGGTGACTCTGATCTACATTTTGTTCTTTTCTCCATCCTTTGCCCCCAAGTTCTCCACCCCTAAACACACATGGACATGCTCACATGTGCGTGTACACACACACACCCCACACACACATCTGGTAAAGGCAGCGATATGGTTTGGCTGTGTCCCCACCCAAATCTCATCTTGAATTGTACTCCCATAATTCCCATGCGTTATGGGAGGGATCTGGTGGGAGATAATTGAATCATGGGACTAGATCTTCCCACACTGTTCTCATGGTAGTGAATAAGTCTCACAAGATCTGATGGTTTTATCAGGGGTTTCTACTTTTGCGTCTTCTTCATTCTCTCTTTGCCTGCTGCCATGCATGTAAGATGAGACTTGCTCCTCCTTGTCTTCCGCCATGATTGTGAGGCTTCCCCGGCCATGTGGAACTGTAAGTCCAATGAAACCTTTTCCTTTAGTAAATTGCCTAGTCTCAGGTATGTCTTTATCAGCAGCATGAAAACAAACGAATACAGACAGTGACTTGGGGAGGCCGTGATGGCAAAGAAAAGATAATCCAGCAGGCAGTGATTAGGAAGCCCCAAAATTCACATTCTGGAATGTGGACGTGGTCCGTATAGCCTCAGCACCCTGAACTGTTCCTCCCCATTGGTCACCAGTGTGCTGAAACACCCCTGCAGTAGGCTGCAGAGTCTGAGAAACGGTCCCAGGCCCGCCTCCCACCTCCTCACCTCTGTTCTGAATGCAGCTGCTCTGCCCAAGTGGCTCCAGAGACTGCACCCACAGCCTCTCCCGCAGTTTCCACATCCCAGCCCAGCCTCTGGGATGACACTTATTCCTTCTGAATGCTGCTTTTCAGGCAAAGCTGCATAGAAACAGTGGGACCTCCAGGCAGGGAAGTCTCATGCACCTTGAAACTGATATCCTTTCAATATCTATTCTGCATTTATTTAAAACAGAGGGGCAGGGTGGGTGAAGGAGGCCTGCTTGTTAGTGGCCACCCCAGCCTGTCCTCCACCATCACAGCAGTTTGGCTCTGAGCTTGCACATCCCACTTTGCAAAACCAGAGCCCCTACAACGGACCCAACTGCAGCCTCCCTGGAAGGCAGTTAGCAGCCTGAGCAGACGTTTTGAAGATCCACGTCACCGACATCCTCAGTAGTATCTTATCGAAGTATTTCTTGCAAACTTCTGCAAGCATGCACTGTATTTTCCTTGGAAGGAGTTCTGGGAGCAAAGATTTCCTCCATGCCCTCACACCTCCAGTGTTGGCCAGCCAGTTAGGTTTTGTGTCTGCCTAGTGGTCTCTGCCTGTTCTCAAATCTCTCTAAGCTGTAAACTGGGCCTCTCAGCTAGTCCTGCCCACCTGATGCTGAGAAGAGACTTTCTCTGAGTCCACACTCAGGTGAAGGACATACCAGATTTTGGAGAAAGGGCGTTCAAACAGCGTATTTTCACAATGTTAACAGTTCTGTCCTTGGTATGCTTATCACAGTTGATGTGGCCATTCAGTGTGGCAGCACTTCTTATTGCTTACCCAAAAGCTGTTATTAAATCAGAAAACAGCTGACAATCCATGGTATCTTGAAAACATTTGTAGCCTTCATTAATGTACAGACACCACTCTACCACACACACCCAGGCAGAATTCTCTTGCTGTCTTCACCATCTTCCCACAGCCCTTTATGTCTGCCTTTTTTATAACCCTTGTCAGGGTGCATCATCATTGTTTGTTTGCATGTGTCTCACCCACTAGACAGTGAGCTCCTCAAGGGCAAAGGCTCTGTCTCATTCATTTTTATACTCCAATGGCTAGCACTGTGTCTAGTACCTCGTAGGCACTGAATTCAATTTGGTCAAATTGGAAACAGACTGAGTTCAGAGGTCAGGGGAGACACATCAATCCCGGAATCTAAAGGGCTTGGGGTTCTCTTTTTTTTTTTTCACTAATCAGTTTAGGCAGCCATGGACCTCTTGCGAGGGATCCATGCATTTGTTGTGGAATGAGATGACTCAAACAGATGATGGATTTGTTGACCTTTCTAGGAAACTTCAAACCCTGAGCCGGTGCTACCATGAAGGGTCCTTTCTACAGTGTCTTGGAGCTCCCTGTCTGCCCCCTGCATCAAGCTCAAGGTGAAAAAATCCCTTAGGTGACTCATACTGAAATGGGAAGGAAGGAGATGTGTATTGTGGAGCCCTCGTCAGCAATTGTTCTATTGATTATTTGGCATCAGATTTTTCATAAGCTCTTTGGGGATTTCACTCCAGCCAGATGACCTTAGGCATAGTGAAATTGATGGTCTCTTGTGTGAGAAGTAAGGCTATGAGGTAACGAGGAAGAGAGACTACAATGATGCATGAAATTGTATCTTTCACATGGTAACCAGTGATTCAGGCCAAGGTTGCAGCAGTTGCCATTTTGAAAAAAGGTATGACAAAATTCATCTGCCAACTTGTCCCTTTTTTGTAATTATAATATTCACCAACACATGTGTGGGTTTATGTGTGCCAGGTACAGTCAGTGGCATATAGTAGGCACTCAATATTTGTGCACAGAATAAATGAATGAATGGTTTACATGTGCCAGGTACAGTCAATGGCATATAGTAGGCACTCAATAAACTGTTGTGCACAGAATAAATGAACGAATGTTCTACCTACATGCACAATCTCCTTTAAAGTATACAACAACTCTGAGGTGGGCACCATTATAATTCAGATGGAGAAACTGAGGCTTATGGAAGCAAAGTGACTGGTGAAAGCTTACCCCCTTTTCCAGAACAGAAGACACATGTCCCCATTCAGTGATCAAAACCACTTCTCAGCAAACCAGGGCCTTACAATGACCTGCAGGGCTCTACATAATCTGGTCTTTGCCCTAAAGTCACTAATTCATGGAAGCCTCCCCTGACTACTCCATTTTAAATTGCAATACCTCTGTACATGACCACCTCCATGATTTATTTTTCATCATAGCAATTACTCATCACCTATGATAATACATATCTTATCTTTTTTTGTTTGTTGATTGTCTGCTTCTTCCCAGGGGAATGCAAACTTATGGAGCAAGAATTGTTTGTTTTGTTCACTGTGGTATTCCTTAGCATCTCAAAAAATGCCTAGCCAATGAATGATTGTGGAATGAATGAATGAACCAAGCTAAATCTTTTTTTTTTTTTTTTTTGAGATGGAGTCTTGCTCTGTTGCCCAGGCTGGAGTGCTGTGGCGTGATCTTGGCTCACTGCAACCTCTGCATCCTGGGTTCAAGCAATTCTCTGCCTCAGCCTCCTGAGTAGCTGGCATTACAGGTACAAACCACCACGCCTGGCTGATTTTTGTATTTTTAGTAGAAAAGGGGTTTCATCATCTTGGCCAGACTAGTCTCGAACTCCTGACCTCGTTATCCAACCACCTCGACCTCCCAAAGTGCTGGGATTACAGTTGTAAGCCACTGCGCCCGGCCTGACCAAGCTAAATCTTTGGGAGCACTGCTACCTACTAATGCAGGGCTTCGTTACATACCTGGATACTTGCAAAAGTCTCTCAGTTGGTCTTCCCGTTAATCAGTGGTTCCCTCCTATTTCCCCTGGGTCGGAATGACCAGGTCGGCTTGGACTAGATTGTAAAACAGCTTGAATGTGAAAGTTGAGAGGTATGGCTCTTACCTAGGCAATGAGGACATCTTAATGGCTTTTAAGAAGGGCCGAGTTGTTTTTTCAGGCACGTGACAGGCAGGAAGAGAAAAGATGGAATTAGAGTTGTGCAATGATCTAGTCAGAAAGACTAATAACGAAACTGTCGAGACAGTCCTGGTTACTCTTTCACATTGTGTTGCAGGAGCTGAAGAGCCCCATGCAGGTGCTCCTGGGGTCACCTGAAGCCAACGGGGGCATTGTGTAGAAAAGAAAAAGAGGCCTGAATTTCAAAAAGTGGCTGAGCCCATAGGTTAGTTTATTTGGAAATAGTATATCTTAGTTTAAAAACAAAAATCACAAATCACTGATCTATGCAAATCACATTGCAAATCACAATGAAACACAAAGAGAGCATGAGCAGGAAAAGGAGGAAGAAGAGAAGGGGGAAGAAGGAGAGAAGGGAGAAGGAAGAGGAGACTCTCACTATGAGGCAAGCATCATGTTCTCCAGAACTGCAGTCATTTCAAGACATCCAGGGCAGATCTGCATCCACGTTCCCTCAAACGATTGTTGACAGGATTCAATGCCCTGGAGGCTGTTGGGATGAGCACGAGAGACTCTGCTCCTGGTTGGCCATAAAATAGCTCGCAGTGGGGCAACTTGACTTTATCAGAGCAATCAAAACCTTGGAAGTGACATCACTTCTATGTATTAGAAGCAAATCACAAAGGTCCCGCCCATGCTCAGGTGAGGGGATTAAACAAGGGTGTGAGTACAAGGAGGCAGGCATCATTGAGAGCTATTGTAGAAGAGCCAGTCACATTCGGGAATAATCCTCAACAGGACACACCTAGGCTCTACTGCCTCCTCAGTTTCTCCTCCCCTAGAGAGAAGACATGACATCTCTGACTCCTGAGTTTGGGGAACAGGAACTGAGATAAGTAGGCGAGCTCTTCCTTTTTCTCTTCCTCTTTGGGATCCACTATCAGTGGAGAGCTAGCTTTGCCTGCTACTGCCGTGCTGACAGTTTAGCAGGAAAGGCTCTGTCTCTTCTGGGAGAGGTTTCTCCTTTTCTAGAGCCACTGGGGACAAATCTGTCATTCTGGGTTCAGAATTGGGCAGCCCAGTGTGGCCATGCACCACATGTCACAATCCAAAATAAAGCCTTGCCTTTATCCAAAAGAAAGTCCGCATTTTTTTATCGCTATTGGCCTGACAATTTTGGTTTTCTCAACTGGTTTAGAACTCAGGCAAGAAAGAAAGGTACACCCTCAAAGACCAATGCCATCCTTGAAGGAGTTGGCATTTGGAATACAAGCGACTGAGCAGGGTTGGCTTGATGGATATGCGATTTACGTAGCCATGCACGAGCCCCGAGCTTGGTTTCATGCTGTTGGCATCTTGAAATTCTTAATAATTTTTGAACAGGAAGTTCCATGTTTTCATTTTGCACAGGGACCAAGTTATCTAACCGACGCTGAACCCGAGTTTGATCCCTTTTTTGCCAATAGCCACTAGGTCTCAGGCAAGTGGTCATCCTCTGTACTTTCTCACCTGCATAAAAGGGCTGCAAAGATACTGAAAACAACGTCTAATCCTAGGGTGAATGAGCGTCTCAAATGAGACATTATAAGGGAGATGAGCTGTCCAGTTTATAAAACTGTACCTGAATGTCTGATTTTCAATGAATAAGTTAGTCACCTCATATGTGACCAATGTGCCCTTGCCCCAGGCAGATCCTGACTGCAACAGCTGAACCAAGATGGCAGGAGGAAAGGACAGGAAAGCCAGTCTGATTCCAGAATCAAATCATCGGTCTGAGATTTCAACACCAACACCACTAGCAAGCAGAGGGTCAGAAGGCAAGGAAGCCTGTTCTGCAGGCAAAGGCCCTTCCTGCAATTCTGTGAACAGCTCCCATAATGCACTGCTGATGGGGCCACCTGGGAACCTCCAGGACTCCAAGGCTGGGATGGCACAGGAGCTCCCCAGGGGACCCAGGCTTCAGGGAATGATGTGTGAACACAGGAGAAAGAACTGGTACCTGAATGCTCATGTTTCAACCTGAGAGGAAATGTTTGCAGACATCAGGCTATCAACTAATCAAAATTTTTTGTCTGAAAAACAAAAAACAAAAAACGAAGTCAATGTCACATTAATATAGCTCATTGAAAAATACCAGGGGAGAGATGCTCTGTTTGCTACTTGCGTAATTTACTGCATTTCATGTTTAAATTGAAGTATCTAATTATACAATTATGAATCATCCTGATTCAAATAAAGTTCACCAAAATAATCTCCTTATGTAACATTATCTTCCAATATACCTGCTATCTTCATTTCATTATGTGCTTTTATTCTGCCAGAGTCTAAAGATCTAATTGTATTTTTTAAGTGTCCCATTAAACCAAAATAACAATTCTGCTACAATAACCATCAGGAGATAGTTGGTCCTGACTTGTATTACATTTTGAAATGTCATGCTTTTTTATGGTTGTTTTCTCAAGACAGTTTATAGCTTTTGCAATTAGGCAGCCTTGTAAAGCATGGTTTTAAATGATTTTAATGTTTCAAACCAGCTAAGCATTTCATACACCGATTTCCTTTGCCTTTTTTAACCTAATAATAATGCTTTTCATGTAGCCTGGTTCTGTACAATTTACAAAGCACAATCATATTTGTTGTTTTATTTGATCCTACTTTCCAGAGGTTACGTGCTAAGAAAGGGTTGAGGTCACCAACACAGTGTGACTGCCAGAGACAGAGGGAAAAAATGGAAATAATTGAATATATTTTTTAAAAGCATTAAAGTGGTCTTCTTGGGAAACATCAACCCCCGGTTTGACTTTTTCATGTTTATGTTATGGCTGAGATGGCGACCATGCAGTACATCTTACAATTTGAAAGCATCCTTAAGCCTGCCAGCTTTTCAGGGAGCTGCTTAGATACCGGGGGGAATCCTATGTGGGTGTCATGGCCAAAGATCAGAGCTGGGGGGCTTCCAGCAGTCATTTAGTCCTCCGTTACGTGCTAGTGTGCCTGTTAGGGTACTTGACTGCAAACAGCGGAAACTGACTTGGGCTAACATGAGTGTAAAAAGAATTTATTGGCAGGATAGCAAGCAGACTGCTCAGGGATGAAGAAATAGGCTAGAAAACCTGGCTCGCACAGCACCCGGGACCAAGCTGGGAAGCTGAGGACACAGCCAAGAGCTTGTCACAGCAATAGTCTAATTAGAGTGCAGACACCAGGGCTGCCAACCCTGGACACTACTTCAGCTACTGGGCTTTGTTTTCTTTTTAGTTGAGATATAATTTATATGGTGCTAAGGGCACAAATATCCTGTGCGCATCTCATATCTACGCCTGTGTAACCACCACCCTGTTCAAAATACACAATATTTCTAACACCTCAGAGGACTTTCTTGTGCCCCCTCCCAGTAGATAAAGGATTCCCCCTAAAGGTGATCACTTTTTTTTTGAGACAGAGTCTTGCTCTGTCGCCCAGGCTGGAGTGTAGTGGCACGATCTCAGTTCACTGCAACCTCCGCCTCCTGGGTTCAAACGATTCTTCTGCCTTAGCCTCCCGAGTAGCTGGGACTACAGGCACACGCCACCACATCCAGCTTTTTCTGACTTCTATTACTATTGATTAGTTTTACCTGTTTTTGAGCTTCACACAGAGTCATACAATATCTACTGTATATACTCTTTTGTGCCTAGGCTTTTTCTCTTTTTCTCTCTCTCTTTCTCTCTCTCATTATATCTGTGAGATTTGTCCATGTGGTTACTTGCAGTATTGTTCATAGTTCCTTATTTTGAGACGGAGTTTCACTCTGGTTGCCCAGGCTGGAGTGCAGTGGTGTAATCTCAGCTCACCGCAACCTCTGCCTCCTGGATTCAAGCAATTCTCCTGCCTCAGTCTCCTGAGTAGCTGGGATTACAGTCGTGTGCCACCACGCCTGGCTATTTTTTCTGTTTTTAGTAGAAATGGGGTTTCTCCATGTTGGTGAGCCTGGTCTCGAACTCCTGACCTCAGGCTATCTGCCTACCTCAGCCTCCCAAAGTGCTGGGATTACAAGCGTGAGCCACCACACCCGGCCTCATAGTTATTATTATTATTTTTATGGTATAGTACTCTGATGTATAATTTTACCAAAATGTCTTATCCATTCTCCTTTTAATAATCTTTGAGTTATTTTTAGTTTTTGGTTATGATAATATATGCTGCTATAAAAATATGTGGACCTGTCTTTTGGTAGACGTATTCACTAATTTTTCTTAAGTATAGCAACTCCAGTAGGATTGCTGGGTCATAAAGTAGGTATATGTCTTACTGTCATTTGTGTTGATGGACTTTTGAATCTCTGGCAACCACGGTAGATAATATTCCCTGTCCCTGCATCTTTGCACTACTCGCTGTACATGTGAAATCCTGGGAGCACTCAAGAGGTCCAGATTAATTCTCTCACCCCACTTAGTAACCATGGAGCAAAGAAAGGCTGACCTTGTCGGCTTCTATAAGATGAAGGGGTGCTGCCTTCCAGGAAGACGCACTCACATCTGGATGATGTGAGCCTCCCAATCAAGATGAGGCTCAGATATCCAGCATCAAAAAATTAGGCAAATGCCAGCTACAGCATGTTAATCTTCAAGATTCTTGTTCTATTCACATATCACAATAGTCAATTGTCATTGACTATTTTCCTTTGATCCACTTTTAAAAAATCAGATTTATATTCACTTTATATCAGTATCATAAACAGTATCACTTGTCATAGGTAAAAGATGATTGTACAAAATGAAAATGAAACAATAAAGGCGGGTCGATCACTTGAGGCCAGGAGTTCAAGACCAGCCTGGCCAACGTGGAGAAACCCCGTCTCTACCAAAAATACAAAAATTACCTGGGCATGGTGGTGCATGCTTGTAATCCCAGTTACACGGGAGGCTAAGGCATGAGAATTGCTTGAACCCCGGAGGCAGAGGTTGCAGTGGGCCAAGATCACACCACTGTACTCCAGTCTGGGTGACAGAGTGAGACTCTGTCTAAAAAAAAAAAAAACAAAAAATCTAATTTTGCCCAACTCCCTGAACCTGAGACCTATCCTGTTTTGTTAAAAATGGAGCATTAGGCTGGGCACGGTGGTTCACGCCTGTAATCCCAGCACTTTGGGAGGCCGAGGCAGGCGGATTATCTGAGGATAGGAGTTTGAGACCAGCCTGACCAACATGGTGAAACCCCGTCTCTACTAAAAATACAAAAAAACTAGCTGGGTGTGGTGGCGCATGCCTGTAGTTCCAGCTACTCAGGAGGCTGAGGCAGGAGAACTGCTTGAACCCAGGAGGCGGAGGTTGCAGTGAGGCAAGATCGGGCCACTGCACTGCAGCCTGGGCAACAGAACGACACTCTGTCTCAAAAAACAAAACCAAAAAAATGGAACATTAAAAATGGGGGGAAGCATCAGCAAGCATTTAAGAGGTCTTAACAATTTGCTAACAGAAAGCTGAGACTTTCTCTTTGAAATAAACAAAACTATGGAGAGAATTAGAAAGGGGATGATTTTTCTCACTATGTGATTCTGCTTTTTAATATCATCTTATTTTTGTGTGATAGGAACACAGCTCACATTCTGGGAATAGTCCAACATGAATTAAGGCCCAACAAGTGGAAATGACTTGCCCAAGCTCAGACAGCAAGATAATGGCTGAGATAGGCAGATCTTTAAGCTGCATATTTTGTGTTGTTCGTTTATTCATTCAAGAAAGATTTAATGAAAATGTAAACAGTGCCAGGCATTGGGGACAAATAGTTAGCAAAGGTGGTTATAGTCTTTACTTATAAGGAGCTTGGAGTCTGGTTTTTTCTGCTTTAAAATAGAATCTCTCTCTAACCAGTAGCAAATACTGAAAACAGAAACGGAACCAGAAAAGCATTAGGGAAATTTTTTTTAATTTTCAGTTGAACTTTTCAGGCCACACTGTTATCTAGCCAGGACTGGCTCTGAGTACACAATCCTGGGAAGCTCCAGGCCGGAGAAAGCTCACTTGGCCATGTGCTGCTGAAATTCCTGCCATTTGTCATTTCTTCAGGTTGCTGGCATCACTAGTAGTTATGAAATGCAAATATTTCTGGGAAGAGTTATGCATTACGTTTCTCTAAATTTGTATTGCATTCTGACTAAGAACATCATCAAAACATCATGAGAAGCCAGTCCTCATATCTTAATAAATTACAAATTAAGCATACACATATACACAAATCAAATATATCAATAATTACATTAAATGTAACTGAACTAAATAGTCAAGTTGAAAGGTAAAGATGGTCAGAGTGGATTTTTTAAAACAGCAACTACATGCGACTCATCAGAGACACACCTTAAAGACACAGAAAAATGGAAAATAAGGTCGAAAAAGATATACAATGCAAACACTGGACAAAAGAAAGCCTGTATGTCTCTGCTAGTATCAGTAAATACAGGCTCTAGGTCAAGAAGCATTACAAGAGATAAAAAGGGACATTTCATAATGAAAAACGTTTAACCCACCAGGAATACATAATAATTCTAAATGTATAAGGATCTAACAATATAGCCTCAAACAAACATATAAAGCCGAGGCAGGAGGATCACTTGAGCCCAGGAGTTTCAGGCTGCAGTGAGCTATGATTGAACCTCTGCACTCCAGCCTGGGCAACAGAGTGAGACCCTCTCTCAAAATAAGTAAATAAATAAATGAATAATTTTTTAAATAGTTGTACATATTTATGGGGCACGTGACACTTTGATACATGCATATAATGTGTAATAATCACATCAGGGTATTTAGAATATTCATCACCACAAACATTTATCTTGTCTTTGTGTTGGGAACATTTCAAATCTCTTTCAGCTGTTTCAAAATATACATTAAGTGGCTGGGTGCAGCGGCTCACGCCTGTAATCCCAGCACTTTGGGAGGCTGAGGCGGGCAGACGACGAGGTCAGCAGATCAAGACCATCCTGGCTAACATGGTGAAAACCCGTCTCTACTAAAAAATACAAAAAATTAGCCGGGCGTGGTGGCAGATGCCTGTAGTCCCAGCTACTCGGGAGGCTAAGGCAGGAGAATGGCGTAAACCTGGGAGGCAGAGCTTGCAGTAAACCAAGATTGTACCACTGCACTCCAGCCTGGGTGAGAGCACAAGACTCTGTCTCAAAAAAAAAAAAAAAAAAAAATATATATATATATATATACAATAAGCTATTGTTAACTAAAGTCACCCTACCATGGTATTGCAAGCAAAAACTCATTCCTTCTCTGTATGTTTGGATCCATTAACCAAACTCTCTTCATCTTTACTCCCTCATCTCAGCCTCTAGTAACCATCATTCTACTCTCTAGTTTCTTGAGATCAGCTTTTGTAGCTCCCATATATGAGAACATGGGAGATCTGTCTTTCTGCACCTGGCTTATATATATATATATGGCTTATTTCACTTAATGACTTCCAATTCTATCCATGTTGCTGCAAATGATAGAATTTCAATTTATGGCAGAATAATATTCCATTGTGTATATATACCACAATTTCTTTAGTCATCTGTTAATGGACACTCCTGTTGATTTCATAGCTTGGCTATTGTGAATAGTACTGCAGTAATCATGGAGATGCGGGTATTCCTTTGATATACTGATTTCTTTTTCTTTGGATAAATACCCAGAAGTGGGATTGCTGGATCGTATGGTCATTCTATTCTTAGTTTTTTGAGAAACCTCTATACTGGTTTCCATAGTGGCTGTATTAATTTACATTTCCACCAACAGTGTATAAGAATTCCCTTTTCTCTGTATCCTCACCAACATTGATTATATTTTGTCTTGTCGACAGTAGCAATTCTAACTAGAGTGAGATGATATCTCATTATGGTTTTTATGTGTGTTTCCCTGGTGATCAGTGGTGTTGAGCATTTTTTCATATACCAAGTTGGCCATCTGTATGTCTTCTTTTGAGAAATATCCATTCAGATCCTTTGCCCACTTTTTAACAAGATTTGGGTTTTTTGTTTTGTTTTGTTTTGCTGTTGAGTTGTTTGAGTACCTTGTATATTCTAGATATTAGTTCCTTGTCAGATGAATGGCTCGCAAATATTTCCTACCGTTCTACAGGCTGTCCCTTTACTCTGTTGATTATTTCCTTTGCTGTGCAGAAGTTTTAGCTTAATAAGGTCTATAGGATGGTTTTCCTAGAGGTGGTCCACATCAATCCACAATACTCATTACCTATTGAGCTTCTACTGAGTGCTCTGCTAGTTGCTGGTAATAAGTAGTGAATCAGAGAAACTCCCTCTCCACTAACATGAGGTACCCTAGTATAGTCACATTCACAGAGACACAAGGTAGAATCGTGGTTGCCAGGGGCTGGGATGGGAGAAGGAATGGAGAGTTGTTGTTTGATCAGTACAGAGTTTCAAATTGACATGACAAAAAGTTCTGGGCTGGGCATGGTGGCTCATGCCTGTAATCCAGGCACTTTGGGAGTCTGAGGCAGGCAGATCACCTGAGGTCAGGGATGCAAGACCAGTCTGGCCAACATGGTGAAACTCTGTCTCTTAAAACAAACAAACAAACAAAAAACTGTATTTTGTAAAAATACAAAAAAAACTTTTTTTATTTTGTAAAAATACAAAAATTAGCTGGGCATGATGGCACATGCCTGTAATCCCAGCTACTCGGGAGGCTGAGGAAAAAGAACTATCTGAGCCCTGGAGATGGAGGTTGCAGTGAGCCAAGATCTCGCCACTGCACTAAAGCCTGGGTGACAGAGCAAGACTCCATCTCAAAAAAAAAAGGTTCTGGAGACAAATGTTAGTGGTAGTTGCACAACGATTTTTTTTTTTTTTTTCAGACAGAGCCTCGCTGTTGTTGCCCAGGCTAGAGTGCAATGGTGCCATCTCAGCTCATTGCAACCTCCGCCTCCTGGGTTCACTAAATTCTCCTGCCTCAGCCTCCTGAGTAGCTGGGATTATGCACAACAATTTGAATGCCTAATGCCACTGAAAGGTACACTTAAATTTTATGTTATGTATATTTTACTGCAATTTTCAAAAACGGCAGTCTTGGTTCTGCCCCACCCAGCCCTAGTTTCTCTGACCTCCCCTTACCTGCTGAGCTGTGTTTTTCTGCACTGCAGACCTCATCAGACCTCATTACCTCCAATATATTAGGTCATTTGCTAATATATATATATATTTTTTGAGATGGAGTCTTGCTCTGTTGCCCAGGCTGGAGCGCAATGGCACGATCTTGGCTTACTGCACTCTCTGCCTCCCAGGTTCAAGCAATTCTCCTGCCTCAGCCTCCCGAGTAGCTGGGATTGCAGAAGCACACCATCATGTCCAGCTAATTTTTGTATTTTTAGTAGAGACAGCGTTTCACCACATTGGCCAGGTTGGTCTTGAACTCCTGACGTCAGGTGATCCACCCGCCTCGGCCTCCCAAAGTGCTGGGATTACAGATGTGAGCCACCACACCGGGCTGCTAATTTTTATGTTTATTGTTTCCCTACCAGAATGTAGGCTCCACACAGGCAGGGATTTTTTTCTTTTTTGTTTAATTTTGTTCACTGAGGTACTCTAAGCACCAAGAACAGTGCCTGTCACATAGTTTGTACTCAGTAAATGTTTACTGGATCCATAAACCCGTGACGAGTACAGTGACGGATGGAACGCTTGTCACCTGCTTGCTGGGTACCATTTTTCACTTAGCAATCATTAGAGGCACCATGAAAGTCTATTCTACACATGAGT
This sequence comes from Chlorocebus sabaeus, assembly GCF_047675955.1. NCBI lineage: Eukaryota > Metazoa > Chordata > Mammalia > Primates > Cercopithecidae > Chlorocebus > Chlorocebus sabaeus. The sequence continues at coordinate 134,227,483 of NC_132911.1, read as the reverse complement.
AAACTAAGGCACAGATAGGAGTAATAATTTTTCCATGGTTCAAAGAAAAGCCTAGGTCAGAGACCACATACAGAGAAAACAGCAAATCTAATAGGAAAGGAAAATCAGCTTTCAGTGTCAGAAAAATGAGATTCACCTGCTTGTCTTTTTCTAGCATTTGCCCTCAAGGACAAACTTGTTCAACTTACAGTTAAGGAAAAAAACCAACTTCATGTTTTCCAGCAATATCACGGCTGGATTTTGTCAATTGTTTCCTAACTGAAACATAGTTGGGAGGTGATGGAAAGGGACAGTAAAAAATTGGGGTGAAGGGTGAGTAATGGGTTGGACGAACTGCTTGCTAAGGGTTTATCACAAAATATAATTTCTCAATCACTTAAAAAAAATCTTGTGATTTTCAGATAAATATCATGATGGTGATTAGTTTTGTTAGGAAAGAATTTTTTTTGATTTCCTGGGGATCACAGGAGACTGGGACTTATTCCTGGTTTTAACATTTTAACATGATCTTTCTGTTTAAGTAACTTCTCCGGTTGGGTCTCGACCTTATCATCCGAACAGAATGGGGTGGGAGGAGGACACAGGAAATGTGCTAGGTGACCTCCCAGGTGTCAGAGCTATGTGTGCGTGACAATCACATTTTTTGCTTAGTTTGTGTGTTAGACATCAAAAATGACAAAGAATTCTAAAGATGTTTCTAGTCATACTTTACATACTATGTTTTGATTTGGGGGTAACTGATAAAAATAGAGGGAAGAGGAGCCCCTTGAAGCATTCCTGTGGCCATCCCTGCAGAAAGGGGACTGTCTGGCAGCAGCAGAGACTCTGAAAGACAAAGGTGCAAACAGAACCACTGAGGGACCCAGGACAAGGGGGCACTAGGGTGGGAGAAGAGCTTTAGTGGCTCTGAGAGATCCATGGCAGGGATGCCGTGTTCTCGTTCTTGTGGCAGAACCCTGCAGGTACCTGGTGGGAGGGCTTCAAGGGCAGCTGACGGTCACGAAGAAGCTGGAGTAGATGAACCTTAGGGGCTTTGTTTAGAACCCACAGGAGATCCCCTTGGAGATCCCTGAAATAACTGGGTCAGATCCTGCAGGGAGGGAGGTGACATCCTGCTCAGCCAAGTGAGGACAACCAGTCTGTGAAATTTGAGTCATGCCTGGAAATGGGGTGACAGCCAGAGATGTTCTGGCTTCACATGCAAATTAGTTAACTTTTCAGACAAATTAATGGAAAGATATTAAAACAATGGAAATGGCTCAGTGGCTGCTCAATGTGTACTGCAATTAGAGATCTCAGACTATCTGAAGTTTCAAGTACATCGGTTTGATTTCATTTTCAGCTGACGTATAAAGCGTGTGGTTAAACAAGCAGACTTTGGGTTTATAGTCAAGTTTAAAAACATAATGGCTATCTGGATTCATTTCAGGAGTCAGCACATTGGGGTCCACGTAGTGGAAATAATAATCCTGGCCTTCTCAGCACTGGTCAGATGCCATCTGGAGAATTTATTGACTTCTGAGGGCCGTGTTTCAAGAGGACATGAATCAACTCTCATGGGGTCAGGCAAGGGCAACTGGGTAGGGGGAAGGATCCAGAAGTCTGTTATCTGAGAAACAAGATCTGGGAGACCTGGGGAGGATCATCAGAGCTGTATCTGAATGCTTGAATTTTTGCAGAAATGCTGTGTGGGAAAGGGTTTGGACTCATCCTGCGTTATTCCAGCAGGTAGGATCTGAACCATAGAGCATTATAAGCACAGGAGCCTTGGCTCTATTTAAGAAAGCACTTTCAGGATGGGTGCCGTGACTCATGCCTGTAATCCTAGCACTTTAGAAGGTTGAGCGGGGGTGGATCACTCAAGATCAGGAGTTCGTCACCAGCCTGGCCAACATGGTGAAACCCCATCTCTACTAAAAACATACAAAAAATAGCCAGGCATGGTGGCACGTGCCTGTTATCCCAGTTACTCAAGAGGCTGAGGGAGGAGAATCGCTTGCACCTGAGAGGCAGCGGTTCCAATGAGCTGAGATCATGCCACTGCACTCCAGCCTGGGTGACAGAGTGAGACTTCGATTTAAAAAAAAAAGAAGGAAGGAAGAAAAACAAAGGAAGGAAGGAAAAGACAAGAAAACAGAACTTTGTATCTGGTTTGTTCTTCCAACGAGGCTGACATGAACTGGGGGCTGAGTCCCCTGGGTCTGCCTGGGGCAGGGCCCATGAGCTGTGGAAAGCTGGGAACAGAAACAGCCACCGGGGCAGAGCTACACCAAGTCTGCAAGTGAGAACAGTGCCCAGACCACAACATGACTGAGGCAGAAAACGGGAGAGGGGCCAAGCCTCAGGAGCCAGGCAGAGACAGCCAGGAGCTAGCAGCGCTGGCCTAACCTCAGCTGACTGGCACCCATCAGTGGCTCATGGAATACGTGCAGAGCCATTATCTTAAAGAATTCAAGTTATAATCTAACTCATTAACTGGTCTCTGGCAAAGTCATGTGTCAGGAAATATCCCAAGCCTGGAGGCATTCAATAATTGCCTGGTGGCCATTTATACTTTCAGCAGTTCAACTTAAAAAAAAAGTTAATTGTGGTAAAATACATATAATACAAAATTGACCATCCTACCCATATTTAAATGTACTTAAAAGTTGTGCTATTAAGGACGTTCATATTGTTGTACAACCGTCACCACCATACATCTCCAGAATTATTTTCGTCTTGCAAAACTGAAACTCTGTATCCATTAAACAACCTTATTCCCTTTCCTCCCAGCCCCTAGCAACCACCATTCTACTTTCTACCTCTGAATTTGACTGCTCTAAGTACCTCATATCAGTGGAACCATGGAGTATTTATCTTTTTCGGGACTGGCTTTTTTCACTTAGCGTAATGTTCTCAAGGGTCATCTCCGTTGAGGTATGTGTTAGAATTTCCTTCCTTTTTAAGGTTGAATAATATTGCATTGTGTGTACATACCACATTTTGTTTATCCATTCATCCCTCAATGAACACTTGGGTTCATTGGATCAATTTTGCACTGAGACTTCCAGTGAGCACTGAAGTTAATATGATGAATATGACCCTCAAAGACCTGACAATCTACTTGGAATGGGAAAAGGGCTGGGGTGGGGAGTGGGAGTGTGGCAAATATGTATACCAATTTTAATAACGCATTTTGAATAACAATATGATTTTTTTGGGTTCACAATGAAGGAAGACATCAGTTCTGGGGGCAGTGCAGAGGTAGGAGTATGAGGGTTTTTTTAAGAAGGCAAGTGTCTGAGCTGATGAGATCAATAATGCTAGAAAACCTTCTTTGCAAAACTTGAATCTGACTGCCTGGCATCCCACTGGATCAGCTGCTGGATCTAACTCCTTGGGACAGCTTTTAAAAATATTGATCCCAAAAATTCTGATTCAGTGGATTTAGGAGGGAAGATAGAAGTTTGTATTTTTTATTTTTTTGTAGAGACAGCATCTTGCTATGTTGCCCAGGCTGGTCTTGAACTCCTGGCCTCAAGTGACCCTCCCAACTTGGCCTTTCAAAGTGCTGGGATTACAGGCCTAAGCCACTGAGCCCGGCACAGAGTCAGTATTTAAAACAGCCTATCCTGGTGATTTTGATGACAAATGGGCTTGGCAGGCACTGAGGAAACATTGAAGGTTGCAAGGTGAGGTTGGCATTTTAGATACACCTATCTGATCTCACTGTGGATGGGGACAAGGATGTGAAGTTAAAAAAAAAAAAACTCAAAGTTGAGAAACCTGTTCTGGCCCATTAGCGCAATATTCCATGGGCTGGAACTTCTGAAGACGGGCGTGTGTGGTGGTGTGTTCATCTTTCCATTCATTCAGCTATGCACCTACTGTTTGTTATCTGGACTAGAGCGCCCTGAAAAATCCCTTCCATCTCTCAGATTCTACATTCTAATAATCATTTAAAAAAAAAAAAAAAAGGCCTCAGCCAACAGAGTATGGCAGAGATGAGGTTGTGAGAGTCCTGAACCTGAGGCTATGAAAGGCCTAGCAACCTCTTTTGCTTCTCTCAGAGCCCTGCTGCTGTATCAACAAACCTGGTCTAACCTGTTGGAAGATTAGCAATCACAGAAAACAGTGATACACCATTTTGGCTGACCTGGGAGATGTCCACAAGTATATAAATAAACCCAGTTTAGATCAGGTGAAAGCTACCCGGTGATTCTCCCCAAATCACCAATCCACAGAATGAAGCGCTGGGTGGTTGGTTAAGCCACTTAATTTGGGGATCGTTTGTTATTCAGCAACAACTAACTGATACACCCCCGTGACACTCCATTCATTCAAACATCAGCTATGCACTTACTGTTTGTTACCCGGACTATAGTGCCCTGAAAAATGCCTTCCATCTCTAAGATTCTATATTCTGTTGATCCTTTTTAAAAAAGGCCTCAGCCAATAGAATATGGCAGAAAATAGGTTGGTTGTTTGGCAGAAATGATGACTTCCTTTGGTTCTAGAGCCTTTACACATGCTCTTGGTTCTAGACATGTGTTGGTTCTTTACACATGCTGTTGGTTTGGTTCTAGAGCCTTTACACATGCTGTTCCCTGTTCATGAAACACTTTTTCTTCTTTCTTTGCCTAGTTAACTCCTGATTATCACAGCTCAGAAAAGTTTTTCCTGATCTTGATTAAATCCCTCTATTTTAGGATCCCGTTGCAATTTCTACCTCTCTGGTGGCATTGCAGTAGTTACAATTTTATACTTATTTGTATACATGATTTGGTTAAGGTTTTTCTCCCCACTTAGACTATAAGCTTCATGAGTCCAGGAACAGTGTCTGTTGTGTTCACCATTACATTCCAGCACCTAGTAAAGTTCCTTGCACATAGTTGGTGCTCACTGAATATTTATTGAATGAAAGACAACAATATCGCCCTGGAGGAAACAGGGCTTTGGTGATTCTTCTTTAAAATAATGACCCTCACAGCAGTACTCTCCTCCCTACTATTACAGAAATTAAAAATGGACACGAGTCACTGTATGAGAATGTGTTTTGTAATTTTTAAAGGACTGTACATATGTTAGCTCTTGATTGTTAGTGTTGTTATTCTGAGGTAGCAACAGCTGGCTTTAGGGGAATCCTTTCTCTTCCTCATTCCCCTGAAATGGCCCCAGGCAGCTTCCTAGCAGCTATGATTATGGCTGGATAAGCAATTTACAGGCTGGAAGTCTTGCCTACAAAAAACATGGATATGTAAATATCTCTGTAGCTGCAACCTAGCAAACAATCTTCAGGCTGGTTAATTGCAGAACTTGGTGGTAATGATACTAATGCTGAGTTCAATTAAGGACTATTTACAAAACCACCGGGGGAGTATTTTCCACTTTTTCTGAAACAGTAGGCCCAGACTAGAGGGACCTGTTATTTTACAGTGTAAATCTATGGCTCAGATACACTAAAATGTCCCTTAGATTTAAAGTTGGCAAACTCTATGCCTTATTTTGGCCCCTGGAGCTCAGTTTGCAGCAAGAGAGCCGGAGGGTAATTGCCAAAGACAAATACCCTGTGTGTAACCTTTCTGAGCCTCAGTTTCCTCATCTGTAAAATGTACATATTAGTAGCTTACCTTTTAGGTTTACTTTGAGATTAAATGAGATAATCAGTAGAAAGTGCCATTAGAATCATTAGAACAATGCCAGGCATACAGTAAGTACTCAAATTTTAGTTATTGTTCATTGTCAATGTCATTACTGTTAATAACACACATAGTGCCATTAGAATCATTGGAACAATGCCAGGCATACAGTAAGCACTCAAATTTTAGTTACTGTACATTGTCAACATCATTACTGTTGTTAACACACATGGTTGTTTCCACCCTGAACTGTTACTGAAACACCAGGGGTTTGGTGTAGGTCCTGCTGCTCGCCACGTAGAAAGCCAATGACTGAGATGAGTACTGTCAAGGAAGAAGGCTTCAATCAGGTGCTGCAGTGGAGGAGATGGGAGATCAGTCTCTTCCTGACTAAAATTAGGGGTTTATATGGGAAGGGAGAAATGTAACTATGTATGAGAAAACAGGAACTCGGGAGGAGTAAGGAAGCAATCATGATGAATGAGGGGCCTGGCATCTCATTGTCTGGATCTGGTGAGTTTCAAGGTTTAAGACCAGAAGGGTAACTTTCAAATGTTTATCAGAAGAAACTGTCTATGGGACTATTAGGTCAGTTTCAGAACAACATACCTGCTACAAAAGCCAGCTCTGAACTTTGCTTATTCAGGAAATGACAGGGATCTTTTTTTCCAGCAGCTGGTTTGTGATGATGTTTTGTAAAGCATGGAAGTTCATTCAAGAGACGTGAGTTGACACACTGTGTGCCTTGTACTCTGATAGATGCTGGGGATACAGAGGCAAATAAGAGAATCTCTGCCCTCAGAAACTACAGGAGAGAGACTGTGCACTGTGGTTAAGGCTTGTCAGCATTGATCCCAAGGTTCTATGGAAACACAGAGTGGGGGACTTCACCCCAAAAGGTCAGGGAGGGCTTGCTTTGGACTTCCTGGGGTTCCCAGGTGAAGAGGGTGAGGCCCTTATTAATTCCACACACACAAACAGCAGACCTCACTTTCTTAAGAGATTGTTGCTGTGACCCATTTGTCTGACTCTTTTATCACCAAGGTCCATTATAGCTGGAAATGAAGCTTTCAAAATTAATAACCTAAAAATGGAAAGCATTTTCCCTGATATTCAGCAACTCTAGAGAAATGCCAGAGTGTTTATCTTACAGGGCCCCTTCAGGGTGTGTTTTGGCTGAGTGGAGCTTCATTAACAGTGTAATGGGAAAAATCTCATCCTATCTCACATCCTTATGACCTGGGCACAAGGAGTGACTCCAGGATTTACACTGATTGGGTATAGTACGGTGGCCAGGTTTTCAGTAAGAAAAACTGTCCCGGCATTCAGAGACCCTGGCTTTATTCTGACCACGCTGCCAGCAGGACGTGCAAGCCTGATCCAGTCATTCAATTCTCTGTAAATGGATGAGCTCAACTTGAGGATATATAAGGTATTCCCAACTCAGGGGAGACTCTGCTTACCACATGCCTCTGTTTTTCCTTCTCCACTGGACCCTTCTCTTGCTCTCCCAACTGGGAGAAAAATGAAACAAACCTTCCCTGGGATCTTCCTAAGCCTCATGTTACTATTCCATCTCTCTCACCTTCATTATTTGGCTTGAAAAATAATGCATTTTTAAACGCTGATACCATAGTTCTTAAAAAAGGAAGAAAGTGGCCAGGCATGGTGGCTCACGCCTGTAATTCCAGCACTTTGGGAAGCTGAGGTGGGTGGATCACCTGAGGTCAGGAGTTTGAGACCAGCTTGGCCAACATGGTGAAACCCCGTCTCTACTAAAAATACAAAAAAGTAGCCAGGCATGGTGGTGGGCACCTGTAATCCCAGCTACTCAGGAGGCTGAGGCAGGAGAATTGCTTGAACCTGGGAGGCAGAGGCTGCAGTGAGCCAATATCGGGCCACTGCACTCCAGCCTAATCAACAGAGTGAGATTTCATCTAAAAAAAAAAAAAAAGAAAAATACCCACAAATAAAAAAAGGAAAAAAGTGATGAATACTTATTATGCTCAGGCACTTTTGCATGACTTAATTCATTTAATCCTCTCAACAACTTTATGAGATGGGTACTTTTATCCCCATTTTATAGCCAGGAAACTGAGGCTTACCTTGTTGTTACTAGGTAAAATGACACTGCTAGTAGGTGGTTGAGCTAAAACTCAGCCTTCTCCACTGCAGCGCAGGTTCTTTTGTTTTGTTTTGCTTTTGCTTTTGTTTTTATTTTTCCTATGATGATGTAGCACGGATTCTTAATCACCTGACTGTGTATGTTCCATGTGCTGACCCCACTTCCCACTCTTTCCTTTCTTCTTCCCCTCAATGCCCCTGGAATGCTTTCTTCCCGGCATCAAGGATCTCTGGAAGGCTCAAAGAGGAACTTCTTGTAGTAGACATATTGGTTAGGTTTTACGTGCCCAGACACATTTTCTTTTTCTGAGAGCCCTTGGTTTTCCACAGAATTACCTCTCTTCCATTGGCTCTTGTCCTGTAGGGCTGGAATCAGGATCCTTGTCTTCTCCTGGCTAAGGGACAAGGGAGTGACCCAGGCTGGAATTTGCCTCATAAGCAGCAAGGTCAAGAAGGCTAGAAGAGTTTGGCATTCTGTTCAATCCATCCAAGTGAGTGCCAACAAATTCAGTCAAGAGAAAGAATATTTTAGTGCAGTTGTTAAAAAATTAATGTAAAAGTTCCAGGATGAACAAAACGCTAAAATTTTAAATAAAGGCAGAATCAGGGCTGGGTGTGGTGGGTCATACCTGTAATCCCGGCACTTTGGGAGGCAGAGGTGGGTGGATCACCTGAGGTCAGGAGTTTGAGACCAGCCTGGCCAACATGGCGAAATCCCATCTCTACTAAAAAAATACAAAAAAATTAGCCAGGCATGGCGGTGTGGGCCTATAATCCTACCTACTCAGGAGGCTGAGGTAAGAGAATCGCTTGAACCCAGGAGGTGGAGGTTGCAGTGAGCCAAGATCACACCACTGCACTCCAGTCTGGGTGACAGAGTGGGACTCTGTCTTAAATAAATGAATAAGTAAATAAATAAATAAATAAATAAATAAATAAATACAGAATCAGTATGATTGACTTTCCCTTTTGCCTTGGGCTCCAATATGGTTGCACATGGCACTACCAGGGATGCCCCTAGAGTGGAAGCTGTCCATGTCTTGCCTTCCAACACTTTGTACCTCTCTCATTCTCTGTTCCAAGGTTGTTCTGGGCCTCTGCCTTTCCTCACATGGCACCTCTCTGCGTGAAAGGCCCTTTCTCCTTCTACCCTACCTTGCTGAACTCACCCTCCTTCACCATCGTACTTCTCTATGTGTCGGTTTCTTTATGTATAAAATGAGCACAATAAAGAGTGCCTAATTCATAGCCTTGTTATGAGCACTAACATGGGCACAGCACCTGACTCCAAGGTGTGCACTCAGTGACAGCTAACTCCAGCATCAACGTTGTTCTCATTCCACAAGAAGACAATCAGTGGCCAAGCTTCCCACTGCCCAAAGGTCAGGGCTGCCACTTAATGTTGGTTAGATGAAAAGTTACACCGAGTTCCCCATCTACATGGCTGACCACCCAAATCTCAATTACGGACCCCTCTTCCTCCATCTGATTGGTAAATTTAGGTGTTCCCTGGGGTTCTTGCTCAAACCTCTCTTCTTCTTCCTGTCTACTTTCTCTCCAGACCATGTATAGATATCCACAGCCTCAAGTGTGCCCTCTTGTCTCTGATACATGTGTGAGGTCTGTATCTCCAGGTCCAAATTTCCAAATGTGGTCTGGATACATTACCAGTGCCTAAATACCACTAAAATACTAATAATGATAGCCAGCAATGATTGAACACTGACCAGGCACCCGGGACTGAGCCCAGTGCTTTGCATGGATTACTTCATTCAATCCTCTCAAAAACTCCATTTTACAGAGAAAAGAAAGAAGAAAGGAAAGAAAGAAAGAAAGAAAGGAAAGAAAGAAAGAAAGAAGAAAGAAAGAAAGAAAGAAAGAAAGAAAGAAAGAAAGAAAGAAAGAAAGAAAGAAAGAAAGAAAGAAAGAAAGAGAAGGCAAGAACGTCACTCAAAGTTATGAACCAGAGAAGTGGTGGAGCCAGGATTTCAAACTGGACACAAGTACTTCTGCTAAAAAAGGTTATCAAACGGCTCACCTTTTAATCAACAATATTCAAGTGATGTAAGGAAAAGCCGAGAGAACAGAGGTCTCAACTGGGGGCAATTTTGCTTTCCAGGGAACATTTTGCAATACCTGGAGATGTGTTTGGTTTTCCCAACTGGAGGGTTGCTGCTGGCATCCAGTGGGAAGAAGCCGAACCTCCCCAAGGAGAGGCTGCTGCTGAAGATCTTACAAAGTGCCAGAAGCCGGCTACAACAAGGAATCATCCGGTCCAACACGTTAATATTGCCAAGAACGAGAAACCGTGCACTAGAAAAATCCAGATGACGCAAGACTGTGAGAAACTAGTGAAGGGTGCTATCTTTTCAGATGCTAACTCCCCCACTCACCAACTGAGCAGGTCCCTCTGCCTCCCTCCTGCCCACCCCCACCCCAGCCCAGCCCCCACCCCAACCTAGCAAAGCCTCGCATTCTTACCCACCACCTATTTCCCTTCTCTGCAGAAAGCACAAACAGGAACTCATTATCTTCCTCCTCAAAACCTTCCCATCCCTCACTCTTTGTCATGGTTAAAAATACCACCCTCCTCCTCCTTACAGGTGAGCACCATTGTCCCCTCCTTGCGTGTGCCCCACCACCAGCCAACAAGCTGTGTTCGTTGAATCTCCCAGGTCTCTCCTGCTCATCCTTGCCTTCCTACTTCCCTAACTTACTTGGGCCAAAATAGCTTCTCATGCTATCTCTTTTCCAGTCATTAGGCTGAAGTCACTTTTTATTCATCTATGTTTGATCATCCAGAGCATTTTTTTTTTCTTTTGAGATAGGGTCTCGTTCTGTTGCTAAGGCTGGAGTGCACTGATGCAATCATGGCTCACCGTAGGCTTTGACCTCCAGGCTTAAGCGATCCTCCCACCTCAGCTTCCCAAGTAGCTGTAACTAGAAGCACATACCACCATGTCTGGCTAATTTTAAAATTCTTTGTAGAGACGGGGTTTTGCCATTTTGCCCAGGCTGGTTTCAAACTCTAGGGCTCAAATGATCCCCCTGCTTTGGGTCTCCCAAAGTGTTGGGATTACAGGCATGAGCCACCTCACCTAGCCCGGAGCATAGTTTTCATAAAGAATTAAACTCAGGGGTCTAAACTCAAGAGCCTACCTAGCTCCTAGTCTGTGACTCCAGGATGTTCAGGGTGGAAATTTAGAGTTCTGCACCTTGCCCTTCAGCCCTCTCCTTTAGCAAACAAGGTGACCTCTTCCAGTCCAGGGCTTGTGCCCCCAACCCACTCTAGTTCCCATCTCCTCTCATCCTCAGTACCTGTTCTATCAATGAACCATCCCTTCCTCTCAATCTCTCCTACCAACCCAGATGCTTGCCTGCCCACACATCTTTAAAGAAGCCTCCACCCTTACCTCCCACTTGCTAGACGGCTACATTTCTGAAAAGAGTTGTCCACACTTGCTGTCTCCCACTCACTCCTCAACCCACCGCAATCTGGCTTCCAATCCCTCCACTCCATCAAGACAGCTCTGGTAAAAGTTATCAGCCCTCTCATTGTCAAATGAAATGAACACTTGCTTTCCAGTCCTTTCTTGATGAAATTTCCTGTAACATTTGTGAGTGTTGCTCATTCCCTCCTTCTAAAAGCAATTTCTTCCCATGCCCCCTGGTTCTCCTTTTGGTTCTCTTCTTCTCATTATTCATACTCCCGACAGCTTGAACTGCCAAGAAAGGCAGTGCAGGGTGGTGAAGAGCCTGGACTCCAATGCTCCTTGATGTGGTTTGGCTGTGTCCCCACCCGAACATCATCTTGAATTCCCACATGTTGTGGGAAGGACCCACTGGGAGGTAACTGAATCATGGGGGCAAGTCTTTCCTGTGCTGTTCTATAACTCTATAATGAATAAATCTCATGAGATCTGATGGTTTCAAAAAGAGTTCCCCCACACAAACTCTCTCTCTCTTTGCCTGCTGCCATCCATGTAAGACCTGACTTGCTCCCTCTTATCTTCCGCCATGATTGTGAGGCTTCCCCAGCTGTGTGGAACTGTAAGTCCAATTAAAAGTCTTTCTTTTGTAAATTTCCCAGTGTCAGGTATGTCTTTATCAGCAGCCTGGAAATGGACTAATACACTCCTCTACTCACTAGTGTTTGACCTTGGGCAAGTTACTCAACACTCCCGTGCCTCAGTTTCCTCAACTGTAAGATGGTGTAAGGCTTTTTAGTCTCATTGTTTTCCATGTCTGAACATGCATCATGTTCTCAGATCATGTTGAACCTCGTGGAGTTACCCACATATATCATGTGTTCACACTCAGTCTTTGCTCAGGCACCTGGGGGTGCCCAGCCAGTATCTGTGAATATATGCACGAACGCTGCTCTGGATTGGGTTTCCCCAGAAGTATACCTCGAGACAAGGAGATAGGTGCAGTTACTTTATTTGGGATCCCAAGAACAAATAAGGAAGTGAGAAAGTAAGGCAAGGAAGGGACAAGAGGCAAATCAAAGAATGACTTAATGAGGGAGAGACTTCTGGGGGCTACTGGATTCATTCCTACTGGGGGTTCCTCTGAGGAGCTGCCTTGAAAGCATTTGAGAATTGTTCTTCCTTAGGGAAGGGGAGGCTGACACATTCATCCACTGTTTGGTTAAGGACTGCCCCAGGGCTGTTGAAAACTTTCAGGCTAGGCAAGATCCCACAGCCCTAGAGAAAGCCTCCTGGCAGAGAGGAGGGGTGCCTGCTTTGGATAGACAGTTCCTCTGTACAGAGGGCAGCTCATTGCAGCTGCCGGTGAGCTCAGAGGTGGGCCCAGGGGACATGCAGCCGAGCATCACTAACACTTGCGCTTGTTACTCTGCTTGGCAGGTCTGTGCCCCCTTATCTAGCTACATAGGTCCTGTCTCTTCCTAGAAAGTTAGTTCAAGAGTACCCACTTCTTGGAAGCATTTTCCAACTTATCTCCACCCTACTCCACCTTCAATGCTCTGAATATCCCTGGACACCCTGGACATGACTTTGTAAGAGTACTTATCTCTCTGCTTACTAGATAGAGCTTTCTTGTCTTTCTTAGCAGGAGTAGTTCTTTTTCATCATTGCAGATGTAGGGCCCAGATTTTTTTTTAGCACATTATAGGCACTTAACCGATGCCTTAAAATGAATTCAAGTTCACCTTGCTCAGAGACCCACTCAGAGCAAGTGGTCAACAAGTGTGGACTCCCTTTCCCCCATCTGATTTAGGAGAGCAGTCATCTAGTGAGTATACAACGTGATAAATATATTCTTTAAACAGAAATGCCAAGGAAGCACAAAGAAGGGAGTAATTAACTGGGACTGTACCAATGAGACTATAGTTATCTCATCTGACAGTCTTAATTACTTACAGTTTTTTGTTTGGTTTTTTTTTTTTTTTTGAGACGGAGTCTCACTCTGTCATCCTGCCTGGAATACAATGGCGTGATCTCGGCTCACTGCAACCTCCACCTCCAGGGTTCAAGCGATTCTCCTGCCTCAGCCTCCCGAGAAACTGGGATTACAGGCGCCCACCACCACACCCGGCAAATTGTCTGTATTTTTAGTAGAGAGGCGGTTTCACCATATTGGCCAGACTGGTCTCAAACTCCTGACCTTACATGATCCACCCGCCTCGGCCTCCCAAAGTGCTGCAATTACAGTAGTGAGCCACCACGCCTGGCCTACTTATAGTTTTAACTTTCCAGAAGCACTAATAGAGCCATCTGGTGCTGCTTCCACTGCACTGGGCATTCCCTTTTGAATCTCTCCACCAAAGAGGAAGCTACAAGGAGCTGCAGGATGGAGTGAACCACCCTACCTCAGGCGGGGGTCCCATCTACAACTCTAGTTTGTTTGCTTCTTTCATTTATTCAACATGTATTTATTGATGGTCTCAAATGGGCCAGCACTGTTCTAAGGAAACAGGCCAAGGTACTGCTGTAATGCAGTTTACCCATGCAGTGGGGAGAGTGGGGGGCAGATAAAAAATAAGCAACCAATCACGTAGGCTACATTAAACAGTGACAAGGGCTATGAAGCAATCAAACAGGATGCGCTATATTTGGGAGAGGTGGAGGTGGGGTGTAGGTGCCAGAGACAAGTAGATCACATGGTTGGGGAAAGCCTCTCTGTGGAGCTGACTTCTGGGCTGTGAGCTGTGTGCCAAGAACAGTCATACAAGGGTTCTACCAGGCAGAGCGGACGGCAGCTGCAAAGGGCCTGGAGCAGGACCTTGGGACTCCTGGTGTCCACCTCAGAGCTTGTCCTACTGCTTCTGGCCACGGAGAGAGAATTGCAGAAAAGGAACAATGCTGGGTCTAAAACTGGTATCTGTTCCTTACTTGGAGTAAACGAGCTGGTACCCAACTTTCAGTTCCCAGCAGGTTCATTTCAGGCTTCTGTTTTTGCTCACGAGCATGTTCCCTCTTCAAAGTCTGATTGGGTTTCAAAGGAATCTGAAACACAGCAAAACCACCAAGCTGCATCCTCCAGGTAGACACCCCCGAAATGTGGCATTTCCGTGGGAAACCACAATGAATCACTCTTTGGCTGTCCGGCCTCTCTGCCCAGTCAGAGATTGATTTTGGTTTTCCCAAACTTTGTAAAGCCACCCCAGACTGTTTAACAACCTCCCCACCATACCTGGACTCTCAGATTAAGAGCAAAATCCCAAATTTCGTGAGGTTTTCCGTTTCAGATTTCAACAGAAGGGGGTCTGCCACAGCCACGAACCATTTCCTCTGCAGAGAGCAGTTTCTGAAATGCTGCGAAGAAAAACAATCGCCCAACGATTAGGAGGGAAATGAAGTTCTAAAGAAAGACTACTGTCTCTGACTTTCAAAGTAGACATAGATATGCACAATATACATCCCACAAATTAAAATCCTCCTTTCTCTGATGTCTTCTAATGGCAATAATAAGGACAAGCATGGCTATCATTTATTTGGGTGTTTCCAATGTGCCAGTCCCTGTCTAAACATCGGTTTCCAGATCAAACCTATGAGGGTGGAATTAATGTCCATTTCATATTTAAGCAAACTGAGGCTCAGGAAAGTTGGGTTACTCAAGGTAACATGAGTAGAAAAAAAGGGTTACTCAAGGTAACATGAGTAGAAAAAAAGGCCATATTCCAACGGGACACAGAGCCTGCAGCCCACACGATTACTCTCCATACTGTTCCTATAGTATCCTGACTGGGAAGGTCCTGTTCCCCTGGCACTGGGCAAAAGGAGGAAATTATAAGAGCAGAGAGGAAGCGGTGAAAGGGGGCAGCCTGGTGAAGTCACTCCTTTACCGAAAATAGGGGTAACGGCCAGGACAGTGCAGGTCCATCCTCTGCAGATGGAAGACACGCACGTCCTTTGCCGCTGTCCCGGCCTTAGAAAGGCACCTTCCGCGTCCAGGGTTTTCTGTGGATAAATCCCACCCCTTCCACCTCTGGCAGGGAGGAGGCCGGCAGGCCAGGGCATGGGGCGGAAAGCGAAGGACGCCCGACCCGGGCCGAGGTCTGGGGCCCCGCCCGCGCCCCCCGCGTGGCTGCCGGCGGGCCAAGGGTTAAGCGAGGCGGGAGCCCCCGGCGCGGAGCCGCTCGGGGCTGGGAATGCTTAGTCAGGATTCCGATTTCCTGTCGAAGTGTTTGGATTTCCTGAAACCCGCGCCCTCCGCCGCCGAGCGGGATTGTGCGAGCCGCTCGCGTCGCCGCCGCCTCCTCCCCCTCGGCACATGGTCGCCCGCCCCTTCCTGCGCCGCGCTCGGCTCCCGCGCCTCGCCTGGCCTGGCCGCCGCCGCGGGCGAGCACTCTGCGCTGGGCAGCCCCGGGCCCGCGCCTCCCGCCCCGCCGGCGCTTCCCGGTCGCAGTTCGCTTTCCCACCCGAGAGCCGCGAGCGCCCGGCCGAGCCCGCGATGGAATAATGCCCAGCGGCCCGCCAGGTCCCGGTGAGTTGCGGGGCGCTCGGACGGGCTCGATGGGGCCGGGCGGAGTAGCCCACAGTCGCGGGCGCCCCCTGCCCAGTACCTCGCGCGAAGAGGGGTGCAGGGACGGGGCGCCGGGCGGGCTCTCGGCTCCTCTCGCAGCGGGGTGTCCTTCTCCGCGGCGAGGGCGCCGGCCCTGGGCTGGGGCGTGTGCGGGACGCGCGGCCGGGCTCTGCGGGGCCGGACGAGGCCGCCCGGTGGGGGGTGTCTCCGCGCCTCCAGCTCTGGAGAGGGGGCCCCTGCAGTGGGGCCGGGGATGGGGCCCGCCTTGGGGGGGCTTCGCGTCCGGCTCTCGGGGAGGGCCCGGGACGACGCGCTTGGCGGCCCGAACCCCGCGAATGGGGCGCCCTCCCGGCATTGTCTCTGGCGCGGCAGAGGAAAGTTCCCCGCGGTCGCCGGCCCCTGCCGGAACCCGGCGCTGCTTGGCAGGCCCCAGGCCACTTGCCTAAGGCAAAAGAAGAGAAACGAAGCGAAAGGAAAGGTGGGGGGAGTCCTACTTGGAGCTCGGTGTTTGCTCCCGGGTGGACCTGAAGTGGCTTGTGTTTTCCGCTTGTACCATTTTGGGACCTGCTGCATTTTCTGAGAGCGACATGAAGTTTCAAAGAAAAAAGAAACTTGCCCGCGTCCGGGTTTCTGCGGTTTGATACATCCCAAGAGTTCATCTTGGGCACTTGTAAAGCAGTTTCCTTTAGTAATGTGGTTTTCCAGTAGCTCAGGGAGACAGATGGTCAACTGCAGACCATCATCCTTAACTTGACCTTAACTTTACCTGTACTCATCAGGCAAGAAAAAGAACTTTCTCTCGCATGTTCCCCTGTCTACTCTGTTAGATTATCTTGGCGTGATTGATTCTGGGATGACATCAGGCCCTGGATTGCTGAGTAATGTTTTGGGATTGTAAAAGCTGTTCGGTTTTTAGTCCAGGGTTATCCCTATTGCAACCTTCACCCCAAAGCCTTTCTGTTTTGCAATTGTAGCGCCACCAGACAGCTTTAAGAAAATGCGGGTCTTCTGGAAACAACCAGTCAGAGGTTTCGAAAGAAAAAGATCTTGGAGAACAACTGATTTCAGCCCCTTTCCTGAGAAGGCCCAGAAAGGTGACCTGACTTACCCAAGGTCACGTGGCCAGGAGTAGTTTCCACTTCTTCAGGCTCAGTCCCATGCCCCTTCTGTGTTAGATTTTGATCTGTTAGCCATGAAACAGATTTGGAAACATGTCTTCTTAGCGTCATAACCTTCACCACTTTAGTGCCTTCTCTTCTATCCTGGTAATGCTGCTATTTTTTTGAGATATGCACTTGCCTCAAACTGCATATTTTGAGATAGGGAGCTAAAAAAAAAAAATCACCTAACCCCTACTGTTGAGCCACTAAATGGATTTGGAGATTCAGCTACCAAATGGATTTGAAGTATAAAATGAGTGGCTTATTATATGGGGAATTACTTTCCCTATCCCATTCTTTTGTGAAAAATAGAAACTCCCAGGTCCAAAAAAGGGCAGTATCTTAGCACATAATGTACCCTATGATGTTCTCTAGACTTGATTTTCAGCCCTCCTGTTCCTTGTGAGCTAAGCAGCCCATCTATTTTTCTCATGAGAGCTCTGAATGGCTGGTTTTTCATTTTTAGTATGTGATAATGTTGGAGAGAAAGGACTTTTTGCAAGCTTGCCATTTGGTGAGGGAAATTGAAATTCTCTACACCTCCCCAGTCCTCACCAGCCACAGCGAGCCAGATTTTCAAAATCAGTGCAAGCCTGGCAGGCCCAAAGATGAATGTGTGCATTCAGATTGAGCCCTCCGTTGTGAGGACTCACGTCCCAGCTGGCATCTCCACGCTGCACCTAGGTGGCTGAAGTCTAGAGGAAAGAAGGGAACCCCAGTTAGCCAGGACAGTGTTGTTCCTGCCCTTTCCCCACCTAGGTCTCAGTCGTATTTGGATCCTGCTGCTCCGTTCTCATTTTCTCCTCCCATTTCTTCATCCAGCCACTGCTGCATCTGGCATGGACTCCGGAAGGTCTTTTCTAGGAGGCTGCATGAGTGATCCCCATATGAGCAATAGTAGCAGTCACCCTATTTATTAAGCACTTGCTGTATGCCCTAGACGTGTACCTCCTAAGAAGCCTAAGGAGAAGCGGAAACTTCCTGGGGAGCCTTGCCCAGAAAAGACAGCACATCTCAGATTTATCTGGAATTGAATTTTTATTTCATGCATCCAGTGAAACATTTGCTAAGTGGCTTCCCTGTGGGAGATGCCATTCGTGCAAAGATGAATAGGACCCTGTTCTCAAGGCCTTCTGTTTCTAGCCTTATCTTTCAATGTCAGCCTCACACTTTCTCTTTTAATTCATCAATTGAACAACCACGTATTGAGTACCTGTGCCATGCTAAGCCCTGTGTAGAGTCCTGATCATATAGTGGTGGACGAAAAAGACCTGTCACTGCCCTTCTGGAGCTTGCATTCCGCTGGAGGAGATGGGCAACAAGCAAGAAGTAGAATAAACAACCTCTAGCAAATGAATGATTCCTTGTTATCAAGGAAACAAACCTGGAACCAAAGTAGGGGCTGGTGGCACAAAGTTGGTCCGAGTTGTGCAAGGGAAAGCCTTTCTGAGATTGGAAAATGGAGAAGGAACTGGCCAGGCAGAGAGATTGTGGGGGAGGGCATTCCAGGCAGAGGGATGGGAATGTGCAAAGTTGACTATGCACAAAAGAGCTTGGTGTATTCCAAGGAGTGAGGGAAGGCAGGGCTGGAGTGTAAGGGGGAGATGGGGGGAATGGGCACAAGGTGAAGTTTGAGAGGGAGGCAGGGGCGAGATCACACATCCGATTGATTCTAAGCCATGCTGGGGAGAGTCCCTCCACCCAGTACAAAGAGAAGCTTTGGTGAGTTTAAGCTCAGCAGTGAGATCTGATTGCCTTTTTTTTTTTTTGGGAGACAGAGTCTAGCTGTGTTGCCCAGTCTGGAGTGCAGTGGCACGATCTCAGCTCACTGCAACCTCTGCTTTACTGGGTTCAAGTGATTCTCCTGCCTCAGCCTCCTGAGTAGCTAGGATGATAGGCATGCACCACCACATCTGGCTAATGTTTGTATTTTTAGTAGAGATGGAGTTTCGCCATGTGGATCAGGATGGTTTTGAACTCCTGACCTCAGGTAAGTGACCACGGCCGGCCTAATTGACATTTTTGAGATAGCTTTGACTGCTTTTGTGAAGAGTGGATGGATCATAGGGAGCTAGGTGTAGAAGCAGGAAGACCACTTAGGAGGAAAGAGGATGGTGGCTTAGAACTGGACAGCAGCAATGGAGGTAGAAAGAAGTGGGCAGAGGCTACTTAGATCTTGGAGATAGCATTGATGAGATCTGGTGATAGATTACATTGGAATGAGGCAAGGGGAAGGACTCAAGGGTGACTCCTGGAGTTCTGGCTTGAACAGCTGGGTGTATGGTGGTGGTATGGGAGACAGAAAGTCTAGGAGGAGTATGCTCATGGAGAAAATCAAGTTCTATATCAGCCATCCTAAATTTGAGATGTCTAGGAGGCATCCTGTGGAGATTTCAGGCAGGCAGGAGGCCTGGATCTCTGAGGAGACTTACAGGCTAGAAACATTATTACCAGCCTGCTGTGGAGCTGCCAGAGTGCTTGAGTGTCTGCTGACGTTCTTCCCCCTGCTGGGGATGCTCTTCCTTTCTCCTAGACTAATTGCTACTCATCTTTAAAAAGCACCTGTGTCTTTATCTCCTCAAAGATGCATTTAACTCCCTTCCCTACTCTTAGACCCCTGTCTTTACCTTCATCGTGTGTTCAATTGAAATTACCTGTTTTTTTTTTAGTATCTTAATGTGAATGAAATGCTTGGTGCTGGCCTTACCAAATAGTAAGTGCTCACAGTAAGGGTACATTCAACAAATGTTAACTATTATTATTATTATTGATGGGGGTGATAGACATATAAATAAAAATTGCATTATATTAGGGTAAGCATAATGATAGTGTATTAGTTTCTTATTGCTGCTGTAACAAATTACCCCAAACTTTCGTGGTTTACATCATACAAATTTACTGTCTTACAGTTCTGGAGGTCAGAAGTGTAGAATGGATCTCACTGACTGAAATCAAGGTGTTAGCAAAGTATGTTACTGCTGGCAGCACTGGGAAGAATTTGTTTCCTTGTCTTTTCCAGTATCAGGAGGCCACTTGCATATCTTGGCTTATAGTTTCCTTCTTCCACCTCCAAAGCCAGCAACGTTGGTCTTCATCCTTCTCAAGCTTCCATCTCTCTGGTTCTCCCTTCTGGATTCTTCTTCTACCTTGAAGGGCCCTTAAAGTGATCCCACTGGGCTACTTGTATAATCTAGGCTATTCTCCCTATTTTAAGGTCAACAGCTTGGCAACCTTGATTCCATCTGCAACCTTCATTTTCCATTGCAGGGTAACTCATGTAACCTAATGTATTCACAGGTCTTGGGAGTGAGGATGTGGATATCTTTGCAGCCTGGGAAAGGAGGGTGTTATGGGAGCTCTGGGGAGAGGTTCCTAACCCATGGGGAAGAGAAGGTCAGAGACGTCTTACCGTGGCTGCAGTGATGCACAGGCGGGAGTCAGCCTCCACTGTGTCCTCACAGTCACTCCTCCGTCAGAGCTCTTCTCTGTGGCAGACCTCTGTGAAGAGTTGGAGTTGAGGATTCATTTCACTGTGCATTCTCCAGCTGTCGGCCCGATTGTTCACTTTCAACCCAGGGACACTAACTTCTCACCCGGCCTCTTGAAAAAATTAAATTCTTTAACCAGTGCAAACCCTCTACCAGCTCCCCCTCCGCACCCCAAGTCCTCTCCCAGGAAGGGATGGGCAGGGTGTGGGCTGGGTCCTCTGACTTCAGAATTGACTGCCAGTACATGCCCAGCACAGCACGCATCCCTGCAATTGTTCCTTTTGTACGGCTAAAACCTTGGTTGCAAAGCTGCAACCAGGTCCCTAACCTCAGCCAGCCCTGTTCCCAGAGCAGGCCATTGGCCCCAAGGGAGGTCAGGAGGGAGTGTGTGGTTCGATTAGGACAGATCCGTCTGAGTCCTTAGGGGAAGAAGCAACTGGAGGGCCTGGCCCACTGGTGGCCCCATCTTCTGAGAGTAAAGGAAACACACCATGATGTGCTGTGTAGCCACGTCGCTGCGAGGGGGTAATTAAGACCAGATTTCTGAAGTCCTCTCAGTTATTTAGAGAAAATGGGCTCCTGTCCCAGATCCTCCCCAGAAACAGACGGTTTCTTGAGACCTTAAGCACTTTGGAGAGGCATATGAGCTCTCTTGGCCACCGGCGTGCTGAGTTACAAAGCGACCAAGGGCGTCTGCTGCCTGGGGTCACCCTGCCAGCCCCTTCAGCTCCCATCCCTTGGAAACGCCAGAAACTAAGCTTGTCTTGTAATATTTTTGATGTTTCCTCTTCCTTCACTGGCCTAAGTCAGGAAGTGCGAAGGTGCACAGAGTTAGGAAAACAAAAGTAAGTATGTCCCTCCAGTGGCGGGATCCCGGTTGGAGCCTGGTTTGGGATAAAGAAGAGTGCCTGTCAGTACTTCCCCAGCTGTGGTGGGAGTTACGTAGAAGCCAGCCGGGGAGGATCAGCCGTGGGCAGAACAGGAAGAGGGGAGTCAACACAGCACCCACCCGCGGCTTCTAGGGGATGTTGGCATTTCCCCTTTCAAAGCCAATCATGAATTTTTGGTCAAGGCTTCTGCCTTTGTAAAAACTCGGCCTGTGTGTAACAATACTGTGTGCCTATTTCATTGTAGTTTTCTATCCAAATAATTTCCTTTTGAGTAGCAATGTAAAAAGGGTGCCCAGGCGTTCCATTAGAGTTGTTCTCTCCTGAGATCTGTGACCTTGGGGGATGCAGGATGGCTCAATGGAATGGTCGGTGGGTGGGAAAACCAGAAGATTCTGGGGTCTACTGTAGTCACCACCTTCCCTTGTCTTCTGCACTGACCGTACTGACTTAACTGAGATAATGTAAGAAAAGCAGGGAGCACAAGGGGCTCGTAGATGGTACCGTTATTACAGCTGTCTTGCAGGGAAATGTGTTTGCTCATGTAGTTCCTCACCTGTGAGCTGGGGCATCTTCAAGGGGATTGGGAACTGGGACTCTACGTTATTCCTCTTGGCCCTTTGTGCCCAGCGCAATGCCCAGCAACTAACAGGCACTGAGCAAGGAGGCTGAGTCAGGTATATTGGCTTCAGTTGCTTAGCTGTGTTACCACATTTGTTGAACGTTTTTCATCATTGAGTTTTAATTTTTAATTTTTTTTGAGATGGAGTCTTGCTCTGTCACCCAGACTGGAGTGCAGTGGCGTGATTTTGGCTCATTGCCACTGCTGCCTCCTGGGTTCAAGTGATTCTCCTGCCTCAGCCTCCTGAGTAGCTGAGATTACAGGCGTGTGCCACCACGCCTGGCTAAATTTTGTATTTTGTAGAGATGGGGTTTCACCATGTTGGCCAGGCTGGTCCTGAACTCCTGACCTTAGGTAATCCGCCTGCGTCGGCCTCCCAGAGTGCTGGGATTACAGTGAACCACCACTCCCAGCCTAATTTTTTGTATTATTATTATTTTAAGTGATAGGATCTTGCTCTGTTGCCCAGGCTGGAGTGCCGTGGTGCCAATGTAACACACTGCAGCCTCTAATCCAGGGCTCAAGTGATCTTCCTGCCTCAGCCGCCCAAGGTGCTGGGACTACCAGCGTGAGCCACCTTGCTTGGTTATTTATTTCTTATTTTTGGATTGGCTTCAATGGCCAGGTGCAGTGGCTCATGCATGCAAGCCCAACACTTTGGGAGGCCAAGGCAGATGGATTGCTTGAGCCTCAGGAGTTCGAGACCAGTTTTGGCAACATGGTGAGACCTCATCTCTCCAAAAATAACAAAAAAACAAATAACAAAAATTAGCCAGACATGGTGATGCACTCCTGTAGTCCCAGCTACTCAGGAGGCTGACATGGGAGGATTATTTGAGCCCAGGGAGGTCGAGGCTGCAGTGAACCAACATGGTGCCACTGCACTACAGCCTGGGTGGCAGAACGAGACCCTGTCTCAAAAGAAACCAAACTCCTAGCTTTAAGCAATCCTCCTGTCTCAGCCTCCCAAAGTACTAGCATTACAGGCGAGAGTTTATAATTTTAATGACTATACATTTTACTTTTAGAAATTCTTAGTTCTTTTTCAGTTCATCCTGCCCTTCCATCCTTGGGTCCTGTTCTTTCCTTAGGGTTTCTGTTTCATGTTTTATATCTTCATTTTAAATATATTGATGTTCTCTTTCAGATTGCTCTAGGTTTGTTCTAGAGGAGCCAGTCCTCGCATTTGTTGTGTCTTCTGGTTTGGGGGCTAAGTGGCTCATGCCTCAGGAGAGCCCCACCTGTCTTGGGTAGCAGAGGTGTCTCCACAGAGCAGTGTTACACTTCGGCAAAGGCCCTACGTGTTTGCTGGGTCCTGGAAAAGTTTCTGTGGGAGCTTCTGGGCCCATGATTTTGACCCCAGACCAATGGCATATGGTGGATTCCACAGTCACACCCAGAGGCTGTAAAATCTGCACGGAAGCCTTTTTTCCTTACTCAGATCCTGCTTTCTTGCCGTTTCTCTGGGCTGATGAGAGGAATAATTCAGGCACTCATTTTAGAGGAGACTTTGATCTCTTTGGGGGTCCTGATTTTATAAAGGGGTCTCAGTTCTCCTGTCTTCCTGGGAGACACCAAGTGGCAACCAGCTAGCTTAATATTCAGTCGTCTTTTTCAGACCAGGAAAAGAAAGAACATTTATAAAAATGTAAAAATTGCCATTTTGGGGAAAGAACCAAAATCTATAACGGAACATTAGTAATGAGACGATCGGATTCATATCAGCAAGCACTTACTGAGCGCGTCCTGTGCATTCACCTGCCGCAGTGCCTACTGGAGGTGCAAGGGGAGTGGTAGGGCCATGATCATTTCTATAACCCCTAGTGCCTAGCACCGAGACTAGCACAGGCAAGACAATAAACATTTCAGAAGAAAGAAAGGAAACGTATGTGCTTGAAGAAGACAAATGCTGATGCAAAAGACATACTAAGATAATGAAGAATATCACTGAATTGAGACTCAGAAGTCCTGAGTTCTAGTCTGGAATGGATACTGACTAGTTATGTGACCTCACATAGTAGCCATTTATCCTCTTTGGACCTCAGTTCCCCACCTGCGTAAAGGGGATGGTAGCTGCTGTCCTGAGTCACCGTCCCCGCCAGGTTACAGCGCGATAATAGGTATGGCAGTGTAGGAGCCTCGGAGGGGTAAAGGGTCAGTCTTGTCCTCAAGGCTGATGGGACAACGTGCCTTCCAGCAGCCATCTTGCCTTGGGAACTCCCTTCACCTTGCCCTGTAATCACTGTGGGCACTGGGTTTTCAGGGGATGGGCTGTAAGCATTTCAGGTCTTCAAAGCTTGTTCGAGCTAAGGGGCTATTCTTTGGTGTATGGTCAGTATTTGGGCACTGGGGAGCTGACCTGCTTCCTGTCTCATGTGCCTTTCCCCTAGAAGTTCCCTCAGGACGCCATCAATATGGGCCGAGCTGTCGCAGAGAGCCATTCCTGGATGGAATTTTTGCACGTCATTGCCTTTGTGATCTTTGACCCACTGTTCTTTGCGGCTCCTCCTCTGGACAGTGATTCTCATGACCCCCCCAGTGGGCTGTCCTTTGGCTAGATCATTCTTTCCCGCCTAAGGTGACTTGGCGGGTGCAGGGTTGGAGCATTTGTTATGATGCTATGGGAAAACCACTGGACTTGGAATCGACAGTGATCGCTATTATGTATTGCTTGTTAATATATGTCATTACCGTTGTAAGCAGTTTTCCTCTATGAGCTCATTTAATGCTCATAGTAACCCTATGAAATAGGTGCTGTTTCTAACTCCCGTTTTATATATGAGGAACCCGAAATACACAGAGACTAGCTAACTTCCCTGAGGTCATATAGCTAATAAGTGGCAAGATTTTTTTTTTTTTTTTTTTTTGAGACAAGGTCTCACTCTTGTCTCCCAGGCTGGAGTGCAATGGCGCTATCACAGCTCACTGTATCCTTGCAATCCCAGTTTCAAGTAATCCTCCCAGGTTCAAGTGATCCTCCCACCTCAGCCTCCCTTATAGCTGGGGCCACAGGTGTGCGTCACCAGGCACAGTTAATTTTTGTATTTTTAGTAGATATGGAGTTTTGCTGTGTTGCCCAAGTTGGTCTCAAACTCTTGGGCTCAAGTGATCCACCTGCCTTGGCCTTCCATAGTGCTAGAATTGCAGGCGTGAGCCACCATGCTCGGCCCTTGTAAGTGGCAAGATTTTAAGCAAGGCGATCTGTGTTCAATACCCATATTCTTGACCATGATACAATATTGCCTCTACAGACTTGAATTTTAATTCCACGCCCTAATTCTTCATGTGGCCTTGGAAGAGTCTGCTTTTAGCCTTTCTCTTAGCCTGCCTGAGCTTTAATTTTCTATTCTGTAAATTGTGGAAACTCTCACAGTTTTTTAAGAGTGTCAAATAAAACAATACATAAGGAAAGTGGCTAAGTGAGTGCCTGGCACATAACTGGTACTAAACAAAAATGAGTGGGTTTCAAAATGAGATAAGAGTTCTCATTTGCATGATCAGTAGGGAGAAGAAGCATGAAAGAGTGAATTACATTTTAAGAGTTTTCATTGCACAAACTTTCCTGCATATCCTGCTATATGCCAAGCACTTAGGATATGAAGATGAAAACTTGAAGTCCACCTGCTAGAATACCTTCCAGTTGAATAGAAGAGAAAGATATGTAACTGTTAATAATTTGGCACCAGTGTCACTCAACAGCATGGGAGAGTTACCAAGGAACAGTCATACGTGTATAGGGAAGGGAGAGAGTCCTCCCAGTGGGGTGGTCAGAGAAAGCTTTGCGAAAGAAGTGTCTGAGCTTTACTCTTCCAAGATAGGCAGGATTTCCCTAAGTAGGGAGAGAAGGGAAGGGTATTGAAGACTGAGAATAGCTGGATCAAAGTCCTTGTGGTAGGAATGTGCTGGCTATTTTTGGGGCGGTCTAAGGAAAATGTCTTCAAGGAGAAAGGTGAAACTCTTAGCTAAAATAAAATGGCATTTGGGGCTTCTCTCTGAAATGCAGTCATCCTTGCTACTTCCTATGCCTCCACTGTTACAGAACTCCTGATCTAGAAAAGCAAACTACGGTGTCGTTTATAGACCTTCCCATAATAGCCGTTAGCAAGTTTCCTCTCCTAGGACAGTTACTTCCTCAGCCCTAAAATAGAATGGCAGCAGGGCGGAGATGTGGGATATTTGCAGTCTACACTCCGTTGAGCAGCATACTGCGGGGGCGAGTGAGCGACCAGGTGTAGCAGACAGTGGTTGCTTACCCAACATCCTTTCCCTTTCTTTTTCGCTGGCAGTACATTGATCTTCAGAAGTCCACCCTCCAGCATATGAATCACTGGGCCCCGTTCCCCTCGGCAGTGATTGGGTTAGGTATGGGCAACTGACAGAGCTCTGGCCAATGAAATATGAAGGGAAATTGGCTGGCGGTGGGGGTGAAGAAAGATTTTTCTGCATCTTAAAAAGAGACATGTAGGAAGAAAAAGCCCCTCTTCCTTTGTAGGACATACTGGAGTTAGCATGTGATACCTGGAACCATGGCAGCCATCTTGGGACCGTGAGGGAGCCTAGCTTAGGGAGGATGTGTTGAGGGTGTCAGAGCAGAAAAATGGAAAGAATGAGACATCAAACAACTGCCTTTAGACTATTCTGATGTGAGTTTTCTGTTATTTGTAACTAAAAAATGCCTTAATGAATGCACAGTGGGATGGACAACTCACATGGCACCTAGAAGGTTCTGGGTTCACTACACTTTCCTACTTTTCTCATTCACCCTAGGCTTTAGCCCACCACCCTGTTTGAATTCTCTTCCAAAATGAAGAACCTTTATACTTTTACAGTCTTGCTGTTCCCATCATCCGAAATGCCCTTTCCCTACCCTCCCCATCTGCCAAAAACCCAGCTTATTATTTAAAGCATGGCTCAGGTGCACCATCTCTGAAAAGCCTTTCCTGATCTTTACTATTGTGATAATTTTCTTCTTTGAGTACCTGTAACATTTGTCGTCCTCTTCTCAACCTCTGTTCCTCCCTCTCTCCTTTCTCCCCATCTTTCCCCTCCTCCCCTCCTCCTGCCTCTCTTCCCCCATCCCTCTTCCTCCTTTTCCCCCTCCCCCTTCCCTTTCCTCCCCCTTCCCCTTTCCCCCTCCTCCTTTCCTCCTCTCTCTTCCCCTCTTCCTCCCCCTCTTTTTCCCCCTCCTTCTCCTCCCCATTTTCCCCTTTCTCCTCCCTCTCCTTCTTTCCTCCCGGCTTCTTCCTCCTCCTCCTTCTTCTCTTCCCACTCCTCCTTTCTTCCTCTTCTCCCTTCTTCTCTTCCTCCTCGCCATTTTTCCCCTCCTCATCCTGCCCCTTTCCCCCCTCCTACTCCTCCCTCTCCTCCTTTCCTCCTCTTCTTCCTCCTCTACCTCTCCCTACTCTTCCCCTTCTGTCTCTGTCTTTCTGTATTAAGCGCCCACCACATGCCAGCCGTTGTGCTGCATACTGTGCTGTCCTGGAACCTGGTTCTCATATGAATGGGGGCCAGACATACCCAGATAATTATGAGCCAGCGTGTTTAGTGTGGTCCTGCAGGAACATAACATGTAATGGGCACTTAGGAAGAGGTGCCTGACTGCACTTTGCAGGGAGGGTTAGAGAAGACTTGTTACAGGGTGTGATCCTTGAGCCAAATCTTAAATAACGAATAGGAACCAGCCAGTAAAGAAGGGAAGGAAGGGAAGGAAATTCTAGGTGTAGGGAACCTCAGCAAGGATGTGAATGGTACCAGTAGCACAGTATGTGCTGGGAATTACAAGTGGTTTGATATGGTTGGAACCTAATGTTTGAGGTAGGATGTGTTGCGGTCAGAGGAGGAGGCAGGAGCCATATCCTGGAGCTTGAACTTTATCTTGAAGACACTGAGGAAACACTGAAGGCTTAAGGCAGGAGGGTGATGTGATACTTGCCTGTTGGAAAGGTGACTCTGGCTACATTGGACTGAATAGATTAGGTGGTTGAGGGCAGGGTCTGGGAGCAGGAAGATCAGCTCTGATGCTCTTATAGGAGTCTGGAAGGGAAGATGGGGAGGCAGTAGGATTGGCTGGCGTGGGGATCATTTGGAGGGGGATGGGCAAGAGAGAGAGCCATGACACTGATTTCTGGCCAGTTGGCAAGGCTAAGTCATGTCTGTGTCTCAAAACATAGTCACCTCCTCAGCCTCCTGGTCCTTCCAGTGTGTGCGTCCGTTGGAGTGGTCAGTTCCTGGCTTCATTGGAAAACGAGCTGAGGGAGCCGCAAGTCTGTGTCCTCCCTTCCTCCTGTCTTCTCCTCCCACAGCTGCAGCACTTTGGCTGCTGCTTAAGTGGAACAGGAAGTGGAGCTGTGACATGGTTTTCCCTACATCCTTGCTTTCTAGGTCTGAGCTTGAGAAGAGAAAAGACTCCCTTCATGCCTGTCACTCATTGTCTTTCCTTCTTGCTCTTCTTTCAACCCAAACCAATTCTGAATACACCTTCCCAGTGTCTGCAGTCCAGCCCCTTCTGTCCATCCCATAGTTCCTGCCTCCGGCCAGTGTCCTGGATGGTTTCTCCAGAATCATCCAGCCCTCTCCTACCTCACTGCCCTCAGCCCATCGTCTGAGCTGCTTCAGGGAAATCTCCTTAAAACCTCAGATTGGGTCACCTTCCTGCTTAACAAGCTTCAGTCTCCATCCCTGTGCCCAGGTGGTCAGGGGCAGAGGAAAGCAGCTGGACATTTCAACTGCTCAGACCCAGGGTCAGCCCTGGCTCTCTGCTTTACTCACTGAACGCCTTTAGACAAGTCACCCAACTTGCCAAACCTTCATTTCTTCAGCTGTGAAATGGAGATAACTTGCCTTACTGAGGGATGAGTGAGTAAAAAAATACATTAAAGTGCCATCCTAACACACACACACACACACACACACACACACACAGGTTTTCTTTTCTCCTTGCTGTTTTATTTATCTTGGTGAGTCCTTCATATCCACTTAGCAAACTGCCCATCCTATAGTAGACCAGATGCTTAATTCATGTTTGATGAATGAATTATTCCTTTGTTCCTTTTTAGCTGAGAGTTTGACAGTCTCTCTTTTGCTAAATTTCAGAAGCTTTTTTGAGTTGTCTTTGAGGTCCAGAAGGATCGGGGCCCTGGTGCTCAGAGGAGTTCATTTGGAGGAGGAAACGGAAGCCAAGACTTAGTCTCAGGCTTCCGGATTTCAAGCCGGTGATCTTTCCATTGGCCACCCTGTAACTTCCTGGGCAATCAGGAGCCATCTACTGGGGCACGTTGCCCAGGCCCTGGGATGTATCGTCATGTAATGAGTGGAGGCCCTCCAGGCAGCTATTATAGAGAACAGCAAATTGAGGAGTTTGCATAAGCAGCGCCCCATGAATTAGTCAGCGAAGTATACATGCGTTATTCTTCAAAACTCATTTTTCCCAAAGAATCTTAGTGGACAGAACATATGTGTGTGTGTGTGTGTGTGTGTGTGTGTGGGTCGGGGGGGTATGTGTGGGTGGAGGGGTGGGAGTGTTCTCCTTGAAAGTTGGTTGGGGTAATTTAAGTTCAGTAATGATATTTTAAACTTCCAGCTTGAAGAAAGTAATAGTGTTAAGTGTTTGCAGATGGTAATCACATGGGACCTGAAACAGTCTGCAGAGGGTAATCATACACCAGAAACAACGTTGCTTCTGTGGTATGGGTGGCTGGTAAGAGTTTGGACCCTGGACTTAGGTGTGGGTCCTAACTTGGCTTTTTACTGGCTACTTGCTGACCGCAAGCAAGTTTCAAACCTCTTTGAGCCTTAGTTTTGTTACCTGTCAAATGGAGAGAATAAGACTTCTGCCTCATGGGTTTTGTCAAGAGAACGATCTAAAGTGAGACATGGAGAACAGTGGGAGTGGTGTCTGGCACATGGAACTAGGAGGAGAGGAAATGTTAGCTACCCTGATGACGGGGGTGATGAAGATGACTGTTACGGGTTGAATTGTGTCCCTCCAAAAGGTATGTTGAAGTCCTAACCCCCAAAACCTCACATTGTGTTTTTATTTACAAGTAAGCTCTCCACAGAGGAAATAAAAATTAAAATGAAGTCATTGGGGCGGGCCTGGATCCAAAATGACTGGTGTCCTTATAAAGGAAATTAGGACCTAGAGGCAGATACGCACAGAGGGAAGACAATGTCAAGGCACACAGGGAAAAGACACCCCTGTGACTGCAGTGATGCAGCTACAAGTCAGGGAACATAAAGTATTTCTGGCAACCACCACAAGCCAGGAAGAGGCAAGGAAGGATTCTCTCTGAGAAGAATGAGAGAGGGTGTGGCCCTGCTGATATGTTGATTTTGGAATTCTAGCCTCCTGAATAGTGAGAGAATAAGTTTCTGTGCCATCCAATTTTGGTACTTTTTAATGACAGCCCTAGCAAATTAATACAATCATAATGATGGTGATGGTGGTGGTGATGATGATGATTGTTTTGGTGATGGTGGTGATGGTGATGATAATGGTGCTACTGCTGCTGATGGTGGTGGTGGTGGTGATGGTGGTGGTGGTGGTGATGGTGGTGGTTGGTAATGATGGTTGTAGTTATTATGGTGATGATGATGCTGATGATGGTGGTGGTGGTGATGATGATGGTGGTGATGGAGATGATAATGGTGCTGATGATAGTGATGAGTGATGATGATGGTGGTAGTTCTGATGGTGATGATGGTAGGGGGATGGTGATAATGGTGGTGATGATGACAGTGGTGGTGGTGGTGGTGATGATGGTGATAGTGGTGATGATGGTGATAGTGGTGATGATGGTGGTAGTTATATGATAGTGATGATGATGGTGGTGATGATGGTGTTGGTGATGATGGTGGTAGTTATATGATGGTGATGATGATGGTGGTGATGGTGATGATAATGGTGCTGCTGCCACTGCTGATGGTGGTGATGGTGATGAAGATGGTGGTGATGGTGATGAAGATGGCGGTGATGGTGATTAAGATGGTGGTAGTGGTGGTGATGGTGGTGGTGATGATGATAGTGGTGGTGGTGATGATGGTGGTGGTGATGATGGTAGTGGTGGTGGTGGTGATGATGATGGTGATGATGGTGGTGATGGTGATGATGGTGATGACAGTGGCGCTGATGACAGTGGTGGTGATGATGATGGTGATGATAGTGGTGATGATGATGGTGGTGGTGGTGATGGTAATGATAGTGGTGATGATGATGATGGTGGTGATGGTGATAGTGATGATGATGATGGTGGTGGTGGTGATAGTAATGATAGTGGTGATGATGATGATGGTGGTGATGGTGATAGTGATGATGATGATGGTGGTGGTGGTGATGATTTGGCATTTGACCTAAAGACTGACCCAGAAGGTGGCCACATATGTCTGACCATAGATAGTCCTGTGGCTTTAATTTAGCGAGCACTGGCATGAATATTCCTTCCAATTTTATATTTTAGACATGCCTCCAGTGGCATTTTTGGGGAACTTCGTTGGTATTATACTAGGAGCAGGTGATTCAAAGTAAGTATTCCCAGTCTAGAGAATGAGATGGAAACTGAACAGGGACAGTTCCTCTAGAGGTGAAGTGACTTTTGATCCACTGCATGACTGTGTTGGAAAAGGGAATCCCCAAAGTTCTCTCAGATGGTGGCCTATGAGTCACCATATAGTCATTGGTGGGGCAGGTGCTTTGTAGCCAAGTGCGGAGACTGAACAGGCAACAGGACAGTGACCACGACTAGTGTGTGTCAGGGATTGGAGAAGGGGTTGATGTGGTGGGATGTGGAAGAGATGGGAGCCAGAGGCTTAAGGTACAGCAGCACAGTGAGCAGGAACTAGATTGAAATTGAGAAGAAGGTAGGTCTTAATCCTGCCGCCAGGAAGATGAGATTTGTGAGTTGTGCTTTAGAAACATCCCTCTGTTGGGGCTTAACTGTAACTCCTTCATCTCCAGGTTGTGTTGGCCTCCTTGTGCATTGCATTGAGAGGATATTCAGACTGAAGGGGAGAAGCACTGATTTTGAAGGATGAAAAAGGAACAATGTGAGTTATTCCATGTCTTAGAGATAGTGTGGTATGACAGAGAGAGTGTAAACTCTGGTATGACATAGTCCTGGGTTGGAGTCCTTCGTGGAATCTGGCTCTGTCCCTTGCTTGGTGACCTTTCACACCTTCTTTTCTCTGAACCTCAGTTTCCTCTCCTTTCCACTTGCACTGTCAATACCCCCTGTAGAGTATGGTGGAGATTCAATTGGGATCTTATAGGCCAAGTATGTGGCACCTGAGAGGCCCTGAATAAATGTCGGTTGTTCTACACTGAACGCTGTCCATATGTGGGATTCTCAGCAGGGGCTTATTGGTGCTTGTGAAACCTAATTAATCAGAGGTGGGAAGAGAGAGCTGGCCTCTGGAAGGGCTTGCTTTTCATAGGAGTAAACACATTGTCAATAACAAGAGGAGTCCCTAGTCCCGGGGAGGAAGGGGCGAGACATGGTGGCTCCTGGGAGGTCATGATAACTCTTACTGACAGGTATAACTATGAAGTCCCCATTGCTCTCCAGTTCTTTAAAATATCAAGAAAAGCAGGTAAAAGCTCCTCAGCTCTGGATGTCTTAAAAATAGCCACTGAACAGAGTGGCCAAACCATTTTCCCCATGACCTGCCACATGAAGTCCCCCTTCCCCACCCACCCCTGCTCTGCCGTCTCTGCCCAGTAATGACTCCTCATGCATCCTCATCCCAGACACTCAGCTGGGAACCTTGATATTTATTCCACGCATATTTGTTTGCATTTACATTGCATGCCAGTGGTATTCTAGGGGCTGGATAATAGTAGCAAACATGACAGAAAAATCCCTATCCTCATGGACCTTACATTCCAGTGGGGCAACAGATAGCAAACAAACATGAAATGGATGGTGTATGAGATGACAAATAGTCCTTATGGAAGAAAAATCATCTGGAGAGGAGGCTGGGGCGTGCTGGGGAGGGTGTGCATTGTTAAATGGGGTATTCAGAGAAGCTCTCCCTGAGAACGTGACACTAAGCAAAGACCCAAAGGAGCTGAGGGAGTGAGCACATGGCAGTTTGGGGAGAAACGATTCCTAAGCACAGGGCCTGCCCTGTGCAGAGACCCTGATAGCTGCATGCATGGCACATTAAAGGAACCTCAAGGAGGCCAGTGTGGCTGGAGTGGAGTGAGTGACAAGAAAGCCGGTGCAGGAAAAGGTTGATGGGGTGAGGATGAGGGCTCAACCTTGCTGGGCATTTTGAGGACTTTAGCTTTTGCCCTGAATAACAAAAGCAGCTCTCGGAGGGTTGTGAGTGGAAGAATGATATGGGCTTGGCTTCCTTTTTTTTCCTAACCAGTGTATTAGTTTATGCTCGCACTGCTATAAAGGACTACTGGAGACTGGATAATTTATGAAGAAAAGAGTTTTAATCAGCACACGGTTCTGCAGGCTGTACAGGCTTCTGCTTCTGGGGAGGCCTCGGGAAACTTACAGTCATGGTGGAAGGCGAAGGGAAAGCAGGTGCCTCTGACATGGTGGAGCGGGAGAAAGAGAGAGGGAGGAGGGAGGTGCCACACACTTTTCAACAAGCAGATCTCGGGAGAGCTCTATCACGAGACAGCCCTAGAGGGATGGTGCTAAACCATTAGAAACACCTTCATGATTCAGTCACCTCCTCCCAGGCCCCTCCTCCAACATGGGGGGTTATAATTCTACCTGAGATTTGGGTGAGGACACAGATCCAAACCATATCAAGCAGTATCTGCTGTCTGCAAATGCTTAATGCTGGTGAGAGTGGAAGCAGCGGCAGTGGTGGGGATGGTTGAACTCTGAAATTATGGATTTCTTCTCCCTCCCTCAACTCATCCAAACCATGGCCAAGCTGAATCAGTTCTACCTTGGCCGTTGTAGGGAGACTGGGAGGACTTTGGAGATACGATACATCAAGTCTGTCAGTCTGTCAACCCCTTTAGAACAGGAATGTGTCTTCTTTCTTAAGTGTCCTTAAAACCTAGCCCAGTTCCTGACATAAGTGGTAGGCATTTTAAATGCTTATGATGATTAGCCTGTCATTATCTGATCCCTAAGACTGAATTTGGAGCCATCTTCAGTGCTCCCAGGATCCCCTTGTACTTAACCTTTTCAAAACATCTTCACTCTGATCTTTCATTGTCTGTCTGTTCCCTCTGCTGGTCCATGAGCTTCACGAGACCCATGCTGTTTTTTGCTCTTTGTGTTTTTTGAGACAGAATCTCGCTCTGTCGCCCAGGCTGGAGTTCAGTGGTGAGATCTCGGCTCACTGCAACCTCTGCCTCACGGGTTCAAAGGATTCTCATACCTCAGCCTCCCAAGCAGTTGGGACTACAGCTGTGTACCACCATGCCCGGCTTATTTTTGTATTTTTATTTACTTATATATATTTTGAGATGAAGTCTCACTCTGTCACACAGGCTGGAGTGCAGTGGCACAATCTCACCTCATTGTAACCTCTGCCTCCCAGGTTCAAGTGATTCTCCTGCGTCAGCCTCCCAAGTAGCTGGGATTACAGGTGCCCACTACCATGCCCAGCTAATTTTTGTATTTTTAGTAGAGATGGGGTTTGGCCATATTGGCCAGGTTGGTCTTGAACTCCTGATCTTGAGTGATTCGCCCACTTTGGCCTCTCAAAGTGTTGGGATTACAGAGAAAAGCCATTGCGCCCGGCCTGACCTACACTGTTTTGTCCACTTTTTTTTTTTTTTTTTTTTCATTGAGACGGAGTCTTGCTCTGTCACCCAGGCTGGAGTGCAGTGGTGAGACCTCGGCTCACTGCAACCTCTGCCTCCTGGGTTCAAGCGATTCTCCTGCCTCAACCTCCTGAGTGGCTGGGACTACAGGCGCATGCCACCACGCCCGGCTAATGTTTTGTATTTTCAGTAGAGACAGTGTTTCATCATGTTAGCCAGGATGGTCTCGATCTCCTGACCTCGTGATCCCCCTGCCTCAACCTCCCAAAGTGCTGGGATTACAGGCGTGAGCCACCGCGCCCGGCCTGTTGTGTTCACTCTTGTAAGTGCAGTACCTGTCTCTGGGCCTGCTACCTGGTAGGTGCTCAGGAAGTGCTCTTTTAAATGAATGAATGCACCTGGTCCCTTTTATCACCTGCTGAGAAGGTCACTGGTTCCAACCAGTATCTCTTCCAATTCCAGCATGTCGCTGGGAAGATTAAATTGTTTAAAAAAAAAAACAAAACAAAACCCTGAGCCTACAAGGTAGCCTCTGGGCTTTTTGAAGGGAAGAGCAAAGTCAGAGAGCTGTTACTGTTTGAATCAGCAGTGCTGAAGGGCTCTTGGGAAGTGGAGTGCTCTCCGAGGCTTGTCTACACGGCAGAGGCATGTGGATAATTGCATCAGGAGAGTAGGGGGTGCTTGACCGCCAGACCGATAGGCTGGGGTTGGGCCAGAGTCCTCCTTGGCTGGGAGATCCCAGACAGTGTTTCCAGAAATTCTGGTTGACTGAGTTTGCCTGTATAGAACAGAGAGTGGGCGGCCACAGTCTCATGTGAAGATATTTTGCCACTTTCCCATTTTCAAGCTCAGCTCACATTTATTGATTTTTTTTCACCCCAAGGCCTTTGACAATTTTGTTATCCATTTTTAAATTATATTTTTGTAATAGCTTTATTGACATACAATTCACATACCATGCAAATCACCATTTAAATTGCAGAATTCAGTGGTTTTTAGTATATTCACAGAGTTGTGCAACCATCGCTGCAGTCAATTTTAGAACATTTTCATCACCCCCTCCTCAAAAAATCTCTGTCCATTCCCATTAGTAGTCACTCACCATTTTCCCAATTCTCCTCCCCTAGCCCTAGATAACCTTTAATCTACTTTCTGCACAATTCCTTTTCTTCCCCCCAAATGTAAACATAATAAACACTCATAACAGAAAATTCAGAAAGAACAAGAAAAGATAAAGAGTCAGATAATGATCATCCATAATTATCCAGCCACTGAGAGCTGACCACTTTTGTCTATCTATGCTGATACACTCCCAGACACATAGTTTTTGTGAACAGTGACATCTTACACATTCTTTTCAACGTATGCCTTCATTTAATATATAGGGACTCTCTTTCCATGTTGAATAAATACAGATTTACATGATCATTTTGGCTGGCCATGGATAGATCATAATTTATTTGACTGGTTGTTTTTTAATGGACATTTAGGTTGTTTCTAGTTTTTGAATGTACATACTTGTCCAAATATTTACTTTTGACAAATTCCCAGAGGTTGGAATTTCTAGGACAAAGGGTAGGCACATTTTCAAGTGTTGTACATGTTACCAAGTCACCCTCCAGAAAGGTTTACCAACCTGTATTTCTATGAGCAATTTTGCAAGTATACATTTCTTACCTGCCTCAGATATTATCAATTATGTTAATTTTTGCATAACTGACGGACTAAAGATAAATGTTCTTTATCTGCATTTTTAAATTTAATGCTAAAGTTGAACATATTTCCCAGCTACTCAGGTGACTGAGGCAGGAGGATCGCTTGAACCTGGGAGGTGGAGGTTGGAGTGAGCCGAGATTACGCCACTGCACTCCAGCCAAAAAAAAAAAAAAGTATAAATATGGATTGTAATAGTTGTTGTAAACTGACTGAAGCTAACTGGTGCAATTTAGTTCTATTACTTGGTACTGTCCTTTTACATAGACTTGGATTCTAGACCTGACTTCGCCACCAACTGTGACCTCAGGCTGCTCAACCTCTGAGGGCCTCAATTTCCTATTCTGTAAAGTGTTGGAGGTGAAGCCGTTGGATATTTGAGGTTGTTTCGGATCCATCTTTATCCTTTCATGTTAAGAATAATAGAAGGCAGCAGTGATGAGGAAACTGAGGCTTCAGCCTGTTTACTGGATTGCTCGAAGTCCCAGAATTCACAAATGACAGTGGAGATTTGAACCCAGAACTTGCTCTGAACCCAGGACCAAGCCTCTTGCTCTTCCCTTGGCTCCAGTCCCCATTATGGGAAATGAACCAAGATTTGTCAAGATGGGTGTTCATCTCCAGGCCTACTTCAAGAAGTGTGAGTCCCCTCCAAGAGGCTGATCCATGGGAGAGAGTTTTGGGAACATAGGGAAGAAAGGGTAGAGATTATCGGAAAAATGTCTGGATTTCTAAGGACAGTGGAATCTTGACAGAGACAGCTTAGGAGGACCGTAGAGAAGCCCGAGGCAAGTGAGAAGGCAGGAAAGTACCCTGTGTAAGAGACAAGCACAGGCCAGGGAGCAGGAGCCAGGAAGCGTGGGTGATGCAAACCTGGGAATTTACTTTTCTATCAAGGAATTAGAAAGTCAGGCCTCATCTGGAAAGGGATAGATTAGATTAAATCAGTGTTTCTCTGTAGCCACAGTTTGTACACTCCTGGACCCTCAACCAGGCGCCTGTGATGGTCTGGCTTCACAGTCCTCATCAGCTTCATCTCCATGCCCCCTTCTTCCCTTTCCTCCCCTTCCTCCACCTGCAGCTGTTATTGAAGATGTGCCCATCCTCCTCGGGCCTCCAGATTGTGGCTCAGGTTGGTCTCTGAAGGCCTGAAAGGTTTGTCTATATGATGAGCTCCTTATCCTGAGCTGGAGTATTCCCCTCTTCCAGGAGGCCGTTCCTGACTAGCCTGATTCCGGGTAGAATTGACTACCTTCTTGTTTGTGCCCACCCCCTCTACCTTGTACATTTCAATGTCTGTTTTGTTCATACCTCTGTCTCCCCCATTATTTTGTGGCTTTCTGAGAGCAGATATTCTTATATTATGTTTATTGGGAACTGCCAGGATTTCTCATATAGTAGGTATTCAGGTGAAACTATTTTGGGATGAATTAATGAAACCTTCTGTAATTCAATTCAGTAGATGCATATTAAGGAGACTGGGATGGTGTATTAGTTAGTAATACAGTGATAATAACTGCAATAACAAATAGTCCCCAAGATGTGTATTGGCTCAGACACAAGAAATGTTTTTTCTTCTTTGTGTAAAAGCCCAAAATGTGTTTTTCTAGTTCGGTGGGAGGCTCTCCTCCATGTGGTGGCTCATAGACCTAGGCCTCTGCTACATTCTGTGGCCCTGCTGCCGCCTGGAGCTTTGTTGCTGTCAGCGTCCACTGGCAGAAGGGGGAAGGAGCCTGGAGAAAGCACACCCACTTCTTAAAAACCTTGGCCTGAAAAATGGCATGCAGCATTTCTGTCTCTTTCCTTGGCTAGAACTCTGACACATGGTCACACCCAGCTGCAAGGGAGTCTGGGAAGTGTAGTCTAGCCATGCACCCAGGAGGAAGAGGAAACAGAGTTTTGGTGAACTAGCAGTGCTGCCACAGATGGTAAGTGGAGCTCAACACCTTGTCCTCTGAGGCTTGGTTGAAGGGTTGGGGAATGTTTGGCTTGGAGAAGCAAAACTCCTGATAAAGCGATATTTGTGACCAGGACTATAATTTACCAACCCCTAGTTTGGAGAGATCCAAGGTCTAGACACTATAATTTTTATGATGATGATGAAGATGATGATGTACCCAGTGTATGCGGAACACTAAGACTGTTGCTGGTAGGAGGGGAGGAGAGAGGCAGAGGACAAGCAAGCTTGAAGTAATTTGCCCAAGGTCACACAGCTAGTAAGGGATGGAGCTGAGATTCGGGCCCAACAAGCTGGCGACAGAACCTGTCTGCTTAGTGGCTATACTGTATGTTCCTCATTTGAGCCCGATACCCATTTTACCAAGTAGGTGTTATTACTGCCAATGAGGGAAGGCTATAATTTGGTGTTAAGAGGAATGAATGAAATAACTTTTTTTTTTTTTTTTTTTGAGATGGAGTTTTGCTCTTTTTGCCCAGGCTGGAGTGCAGTGGTGCGATCTCGGCTCACTGCAACCTCTGCCTCCCAAGTTCAAGTGATTCTTTTACCTCCACCTCCCAAGTAGTTGGGATTACAGGTGCACACCACTATGCCTGGCTAATTTTTGTATTTTTAATAGAGACGGGGTTTCTCCATATTGGCCAGGCTGGTCTTGAACTCCTGACCTCAGGTGATCCCTCCGCCTCGGCCTCCCAAAGTGCTGGGATTACAGGCGTGAGCCACCGCACCCAGTCTCAGTACTTCATTTATTTTTATGGCTGAATAATTGCGTCGTACGGCACTACCACACTTGGTTTATCCATTCCATGCCTTGGCTGATAGACTTTGGGTTGTTTCCACCTCCTGGCCATCGTGAATAGTGCTGCTATGAACATTCATTTACAAGTATTTATTTGAATGTACATTTTCACTTCTTTTAGGTATATGGCTAGGAGTGGAGGTGCTGGGTCTTCTAATAACCTATTTTTTGACTTTTCCAAAGCAGCTGAACCGTTTTACACTCCCACCAGCAATGTATGAGGGTTCCACTTTCTCCACATCCTCGTCAAGACTTGCTATTGCTATTTTGTGTGTGTGTGTGTGTGTGTGTGTGTGTGTATTTCATTATGGCCAACCTAGTGGGTGTGAGGTTTTATCTCATTGTGGTTTTGATTTGCATTTCCCTAATGACTAATGCCTTTAAACATCTTCTCACCTGCTTTTTGGCCACATAAAGGGATCTTTAAGAAGGTGTAGGGAGGTTGGCTGGGCGCCGTGGCTCACACCTGTAATCTCAGCACTTTGCGGAGCAGAGATGGGAGGACTGCTTGAGACCAGGAGTTCGAGACCAGCCTGGTAAACATAGCAAGATCCTCATCTCTATTTAAAAAAAAAAAAGAAGAAGAAGATGGTTCAGGCAGTATAGGGAAGCTCCAGGGATAGCAAAGCCCTGAGGCTCCTGTGTGTGCCTAGTTTTGAGGAGCAAGGAGGAAGAGTTATTGGAAACTGGAGACAGCGAGGGCTGTGTGAAGGAGCCCTGGCCAGAGCTGAAGTTTGGGTTGAGGCCAGCAGCCGTTTCGCAGTGACCGCTAGAGAGGGAGCCCCAGGGAGGAGATCGAATGCCTCAGCCTCCCTCTCCCTCCCTCCTATCTTCTGCTGGGGCTCCCTGTTGCTAAAACCATCCTGTAGCAGAGGGGGAACAAGCCCTTGCAGTAGTCCCTGAGGTCAATTTGGGGTGCAGAGTAGGACGGAAAAGAGAGGACCAGTGGAGAGGCACTGGCACAGTGGCAGCGCAGCTTCCTTTTCCCGTAGTTCTTTGGGTTCATCCTTCCTATGTTGGCATCTCCCCAAGACTGGTAGTGAGATCGGCTGCAGCCATTTTTAGCTTCACATCTTATAACATCCAAAAGAAGAGAGAAAACACCACTTCAAAAACTTCTGGGCAAAAGAGAAAGAGCTTTCTCAGAAACCTCCAGCCTCACGTCTTATTGACCCCAATTGGGTTACATATTCTTTATAAACTAATTAGTGGTGGACGATGGGGATGGTTTTAAGTCAGTGAGGCCCACACCTGGGACTGCAGGCACATGTGCTTCATGGGAAGGGAGATCCCAGTTGAAATCAGGAATGAGGAGGGATGCTGGGCAGAAAACCCGTAGTGCCATGTCCTTGGGGAGTCCTTGGACCATCTGTTTGACTAAAGCCTGGCTTTTTTTCTGCTCCACCACGCGCCGGCTGGGGTGAGACAACGCGTGCGGGACCCAGGCCTCCAGGAAGGGTCCCTGCCCTGGCTACAGGGTCCGATGTGCCATGTTTGGCTCAGGCCTGCTTGGCAGCACCATTCCCAGCTTCTGCCTTTTCCCAGGCCTCTTAGGGAGGATCTCCTAAGCCTCTCATTCCTTCTGTGGCCCATGTCACTGAAGGGATGAACTGAAGCCCCTTCCACAGCAGTGATTGCAGGCAGTGAGACTTCACTCTGTCAGAGCCACAGGGGCAGAGTTCAACTAGGAATTTAGGGAAGGAGATCTTTTTGTAGAATTTACCACAAAAGAAAGAATAATTAAAAAAAAAAAAACACTCCATGGCAACTATTGTATGATTCTGTCCAAATCGGCAAAACTATAGAGACGA
This sequence comes from Chlorocebus sabaeus, assembly GCF_047675955.1. Classification (NCBI taxonomy): domain Eukaryota; kingdom Metazoa; phylum Chordata; class Mammalia; order Primates; family Cercopithecidae; genus Chlorocebus; species Chlorocebus sabaeus. The sequence continues at coordinate 134,186,579 of NC_132911.1, read as the reverse complement.
AGTTTGTATTGTTATTTTTGCCTGGGGTGTGTAGAGGGTGGAATGGAGAGTGACTGCTTATGGGTTTGGGGTTTCATTTTGAGGTGATGAAGATGGATTGTGGTGATGGTTGCACAGTTCTGTGCATTTTGCTAAAAACCATTGAACTGTATACTTTATGTATTTATTCATGTATGTATGTATGTGTTTATTTATTTATTTTGAGGCAGAGTCTCGGTCTCTCACCCAGGCTGGAGTACAGTGGCGCTATCTCTGCTCACTGCAACCTCCACCTCCTGAGTTCAAGTGATCCTCCTGCCTCAGCCTCCCGAGTAGCTGGGTTTACAGGCATGCGCCACCAAGCCCGGCTAATTTTTGTATTTTTAGTAGAGACGACATTTCACCATGTTGGGCAGGCTGGTCTGAAACTCCTGACCTCATGATCCACCCATCTCAGCCTCCCAAAGTGCTGGGATTATGGGCGTGAGCCACCGCACCGAGCCTGAAATTTATACTTTAAATTGTGATGAATTGTATGTGAATTATAAGTCAAGAAAGCTGTTGGAAAAAAAATATCAAAGAAAGACTTACACTCCTATTCTCTTTGTTGTATTTAAGGCTGAAGTTGATTGCTACCTTATTCTCTAATAAAAATTATGGTTTACACCATCTCCTTTCCTCTCCTCTTTCTTCTGTCCTGTGGCCTTGGGGCAAGTTCTCCTCCCCTCCCTTGGTCTGTGGGTCTCCCGTGGAGCTGAGTGGCTCCCCGTGTCCATCTGGGCACATAAGCAATACCTCGCTAGTCCAGTGAGTGTTCCAGCCCCTGGCCACAGAAATTAGTTCAAGGATGGATGAACAGTCAGAGTCAATCCTGAGACTTGTATTAGAACCACCAGCACAGCGAGGCTTTCCTGCAGGGTTTGCTGAATTGTGTCTGGATGTAAGCCTGAAGGCCAGTGGCCCCTTTGGTCAAAGCCTCCCTGAAAATGCCACCCTTTCCCTGAACAGAAATGCAGAGCCAACAGATGAAGACTAACCTCTCCCTGACCACATCCTCTGAGCCCTTGAATCTAGCCAGGCCTGAATTTCCATCCTTCCTGGACTTGTCAGTTTTGTCAGCCCATACATTTCCCTCTCCTTTTTTTTTTTTCCCCTGAAGCCAGGGCTTGTGGGGTTTTCTGTCTCATGAAACATGTCTAGGTATGGGTTCTGCAAACTTGGACCCTCCGGCCTGACTCCTTTTCTTTTTCTTTTTTTTTTTTGTTGAGACGGAGTCTTGCTTTGTCGCCCAGGCTGGAGTGCAGTGGCCAGATCTCAGCTCACTGCAAGCTCTGCCTCCTGGGTTTACACCATTCTCCTGCCTCAACCTCCCAGGTAGCTGGGACTACAGGCGCCCACCACCTCGTCTGGCTAGTTTTTTGTATTTTTTAGTAGAGACGGGGTTTCACCGGGTTAGCCAGGAGGGTCTTGATCTCCTGACCTCGTGATCCGCCCATCTCGGCCTCCCAAAGTGCTGGGATTACAGGCTTGAGCCACCGTGCCTGGCTGCCTGACTCCTTTTCACAACAATCTCTGGACTGTGAGAAGGGACTGCTCTTTCCGCCTGTATCACTTGTGCCAGAGCGAGCCAAGAAAACTGCTTCCACAGAGGAAACGGGCTGACAATGGAATGTCCCAACCCAGCACATGAAGTTCTTTGGAAGGGACCCTGGAAGGGCATTTGGGAACCGCCCAGCATCCTTTCCATGGGCCCACAGGGAACAGCCCTGCTGCTGCTGCACACGTTCCATTGCATTTCTGCATGTATGTATGTGTGCATGCAGTTGGACGTGGGTTATATATCTGTGTGTTTGTATGTGTGCAGTTGTACGTGGGTTGTTTTCTGTGTGTTTATGTGCAGTAGTACGTGAATTGCACTTCTCTGTGTTTGTGTGCAGTTGTGCATGGGTTGTATTTCTGTGTGTTTGTGTGCAGTTGTATATGGGTTGCACTTCTGCGTGTCCATATGTGTGTATGCAAATGTACACAGATGTGTGTACTGGGAGCTGTGGCCTTTATTTCTTCCATTTGGCTATGTATTGTCCCATTTGGGTCATAGTCATTCAAGATTTGATGTGTTTACAACAGAAGAGGGAAGGTGGACCCATCAGCTCAGGCTGCCGTGATACCAGATAGGAAGTCTGATGCTCTTTCCCACAGTGGCTGTGGGATGTGGGCATTATGATTTCTGTTTTACCACTGTGGCATCTGAGTCTCTGAGGAGCCAATGGGCTCTCCATTAGGTGGTAGCCAAAGCAGGTAGCTGAGTCAAATCACCTGCCCCTTTTTGGGGCACTGATGCATTCTGCCTCAGACTAATTCCTTGTAGTTGTCTGTCATTCAGGGGAAATAGGGTTCGGAAAGGTGAGAAGCCTTGATTGATTTCTAAGAGAAATCTAGTTTACAGAAGCCCCCAGAAGATGACGGTCAGGGTCACCTATTTTGGAGATAGTTGCAAAGCAAGTGACTTGCAGGACATCCGTGGCTCTGATTAGATGGTGTTGACTGGTCGGCAGCTGGGAACTGACTCTGATGGGAAATGACCGTGTGTGCCCAGAAAGTCTTGGCATGAGGGTGTTTGTTTAGGCATTCATTAATTAATTCATTCAACAAACATTTACTAGGCCAGGCACTGTGCTAGCTGCAGTGTCTTGTTTCCCTGAAGTTTTCTCTGGAGAGGAGGAAGAGATGGAGTGTGGGGTTGCTTTGCTTACAATGCTCTTTTGCCTGCTTGAGGATTTTTCAAGGGCCTTCCATTCTAATAGGCACCCTGACATCAGCGACTTGTCCTCCGGAGTCGGCGACACTAGTGGGGCAGGGGCGGCGGGCCTGTGGTGAGTCAGCTGCATCCAGGCTTAGCATCCCGTCCAGGTGTGACCCACTGTGCCTGGGAGACAAACAGCTGTTGAAATAGAAAATATTTAAAACCTCATTAAAAGGAGAGTCTAGACTCTGGGGAAACTTCATTTTGAAAAGGAGTCTTGTGGAAATTGGCTGATCCTTCTAAGTTTACAAGCAGTAAAATTTCTAAGACACGGAGATGGATTTTCAGAAAGATGTTTGAGGACTGGAACAGTGGTGTTCCTCAGTCACAGGACTTTGTCAGGGTTGGCTGAAAAGTAATTTGTTGCAGGACTTTCAGTGGAAGGGCCAGTTTTAGGTCGCATGAATATTTCCCTGTAATTTTTTTTTGTTTGTTTTTGAGACAGAGTTTTGCTCTTGTTGCCCAGGCTGGAGTGTGATCTTGGCTGACTGCAACCTCCGCCTCCTGGGTTCAAGCGATTCGCCTGCCTAAGCCTCCTGAGTAGCTGGGACTACAGGCACTCGCCACCATGCCCAGCTAATTTTTGTATTTCTAGTAGAAATGGGGTTTCACCTTGTTGGCCAGGCTGGTCTTGAACTCCTGAACTCAGGTGATCTACCCACCTCGGCCTTCCAAACTCTGGGATTACAGGCGTCAGCCACCACACCCGGCTGTTGTGTTGTGTTTTGTTTTTTTTAAGAGATGGGGTCTTGCTGTGTTGCCCAGGCTGGAGTGTAGTGGCACAGTCAGCTCGCTGCAGCCTCAAACTCCAGGGCTCAAATGATCCTCCTGCTTCAGCCTCCAGAGTAGTTGGGACTATAGGTATACACCACCACGCCCCACTAGTTTTTAAATTTTTTTAGATATGAGGTCTCACTATATTGCCTAGGCTGGCCTTGAACTCCTGGCTTCAAGCTATCCTTCTACCTCAGCCTGAATTTCCCTATAGTTTAAAAGGCATCCCCAGTTTCCCACTTTGACAATGCATATAGAAGTCTTCCTGATGCTCCCCTTATTTGTTTTTATCTAATTCTGTTAATGTATTCATCAACAGATAACTTATTGAGCACCTGTTGTGCAGTAGACATTTTAAGAGTTAGGGAAGTATGCCAGGCACGGTGGCTCACGCCTGTAATCCCAGCACTTTGGGAGGCCAAGGTCGGGGGGATCGCCTGAGGTCAGGAGTTCATGACCAGCCTGACCAATATGGTGAAACCCTGTCTCTACTAAAAATACAAAAATTAGCTGGGCTGTGGTGACATTTGCCCATAATCGTGGTTACTCAGGAGGCTGAGGCGGGAGAATTGCTTGAACCCGGGAGGCGGAGGTTGCAGTGAACCGAGATCGCGCCACTGCAGTCCTGCCTTGGTGACAAAGGAAGACCCTGTCTCGAAAAAAAAAAAAAAAAAAAAGAGGAGTTACGAAAGTGAACAAACAGTATTCCCACCCTGATAAATATGACATTCTGATGTATTATCAAGAAAGAAAAAAATTTCATTGTTAAATAGATCATGTACTTTGGCCGATACATTTACAATATTTTGAGGCTAGAGGGCCAATTAATTGGCAAGAGAAGCTTGAGTTATGTGTGTATTTCTGGATGGAAATCACAAGGCCTGATTCACAGCAGGCACCTGAGTTTAATATTATTATGCCAGTTTTACAGATGAGAAAACAGGTTTAGAGAGGTAAGGTGGCTTGCCCAAGGCTGGTAGAGGGAAGAACCAGGACTCTTAAACTCTAGCCCCCTAATTCTAAAATCTTGGCTTTTCCCCTCTGCTTCACATGCACCTTTCAGGTCGAGAACCTTCTAAATGCAAATCTGCCTATTTGTATGGGTGGTAACAAGGTTTTAGATGGAAGCACAGACTTAATGGCTTGAAACAACACACAGTTATTATCTTAACATTCTGGAAGTATCATCATTGTGCCTTGGACATGGCAGATGGGTCAGCAAACATTCATCCAATGAAAGGTCTTTCTTAGACTGTGCCTTTGAACTTACTGTTCTGTCCAATCAGAATTCCCTCTTCCTGCCTTTAAGTCTGGTGTCCTCCTGTTCATCCTCAAAACTAGATGCTGCTACTACTTCCCCCGTGAAGCCACTCACTATCCAGTCCTCTGCATTATTTTCTCCACTTTGTAGCAACTTCTGTTCTTGCAGGTACCTGCAATCATTAATTCACCTGTCTGCCTTACACCAGAGGAAAGTGCCCCACTTGGATGGGCTCCTAGTAGGCAGCTGTTGGAGTGTTACATAAATGAATGAATGGATGAATGAATCTGGCAAAATAGAAGATGCCGTCAAATATATATTTCATATTTTTACAACATAATGGGCACTCATTAGATGTTATCTGTGGACTGACAAGTGAGGAATTGATTTCCTTTTCTTTTAATTAAAAATGCAGATATATAGGGATTCTATGAGATTTCTGAGTCCCAGATAGATGATAGTGGGCTGCTGTGTGGAGTGACACTTTATGCAGGGACAGATATGCTTTGATGGATTTTTTGGGAGGTCTGAAGGAGATGACTCAGGCTGCTCATTTTTCAAACTTACAGTCTTCTAAGGCCTGATCTGGGCTTTATCTTGATGAGGTTTGAACATTTCTTAGATATCTAAGAACATTGAACATTTCTTAGGTATTTCCTTTGATTCTGAGATGCCTTTGATTTCAAGATGCATTATTGATATCATAACAGTGTTGGGAGAGAAAAGAGTCCTGCCGCGTTATATTTTATTGATAGGAAGACACGTCCTGTTTCAGAAATGCTAAAATGTGAAAATGTGGTCATCGTGAAATGGCGGAAATAAAGTAATTACAAAGAGTGTGGTCAAGTGGGGTTGATGTTAATTGGACCTACTCCTAGGTGTTAGGAATGAGCTCGAGCGAGGCTGGTCTTGTTAGTGTGTTAAAGATCTTTTTATAGTTCTAAAACTAGAAGGGAAATACATGCAGCAGAGACCTCTCCTGAGGCTGGCCCTGCTCTGAAAGGCTGGTGAGATTTAAAGGAAAGATAAGTCTTTGTAATCAGACAGATCTAGGTTTCATTTATTAGCTGTAAAAACTCTGGCAAGATACTCATCCTGTATTTGCCTCAGTTTCCTTCTCTGTAAAATAGAACAGCAATACCTGTCTCCTAGGTTTGTTATGAAGGTTAAAGTAGTTATTGCTTGTGTAGTTAGTGTCAGATACACATAATAACCATGCAATGTATGCTAGCTTTATTATTTTTAAAAATTGTGGCCGGACACGCTGGCTCATGCCTGTAATCCTCACACTTTGGGAGGCCGAGGTGGGTGGATCACCCAAGGTCAGGAGTTCGAGACCAGACTGGCCAACATGTGAACCCTCATCTCTACTAAAAATACAAAAATTGGCTGGGTGTAGTGGCGCGTGCCTATAATCCCAGCTACTTAGGAGGCTGAGGCAGGAGAATCACTTGAACCTGGGACGTGGAGGTTGCAGTGAGCCAAGATCACACCGCTGCACTCTAGCCTGGGTGACAAGGCAAGACTCCATTCAAAAAAAAAAAAAATTGTTATTTATTCTGCTAGACTTGTATTAGGTCATTCTTGCATTGTTATAAAGAAATATCAGAGACTGGGTCATTTATAAAGAAAAGAGGTTTAATTGGCTCATGGTTCTACAGGCTGTACAGGAAGCATGATGCTGGCATCGGCTCGGCTTCTGGGGGGCCTCAAAAAACTTACAATCATGGTAGAAGGTGAAGGGGGAACAGGCCATCACATGGCCCAAAGCAGGAGAAAGAGAGAGAGCAAGGCACCACGCAGTTTTAAATTACAGATCTCATGGAAAGTCACTCACTCACTGTGGCAAGGACAGCAACAAGGGGATGGTGGTAATCATTAATGAGAAATCTACCTCCGTGATCCAGTTACTTCCCATCAGGCCCCACCTCCAATACTGAGGATTATAATTCAATATGAAATTTGCAGTGGGACATGGATCCAAACTCTGTCAGACCTGTTATTATTTATTCTATTAAAGTTGTCGTTTATTCTGTGAGGGCTGCTGTTTCCTTTGTAAAGTGGGATGACATTCCTAGCTGTGCCTCTCACTGCTCTGGGCTCGGTGAAGACAGCGTGATTGAAAGGGGCGATGTGGCCGATACCCATACAGGGCCTGTGTGGTACCTGCTGAGCACTGGACAATGGGGGCTTCCTGCGCCAATGAGGAGTAAACCCCATTCCATGCAGACCCCTTTCCATCCTGGTTCCCTTTTCTTTGGACAGGGTGGAGGCTGGGACACTGGGGTGCTGCTCCTGGAAGGTGACTTCCAGGCCTTGGTTGTATTCTCTCTGTCACTGGGACGGTGGTCAGTGGACGCCAACAGGATGCCCAGCCACATGAAACGTGCCTATGGCGCTGGCCTTGCTGGGAAGCCACCGAGTCAGGCCCCCGGGCTGCAGATGTCATTTCTAGTTTTGGGTTGTCACAATAGTGGCAGTTGTTCATTGTACGCCTGCTTTATGCTGGCATTTCTCACACTTACAGAACCTCCTTTTTTTCCCTCCTGACAACACTCTATTAAAAGTGTCATCATCCCTGTCTTAGGGTAGTTTCTCCAAGAAGCCAACACTGATAAAATATTGGAGCATGCATATTTTCTTAGGGAGGTGATCCAAGGAAACACAGGCGGAGGAATGAGGAAGGGAGACAGAGAAGAGAAGGAGCCAATGAAGGGCGTTAGGCATTTATCAGACAGGCAACTGGGCTTTCATTCCTCTGGGGACTTTTCAGGGTTGTCAGAACCAAGGGGCAAGGAGCTGGGATATTGTTTCCTGATTTCCACTCATCCTCGTCTGAAGGCCACAGCTAGAAGCCTTCATTTCCTGGCACTCCCAGCCTGCGCCTTGGTGGCTGAGAGCAAACTCTTGGGGCAGAGTGGCAGGTGTTGCTTGCAGTAAGATGCACCTGGCCTGTAATGACCTGTGAGAGTCAAGGCATTGTGTGTAGGCATCATCATAGTCTGCAGACATCTCTATTTTTCAGAAGAAGACACAGGGCTGGGCTCAGTGGCTCATGCCTGTAATCCCAGCAATTTGGGGGGCCAAGGTGGGTGGATCACCTGAGGTCAGGAGTTCGAGACCAGCCTGGCCAACATGGCGAAACCCCATCTCTACTCAAAATACAAAAATTAGCTGGGCATGGTGGTGCACACCTGTAATCCCAGCTACTTGGGAGGCTGAGGCAGGAGAATCTCTTGAACCCGGGAGATGGAGGTTGCAGTGAGTGGAGATTGCGTCACTGTACTCCAGCTTGGGCGACAGAGCAAGACTGTCTCAAAAAACAGAAAAAGAAGATGACACAGGTTCCCAGAAGTGATTTTTTGTCACTCAAGATCAGCCAGAAATTAGGTGGGAGAGCCCGTGTTGGAATGTGTCTTTCTGTCCCAAGGGCTCTCCTCTTTGCAGTACTTGGGAAATTCTCCCAGCCCTGGGCTGCAGCACAAGGGAGCAGCTTCCCAGATGGCTCTGCGCTCAGCATACTTGCTGAGAGTGAACTCAAGATTGTCTGAAATGACCTGGACGATATGATCACACAGTGGGCAGCACAAGAGACCCTAGGCTGCCTTGGATTTCACATTCCACACTTGCGCTTCTTCCCAGGGGACCGTGAAGGAAATGTGTCATTTGTGGTGGCACAGACTGGGTTGAGCCTGCTCCTGCTGGCCTGAGGAGTGGATTGTGTGGCTAGTGAGTGATCCTAGCCTGCTTCCGGGCTTAGGATAAACTTGAAAACTCTCAAGTTTCTTTCGTTGTTTTCTTCTTGGGGTCCCGAGGCTGTTTCTCTTGCATTCACTTATTTTAAGATTCACAGAATTCTTAGGATGTAACTTTTTTAAATGCTGAGGATTTGTTAATCACTTATAGTAGGTAGGTCCTATGGTACCAGTACGTGTCCTTTTTCTTGTCGTCGGTGAGGTTATTTGATGAAAGTCTTATTCCTTAAGCAGAGACCATGTCCGTTTTGCTAACCAATACTTCCTTGATATTTAACTTAATATTTTTTTTCAATATATTAGTGGATGAATAGATGCATTTTCCCAGCAGATAATTCTCACTGTGGGAAGCTGTAGCCAATGGAAAAAAGCATGCAGTAGACACTTACGAGATGTTTGGGAGGCAGGTCCTTTGACATTATGTTCACACTCAGATGATATCACTGACAACCGTTCATCCTGTCTGTTTCTCTACCTGTCCCTGCCCCACCAGACTGTGAGCTGTCTATGGGTAATGACCTTGTGTTACTCAACTCACCCTCCTCACTGTCAGGCCCAGAGCCTGCAGTATACTCAGAGTAGGCTGTAAGACATGCAGTCACAGTTGTCATGAATTTATAAACCAGCAAGACAATGGTTCTGGTCTTTTGGCTTGTGGGTCCTTCGCAGTGACCTCTTCTTTGGAGAGGAAAGACCCAAACCATCTTTGATTGTTATCATTTGAACCAACAAATGAGGTGGGCAGTTGGGGGCAGGGCCAAAGCTAAGGTCCAGCAGCCTCGGCATTGTCAGGGAGTGGGCTTCTGCAAGATCTCCTCTGTATCTGTCTGAACCATAGCCTATTAGATAATCCTGGGAAGATAGAGTTAGCAGAAGGGCTCATCTCAAACACATGCATGCCAGCCAGGGAGAAGAGGGATTAGGAAAAACAGCAGGAGTCCAAAGTTACCTGGCCCGAGGTTACAGATGCCTAACTCAGGGCTGATCAGGGTTGGTAGGGAGGCAGGACTTGTTGCTTGCCAGCAGATATGGAAACTGAAAGACGTAGCAATTAGTACCAGATCGCCATGACCAGCTCAGATGGTCTCAGCGTTTACATTCAAGAATCACCACAGGAGAGATTTTTTTTTTTTTTTTTTTTGAGACGCAGTCTCACTCTGTCACCCAGGCTGCAGTGCAGTGGTGCAATCTTGGCTCACTGCAATCTCCGCCTCCTGGGTTCAAGCTATTTTCCTGCCCCCAGCCTCTCGAGTAGCTGGGACTACAGGCACCTGCCACCATGTCTGGCTAATTTTTGTATTTTTAGTAGAGATGGGGTTTCACCATGTTGGCCAGGCTGGTCTCGAATTCCTGACCTCAGGTGATCCACCCACCTTGGCCTCCCAAAGTGCTGAGATTACAAGCATGAGGCACCACATCCAGCCAGGAGAGGAGATTGGACTTACCTTTATGAACAATCAGGAACTGATACCAAATGGGGTATATTTGGTCATGATCCATAGTGCCTTGCTTAGCACAGCAGATAAAGTTCCAAGCTTTGAAATCAAACTCTTTCAAGTTTGAGTTCTGAATCCACCACCACTAACCAGCTGTATGACTTGGGAAATGTTATATAACTTCTGTGAGCCTCAGATTCCTTATCTAAAATGCAGACAATCACAGTTCCTTGCAGAGTTCCTTGTAGGATTTATTAAATGTGCCTAGGATGGGGTCTGATACGTAAAAGGGTTCTTCAGAGAAACAGAACTTATGGGATATATGTAAGGGGAGATTTATTATAGGGAATTGGCTCATCCCTATAATAAGTGGAACTGATTATGGAGGCTGATCTGCCATCTGCAAGCTGGACAACCAGGAAAGCCAGTGGTATAATTCAGTCCTAGCCTGAAAGTCTAAAAATCAGGGGAACTGATGGTGTAAATCCCAGTCTATGTTTGAAGTTCTGAGAACCAGGAGCACCAATGTCCAGAGGCAGAAGAAGATGCATGTCCCAGCTCAGGTAGAGAGCAAACTCACCCTTCCTTCTACTTTCTGTTCTATTAATACTAGGCCTTCAATGGATTGGATGATGCCCACTCACGTTGGGAAGGGTACTCTTCCTTAGTCTCCTGATTCAAATCCTGATCTCTTGCAGAAACACCCTCACAGACACAACCAGAAATACTGTTTTACCAGCTATCTGGGCATCCTTTAGCCCAGTCAAGTTGACGCATAAAACAACAATAAGCGGTTGATGTGGTTATTAGCAGTGCTGTAAGAGTTCACAAGTGGATAGATCGTTGGGCTGGGAAAGTTTGAGAAAGCTTCCTGGAAGAGGTGGAATTTCAACTGGGACTAGACAAGTTGGGCTTCTGATCGCTTAAGAGGAATAGTATCACAGAAATATATTTGGTCTATTTTCTTTAGGTCCCTGATTTTCTAAGTACAGCTTCCACAGAACAGGAAAGAATTACATCAGTAAATAGGAAAAGTGCTTGGTGTGATATTATGGGGAAAAAATTGTCCAAGCTGTAGCCAGCTGCAGATGACTCAAGAGTTTATTACATCCTCTATAAAAGGATACAAATCCTAGCATTCGTGGAGTCACTTCTGTTGAATACAAAACACCTATTTGAGGAATGGCAATAAAGAAGGGTTTATGTACCAAATGATTTATGTCCCCGAATCCTGCATGGCATCAGGAATGGCTGTCCTGACTGACAAACTGTAAGTCATAGAACAGAATTTCAGTGGAAAAGCTGAAACGTGGGTGGTAACAAATGTGATGCTTGATGGTAATGAATTCTGGTTCACTTTAGCAGGCAGGTGCTTTAAATCTTCTGTTGCTGGTGGCAGCGGGAAATGAGAGGTTGTACAGAAGACCGTGGGGGTTGATAGATGTTGTTCACTCACTCCATCGACAGATATTTATTGAGCATCTATGTACAGATGCTGCCACTCTTCTGCTCATATCTTTGAGCGCTCCCTGGAAGGCACTGCAGACAGTGCTGGTTCACACAGAGGGCTTCCTGCATCTCAGCCTGAGACTTATGACCTGGTTGTGTTTGGGCATTGAGGGATGGAGGGTGGCGGGTAAATGCCCCAGATTCCTTTCCGTTCGGCGGGGCAGTTCTGAGGTGTGCTTTCCACAGGCTCTCAGAAGGTCCCCTAGTGGGATTGAGCCTGAGGTGCCCAAGCAATAACCTACATAACCTTGGACGAGTTCCTCAACGTCTAAGTTTTTGCTTCTAGGATGGGTGTGGGGATTAAATGAGGCAGTAATATCACTACCACCACAGCTAGCTCCCATGCATTCATCATGGGGATTCATCATACGGGGAGCCAACCATTTTTTGCTTAGTGCTTTAATCATGTTCTCTTATTAATTCTTGCTAGGACTGCATGAGGCAGGTACTTTCCTTACGTTTACTAGCCGTGCTGTAAGAGTTCAGAAATGGACAGATTGTTGGGCTGGCAACATTGGAGAAAGCTTCCTAGAAGAGGTGGAATTTCAGCTCGGACTAGACAAGTTGGGCTTCTGATAGTTTAAGAGGCATAGCATCATAAAAATAAGTTTGATCTGTTTTCTTTTAAGTCCCTAATTTTCCAAGTATAGCTTCCACAGAACAGGAAATCCAATTTTAAAGATGAGAGAACTAGGCCGGGCACAGTGGCTCATGCCTGTAACCCCAGCACTTTTGGAGGCCGAGGCAGGTGGATCACCTGAGGTCAGGAGTTCGAGATCATCCTGGCCAACATGGTGAAACCCCGTCCCTACAAAAATACAAAAAATTAGCTGGGCATGGTGGCGCATGTCTGTAATCCCAGCTACTTGGGAGGATGAGGCAGGAGAGTCGCTTGAACCTGGGAGACGGAGGTTGCAGTGAGCAGAGATCGCGCCACTGCACTCCAGCACTCCAGCCTGGGTGACACAGCAAGACTCTGTCTCAAAAAAAAAGAAAAAAAAAAGAGAGAACTAAAGTATGAAAGGATAAATAACTCATTAGAGATTCATAATCTGCATTCTAACCCAGATGCATTTGTTCTAGGGGCCAACTTTTAATAAGTCATACTGTTAGAGTACAGGATCTGTCAAGGAAGCTGTCATCGTCATTATCATCATCATCCAGTGCCCAGTACGTAGTGGGTGACCCATAATTATGGAATTTTAAAAATAATGAATGAATGAATGAATGAATGAATATTAGTCCTTTAAGATCATGAACTTTCTTTTGTTTTGTTCTTTGCTCTGCCTTTAGGCAGCAAGAGCAGTCCCTGGCACAGGGTAGTTCCCTGCTTCTAAGAAAATTATGGTAATCGAAATGTATTCTTTGTTTCACCCTCACAAAAAAAAAAAACAAGTCCCAGAGATGAAATGGCCTTAATATAGGAACGGTATTTATCTTCAGGTATTGGGATAATAATTGATTTTTATTTTATGCCTTAATTTTTTTTATGATGAACCTGGATTACTTTCTTAACTGGAAAGAAATAATCTCTGTTTGAATAAAAAATCGTTCTCAGAGCATCAAATGGGTCTCCAAGTGCCGTGGGTGAGGTACGGACATAGACATAGCTGCTAACCTACTTCGAGCGAGTTCAGAGTCAAGGCAACAGGATGTGAACTGACTCTGGTGTCACACCTCACACAGCTCTTTCACACTCCGTCTCCCCGGAGGTTCACGACCGTCTAGTGACGTAGGCCAGGCTGGGATTAGTGACCTCATTTCATAAACCTGAGGGCTAAAGAGGCTCACTGACAAGGGTGAAGCTCTCCATAGGGGTGGATCTGGGACTGGAACTTTTGATAATTAGGCCCAGTGGTCTTCCCCCACCCCAGCAGCCTGTCATGAAGACCCTCTGAAGGAATGGAACAAGAGTGGAGGTAGGTTGGTGCATCACAGACTCATGGGACAACATCTGCAAGACCCTTTTATGTTTTATGCAGAAGAAGCCTGGCTTGGAGTTTTTTAGACCACCTGGGTCACGATCTTAGTTCTGCCACACACTGTCTTGGACACGTTATTTCATATCCTGTGAGTTACAATTTTTTCATCTATAAATCTGGCCCAGTGTCTCCCTTGCGGGATTGTTGTGCGGGTCCAGTTGGCACCAAGGAGGTGGGAATTCTGCAAGAGTAGCTGTCGATGGTCACGATACTTGTGCTGTGTGTGCATGGCTTTCATTTTCCTGACCTGTGTTGGTACTTCGTGTTCATAAAGTAATATTCTGATGTGAATTAGGCAGTTTTTGCTGAGTAGCAAAAACCTCAGAATTTCAGAGGCTTGTTTGACGGCAGATATATATCTTCATGCTCAAGGATCTATGGGGTTGGTTGTGGTTTAGATGATCTAGGTTGTGCATGGCTAGTTCATGCCGGACTTGTGGTTCATTCCGATCTGCTCCACGTTCCTTTGATCTGAGTTCAGACTAAAAGGCAGCAACAGACAGTGGCTATGGAGACATATTCCTTTTGTGGTGCATGATTGGAGGGCAGGAGGGATAGACTTGGGACCAGCACACTGTCACTTCTAGCCACATTCCATTGGCTAAAGCAAGTCAGTGATCCAGTCCAGAATCCAGTGAGACAGGGAAGTAAACACCATTCACTCTAGTGGGATGTACTACAAAGTCCCATGACAAAGGGCAGAAATGTGTAGTTCATAGTCATGCTGGAAGTGAAGAAGTGGGAAGACTCATCCAGTCTACCACACTAACTTAGCTGCCACGCTTGGGTGAAGCAAGGAAAGCAAAGGAATAACAAACTGAGGGGTGGGCTGGGAAAGGCATTGACTATGTATGCAAGTAACACATACTTATTTTTCATAACCATGTGCTTAGTAAACTTGGGTTCTAGAGCTCAGTGTTATGGGAAGATCATGATCTTTGATTCTGAAGGATAGCATATACTTATCCTTGTGCCAGTACCACACTGTCCTGCTTTCTTTAGCTTTGTGGGTTTCAAAGTCAGGAAATAGGAGTCCAACATTGTTATTCATTTTCAAGATTGTTTTGGCTATCCTGAGTCCATTGCATTTCCATATGCATTTTAAGATAAGCTTGTCAGTTCCTCATCTAATTTAAATTTGTAGTTCAGTGCTCAGGAAGATTCAATTGCTATTGGCATCTAAGTTTGAAAGAAGTAGTTTGAAAGAAGTAGTTTGATCATTTATCCAACAAATATCTATTAATATTGTTGTGCCGGGCATTGTATAGTTGGTACTGCAACATACATCAATAAACAAATGCAAACACAATCTTTGTACCCATGTAGCTTATAATTGAAGAAAATTAGCAGATATTAATCTTCACATTAAAACATAATTAAAAACTGAGATAAATTCCACGATCTAATCTGAAGGTGCAGAGTTTCTCTGAGAATATAATATTAAAGGAAGAACAGGAGTTACCTAGGCACAGAATATGAGAGAGGAAGCCTTCCAGGCAGAGAGAACAACATGGGCAAAGGAACTGCAGCATGTTCCAGAATCTAAGAAAATATCCTACAGGCCGGGCGTGGTGGCCCACACCTGTAATCCCAGCACTTTGGGAGGCCAAAGCGGGCAGATCACCTGAGGTCAGGAGTTCGAGACCAGCCTGCTCAACATGGCAGAACCCCGTCTCTACTGAAAATACAAAAAATTAACCGGGCGTGGTGGTAGGCTCCTGTAATCCCAGCTACTTGGGAGGCTGAGGGAGGAGAATTGCTTGAACCTGGGAGGCGGAGGTTGCTGTGAGCCGAGATTGTGTCACTGCACTCCAGCCTGGGCAACAAGAGGAAAAGTCCATCTCTCTCACACACACACACACACACACGCGCGCGCGCGCGCGCACAATAATAATAATAATAATAATTTAAAAAGAAAAAGAAAATGTCCTATGGCTGCCGCATTGTGCCTGGTAGACAAGATAAGGTCAGATAGGTGAGCAAGAGTCAGAACATGTTCAGTGATTTGGATTTTTATTCTGAAGTACTGAGAAGCTATTGAGGAATGTTAAGCTAGTGGTGGAGAGTTGAGGAATGACACAATCAAATTTGTGTTTTCAAAACTGTCTTCTTCATATCACTCAATTGTTAAGTGTCAGTCTTATTTAGATCCGGGTTGTTTCTTTTTGTTTTGTTTTTTTCAAAAAAATACTTGTTAAAAACACCATGTTTGACATTTATGAGACTATTAGGAATTTGAACATTGTGTGAATATTTGATGATATCAAGGAATTATTGCTCTTTTTAAGATATGGTAGTAGTTTTACAGTGATATTTTTTCCAAAGACCTTATCTTAGAAATCCATGTGGTAATATTTATGACTGAAATGATAAGATATCTGGAAATTTCCTCAAAATAATAATGCACGGGCAGGAAGGATGAGTGTTTGGATGGGGTGGGTGTGATTATGGGTTAATGTGATTAGACTGGGTGGTGGGTTCAGGTGGTATATGATATACTTCTCTGTTTTGATGTCTGTACACAATTCCCTGTAATAAAAGGTAAACAAACAAACAAACAAAAAACCCACAAAAGATTATTCTGCTTTCAGCATGGAAGACTAGATTTCAGAGGGAGAAATGGTGATGAGGGGAGATCAGTTAGGAGGCAGTGGCAGTGGCCCAGGTAAGAATGATGGAGGCTTGGTCCAGAGCTGGACCAGTGGAGGTGGGGAGAGATAAGTGGAGAGATCTTTAGGAAGTAAAGTAGACATGAATTGGGGATGGATTGGTTATAGGGGTGAGGGAGATGGTGGAACCGAGATGTCCCTCGGTTTTTGGTCCTGGATGGAGATGACACACTGAGCTAGGAATCACTGGATAAAAACCAAGGAGGTCCCTTGGCTCAATTTATTTTTATATCCCCACCTCTGTTTCCCTCCATTCTGCAAATATTGAAGCTGTTCCCTTATGTAACAGCTTTTATCCCAGACTTCCTGTGCTCTGTGCACTCAGCAATTAATTAAGCTTTGGTATGCATGAATTAATTAAAATCCTCTCCCAGGTTCAGAGGGGCTGTCCTGAAATATGTGTATTCATCTATATCTGCCTTCATCCTGGAACTGATTTCCTTTGCCAGGTGAACACTTTTGCTTTCTCGTGGGCATACAGCTGCAGGCGTCTGTCTGTCTGTCTGTTGCATCCATCAGCACCTTTAATTTTATGTTTAGGAGCCTAGGTCTAGAGAAGTTAATGACTTGTAAATTGCTCTCCAACGTAGAGCTAGAAATAGAATGCCGGAAGGATTCCTCAGCACTTACTTGCATAGAGATTCAATGACGGAGGTATCAGTCCCACCGTAGGAAGCTGAAATAGTAGTTTCCTTCATATTTCTGACAGCCACTCTGTGGTGCAAGAACATTCCTGACAAAGGTGCAGCCTCCAGATGAAATCCCATGTTGGTCTGAGACAATGTCTTCTGCCCAGTTTCACTGGATGACTCTTGTCCCCTTTTTGTCCTGCCCCCATCCAGGTCATTTTCTGATGTGACGGCTGAGACATGAGATCTTCAGCCTCCAGGCTCTCCAGTTTTTCGTCGAGAGATTCACTATGGAATCGGTGAGTGATCTCTAGCCCACCCTGTCCAGAAAACCTGGCCTGGGAGATACAGTGGGATTCTTCTTGGGAGTTGAAATGCAGAATTTTATCAAACACAAGCACTGGAATCTAACAGAGACTGTTGGCACGATTGTTATCAGAGAACAGATCTCTAGCATTTGTACAGGTGTAGACTGTCTACTATGTTTTCTGTCACATTATCCATTGCCTTTATTTATAAGGAAAGTTGTCTGAGTGGTGGTACCTATAAGAAGTCGAGAGTAGCAACAACAGTGACACCCTCAACAATATAAGGTGCTATAGGAGTCCACTGTGTTTTAGGTTCTTTAAAAACATTTCAGGCCGGAAGTGGTGGCTCAAGCCTGTAATCCCAGCACTTTGGGAGGCTGAGGTGGGTGGATCATTTGAGGTCAGGAGTTCAAAACCAGCCTGACCAACATGGTGAAACCTTGTCTCTACTAAAATATAAAAATTCGCTGGGCGTGGTAGCATGTGACTGTAATCTCAGCTACTTGGGAGGCTGAGGCAGGAGAATTGCTTGAACCCGGGAGGCGAAGGTTGCAGTGAGCCAAGATTGCGCCACTACACTCCAGCCTGGGCAACATAGTGAGACTCCCTCTCAAAAATTAAAATTAAAATTAAAAATTAAAAATAGAATAAAATAAAATTTCATTTACTCCACCCAACAATCCTGCCAAGTAAGAATTTCTACTTTCGGCTGGGTGCAGTGGCTCACGCCTGTAACCCCAGCACTTTGGGAGGCCAAAGCGGGTGGATCACCTGAGGTCAGTAGTTCGAGACCAACCTGGCCAACATGGTGAAACCCCATCTCTACTAAAAATACAAAAAATTAGCCGGGCGTGGTGGCAGGTGCCTGTAATCCCAGCTACTCGGGAGGCTGAGGAAGGAGAGATTCACTTGAACCCCAGAAGCAGAGGTTGCAGTGGGCTGAGATCACACCACTGCACCCCAGCCTGGGGGTCAAGAACAAGACTTCATCTAAAAAAAAAAAAAGAATTTCTACATTCATTTTACAGATAAAGAACTTGCCCAGCTAGATGTAAGTCAATTTTCCCTTACTGCAGGACCCTTGTATTTTTTTTTTTTTTTTAAAATACACTATGCCATGTCACCTCTTGGGAGAGGTAGAGGTATGACTTATTCCATTTTGCAGCTGGGAATACTGAGGCCTGGTGTAGGGACACATGATGAAGAGTCTAAGGAGCCTGGCCTCAGTGGATGAAAGTTTGTGTTAGAGGATGATAAAAATTAGACTGGACAGGAAGAACCATGAAAAGCTAGTCCGGGAAAACTTGTAGAGTCTGAGAATCTTAAAAAGCTGGCAGACTGACTGGCACAGGGTTGACCTATCGGGGCCTGGGTTTCTAAGAAGTCCACGTGGTGGAAAGTGTGTGGGTGCTAGAAGGGGTGGTTGAATCCTGGCCCTGGCACTGACTTGCTATGTGATCTCACACAAGACACTAACTTTCGTCCGGGCGCAGTGGCTCACGCCTGTAATCCCAGCACTTTTGGAGGCCAAGACGGGCGGATCACTTGAGGTTGGGAGTTCGAGACCAGTCTAACCAACATGGAGAAACCCCGTCTCTACTAAAAATACAAAATTAGCTGGGTGTGGTGGTGTGTGCCTGTAATCCCAGCTACTTGCGAGGCTGAGGCAGGAGAATCTCTTGAACCCAGGAGGCGGAGGTTGCGATGAGCTGAGATGGCGCCGTTATACTCCAGCCTGGAAAAAAAAAAGACACTGACTTTCTCTGTTTCTTCTGTTTTCTTATCCTTGAAAAAGGGGTAATATTTATGTTTCAGATTTTTTTTGTGTAGTTTAGAAAAAATGTATAGTAAAGTGTTTTACATAAAGTAGGCACATAGGGCATTGTAATTACTTAAATTTTTAGGTTGAAAATAGTTTTTAAAGGATGATTAGATAAACAAATGTGTCCTGAATGGGTGGGTGAGGTGAGAGGCTGGAGGCAGAGAGGTCAACCTGAGAGATTTTGATATGATTCAGACATGATACCACCTTCCAGGGTAAACGAAGCTTTACTTTTATTTTCAAAATTTGTCTTTTATAAGATTACCCAAAGTCATGTTTATTTTGTTTTTTTCTTTTTTTAAGTCGAGTGCAGCACAAAATGGCATTTGTTTTGCAGGTATCTTTTTAGGTGATATTAATTATAATTGCAATAACTCAGTGCATTATTAGAATCAGGTTCTGCTGACATAAAATCTAAAAGAACATTGGCTTAGAGAAGTGTCTCTCTTACCTGAAAGTTCAGGTACAAGTAGTACAGATTTTCTACAGCAATCTATGAGAGACCTGGGCTTTTTCTCTCGTTTGTCTGTCATATGAGCCTCTATTCCCAAGGTCACCTCATGGCCCCATTTTAGCTGCTTCTGCTCTAGCCATCACATCTAACAGCAGGAGGAAGGAACGAGACGGAGAAAGGCACGTCCCATCCTTTAAGGATGTTTCCTAGAAGTTGCACCTGCTGCTCCAACTTATATTCTACTGTCCAGAATTTAGTTCTCTGGCTACATTTTGTGGCAGAGAAGGCTGGGAAGTGTAATCTTTATTCTGCATGACTGTGTGCTTACCAAATTGAGAGTTGTTATTATAGAAGAAGAGAGCAGATATTGGAGGACAGATCTTTTCTTGCCACGCTACTTGTTCTTGGAGGATTCTGCTGACAGGATAGGCTCTGCAGCCAGCCTGCTGGAGTTTGCATTCTGGATCCATGGTTTTGTAGTTCTGTGACCTTGGAAAAGCTACTTGACTTCTCTGTGCCTTGGCTTCTTCCTATTCTCTCCTATTTTATGCAGACTTACAAGGGTTGTTTTGAGCACTAGTTGAGTTAAGGTAAAGCACTTGGAACAGTGCCTGGTACATGGTAAGTGCTATATAAGTTTTAGCCATTATGACTACTACTATTGCTACTAGTATCTCTCTAGTACTTCTACTACTACTGCCACTGCTACTTCTGCTATGATTACTGCTACTTCTGTTACCATTATTACTATTAATACTTTTACCATGTCTGCCGCTTCTACTAATGTTACCACTACTGCTTCTACTGTCACTTCTGCTGCTGCTAGTACTGTTGTGACTACTTCTACTTCTCTTCTACTACTATTACTGCTATGCCATTATTATTTTTAAATTGTATTCTCATAGCATGGTAAGTACTGTTTTTCCCAATAGAAGATAAGAGTCAGAGAGGATAGTAACTTGTCAGATACCATCCATGGTCTACCCTTGGGTGGGCAGGGGATAGCGACTTGAAGGGACCATAAGGCAGGTTTCTGCGTTTCTGCTAATGTGCTGTTTCCTGATCTGGGTGATGTTTCATTAGTGTAAAAATTCCTTGCATGACATACTTATGACAGATAATTTTGTGTATGTATCTTATATGTCAATAAAAACATGTCATGTAGCTGGAAAGTGGTGGAGCATGAGTGAAAACTGCACTCGCCTGATTTTCCAAAGCCTGTGCTCTTAGCTGTAACACAAGGCCAGCACCATTATTCCTCTGATTGATTGATTGATTGATTGATTCATTCATTCATCTAACTTATATTGATAACTGCTTATTACTTATGTACCAGGAACCTGGCTAGGATGCCTGGGATACAAAGGTGCATGCTGTAGACATGACCCTGTCCTCATGGGGCTTCTTATCTAGAGGAAAAGGAAAGAGGTAAATACCATTCAGATTAGCAACCACCAGGTTAGGTTCCAGGTTAGGTTCAGTGTGGGATGCCCTGGGGCCACAGGAGGGGCATGGAAGCTAACCCAGCCCCACAGGCTCATCTGCTAAAATAACATAGATGTGTCTCTCAACCAACTCCTTTGATGGGGGAAAAGTTCCCACATCAGTGGGTAAGCTGACCACAGGAGGGCTATATCAAGAAATATAAAGCAGTTCTCCCCATCCCTTGCTTAACTGGCACTAAGAAGGGGTCAGCTTTTCTTGTCACTGTCACAGTTGTGAACCTACCTGATGTTCCATGGGGTAGGCAATTGCCGCCCTTGTGAGTTCAATAGCAGACAAGGGAATCACAGGAATAGAAACTTCACTTACCAAGACGTGTGGACAGGGACCTCTTATTTAAAATAAATATGTGGGCTGGGCATGGTGGCTCATGCCTATAATCCTAGCACTTTGGGAGGTCAAGGCGGGTGGATCACCTGAGGCCAGGAGTTTGAGACCAGCCTGGCCAACACCGCAAAACCCTGCCTCTACTAAGAATACAAAAATTAGCCAGGCATGGTGGTGTGTGCCTTGGGAGGCTGAGGCAGGAGAATCGCTTGAACCTGGGAGACAGAGGTTGCAGTGAGCTAAGATTGTGCCACTGCACTCTAGCCTGGGTGACAAAGCAGGACTCTTTCTCAACAACAACAATGACAACAACAACAACAAAATTCTCATAAATAAGTGAATGAATGAATGAATGAATAAAATCACAGTCCACAGCAATGCAGTTGTCATCCCTGGGAAAACTCAAGTCCAAGGGAATAAAGAACAAGACCTGTTTCCTTTATTCATCCCAAATACCATCAGAGAGACAGGAGCACAGCACATGGAAGTGGAATTGAATTCTAAATTTTGAGCCAGCAGTAGAAATCAGTTGGCCTTATGTTCAGGTTTTTCTCCATATGTAGAAAAGAAGTGACCGAAACTTTAGACCCTCCTCAGCCAAGCCCATGAGAAACCTCTGTGACGCCTCCTCCCTCTTTTGCCTTTCCAAATGTCAAGCAGATGCCCTGTCATTATCATGCCGCCGGCTGTCAGCCCAAATTGAATTTCCCTGAGCCCAGCTGATGTCCCTTTTTGGCTGCAGGGGCAGGGGTCAGGAATGCATGCTGCACATGGACGGGAAACGTGTCCCTGGAGCTGAACGCAGAAGGCTGACCTCTCAACTCTGCATTGCTAACATAGTTGGAAGGGTTAGGAAGCCTTACGAATTCTGGATGTAAAAGAAAAAGAACTGCGTTTTAGAAAAACAGTATTTAAGTTCTGCTGCGAAAGCCCTTTCAAAATAATTGAGTCTATTTAAAATTCAACTGGTTGTTTCACAGCATTGACTGTACCTCAGTTAGATACATAAAGTAAGGTTCTGGCTAAACTGAGAGATGGGAAGTGATGATCCTGGTCTTATCTTCCTCCCTCATTTCCTATTTCCCTCCCCGCCTTTAAAATGTATTAAGCAGCGACTGTGTGCCAGGTCCTACGCTCAGTCCTGGGGAAATACATGAATAAAACTCATGGCAAAGCCCTCTTGAGCCTATCCTTCATTTGTTTTTAGAAAACATACTCATTCTACAAATGTTTCCTGAGCACCTAATTTGCTCAAGTCTCTCAGTAGAGATAAAAAAACATGTTTCCTCCTCTTACTACATGTATACTTTAGTTTTTAATCACTTTTCTGGTGACCTACTATGTGCCAGGGTCTGTGCAAGCTGCCAGGATAACAAGGGAAACAAAAACAGCTTCTGCTTTGATGGAGCTAAAAGACTAGAAAATGTTCCATTAGTTTCCTAGGTCAGCCGTGACAAAGTACCACAAACTCAGTGGCTTAAAACAACGAAAATATGGCTGGGCACGGTGGCTCACACCTGTAAACCCAGCACTTTGGGAGACTGAGGTGGGTGGATTACCTAAGATCAGGAGTTCGAGACCAGCCTGGCTAACATGGTGAAACCCCATCTCTACTAAAAAATACAAGATTAGCTGGGCCTAGTGGCGGTGCCTGTAATCCCAGCTACTCGGGAGGCTGAGCAGGAGAATCGCTTGAACCCGGGAGGTAGAGGTTGCAGTGAGCCGAAATCACATCACTGCCCTCCAGCCTGGGCGACAGAGTGAGACTCTGTCTCAGAAAAAAAAGAAAGAAAGAAAGAAATGAAGAAATATATGAGTTTGGAGGCCAGAAGTTCAAGATCAAGGTGTTGGCAGAGTCGTGCTCCCTCTGAAACCTGTAGGGGAGAATCCTTCCTTGCCTCTTCCTAGCTTCTGGTGTCACCAGCAGTCCTTGTTGTTCCTCTGCTTGCAGCCTCATCACTCCAGTTCCTGCCTGTGTTGTCCTGTGGCATTCTGCCTGGGTGCCTCTCTTCTCTCTTATAAGGACAGCAGTCATACTGGATTGCAGGACTGTCCTTCTCCCGTGTGACCTCATCTTAATCACCACCTTAATTATATTTGCAAAGACCCTGTTTCCAAGTAAATCCACATTCATGGATGAGCAGGGTGGCTAAAATCTCCACTTTTAGCAAGAGGACGTAATTCAACCCATTTCAAACGTATATAATGATAGAAAGCGCCCACAGTACCTGGTGCATGGTGGGCCTTGTTATTGCCTTCCCTTTGTTTCCACTTTATCTCAGCATCTAAAAGGTGAGCACCTTGAGGGCAGGAACTCTGTGTTACTCTGAGTGAGTGCTTCCAGATTTCTTGCCAGGGAAGTGAGATGGATGTTTTTCTTGTGTCACGGCAGGTACGTTTTTGTGTGGTCCCTGGTTGATGGGAAAGGCTCTTTCTTGCTACTGTCATTAGTTTTTGTTTCTTATGCTGATGGTTGATGAGGGAGTCATGGGGGGAAGAATACCTTGACTGGACAGCTGGGCCTGATGGTTAAAATGGTTAAACCAGGTTCCTCTCCTGGTTCTGCTGTTTGCTGGTCATGTGAGCCTGGGTACATTTCCTCCTTTCTGTGCCTCCAGGCATCTCATCTGTACCCCTTAGGAGTGAGTTTGTTTGTTTGTTTGTTTGTTTTGAGATTTAACACCTTCCAGGGAGAAGGGCTTCCCTGGCCCATTCAGCACATTCCCCTCATAAAGACTCGTGCACACTGTTTAGCCCCATTCACCATCAAAACATTTCCTCATGATTTTCCTAAGGACAATTTTTCAGAAATATGGCAAACAGCCCTTGCACAAAGATGTCCCTTGGAGCGTCATTTAAAATGGTAAACTGTTACAAACAAGATAAAATCCTGCTCTACAATGAGCAATGGGTTAATGAATTAGGGGTAGAAGGATGAAAAACAAATTAGGGTAAAATAATGCAGCCATTAAAGAGAAGATAAGTTATGAGAACACTTATAACTGTCATGTTAAAAAAAAAGAAAGGTTTATTTTTGAGGAAGTGACTTAATTTCTCTGTGCCTCGGTGCCCTGGTTTGGATATTTGACTCCTTTAAACCTCATATTGAAATATGATCCCCAATGTTGAAAGTGGGGGGACCTAATGGGAAATGTTTGGGTCATAGAGGCGGATCCCTCATGAATGAGTTCTCACTCTGTTAGTTCCCGTGACAGCTGTTCCTTTAAAAGATCCTAGCCCCTCCCCCGCTTCCTTCTCTCACCATCTGATCTCTGCACATGCTGGCTCCCCTTCCCCTTCTGCCACGAGTGGAAGCAACCTGAGGCCCTCACCAGAAGCAGATGCTGGCACCGTGCTTCTTGTACAACCTGCAGAACCAAGAGCCAAGTAAACCTCTTTTCTTTATCAATTACCCAGCCTCAGTTACTCTGCTAGAGCAGGACAGATGGACTGAAATACTCAGCTTCCTGATAACAGTACTTCCCTCATACATAGGATTGTTTTGAGAATTAAATAGGATAGTACATCTAAAGCACATGAACAGTACTTGGCACATCTTAGGTGCTCACTAAATGCTAATTGTTATTGTTAGTTATTTATCATGTGGTCTAAACCGTATGCAGAATATTCGTAGAAAAAGATTAGAATAAGTAACACAGATGAATACACATACCTTTCCCCTATTAGATGTCTTATTCAAAGGGACTTCCTTCTGTCTGTCAGCAAACATTGCACAGCTTCTCTGTATCAAGCACTCTCATAGTCTGTAAGGCAGTGGGTCTCCCTTTAGGAGTGTGTATGAGAATCCCTTTTGGGGGCTTTTTAAAAAACCCAGATGCTTAGAAATGCTGATGCAATAGATGTGTGGTGTGTCCCAGGTATCTACAGTCTTAAAAAATATTCCACAAATGATTTTGACTCTCAAGGTTGATATATAAGTTAAAGTCTTTTCCCTCAAGAAGTTTGCAAACCAGATGAGAAGATGGGACAAGCAGTGTCATGAGGCAGAATGTAAGTGCTATAGATTAGGCGCTCCCAGGTCTGGCTCTCCCCCTGCACAACTTTGCAAAAATAGAGATGGTCTTTGTTGTACCACTAGATGTGGAATCAGAACCCACAGGGTGAAGCCTTTCCAGGGGGTTCTGGTGATCAGCCTGGTAGGGGACCATGGGTGAGGACTGTGAGTGCTTCCTGTTTGAGAGAACTCAGGGGGTCTCTCTGGCCTGGGATTGTAACAGGAGCTCTCTCTAAAGACGTATAATATGCTATCTAAGAATACATTATTACATTTACCATATTGGACTGAAATGACCTGTTAGATATCTATTGCCCCTGACATACTCTGAGTGCCTTGAAGGCGGGAACCATGCATGCATTGGTCAGCCTTGTGATAGTGCCTCCACGTCTTATCTTGGCATTGACCTCTCCTGATCCCCAGTACCTGCCTAGGTGCAGCAGGATAGATGCCAAACCAAAGTTTTTCCAAAGCCATTTTCTCAAAGCCGTGAGGACTGATATATTTTCTCTGGTTGGTAGTAGTGAATGCTTTTTAAAAAATCTTTATTTTAACATATTTTAATTGTGGTGAAGTATGCATAACATAAAAATTACTATCGTTAACTATTTTTAAGAACAATTCAGTGGCATTAAGTATGTTCACATTGTTGTGCAACCATTGCCACCAAATCCATCTCCAGAATTCTTTTCATCTTGCGAAACTGAAATTCTGTACCCATCAAATTCCAACTCCTTCTCTCCCCTTCCCACTCCCATCCCTGGAAATAACCATTCTACTTTCTGTCCGTATGAATTTGACTACTCTAGGTATCTTATATAAGTGG
This sequence comes from Chlorocebus sabaeus, assembly GCF_047675955.1. NCBI lineage: Eukaryota > Metazoa > Chordata > Mammalia > Primates > Cercopithecidae > Chlorocebus > Chlorocebus sabaeus. Next base: position 134,160,527 of record NC_132911.1, on the reverse strand, counting down.
AATCATACAGTATTTGTCTTTTTGTTACTGCCTTACTTAGTATAATGTCCTCAAGGTTCATCCCTATTACAGCATGTATGAGAATTCCCTTCATTTTTGACGCTAAATAACATCCCATTGTATGTACATATCATATTTTGTGTATCCATTCATCCGTGGATGAATACGTGGGTGCTTTTACCTTTTGGTTGTTGTGAATTACGCTGCTATGAATATGGATATACAAATAGTTCCAGATCCTGCTTTCAGTTTGGGGCAGCGGGAGGATATATACCCAGAAGTGGAATTCCTGGATCATGTGGTAATTCCATGTTTACTTTCTTGAGGAACTGCCAGGCTGTTTTCCGTTGTACATTCTGCACCAGTTTACATTCCCACCAGTAGTGCACAAGAGTTCCCATTTCTCCATATCGTCACCAACACTTGTTATTTTCTGTTTTTGTGATAGTAGCCATCCTAGTAGGTATGAATGCTTTTAACTGGTGAATGCCTTTAGTGAGGACATTCTGTTTTCAGCTTTGTATTTCACTTAGGTTGTGTGGCCCAATTAAACAGTCTCCAAGCATTTATTTAAGCCCTAAGCACTGAGAATACAGACTTAAATAATACATGCATGTACCTGCCTTCAAGGCACTCAGAGTATGTCAGAGGAAATAGATATCTAACAGGTCATTTCAGTCCAGTATGGTAGGTGTAATCATATATTCCTAATAGCATATTATGCCTTAAATACAGTTGAAGATTCCAGGAAATCTTGACTGAGTTTGGTGCCTTAGTATAAAACACATTAGTACATCATTCAGGCAGTCTGAGATTCCTAGAATATGTAGGCTGGAAGGGACTTGTAGACTTTCCAATAGAGCTTTCTATGAACTGGAAATGTTCTGTATCTGCCACATGTGGCTTTTGAGCACTTAGAATGTGCCTAGTGCAACTGAGAAACTGGGGTTACAAAGTTCATGTCATTTTAGTGAATTTATGTTTAAATTGAAGTTAGCTATAGGTAGTGGCTACTGTGTAAGACAGAGAGGTAAAGCGAGGTAATACTGAGAATTCTCATGCTTGGATATGCATGTGGGTCAGCTGGGGAGCTGTTAAAAAGCAGATTCTCAGGCCCTCCCTTTAGTGTTGCTAATTCCTTAAGTTGTAGTAGGGTCAAGGAACCTGTATTTTAACAACCACCGCAGGTGATTCTGATGCAGGTGTAGTTTGAGAAATGCCAAATCTTGTGGTTTTCAAGCTTTTGTATCCTCAGAATATTTTCTTCAAATGAAAGCTTAAAGCCTGGGCAAAATAATGGGACCCTGTCTCTACAAACAAACAAACAAACAAACAAAAACCTTAAAAATATTAGCTGGGCATAGTAGCATACACCTATAGTCCCAGTTAGTTGGGAGGCTGAGGTGGAAGGATTGAGCCTGGAAAGTTGAGGCTGCAGTGAGTTGTGATTATGGCACTGCACTCCAGCCTAGGAAACAGAAGGAGACCCCATCTCAGGAAAAAAAAAAAAAAAAAAAGAAAGACAAGAAAAAAAAAGAAAGCTAAAGAGAGAGCTCAGTGAATAGAACAGAGAATAGAGTTGTTCCAGCTTAGGTAGGTCTGGCTGGTACCAGAACTTTATACAGGTTAGGGGACCACACTCTACCCTGTCTGGGGAAGGTACTGGGGTTTCTTGTAGTATAATTTGTACAACTCTAACCTAGCACAACCACATCACTTTATTCATCTTAAATCCTGTGAGATGTAAAATAAGATTTGGTTTTGTAATACCTATAAACATGCCAGAACCAATTACAAACCAATAGGCACCTCTGGAAATGCAAGTTGAAGCAGAAACACAATTAGTGCATTAGTCAGCCATTTTTTCCCTTGTCCTGGACTTTAACCAGCCATCTTGGCATCACAATGCGGAACTGCAGAGTAGTGATTAAAAACACAGGCTGTCTGACCTGGACAGGAAGGCAGTCTCCACCCTAGAGCTTACTGGGTAGTCCTAGGCAAGTTCCTCATCTGCAAAATGGATATAACAGTAGCTTCTACCTGAGACAATACATGTAGAATCTAGCACTTGGCACTAAGTATTCATTATTGTAACAACAAAAACAACAACAGCAACAACAATAATACCAATAGCTAATGCTCACAGAGCATTTAACTTGAGCCAGGTCCTTTCTTCTAAGCACTTGCTGTTTATTAACTCATTCAGTCCTTACCACAATCCTGTGAGTAGATAGTATTGTTATTTCCATTGTAAAGACAAGCTAAAGCTCATAGAGGTTTGGAAAATTATTTAAGGCCACATTGGTCAGTGGCAGAAGTGGAACTTGGTTGCAGGGAATCTGGCCCTGGAGCCTGCAGTTTTCACTTTTACTTCCTGTGCTATTATATTATCCCCAGGCTCTAAGGAAAGCCTGTTAAGATGATCCTTTCATCCCCTCCCCCAAGCCCTAGCTCTAAATCTCAAAGCTTTGGAGTTAATCTGTAAGTCAACTCAGCTTCCGCGAAGCATCTGACCCAGTTGATCACTCCCTCCCTCTAAAAACACGGTTTTCTTTTGGCTTCCATGGCACCAAGCCGGCTTGGATTTCTTCTTGTGACTCTACCCTCTCAGTCTCTCAGTTGGGCACCCCTTGCTCCAACTTACCTTGAAATATTTTTGAAGATGTCTCTATGCAAATTATACAGACATGCAAATTATATTATATGCTTGCAAATTATATCTCCAGCTGAATCTGTCCTCTGAGTTCCAGACTTGATGATCTGAAATGCCTAATTAATATCCCCATTTGGAAGTCGAACAGGGCTCTCAAACTTACTATGTCCAACATGGACTGTTCTCCTTACTCCTTTTGCAGGAGATCATGCTGCACTCCTGCTTACAGCCACCACTGATTTCTAGTCCCCTGGAGTCTCATTCTGTCACCCAGGCTGGAGTGCAGTGGTGCAATCTTGGCTCACTGCCCATTTTACTTAGAATGAAATTCAGATTTCTTATCATGGCCTACAAAGATTAGCATGATCTAGCCCCTGCCTATCTCTGTATCCTCCTGTGCTCCCACCCAATTTCCCCAAGAGGCTTTAGCACATTGGCCTCCTTTCTGTTCCTCACACTCAGCAAGTGCTATCCTGTCTCAGGACCCTGCTTCATGCTCTTCTTCTGCCTCCAGAGCCTTGTCCCTGTACCTCCTGTCCCCCACTCCATGGTCATGATATCCTGGAGTCTCAGCTTAAATGCTGTATCCTCAGACAGATCTTCCGAGCCACTCTAGCCTTTATTCTCTTTGGTTGCTCCCTGTATGTTTTCTTCCTAGCAGTTGTAACAATCTGGAATTGTTTGTTCTCTTGTGTATGTCTGCCACCCCCACCAGGCTATAAGCTCCCAGAGGACAAGGTCAGTGATGGCTGCTCATCTACTAAAGTTACTCCATGCCAGGCACAGAGTCTGGTACACAGGTGTTCAATAAATATGTATTGTTGTTGAAATAAAATCAGTGGCTGCTGCTAAGTCAACCGTGAGTATAAAATACCAATTCTTGGCCTGTTATTTGTAGAATCCTTTCATGGACTAGACAATTTTCATATTAAAAAAAAATTTTTTTTCTGAGATGGCGTCTCACTCTGTCACCCAGGCTGGAATGCAGTGGTACACTAGACAATTTTGATATATGTACACAAGTAGTTAAAAAATTGGTTGGGACCTGGGCTTTTTTTTTTTTTTTCCTCTGAGATGGAGTCTCACTCTGTCACCCAGGCCGGAGTGCAGTGGTGCAATCTTGGCTCACTGCAACCTCTACCTCCTGGGTTCAAGTGATTCTCCTGCCTCGGCCTCCAAAGTAGGTGGGATTACAGGCACGCGCCACCATGCTCAGCTAATTTTTGTATTTTGAGTAGGGACAAGGTCTTGCCATATTAGCCAGCCTGGCCTCAAACTCCTGACCTCAAGTGATCTGCCCACCTCAGCCTCCCAAAGTGCTGGGATTACAGGCGTGAGCCACCGCATTTGCCGAACCTGGGCTTTTTAATGGGCCTTGGTCTCCATTTTCACATTTCTTCTTCCTGGGTCATCCAGAGTGTTCGGATTTACTGAGATTCTCTTAGGAAAAACAGCAGCCTTGGATACCCAATTCATATGAAAGTAGGTTTGATTTCGGTTTAAAATGGAAACTGTGAACTAATGCATTTTACAGATTTGAGTAGAGAACAATTTTCTCTGTTTTAAGAAAATAAAGAACAAAATGTGGAATAACTTTGTGTGCTACTGTAGTGCCACAAGCTCCTGAAAGGGGTTCTCTGCAAATATTTGGGGTTTGGTGCTTATAAACAACTACAAAGGTTTTCTTGAGAGTTGATAACCACGGCAACAAGGATGTCACTTCCACCGTGCAAACATGCTTGCCAAGCTGAAGTGTGGAGTGACAGTTTTTGGCTGAGCCATGAACCTAAAAGTGGAGGTTTACAAAGTTACTGCAGACAGGTCATTAGCATGACTGGCTGCAGTGAGCTCCCTAAGTCTTCATCGCTCCTGCTGTTTCATCAGCAGCGAGATAATGGACTGTTAGACTCCCGAGCCACAGACCACGGCAGAGGTGAGTCCGCTTCTAGCTGTTTCTGCAGGGTGAGGTACAGTCGTCAGAAGTTCCCAAACAGTGTGAGTTTGGTAAGAGGAGACTGGAAATGGAGTTTTCACCAACAAAGCGACGTGTAGCGATTGTGTATCTACAGGGTGGAGAGCGCAGCGCTCAGCCCTGTGTTGACAGCCCTGTGGGCCGAGGCCACGGTCTGAATTTGCTGTGCCCAGCTCTGTTTTCATCAAGACAGGGTGTGGGAGTGGGGGCAGGCAGAGCTCCAAGCTATGGACTTGGCAATGGAACGTGTTACCTACGTGGTCAGCACAGTTTTAGTTTTGGGTGATAGAAACTCAATTCAGATTGCCTTAAGCAAGAAGGGAATGTACCGGCTGAGGTAAGAGAGGAAGGAGTCCAGGGGTAAAACCTGGCCCCAGAAATGACTGGATTCCTAGGTTTGGTCTCTCCCTTTTCTCTGCATCACCACTGAATCTCTCACCCCCTTCCTCTCTAGTGCTTTCTCCTCCACTGGCTGTATTCTGAGATTCTCCAAGTGTGGTTTCCAGAAGCATCACTACTACAGCCACCAGTTTAAAGATCTTACCAGCTAGAGAGCGTTTCTTCCCAGAAGACTTTGCAAAATCTTTGGATTGATTACTGTTGGTCTAACTTGGGTCACATGGTGAGCCCTGTACCAATCACTGTGGACAAGGCCATGGACTATTCTGACTGGACAGGCCCATGTCACCTGCCCATTCCCGGACTTCAGGGAGAGGTTGAAAGTGAGACCCATAGGAACCAAAGAATGTGGGGGGGCCTCCCCAGTGGGAATTTGAAATGCATTCACCAGAAAGGGTACTGGGTGCTCGGGAAGTAAAACCATAAATGCCCACTCCTTTAACCAAGTAACTGGATGTAGGGAGAGCTAGTAGCTCAAGTTCAAATCAGCTTCCTTAGAGGGGTGTTGAAGAGCCTCTGTTCAGAGAGTGATGTCAGCAACATGGCAGAAGAGAAGCTCCTGACTCTCCCTCCACCTGTGGACACACCAAAAACATCCGTTCACCAATCAGTTCCCTCTGAGAGAGTCAGAGACCAGTTGAGACTCCTACCCACCTGGTAACTGAGAAAACATCCCCTTGTAACGGGTCGGAAAAGCTGAGGCTCCCTTGGGCACGCCCCCACCTCAGACGCTGAGCCACAAATTTGGGAAAGGAATCTCTAGCACCCAGCATCTCCCCATGGAGAGGAGGCTTTGGGACTCACAAGGACCGCCCTAACTCTAAGGTGCCCCACGGTTGGCTCTTAATTCACCAACTCTGGGGCGGAAGGAACTAGACACACGGAAGTCCCTGTTCTGCTTTGGCTCTATTTTATTTATTTATTTATTTATTTATTTATTTATTTTAGTAGCACGGAGTTTCACCATGTTGGCCAGGCTGGTCTGGAACTCCTGACCTCAAGTGATCTGCCCGCCTCGGCCTCCCAAAGTGCTGGGATTACAGGTGTGAGCCACCGCACCCAGCCTGCCTTGGCTCTTTCATGAACCTCAGGCGACCACCATGCTGCCTCTGGGATTGCTCCAGGCCATGTCTGTGTAGTAGGAGGCGGCCATGTTTCCCATCTCCCTCCTGTAGCTCCTTGTTCAAGCTCATCCTGTTAGATCAAAGACAGTATTTGAACCTCAAGCCCCGGCGACCATAGAGCCATGGTGTGTGTATGTACATGGGACACTGTCTCACTTTTATTTATGTTCAGTCTCTGCCTTTCTCACTAGATTATAACCTCCAGGAGGGCGGGGGTCATCTCAGGTTTGCTCACCACAGTGCACAGCTTTGAGGACATAATGGACAGTCAGTAAATGTTTGTTGAATGAACAAATGACTGGGCAATGGGGAGTCATTGAGGGATATGAAGTGTGACAGGGTGACTTGCCCAATGTTCCCCAGGTAATAAAAGACATTATCAGTGGATCACTTGAGGTCAGGAGTTCAAGATCAACCTGGGCAACATGGTGAAACCCCATCTCTACTAAAAATACAAAACATTAGTCGGGTGTGGTAGCAGGCGCCCTATGTAATCCCAGCTACTCGGGAGGCCGAGGCACAAGAATCACTTGAACTGGGGAGGCAGAGGTTGCAGTAAGCCGAGATAGTGCCATTGCACTCCGGCCTGGGAGACAAAGTGAGACTCCATCTGAAAAAAAAGACACTATCCTCCCTGAAGCCCACGTCTTCTGACTTCCAATGTCCTGCCCAGCAGCGGGGTTCTCTGAGTAAGAAGAGGGGGAGGGTGGCACATATTAACACAGAATGGATGCTTATATGCAGACCAGACTGTAAATTACATAGCAGTGACAGCTTTGATGTTGCATCTGAAAAGGTGTAATAACCCCTTCTAGCAGGTCTCTCTCATGGTGGAGGGGAAAGTGGTTTGTGCTTTATTTTAATCAGAGAGGCCCTTCTCTGCTGGTAACTTGAGGTCATTCCATCTCATCTCAGAAGGTCTTGTTTTCCTTGGGTTGCCATAATCTCCTTTGGTTATAAAGAGGACCTGGAGCCATGCAAGGGTGGGATGTTGACTTGTCACCTCAGTAGCACATTTAATCCTATAGGACTCTGGCTTCCCCCATGCAGGCATTAGAATAAGAGTTCAGGTGACCTGTGACCTGTGTCACCAAGGGCAGTCTTCACCACGAACCGTAGGAAGGGCAAGTGACCAGCTCTGGAAAGGAGCCAGGAGACCTGGGTCCCTCTTACAGCACCGAGACTGCTGGGTAGGGAGACATGGGCAAGCCCTTTCACCTCTGTGGGAGAAATGGGCTGCTGCTCTTCTGTATCAGTTAGGCATCTTTTAGTGTCAAGTGGTAGAAAAGAAAGAAAACTCCAAGGCTAGTGCTGGCTTCAGGGCTCTCCTGGATCCAGGGATGCCACTGGTGTGGTGAGGCCTCCGTCTTCTGTTGTGATACTACATACATAAACATTAAGATAAACAAACATAAACATAATAAACATTATTATCCCCTATCTAACATCTCCCTGCTGTGTGACCTTGGACAAGCTACTAACCCCTGTGACCCTCATTTCCTCAGCTGGGAATAATATCAGATCCCACGCGCCACTGCAGTGAAGATCAAACAAGGCAGTTCACAAGCGAGCTTAGCATTCTGTACCTGGTGCATGGTGTGTAGTAGGTCCTCTGCACCATGCCTGGTTCATAGTAGATCCTTTGAGCTCTGCTGTCCTCTCGGATGGCCTCATTTTCAGGCAGGCTTTCTCTCCTTGATGGTCCCTACTGGTTCTGTGCTTACACACTCCTGGCTTCTAGTCCACTGTAAAGAGTTTCTTTTCCACAAAAAGTCTGGGACGTGGACATGCACCCCACGCTCACTGGCTGCAGGCAAGTGCTACCAGGCAGGAAGCACTCCTCCCAGGGGCTGGAGCCTGGGGAGCCCTTCGAGGGAGGAGTCTGAGAAGTGAGCAGTCTGCCTGCCTTGCAGGGAGGTTGGGCAAAAAGGGAATGGGGACCAGATTGAAGGTAAGATGTCATTTCCAGGCAGAAGATCAAAGAGAGCCTGGCAAGCCCTTGTTTTGAGAGAGGGGAAACCAGGAGAGAGGGAAGACCGTGAGCGTGTATAGCAACATATAACATGTTCTTCTGTGCCTCTGTGCCTTTGCACATGCTGTTCTGTCTTTTGGGACTTCCTTATCCACCCTGCACATGCACATTCCTCAGTGAAGCTTTCTCTGGCTAAAGTGAAAGCTTACCCCTCCCCTCCAACCCCATTTCCCTATCATTAATGCTTTTCTTTTCTTTTTTTTCTGGAGACAGGCTTGCTCTGTCACCCAGGTTGAAGTGCAGTGGCGCAATCTCGGCTCACTGCAACCTCCACCTCCCAGGTTCAAGCAATTCTCCTGCCTCAGTCTCCTGAGTAGCTAGGATTACAGGTGTGCCGCCATGCCCAGCTAATTTTTGTATTTTTAATAGAAACAAGGTTTCACCATGTTGGCCAGGCTGGTCTCAAATTCCTGGCCTCAAGTCATCTGCCCACCTCAGTTTCCCAAAGTGCTGGGATTGCTTTTCCATTTTCGAACAAGCGTCTATTGGGTGATAGCACTGTGTGCTGGGGATACAAATGAGAATACATGACAGTGCCTGTGTCAGAATTAGTTGGTCCTTCCTCTCTGCTGTGCTTCTCCTTTATCAGAGCAGTTACTTATTACTTATTCAACACATCTTTATTATGCACCTTGTATTTTTCCGAGCATTGGTCTGGAAGCTGGAGATTCAGTGGACAGTGAGAGAGACAATAAAATCAATAAATAATATTAATGAACAAGGTAATTTTTGATGGTGTGTACCTTAAGAAAATAAACACAGGTAAAGGGAGAAGAAGAGATGGGGATTAAGGGTGGGAGGAGAGTGGTCAGGAAGGAGGGACCCTGTGGAATAAGACCTGGAGAGTGACAAGGAACAAGCATGCAGAGGCCTGGGTGCAGGGCCTGGGTCCCCTTGCTGCACCCTGGTTCCCTGCACCCTGTACACCCTTGGCTGCTGCTCCTGGGGGTTTCTTTGGCATGCTCAGGCTGCATGCAGGACAGGTTAGAAGTGCTGGAAGTTCACTTCCCGGGAGCAGCCTTCAGCCAGGGAAGGAGCAGAGTTGGAGAATATACACTCCTTCATCCTGCTTCTCAGCTGCACAGCTCTGAGGAGTGTTCTCTAGCATCTCCCGAAGGTCACCTTCAGTGTTAACCTGCTCTGCAGTACACCCAGTGTTGGCTTCCTTTCTGCTCCTATTTCCCCATTCATCTAGTTGGGATCACTTCCCAAAAAAATTCCTTGTACTCTGTTCCTCCTCCCAGGCTGGGCTTCTTGGGGAACCCAACCTGAGACCTGGGGTGACCAACAGGTAGGTGTTCAATAGGAGGAGAGGGCCTGTCTCTCCAGCACATGACTGGTGCAGACTGGCTGCCCACTGTCTCGGGTGGGGAGTGGGGCGAGGTGGCAGGGGTACCCTGGCCAGTCTCCTGTAGCCTCTAGACCTTTGAGCCTGAGGACAAGGAGCAGGGACATGAGCGTGCCAGACTCAGGGCATGGTGTCTGGCTGGTCCCTAGTGCCTCTAGCTGCCACACCCAGAGGGACAGTTGAATCAGCCGCTGAGTTGGTGAGGGCAGAGCCACTCTGATGAGCGCTGGCCTCTTGTGTCACTATGGCAGTAGGGCCCGGAGAGTGTCTCAGCAGGAATGGGGCAGGCAGCGTCCAGCGTCTGTGGTGAAGTAGAGTGTTTTCAGGTGCAGTGTCTTCTTTCTGACACCACTTCTGACTCCAAATGTTTGGGGTTTTCTCTATACCAAGCAATTCTCCAATTTTCCTACCTGAACTACATGTTCAACAAGTGAATTTAATTCTGACCCTAACTGTCTGGAATTAGGGCAACCTCCACAGTTCTATGGGCTCAGTCCCACAGAACAGCTCCCACTTCAGATGCCAGTCACAATTCCCAGAGGCTGCGTGTGTCTGACCAACCAGCTATAAATTGAGAGGTTTCCACAGTTTCCTTCTCAAGTTTGATGATTGGCTAGAACACCTCACAGAACTCAGGAAAATACATTTACGGCCATACCACCCTGAACACACTTGATCTCATCAGAACTTAGGAAAATCCTTACTATTACTGGTGTATTATAAAGGACACAACTCAGGGACAGCCTAATGGAAACGATGCTCGGGCCGGGTGTGGGGGAGGGGGCGATGGTACAGACTTCATGCCCTTTCGGGATGTGCCACCTTGTGCCACCTTCCCAGAACATGGCTGTGCTCACCCACTAGCAGCTCCTTGATCTCTGTGGTTTAGGGGTTTTTATGGAGGTTTCATTACATAGGCATGATTGATTAGATCATTGACCATTGGTGATTGAGCTCTATCTTTAGTCCTTCTCCTTCCCCCAGAGGTCTTTCTGGCCGTCTCATTAGCATACAAAAGACACTCTTATCACTCAGGAGATTGCAAGAGTTCTGTGCCAGAAGTCAAGGACAAAGACCAAATCTATTTTTTATGATACCACAGTGATCTCATAGTATTAATGATATCAGATGAGAAAACGTGTGAAAAGACCTGTGACTGTGAGTTGCCCAGATCATGGTATGTTATATGTGTGCATGTATATTGGAAGGAAGCAGAGAGGTGACAGATCTTGCTGCCTAGAACTGCTAATATGCATTTGACAGACATCTGCAGGGCACCTACTGTGTGCTCATGCGGTGCCCAGGGCAGGCCCAACATTGCAGCCAGACCAAACCTTCTCAGCATCAAAACTGTTCGTGTCCACTGCCAGCTTAGAAACTCTCCCTCACTTTTAAAGCAACAACCAAATTCCTTGACATGACATCCAGGGTCTTCCTCAGTCGTCCCTGCCTGCCCCTCTGGCCTCAGCTCCAATCCCTCCCTGCTGTGTTCTTTGTTTTCATTGCACTGAGCTATTTACACCACTCCACATCTATGTGCATGTCAAGCTTCCGTGCACTTGCACCTGCTGTACAGGTGCCTGGACCATCCTTTGCCAGCTATCCTGCTAGTTAACCTCCTTTAGGAGGCGGCTTAGTGTCACCTCCTCTGTGCAGTCCTTCCTGATTTCCTCTTTACCATTGCCTTGTCCCTTCTTCTGTGTCCCAGTATCTATTTCCTTTAGTGCTTCTGTCATTCAACAGGTACATATCGATCACTTGCTCTATTAAAGGAATTGCACCATTAACTGTACAGGAATCCCTGCTAATATTTGTCAGCATCATTGATGCACTCTCATTTAATCCTCATGGCCACCCTATTAAGTAGGCACTACTATTAACCCCATATTTCAGAAGTGCAAACTGAGGATTAAAGAGGTTAACAGAGATAGTCAATAGTAGAGCAAGGATGTACAACCCAAGCAGTCAGATTCCAGAGCTCTTGCACCTCACCGGGAAACGACATTATCTTTTACTGTTCTGCATTATATTATAACTTTCCATTTACATGGCTGTCTCCCTGTATCAGTCAGGGTCCCAGGAGGAAACGGACAGCACACTGAAAATAGGGTAACCCAAGGAGAGTTTAATAAGAGAGAAATGTGGGCAGGGAGACCACAGATGATAGTGGGGCACCCAGCTCCTCAAAGGTCTGAAGGGGTGAGAGAGAGGAGGCCTCTGGGAAGCAGGAGCCAGAAAGACTGTATGGAGAGCACCCTGAGACAGAGCCGGGAGGGCTGGAGCCTGGAGAGCAGGGGAGCGCTCCCCTCCTCTGATGTTCTTCTGCCAGCTGCATTTTACCATGTGCCTTTGCCTGAATCCAGGTGGAAGCCGGAGGATGGAGGAGCGTTAAGATGTGCCTGGAGCAGGTCAGCAGGAGAGAGAGGGTACAGAGTGGGCCTGGCAGGCCACCTGCATACTCTGATTGACCATAGGCTTCTTGAGAGCTGGGGCCCTGTATTGCTCCTGTTTACACCCCAGTACTCGGCACAGAGGCCAGCAGGCAGGAGGCGCTTGGTCAGTGCGCGCCAGATGAATGAACAATGAGGGACTGATCTTTAGTACAAATACCCGTTCTGCAAAGTCTGCTTGTCGATCACACATGGTCTCAGGAATTCTTTTTTTTATTATTTAATTTTTGGGGAACAGGTGGTATTTGGTTACATGAATAAGGTATTTAGTGGTGATTTGTGAGATTTTGGTGCATCCATCACCTTGTGTGAGCAGTATACACTGAACCCAATTTGTAGTCTTTTGTCCCTCACCCCCTTCCTACCCTTTCCCCCTGAGTCCCCAAAGTTCACTGTATCCTTCCTATGCCTTTGCAGCCTCATAGCTTAGCTCCCACTTATGAGTGAGAACATACAATGTTTGGTTTTCCATTCCTGGGCTCAGGAATTCTAAGTGATGTGTGTGGTTTGTCTGTCCATGCTATTTGTGAGGTTTGTCATGGGGAAGATGATGGCAAAATCCATCTAACTCTGAGACGATCTGATTCTTTTCTGTGACTCTCAGAAAACTTTTCACACCTCTTGCCCCATTTCAACTTGGATGTGAAACTGGAGAGCAAGACTTTTTTTTTTTTTGAGATGGAGTTTTGCTCTTGTTGCCCAGGCTGGAGTGCAATGGCGCGATCTCGTCTCACTGCAACCTCTGCCTCCCAGGTTCAAACGATTTTTCTGCCTCAACTTCCCGAGTATGTGGGATTACAAGCGCCTGCCACCACACCCAGCTAATTTTTTTTTTCCTTTTTTTCTTTTTTGGAGACAGTCTTGCTCTGTTGCCAGGCTGGAGTGCTGTGGCGCGATATTGGCTCACTGCAACCTCTGACTCCCTGGTTCAAGCAATTCTCCTGCCTCAGCCTCCCGAGTAGCTGGGATTATAGCCACGCACCACCACGCCCAGATAATTTTTGTGTTTTTAGTAGAGATGGGGTTTCACCATGTTGACCAGGCTGGTCGGGAACTCCTGACCTCGTGATCCACCCACCTCGGCTTCCCAAAGTGTTGGGATTACAAGTGTGACCCACCGCACCTAGCCTTTTTTTTTTTATTTTTATTTTTTAAGGAAGCAAGTATAAATGCCATGCTGTTCTTGCACCAGCTGCATACAGTCACAAGTACTGAGATAACTGGGCCTCGTCCTGTAGCCTTTACCTGAATTCCTGAGTTAAAGGAAAGAAAAGCAGCCCGGATGCGGATTCCACTAGACCCTGGCTGTGCGGACCCAGCAGGATGCTCTGGCATTCAGGGTGGAGCACCCAGCCCAGCCTTGTGACCACATCTCCACACCTTGTGGTTAGGAGGCCCTATCTGTGCTTCCAAATGGAAATCATCAGAATAGCTCCCAACCAGAGAGAGAGGGAGAGAAACCACCTGAATTACTGTAGTATGCGCATCTGGGAGCCCACATTTCCTGGAAACTCTTAATTCCAAATTGATATGTCTTTTTTTGTTGTTGTTAATTTGTGTGTGGTGTGCCAATTTGTGTTTATGTCTCTGAAGAGGCAGGGGTAGAGGTAAATTACCTCCCCGCCTTCCCCTCTGCCCCTCAGGACATCAGATCACATGGAAATATATGTTTTCCTGTTTGTTATTCATTTCTCGGGCACATCAGCAAAGGTATGGCTGTAGACAACTGATGTAGAAAACAGTCCTGGCTTTGAAATCATGCTTTTTAGTATTTAACCTCTCTGTACCTCAATTTCCTTGTGTATGAAGTGGGGAAAATCTTACGTCACTCACAGGATAGTGTAAGAATTAAAGGAGATTTTAAAAAGCAAAGGAGTAGAAGTTGAGTGAAGGCAGGTGGGCAATCATGGGAACTCCCTTCTTTGCCCTCCGTTTCTGGCTGGTAGGACTTCACTTGCCTAAACTTTCTATTACACATTTTAAAGCACTTTCCAGTGAAACCAGAGGGAGGAGACCTCTTTTTTTTTTTTTCTTGAGAGTCCAACTCAGACTGGAGTGCAGTGGCACAATCAGCTCGCTGTAACCTCGAACTCCTGGGCTCAAGCAGTCCTTCAGCCTCAGCCTTTCCAGTTGCTGGGATTACAGGCATGAGCCACTGTGCCCAGCTCATTTTGCTTGCATTACTTTTTTTTTCCTGTGCTGCTCGCCTACCCCTAACCATAGCCAGACCCCTTGGGCCTCTCTTCCCAGCAGTTCTCCAGGGTCTCACTCTCCATGGCCCATTCCTGCAGTGGCCAATAGAATATTAACCAGGAAGGGCGCATTATCCTTCTAAAGTCTAGAGGATCCAAGGGTTTAGAGCCCTGCGACTAAACACAAGACAATAACCACAAACCATCCCTGACATTGGCCTAGGTTCTTTGCGCCTACCGACCCCCAACTGCCCACCAGGAAGGCAGCTGTCTAAGTAGCCCCAGGCCGAGAGTGGCAATATGGAGTAATTAGGAAATGGGAGCCATAAATGTGCAAGTGGGCGAGGTGAGGCAGCCAATGATGAGTTCAGTTAGGCTAAGATCCCAAAGCTGACTTTGCTAAGGGGCAGATCCCTGAAGGGGGCCCTCAAATGATTCTTTTTGCAGAATCCTCTTCCACATGTTACCTTGGAGGTAGTCTTGGATATCTTGTGGTTGGGGGCTCTGTGAACAGCAACACCACTATCCTTAAGGGAAAAATCATTCCAGCTCTGTTATCCTCTTTGTGTGAAAAGAAGCTGGATTCACTGGGCTCCTGACCTTTTCCAGGGCTAGGAGGTTGGGCACCTCCTGTGGAAGCTGCACACCATGGTACAGGTCGGGATTCAGACTCGCTCGCTCAGTGCAACTTTTAACATCTGTGTTGCTTCCCCATCGGGAAGCAAGTGATGATGATGCCAGTTCGCTGAGCTGGGCAAAATCTGCATTTTATTAAAGTCGACAAGTATATAAGCTTGTTAAAAAGCAATTATACGAAATAATATAGCCACCTAGACCAAAGCTTGACCCTAACTAAATGCCTTTTTGCATTCTGAAGAGGAGGCTGTATTACCTGGGAATCTCATTCCAAAACTTTGCAGTTTTAGAAACAGGTCAATATTTATGCAGTTGGTAATAGGAGGATCTGGTTTTTAAACACTGGAATACAAAACTTCTGCCCAGATCAAATCCATTCCAGATCCATGGCAAATCATGTCTCTTTCGTTTGGCAGCGTTCAACTATGGTGTGGTTGAAAGAGAAGCTAACTCGGAGTCAGAACTGGTTTCAAAGCCTTAGTAGCTATGTGGTGGTGGGCAGGCTTCTTAAGTTCCATAAAATTATTCTGTTTTAACAGGGTTGTGTCGAGGATGAAATGAGATACATATCTGAAAGCACCAAGTCCCCTGTCCACTATGTTACCAGTGCTAAATGTAATAATTTCTTTCCTATATTCATCTCTTTTAGCTTTTCCCTACTTATGGTCAGTTGATATTAGTCTGCCTCTGTTGTGAATATACATGTGTTGGAATCAACCTTGGCAAAGGTGTGAAAGCTCAAGGGACGGGGTACCATAGAGTTCCTGAATGTGGGGTCATTCTCTGGCTAGAATCGTTGGTCCCTTATTCAAATTAGAGACTGAAAGAGGTCTTGGTTCAGATCTTTTGTGTGTGTGTGTGTGTGTGTGTGTGTGTGTGAATGTATGTTTACATTTATACTCCACCTTATTCTTCAGAGAACAGGACAGCTTATGTTAAGAAATATACAAACCAATGGAAATATTTGCATAAAATTCAGGACCATATATAATCTGGAATATAAAGGCCAGGGGTGGAGGTACAGTTGTGTCTACCACAGGATCTCATAGAGTTGCTACTTTGAGAGTTCACATTTTTTCCTGAGCATGTATATGGGTGTGTGTATGTTTGTAAGGGGTGTGTGTGTGTGTGTGTGTGTATAAATTATACATACAATACCTGATGAACATTATTATCTGTGTCTTTTGGTGAACAGAGGTATGCTTCTATTGGGTATATACCTAGGAGTGAAATTGCCGGCTCACATTATCCTTTTATTTTTTTATTTTGTACCTATTTATATATTTTTTTAGAGACAGGGTCTTGTTCTGTTGCCCAGGCTGGAGTACAGTGGCACGATCATAGCTCACTGTAACCTCCAACTCTTGGCTCAAGCGATCCCCCCACTTCAGCCTCCTGAGTAGATGGGACTACAGGCTTGAGTCACCATGCCCAGCTAATTTTTTTATCTTTTTATTTTTGTGGAGCCAGGGGCTCACTATGTTGTCTGGGCTGGTCTTGAACTTTTTTTTTTTTTGAGATGGAGTCTTGCTCTGTTGTCCAGGCTGGAGTGCAGTAGTGCAGTCTTGGCTCACTGCAACCTCCGCCTCCCAAGGCCCAGGGTTCAAGCAATTCTCCTGCCTCAGCCTCCCGAGTAGCTGGGATTACAGGCACCTGCCACCACACCCAGCTAATTTTTGTACTTTTAGTAGAGACGGAGTTTTACCGTCTTGGCCAGGCTGGTCTCAAACTCCTGACCTTGTGATCCACCTGCCTCAGCCTCCCAAAGTCCTAGGATTACAGGCTTGCACCACCGCACCCAGCCTAGTCTTGAACTTTTGGGCTCAAGCAATCCTCCTGCCTTGGACTCCCAAGGTGCTGGAATTACAGGTGTGTACTACTGGTCCCAGCCCTATCCTTTTATTTTAATTAACATCATCAGAGCAAATAATACTTTTAATATTAGCTTCATGGAAAGCAATGAAGATTCACATACATAGTAAAATCTCAGTTCTTTGGATTGAAAGAACATTTATGGGCTACATATGTTGTACTCTCACATAGCTTATTTAATGTTTATAACAGCCTCTGAAGTTGCTGTCATTTAGAATTTATTTTTTGTGGAATGGTGTGTTAGTAAATTTCTAGTTTGTGGTGGTACATTTTTCTCCCTTCCTTGTAGCCCCTTTTCACTATTCTCAACATAACTGCTGTGTTCCGTTTGTTGAAGGTCTAAAAATGAGCTCACCAAATTTGTTAGAATTTTGAGTATGGTAAGAGAAAATGGGAACAAGTGAGAGCTGAGAGGGTGCACCTGTGATTAAAATCCATAGGTTTTGTATGCAAAAAAAAAAAATTCATAATGAATGTGTCTGTCTAGAGATTTACATGAGTTTTGTTTTTTTTTTTCTGGCTCTTGTTTTTAAGAAAATATGAGACTCTGTGTGTGTGTGTGTGTGTGTGTGTGTGTGTGTGTGTGTGTATGTATTTCTGTGTGTGGGGGGGGTCTGTGTGTGTTTATGTCTGTGTCTGTGTGTGGGTCTATATGTGTGTATGTCTGTGTGTATGTGTGTGTGTGCATGTCTGTGTCTGTATGTGTGTGTCTGTATGCGTGTCTGTGTGTGTCCGTGTGTGTATGTCTGTGTATTTGTGTATGTGTGTGTGTCTTATGTATGTCTGTGGGTCTGTGTGTCTGTGTGTACATGTGTCCATGTGTCCACATGCAATGGGTGTGCTCTCTCAGAAAAGGAAAGAGTGGGGTAAAAATTCCAGCCAAGGTCTGGAGAAGAGACTGTAATACATTTCAATCTGAATTTTCTCTCTCAGGCAACAACCTATAACAGAAAATAAAACCAGAATTTTTTGCCCTCATAAAGAATATTTGGGTTACCAGCTCTACCCATCCATAGTGCATACAAAATTAGATATATCAAGCTACGGAAAAAAAACTGTGGAAAAATCTTTTCTTCCTGCAAATGTTTCATCCTCACTTACGTCATTGTGGCTTGAATTCTAAGGAACCCTGATGAGAAAGAGGGAAAACCAAAGAAAAGCCACTCTCTACCCAACAGTACTGTATCAACCTGCTGTGAGGGTATAGATAATAACACTGGTAGGTATCGCATCTATTTTATGTAAACAAATAAACTAACAACAAACCTGGTGTTCTGTTTCAGCGGTGACAAGCCCATTGCTGTTTGTCTCTTTGGCAGGAAACATTATTGTGGAATTTTAAATGATTGCTCTGGAGAGATTGGGCAGAACATTGATTTTAAAGCAAAGAAGTCTTTGAGCTTTATCATCTTCCTTCCTGTGTGGAATCTGCCTTGTCTCCTCTCCCTTAGCCAAATTGTGCAAGGGTTGTGTAAATGAATGTGCTTCTTCAGAAATCCATTCCGTGGGAGCCTGTTGGCTCCTCTGTGACTGTATCACTGAAACAATTTCTGAGTTGAAATTTAAGTGCTTATAAAGTGTAATGCCTATACTTTGTGAATTGAGACCAGTCTTTTCAATGATTCTATAACACCACAAAATAGGCCTGTTGCATGTCTTCAGAATAATTCAGTAGGATCCCTAAGCCTCTTAAATATACAATCCCAAACACAGAGGACTGGTTGGGAAAATGACTCTGGTAGAATACTTCTCATTTGACCACTTCTGAGATAAGTCATTTTCATATATTCTTAGTTGGTTCAGCATTTTCATAGGCCCATTGTATAAATTAGGATTAGATTTCAACTCTGTACAAACAAAAACCCGAGTAACATTAGCAATTAGGTTTGTTTGTTTGAACTTTGAAATTGATAGACTTCCGTTTGAATCTTTACCCTACCACTTACTCATTTCAGCACCCTAGGTCTAGCACGAGGAGAGTAATAGCTACTTTTTAGGGTTGCAGTGAGGGTTAAACAAAATCATATAAATAAATTGCCTTATATACAGTAGATACTAAATCATAGTCATTCCAGTTGTTATTAACAGGTAAGGTATGCCTTCTATCTTCATCACCATAGGGGTTATTTTTTAAATTGAGATAATTCATATAAAATTTGCCCTTTTAAGATATACAATTCAGTGGTTTTTAGTGTATTCACAAAATGATAGAACTATCACCATGGTCTAATCCCAGAACATTTTTGTCACTCCTTATAAGAAACCCTGTACCCACTGGTAGTCATTGCACATTACCACTTTCCCCTGGACCCTGGTAACCACTAATCTGCTTTCTGTCTCTATAGATTTGCCTATTTTGCATCTTTAATATAGAAGGTATCATACAGTATGTGGTCTTTTGTATCTGGCTTTTGACTTAGCATAATATTTCCAAGTTTTATGTATGTTGTAGCATGTGCCAGTACTTTATTTCTTTGTATGACTGGATAATATTCCATTGTATGGATATGCCACATTTTGTTTATCCATCTGTTTGTTCATGAACGTTTGAGCTGTTTCCGTTTTTTTGAATGTTATGAATGATGCTGCTGTGAACATTGGTGTACAAGGTTTTATGTGGACATATGTTTTCATTTCTCTTGTGTATTTACCTAGGAATGTCTTAGTCAGTTCGGGCTGCTGTAACAAATTACCCTAGACTGGATGGCTTACAAACAACAAATGTATTTCTCTCAGTTCTGAAAGCTGAAAGTCTGAGATCAGGGTACCAGCATGGTTGGGTTCTGGTGAGGCCCTCTTCCCTGCTGCAGGCTGTTGACCTCTCATTGTGTCCTTATATGGCTGAAAAATAGCTAGAGAGCTGCTCTCTGGTTTTTTTTTTTTTTTTTTTTTTTTTTTTTTTTTGAGATAAGGTCTTGCTCTGTCACCCAGGCTGGAGTACAATGGTGCGATCTCAGCTCACTGCAACCTCTGCCTCCTGAGTTCAAGCAATTCTGCCTCAGCCTCCTGAGTAGCTAGGATTACATGTGTGCGCCACCACGCTTGGCTAATTTTTTGTATTTTTAGTAGAGACAGGGTTTCACCATGATGGCCAGGCTGGTCTTGAACTCCTGACCTCAGGTGATCTCCCCACCTCAGCCTCCCAAAGTGCTAGGATTATAGGTGTGAGCCACCATGCCCAGCCTGGGGTCTCTTTTATAAGGCACTGTTCCTATTCATGAGGGCTCCACCCTCATGACTTAATTACCTCTCAAAAGTGTCACATCGTAATACCATCACATTGGGTTAGGATTTCAACATATGGATTTGGGTGGGACACATACATTCAGTCCATAATAGTAATGCGATGGCTAGGTCAGATGATAACACTAGGTTTAACCTTTGGAGGAGTTGCCAAATTTTACATTCCTACCAGCAATGTGGTGGGTTCCAGTTTCTTCACATCCTTGGCAATACTTGATACTTTCCATCTTTTTTATTACAGCCATCCTAGTGTGTGCAAAATGGCATTTCATTGTGTTTTTGATTTGCATTTTCCTAATGTTTAGTGATGTTGAGCATCTTTTCATGTGCTTATTATCCATTTGTATATCTTTGGAGAAATGTCTATTCAACCCCTTTGCCCACTTTTAAATTAATTATTTATCTCTTTATTATTGGGTTGCAAAAGTTTATATATTTTGAATACTAGACCTTTATCAAATGCAAGTTGAGCATTCCTAATCTGAAAAATCCCAAATCTGAAATTCTCCCAAATCCAAAACTTTTTGAATGCCAACATGAGATGCTGACACTTTTGCTTTCTGATATTTCATTGTATGCAAACTTTGTTTCTTGCACAAAATCATTAAAAATATGGTATAAGATTAGCTTCAGGCTATGTGTATAAGGTTTATATGAAACATAAGTGAATTTTGTGTTTAGTCTTGGGTTCCATTCCCAAGGTGTCTCATTATGTATATGCAAATGTTCCAGAAATAAAAAAAAATAAATCTGAAACACTTCTGGTCCCAAGCATTTCAGATAAGGAATACTCAACCTGTATACAGTTTGAAAATATTTTCTCCAATTCTGTTATGTGTATTATCTAATTGATTCTGTATAACAATCCTTTGAGGTAAATATCATTATCCCCATTTTGCGGATGAGGAAGCTGAGGCTCAAAGGCAGTGAACAGCTTGCCTAAGATAACATATCTAGTAACTGTGAAGATGGTACTGGCACCCAGAAACAGATTAGCCAGGGCTTTTTTAGTTTTAGTGGTAGAAACCCAACTCAGACTAGCTTACACTAAAAAAGAAGTACAGTTGCTCACATTACTAGGCAGTCCAAGGGTTGGACTAGCATTAGGCATGGGATAGATTTTTGTGGATCCAGTGGTTCAAACAATGTCACCATGACACTCCCCCATCTCTTGCCATCTTTTGGTTATGATCATTCTTGGGCCAGCTCTCTCATGTGCGGCAAAGATGGTCACCATTAGCTGAAGGCCTACTAAGTCTTTTGAGTAGACTTAGAAAAGGCATATTCCTTTATATCCATGAAGGATTCTGGTTGGCCATGCTTGAGATAAATGCCTGTTCTAGTACCCATCAATGCTGTTTTCAGGATTCTGGAATACTCTGATTGGACAGCCTGGGTCCAGCCCTTTAGTTGGGAAAGTAGAGACATGACTGACAGTCTAGAAAATTACCTGGAGTCAGGGAGGAGTAGTTCCTACAAGAAGGGGATGTAGGGCAGACAAACAATGTAGTCAGTATGCTAAAAGTCTGTCTGAACTGCTGATAATTTCAGGATGTTAAAATTAGTTGGGAGTAAATGAAAGTTAATTCTTAAACCCAAACATAGGGAGAAAAGTAGTTTATTCACACAAAACACCCCCATGATATTGAAAATAGTATTCATGAAAATAATATGATATTGAAAACAAGTTCTCTGCTGTCTATGTAAATAAAGCAATTTTATAAATTAATTTGTATAATGCCTCTCAACCTGTAAGGCCAGAGCAAAAAAACTAATTTTTTAAAAACAAAAAAACCAGAAAATATTAGGGAACAAAGCTGGATGCTCTGACAAAAGGTTTGCTAGCAATTGTAGAGACTTATTTTTTTTCTAAATTAGAGCCCCTAGTGTGATTTTGAATGCTCACATTTGAAAAAGGATGTTAACTAAATAGCATATGCTAAGAAGAAAACTCTGCAGTGGGTGGGCAATTTTCCTTTGTCAAGTGAAGCAATGCCCTACATTTGACATCGTTATGGAAAAATCCTGTTATGATACAACTCATTGTTATGTGGGTTCAAATACATTGCAGGTGAAATCATATTTCTGAAAAGCAACAAGAGAATACTGTGACAGATTCATGTAATATAGAGTATCCTTAACGGGGGCCCCAACCCAGACGGAAGACCTCCAGACAGTTCTTAGCTTTTTGAAGCAGAGCTGGGGACCTCTTGGTGTTTGGGGTTGGTAGTCACACTGATGTCAAAAAAAGCATTTACTGAGCTATAGGATGCCATTGCCAAGGGACCTCTGAGAGCCAGTGCCCCAAGTTGCTGATTTTAACCACAAGGAAAATGAGGCCAAGGGAGGTGGAATTGTTTGGCTGAGGAAAAGGAGCCGACCTCCCTGGCATTCCATGTCACAAACATCTTGGTGCTAAAGTCACAAATAGCTACCATTTATCAAATGTTTCTTTTGGAGTAGTATTTCAGAGGCTCAGTGGCTTTGAAAAGTGCTCATAAAAATATATCTAGCTGGGCTGTGGGCAAATCAGAGAGAGAGCATTACATCAAATTACTTTTACTTGGCCTTTACATTCATCGGTCACATTTTTAAAATACATCTTTATTTTCTGTTTGAATTATTTGAATATTCCATCACTTGTGCTGAAAACCAGAATCTCTGCCTACATATGAGCTCCCTGATGACAGAAGTTGTCTCTTATGTTTTAAAATTTATTTTTGGCTCTTAAAGAATCTAGCGACCGGGTGCAGTGGCTCACGCCTGTAATCCCAGCACTTTGGGAGGCCAAGGCGGGCGCAGATCATGAGGTCAAGAGATCGAGACCATCCTGGCTAGCATGGTGAAACCCCGTCTCTACTGAAAATACAAAAATTAGCTGGGTGTGGTGGCGCACACCTGTAGTCCCAGCTTCTCTAAATGTACTGGGACGCTTCCCTGGGTAAAGGGCGGGTGGCTTAGAAAAATAGCACAACTAGGTGAGTACCATGGGGCACAGTCCTCTTGCCCCAAATTAGGAGACTGAGGCAGGAGAATCACTTGAACCTGGGAGGCAGAGGTTGCAGTGAGCTGGGATTGTGCCACTTCACTCCAGCCTGGGGTGACAGAGAAAGACTCCACCCCCCCCCAAAAAAAAAACCAAAACACAGAATCTAGCATGGTACCTGTTTAGAATGCAAATAGTGATATTAGTAGCTGACGTTTATTGATCACTTACTATATACCAGGCACTGTGCTCAGCATTTGCACGGATTATCTCATTTCAATCTTACCATAACCTCCAGAGAGAGGGCTTATCATCATCTTCCTTTTAACAATAAAGCAATTTAAATTAAATAACTTGCCTAAGGTAACAAATCCTATTAAATGGCAGCACTGAGATTGAACCCCAGGTAATCTGAATCCAGATCGCACACTCTTAGCCACTAGAAAGGTTATAAAGCTGCTTAATAACTGTTGTGGATTAGAACTGAACTGACTGGTTCCCTCCTAATACCTCTGTACCCAGGGGAGAATGTCATCAGAGACTCAGGAGGCAATGATCTCATCTCTGAAAATGACCAAGGGAGGAGGAACTATGTCAATCACAATAGTCAACTGGACTTGAGAAAAGAAGAAATTTGACCTACACTCTACATGTACTGGGACGCTTCCCTGGGTAAAGGGCGGGTGGCTTAGAAAAATAGCACAACTAGGTGAGTACCATGGGGCACACAGTCCTCTTGCCCCAAATTAGGAGTGTCAGTTAAGTGATAGTGTGCCAAACTTTATACTGTTACAATTTTTAAATAGTAGGCAATTGTGCATAGGCATTTCTTGATGCTGTGATGCAAAGACAGCATAATCTGTTGTAGATGGAAGTTTCTGAAGGTCTTTAATCCCATCCTTGAAATATAACTGGGAAAGGTGAAATGGGGAACCCTTGGGAACCAGGCTACCTGGCATTTGGCCCAGTTCCCACAAATCTGTCAGGGAACACCAGGCAAGTCACCTAACTGCTTGGGAATCAGTTTCCTCATCTGAAAAATGAACAGTTTAGAAAGCACGTTATCCTTAAAATTCTCTCTGGCTCTTACTGCTTATAATGATGTAAGATAATGAAAGCGACTCTCAAATCCAGGATTGCTTCTGTGGATCTTATTCTCTTCTAGATCTCTCCATGTCTCCTCTCCCAATTCCTCTCATACCCTTCCCCCTATAAATGTTTGCTTATTCATTCATTCATTCATTCATTCAGTCTTCTTTCCATCTATTCAGTAAGTATCTCTTAAACACTTGGGGCTTTGGGGCTATAATATCAAACAGAAACCCTCTCTGGTCTTAGGTAGCTCACAGTCTAGTTGGAGAAATATAAATATTTGGAAAATGGTACCCTGAAAAATGGTGCCATTGAAAAGGGCCATAAAAGAGGAACGTTCTCATTCTTGACATAGCACCGAAGTTGGGCATCATTAAAGGTGATCAACTCAACTTAAATTCATCAAAGAAAAAAAGAAACCTGGATGTTTCGTAAGTTTTTCTCATTTTTCAGGTGAATGTGACTTTATCAGAAATAAGCAAGATTTTAAATCCCTCATTCCTGGAGATCGCAAGTTTTTAGGACTCCCATAAAACACCATGATTTTTTCTTCATTGGAGGTTGTTTTACTTGTAATAGAAATGATGTAGCTCATAAAAGGGAGCCAGTTCAATTCAAAACACATTTATGGGGGCCCACAAGGGACCCCAACTAGGCAGTGCCTTCCTAGAGAAGAAAAAGCCTACAGTGTTTGGATTCAGACTGACTGAAGAGCATTTCTCCACTTATTAACTGTTAACCTTGAGCAGATTGTGCATATCTCTGAGTTCTCTTGCAGAAAACATACTACCTCACTAGGTTACTAGGAAGATTTCAGGAGATGGTGCTTGTAAAAGGCCAAGCCCGAGGCTACAGGAATCTTCTGCCCTTGCTTTAGTTCCTGGGGGATGTAGGTGATACAGACGTGGGTAGTATTTAGTCCCTGAATGCTGTCAGGGATTGATGGTCTGGGACTTTGTGGTATAGGATACTCAGTTGGAAGATATGAAGTGTTTGTTTGGGGTTTGTTTTTTGTTTTTTTAATTTTGTTTGTTTATTTAGAGACTGGATTACTCTGTTGTCCAGGCTGGAGTGCTGAGGTGCAGTGGAGCGATCATAGCTCACGGCAGCCTTGAACTCCTGAGCTCAAGTGAGAGATGAGTCAGAGGCAAGCCCTTCTGCTAACAGAGCTATTTGTTGCTGAGGAAGTTCTGTTTCTTCCTCTGAATGGTGCCAATATCCTCCAGTTGCTTAAGGCAGAGTGAGAAAAGCTGACTGCAGATACCCACATGAAGATTAATCCCACCTGGAGGAATGGGGCAAGGAGAGTGCTCTCTAGACCAGTCAAGCTTGCGTTTGAATTGGGCTTGTAATGAGTTCCCCAGAAGGAAAAAACACAGACATATACTCCAACAGAAAAAGCATCCTGGGGCTGTGGACTCATCCATTGTCTTTGATAAGCCAACAGAGCATGGTGGCTGATCACATGGGCTATGAAATCAGATTGCTTGGGTCCTGCTCCACTGCTTGACAGGTGACCTCTAAGCTTCAGGTTTCCCATGCATAGAACATGGGGAATAATACAGTACCTGCTTTATATTGTTGCTGCAAGTATTAAGTGAGGTTGCGCCTGCAATGACTCAACATAATACAGGGCACATAATAATAAGCACAATTATTCTTTCATAGGACTAAACAGAAATACATCCCTGAGATCATTCAGTTGATATTTACACTACATGTCTTCTAGGTTCCCACCATTCTGCCTCTTTTCTTCCTACTTCCATCAGAGGAACAGGGAGCTGTAGAACAGAGTAGTTTTTTTGTCTCCAAACAAACCATGTTCTCCTCTTTACTGAGAAAACTCTAGTGGTTTTGCTTGGAGTATTTAAATTGAATTAAGTACATTTGGGACTAGAATTGGCTTTTTTTCTTCTTCTTCTTTTTATTACCTGAAATTGCATGAGTGCACTTGGGAAGCACTCATACAAAGAACATGAAAAGAGCAGTAGTTTATGTAGACTATGGCAACATGAGCCTAACTGTAAAAGATGGAATAAAGTACAGCCCTTCCTACTCCTGCTCCTTCAGCGTTTTCCTTTCCTCCACCACTTCATTAAGATGGTAGAAAATGAATTCATAAGTTGTCAGGTGAAATAAGGATACTTTCTTTGGTTGCCTGGGCTGGAAAAGATATTGTATCTAACAAAGTAGCACTACACAGAATACAGTAAAGAGACCAGTTTTGCGGGCAGCAGAAAAAGCATTGGATTTAGAGTCTGCCAGGCTCAGGGACATTAACTTGCAGCGAGATTTTATTGTGTCTCAGTTTCCATTATTGTAATACTTGCATCTCAGGACTGTTATATGAATGAATTCAGACATTACATATAAAGCAACCAATGCAGTACCTGGCTCCAGATGGAAGCTGAGAAAGTAGTAGTCTATACCCCGGCAGCCTTAGGTTTCTCTGGTAAATTTGGGATAAATATACTTTATAAAGTTGTCATGAGGCTTAAAGAAGGGTAAATGTGTTCTAAATTCTATACTTGCCAAAGTTTCTGGTACATAGCCGGTCATGGTGAATATTTTGTTTATGCAAGAATATCAGAATTTATTTTATTTTTTATTAAAAAAAAAATGAGATGTAGTCTCACCATGTTGTCCAGACTGCTCTCAAACTCCTGGGCTCAAGCAGTCCTCCCACATCAACCTTCCAAGTAGTTGGGATGACAGGTGTGTGCCACTGCACCCGGCAAGAATATTGTAATTTATATCTCCAGATAAAGGTTTTCAAAGTTCCCATAATATCAGAAAAATAACTGTCTACTTAGGATGTCTGAGACCCTGCTAAGCACTTTATATACCTTAGCTCATTGAATTCTCAGAACACTGAGATAGGGGCTGTCATTGTCCCCATTTTATAGATATGAAAACTGAGACTCAGAGAGGAGAAATACTTTAACAAGGTCTAGTAGCTTCTTCATGGCAGAGACGGGAGCCTGTCTTTTTTATGTGAGAATCAGCTGATAATTCATGCTCCTGCAAAAGAAATGCCCCATGCTATCATCCCCTAGAAGTTGTTTTGCTCAGATTATCCTTCTTTATAGGGGCTGTGTTACATGAAAATCGGCTTTTATTTTATTTTAGTGAGTTGGTCTTAACTTACTCTCATCTTGATTGGTATTCATCCAGTTTGATTCTGAATACTATTTATTTACTTCCAAAATCCTAGCCATCACTAATGCATCTGACCTAACAAAGGAAACTTTGAGAATAAGCGAGGTCTCTGAAGACTGTTTATTCCCAAATCTGAGATCCCAGACTTTGGGAATTACTGTGCAGCCTTCCCCTCTCCCTCCTTTTCTCCTCCTAGTGACTAATTTAGAGATATCTGAGTGGTGGAATGAAAGCAGATGTATTTATAGTCATCTTTCACAGAAAAGGGGAGTTCAAAGGGAAATCACATTGATTATTGACTGTGCATCAGCCTATGTATCCATATCTTCTCATTTCATTTCACATAATAATCTGAAACATGGTTTAGAAAACAAGGCGAATAAGCAACAAAGTAGAGATTTAAGCTCAGGTCCATGTAATAAAAAGTGTGTTCCCTTCCCACTTCAGCCATTGTCCTTGTTCCATGAGGGCATCAGGAGCCTGTGATGAATGCTGTTGCTGGCTAACACTGCGGATCAGAGCACCAAGGGCTCCTTGTGGTTTCTTGGGCCCAGAGAGCACCTCTGACTCCCCACCCGCACTTTCTGGTCAGTCATCTTGCAAATGCACCCTCCTTGGTTATAAGACAGATGAATGAGAGTGAGGTCTGCAACTGGAAATGTAACTGAGAGCCAATTCCCTGATGGCAAGTGGTTCATTAGCGCCATTGCTGTTTAGAAGAATAAGCCACCACTGTTCCTGCTGCCTTTTTTCAAGGAGACAGAATGCATCCTGCCATAATCATGGTGTTACCTCAGTCAGCAGTGCTGAGTAAGAGGCAGACATGAGGAGGACAAGGGTGCTGAACAGTCTTACTATGATGATGACAACGGAGATGATGGTTGCTTTATATAAAGTCAGGTGCACACAGGTATGTGTGTGTGCGCATGTTTCCTGGCTTTGGGGAGGATGGTGTATATTTAGGGGCAGCTCCACACAAAGAAATCCAGCATTTATGTTTTTCCCATGTCAGTCTCTATTTGCTTTTAGATATCCAGGAATGATTTTCAGAGTATTTGAGAAAATGAGAGGTGCAGATGGTTTTCACTGAGGCTTGGTTTCAAATTTAAAGAGGATTATGGCCCAGAAATGGTGGGTAGAGGTGTGAACCTTTGAAATTCTAATTGCAGACCAGTCTGAGGAGGTATATACTTACCGGAGCACAATATCTCATTGTGAGCATATTCCTTTCTTGGCTGAAGGAGACGGGGGAGGAGCAGATACATAACATAATCTTCAAATGAAACTGAAACAGAAATTGATGGCAGCAGTTTGGAGTCTTTGGTGAATTCAGTCAAGAAAGAAATCCCCAGCTGTCCACCACTGCAGTTAGCTTAGCTTGTTGTAATAATCTTTCTTCTTTGCATCTGCAGAGCTGACTGTATACACAAGTCAGCTCCTGCTGGGAGGAATCTGTGGTCATTTTGACACACCCACTCCTTTATTTTACAAAGGATAGCACCAAGGCCCAAGATGACAGCATCAGTTACTAGGAGGGAAAACTCTGGAACCCAAGTCCTCTTGGAATTGAGGCAATTAAACACTGACTTTTGGCTTTTAATAACAGCTCATGTTTATTGAGTCTTTACTATAATGCCAGACAAAGAAGATGGAAAGAACTACCAGCTCAGTGGAGGTGACAGGTGCTAGATGACTACCTAGAATAGATGGGAGAACAGAATAAATGCAAGAATCCAAGTCTGAATTTGTTTCCAGCCTAGAGGAAGGAAGGCCTTCTTGGAGTGAAGTCTTAAGTGCTGTGTGTTGTCAGTGCTCCATGGGGTAACGGAGTCTTAGCTTAATTAGCTCAACCGGTATAGGCCATATTTGTTCCAAGTCACAGAATTTTCCAGATGCAGGGTGACTTGGTTCGTATGTGGGGAAAGGATGGTAGGATTTTCTCCTGGGTGGCTCATACTTCAAAAGACCGTGTTCTGTCAACTACAGCACATGAGCAAGTGACCTCCAGGTATGGATCTTCAGCTGCT
The DNA here is from genome assembly GCF_047675955.1 of Chlorocebus sabaeus. Classification (NCBI taxonomy): domain Eukaryota; kingdom Metazoa; phylum Chordata; class Mammalia; order Primates; family Cercopithecidae; genus Chlorocebus; species Chlorocebus sabaeus. The sequence goes on along the minus strand of NC_132911.1, from coordinate 134,131,342 downwards.
TGCTATCATCATCTGGCTGTCTCCCCTGAACTTCAAACTTGGTGTGTCCCAAGCCAAGCTTTTAAAGTGCTAATGAGGACAAAGTTGGGTGCCTGTTTATTTATTTACTAATTTTTTAAAGAATGTCTTTTTAAGTTGATTTCTCAACTTCCCCTTGCCAGGGAAGGATATTTATGTACATTCCCTTTACAAAATTCTCCCTTTAATTAGCTGGAACACTTGCCTACCTGAAGCATGGCCTCTTAGAGGACACTGATGAGTATCTCACTGGAGGCACAGTGCAGGTTCAGTACAGGCAATAGAGGGGGGTGAACATCTCACACTTGTCTAATGACTTTCCTGTGCACAAAGCACTTTCTCATCCATCATCAGTGAACTCAACAGAACAGCCAGGTCCTGGGGTTGGTGTCCTTATCTTTTGCTTTCACGTGAGGCAACTGAGGGCCCAAGATGCCATAGACAACAGGATTATCTGGGTGACTTACTCTTGTCATCCTTTTCTCAAGATGTCACCTTGTCAGCAAAGCCTTCTCTGCAGATTCTTTATACTATAGCCACTCCTTCACTTTCTTACTTTATATTTACTCCACTTTATTGTGAGTTATCTATTTCTGTCCTAGAAGGTAAGCTTCATGAGAGCAGGGGCCTTGGCATTACTCAATCTCCAGGGCACATAGTTGGTGCTTAGTAAATATTTGAGAGTTAATGAGGTGATGTATTTTGACAGCCACTCTACTACTTCTCTGTAGCAGGCCCCAGGCTAAGACAAGATCCCTGCTTTGGGGCACTCCCTTGTAGTCAGGGGTAAGAACCAGAGAACGGATTTGAGGCGTAACAGTGCAAGATGGCAGGAGCCCATTTTCCGGGATGAGGGGTACGGCGCGGTGGGTGTGTGTTAGGGAGGACAGGCTCAGCCTTGCACCCTAAGGCTATCAAAGGCTCTCCTGGCTTGAATTACAGGTACGAATCCTGTGGCCCTTCCCAAAGACCTAGCTTTTTTTAATCCTCCTTCTTCTTTTAAACCAATTTCATACTTAGTGAATGGTGAGAAATTAAATGGATTCTTCGGACCAAGTAGATTGAGCTAGTTTTAAAATTAGCCATCTGTCAAGGCCGAGGAGTGAGGTATCTGTTGGTACTTTTTCCACCGAAATTTGGCATCTGCTTAGCATCGAACACCATTTGCAACTCGGGCAATGCCTTTTACATTCCCTGACCCTCGGCTTTCCTGCGAATTAAAAAAAAAAAAAAGTGCAAACGAAAGATTAGAAAGTTTTTTTTTTTTTTTTTTTTTTTAAAAAACCCCAAACCCTTCATTCGTCTTCACGCTGCATTGTAGCAACCTAAGCCAACTGCACAAAACCAGCCTTTAAGCGGCGAGGAGCACTCTGCAGAGAGATGGGGCGAGCGGGCGAGAGGGCAGCTGCAAGCCCGGGCCCCGGGAGGCCGCCCCTGCGCCCAGCGCCTCCTTCGCGGGGTCGGGGGCCCTCTCAATAGGAGGCGGCTCTCCCGGGGCCTCACTTCCTGCACCCACACGCGACTAAAAAAGAACACGTACAACTTTTTTGGGCCCCCTTCTTGCAAAACGCTGGCGTAACGAGCTCGCTGAAGTAACCGCTCCGGGGGCGGACCAGGGACTGGGCTTCCGGAGCCCCGGTGCAGCGCAGCCGGGGTCGGGAGCAGCCGAGTCGGAGCCAGGCCCTGGGGGCGGTGCGAGAGCGGGGACGGGGCGGGGCGGGGCGGGGGCCGGGCCGGGGGCGGGGCGCGGGGGGTGGGGGCAGGGCGGGGGGAGGCGCGCGTGCGCAGAGCACTTCCTTGTTTGTCCCCGTGACTGCAGCGCGAGCGCCGCCCGCCCGCCCGCCGCGGGAGTGTGAGCTCAGTCAGTCAGGCCCGCGCCGCCGCCTGTCAGCGCGTCTGAGGAGGCAGCGCCCGGCGCCCTAGCCACCCAACCCGCGCACGCCCCAGCGGCCGGCTGGAGCCCAGATCCCCGCGAAGACCCCGCGCGCAGCCGCGTCCCCTCCCCCGCCGCTGAGGCGCTGCCGCCGCCGGCATGAGCAGAGGGAGGCGGGTCCCGGAGAGCCCCCTGCCTCGCGCGCGGCTTGGAGTTTGAAGGGCCCCGCGCCGAGCGCCGCCGCCGCCGCCGCCTGCCTACACCCGCCTCCTTCCCTCCCTCTCGCCGCCGCCGGGGACGGGAGCCGCGCGCCAGGCCGGGCGGCGGGTGGCGGGCTGCGCGCCGGGGTTCATGAGCCGCCGGGCGGCCCGCGGCCCCGGGAGCCTGCGCCGTGACTCACCCCCCGCCCCCGCTTGTGTCTCGTCCCCCCGGCAGGATGCCGGACCAGATCTCTGTCTCGGAGTTCATCGCCGAGACCACCGAGGACTACAACTCGCCCACCACGTCCAGCTTCACCACGCGGCTGCACAACTGCAGAAACACCGTCACGCTGCTGGAGGAGGTAGGTCGGGCCGGGACCCCTGCCGTCCGCGCTCGCCGCTGCCGCCGCGCAGCTGGAGGATCTCCTCTCGGAGCTGGGAGGAAGGGGACGCGGGGGCCGGGGGCGCCACACCCCCTCAGGCAGCCGCCGGGTGAATCAGGGACTTCGGGCGGGCGGCCCCTTCCCCATCCCTTCGCCTCTTCTGGGGTCCTGCGGGTTGAAGGGCCTGGGGACTGGAGGTGGGAGAGGACTGAGCGAGCTGTGGACACTCCAGGGAGGACAGAATATGGAAGTCCTGTCCTTGGCATGCACTGTTCGGCGCTTCCACATCTTCGTGACCCTCCTGTAACCCTCCAGGTAGGTGGCGTCAGGCCACCGAGGGCACAGAGGCGAAGCAGTGCAGCCAAGGTCACCAGCAAGGGACTAGGAGTTGGGCAGTGAACGCACCTCTCAGCGGCCCGGCTGGGCCAGGCAGGCGTAGCTGCGGAGGCAGGGGCGGGTGGAAAAATCCCAAAGGACCCAGAGAGAACTCAGGCTGGGACTGTTTCCACTCCAGGACTTCTCCCTGCTAGTCTCTGGTGCCTGAAGCCCAGATGGAAAGAGATCTGTGCACATAGGTTCCCACCCGGCTCCCCTAACCCGGAGGGTTTGGTAGGGCTTAGGGTTGCTGCGCCAGCAAGACCTGCCCGCAGGGCACTCAAGACTGGGCAGGGAGATCGGAGATCGGTGCAGGCTGCTTGAGCTCACCAGACAGGGAGAAGGGAGGCCCAAGGCTACAGTCAGACAGCTCCTCTTATCTGGACCCTTCAGGAAAGCGTTGCGGGTGGTGTGGGGGGCAGGGCCAAGGCCAAATCGATTTCTTTAGGGTTTTCAGTGAATTAATGATAGAGTGGTATGGGCAAAGAGGAACCTCAAAGCCGAGGAACTGCAGAAGCCTCTGGGGCCGCGATAAAAATAGGATATTTGCCCTGGAACTCAGCATCATCAGTAAGTGCCAAAAAGCATCCCTTCCCTTCAAACAAGGCAAACGTATTTCAACTGAAAATGGCACCATTGGGTGGAAGGTAGGAAGGGAGATGGTTTTCCCTGGGTGGGTTATGCTGTGGCTGGTTTAGGTAAGGTTTGGGGAGCTCTTTCTGATGTAAGCCCCCCACCCCAAGGGCGGCCCTCTGTAATAGGGGGAAGCTTGGGCCTCTGTGGGCCGACTGATCTTGAAATGAGCTTTGATTCATGTTTCCGCACACGTAGAACTGGGAGTCAGAAGTAGAGGAGTCCCAAATTTTAGGAGGGGAGAGACTTCTGTTAGTGCTGGGGCCCATCTTGTCTGCTTGGTGCTGTGACTGAATGTGTCATTCCGGCATGCTTCCAGAGTTCTCTCTGGAGTCAGTATTGGGTGATGGGAGTGAATTGTGAAGTAGATGGAGAAATACCACCTAACTAGGTTTGTTTGAAAACCAGAGATAAATGGATTTTTTTCTTTTCTTTTCTTCTCTTTTCTTTTCTTTTCTTTTCTTTTTTTTTGGTGTTTGTGAACTGCTAGTCTGTTACACTCATCTGGGATTAAACAGAGTTGCCAGGCATTGAACCCCATCTTGGGTCTTTCACTTAATTGTAATAAATTGAAACATGCTGATTAGGAACATTTTGCATCCTCTTTCTGTACTAATTGTGTATACTTCTAAGGATGTGACATTGATTAGACTGAGTGGTTATTTTCCTTCTAGATAAGTTCTTCGGTGCCTGCTAATAGAGCTGCCAGTTATTTTAACGTTCTCTTCCTGCACATGTAGATATTGTTGCTGTATTCTGTTTGTGAAGGGTGTGATAAGATTAAGTATTTGGTGATGCTGTTTGCAGAGGTATGTGAGCATATTTTCCAGCAACCCTGTAGTAGAGGGTTAATGTTAAATTACCTGCAGTTGCTGTTGATATTAGTTTAAGGTTAATAAATTTAAAAGCAAATATAAAATATTTTTTTAAATGAGAAATACTGTTGTAAGATAAGGTAGAAAAATAGAGTTAACTATAATGCAAGTGTGGTCACTTATGAACATGAAACCAGGCTAGAAGTTCAAAGTGTCATGTTAGAGTATATTGATGATACCCCTGTTCTCAAAATATAACAGTGTTTCAGGATGGCACAATAATTTTACAATTTTTCTTCTGAACTTAAGTAAGGTGTTGGTCAGGGAAACATTGTCTCCAGTCGGCATACTTTAATTCTTGACGTTGGACTCTCTGAGTGGTTGCCTTTTGCATAGATGTGAAAAGTATGCTTTAGGTATTTTTACTGATGGATAGTCACCATAGTTAAATTTTAATTTTTCCCCCATGCTTACATATATGGAAGTAGTGCATTATTACAAATAGGTGGATTGCAATTCAGTTCTTTAAAAATATGGGACTTAACATTACCACATTCAAAATATAAGAAAAATTTGGGGGCATACCACAAAATCTTGTTGGCATATGCTTCACAAGTGAGATATTTGGAAACTTTAAGAATGTGGCTTGTGTTGTTTTGTGGTTATTCTTAGGAAGAGAACTTTTGGGTACTTTTTAGTGATATGGAAACTCCGGAATAGGAATTAATTTGGGTAACTTGGAATTCTCTTTAAAAAAATATTTTTCTACTTCTAGTGAGTACCTTCCTGTTTATGACCTCTTTTTGCTCTTTGAATCACTAATGAACACACATAGAGCGCAACTGAAAAACTTAAATCTCCAAGATTGGAGCCCCACATTAACGCGCACACTCCCTTTTACGATGTCTCCTTGGTAGAGAATGTGGCGTGTTACGCAGATGTTGATGCTTTTAGTTACATCTCTGTGATGAGCACTCTAGGAAGTAGATCAGAAATACATGGTAAGAAAGCCTGGGCGTGGTGGGTCATACCTGTAATCCCAGCACTTTGGGAGACTGAGGCAGGAGGCTCACTTGAGGTCAGGAGTTCCAGACCAACCTGGCCAACATGGGGAAGCCCCATCTCTACTAAAAAATTAGCCAGGCATGATGGCACATGCCTGTAGTCTCAGCTACTTGGGAGGCTGAGGCAGGAGAATCATATGAACCTGGGAGGCCGAGGTTACAGTGAGCCAAGATTGCACCACTGCACACCAGGTTGGGCGACAGAGTGAGACTATGTCTCCAAAAAAAAAAAAAAAAAGACGCATATGGTAAGAAGAGGCAAAGAGGAGTTTACTTCTGGGCCTCACCTTTTGGGGCAAAGGGTCGCACATGGCTCTGGGGTTCACGGTTTGGCTGGCACACGGTGAGTGGCTACCTTGGGGTGACTGGAACGGATGAGCTGGTTTTCTACCAAGGTTTCGTCCTGGTGCTTGAGTGTTTTCCAAGCAGAAAGCCAGTGTTTTATTTACTCAACAACGAAAGCACACTTATGTGTGCCATTTTACTCATGACCATTTGTAAGTTATGAATAGGTGACTAAGAGAGTATAAGTGTTTTCCCTAAAAGGGAGCAGGCAGGCATTTTAGGACCACTGTGACCCAGACAGTAGAAGGGACTCTTCATTTAAAGACTTAGAGTGGCTAATACTTAGTACCTTTGTCAGAGAGAGAGGCCAGCATGATAAATGAAAGTCTACTTGGTTATTTTATATTGGGCCACATTTTAATTTGGTGACAATGAAGGAGGCAAGTTCTGCTCATTTATTGAGCAGCTGCTCCATACCCTGCCTGCTGTAGACACATGGCATGAATGCTTACATTTACCTGTCATGTGAGCTCTCTGAAAGAGGAACAATTATCATCTCTATTTTATGGAGAAGAAAATTGAGGCCCAGAGAGATGAAATGATTTCTCTCTAAGGTTAAGTGGCTAGCAAATAAAGTGGAGCTTAAAAATCTCACTCCCCTCTCCCCCCGAAACAGGCTCTCACTCTGCAGCTGAGGCTGGAGTGCAGTGGTGTGATCTCAGCTCACTGCAACCTCTGCCTCCCAGGTTCAAGCGATTCTCTCACCTCTGCCTTCTGGGCGGCTAGGACTAAAGGTGCACACCGCCACGCCTGGCTAATTTTTGTATTTCTAGTAGAGACACAGTTTCATCGTGTTGGCCAGGCTGGTCTCAAACTCCTGACCTCAAGTGATTCGTCTGCCTTAGCCTCCCAAAGTGCTGGGATTACAGGCATGAGCTACCACGCCTGGCCCAGAGTTTAGAAATCTTAAGACAGTTAATACATAAAATAGGTGTTCTAAATGTCTACAAAAACATATTTCAGTGGCTTTGTAGGGAACATAGGAGACTTTGCTGTCAGTGCACCTTCAAGTTTTGGTCTGATTAAAAAGGTGCTTCAGTTCCTTGGAGGCTTAATGTTTCTTCATGTTTATATTTCAGAGTTCTTAATATTGATACTTAAATACGCTATTTTTTCCCCCTGTACTTTCAAAGATTTGGATATGAGTTCTCAGATTTAAATGTGGGAACTCATTTAAGTATAATCCATGAACAGCATTTGTTTAACACATTTTTGGGGAGCCCCTGCTATATACAAGTCATTTTCCAAGTCCTGCTGAGGTATTGGGGTTTTCCAGATTGTATTATGGAGAAGCTAGTGGTCTTTAAGAAATAAAGAAATAAGGCTAAAACTCTTAACAGGTTAGAAAGGGGCAGTTCCCAGGGGAGGGAAATAGTATAGAACATTCATCCTAGGAATACAAGTGGAATCACTCAAATTACCATGTAGTCAATATGCAGATTGTTCAGTGCTTCTTATGTGCCCAGCAATGTGCTAGACCCAGGGATACAAATATGAAGAACCCTGCCCTCAAGAAGTGCAGCTTAAAAGTTTTCTTATGGGAGGTGGCAATCAAGTGTGGGTCTGGCATTAGAGGCTTTTCTTAACGTGTTTACCTGGTGTGTTCAGTTGTTTCTGAAGATACAGAAATGTTTGATGAAATGAATGAAGATATGGAATGTAGATTCAGTATCAAGCTCTATCTCGTAACAGTGACCTTCCTACTACCTATACATACTATTATTTAATACCTTTTTTCACCCTATCATCAGTGGCCCCATTTTATAGATGAAGAAATTGAGGATTATAGCAGTTAAGTATTTCGCCTATCTAGGTCTTACAACCAGTAAGTATTTCGCCCAGGTCATACAACCAGTATCAGATTTGGGATTAATTGCATTACCGTCGAGTCCTCGTGCAGGCCAGTCAGACTTCTGTATGTGTTCCCTCACCTTCCAATTAAGTTTCAACCTTTATCTATGTCCTTTTGGGTGTCTGCCATGCTGATGATAGAGGTCATCAGTCTTTGATAAATACTGTTAGGTCCTTAAGTGTTTTTCTGTGAAATCTTATGCATAGGATTTCTGTGGTCAGGATTTGACATCTGATCTTGTTCATCAGCTCCGCTTGCTCAAGAATGCAAGTGCATTACCTCTTAAATTTTATTTATTTTTTATTTTTTATTTTTTTTTTTTGAGACGGAGTGTGGCTCTGTCACCCAGGCTGGAGTGCAGTGGCCGGATCTCTGCTCACCGCAAGCTCCGCCTCCCGGGTTTACGCCATTCTCCTGCCTCAGCCTCCCGAGTAGCTGGGACTACAGGCGCCCGCCACCTCGCCCGGCTAGGTTTTCGTACTTTTTAGTAGAGACGGGGTTTCACCGTGTTAGCCAGGATGGTCTCGATCTCCTGACCTCGTGATCCGCCCGTCTCGGCCTCCCAAAGTGCTGGGATTACAGGCTTGAGCCACCGCGCCCGGCCACCTCTTAAATTTTAAAAGCTGGTAAACTTAATGGGAAGTGCTACTTTATATTGCAGGTGCTAAACTTAAGGAGCCCGTTAATTACCCTCAAGGAGATTGTAGTCTTGGAAAAAAACCTCAGGAAGGATTTAGATAAAATTAAGATTTATTCTTTTGCTTAAAGTAGAGAAAGTATGTTTGGATCTGTCTCTGACCTCTTGAAGATAATACAACAAAAGGCAAGGAAACCTTCCCATAATGTTTCTGTCCCACACGGAAGTCAAGGCTCTGTGCCCAAGCTTTTGACCCAGTCTGGAGGTACTTAGGATGAGGTTTTGTCTGGATGAAACCTGCAAAGGTCAGTGAGTGAATATATCTGTCTATAGAATCAAAGGGAGAAGGAAATTGTATATGTTGGAACTCATGCTCTTTCTAAAAGAAGGCACAAGCCTGTTAGCCAGATATTCTATGCTAATGCTTTTTGTCCTTGTGATATGGTTTGGATTTTTGTCCCCTCCAAATCTCAAGTTGAAACATCGTCCCCAGTGTTGGAAGTGGGGCTTAGTGGGACGTGATTGGTTCGTGGGGGCGGATGCCTCATGAATGATTTAGCGTCATCAGACCCTTGGTGATAAGTGAGTTCTTGCTCAGTTAGTTCTTGTGAGATCCAGTGTTTTAAAAGTCTAGGTCCTCCACTTTTCTCTCTCTCTTGCCCCTGCTTTTGCCGTGTGACATACCTGCTCCCATTTCTCTTCCTGCCATGACTAAACACTCCCTGAGGGCTCCCCAGAAGCCAAGCAGATACCAGCACCTTGCTTGTACAGCCTGCAGAATTTCCTTTCTTTATAATTACCCAGCCTCAGATATTCCTTTATAACAACACAAGAACTGCCTAACACACCTTCATATATATATCTTTGGGTTTTACAAAACATTTTTTACACCTATCATCTAATAGAAGATTATTCTAATAGCATTCTTATTATTGTTTTACATGTGAATACATAAGGCTCACAGACATTAAATAACTTGTCCAGGATCACACAGTGGTAAATGGTAGACTTGGGCTCTGAATGCAGAATCTCTGCATTGAAAACCCATTCTGTTTCTTCTGTATTTCACTGTCTTTTATGCTTCCTGTCTGCCAGTTTGTTTTGTCTTGCAAGACCTGTGAGAAAGGCATCTATTAATTGTCTTCTTACCTCAATTTGGTTTCTAGTGCTAGAGAGAAAGAGTTTGGGAGAGGGAAGAAAAATGAAAAAGACAGTTGCTTTTCTCTGTTCTTCTGAGACCTCTTGCTGGACCCCTCATTAAATCTCTGCCTTTTGTGATCAAAGACAGTGCTGCCAGCAATCCTTCTTGGACTGGGCAGATGTGAAAATGACCCTGTTGCTTCCACCTCCGCCCTGGCATGCTTGGGACTGTTGACCCAATCTGATTTGCCTATGAGCTGCCCAGAGCCCTGGCTAAAGAACCACCACTCTCAATTGCAGTTTCTGCAGGGCTCTCTGGCTCTCTGCTTCCAGCTTCCTGGCTGTACAACAGCCCTGAGTTTTTGCTGAGTGTTAGTTATTCAGGGAATTGCTAAGTGTCCAGGTAAAAGCGACCTTGGAGACTATCTAGTCTGGCATTTGCCAACCTAGAAGCCTGATCTCCAAAAGGCTCGTGAAAGCTGTGATGGGGGTCTGTAGCCGCTTTGTGGAAAAATTAGTGGACACTGCTAGTAACTTGGTTTGGTGTAACTCTCCTGCCAAATGTGTTTGATTTTGGCTGAAATGCATCAGCTCAGTGGTGTAGGACTAATCGTCTGCTGCTGATCATATGCTTGGATTGCCAGTTATGAAGTGGGAAAGCAAAGTGTTACCTCATTCAGGTGATTGGCTTCCTAGAAGGGCTTTGTATCTCCGTGGGAGAAACTTCGTGAATGACGGGACCCACCAGATCTAGTGTAGTCCTATTGCTTTGAGAGGTGGAGACTCGGGCCCAAAGATGAGAAGGAAACCATGCAGGGATTTGAATTCAGGGCTGCCCAACCCAGGGCTTTTTGCAATCTGCTGTTTAACAGGGCTGTGGGAACTGGTAATTCACATTGTGGGAGTCCTCCCCAGTACCATTCCATGTAACTTGCTTCTAGGTAGAAAGAGTAGAGAGTAAACCTTAAGTTTGGAACTGGATCTTGCTAGCCCAGTCTGCTGTCATTAAGTCCTGGTCTCAGAAGACATGCTGTGTGAGGCTGCAGTAGCTTTCCCTGATGTTAGGCTAGCAGCCTTTCATCAGAAACCATTTGTGGTGTTGGATGTTCAAACACTACCCAGACCTTTGCCTTCATTATCTATTTGTCCAGGGAGCCTCAGAGAGATGGTTTCCATATATGTAACCTAGTCATTTGGGGACTAAAGCCAGATCTTGGTCTTGGCCTTTCCCACATGTATTACTTAAATATGAGTAAGGTTGGGGGCTAGAGAGCACTTTATGTCTAAGCCTCTGTTTCTCCGTTTGATAAATAAATTACATTGCTTTTTGAGTATTAAAGGAGACAGTGCATGGGAGGCACTCATCAAGTGATTGTATGTGTCGGTAGTGTCGGTAAAGTATGGCCCTGTGGGTGTCAAATTCTGACTACTCAGCTCTCCTGTGAGGCAGGGAAAAAGGAAGCGAATGAGGCCGGAAGCATTCCTTCATGGAGAGGTACGTGGGCAGGACTGCTCTCTACTGAGGACCAGTAGCAATACTTGGGTTGAGGAGGGTGAAATTCTCTTGCCTAGGTTAATCGTATCCCTGTTACTTCTGGCGTGTGTTGGGCAAGTTGCTGAGCCTTACTGTGTCCTATTTTCCTCATGGGGATAAGTATCTACCTGTGGGTGAGTCGGTATCTCTAAAGTGCTTACAACAGTGTCTGGTGTGCTAAGTGCTCTATAAATGATTGTTCTTATTATCCTTGTTGCTGTTGCCCTGTATTATTGCATTAGACAATTGCCTGTGTAACGAGAAGATGGGACTTGGTAGACTCATTTCTGAAGGGTCAGTGGTGAGGTCAGATGACAGAGAGATAAAGTCAAATGTGTGTAGTTCAAGGACCCAGACTGGGGAGGCACAGATGGGACTAAGGAGAGGACTAGGGCAACACCAAACACTCTGACCATTGTGGGTCATGGTCATAGCCAATTTGATCTGAAGCAGACTGTCAACTCAGTGTGACTGTATAATCAGCCCTTAGTGGGCCCTGTACTCTCTGAAGTAAGGGAACCAGTGACCAGTACTGCCCACTTTGACCCAGGCCAGCCTGATGGACTCTACCAGTGCAACCTCATTGCCCATGCTTCCTTGTATCACTGCTATAATCTTTCTGCCTGCTTCTACACCCCACTTGTAGAGTCCTCTCCATTGGTGTGTGAAAGCTGCCCCTTCTGATTCTTGCTGGGGCTTTGGGGTAATGAGCTGTTTTCTCTGTTACATAATAAATGCAGGTATTTATTATGTACTTGCATAATTGATTGATTGTGGTCATTTGTGGGGAGGTGAAACATTTATGCCTTGACCCTGACTGGTACAGAGCATGGCAGCTAGGTTGTGTGCTTTACTGATTACAGCTTGAAGCGCTGAGACCACAAGAAATTCTATTTTGGTTAGGAGGCAGAAGCCTTAAAGCAAAAGGGATCTCTCCTTGAATGTTCATTTCTGTGTGCTTCATAGCTTGTTTTCAGTGTCAGTAAAACGAGTTTTAATTATTTGTGGGCAGGAGTTAGGTCAAGATCAGGAAGCACTTGACTCTACTTGGTCTTAACAGAATCCTGGAGTTCACAGTAGGCTCTTTCCAGCCCAGAGCCCTGTCTGAACAGTCCTCTGTTATGGTGCTGTTTGTGGTCAGTTATGTAAGAACTGAAAAAATTTTCATGCCAAGTTATGGTATAATTTTCCCCCAAAGAACTGGGGTATGTGCCCCTTTGATAAGACAGCACCCAATTTAGCCACTCAAAAGCTGGGAAAATAAAATCAGAACCTCATGTGCCAAGGAGGTAAAGCCCAAAAGACGACTGCATTTTGGCATCAACTATTATAGAAAGCAGAGTTGGCTAAGTCAATCTAGGCCATCCCTTTCCCTGCCAGATGCGTTTTGGGTGGAGGAAAATGTAAGCTCTTCTTAGCTCTATTATTAAAACAGCCTGGATACCTTGCATTTCTGTAGCATTGTACCGAAAGGCTAGGGTCAGGATGGCCTTATCTCCAGCACCTGGTATAGTACCCAGCACGCAGTGGGCTGTAAGTATAGTGAGAACTATGTTGTTATGATGCACATTCCTATAGAACTGGAAAAGGCCTCAGAGACCATCTTAGTCCAACTCTTCTTTTTATGGATAAGGAAGCTGTGGCCTAGAAAAGCCAAGTGTGTTAGGCTGTTTTGTTGTAAGAGGTTCCTTCCCCTCCCCCAGCAAAATGAAATACATTAGTTAAAGCAAAATGAGAACTTATTAGAAGGATTCATGGGAGATATTTTATGGAACATGAGGGGCAAGAATGAAACAAAATGAGGATGTTCTCTTTTGGGCAAATGGTAGATGATGACAACCAAATTGTTCTCAGCTCCAGTGCCCTATACCACATTGGTGTCTGCCTGATTCTGGGGCAAGGATATCTGGGAAGGAGGATGGATTGGCCCCACTTGGGTCAGGAGACCACCCTTGCTCCAGTCAGCTTTGGCCAGGATGAGAGGGCTGTGTGATGGGTGGGGCTAAGTCCTCCCCTTCAGCCTGGGGGTGATGGTGGTCCTCAGAGGAGAGTAGGGGGAATAGGGAAGCACACCGTTTATACCCAGATCACACAGCAAAGCTGGGACTAGATCCAGTTCTTCTGCCTCATCTTCATTTTTCATTGACATGACAGTTAAATGGAAATGGTGGTACCTCACAGCTGTTGGGAGAATCAGTAGGAATATAAGGAAGGCAGAGGCCTGGCACTCGGTGACACTTGGAAGATGTTACTTTCTCTCCCCTTCCCTCTGCAAGTCTCACCTCCCCTTGATCCTTACTCATTTGGGATACTTGGAAGGACTGTGGTCGGAGCACTGTGCTGCCTAGTTTTAGCTTTGCTGATGTGGTCAGGAAAGATCAACATTCCACATAGGGTGTGACCAGAAAAGAAACATCCCATTGCCACTAAATCCAAAGTGATGGCATGGTGCTCTTTGAATAATCTTTCCATAGATATCCAGGATGGGTGAAAGACCAGGTGGGGCAACTTAGCTGTCTTCGGAAAATTTCTGGTTTGGTTTTTCCTCAGTGTTAAATAATGGAACCTGCTTAAAGGTCCAGTGAGGACTAACGGCTTTACTTCCATTGAACAGCCGCTTCACTGCCCAGCTACAAACGAAATAAAATTTGATTGTCTTCATTGTTTTGAAATGTGGGAAGCCTTCTTTTATGTTTCATTAATCATTTTTTTATGATGCCCATTTCCTTTTCCTTATAATGTTTATTCACTTTAATAGCGTTTACATAAAATTAGATACTCCTTATTTCCACAAAGTGCAAATCAAAATAAGCACTCACTGCTGGCCCAGCAGCTGCTGCTGCTTTAATAATAGTAATATTTTTCATACCAAGGCAAGTGAATACACTACCTCCCAATAAATAAACTGGTGTCAATTCAGTGCTGTCACATCCCAAGGCTTCTGCATTTTGTGTGTAAGAGTTTGAACAAGTTCAGAATCTGCGAACATTGCTGTTAAGAACCTACTCTATGCCGGGAACTGTGCTGGTTGCCCTACCCATATCATCTCATATAATCCTCCTAACAGTTCTGTGGGCTGGGTGCTTTTTCTCCATTTCACAGATGATGAACTAGGTTTAGAAAGGATTCAACTCAATTTATGATCTTTCTACTCAGACTCATCCTCAAGAAAAAAAAAAGCTGTAAATGCAAATATGCATGCAATACTAATGAAAAAGAACAAACAGGAAATAGGCTTCTGCTGAGACCTGAGATATGTAGGTTAGACTCATAAAAGAACTTCCTGACAGAGTATTAAATACCAACCGGATGGCCATGGAAGTAGGATTTTTTTCCTCCCGATTTTGGGATAATTTTGTCAATGATAGGCTGGTGAGCTAAGTTGTGTTCTTACTGATTTTCATGTATGTCTTCACTTTTAGTAGATTGTAAGTATCTCAGGAGCATCACCCCTCTCTTTTTAACCCTAGGTTTTTTTATTTGTTTTGTTTTTAATGTAGTTAGCATTCAGATATTTGAGTAAAATTATGAAGAATGTAGCAAAGCTACATTTGATTTATAAATCTTGAAGGCAGGCCTGGTAAAAAGTTTTCCAAATACTTCTAAGTCTACCTCTCTGGGCTTTATATATAGGCCTACCAATTGCATAGAGCAGTTGGAAAAACCCACAGCTACTAAATTTCCTGAAGGTTGTGCTGCAGATGCTTAGCAGACCAGAATGCTAAAGCCAGATTCCTAGTCTGTCCTTTTGGTGTCTGCAACCTGCAGTCCTCTGTTGGCTTAGTAATACTAGTCACAGAGTTGGCTGTCACTTTTTGAGTACCAGCTCTGTGATGAGTACTTTTTTGTTATGTTGCCCAGGCTGGTCTTTAACTCCTGAGCTCAAGTGATTGGCCTGCCTTGGCTTCCCTTGGCCTCTCAAAGTGGTGGGATTATAGGCATGAGCCACCTGTGCCCAGCCTGTACTGAGTACTTTATATAGGCTGTTTCAAACCCTCACATTACCCTGCTAGTACCTGATAGAGGTGGGAATCAAATCTGGGTTTGCCTGGCTCTGTAGCCGACACCTCCCCACTGCCACCCTGCCTTGCTTTGTTATTAGTGATTTAGCTGCAAAGTGCAAGTAAACGGAAGAGAGTCTGGTTAGCATTTACTTTCTTGGTGGAAACAAACACACCTAACAGAGACACAAACAAGATATGTATCTGCCAGTGGAAAAGGAAAGCATTTTTCCCTCCTGACTTGTTTCTTTCGAGTTGAGGGGGAGGCATTTAAATCTAGATAATTTACATCATGCATCTGAGGCAGCCAGTCACAATATGGTATGAAAGGGATTGAGAGAATTGGTATTTTCAAAACGTGTTGACCTCTCAGATTTTTCTTTATGGATGGTAAGTAGTGAATCATACGATTTTATGAGCAGTTGTGCCCTGAGTTTACTCTTCAGCATTTCTGCACTCTGTTATAATATATTCTCATGTCATCCACACAGTACTTTATTAGGCCACAAAGCCACTATTTTCTTATTTGACAGATGAGGAAACGGGCTCAAAAAGTTAAAAATAATTTCTCAAAGGTCATTTGACTGAAAAAGCATGATGAGGCTTGAGATCAGTTCTGCCAACCAGTCTCCCCCTTCACTTTGAAAGAGACAGACCTATGTTGGAGATGTTTTGTCAAGTAATTTGTAACTAAAACAATACCTTTAGGATTAAAACATATGGTCGTGTGTATGTGTGTGTGTTTTTTGTTTTGTTTTGTTTTGTTTTGTTTTTTTGAGACGGAGTCTCACTCTGTCGCCCAGGCTGGAGTGCAGTGGCACAATCTTGGCTCACTGCAACCTCCGCCCCTCCAGGTTTAAGCAGGTCTCTGCCTCAGCCTCCGGAGTAGCTGGGATTACAGGCGCGTGCCACCACGCCCGGCTAATTTTTTTATATTTTTAGTAGAGATGGGGTTTCACCATCTTGGTCAGGCTGGTCTTGAACTCCTGACCTTGTGATCCACCCACCTTGGCCTCCCAAAGTCCTAGGATTACAGGCATGAGCCACCGCGCCCGGCCTAAAACATATGGGTTTTATTATTGGGTAATTTCATGATACTTTGCATTATTAGATTCCCCTTCCTTCCCACCCTCCCCCATACCTTTTGTAGTCTGTTTTGCGCTAGTAGCTCAGTCCTCCAAGTGGTTTTTTACTTTGGACAGTTTTTCTTAGTTTGTTTGTTGTGTTTTGTCTGTTTTTTAAGAGACGCTGCCCAGGCTGAAATGCAGTGGCACAGTCATGCTCACTGCAGGTTCTATCTCCTGGGCTTAAGTGATCTCGCCTCAGCTTCCCAAAATGTTGGGATTACAGGCATCAGCAACTGTGTCCAGCCAGTTTGCTTGTTGTTAACTTAAATTTTTGCACACGCAATAGCAGAGTGACATGTAACTGTCATTCAGTTTCAACAATTGTCTGCTTTTGGCCAATCTTTTTTTCATTTCTGTCTCCTTCCCTGATTTTTTTTCATCCATAAATACTTCAGTATGTACCTCTAAAAGAGAAGGACTTGAAAAAAATAAACCTGAACCGTAATATGTTTTCTCATCTGAAAAGAACACTTTCTCAGTGTCATTAAATGTTCAGTCATTGTTCAAATTTCCCTGGTTGTCTCTTAAAAAAAAAAAAAAAGGTTTGTTCAAACCGGGATCCATATGAGATCTGTATGTTGAAATTCATGGACATACTTCATATTTCTTTTAATCTGTGGGTTCCTCCCTCTTTTTTTAATTGTAATTCATTTGCCAAAGAAACTGGTGGTTTATCCCGTGGTTTCACATAGTATGGATAGTGTTGATTGCAACCCTGCACTGTCATTTAACGTAAGCTACAGTCTACTCTTAACAGACTTTTGTTATTAATAATTTCCTCTTATTAAAGAATAAGAAGAACCTGTTCCCTTTGTAGAAAATGAGGACAAGTATAAAAAAAGAAAATTTAGAAGTCATCCATAAGCCCACTAACCAGGGGTAGACACTACTGTCACTTCAGGTATTTTGCCCAGATATATCTCTGTCCTGCTTATTTTCATTTAACACATCATGAACATTTCCATTTCATTAAAAAGACTTCAATAATATTTAAAAAGACATATCATTGTATTAAATGATGTTTCCCTCCCTCCCTTAAGTTGCTCGCCATTGTGTATTTTAAACAGTTGGCTTAGCAGTTTCCCCAAAGGGAGGACCTGTTGTTCACATTGGAGTGGTGAATATTTGTGTACATCTGTCATATTCTGCAGTAGTGTTGATAGATTCCTAGAGTTGGAATTAGCGGCTCAAAGGCCAGGCATATTAATAAATTTCTTATATATTTGTCATATTGCCAGATTGTTTCACCAGAACGGTGGTCTTTGCCTTGTTCCAGCCCTGGGCAGCCTAGGAAAGTGCTTTTCTCCACAGAGGGACAGCTTTGAGTGAGGTCTCGATTTAAGTTTCTCCAAAAGAAAAAACTGGGTTCTGAGTGTGCTGCTGCCCTTGTGTGTGTTGGTGCATTATAAGTTACATCAAGTGAGTAGGAGTAGTGAAGGGAAAAAGGTGTGAGTGTGGGTGTTTTCAGACTCTCTGCTTAGCAGACTGGAAGCCAGTGTCGTCTCAGTGTTAGCGTGTTAGCGGGTGGTGAGTAGCTCTGCCTTATCAGCCCGTATCCACCTTAGTAGTGACTTCTCTATCTGCCCCATGCAGCCTCTTGTCTGAAATTCCTGCTTACCATGGAAATAAGTTTGTTAAGGCCTCTCTCTTGGGCTCAGAAATAAATAAGTGGCATTCACTATGAAAAGGGGAAATGGTTAAACACCAGACATGGCCAGCTTCTAGCCAGCCTGTTGCCTGACCTCAGGTAGCACCCGCTTTCTTCCTTGCCTGAACATTTTAACCTCCCATGACTAAGTCACAGGACATTTCTCCCATTGAAAACCTTTTTGGCTTAGTAAGTATCTTTTACAGACCCAATTTGTACTGCCCCTTCATTCACACATGGTTGTGAATTAGTTGTTTCCCACTTAACACTTGGCTGAGAAGAAGGGTGGGAAGTATTTTGGAGAGAGGGGTAGAAGTTAGATGTGCCTGGCGGGGAGTAGGGTTAGGGGGCAACCAGTTGCTTGAAGCAACTTGAGGGGAAGGAGAAGAGGAGGAGGGGAAGGTGCCAAAAGCAACTTTAACTTGTCCTTTCTGAGAGTTGGCATCTTTTTTAAAAGTCAATTTATATATCACATTTTGTCCTTGAGCTGTGCTTCGGCTAGGGAACTCCATCACTTTGTCATGTGAGTTTGTTAGTTTTGTGTTTGTAACAGCCACTTTTGTTTTTCTTAGGATGGTGCTTTCTCAGTTCCAAAAGTTTCAGAGAGGCCCTCCTCAGTCTTTGGAAATTGTTTCTGGGTATATTGGGCCTCTGCTTCCCTAGGGGGTCCAAATAACAGCTATCTGGAGCATGTTTCCCTGTGGATTTCAGCTTAGAATGGACATCTGTTAAGTCAAGGTCCACTCTTGGTAGAACGTGCTGTGTTCCCTGCTGAGTACTTTACCTGCAGTATTTTACAGAAGGACTCTATTACTGGATGCTCTGAGGAGAAAATCTGAAAAGTAAACAATATTAACTTTGTTTTACAGATGAAAAATCTGAACATTGAGGGAAGGAGTGACTTGACCAGGATGTGCGGTCAGGGGAAGCTGGAGTTTTTTTGTCTCTGAGGTCTATGGTCTTACATGATGAGTGCCACCCTTGCCAATTTGCCTTCTTCATCCTCCTCACCCCCTAAGGCTTCTTGCTTGCCCTTAGGGTCTCAGGACATTCTCTTTTCCACCTCACGGTGAATACCCTGGCTCAGGACCAACACCCTCCTTTCCAAAGTGCTTTCAGCTAACTGTTGGAAGGAAATCCCTCCCATGTTTCACTCAAAGGTATGAATACCTGATGAGGCATTACAGCAGCTTATGCTGAAGGTAGTTTTAGGTGTTGAGCATGGAGATCCTGTCACACCTTACAGGGTAGCTGGCTGTCTCTTCCCATCTCTTGGTCCAGTGAACCCTTAGAAAACAATGCCAAGGGTCTCCTAGTTTGACTCTTGTTTCTTGCTGCTCCTTTATCTCTTATTTTTTAATTAATAATTATATAAATAAATGCTTTTCCTGTTTCTCTTTTTGGTGCCAGGACTTCCCTAAAGCCCGTTCATGAACCATTGGTGACTGAACCTTGGTCATTTGGTATGTGTCTTTCACTGGGCTGGGCAGTCAAGTTGAAGACACGGAATTATTTAATCTTTACACCAGCCTCATGAGGTGATGCTCTGGTTCCCATTTTATAGATTGTGGAAACAGAGACTTAAGAGATGCCAAACTCTTGACACATGTTTTATCCTTTGATCCTTATAACAAATCTGTAATGTTAGTAATATTTTAATTTTCAGGTAAGGGGCCTGAGGCTTGGCAGTCAGCAGTTTCCTGTCCCAGGTTTCACTGCTGAAGGGAAAGAACCGAGGTTTATACTAAGATCTCTCTGACCCTCAAGTCTTCAGGTCTCTGCCATTAACTGCTCTGCTTGCAGTTCTTACCCAAGATCCCACAACTGATGCTTGGTTAAGTCAACTCAAGCACTTAGACACTGTGGGTGCTTCATGGGGCTTACTGAAAATGAAGTGAGTCATGGATAGGAGTTTGACATTGTGACACTTGAGCCATACATCCATTTTTGGGAACAGGGTGGCCTTCCTGGTGCCCCGCACCCATCCAGGCATGCTGTGGGTGGTAGGTGTGTTTCACTCTGGAGCAGTCAGTTGGAAGTTGTGTGTCGATTTTACTTGCTACGGTAATACATCTTGTCACTAGAGTTAGTGACTTAATTTGATCTGTAAGCACCCCCACAGCCACATGGTGTTACTGTATCACATTTAATGTTGGTTAAAAAAAAACTCTAAAAAACCACCCCTCCACTGCTGCCCGCCCCCCGCGACGAAACAAAAATAAAACAAAAAAAAAAAACCTAGTATTTTATTCCCATAAAGACTTTGGAATGATTTTGTCATTCATTGCAATGATTGATCAGCCTTAAGAAGCATGCAGGAGCCATCATAATAGTCACAAGGTATTAAGCTTTGTCTTTGGAGCCTAGTAGTGTGCTAAGTTCTTTATGTAAATTTAATCCTTAAAATAGCTTTGCAGAGGGTTTCTCCGTTTTACAGGAAGTGAATGAATGCTTAGAGAAGATCAATAAATGCCCAAATTGCACAACTGTTATATGGTGGAGCTAAGTTTCAAACCAAGTTTCTTAACTCCTCCATATCACACTGCTTCTTTAGACATTATAGCCTTTTTAAAAAGGAGATGTGGAATGAACATTTTTAAATTCAAAGTGTAAATATACACACACATTTGTACCCATGCATTGAGGACAAGAGTATAAATACCATGAATACTTACTAATCAGATATTTAATATCTGCTTCTGCCCTTTCTCCTAGAAAGGTGATAGTATGAAGGGAGATTGAGTGATTTGTTCCAATCCCAGCATAAATTATTGCCCAGGGTGAGTTAATTTGTGTTGATTTCTGAAGTGGCAGTGGTTGCTTCCTGAGGGTCTAACCTCCTTTGACTCTTGTAGGCTAAATTTCTGCAGGCCTTCTGCAGAGCCCTGTCTTCGTCCTCGCAGAGACAACCCAGGTGTTTTTCATTCCCTAGTAAGTTCCCTTTTGCCTTGTAGACACCTTTTTCACACAGTTGTGTGGGATCCTTGGAAAACAGTGACTTATTTGGGGTTATTTCTCCAGCCAGTCCTTTCAGCCTTTTCTTCATGTAGAACCCACTGTGCTGAAATGTTGGTTTTAAGCCTGTTGCATTATGGTTTTGAGGACAGGACTGATTTATTCAACTATTTATCTCCAAAGCCTGGGACCCAGTAGAATGAACCCCATTTGAATGAACAAATGTACACACATGGAAGCCTTGGAGAATTTAGGCAAGGTGAGCCTGGCTCTGCGTATGAGGATAGAATTGAGGATAAGGAGAGTCCAGAAGAAGTACTGTCTGTAGGACTGACCAAGAGGGGAAGGGGAGGAATTTCAGGACTTGCAAGATTTCAAGGGAAATAGTGTAATCTTAGAGCTTTAGAGCCAGATGGAGCCTTAGAAATTATGGAGGTCGACCACCTCATTTTCCAGGTCATTGAGATTTCTCATCAGTCCTCAGTTTACAGCCACTGCCAACTGACCTTCAGGGCACAGAACCAGACATACCTCTTTAAGTTAGTGCTTTTATTGGTTAAAACACTTCCTGATCATAGCATTGTGTTTTATGTTTTAAGTAATTTATTTTTTTTGTGTTTGAGCCCTAAGATGATTTTGTCAGGAAGGAACCTTTTTTTAAACATCTACAAACCAAGCAGATAGAGCCTTTAAGTGGAGGAGACTTATCCCATATTGAATCTTGTGATAGCTCCTTCCTCTTCCTGACTTCTGACTCTACTTGCTATTAATATATTCCCCTCCCTGACCCCCTTGATGTATTCAGGGATACTTGTAAATTTGCTGATGCTTACAGTTTTCTCTCCATAAAGTCCTAAATTGTTTGTTCACCTCTTCCACAGCGTGGTCTTTAAACAGGTGTGAAGGGTTCTAGCGTCTTAAATTTGTTTTTATAAAGAATTTTTGTTTACGTTATTTTACCTTGAGGTATTGGTGAAGAAATGATAGCCCAGATAAGTCAATTTGCTTAAAACCTCAGAGAGGGTGGGTGGCTACTGGTTAAGTGTTGAGTCCAAGTGAGATGACCCATGTCTATGGCTTTTGCCATGACAAAGACCTTTGAAAGTCTCTCCAATGAAGAGTCTCTCTATCTGTGTTTAAGTTTCCTTAGGATTCCTTGAGCTTGAGCATTCATTTCCCACTCTCTGTCAGGTGCTGTCTTCCTGACTGCTCCACTTCTTAGGGGGGGAATAAGCTCCTCATTAGTGCCCAGATGCTTTTGTTATTCTGCCCCCATCTTGTGATTTTGATTGTCAGCCCAGCAGCCCAATTCTGGACCAACCACTGTGCAGAAAGAGCCCAGCAAGTGCTGCTGTGGGGGAAATGCCGAGGAAATAGTCCTCAGAAGGATTGTGATCCACTGAAGCAACAAGGCAGCCAGAGCAGCAGTAGGAAGTCAGAATTTCTGCTGGCTCTCTGTGTGGAGAATTGGTGTAGCAGGGGAAATGGGATTGTCCTCTGCATTCAGCTGAGGAAACCAGGCCCACAGGTGTCATGTAGTTAGAAGGTGATGGAACCGGAGCCACTGTTAGGCCAGTGTGTGCATTTTCCAGCACACTCCAGCCTCCTGTTAATAAAAGAAACGGAAAAAATTCCACACAGATGCATGACTAGCCAGAGTCATTAAAGATGCGGCAGAGTGCTGGGATGACTGTGGGCAGTAAAGTTATTGAGGAGTAGTCAGGATAATGTTCTTTTCTTGAAAGGAGGATCCTGGATAATGTTCTTTTCTTGAAAGGAGGGTCCTGTCTTTATTTACCTGGCACGTATCTTCTGTTGTTGCTATTCTTTGTTGAATACTTCCCCTATGCAAAATACTTTAATTGTAGCAGCTAATTTTTATTATTTGCTGTATTCAGGTAGTTAACTACATCCGCTAATGTAAACCTCATGACCATCATTTAGGTAGGTTCTGTTAAGCCTGCTGCTGCCACTTAACTGTGCAGTTTTGGGCAAGTTACTTTACTTCTCTGTTCCTTAGTCATCTGCTCCTGGCATCACCTATAAATATATACCTTTTTCTGAACTGTAATATTTGTATTGTACTATTGCATGGGTCTGTTATGAGGGTGAAGTGAACGAATGCATGTAAAGCATCACAGGCTCCTTAGGTCGTCTTATTCCCCAGTGCCTAAATATATGATCTAGGGCAAGCCACTTCACTCCTCTGAGCCTGTTCTTCATCTGTAAAATGAATGTAATATGCATTTCAATGATTGTTGTGAAGCAAAAATGAAGTAATGGATTAGACATCTTACACTCCACATTGGTGTGTAGTAAATGCTCAATATAAATGGTTGCTGTAATTGCCATCCCTATGGGGAACTGGTTCTCACTATTTTATATGTAGGTTAGATTTTAGGATCAAGGGAGTTTGCTACCAAGTCTGACCATTGGCTATTCTCTGTTCTGACTTAAGAGAATGTTTTGGTGGATGGGCGAGATTTCGAGTCGAGAAGAGAGGAAAGTAAAAGACATAAAAATGGAAAGAAATGCATGAAAACAGATGTATTACAGAAGGTCTTTGAGAAGTTGTGGATGAGGTTTGGCCAGCTTTTAGTACTTTAGTTTTCATGGGATGGAAAGAAACCTCTTCCTTCACCCCAGTCTATACATAACCAACTTTTATTTCCTGATAGGATTATATAACAGTTTTTTTTCTGTTAATTATCATGGACATGTTAGGATTTGATTATTTGGAGAGGACTAGCATGCTTAATTAGCATTCAGAACTTACCATTTATAACAGGGCTCTCTTTGCAGTGTATTCATTTTTGTTACACTGGAGACTTCTATAAAAGCAAGTTGCATTGATTATCAATGAGGAGTCAAATGCAGGTGGTTGGTGGTACAGGAAATCAACCCAATTACTGATTAATATGGGCGATAGAGTGAGTGATTTTCCTATGATCTTATTTGAAGCATGCACCACTCAATTGGACTTAAGATGATAGTTACAAGTAAGCAGATCCTAAATCAAACTTAGATGTAATTTAACATGCAAAACATGAACATCTTTTAAAATATTTTGGAATTAATCTCACCCTTTTACCTACCTGTGCCATTATTTTCTTTCTGTTGATGCCCAAGCCTTTCCTTATTTCCTCATACAAACTCTGGTGTGAGTTCTGACTGGGTTAGCTATTTGTCATTGCCCCTATTGTACAGATATTCAAAGTATGGTCTGGGGTTCCCTGTGGGGAGTCCCAGGATCCTTCTAGGGGTTCTGAGAGATCAAAACTATTTTCATACTAAGGTCAATACATTTTTTGCCCTTTCTCTCTTATTCTTTCATAAATTTATAGTTTATGAGACTGGAGCTGTTTGGGTGAAATAGTTTCTTGAAATGTTCTCTGGTGGTTTCATTTGGAGTTTAATATCATATTAGCTTTTCTGCTAGGTCTGACATCTGGCGTACCATCTTTTAGAGACAATACAAATAGGTACTTTTTTGTTACTCTCTGGTGACTTATGTCAAAATGAAGACTGTCAAAAAGTATCTTTCCCCCTGTTTGGCTTTACCATGCTCCTCTCAGATTATAAGAGTATGGCATGTTTTCTGAATCTCTTTGATGCATCACATGATAGATGCCGACACCATTCATCCTGCCCTAGTCTTTATTTCTTTTACCCACATAAAGTGCCTAATACCAAAACTGGTATGTAGTAGACATTCATCACATACTAGTTCCCTTGGTTTATTGCTTTGTCTTTATCCAGCTTGCTTTGAATGTGTTTCTCAAACTTTAATGTGCATACAAATCACCTGGAGAGCTTATTATATGCTAATTCTAATTTGGTAGGTTTGGGGTAGGACCCAATAATCTGCATTTCTTTTCAATTCTCAAGTGATGCCACTGCTGCTGGTTCACTGACCATACTACGAATAGCAAGGATGATTGATGTACTTATAACCTTAAACATGCTCCGGCACACATGCCCTTTTGTAACTTCGCCTTCTTCTCCCCTACTGTGATTATTAAGTTCAAAGCCAGAATCATTGCCTTGAGTTGATTGATCACTGATTTATTCAGTAAACATTTATCTTGGGTGATATGGTTGTTTTCACAGGGCTGTTTCTGAAACTTTGTTTTGCATTATCTTAATCCCAGGTGTCTGTCTCTGGTGGGCTGATCAGACAGAGTTTGGAGTTGAGTCGTCTTCATTGCGTGCAGCCTGTTCTTATTCTGGGGCTCTCTTTTCCTGTCTCACTTGGAAATTTCATTTCCCAGTAATCATACTTCATAACCATTAAGTTGCTTGGAGTTCACACTTTTTTCTTTTAGCATCCTGAAACTTCTTACCGTCATTTGACTGACTCAGCAGTACTATAAAAGAAATAAGTTTCCATAACATTTTTATTAACCTCTCGTTTAGATTCAAGCCTACAGAGTAGCTACTCCTGTTGTGTTCACAGGATTTTCTCCTGAGCTACATTTTCTTAACCTCAGACTATCTCTCCCTGACCAAAGAGCCCAGTAGTCCTTAGTGGGGTGGTGGGGTGGTGTGGGAGACACAGCCTCAGCAGGGCTGCTGTACTCTTGATCAACTATTGAAAGGGAAAGTCAGGCCCAGAATCTGCCTCCCAATGCTTTTTTTTCTATCTCTTTTTCCACTAGGGTGGTTGTATGCTCTTTAGGCACTGTTGATTTCTGACTTTGAATCATGATCTTTTCATATTTCAGTATGCATGAATAATAGGACAATTTCATGCATTCACTTTGCTATTTCTGAGTAGAAGTTAGTGTGACCATAAGTTTGAATCTGATGGACCTGCATCTGAATGCTGGCTATGTTGCTCAATATTTGTCAGTTTACTACACCTCTCTGTGGGTCAGTTTCTCCGAGCCTTGGTTTCTCATCTGTAAAATAGGGGTCATAAAGTGATCTTATTGAATGATAGGATTAAATGAAGTAATCCATTTAAACGCCTGGCTGAGAGTCTTTTGCATGATAGGCATGCAATTAATGGTCATCCTCATGGTGATAAAGATGATCAGTGTCATCAAATGAAAATGAAAGGGAATACAGCCTGAGATAATAGTCTGGGGAAGATAGTGCTTGTGGTAGGGAAGGAAGTAATAGGCAAAAGGTATGCTTTAGCTCTCTGGATCCCAGTCTGAACTCTGAAGGGAGGAGAGGATAAATCAGTGATCCTTCTGCGTCTCATTCCAGTGACAGAGCTTTGTGGCAGAGAGAATTTGGGGAAGAAGAACAGGAATCACAGGAAGGCAGTGAAGACAAGGAGGGATGCTTGATATTCTGAAAGGAAGGTTGGAAGTCTGATATGTATTTGGATAATCTAAAGGGAGGGTTTATTTGTGACAAAAGTACTTTGTTAGTAGAGTGATGGTTTTCAGTCACATTGCTGTTTTGTATTATTAAATGGAGAGTTGTTGGTATTTGAGAGAGATGCCCAATTTTTCCAGAGTCTGAAAAGATATTTTTGTTGATGTTGTAGTATAAGAAGTACTCTGTGGCATGGCACATGACTGCCAAAAGTGTGAAAGAAACAGGAAATCACTACACACTTGAAATATAATAGATCTTTTCATTCATCTTGTGTTTTTTTTTCCTCTGAATTGTTTAATAAAAGTTTATTCTGTTACATGCTACAGCTAGAAGCAGGCTTTAAGCTATCAGAATGGTTGTGAAGAACTGTAGAATAATATGAAGATAACTGTATTTGTTTAATGGCATAAAGTTCTTTTCAATCTTTTACTCATCCTGTGGTTTAAAAATTCAAAAGAGACCATATATATAGTCTCTGAACTCTAGTTGAATCTGCGTGAAACACAAGTAGAACTTTTGGGAGTCTGTGAGGTTTGTAGAAGACTTTAATAGAAATGAATGAAGAGCTAGTGTTTTGTAATAATATTTCATCACGTGCTTTTCTTGTTCCATTACCCAAGGAACATATTTGATGTGCTTGATTTTGTTGTTGTTGTTGTTGTTACCTGAAAATGAAAGAGTACCTCTTTATATGTTTACTACACCTCATTTCATTTGGTGACACTGATCATCTTTGTCACCATGAGGAAGTGGTATGGTACAGTGGCGTGATCTTGGCTCACTGCAACCTCCACCTCCTAGGTTCAAGCTGTTCTCCAGCCTCGGCCTCCCAAATAGCTGGGATTACAGGCATGTGCCACCACGCCTGGCTAATTTTTTTTGTATTTTTAGTAGAGACGGGGTTTCACCGTGTTGGTCAGGCCGGTCCCGAACTCCTGACCCCAGGTGATCCACCCACCTGGGCCTCCCAAAGTGCTGGGATGGCAGGCCTGAGCCACTACGCCCAGCCAGCCATGCCTTTTTACTGTAGAAATAAAGATGAAAAATTGCAAGTAATCCCATCAACTAAGGATGATTCGAGTTAAAACATTTTGGTGTATAATTCTTTATAAAATAACCTTTTAAGTCCATCTATTTGTACTAGGGTTGGGGGTACTTAGGAAATAAGGAGTAGATAAGATAGTATGGAGTAGATATATAATTGTAATTCCCCCTTGAGTTTTGAGAGCTACTTACCCAAAATAGAGCATGACACGATTTCGCCTCCAAACAGAATTTCCGTATGAAAGATTGATCCGCTTTGTGCTTGAATCACTGTGAATGTTGTTGCTGCTAGTTCTTTCTGTGATGTGAATAGGATTTCCTTAGATAAGTTGTCAGTGTATTATTTTCCCTTAAAAAAAACACACACACTTCTTTTTTAGCTG
The DNA here is from genome assembly GCF_047675955.1 of Chlorocebus sabaeus. Classification (NCBI taxonomy): domain Eukaryota; kingdom Metazoa; phylum Chordata; class Mammalia; order Primates; family Cercopithecidae; genus Chlorocebus; species Chlorocebus sabaeus. The sequence goes on along the minus strand of NC_132911.1, from coordinate 134,103,984 downwards.
TTATAGTTTTCTTAGATTTTTATATAAAAATATTTTCTAAAATATTTTTTACAAAAATAAAATGAAAGTCGTGCCTGTTGTGCTGCATGTGCTTTCAAGTTAGAATCAGACATTGACATATTAATGGCTTCTTCCAGGTTGGAAAATTAATAAAGATTATCCTTTTGCTTGAAGAAAGTGGTAAGAGAAGTAGAAAGAAAATCAGGCTGAGATTAACTAGGGAAGCAGACTTTTTATTCTACTTTCAGCCATTTAGAAGGGGGAAAAAACCCAGAGTTTTTAATAGGGAAACGAAAAGTTGTTTTGCATTCTGGAATATTTCCAAAAGCATTGCTATTGATGTTGAATTCCACTTTGGGTTTGGAGATTAGGAAATTTTTGTAAGTGTTGAAGTAAAATTAGTTGTTCTTTGTATTATTTTTTATTTGACAGTGTACAAATAATGAAACTATAAACTAAAGTACAATGACATAATCACAGAAATGATCATAAAAATGGTTACTTAACTTGAAGTGGGATTGAATATTCAAAAAGTGCAGGTGGTGTGGATGGGCTTCTGGGTAAAATTAGGTTTTCTTTCTTAGCAGGAAAAAAGACAGAGTTTTTATTATACTCCCTGCCACTGGTGATAGGATGTAGACCTGTAATGATAACAAGCACTCAACATCTTCATTGAAAAGCACCAGAAAGATGCAGAGCAGAAGCTGTAAACTTCGCAAGTGCCATCAAATCAGACTGTTTCTTCAAAGTTGAATGGAAAACTTCAGATGTCGATTGTGAAATGTTTACTCTGTGACCCAAAACCAAGTTAACAGGCCTCCAAGAGAGGTGCTTGCTCTTGGATTTGAAATAGTAGCCATAGTAATAACTTCTGTTCTCTGTGTAAGCCCTGTAATTTTGTGTATTCCATCACTCTCTCTGGATTTAGTGGTTCTGAGAAAGCAAACCTAGACTTTGGGCTGAGACTTCACACAGAAATATTTGGGGATCTGCTCTATGGTTCTCTGGGTTTGGGCCTCAGTTTCCCCATTTTTTCAGCTTTTGTGGATTCTGATCATTCTCCCCACTTGATGTGCATTGTGTGTTTGCATGTGTGTGTGTATGTGTTTCTAGATATGTCTGTGTATTGGGGGGTGTGTTTTTTAAATGCTTTGCTTGTATTTTTAATGTTGCTAATAAAATACTAGCTACCTGATTTTGAGGGCTTGGCACCTCTTGACTAGGTAACAGTACTGTGCTAAACTCTTTACATGTTTATCTGTTACTTTTCTCATAATAACCTGATGTGGGTGGACGTCCTATTTTTTACAAATGAGAAAACTGAGGCTCCAAAAAAGTTAAGTAACTTCCCCCACTAATAAGGAAGGCTGGATTTCATGCCTGCCAGATTCCCTAGTCTGTGGACTTAGCCGCCATGTTTGACAGCCTAATTCCTTAAAATATAATTCCTTCAATATAAGTTGTTGTCAAGAGTTTACTGGCAAGTTGAGTGTAATGAGTCATCAGCTGGAGTGAAGACACTGAATGCTAAGCAACTGTGTGACTTGCTTTACTTAACATTCTGGACCTGTTTTCTTCAGCTGATACCCAGGGAAGTGAAGTAAACTGACCAAGTTGACACAGTTAGTAAGGAATGCTCAGAGCCAGTGTTGCTTTCTCTCTCCAGACTGCTTCCATGGAATTCTTGCTGTGGGCTTGGCAGTTCCATCATGGTTCAGAAGGATGGATCTAAGAGCAAGATGACATTGTGATGTCAACTAACCTTTCAGAGAGTGGTCCAAGGGGTAATAGGACCCTCCTCACTCTTTCCCCTTGAAATAGCCATGCCCCCTTTCCTTAACTTTGGAGCCCACGACACTTAAATTTAAGATTAGCTGACATTTAGTGTGTGTGCCTGCTAGGTTCCAGGCTCTTTTTATATCCTATCTATTCTTTATGTCCATCTGCTTGGGAAGTAATCTTATTCCCTTTTTGCAGCTGGGGGAACTGAGCATTGGAAAGGCTGCTCTGGCCAACGGACAGCTAAGGTCTTTCTGATGCCAAAGCCCATTTTTGGTACACCATATCATCTGCTACTGAGAAAAAAAGGCTAGAAGTGGAAGGAGGTTTGTTTGTACTTTGAGGAACATCCCAGAGAACTGTAGAATTGGGTTCAGTATATTCTTCATGGCTTCACGAAATAACCTTTTCAGTTTGGGGTATTTTTATAGGTTTAAGAATGATTATATGTAAAAACAAGCAAAATTTCCAGAAGGCAACAAAAAATAAATCATAGAACCCTGTCTTCTGTCCCTTTCCCTCCAGAGATACCAAACACGTTTAAACTGGGAATGGAAACAATGATCCATCGTAGAACTTACCCATAAGACAAATTGCCTTTGACAATATAAATCTTAAATGCTCATGAAGACCTCACATTAGTTAAGTACAGTTTAACATTATTCTGCCATTTGAGCACCTACTGTGTGCCTGATTTTTGGTAGATGACTGAGGGAAGGGTAACAGAATGAATTAGACATGCTTTCTGTCCCAAAGGTGTTCACAGGTGAATGGGGGTTGTGGGTGTGGGGTGCCAGGTTAGCTGCAATATAGCATAGACTGGTCAGAGCTGTGATGATAATTCAGATTGCTCTGAGAGCACTCGTGAGGTCACGACTGGTTCCAACTGGAGAAATCTTACAAGGTCCTTTTGGACCTAGACCTGAGGGATAGATGGGTAGAACATTCCAGGCAGAGGACACCTTTTGAGCAAAGGTGCAGGGTGAGAAAATGCAAAGTGGAATGGAGATTCCCGTTAGATGGGTAGTACTGTTTCATGCTTATTCAGTTTGGTTTGATGAAGCAATCTCTCTGTCTCACTGTCTTTGTTGGTGTGTGTACATGTGTGTCTTTCTCTGTTAAATGCCTTTTATGTTTTGTTGGGGACGTGTGTGGGAGTGATTCTTTTCCAGCTGGGTCCAGCTGTAATGAAAATGTCCTGTTTGACAAATTGAGGAATTAGACTACAACCATCTCTCCCTGAAAGCTGTGACACTAGCTGTAACATCAAACATCCCTCCCTTTGTGGGGCAGGACAGGAGGGAAATGGTGATTCAGGGCTGCTGGATGTGTTGACTAGAAAATTATTTGAGTAAATAAGACTGTGTCGCTCCAGTTAAGTAATAAACATGGCTTCTCACTGAGCCATGTGGTTTTCCTCCAAGGAGAGCTTAGAATGGTGCCATCTGAGGCTGCCCTAGTAGAGAAGTGCAACACATCATAAGTGGTCAAAATATTTTTGTTGGAATTAATGCATCTGTGTGATTTTCTATTTAGTCCCTATTTCAGAGCTTTTTTTTTTTTTCTTTAAAATGTAAAATACTCTCAACTTGAGCTTGAGAATACCTGAAGTTTTAAGTTGGATGTTTACTATGAGCCAGTAACATATTTGCACAGGAGATCTGGAGGAGAGCAGTATCACTTGTGGAACTTTGAGCGAGTTGTATAGCCACCCACCCATGCCACTTTCTACATCTGTAGAACTATAGATTTGGACCAGCTGACCTTCAAGAGCCTCTTAATTGCTCTTGGAAAATGGAATGAATAAATCCAAGATCCTGGATCCTTGCTCTACCCTTTGGTAATACTTAGGATGTAGCAGTTGTGCAAGTTTTCACAGTCTTAAATGAAAAGAGCCAAGCCAAAGCTGAAGCTTTGTTGTATCTTCATCAAGGGAGGTTCCCACCACATATCTGTTCCACAGCTGGATGCCATGTTTTGAGAGGAGCAACAGAGACCAGGATGGAAACAGAACTGGAAAACTTGTTTTTGTTAAGTGGCTTAGTGAACCGCTGTGTCACTCAGAGATGAGACAGCAGTAGGGGTTGAGGGCCAAGGCTGGATTTTGAACAGTTGGAGGGCTCTCATACCCTAAGTATTAAATCCAGTGTGAGGAAGAGCCACCCACCATCTGGTCAGGAGCAAAATGAAGTGCCTCTGAGGAACAAAGGCTTCAGTGGAATCATTCTAGCAGATGTCATATTCTGACCATTAGAAATTTGATTAAGGGAAGTGTTACCCTATATTTCCTGCTAGTCTAGGAGGTCTGACCTTTAACAACCATAAAAATCTATACTGAGGCCAGATGTGATGGCTCATGTCTGTAATCCCAATACTTTGGGAGGCTGAGGCAGGAGGCTTGCTTGAGGCCAGAAGTTTGAGATTAACCTGATCAACATAGGGAGACCACCGTCTCTACAAAAAATAAAAATATAAAAATTAGTTGAGCATGGTGGCATGTGCCTGTAGTCCTAGCTACTCGGGAGGCTGTGAGGTGGGAGGATTGCTTGAGCCCAGGCGTTCAAGGCTGCAGTGAGCTATGATCACACCACTGTACTCCAGTGCACTCTATCTAACCTGTGTGACAGAGGAGACCTTGTCTCAAAAAAACAAAAAACAAAACACTATACTGAGCTATAGCTAATTAATTGGGTTTTTACAGCTTTTTTCTTTTCTTTTCTTTTAATTATTATTATTATTATACTTTAAGTTCTAGGGTACATGTGCATAACGTGCAGGTTTGTTACATATGTATACTTGTGCCATGTTGGTGTGCTGCACCCATCAACTCGTCAGCACCCATCAACTCGTCATTTACATCAGGTATAACTCCCAATGTAATCCCTCCCCCCTGCCCCCTCACCATGATAGGCCCCGGTGTGTGATGGTCCCCTTCCCGAGTCCAAGTGATCTCATTGTTCAGTTCCCACCTATGAGTGAGAACATGCGGTGTTTGGTTTTCTGTTCTTGCGATAGTTTGCTGAGAATGATGGTTTCCAGCTGCATCCATGTCCCTACAAAGGACACAAACTCATCCTTTTTTATGGCTGCATAGTATTCCATGATGTATATGTGCCACATTTTCTTAATCCAATCTGTCACTGATGGACATTTGGATTGATTCCAAGTCTTTGCTATTGTGAATAGTGCCGCAGTAAACATACGTGTGCATGTGTCTTTATAGCAGCATGATTTATAATCCTTTGGGTATATACCCAGTAATGGGATGGCTGGGTCATATGGTACATCTAGTTCTAGATCCTTGAGGAATCGCCATACTGTTTTCCATAATGGTTGAACTGGTTTACAGTCCCACCAACAGTGTAAAAGTGTTCCTATTTCTCCACATCCTCTCCAGCACCTGTTGTTTCCTGACTTTTTAATGATTGCCATTCTAACTGGTATGAGATGGTATCTCATTGTGGTTTTGATTTGCATTTCTCTGATGGCCAGTGATGATGAGCATTTTTTCATGTGTCTGTTGGCTGTATGAATGTCTTCTTTTGAGAAATGTCTGTTCATATCCTTTGCCCACTTTTTGATGGGGTTGTTTGTTTTTTTCTTGTAAATTTGTTTGAGTTCTTTGTAGGTTCTGGATATTAGCCCTTTGTCAGATGAGTAGATTGCAAAAATTTTCTCCCATTCTGTAGGTTACCTGTTCACTCTTATGGTAGTTAGCTTTTTGTCTTAAAGCTGCCCACATCTCTCATGGAAATAATTTGGTGCAGTATTGTGGGGCCAAGGTGTTGTGTTTGTGTGCAGGGCCTACCACAGGGGGCAGATGATCAGAACTTCTTACTTCTACTCAGCAAAATTTAAATACTTTATTTTTCCTCCCTTATCCTGAAATTAATGCAGGTTTATTGTAACAAAAGTAATATAAAGGTTGTCACCTGCACTTTCAATGCTTTTAAGACTATTGACTACTGTGTTATATGTCACAGTAGTTAAGAGCATAGTCTTTGGTCTCTTAGCCCTGGTTTTGAAACTCTGTTGTGGCACTACTTACTTATATGAACTTGCTCAAGCCTCTTTTTTTGTCCACCAGTCGTGGTCATTTCCTCACTTAGTACCAGTTTCAGAGAATTGTTATGATGATAGATGAGAAATGCATGTAAAATACTTACCACCGTGGCCACCAGAGTTCAAGTGCTCAGTAAATGTTAGCCAGCTGCAGTAGTGGTGCTAGAAGTAGAAGATAATAAAACTCATTGTGTATTTTTTTGTTGTTGTTGTTGCAAAAGTGGGGTCCTATTAAATCATCTCTCTTAAAAACTGCCATTTCCTTTTATATTGAGCATTTCTCCATGTCATTAGTCTCCCAAACCATCATTTTAAAAATAGCTTTATTGGAGCTTAATTCACATAACATACTTCATCCATTTGAAGTATACAATGCAGTGGTTTTTAGTATATTCAGAGTTGCACAGTCAATTTTAGAACATTTTTATCATGCAAAAAGGAAGTCCTGTACCTGTCAAAGTCACTCCTCATTTTCCTCCAAATCCTTTACTAATCTACTTTCTGTTTCTGTGGATTTGCTTATTCTGGACATTTCCAAGCCATACTTTTTAATGGCTGCACAATATTCTGTTCTGTGGATACACCTTACTTTAGCAGCCATTCCACTGCTGTTGGAAATTTAATTTATTTTCGTGATTATAGGAAATATTTATATTAATCTTCTTTAACCATCTCATTAGAGTCACCTGAGAATCTTAATGAAGACTCTTCCATGTTACTTAATTAAGAAGTAACATAAACACTTCACCTGTGGTCTTGCATGCCTGTGCTGTGAGATTTTCCTGGAGAGCTTCAGGCTTCTGGAGTTGCTATCACACCATAATAAGGTCCCTAACACTGGAGTCAAAGCTCTGGTAACACCCTACGCTGAGGTCTAGTTGGAGCTGTTCAGGGAATAACAGTAGCAGCTTGCCCAACAATTTTGATACAGCAGTTCGGTGGGAGAGGTTGAGTGACTTATTTGAGCAGAGCTGTTGGAAGACAGACAGGGCCATAGTATCACCAGCTGTTCACATAGTGCCACAAGTCTCAAATCCGAGGACAACTCCTAGAGGAACCGGAGTGCAGGGAGAATTATTCATTACATCTGCTCAGAAAGATAGAGTGCCCTACCAACACCTTCTTTGCAAATTGAAATTCCTTTGCTCTTGGCATGTGATCATCCTGCCAACTCTGTGAAAGCTCCCTTAGCTACTCAAATGCTGCCTCCTGGGGGCATTCATCCAGTTCTTCACATCTAAATCATGGTGCTCTGATGTGGACTGACCTGGGAAGGGGAAGGAATAGCCACAGTGGATCTGGTATGCCAGAATCTGAAAGGCTGAATTAAGATGACTTGTGAAATAAAGGGATCCTAAAGAAATAGGCCACTCATCGTCTCTGGATATATTCTGTAGGGTCGTTTTCAATTCTCAGGGCTGGGAAACACAGTGTGGAGAGAAGCATTAAGTTCATGCTTTGCTTTTAAATGTTGGGATTCTTATAGAAGAATGTTTCTGCTCATTTGCTGTCTGGCGATCTGAGTGCATTCAAGTGCAGCACACTTGAACATTTGCATTTATTTATTGTTCCTGGTTTTTTCTCTACCCTTTGTTGGCCTCCAGATGTACACACTGTTAATTTACTTTGACTAGCGTGGAGCGAGCTGTTTAAGCTTTTTTCAGGGGAAATAAAAATGAAAGTTGTTACAACAGGAGCTCAGCAGTGTTGCACCAACTACCATTTCAACACATCCAGTCAGTTCATGGTATGTATTGAAACCTGTATTTTATTTGGGGTGGAAATTGCTTGAGGCATTTCAACTTGTTTGTGCTTAAATTGGAGATCCTATTGCAGCACTGATGTTTTATAAAAGTAGAAAAGTGTGGACCTTACATTGCAGGCAGGTGAATTCACAGGTTTTGCAAGTAGATGCATGAGTACTGTAATCATGATAGTAGAGTTCTGTTCTTTTGTACGTGAGCATGCTGGGACTTCTCTCATTTGTCGGTCTCCAGTAGTAAGGATATGCGCTGGGAAGTCGGCAGTGAGGCACTGCATTGAGAGTGAGGCATGTCACATGCCACCACCTCCTTAAAACCTTCTCTGATTTCCAGCAACCCTCTACTACTTAGAACTATAGATGGTTGTTAAGGACACATGCTGTGGAGTCAAAAAGACCTAGGTTCCTAAGCCAGCTCTGCCATGGCAGTCTTAAATTTTCTCCATTTTCTCATTTGTGAATTGATGATAATGATAGTACTTAAAGCGTCATTGTGACGACAATAGAAAATTTCATGTAAGGTGCATAACTTACCACCGTTTCTGGCATATTTAGTACTCCCTAAAGCTTGTGATTACTGTTATCATATGTTTGGGGTCTCTTCTTGGAGCCTCGGTTTTGTCATCCATGATATAAGAACAAAAACATCTATCTCAGCAGCAGTTTGTAAGAGGTAGGAGAGACAGTGCTGGAAAAGCATTAGTCCTGCCCTAACTTAGTCACTTGGCATTTCAGCATGTGGTAGTTAATATAGTTATAACACTTCATTCTGTTCTATGTATGGTAACTAGTTGTTTATGTATTAGTGTCTCACTAAACTGTAAATAGAGGCTATGCTTTCATCTTTGTATATCCAAAATGCCTTCCTCAACACAATAGCTGATCGACAAATGATCGTTCAGACAGGTGTGTTTGAACTTTTAGAGCACATAGTTTAAGGACAGGTGTCTCTTACTTTGCTTATAGAGTGAACGAAATATGATAAATGCTACAGATGTCTTTTTCTTAACAGGGATACTTGTGGTGTGGTTACCAAATTCACACGAGGTACACAAGGCAAGCATAGTGCAGCATTGGTCTTTTCTCACTGTGTACTGTTTGAAGTTGGCCTCAGTGCTAGAAATCTGTATTACCTGAGCAAATGTTTAGGAATTCTCTTTGCTTTTGAATACTTTGAAAGAAAGGAATTCTTTCTCCCATTTATTCAGCTCTCCTCGCAGTTAAAAAGAAACCAGCATATTTGACCCCAAGAAAGAGTTAAATGTGAACTCACCCAAGTTGTCAGAAAAGGAAAGGTTGAAAGCTCACACATTAATTATGACTGCTGCTATTCTTCCTCTTCTCTTCCACCCCCCGGAATTTGTCAGTGGAATTTTGGTTCCTAAATGTATAGGAATGTTTGGGTTAGGGTAAGACACACCCCACCTCTGGAAGGGCCTGCAAGCAGGGCTGCTGGTGAGCAGCCAGGGCTCTGGGTTTTGGGGGTGCCTTGTTTTCAGTTACCTTTGCTTGGCTTTTGCAGAGCTCAGGGTTACCAGGCAGTGTCTAGAGCCTCTCCTGCTTCTTGCACCAGATGCTCATGCACTCTTGTCACTATAGCTGAGGATGCAAGGGTGTGCTTTTGCTTTTTAAAAGAGGTGCTGTAAAAAATGAATGCATGGTTAAGATGTGGGCCATGTGAATGTTCATTACAAGAATCTTAAGTGTCTGGGTAAAACAGAAGAAGATGTAAGTACCACTGAAATTTCCTAGCCCTATTCATGTATCCGTAGACTTGGAGGCCTCATATTTTAATGGCTTTTATGAATTATGCTTCCTAAATTGATGCATAGTTATATTAGGATATAATTAATTCTCTTGAACACATTTCAGTCATCCATTGCATGTATAGGCATTTTTTTGAGACGGAGTCTCGCTCTGTCGCCCAGGCTGGAGTGCAGTGGCCGGATCTCAGCTCACTGCAAGCTCTGCCTCCTGAGTTCCAGCGATTCTCCTGCCTCAGCCTCCTGAGTAGCTGGGACTACAGGCGCCCACCACCATGCCCGGCTAATTTTTTGTATTTTCAGTAGAGACGGGGTTTCACCCCGTGTTAGCCAGGATGGTCTCGATCTCCTGACCTCGTAATCCACCCGTCTCGGCCTCCCAAAGCGCTGGGATTACAGGCTTGAGCCACCGCACCCGGCCCTTAATTTCCTTTTCTGTAGAGCAAAGGGTCAGACTTAGATCATCTTTAAAACTTTTAAAAAATTACTTCTTTGCAAGTGGATACAGCTCTCCAGTTGGTTAATGATATTCAACCTTTTCATCTCTACCTGCTTCCAAGACACCCTTAGACAGTTTTCGGCCATACTCCCAGACCTGTTGTTTCCTTACCCATGATGTTTACCTTCTCATTTCATTTTGTTAAAAGAGAAGTGAGCCTAACGTTTCTGGAGGCTCAGTAAAGGTTAACAACCAACCAGCCAGAGAAGTGGGGTTGAGTCATGATCCTTCTTGCAGGACCAGGGAGGCCTTGCCAGAATTGTCCAGATCTTCCTGACTAGAAGCTCACAGGTCCTTTACAGAAAGTTGGCTTCTGCTGACTTGATGATTGACTCAGAGGGTTTGGGTTAGTTGGTATCTAACAGAGCTGGCAGGGAAGGAGAGGGCTGGCCCAATATCTTTGGAGTCCCTGGAGGAATAGGGTGATAACTGAGGGAGTAGTATTGTTAGGAAGCCCTGGCAACTCTGGGAGCCCTGGGGCAAGGAGGACAATTGCTCCTGCATCTGCATCTTTTTGTTTCTGGGTATTTATTTACAGATATGTGGTTTTTTCATGCCTGGTAATCTATTAGGCAGTAGGATACAAAGATGCCCTCAAGGGAGTCTCTCAAGGCTAGAGTGGAGATGCTTATGGTTTATTAAACATCTGCTGAGTGCCAAGCATTGTGTTATGGGCCTTACATACAAAATATGCCTAATTTTAATATAGTATGGTAAATACTTTGCAAGTGGTGTCTGCAAAGGACTATGGGACGTAGAGGAGCAGAGGCTGCATTCTGGCTGGAGATGGGAATTGGGGGAACAGACAATAGAGGGAGGTAGGAGGAGTCGAAACGGTTTTTCACATGAGATAGAGCTCTCAGCTCTTCTGCAGATGGCATTGGAAATGTGGTCACTTTCTTATCCAACATGACAGGGGACTGGCAGGTAGAAATCTGTGCCTTGAAATGACTTATGTTTGTCTAATAGAGCTAGGTCAGTTTAATGCTGCCTTTCCCATGTCTGATAGTGTTGGTTACAGTTTTAAAGGCTTATTTATTCTTTTTAGAAAAGTGGCTAAAGAAACAAGTTTCCTTCCGTTTCTGTGCGGTAGTTGTCTGTAATGACTGAAGCACTGTCTTCACTCTAGCAGATGCACTGATAATTTCATTGCATTGCCCATTCTGGTCTTTTTCTCATCCAGTTTGATTCCACAAATACCTAGTGCTTCACGAAGCCTGGATGGAACTGGTCCTATGGGCGTTTTGTTAGAAAGTTCTGCCTGACACACAAACTTCCTTCTCAAAGCCTTCTGCATCTCCCTGGCCTGGACATGATCTTTTCCCACTGCTCTACATCGCAGGTCTTTGTATATCTTTCTTTACTCTTACCACATTCTGCCCTTTGTTAGTTACACATATGTGCATCCTGTCTCTCCTACCAGGTTGTAAACTCACTTAGGCAAGGACTGTGTTCTATACGTGCTTCACAATCCCTAGCATGAGGATTTGCCATAATAAGCACTAAATAAATATTTGTTGAATGGAACTGAATCCAGATAGCATTATATGGAACTGGAGTCCTCATCATTAAGTACAAAGGAATTGTTAGAAGGTCAGTAATGTTTACTTTCCCTATCTGATTCCTAGTCCCCAGTTCTATATTTAATTACTTAAGATATATGTGCCATCTGCAGCCTGAAGGATTTGGCAGCCAGCAATTAAAATGCAAGGTAAAATGAGGCAGTTTGGGATAAGATCAATGTAATACCTCTCTGTGAGAGACAGCGAGGACTCAAGACACCTGATTTCAGCAGATTGCAGTAACTCCAAAATTTATTTGCATCTAAGAGAAGGAATCATGTTTAGTTACAGCATTTTCTTTTTTCTTTTCTTTTCTTTTTTTTTTCTTTTTATTTTTTTTCTACTATAGATGGCATAAAATTCATCTCCAGAGAAAGACTTCTAACTAAACCTGAGTATGAATTATTATCTCTCAGTTTCTTACGCAGTTTGTCATTGCATACCTATGTAGCCTTCTTTTGGAAGTTGTTTTACTGACTTTTAAATTTTGCTTTTGTGTGTTTTACTTACTGCTTCTCTTGTCTTCTCCCCAGCTGATTTTTCTTAACAAAAAATCCCTAGAGATGAAGAACTGTGGCAGCACAGTAGCATCTTCATTACAACATTTATGATTTGCGTTCCCAGCTCAGCACTTTGCAATGCACATTTGCAAAGCAAGTTTAATTTGCTAGAAGTCAGATTGAGATTTAGCATCTGTCTTTTTACCATCTGTTATGTGCCAGGTATAGTGCTGGACACTTGCACACTTATTTCATTTTATCATAGAAAATTAAAAGAGAAAATTATGTGATTATTAAGAGCCTTGCATCTCATACTAGGGGAATTAGTCCTCTCGGGTTTATGTGATGGTGGGATGAGATAACTGATGTTAAAAGACAAACATGGTGTATCTTTCTGGCATGTTAGTTTTATTCAGAGATTTTGAGTGGGAAGAGTGGAAGAACTTAGACAATTTAAGTGACTAGTAATTATTTTATATTTAAACAACCATGGAAATACAAAGGAATGCAAACTATGCACAAGTGTTGGTGATAAAACTGTCTTTATTAGGATTATGTAGTTAGAGTAGTAAGTGCTTTAAGATGTACCCCCTGACTTCGAAGGGATACTTTGTGGAGAAGCTGGAGGGAGACTCCCATCTAGTAAGTACATCTCTCTGCTTTTTGTAAATGTAGAAATTGAGGTCCCAAAGTTCACATTCCTATTGACTGAGGAGGGGTTTTAACTCCCAACTCACTGATTGACCCCTCACATGTCTGCTTCTCTTTGCCCTTTGGAATCTTTGGTGCTGAACCAGACCCTCACGTGTAAGCCCACATGGTCAAATGGAGCTGAATTTGAAATCAGTTGTACTTGCAGAGGTGGCAGAGTACCATAAATGAGGCTGTAGAGTGGGTTGTAAATGCCAGGCCTGCCTCTTCGCAGTCACCTGTCTCTGTAGACACTGGGGTTTATTCACTATAATCCATGCTTTTTTTGGGGGCAGATTGACAACCTTTTGAAAGATTTAATTAGCCGCTCTTACAGGATAGATGGCTTAATATGCCGAAGATTAAACTTATTGTGTCTTGTAATCACAAAATTTCAAAACTGAAAGGATCCCTAGGTTTTCTCAGCCAGCATTCTTGATTTCTATATTTGGGATGAGATAAAAAGGTTTCCTCAAATTTCTAGTTGTCTCTATTTGAAGTTAGATAGGTGGCTAGCCTGTTAGTTGTTTACTTGTTTTATTGTTCCTGATGTCTTTAACCAAAGACTGGGTATGTTGCACTCTTTGGCAAAGTAAACTAGGGCAATGGTGTTGACGTCTGCTGATCTGATCAGTGGTTTGGGGTAGATAATTTTACTCCTTTCCATTGGTAAATTGTACTTTCAGAGTAGCTTGTTAGGATGAAAAGCTCTGAATTTTCTTCTTCTTCTTTTTTTTTTTTTATTATGTGATACTAGAGAGGAATGATACTTCTTCCTGGTAGTGTGGAAAGCTACATCTAGATTGGTCATAATTTTCATTTTAACTCTTCCTCCTTCGTATAGCCCTAGTCTTCTCAGTGTTTAAATCTAGGTGTCAGGTCTCATTCATATGTATGTATGTATGTATGTATGTATGTATGTGTGTGTATGTTTTCTTTCTTTTCTTTTTCTTTTTTTTTTAGACAAGATCTGGCCCTTCGTCACCTAGGCTGGAGTGTAGTGATACTAACTGCAACCTCCACCTTAAGACCTCCCGGGCTTAAACCATCCTCTCACCTCAGCTACCGAGTAGCTGGGACTACAGGCAAGCGCCACCACACCAGCTAATTTTTTTATTTTTTATAGAGACAGGGTTTTGTCATATCACTCAGACTGGCCTCAAACTCATGAGCTCAGGCAGTCCTCCCACCTCGGCCTCCCAAAGTGCTGGAATTACAGGCGACAGCCACTGTTCCTGGCCCTCTGTATTTCTTACGATCTTAAATCCTGGAGGCACATGACATATATGCTCATTGATATTCCATTTTGGCAGTGAATTTGATAGGCATGATAAATTTGGTTTTGCATTAAAATGTAGTGCCTTTTCTGATTATGAAATTAATTTCCTTTTTTATTTTTTAAAGAACATTATAAGTAATTTCTCATTATAAAAATATGGAAAATACAGGAAAGTACAAAGAAAATTATGTGCTAATTTTGTGAATACCAATAGCATTAACTAGACAGGAATGTGTTAAAATGTACTTTTCTATGCATTTATGGTAATAGTTAAGACATAATATAGAACATGTAAATAATTGTATGAAGTAGTGTACAAAATAATGTCGTATATACAGCTGCATTTTCTGCGTTTTTCACCTATAAAGGTTTTTCCTCATGTCGTTAAAAACTTTTGCCCTCTGTTTTCATGACTATATAATATTCTGTTGTGTGGGTGTACCTGCCTTACTGCTTCACCTACTTTATTCATATTCCTGTTACTGATGTTGGTTTTTCCATCCCTCCACTATTGTAATACACGCGTTGCTCTGCTCATCTTTTTGATGATTCCCAGGAAGGGATCTCAGTAAGTAGAGTTGCTGGGTCTAAGGCTTTTGAACATTGCCCATTTCTTCCCAGAATGCTTCCACCAGTGGATGCCAGTGTGTCCCATCTTCACAGATAATGTAGGCTCTGACTCCCCATTCACAGGATTTGTAAATACTTGCTCTCTTCTGTGCCACTCAGTGTTCCCATAGCCCTGCAAGAAGGGCACTACACTAACTCATTCAGGGCCTAGAGCAGTCCTCACCACCCCTGGAACTGGCTACTTTCTCCCCATTTGCTTTTTAGTCTTCATTCACTAATACCATAGTCTGTCAGGGAAGTGCCAGGAATTTTTCTCAACATACTTTTCTTCCTTTTTTATTTTATTTTATTTTATTTTTAAGGAACAGAAATGGCAATTCGTAGCAGCTGGGGGCTGCTTCTGGCTATGTGATCCAATGCAACAGTAACATAAATGAGGGTGCCATTCTATTTCTGGCTGCAGAAGCTTCCTTGCCGTAGTCTTAGTGTTCTTCACCAAGGTGCTCAACTAGCTCCCTTGCAATTTCTTCTCCAGATAGCCACAGTAATTGCTACAGAGGAAATGAAAGTTGTAAAAATGCTTCAGAAGACTGACAGTGGTGCTGATTATAGGAGTGACTGCTTTTAAGTTCTAATAAATTGTTTTAATTTTCTTATAATTTCCGTTCAGATAAAGCAGAGTCCTAGCTTTTAATTCTGCTTCTAATGGGTTTTTTCCCTTCCCACTTCTCCTGAAGCAGGGCAGTGTTGCAATGATGAAACCGTTAGCTGAAGGCCCCACTGCTTTGTCCTGCTGATCTTTTTTCCATTGGCCACTCCATTTGACATTTCCACTGACAATGTCTTATTTCTGAGATGAGGGGAAATGCTTTTTTCAAGTGTCTAGTCCGTATTTGAAGTTAGATGAATATGGACTGAACCCCAACTCTATCACATAGTAGTTTTAAGGCCTTGGGAAAGGGACCTAACTGTAAAAGGAGGTGATAATACCACTTCTCAGGTCTATGAGGGGAATTAACCAGGACGGCCTGTTAAAAATGTAGAGAGCTGGCAGAGTGAACAGTAAATGTTTTAATTCGCTACGTCATTTGCCCTTAGCTAGGCTATTTCACCTGCCGACTCATTGTGTTGCTATGATAATAAAAGGAGATGTTTGAAAATGTCTGGTATGGTATCTAGCACATAGTAGTGCTTGCCAATAGTAGTTCTCCTCCTTGTAGCTCTCTCTAACTCCATGGCACAGCTAATGCACCTCTTCATAAAAACAGTGGGCTGGGTATGGTGGCTAACACCTGTAATCCCAACACTTTGGAGGCCAAGGCAGGAGGATCACTTGAAGCCAGAAATTGGAAACCAGCCTGGGCAACATAATCAAACCCTGTCTCTACAAAAGAATAAAAAATTAGCTGGGTGTGGTGGCATGTGCCTGTAGCCCCAGCCACCCAGGGGGCTGAGGTGGGAGGATTGCTTGAGCCTGGGCGGTCGAGGCTACAATGAGCCGTGACTGCATCACTGTGTTCCAGTGAGACCCTCTCTCAAGAAAGAATAAAAATGAAAAACAACATCTGGTCCATGGATTCCATCACACAAGTGCTTTTCCTTTTTGTCTTATCATAAAAACTCTTATCAGTGGATGCTTTCTGCACGTCCATTTGCTAAGTTTCCTGTTCCTTATTTTAGCCATTTCGGTAAAAGTGACTAATGGTACAGCAACCATTTCTTCACCAGCCCTTCCTCAGCTCTCCCCTCCACTCCCTCCTCCTCAGGATTATAGGATCCTTCTTGCTGCTGTATCAGGTCTCAGCTCATTAGTTATTTGAGGAAAGGGCCTGCCGTGCCCTGTTCATCTCTTCAGCCACAAAGGATGGATTTTATTCAGCAATCATTTGTTGAACATCTGCTACATTCCACTATTAGCACCAGTGACACGAACAGAGTAGCAGCAGAGCCCCAGGCCTCAAAAGCTCACAATGGAGGTGACTGGTTTCCAGGTTAAGTGCACTAAACTATGGAAGGTGTTATGATAGTACCTGTACGGGTTCTGATGGAAGCATCAGTGATGGATTTGGTTTTTTCATTTGGGAGAGGAGGCTATAAAAAACTTTCCTAGAGGACGTGGGCTCATTCTGATTCACAGACAGGTCCAGCCCTTTCACCTCTTACTTTGAACTACTCCATCTGAATCATAGAAACTCAGGAGCAGCTAAGTGAGTCGTAGACCCTGTTCCTACAGTTTCAACAAACCCTGATGGTGGCATTTTGGTTTATCACAGAGATTTCTTTATTTGCCCTACAAGGGTCATTCTCTCTTGCCAGATTTAGACTGAGAAGGGAGGAATATCATGACCGTTTTGGCTGTATGGTGTTACTGTATAATGATGTGGGGATTGGTGAGTGAAGAACAGAATGAACCCTCACTTGCTTAGGTACCAGTTTTATATGAGAAGAAACTCACAGCTTTTGCACATTATTTGAGATTTATTTCTTCAGTTTAATATATTTGTGGTACTTTCCTAAAAAGTTATGTTATAGACAGCTGTAGAGATTAAAAAAGAAAAGCATAATGTGAAACTAAAAGCAAAATAGGAATGAGTCTCAAGGTATATAATGTACCAAATGATAGTAGGGCCTGGAACCTTCAACAGCATAGCCTGTACTGACATAAGGTTAAGAAACATTGGCCTTCCAGTCACTTTAGACTCGTCTTAATGAGTTGTCGTGTTGCTTGCACTGCATTTTGTTATTTGCCATTAGTTGATCTTTGGCCAGTATTAATTATTACATTGAGCTGCATATTATAGGGGGAAGATCCCAAATATAAACAGAAGCTTAAATGTGATAGTTTATTTCTCTCTCATCTAAAAGGAAGTTAGACATAGGCCTGGAATGCCAGATTTGTAGCGTCCTTTGGGATTCAGGCCTCCTTCCTTTTGATCTCACCTTCCTCAGCACATGACTTCCATCCTCAAGGTCACCTTTCGGCTTAAGATTGCTGCCAGAGCTCCAGCTGTCTTTTCTGAGATGGAGAATCTCAAGTGGAAGGGCAAAATTGGGCTCTCACAGCTGAGCCAGTTCTTTTCTAGAACCCATATAACACTAGTATTTATTTACCACATCTGACTGTAAGAAAGACTAGGAAATGTAAACTTGTGTTTTCAAAATATTCTGGTAAAAGTCAGAATTCTAATACTAAGGAGATGGGGAGAATGGATGTTGGGGCAGCACATCAGCAGTGTCTGTCACAAGGCCACATCAGGAGTACTTGGAGTAGAGAAGAGATAAAGCTTAGTGAAGCCAGGAGGTGGAGAAGTTGATGGTTACCAATACGGATACCAAAATTGCTGAGAGTGATGTTGTGATGGAAAGAATTGTGGATTAGATGGAAAAGTTATTGAAGTATTAATGCCCTGGAGCTCAGTAGAGAAAGATGGTTGGCATAGCCCTCAGAAGAGCAGACTGGTATGATGATGGCGTAATAGTGGTCACAGATGAACTCGTGGTTGAGAACAGACAGTAGATAAGGGACAGCGTTCTTTGAGAACAGGTCTTGAGGAAATGGAGTACCTTTTAAGCTGAAAAGGCAGAAGTAGTTTTCTCTCTTAGCCGTGGAATAGATGATGAGTTGGTCCTCTGCAGAGAAGGGACCCCAGGGGCACAGGCGAAGGGATTGGCTAATGCAAGTGGGAAGATGAGCCATGAAACCAGATAGAGGGAGTAGATAAGTGGGATTTATATCTAGACCTAGGCTAGTAGCTGTATTATCAAGAAAAAAGGAAGCTAGCACTCGGAAGTTAGGGAGAATGGGAATGATGGATGGGCAGAAGTGTTGTGAATTGGTTTGGGTGCTCAGTGTTCCTTTTTTTCTTTTGCATTTTCCAATTTCCTTTGTACGCCATACGCTGTAATAGTCATTCCATTTAAAATTGCAACTGGGTAGAACAGATATTGCTAGGGGGCATATCTGTCTATCATTGAACTTGGGAAGCAGGGGGCCCTGCTAATGGAGGCACTCCGTACACCTCATGGGAGCACAGCTGGGAAGCAACAAGTGATCTATTTCTTGACTCAGCCTAATTCAGAGTGGCCTTTTCTCCTTAGAAAAAGTAAGAGGAGCCTTTTCCTTGTGCTCTGTCTGCTCAATGTGTAGGGTTTTTCTTCCTACTTGTTGCAATTCTGAACATTATTAGTGGATAGTCCTGGTTTTGAGACTAGTCCTGGTTTTGAGACTGACTTACCCCCTGCCTTAGACCCCCTGTTCCTAAGCTCTTATTTCCTGGGACCCAGTTTCATTTTTCTCCTTCTGGATCTCAACTCTGATCCCTGACAGGGCATGATCATTATGTTACATGATCTCTCTTGGTTATATACAAAGAAAGTACCAGTTTGTGGAGTATTCATAGAGTTTTTTTGGTTTTGTTTCTTCATCTTTTTGTAAGTCTTAGAATGATCCCCTCCCATGCCACCACCATGATTTGGGACTGCCTAGCACTTTCCTTGTAAAATCTCCCTGCCCAACTGATATGTAATATTTTTTGTTTTTACTTTTTGAGATGTATTATTGTTTCTGTTGCTGTAGTGTTTTGTGGTTTAATAGAGGCTCTTGTCACATTTTCTCCACTAATTCTCATAGTAAAATTGTGATAGGAGTAGAGAGTAGTTGTTACTTATTTACAAATCGGTAACCGAAATTCAGAAAGGTCACCCAGCTAACTTGTGAAAGACCTGGGGTTGAAACCCAGTTTTTCTCTCTCTCTTAAAAAGTTCAGAAGTTCAGAGTAAGCAAATGAATGTTAATTATTGGCTTGAACAAGATCTAATTAAAGTGGTCAGTCTGCTGTGGCTGAAATAGTTGTCTGCATATCCCAACCACATCTAAACCAGTCTTTGATTGTTTCATGTTTAGTATCTGTGGCTTAGCTTCCTTTCGTTTGCACCAGTTAGAGCATGTTAATGCCACAGCAGTTCCATCCTGACCCTGTGAAGCACGTTTTTGCAGGTCCCCAGCTCGCAGGTGCCACTGGGAAGCGCAGCATGCTGTGGTTTGGAAAGCCTGCCCAGGCGTTGGTACTGAACAAGCCTGGCAATCTGTGTTTCCTAGTGTGGGTGTTAACTCTGTTATCCTCGGTACAGTGCTTAGTGTTTCTGGGCCTTCAACTCCTCATTGTGAAATTGGGGTAGAAACAGGTAGTTTTTGGACCATTTGTTACCTCTGCAAACCTCAGTTCCCTCTCATCTATAAAATGGGCATAATGATACCCACTTTGTAATGTTTCGAGATTAAATAAACTGCTGTATAAAAGGAGCTCAGTGCCATGCCTAGCAGTACAGCTGGTGCTTAACAAATGTTCCACCCTTTTCTTCCTCCTCCTCATCATTTCAGTATGTTTTGAGAGCATCATAAAAAGTAGTATGAAGGTTAAAAAATAAAGTCAAGGATGTCACAGTGTGAAAGTTGTTGCCCTTCCAGTAGAATTAATATGTGGGAGGAGCAGGCTTACCTTTTTGACCCCAAGTGAGAGCCTTGCATGATTGTTTTCTTAAAAATGGCCTTTTCTGACCAAATTGAGGGTGACACATTCTAGACTTTCATTTATAATGTTCATTTGCATGCAGTACTTCTATTTTCAGATTGACTTCCTGTCACACTGAGTGATTGGTGGGCTGCTTGCCAGCCTAGGGGTGGACTGCAGCAAATTGTGTGTGAGGGAAGCCAGCAGTCTGCAGGGCTGTGCTGAAGTGGGGAGAGGAGAAGAGCATGGGACATGGTGTCAAGTGAAGTGGCATTGACTGCAGACAGTCTGCTGCTTTACACTGGGGGATTCATTCCCTTTCCCCCAGTAAAGATTGTTAAAATAACAGAACTGATAGTATAAAGTCATGAGTTTTTTAGTTGATGCAGAATGTGGATCTTGTTTGAGATAAAAAATTCATAAGCTTTGAATATTCTGGGGCTGATGGTTTTAGACAGTGAAGTTAATTTTATTTTATTTTTATTTTCTGTAGCTGAAACGTCTGCTTTTCTGTGAAGACGTTGATTACGTGTCCCACTGCCAAAAGAAGTTTCTCATTTTCAAATTGCAGCTCCCCTAGTTGGGCAATATAACTGTAATTTGAGAATACCACAAGGGTAGTCTGTTACTCCGCAGGTAACCCTACAGTAAATTTGCATGAAGGCATTATTTAAAATAGTTTTCTTCTCTGACCCATTATTGCACAGCAAAATAGCAGTTTCCTTTCTAAGGTAAGAGATTTGGAAGGAGGACTCAATTTATATGTGATCTCATTGAGAGTGAGAGCTGCAAAGATGAGGAAAAACAGTGGACCTTTTAAAAGTTTTTTTTTTTTTTTTAAATATTTCTATTATTTTGTTTTGTTGAAGACAGAGGATATGTTTTATTTTAGGGATCCACCAGAATTGCTTAGAAATTATCTGCAGGCTTTAGGGGTTTTTGCTTATCAGTATATTTCATTTGCCCTATTGTTCAGCCCATCCACCGCCTCCTTCCGTTTGTTCTCAGAAACTAAACTAGGAAAACATAAGCATTTGGTTATGTGAAAATGTACTTACGGTTCTTCCATGAAAACCTAAAGAATTAAAAACCCAACAGTTCACTTGTGTTCTTTCATGAACAGGTATGTGCATGCTATGATTGCTTTCATTTGCCAAGTCATTTTATTTTTTAATTTAATGAGCTGTCACTCTGCTGTAATTGGATCAATTGTAGATGAGGGAACACCTTTAGGCCTTCATTTGATGTCTTTCTCACATGCTTATTCCCTCATCTTGTTTGGTTGAGAATCACATTGGCAAAACCAAATCCAGAATGCTAGGATATGACTAAATGGTAGAACAAGCTAAGCAACTATTTCTAGGGGGGAAAAGTTTCTGTGCTAGGCTTTGTTACTACAGTGGTTGAACATGGGCTTTAGAATCAGAAAGATCAGTTCAGATCCCCACATTGAAACATAAAAGTTGTGCTATCTTGATTTAATTTCCCTTAGCCTTGTTTTCCTTATCTATAAATAGAAATAATAATAGTACCCACCTGTAATAGTTGGTTCAGTGAGATAATGTCTGTGTATGCCTTGGGCCTGGAAATGTCCCTAATGCAGAGGACATTCACTATCAAAGGGAGAGAAGGCCCCTTGGGAGTTGGTACAGGTTGTAGTATTTCTTTTAAACCAGAATTCCTAATTTTTTTCTCCTCCTTTTAGTGATACTGTATTTTGTTTAAGTGTGTTAGATTTAGTTCTTGTCTGGTTCGTGTTCAAGCTCCCTTTCAAAGGTGCCATCAGTGCCAAAGGCCAGGGGTTCAGCTGCAGGGTTGGTGGATGGTAGCCAGCTCTTTTAGGCATGGTACTTTTTTTTTTTTAAAGACAGGGTCTTACTCTGTCACCCAGGCTAGAGTGCAGTGGCGTGATCACAGCTCACTACAGTGTCAACCTTCCAGGCTCAAGTGATTCTCCCACCTCAGTTTCTTGATAGATGGGACTACAGAAACACATCACCACACCCAGCTAATTTTTTGTGTGTGTTTTTTTTTTTTTTTTTTTTTTTTTTTTTTTTTTTTTTTTTTTTTTGGAGAGACTGGGTCTTGCTATGTTATCCAGGCTGGTCTTGAACTCCTGGGCTCAAGTGATCCACATATTTACAGTGGTCGGTGTTCATTTAGAATTTAATGAGGTGAACAAGAACGTATATGCACATACATGTTCTAGGCTGAATTAGGATCTCCTCATTTAGAAGGAGTACAATTAATCATTATGGATTGTATTTAAATTACTATTTTTTTGTTAACTAGAGTTGTTTTTGTTTACTTAAAAATAGATTTTTAACCATCTAGCTTGGCATACTTTTATTATTTGGCCTAAAATCTTTGCTTTCTATAATTATAAGTAACCTATAATATATTGCTTATTTTGCCTTTTTTTTTTTCTTTTTTTCTTTTTTCTTTTGGACGGAATTTCGCTCTTGTTGCCCAGGTTGGAGTGCAGTGGCGCAATCTTGGTTCACTGCAACCTCCGCCTCCCAGGTTCAAGCAACTCTCCTGCCTCAGCCTCCCAAGTAGCTGGGATTACGGGCACGTGCTACCATGCCCAGATAATTTTGTATTTTTAGTAGAGATGGGGTTTCTCCATGCTGGTCAGGCTGGTCTCGAACTTCCAACCTCAGGTGATCCACCTGCCTTGGCCTCCCAAAGTACTGGGATTACAGGCATGAGCCACGGCACTGGACCCTATTTTGCCCTTTTTAAGTACTGGCTTAACAAGTGGAAAAGATGCACGTGCATTCAAAAAAGACTAGGAAGAGATAGAATATAATGCCAGTAGAGATTGTCATAAAGACATCTGTCATAAAGACAGAACCGGCTATTGTTATTTTAGACTTAAATTTCTCTACTTTTCAAAATCACCACCTATTTGGATAACTTTTCTTAGTTTTATGAAGTATGGCCATTGGGAGAAACTTGAAAATTGAGTAAAATACAGAGAAGAGAATTTTGAAATGACCCATGACTCCACCACTCAGATCACTACAGATGGCATTTTGGTGCATTGCACTTGTCACTTGTAGTCAGAACAGCAAATGTGCTTCATTTTCCAGGCCTGCAATTTGTTCCTTTTGCACACTTTTCTCTCAACCTGCCCTGGACTGCATTTTCATAGAATGGCTGTCCTCCCCACTGTGGGAGCCCTTGCTGAGCCTAACAAATAAAGCCTTCTTCACAGTAGACCTAAAGAGGAGCTTCATCAGAGAAACACTGCCATCTTATAGATTACTGGCCCAGGTTGGTCTTGAGTCCCAAACTTGTACAGAGGGTTCTCAGAGTGTAACTTAAACATTATGTTGGCATCATGTTAAGCTTGTTTATTCATAGTAAAGCTCAAATATATAGGAAAATGGAACCATTTCTGCCTTGAGCCCAGTCAGAAAATTTTCTGTCAGGTGTTGGCAGAATTAAACAGACTATTTCCTTTGGCGGGCATGAAGTGGTACTGTTTAACATGCTTGCTCAAGAAAGTTTTCAGACTTTTTTTTTTAAACCAGAGAATGTGTGATTTGGTGATTGACTCTATAAATAGTGTGACCCATTTTTAACTAGATTGCTGATGTGTTTTTTAGGAGGACTTTGTGGTTTAGCTAATGAAATCTTCAGAGATGATCCTCTGAGCCTTCTGTCTAGTTACTATCACTACTGCTGCTTTTATGACTTAATTGCCTTTGTGGTTTAATTCACTTCATGACACATCTATCACCATGAAGTTTAAACTGTTCACCCCTCTTTCCGAGTATTTGCTTGATGACTCCTGGGGTCAAGGAGAGGTTGATAGGTGGTTTTATGCTATTAAAAATAAGTGGTCTGAGCTAACTTATCGCTTAGTTAAAACAGTCCTTTTAATTTTAATTAATGCATTAGAGCTACTTCTTCCTCGTAATTTTCTGTTTCATAATTCTGTCATCTGAGCCCATAACAATATTTATTCTACCGTTTAATCCCTCTATCTTTATCTCCCTCCCCTCCCCCCCGCCAAAAAAAAAAAAAAAAAAAAAAAAAAAGCCTGTGTTAGCCCCATTTCATAGATGAGGAAGCTGGGGCAAAGAAATCATAGGCAAGTATGCCAAGTCGGTACGGTTAATGTATGGCAGAACTGGGAATTTCTACTATTTTAGAAACTAGATAATTGGGATATTACGATTTAGAAAAGAACCTCTGTTTTATTGTTGTCTGCTATTACTGAAATTACCATAGCGTTAACATCATAAAAATATGTCTAAAGGCTCATGCTGAGTTCTGGATTTTGAGAGATTTTCAACTAAACTTAGGAAATTTGCTTGATCAGTCTTTGATTTTTGTGGACATAGCTGGGAGTTCACCTGGCAGTACAGCTTGTGATTAAAAGTCCAGTTTTAGAGGAACCAAAATCTGTTCTTGCTTCCTTTAAAGCCAATCTCTGTTCGCATTGAGTTTTCTCATTTTCCCCCAGCCATGATGAACTGTCAGGAAATTCCAAATGCATCTCAATGTCAGAATTGTCTTCTCTGTGCCACCCTCTGCATAGCATTTCTTGGTGGCTGCCCCTTGCTTCTGTGGTGAGAGCCACATGTGGTGGCACAGCCCACAAGGCCATCCTGGTCACGCCCCTTTCTCGCCTCACTGCTTATCTTGCCTCATCTGCAGCAGCAGATTGCATTGTGTGCTTCATCTTGTGATGTGTCCATTCATGTCAGCCCAGCTATCTACTTGTTCATCTCATTGATCCGGCCCATTGTTGAGAGTCTAAGTGTCACAGCATCCAAAGTCTTCTCTGATACCTTGCCCCCCATCACCTCTCTGTTAGTCAGGCTGGGTTAGTAGTTCTCTGTTATTTTATAGGAACTTGTGTACCTCTGTCATAGTACTTATTCATTCTGTTGAAATTATTTGCTCACCTGTCTTTGTCTGTACACCATTTGACTCCCAAGACTGAATTTTGTAAAAGTAGGAACTATGCCCCAAAGCAAGCATTGTGCTTTTTAAAATAGTAGGCACTCCAGATACTATCAAATGGATAATGCCCCTGCCTAGCACACTTAACTCTGTGATGGATAGGTGCTTCAGGACATGTTTGCTGAAAGAATGAAGTACTGAAAATCTAAGGCTACCCTGGTCAACTCTCACCTCCTTATTATGCATATAAGTCATTTGTGGTGTGGAGCATCAGGCAAATTTAAAATACCAACTGGCTTCCTTTCCTTCAACTGCCGGTGATAGTTGTAGACTCTTCATTGTCATTCTTCTTTTTTTGAGGCTCACACTACCATGCCCCGCTAATTTTTGTATTTTTAGTAGAGACCAGGTTTTACCATGTTGGCCAGGCTGGTCTTGAACTCATGACCTCAAATGACCCACCTGCCTTGGCCTCCCAAAGTGCTGGGATTACAGGTGTGATCCACCACGCCTGGCCTCTTCATCATCATTCTACATGCCCATTTCTTATTCGTTGATATGTACTGAGGGAGTTGAAAGTATGTTTTATGCTTGTCAAAAATATAGATGTTGAAAAATTAAATCTGTTGTTGAAAAGACTTTAAAAATGATTTCTGGATTATCCATGTTTGGGATTCCCTTCCTGATGCTAATGTTAATTGCTTTCTTCCTTGATGCTAATGTTAATAAATTTGACTATAAACTATTGTTTTATCAAAAGATCTTGCACTTACTCAATTTTTGCTTAAGATACTGCAATTATTTTAAAAAGAACATCTGTATCTTAGTCTAAAGGACTGAATTATTTTTGTATGCAGAATAAAAAATGTACAACTTGATTCTAGTCTGTTTGATTTAAATTTTATATATTGAGTAGTTTACCCCTGTCTGCCTGTATTCAGGTTTCTCATTTTGATCATAACATAGGGTTGGGTTTTTTTGAGTTTGAAATTGAGAATCTTATTTTTATAATCCAGTAGGAGAAAACACTCAAGTATATTATATTTTGAATTGGACAACTGTGAAAATCTTAGCTTATAGAACCTAAGTTTGGAGTAGAGTTTTGAAGCCATCACTTATAAAATTTATCACTAAGATGGATAGTTATGTGCCTTTAAAATATTTCTATAATAATTGAAGGAGCTTGTGATAGCATTATAAATTCAACAGTGTTTTACTAGGAGCAAATTGACTATGGGTTTTAAAATATAAGCATTTCCTAAATTAATTCTGTGTCAGAAAATGGAGACAACTTTTGAGGAAAGAAGCTGCTTGGTGAGGCTGTGCAAACGTTATTTCTCTCAAGTGTATTTTAACACTAAAGTTAAAAATCCATTTTATGTATTAGGAAAGGCAACTTAACCACGGTAGAAGGAGTAAGAAATTTGGAGCCAGAAATTCCTGATTTCAAGCTCTGCCATCACCAGTTACTCCTTTGTGACTTTGGACTAGTGTTTTGACTTTCCTCAGGCTTTTGGTTTTCTCATTGGCAAATTAGAGCATGGGAATTGGGAAATGGAGGTGCTTATCCTTGTTCCTCCTACCTCACAAAGCTGTTAGATGATCACTTGAGAGGCAGAAGGGAAACATTTAAATTTTCCAGCACTATACAGATGATGTGTATCTTTCTCATAGAAAGGTGGTTACCTGTGGGGTGTTGGGGAGAAAAATAGAAAAACTAGAGGCAGGTGACAGGTAAAATTTTACCACTTTGGTCTGGATTGCTAGACCCATTTGAACCACTGGAGGAGGAGCAGACATCCCTAGTCTACTTGGTGTGGCTTAGACATAAATCTGTGGGCTCCTTGCCATAGGTTGTACATATTATATATTAACAGTTCCCGTTTTGATTCCCTCTTTGTTTTTTTGCCACAGGATCAAATAAAAACCTTTTACTTACAGTTAAATATTATTTCCTGAATACTTAATTATATTCACTTATTCAATAAATGTCAAATGGAGCACTTACTGTTTTATAGTAATTGTTCTAGGTGTTGAGGATTATAGCAATGGAAAAAGCACAGACAAAATTCCCTTCTTCATAGAGGGTACATTGTACAGGGAGACAGATAAAGCAAAAAAAAAAAAAAAAAAAAAGTAAAATTGAGTTCAGGTACTGATAACTGCTGTGGAGAACACAAATAGGGTGACTTGATAGAGCGAGGGTAGAAAAAACTTAGTAAGGATTGCGCAGATATCTCTTTAAGGATATTACATTTGAGCTGCATCCTGAGATGTCAGAAGGAGCCAGAATGAGAAGAGTTGGTGAGGCACAAGTGCTCCAGACTGAGGGAGCTAGTACAGGCACTCGGAGCTGGGTGGAGTGAAGGAAACGTGTTTCTAGTTTGTTAGGCTCTGAGGTCTCTGGCCTGAAAGACTTAAATTTTTAATTGGAGGAGAAAAGCACAGTAGAGATAAGACAGAGAGATGGGGAATACAAATACATGTTAAGTTACATGGTCCATGCATTGTGAGCTAGCTAATTAATTTATGTGGTCCATTGGTATTTACTTAAAGTTTACCCTAAATATATGAATGAAATAGCTTTGTAGTTCCTTTCATCCTTACATCTGTTAATTTAACCTTATGCAAAGGGCTGAGTTTGTTCCCCTCGCGCCCTAAGGTTATTAACGTCTGTCCCTTAGTCTCTCCAGTAAAAAGTTTGGGAGGAAACAAGGAATCAGCTTTACTTAGACCTTTGACCAGTTGATCATGTGAATCCTTGGGAGCTTTACGTTAATATCAATGGATGAGGTGTTCTCTTTGCCTTTGAATTGATTTTGTGGCTTTAAAAAAAAAAAAAAAGTTTATCAAAGACAAGGGGTTGTCAGTGTGGGGAGAGGGACGTTTAAAAAGGAGCTATTAATCCAAGTGACTGGAAAGAAGTCACTTATGATATGCATTTACAGTGACTTGCTAAATAGAAGTCAGGAAATATATGAGTGAATGACTTGCTAAATAATAATACTTGTAGTGAAAGGTAACAGCTACTAAGTGCCTCCTGTCTGCTTGGTTGCCTGTAGTATCAAGGCCTTTCTATCCATAATTTTCCCTGAATCTCTCTAAGAAACCCATGAGGTTAGTATTACCGTCACCATTCTTTATATGAAAAATTTATGGCTTAACTGGTTATCCTCCTTGCTGAAGGTCTCATAGTTGGTGGCTGAATAAATTTGGACTGAGGACTTTATGATCCCAGAATCCTGGTTAATCATAACAAGTCATGACTTGCCCTGATGATGTTAGAACTGTAAGTAAAGGACATCGAGTGAATATTGTCTGGGGGAAGAAGTGATGAATAGGAGTAAGGAGATCTAACATAAGAGCTTAAATAGCGATGGAAGGGCTACTGGATATGAAGTTCTTGGCACTGATCCTTAAGATACCTCTCTTAGGGCCTTGAGGGGGTGCCGGTGAAACAGCTGATAGTAAAGTCCATCTGAGTGGTCCAGTTTTGGAGTTGCTTAAGGGTCAGATCACTTTCTATTTCTGACTTAAGGCTAATGTAACTGACCTGGTCTGGAGATGGTTAAGTGACAGATATAAAAATGAATGAATAGGCTGGGAGTGGTGGCTCATGGCTGTAATGTCAGCACTTTGGGAGGCCGAGGCAGGAGGATCACCTGAAGTCAGGAGTTTGAGACCACCCTGGCCAACATGGTGAAACACCACCTCTACAAAAATACAAAAATTAGCCAGGCATGGTGGCGGGCGCCTGTAATCCCAGCTGCTCAGGAGGCTGAGGCAAGAAAAATGCTTGAACCCGGGAGGTGGAGGTTACAGTGAGCCGAGATCACGTCACTGCACTCCAGCCTGGGCAACGGAGCAAGAGTCCATTCCAAAAAGAATGAATGAATCTTTCATTAATTGAGTACCTACAATGTGGCAGGAATTGTCTAAGCACTATGGATAGAACAATGAAAAACAGGCTAAGAAGTATTTGCATTGAATTTCTTTTTTAGAGGGGACAGGCAGTCAAGAAAGAAACAGTATGTAAGGTGTCACTAGGTGCTATGAAGACAAAAAGGGGGGATACGAGAGAGAATGATGGTTGGGCAGTGTGGTAGCAGGAGGTGAGGCTTCATGAGCAAACTTAAGTTGTGATGGAGTTTAGCTGTGGGGGTCCGACAGCACAAAGGTCCTCAGGTAGGTGCATGCCTGACACATTCACGAAACAACAAAAGGAGGTCATGTGGCCGAGGTAGAGCGTGTGAGGAAGAAGAGGTTGGAAAGGTGGCAGGAGCCAGATTATGCATGGCCTACTGACTGCTGTAAAGACTTTGGCTTGGCCAGGTGCGGTGGCTCAAGCCTGTAATCCCAGCACTTTGGGAGGCCGAGACAGGCGGATCACGAGGTCAGGAGATCGAGACCATCCTGGCTAACACAGTGAAACCCCGTCTCTACTAAAAAATACAAAAAAAATAGCCGGGCGAGGTGGCGGGCGCCTGTAGTCCCAGCTACTCGGAAGGCTGAGGCAGGAGAATGGCGAAAACCCGGGAGGCGGAGCTTGCAGTGAGCTGAGATCCGGCCACTGCACTCCAGCCTGGGCGACAGAGCGAGACTCCGTCTCAAAAAAAAAAAAAAGACTTTGGCTTTTACTGTAAATAAATAAGGAGTCTTTGGAGTTTTGTTGTTTTGGGTTTTCTGTTTGTTTTGTTTTGTTTTGTAATTTTGAGAAAGACAAGCAGCACTGAATTACCAGATTTACACTTAAACAGATCCCTCTGGCTGCTCTGGAAAATAGATTGTGAGAGTATGAGGTGGAAAGAGGGTGCCCAGTTAGGAGGCTGTTGAAGTAAGTAGTTTAGATGAGATCATCATTTAGTTAGTGATGTACCTCCTGTGTAAAATTGAAAACATCCTTTTCCTAGGGTGAATGTATCCGACTTTCAAAGATAACTCTTTGGATATTAGGTGTTCATGTCTACTTAGAACTAGAATAGAAACATAAAATATACAAGGCGTTCTTTTCTGGGCAGTGTAAAAAATTAATATATAATCAGTTCTAACATAAGATCTAGGAGACTTTTTTTTCACTACCATTGCCACCGTGGTTTTCCCTATTATTAACATCTTACATTAGTTAATAATTAGGTAATAACATCGTGCATTACCTGGACAGTGTAAAAAATTAATATATAATCAGTTCTAACATAAGATCTGGGAGCCTTTTTTTTAAGCCAAAAAGGAAAAAAAGACTATACCATTAATCCATGTTTCTCAGTGGAGATGGAGTGATTTAATTAATAGTTTTTTTAAAGAACAGTTTTAAATTTACAGAAAAATTGAGCCAAAAGTCCAGAGTTCTGATGTACCATCTCATTTCGCTACCATTGCCACTGTAGTTTTCCCTATTACTTACATCTTACATTCGTTAATAATTAGGTAATAACATCTTATATTAGTTAATAATAATGTATTGATATTGATTCATTAACCGTGACAAGGGTGCCACACTAATGTAAGTCCATAATGTAGTTCACTCTGTTGTACATTCCATGGATTTGACAAATGTGCAATGATATGTATCCTCTGTTACTGTATTAGAGTAGTTTTAGCAGCACTAAAAATCTCCTGTGGTCCACCTAGTCATCTCTCCTTCCCTCATCCTAAAGCCCTGAGAACCACTGATCTTTTTGCTGTCTCCGTAAGTTTTGCCTTTTCCAGAATATCATGTAGTCGTAGTTATAAAGTAAACTATGTAGCGTTTTCAGATTGACTTTTTTTCACTTAGCAGTACGCATTTAAGCTTCCTCCGTGTCTTTTCCCAGCTTGATAGGTTATTTCTTTTTATATAATAATATGAAAATAATATTCCATTGTCCAGAAGCACTACAGTTTGTTTATCCTTTCAGGTAACGAAGGACATCTTGATTACTTCTCTGGAAACATTTTTTGGTTACCAACTAAGTGGTAAAGGTGATACTGGCAATTAGTTGATAGAGGGCAGAGATGCTACTAAAGACCCTGCAGTATGCAGGAGACCCCTACAACAAAGAATCGTCCAGTTCAGAATGTCAGTAATGCTTGAGGTTGAGAAAGCCCCAGTCTAAATATATCTTAAATAGTATAAAGGAAACATTTTAGGCATACATTTTTAGTTTTGCTGTGCTAGAATAGTTGGAGAATCTCAGCCTTACAGCAACCCCGGGAGCGAGGTGTAATACAAATTCTATTTTGTAGCTGAACAAACAGTCTAAGATGTTAGTAGCATGCTTCCTGCCATTCTGCTAGTAAATGGCCAAAGCCAGGATTCAGACCTGGAGCCTCTGTCTCCAGGCTCAGCACACACAGGCACCTCTGGGTGTTATGTGTGGTTTTCCCTTCTGCCTTAGGTATGGATTATTTGGTTTTTAACCAAACAAAAACCAAAATACTGTTTTTTCCTGTGGTGACTTAAATTTCTTGTAATTGTTTTCATTTCAGTTCTCTTGAGTACATACCAGGTCCAATGTTGTAGAAACAACAAAGAAGAAGACATGAACTTTTCACGGGAAGAGGAAGTTTCAATCTAATTGTCTTCTGGAGTTCTTATTTCTTCATAGTTTTCTCCCCTTAGAAGTGATTGCACCAGAAGATAAAGGTACATAGATACATGTCCTCTGGTGATTCAGCTCCTCATAGCCCCAGAACCAAAAGCCTCTTTTCTCCAGAGAACCATTTGCTTAATGAAGCTAATGAAACTTGAGATTTTCCCATGTGCCCCTCCCCCTCAACTGGTGCCTCTCCAGGGCTTGGCTGCCACCTTTGGCCTTCTTCCTATGGCCATTAATCTAGTGCTCCCAGCAGATGGCAGCTGATCTGGATAAAGAACTTGGTTGTTCTTTTCAGTGCCCATTAGATGCCTGCCCTCTCTATCTGTTCTTCCTGTTTGCCATGAAGAACAGCTGGCTGTGTTGGTTTAAAAGCCAGAATTTTTATTTGTTTGGAGTTTCGCCTCTTCATTTTAGCATTTCTCTCTCATCTCATTCAGCCTTTGAGATAGCTGTTCACAGTGCCACATTTTCTGTGTCTGAAAAAATGAGCCCCTTAACCTCCAATACACACCATAGACATACTCACCCCCTCTAGAATATTTATTCTTTTAGCAGCCCTGGCTGGTTTCCATTGAGTTTATTTAATCTTTCAAGAATTTTCTTAGAAAAGACTGGGCAATGCCTTTTTACTGATTAAGGTGAAAAGTTGTACATGGTTTTTCAAATATTTGTACAAATGAGAGAATGTATGAGTCTTTGCATGCGTGCAGATGTTATACCTAATGTTAGACTATAGCCTTGGGCAGATTATCTATTTACCTGTCTTTCTCTCCTTTTGGAATGTTAACTCTTAAAGCCCAGAGAATATTAGTAGTTGAGTACTTAACCAAGTAGCAGGCTCTGGGCTCTAGATTTGGGGGACACCCCCGCCATCGTGGAGGTTACAATCTTCTCATTACAACTCTGACCCAGTCATTCTACTTCTTTGAAGATTATCCTGTATGCAGGTTTTACTTAGAATTGCAAAAACGATGAGACACCCTTACTGGTAAACATTAATGAAATCTATAAATAGATACTCTCAACAACAATGCATATGCATATCTGTTGACATGGAAAGACGGTCATGTTGTATTAACGGGAAAACAGCAGGATATAAAACAACATAGAAAGGATGATCCCATTTTATGTACCTCTAAGGGAAAATTGTAGGATATATTTCTGGTTACATTAGTTATTTCTGGTTGCTAGAGTTTAAGGACGATTGGAGTTTTTTCTGGTAGTGAACATGTGATTTATATTTAATCAATATATAAAGAAATAGAGCAAGAAGAAACACCACTGCCATGATTATTCAGATAAGCAGACTTTTTTCATTCATTCATCCACTGTATATGGAGTGCAGCTATATGCCAAGCACAAGGCAGTGAACACAACATGCTTCAAAAGTCCATGCCTTTAGAGCATTCTAGAACACAATTTACATTAAAATGCTACTAGGTAACAGGGAAGGAGCAGCAGTGTATGTAGATTAGAGTCACCTCAGGATTTCCATCGTTTCTCAGAACACACTATTTTGTTTGTGGGTGGAATGAAGGAGGCTGCCATGTTCAGTGTATATAATGAAAGAAGGTGGTTTTCTCCAAGAGTAGGCATTGGTACAACGTGTCTCTTAATAGTTAGGAGGTGGGGGAAGGTAGCCTAATGGGTTATGCAAGCCACTTATCTTTAGGATAGTCTGGATAAAATATAGGGTGCTATTTCTTATCATGTCCTCTGTTTATGCTGGGTCCCCATACACCGTCTGAACTAATGGACTTTTTGGCATCATCTCCTTAAATGCATCATAATGAACGAATTTCTCCACCAAGAAGCCCCATTATGGCTTTATCAGGCTAGGTTTTGATTTAGCGATAGCAGTATGTGCCTTCCAGACATAGGATGGCAATGAGGGAGTGCCTCTGCTGGTCCTTAAGTGCAGGGAGCCCCCTTCTTAGAGATTAATCATCATTGTGACAGATGCGCTTTTGCTGAAACTTGGTCCAGAGAGCAGCAGATAAAGATTTGGATGATGTCTCCTTTCCTCTTTCTTGACCAAAGGAAGCCAGCCAAGAATCCAATTGTTTAGAAAGGAAGGAGGTAATAAAGCAGAAAAAGATAATTTATTTTTCAAAATTAGTGTGAAGCTTTCTGATCTCCCAGTTCAGTTTAGGTACTTTCAGCTTCATTATCTGTTGAGATCTTGCCATATTAGTCTAAGAAATGATATGCCTGTGGTTCTCTACCTTGGCTGTGTGTTAGAATCATACTGGAAGCTCTTAAAAATCTAGGCCACATCCTAAACAATTAAATCAGAAACTCTGGGGGAGGGGTCTAGGCAGCAGTGTTTTAAAGCTGCCAGGTGACTCCAATGTGCTGCTAGAACTGAGAACTTCTACAATATGGTTATACCAGCTACAAGAGGCAGAGAGTTTTTACCTTGAAAAAAATTAGAAAACAGTGGTAGTATAAAAATATTATCATCTTATTAAAAGAAGAAACATGTGACAGTGAATTCATTTAGATGTCTTGTTTGGTTTGATTTTAAATTACCACACTTAAGGTTGAAAGTCTTATCTGTTGTTCCCCATTCTCATGGCCTGATCACTGTGAAATTCTAGGACCTTAGAAGCCTTTTGTATTGACTGCTGTCATGCTCGCTCGCTCTCTCACTTTCTTGCGCGCGCTCTCTCTCTCTCTCTCTCTCTCTCTCTCTCTCTCTCTCTGTGTGTGTGTGTGTGTGTGTGTGTGTGTGTGTGTATGTATTTTTCTTTTACTTCTTGTTTGGCCAAGAAACTGTATGTGTTATAGCTTGTTTGTTTTTCATTTTTTTTGTTTTGGCTAAATTGCTTTTCAAGGAACTGCCTGACTCCTTGTTTAATTAACTTCCATATCCTGCATATGTGGCTCATTTCACAGTCCCTCCATCCCTTAGGGGTGGTTTTCCAGTCCACCAAGAAGATTTGTATGAAGAAAATAGCCACCTCATCTATTTATACTATTTTATCTTGATGTTTTTCATTGTTTCTCTGAAGCACATTATTTCTGATTTTGAAGTATAATGTTTTAAAATATATTTATATAGGAATTTATTTTTCTCCTCTGAATTGCCATTGTTGTTATTCCTTTGGATCTTGAACTTACTTAACTCTGCGCTGGAAAGTTTCTCCTGAATTTTGTCTTCTTGATCTCTGTTCCTTTAAATTCTAAATTATTTTACATTTTTCCTTACTGTTGAATTGCAACACTTAGTCTTTCTATCTTGTCACAACTTATGGAGAATGACAGCAGAATCTATGTAAATAGTATAGCAACTAAACATATATATCATTGTTTCCTAGCCAACAGCCTGCATAGAGATGCATCCTTTAAACAAGGGATGAGGATGAGAAAGGTACTATGCCATATAGTGTTGGGCATACAACCAAGATGGCAGTAGACACAATTTGTTAGTTATGTCCAGTTACTAGTATTGCTGAGTTTATTTGTGACCTACATTTTTACCTTTTCTATTCCCTGTGCATACGTATAGCATTAAAACAGTGTTCTGTTGCCAACATCTCCAAACATTGGAAACATAAGTAACTGTGTTTTCAGTTTCCCTGGGCTCCACAGAATGTAGAGTGGACACATCTGCACAAAGCACAGGGCACAGCTTGCCCTTGAACGCTTCACAGCCTCTGTCATTGCCACTGTATCTGCTTGTGTACTCATCCTAGCCTCTGGGCAGTCCTGCAGAGGCACAGACACAGAGGCATCCAGCTTATCCCTCTCCTTTTTTCACCTCCCCATTTTAGCTTGTCGTCTTTACCCACTTTCCACAGTCTTCTTAGGTAAGAGGCCATTCATTTTGTTAATAAGGATGCTTGTTTATTTGTGTTTTGAAAGTACATACTATGTTCCAAGCACTTTGCTAGCTGCTAGGATGCAACTGACTACAAGACAGATGTGTTTTCTGTCACCCTAATACCTGTAATCTGGTCGGGGAGACAGATGAATAAACAGGAGTTTACGGTGAAGTGTGGTCAATGCTGTGATGGAGTTAGTGCAGAGGTCCTGGAAGACCATGGCAGGGCACCCAGCCTAGTCTCCCAAGTCAAAGATGGATGTCCAGAGGAAGTGGCACCTCAACTGAGATCAGAGAGATAGAGGTGGGAGAGAACTTGCCACTTTTGAGGAAGTAAAAGATGTATGTTATAGCTAAAGGATAATGGGGAACAAGAATGGTAACGAGCCTGGAAAGATGAGAAGCTTATCTTGGAAGGCATGGAAAGCCTTTAGGGTTTGAAGCAAAGGATTGGCATGCTCTGATTTGCTTTTTAGAAGGACCATTGTGACTGCTGTGTGGAGAATGGATTGGAGAGGGCAAGCATAAATTAAAGGTAACAAGTGTTTGTAGACATGACCCAGTGAGAGCTATTGGTGGCCTGGCCTCGAAGGTGAGATGGGATGGAGCTAACAAAGATAGGGATTCAGGAAATATTTAACCCATGCCTACTGTCTCAGGGCGGAAGTGATTCTCAACCCTTGAAAATGAGGGCTTGTCCTGCCTGTCTGCCATTTGGAGTCTTCATCTGTGTTGTACGTAATGTTGAAAAGATGTGCATTAGCTTCCTACTAATCAAAGCATGTTCGTGGATATGGACACCATTACAGGTTTCTCATTCTTCTCTTGGCTCCCAGACACTGGGCTAAAGTGTTGGATTGGTTGTGCAGTATCCATACTCGTCAACTAGCTGTTTGTCATTTATTTTGCATCCTAGAGGCCAAAAATGTTAGAGCCGAATGATTCCTTAAGTTTTATCCCATCCAACCCCCACGTTTAGCAATGAAGACATGGAGATTCAAAGAAGGGAAGTGATTTTCCTAGACTCCCACAGAGAATTAGGACTGGAACCCACATGTTTCAGCTCCCAGTTATGTGATTCCTTGGGCCAGACAGTGGCCTCTCTGGCCAATTTAGCTACAAGAACATGCCACTTTGCCAGTTTTACTTTTCCCACTCCTTTTCAGCAGCAGTGAGTTAGTCTAAAAGTGTGTGGCAGTTAAATAAATCAAGGCTGATCTTGGGTGCGCCCTTCCTTTAAGGCCATGGGCCTCTCCAGAAGGAACAGTGTGAACGTTGTCTTCTGGCTCTGCTTTTTTCCCCCACTTTTGTTTTCTTTGTCTCTGACAGCAGTGGACTCAGAACCTAGATTCCCCATTCTTAAGCCACTTGGTGAGTGGCAGGGAGCAGTAGGACTCTGAGAGGTTCTGGGGGTTTTATTGTGATGGGAGATAGTCCTGCTGTACTTCTGTAGATTACAGCCCAGCAGGTGGAAGCTTGGGCTGTGGAATTAGATTGGGTTTGCTTCCCAGCTCTGCTTCTTGACCACTGGGCATGCATGGCCTTCATTTTCTCATCAGTGAAATAGGGGCAGTCATACGTAATTACAGTTGACCCTTGAACAGCCACAGGTGTGAACTGTGCTGGTCCACTTATACGTGGATTTTCTTCAGCCAAACACGGATTGAAAATGCAGTATTTGCAGGATACAAATCCTACTTATATGGAAGATTGACTTTCTGTACCCTCAGGTTCCACAGGGCCGACTGTGGGACTTGAGTATAGACAGATCTTGATGCGTGGGGGGAGAGGAACTAACCTCCCACATGTAGTGGGACAACTACAATTAGACTTCAGATTTTAAAAGATAATATATTTTTTAAAAACCAGTGCAGCGCCTGGCCCATGGTTGATGGTAACTATGCTTAAGTTAGATTATTCACCCCACACACAGCTGTCCACCATCAGTTGCCCTTGTATCAGTTTTTTAATGAAATTTCAGGAGTGTGGCATTCTTGGTTTCTGCCCTTCTAATAGGTGGGAACTCTTACCTCTCTCATCCACTTAGCCCCCCAAAAATGACAGTTAAACTTGAAAGCTACCAGACTGTGAAAAAGCAAATAAGAACCCCTGACCAGGGAGAGGGCTTCAGCCTTAGATGTTTACAAGTGCCTGAAGCAGAGAAAGAGATAGAAAATATGTAAAAGCAAATTTTACCTGCTTGGAAGGTAGCTTAATTTTTTTTTTTTTTTCTTTTAAGCTAATTCTGTGGTCAGCCTTGTGCTCTGTAGAGATGAGTGAATGGTTAAAAAGAAAGGGGAAAAGCCAGAAGAAATTAATTCTGTAGCACAGAGCTATGAATTCTTCCTTGATGCAGGATCTGAGGTTGAAGGAGGTTAAATATGTGAGGGCCAGAAGGAACTGTCATGTAATGAGTGATACATCGCTAGCTGCTTCTCAGCAGAGAAAAACATGGGCTTAGCAAACGTAAAAAGAAAAGAGGAAAGTAGCAGGTGGAGACAATTTAAATAGCACAGACACCCCTCCTTACCATCCCTCCACAGAGTTTTGCCCTGGAGTAAGCATGACATCAGGGTGCTTGCTGCTTCCGCCAGTGACCCAAGCTCTGTGTGCCTTTGTTGAACAAGGTTTTCATGCAGCTGAGGTGACTTTCATTAATGGAGAATACCTGTCCTTCTTACAGAGAAGCACCCAAATGCAAACATCTGCTTTTTCTGGTGTTCAACCAGGTAAACCTCTGTTTAGCAAAAAACATCATCCGCAGAGTGGGGAGTGTCTTGTCCTATCAGAAGCTAGTACCCTAAGCAAGACTCATAAAGAAGAAGGTCGGGCCTCCATAGTCTGTTTCTTCTGAGCAGTGATGAGCTGGAGGGATTGAAGTATGGCCAGTTCCCAGTAAATTCCACTAGGCTGGGGTTTCAGAGGTGAACAAGACAGCCTTTTTGCTCGTTACACAAGAATCTAGACATCCCTTTAATTGGGTGCCATTTTGGGTACTAAAAGGAAGGGGCTTTGAGAGGCAAAGATGATGGGATATCATAAATTTGTTTGTTTTTGTTTTAATATAGTTCAGCTCCTAAACTTAAGATTTAACTTTGAAATGTAGCACAGCTAAGATCTGGTCCAAAAAGATTTCTGATATCTCCATGAAGCCCACTTAAGGACTGATAGGAAAAAGAAAAAATCTTGTGCCACAGCCTCATGCTATTTTTAGGAACCTTTCTGAAACCAGTGGCAGCCCAAGTTAGAGCCCGCATAAAGTCCATCTCGTGCACATCATACAGTTGCAGCTTATGCTGAAAGCTTTCTGCAAAGCTTTTCTGCTCCTGAGTTAAGGCCTTCCAGCACCAGTCACATAACAGCTACATTATGTGATTACTTTTTGCTTGATATTTCATAAACATATTTCATATAAACCTCACAATAACTGGGTATTATTATCCCGTATCCCTCTTTTACAGCTGTAGATAGTGAAATGAAGGATTTTTGTCATACAGCCAGTAAGTCCCAGAACTGACTAGAACCTAGCTCTCTGTCTTGATGCAGGAACCACTGCTCTTTCCATTGGTGGCTCCTGACTAATCAATGTGATAGTCTTTGAAGAAAAAAAAAAAAGTTACTATCTTCAGAGCTTTAAACTTATCTGGGAGAGAATTTAGGACTTTTCTTTGTGAAACAGAGTCTTGCTCTGTTGCCTAGGCTGGAGTGCAGTGGTGTGATCATGGCTCACTGTAGCCTTGAACTTCTGAGCTCAAGTGGTTCTCCTTTCTCAGCCTCCCAGGTAGCTAGGACTCCAGGTGCATGCCACCACACCTGGCTAAATTGTTAATGTTTATTCATTTATTTCTTTACTTATTTTGTAGAGACTGGGTTCCGCTATATTGCCCAGGCTGGTCTTGAACTCCTGGCCTCAAGGGATCCTCCCACCTCAGCCTCCCGAAGCACTGGGATTACAGATGTGAACCACTGCTCCCGGCCCAGGACATTTTTATTATTCCCCTCTCTGTTAATCCACCAACCTTGTCCACATTCCTATAAATTGGCTTTGTTCATCTTTTTCACTTCCAGACATGTTAATTTTAAAAAGAAGGCATCTTACTATCTTTTTAATGGCTTCCGTTCTCTTCCAAGTTAAACCAAAGAGTCACTTGTAATTTGCCTCAGTAATTGTACTGTGACTTTAAATGGCCGCTGGAACTGGTCTTCTGTTGACTTTACTGGTGTTAAAATAATTATCTGTTTTCATTAGCCAAGAAAAAGACTTGTGACTCTTGATGCTTTTCCTGCTGCAGGAGCAAAGCAGTAATCCCAGTAAGGGAGAAGAGAACTTAGATTCGTGGGAAGTCCACTGTGTGCTGGACACTTAAACATACTTTAGATATATTATCTCATTCTGTCTTTCTGACCACATGAAGGTGCTATTGCCATCCCCATTGTGTAGGTGCAGAGAGAGTTAAAGGTCACTATGCAGCTGACAAGTAGTGGATTTGGGATTCAAACCCAGGTCTGTCCAGCTCATGTTATTTCTACTGTATCACACTTCTCACCTGTGTATGATGAATGACCAGGGTGACGGCTGGGCTTTATGGGATACAGAGGAGGTGACTATACACCAGGGGAAATCAGTGTCACCTTTGCGACACTGTGGCATTACCCTCGTTCAGAACTCATCACCAAATACTTCATATAAGTAACCTTGGAAGTCTTATGAGTACATTGAGAACTAGTTCCAAGTCACAGAACTGTTCTTGTGGTGAAAGTGGTTGAAAGGCTATAGTTCATTTTGGTTATTGGATGGAAATGCCCTCTCTCTCTGGTTGATTAACAGAGAAGACTTAGTATACCAGCCATTGTTTCTTTGTATGGAACATTGCTTGTTTTGTCCCATTTTCTCATCTGCAAATTGTGGGTATTAATACCTATTACATAAGATTATTGTGAGAATTGAGAAGTGTAATAATGTAGGTAAAATATTAGCAGAACATTTGGCTCTTACATAGAGGCTCAAATTGCATTAGTGGCAGGAGGAAAGTCTGTTTTGTTCATTGTTGCTTCTTCAGCAGCCAGGCCATTGCAGGGCACATGGTGCATGTTCAGTAAATGTTGGTGAGTCATTTATTTCTTTTCTCCTTTTGTACTTTTTTTTTTGTGGGAGACGGAATCTCGCTCTGTCGCCCAGGTTGGAGTGCAGTGGCACGGTCTCGGCTCACTGCAAGCTCCGCCTTCTGAGTTCACACCATTCTCCTGTCTCAGCCTCCTGAGTAGCTGGGACTACAGGCACCAGCTAGTTTTTTGTATTTTTAGTAGAGACGGGATTTCACTGTGGTCTCAATCTCCTGACCCTGTGATCCGCCTGCCTCTGCCTCCCAAAGTGCTGGGATTACAGGCGTGAGCCACCGCGCCCATCCCCTTTGTACTTACTTTTTACGGATATTTGAGCACCTAGCCTTGTGCTGTACAAAAGGGGACATGAGGTCCTTCATACAGGAAACATTTGTAGCCTCATGAGACAGATGGTCATTTGCGAAAATAATCTAAAGAAAATGACCCATTGGTGAGTGGTAGATGGTGACCCTTGAGGCTGTGGTGTGCAAAGCTGATTTTGAAATCCCTTCAGCCAGCTGATTGTGGTGGGGGTGGGGGAATCCTTACTACTTCTGGCCCTGCTGTCAGAATTGGACCTTGTACTATCATTCTAAGCTGGGGTGAGCCTGAGCACGTCTTGTCACTTCTGTGACTGAAGACTGATTTAATGTCATGAGGCAGTTTGGTTTCAGGAAGTGGTTTGCTGGGGCATGAGGGATGGATGTTGGAAGTTAGAAAAGAGCCAGAAATTAAAATGCTGCCTCAGTTGGGTGATTGAATCCAGTCTTACCTGGTGGGGCAACCACTTACTGATTTGGAAAGTCTTGGTGAATTCATTTTTTGCTGCTCACACTGGGGTATGGGGACCAGCAGCATCAGTGTCACCTGGGAGCATCTTCAAAATGCTGAACCTGAGCCTCCTCGTCGGACCTTCTGAATCAGAATCTGTGTTTTAAAGAGATCCCCAGATATTTATGTGCAGTGTGAAAAGCAAGCTTTGGAAAAGAAAGGACAATTCTGTAGATTTTGAGCTTAGGAACAAGAGTATTTTTCTGGAGTCATTTGAATGTCAGTCTTTAAGCAGGGCTGCTAGTTAGGGCTAATTTTCTCACTGTTTAATACTTGCCAAGTATTTTGAGCAGTGGCATCCCAGACTGAGCTGCTAACTGAATAAAGGTGGCATGATTGCTGATGAAAATGATAGTACATTAGAGTTTTTAAATGTTTTTATATAGATCCTTTTCTCTGTTCACAGAGCAGTCTTGTAAGATCATCTCACCTCTGCTTTACAAGTAATAAAACTGAAGCACAGAGAGGTTATGTGACATGCCTAGAGTCACACAGTAAAATCAGTAGCAATTTTGAACTGAGGTCTTAAAATTCCAAGAAGTTTGGAGCTTGCTTTTTTTTTTTTCCTTTTCACCATCTAAATTTTCCATATTGAGATATGAGAAATCCTCCATTTGTGTCATTGCATTTGTGTAGGTGCATAACAGGGAACGTGAGATAATTATAGTAGAGAAGAATCTGGACCAGGAATGGCATTCTGCAATAATCACCTCTTGAATAATAAACTTGGAAAGTTTTGTGGTTGTTTCTGATTTAGAGCCTGGAAGAGCAAGCCATTTCCCGCCTTCTACCCTTGGTTTACTAATCATTCACCTCCTTTTCTGTAAAGCCCAACTCAAAGGACCCCTGCTTTGTAAAGTCTTCCCTCTGGGATGGGGTTGGGGGGCAGGCAGATAATTGGTTCCTCGTTCATATTTTATTCATACTTCTGTTACAAAGCTGATCACACCGTCTTAACTGCACGTCTTGTTACCTACATGCGCAGACAAGACTGTAAGATTCCTGAGGATCTAGAAAGAGTCCTCTTCACCATTGTAGCCCCACTGTCTGGCATGTGTTGGTCCTTCATACATGTTAAGTGAATGAATGCGTGTATGCATGATTCAGACTTTGTTTTTTGCCTTTCTTTTCTTTTTCCCTATAGTCTGCTTTTTATATATTTTTAATAGCATCCGAAAGGGTAGTAGGAGCAGGAAGCTAAAGGGTGGGAAATAAAACTCAAATTCTTCAGTTTTGAGTTCAGTTCTCAGTTCAGCTCCTCTCCAGCAGCTTTTAGGAAAGCATTTTAAAGAAAGGGAGTCTGATTTGGGGCTTGAGGATGATCTAGTCCCTCTAAGTGAATAGACAAGCATCAGGTGCAGCTGCAGTAGTTACGGAATACGTGCACATTACCTTTCCTCAGTGTCCCCTTGTAAGCAGTGAAATGTAACAAATGGCATTTTGGGAACCCAAGAGTTGTCAGGTTCCCACAGTTTGGAGAACTTTAACATATGGCATCTTGGGATCTAATGAAATAAATAATTCATGCCTGGAAACATAAGCGAGAGTGAATCTCTCTCCTTGCTATGTGAATAGGGACTTTGGTTGCCTTTTTCAAGGTATGTAGGAAACGTATTCATTTATTCAGTCCACTCATTTATGTCCCTTTACTTTCTCACTCACTTGTCAAACTTAACAGCCTCCTCTTTCCCTTCCTTTCCCCCTCTTCTTCTCCCTCCTCCCCTCATCGCTCTTCTCACCAAAACCCTGAGGGAGGTAGGAAGATAATAAGTATTATTATTTTTGTCAGTGTCTCCATCTCACACCTTCTGTTTTTCTTTCTTGAGGGACCTCAGAGGGAAGTGGCAGGAGATGACTTTCAGCAGACCTTTCCCCTTAGTGAGGACAGTAAGTCCCAGGGACATGTGGAGGCAAAGATCGGGGGGCAGATGAACAAGAAGCTGTCTGGCCTAGGTCTTATAGAATTATTTTTCCTGGAATTAATATACTTAGAATGTATACTGTAGCAAGTGTCTATTTCTGGCTCCAGCATTTTTCTTTGGGTGTCAAACCTGGTTTTATCTCTGAGATTTTTCAACACTAGGAGAATTTGACATTCACATTCTAAGAGTGTTCTGTAATGTTTCCATTTACATACCAGTTTTCTTCATTTTTTGGCTGGAGGGGTATGTGAATATATACAAGAATCTGAGGTTCATTTTTAGCTGCAGCAGAGGCAAGCCTCAGGGGAAAAGTCAAGATAACTGGATTCCTGAAATGGTATAACTTGGCAACTCATCTTTTCTGTTCCTTAGCCTGCAAAGCATTGTTTGGTTTTAGAAGAGGAGTAGCTCCTATCTGTGAAGGTCTTCATTGGAATGGCGCGTTGAATGCATGAACCCTTAAACAGTCGTTACTACCTTTAACCCAAGCCACCTCTCAGTGGCTTTAAAGCACATCAAAGCTACGAGGGGAAAGTCTGTGTAATACGGTACTAAAATTGATCCTGTAGTACCAGGCATGAGGAGAGGAAGGAGGAGTATCATCATTATCCTGTTAAGGATTTGTCATGCCTCAGAGCATCTGCAAGGGAATATAGTCCAGAGTTCAGCAAGTG
This sequence comes from Chlorocebus sabaeus, assembly GCF_047675955.1. NCBI lineage: Eukaryota > Metazoa > Chordata > Mammalia > Primates > Cercopithecidae > Chlorocebus > Chlorocebus sabaeus. Next base: position 134,060,157 of record NC_132911.1, on the reverse strand, counting down.
GTTTGCAATTGGTAGAGGTGGTTTGGCATTTTGAAAAGCTTTATAAATGTGACTGCAGCCTGAGAATAATGACCACCACTGGAATGAGGGAGGGCTGGAAGGATTTAAGGGGTTCTTTATGAAATCAGGCACACTTCCCCATGTCGACTAGGCTAGACTCAGGCACCATAATAGCCCTGGTTCAGGGTTGCTCCTCTTTCCAAAGAGGTTGGGATCCTATAGTTAGAAAAGAGGAATCTTGGATCTCTAGGTGAGGGTTAGAGAAAATGTTCTGGGCATCCCAGGTTAGAATTTGGTGTCTTTGCTTAACGAGTTGAGAACATTTCACGTGAGGGAATATGGGCTACTGTTGTAGGCCTTGCTGTTTCACCTGAACTGTCCCTGCCCTTGAAGCACTTAAAGTTGGAAGGAATGTGAGGAGGAGGAGTCGCAGTTATATGACATCTAATCCAAAGTAGAATATGCGAGCCTTAAGGGAAGTGCAGAGGGCTGTGAGGAGTATGAAGTGGCTGGCAAATAGATTCAGTTTTATATTTCATTCATTCATTCTGCAAATATTTATGGACTACCCTTTTACGTTGCTATTGCTGTGCTAGTATTGGAGATACAAAGATGAATATGACATCTCTCAGGCTGTTGCTAACTGTCGAGTGCCAGGAAGAGCACTTAGATAAATGACCATGTACAGTTGTTACTTGCTGTTCTGAATTCCAAATGTTAACAATTTTGACATGAAGTTTTGTTTCATGAGGCTTTTAGAAACAAAACTAGAAACCTACTGGATATTTAAAAACTTTATTACCAGAATCTGATGATGGAGTTCTACACTAGTCCCTGCAGGGTATGTTGTATAATAAACAATAAGTGTACTGTAATTTCTTTCTGAAATCTACAAAATTATGAATTCTAAAACTGCCAGCCCCAGCTAAAGGATTGTCGATACAAGTAAGATACTTTAGGTGATTTGAGAGTTTACCTGGCTGTATGGGCTACCCTGGGAATATAACCACTCTTTATGACATCCTTTCTTCGAGAATGGTGTGTGCTAAGTTATAAACAGCTGACTTAGGGCCATCGTTTTAAAGCATGAAGCCTTCCAGTCTTCACCTGCCCCTCTCTTTTCCTTTCTTAAAATTTGAACCAGTCTGCAAGGTAGCTGCCTCCCTAAGGATTTTGGGTATTCTCTAAAATTTGAATATATGATATTCTGTGCCCTTTGAATACACCGTTTAAAAATGAATTTTAAAGAATATTCTCATGTAAAAGTAACACATACACTTTGGAAAATACAAAACATAGGAAGAAGGAAAAAATGGCCACATTCTTACTGTGAACACATTGATGCTTTTTCTGTGCATGTTTTTGTTTAATGGTGTGAGTCTGATGCTTTCTTCTTATTCATTATAACATACCCATTTTCCCATGTTATTTACATAGTCTTGGTAAGTATAATTTTTTTTTTTTTTTTTGAGACGGAGTCTTGCTCTGTCACCCAGGCTGGAGTGCTGTGGCACCATCTTGGCTCACTGCAACCTATGCCTCCCGGGTTCGAGTGATTCTCCTGCCTCCGCCTCCCGAGTAGCTGGGACTACAGGCATGTGCCACCACGCCCAGCTAATTTTTTGTATTTTTAGTAGAGACGAGGTTTCACTGTGTTAGCCAGGATGGTCTCGGTCTCCTGACCTCGTGATCCACCCACCTCAGCCTCCCAAAGTGCTGGGATTACAAGCGTGAGCCACCGCGCCCAGCCTTGGTAAGTATAATTTTTAATGGTTATGCACAGTTTCATTCTGTGAATTTATCGTAATTTACTTAACCATCTCCCATCATTGGACATTGTTATTTATCCTTCCCTCCTTTCTTTCCTTCTATAAGTAATGCTACTGTGAATATCTTGCATTGACCAGATTACTGGGCAGATTACCTGTGTTTCCACAGTAGTTTTACCATAGTACAGATGCCATCTTTTTCCCATCGTGCCCTTGCCTAGTACATTTTAAATTTTTGGAGGACAATCTCCTTCAAATTTGTCTCTGAGTCCTCTACACTGCCCTGCTTACTGTCTTGAAGGTGATTAACACATTTGTTTAATGGATATGCAGACCAGACTTCTGAATGTCCTTTTCCCTCTTAGAGATAATGTGTAAGAGCTGGCAGTGCTCTGTAAATGCACAACTACAGGTAGGACACTGTGGCTCCAAATAAAACATGTCCTGATAAGCATTTGCAGGGAGGTTTATATTCTCAAAGATAACCTCTTTATTAACAGTTGTTTCAACAGGGAATTTTTTTTTTTTTTTTTTTTTTTTTTTTTTTTGTAATATCAGCTCTTGCAAAAGAATGGAATTACCCTGAGGAGTGGGTTCTGGGGACCCAAATTGAGGAATGGTGCCCTTAAAGTCAAATACTGGAACCAGAAAGGTTAGAAATAGATTAAAAGCCTCAACTTTATCAGAAAAAAGCCACAGATGAAAAGTCTCATGCAGCTTCCAGCATGGCTGAGGAGATAAGCTTCCCATATTTGCATTAATTAGCAGGAGCACCATTTAGCACTGATTGCTTGATATGTGTAGCTGAAGCTCCTACCCAGGGAGAAGAGTTCCGTGCAGCATGGATGCAGGAGTCGGACTAGAGCACAGCTTGAAAGTGCTTTGGGATTGCCTCACCCTGCGTGGATGCTTGGTTGACTGTGCATGGAGGTGACTAGAAAGGACAAGCCTGGGGAAGAGGTAGGCTGTGGTAGGGACCTAAAGGGGCAAGAGGGTATGTGTTTGAAATGTTAAGTCAGTTTACCAAACCTTCCCGGGGTCTCTGCTATACGCTAGACTGAGTGAGAAGGGCTGGGGTACAGAGGTGACAAAACACAATCACAGCCCTCTGAGTGTTCCCTATGTTAAAGGGCACAAATAGTTATTATAATAATGTTCTATAAAATATGCAGTTATGGTCTTTGACATAATCTATGTCTGATGGTTTGCACCCAAACTTGTGAGATAGAACTTACTCATTTTGCGGAGATAGAGCTTACTCATTTTGCGGAGGAGAAATTCAAATGCAGAGGGTTTGAGGCATTTGCCCACAGAACTTGCCTTCCTTGGCTGTTAGGCTTTGTGGGTTAGGTTTTATGTCCCCATCATCGCATTGAACTGTGTTTCCCATGGTCTGAGAAAATCAGCCTGACTAGACCTCCCCGCAAAAATCAGTTTACTTCTCAAAGATGGATGGATGAGTGGGTCAGTGGGTGAATGGGTGGAGGGGTGGGTAGAACAAAGACAATATTTACAAAGGAGGGTGTGACTGATGAGTAAGTGCATGGTGCCATCATCTATACTGCATTGTCCATTTGTTCAAGCTCTTCCTAATCTGAAGTAACCTTACCTACCCTATCTTATTTTTTATTATCCCCCAACATCCATCCATCCATCAAGCTGTCCTTCTGTCCTTCTATACTTTCATCCATCAGACTATTATTTGCTTGTTCCAGGCATTGTGCTTTGGGCAGGGAATATACAAAAATGTATAAAGTTCAGTCCTTGAACTCTTGGTGATATGTAGTCAGCTTTGTTCAATTAGAGTCAGATAATTCTGCTTAACAGTCAGTTTCCCTGTGTTCCTTCTGTCCCCGTTACTAAAAATGCTCTACCTGCTCTTCTCCGAGCAGTACTCTTCAAGGTCTCCCTCCTTGACCACCAAGAAGTCTTCCCTCAAATTGTGCTCATTCCCCTTTTTGACCCCTACAGGCCGTCTTCATCTGAATCACTCCCTGCTATGAGGTGTTCCCTTATACCATTAGCATATCTTACCTTGTTTATAAACTGATGTCTAGGTAAATGTTCCCGGTGGATGTGAACTTTTGCTTCTCATCATTTCATAATGATAAGCACAAAGGTGTTAAAGTTGTTTGCTCATTTGTGCATTCATTTGGGCAGTTGTACACTTTTTAAAGCTCAGTAAACATGTCGGATGCTGTGAATCTCGATCATTCTCCCCAGTCCTGGTGTGATAAGTGTGAAGATGATAATAGCTAACCCTTATTGTGTACTTCCTGTGCACCAGGCACTGTTCTTAGTGCTGTACAAGCTTTAACTCATTAAGCCCTCACAACAGCCCTCACTGTATAGAGGAAGGAACCAAAGCACACAAGTATTAAGTAAGTTGCTCAAGCAGGATTAGAAACTCAGGAATTCTGACCTCCAGACACCCTTTGTAACTACAACCCCATCAGTACATGAAGGAGTTGCTCTAGCTGCTGTGACTCCTGAATTTGTGAATAGTGTTTTTATTTTATATCAAAGTAAGTGATGGACTTAAACTGTGAATGGAAGTAGAATGTCATATACACAGTGAGATAAACATCAGCGAAATAAATGCTAGCTTTGTTTTTAGTTAATTGAGAATAACTTTATAAGTTCATTTTGCAGCAGGTTTTTGTTATGGCCCCGTTTTCGCCAAAGCCCATTGCTAGTGTTTTATAAGAAGTGTTGCAGTATACTTCAGGTGGTCCTGGTGTCTAAAACCTGCTCTGCCCTTTGATACTGTGAGAACTTGAGCAAATTACTGTGCTCTGAGCCTTGTTTTCTTCTTTTGGAAAATAGAAAATAATTCTGCCTGGCAAATTTGTTGTGAGGATTGAAGGAGATAATACCTGTTATTTTCTAGTACCATACCTGGCACATAGTAGGTTTTCAGTAAGTGGTGGCTAAAAATAATAGATATATCAGAAACTTGTTAGCAGGCAGATGTCATAAATAATTTGGTACCTGTCTTAACTTTAAGACATCTGTTCCAGTAAGGCCTTGACTCATTATTTTGTTTTTATTGATTTTTAATCATTATTGGAACATTGTTGGTACTCGCTCAGCAGAACAAAATGTGATAAAGTTACATGACAAACCAGAGGCAGAAAACTTTCCACTGTGATAAGCATAAACAGATATTTCATATTTTTTACAGAAAGTCTGGCTATTGCCTATAGAAGACAAAAACTGATTACCAGCCTTATTCTAGCTAAATTTGAATGCCAGGTTGACACTAATCATGGATACTTTCCCAGAGCTTTCAGAAAAATAAAACCAACCTGTTGTGTTTAATTTTCCCAAGATGTCAGAGTTACAATTGGCTGAGTATTTTTGAAGCTACATATATGATGACGCTCTTCATTTCAGTAATTAAAACAAATTTTTAAAAAGATACCTCCGGAATAGATAAATATGATTATAATTACATTTTTCCTTGGTTTTATTTAGACCACTAAAATGTTTTCTAGTGATAAGATCATTTTGTTTTGACCCTCATACATAAAATTCTCTTCATTCATGAAATTCTGTGTTCACTAGTACCTGTAGACTGGCACCAAGTCAGTTTTTTTTTCCCTTCTTTCCAGCTTGGTGGTTTACAACTCCTTGAGTATTCCATTTTTATTCGTGTATATTTCTGAAAGTTCTGCAAGGAAGGTCAACTATTTAGTCATTATTGGTATATCTTAATATTTATTTTACTAATACTTTTTTTCATGCTTACTGTAGGAAAATGAATGTGGGTTGCCAAGCCTTCCTTTTCTCTTAGGTCTGGTGTTCCCTGAAGTAATTCACTCCAAATTTTGCTGTCAAAGAAGACTCAAATTATAAAGAACCACTAGGACCATCTTTATTAGAGATTGGCCTTTACTTTCTTAGGTCTTAAATAGGGTGTGGATGGGAGAGGTTTTCCAATTCCTCTTTCACAGGCATTAGGACCAATCTTTGTGGGCAGCCACCCACTTGTCATGAGTGTATGTCTCTCTCTCTCTCTCTTTCTGTGTGTGTGTGTGTGTGTGTGTGTGTGTGTGTGTGTGTGTGTGTATGTAGGGTGTAAAAGGAATGATTGGTTTTACTACCCCATAAGGAGATCACATATTGTTTATGGAGGGAGGGAATATTAGTAGGAAAGATGTTTTTTTTTCTTCCGTGCAAAGCTGTCATGCTTTGTCAGTGGTTACAGAGATACTTAACAGCTGCATTGCTAAATTACCCCGCCCTCCCAGTGACTGCATCCTACATCACAGCCTGCATGTGGTCTCTGTGGTTCGTTGTCACTGGTTCCCAAACAACCAAAGGAAGCCATTGGTCTTGTTGAGTGGTGACGCTTATCTTCATAAATCCTGGCTGTACCTGGGCGCATCCCCTTTTAGTTTATTTTCAGCCCAGCCCTTTCATAGCTCACTGTCCCTGCTTAGAATTTTTCGTGGGTTTTCCATTACCGTTAGGGAAAAGTTTAGTTACTACAATTTGACTCCTGTTTTTGCGTTTATGGGGGTTCATTTGAACCTCATACTTTGTGGCTAAATTGCACTGTAGTCACTTGAATCCATTTATATATACAATTTATGGTTTTGACTACTGTCTAGAATGCTTGTTTGTCCAGGTTTCATTTTCCTTTCTATTGCTCCAGTGTTTTGAGATCTTGGATCATTATTACTAAATTTCCAGGTTTTAGGGATAGAATTTTGTTTTTAAAAGGCTTCTGTTCTTCAGGGCCCCCAAATTTTCAAGAAGCCCTGCACATTTGGTTGGCCACTTTAATCACTTCTCAGGGACAGGTTTTGTCCATTAGAACCTCTGTCCTCCATGCCGGTGAACTGGAAATTTAAGGAGGATGTGATGATAATGAGTCTAACAAAAAGCTGTCCTTATCACATACCCAGTTCCCCACAAGGTTTTTGTGGGTATAGTCAGTGAAATACCCACTCTTAGGCCGTCTAGATTAGTTCCTCACAGATTCTGGGATTTCCTACGTCTGATGAATTTCTGATTTTATATCCTGAAATGGCACCATTTTTTTTAGGCCCTTAGACATTATCATGGCTTTTCCATTTTGACATCTACTGACAGTGATTCTACTTTGCCCATCAACCAAATCTGATTTTCTATACCCGCTTTTAAGGCCTCCTATTATCTGACCCTTCCTCATGTATCTAGTCTCAACGTCTCAACTACAACTTTCTGTTCTTATCAAGTTAGTCTCTTTTCTGAAACACTGTTCTCCACATATCCTTGCCTTTGCTTGGCCTTCTCTAGCTGTCTGCATCCTGCCTTTTTTTTCTTTCTTTCTTTCTTTCCTTTCTTTCTGTGATGGAGTCTTGTTCTGTCACCAGGCTGGAGTACAGTGACATGATCTCTACTCACTGCAACTTCTGCCTCCCGGGTTCAAGTGATTCTCCTGCCTCAGCCTCCAGAGTAACTGGGACTATAGGCGCACATGCCACCACACCCAGCTAATTTTTGTATTTTTAGTAGAGACGGGGTTTCACCATGTTGGCCAGGATGGTCTCGATCTCTTGACCTTGTGACCCGCCCACCTTGACCTCCCAAAGTGCTGGGATTACAGGCGTGAGCCGCTCGCCCAGCTTTTTTTGTTTTTTGTTTTTTCCTGGCATGCTGCCTTCTTTTAAGGGTGAGTCCAGATGCCATGCTCTCTACAAAGAGGGCCCTACTTTTCCAGCTCTTGCGGATATATTTTTCCTCTCATACAGAAGTTACTGCAGAGCTCCCAACCTAGTGGCCCACTTGCCAAATCCATCTCACGAAGGTTTTGTTTGCTGCACCAAATTTCCCTAGTTGTTATTTATATTTCAGGAAATTTCACATAAATATTGGATTTCTGGCTTGTTTGAAAAAATAGAACATTTAATAATACTGCATCTCCTTTCCCGATTGGCAAAAGCCAGATAAAGCTATTCAATTAGTGGCTGTTTTATTTAAATGATGAAGGTTTTTGTAACTTTGCCACAGCAATACCCTCTCCCTAGCGATACCCTCTCCCTGTTATAATAGGCCGACCTTGCTTCTCTCATTAATATTATCTTCCTGACCCCAGTAACTGTTTGAGTTTGTGATCCTTTGGGTTCTTGTTCATTTAGTTGTCTACCCCCACCACACTGTATTTCAAATTATTTATGTAATTTTTATGCGAGTTGGGATAACAGCTTTTTAAAAATATATTTTCCCCAATAATGTGGATACTTCGTTGAGTAATTGCCAAATCAGTGATTGGTTTTGATATTGTGGCTTGAATGCCATGGTTGATGTATGCATGCCAGAGCTGAAAGACCTTTCAGTTTGCCAAAAGGGGATCTTATTAAGTGCTTGCAATTACATTCACACATCGTGATTAATACTGAGTATCCACGTGGAGTGCAGATGGTACCAGTTGTATTGCAATTGGGGAACCTTAAGCAGTTTCAGATAAAATTTCAAAAATATTTTGATTTGTTTTTACCAATAGACTAATAATTAAGCTGTTTCTAAAAGGAAGAATTAATATACAAATACAAAAGGAATTTATAGTTTTGACTAAAACATCTACAAGTCTGGAGTCACAATATATTTTATGTTTATTTTTTCCTATTTGGTAAAATAAGTAGAGAAATAGTGGTTTCCCAGATATAGATTATTAGATCCCTAAAACATTGTATACTTGCAAGATCTTATACACTTCTGCTTTGACAGTGTGATTAAATTAAATTGGATTCTAATTAAAAGATATCGCAAAATGTAGAACATATGTATTTAGTTGGTGCAAGAGTAATTCCGATTTTTGCCATGCCATGACTTTTCTTTTCTTTTTCCTTTTTTTTTTTTGAGACGGAGTCTCGCACTGTCGCCCGTACTGGAGTGCAATGGCGCGATTTCGGCTCACTGCAACCTCCACCTCCCAGGTTCAAGCGATTCTCCTGCTTCAAGTCTCCCAAATAGCTGGGATTACAGGCGCCCGCCACCTTGCCCCGCTAACTTTTTGTATTTTTAGTAGAGGTGGGGTTTCACTATTTGGCCAGGCGGGTCTCGAACTCCTGACCTCGTGATCTGCCCACCTCGTTTTCTCGAAGTGCTGGGATTACAGGTGTGAGCCACTGTGCCCAGCCTCTGATACTTTTAAATGGCAAAAGCTGCAATTACTTTTGCACTAATGTAATATAAGATGCAGAGTTTCTTAGAGGAAAATGAGCTTACATGCCTTGATTGTGTATCTTGATTCCTGGGTTCCCCACATATCATCATATAAATATGCCGCAAAACAGAATAAATTAAGTTGTTTGTATTTTTAACCCCTCCAGAAACTATTTTTTACACTTTGGATAAGTTTTTTAGCCTGAAAATCTGGACCAGTACTTAGTTGTAGATTTACAGTACCTAGACTTGGAGATATACACCCCTCTTCTTAGAAAGTAGAAAGCCCTGTCATAATTTTAAAAATCAAGGACCAAGAAAGGTATTCCCTCTCTCCCAGTAGTAAGTTTTCAGATTAGTTAATAAGCATACATCATTCTTTATGGAAAAAATCAAGAAATGATGGCATTGACCATGAAAAGATTTGTAAAAACTTAAAAGCAAGGGAGAAAGCTGTTAAGTGATAGGGAAACATTGTTTATGTTGATCCACCGATCTCTAATACTAGTTCTATTGAGTTGTAGGTTTATTTATTTCTCCCAGCAACCTTTGTGAGGGGGATACATATCATTTCCAGTTTTACAGATAAGGTAATTGAGTTTATCTAGATGAAATAACCTTGTTCAGTGTCATACAGCTGCAGGTTATCTGACCCCAAACCTCTGCTCTCTTCTACTATGCAACATAGCCACCAAGTATAATGTTTTTTGAGTACCTATACATACGTACTCTAAACCTATTTGTTATTTGGAAAAATAACATGTTGGTTGTTATATGTTATTTGGAAAAAGTGAATCTGTAAACGTATTTACTCACCCATTTTTAGACAGATCAGTGACTATTAGACAAATCATTGACATGGATTCTTGGTTATGGTTAAATTGAATGATGCTATTAATGACCAAACAGAAGAATGAACTGATAAAATTCTCATTTCCTTGTTTGTTTATTTTTAAATTTCAATAAAAACTAAAGTGTTAAATTCTAACATAGAAAATTAAATTCACTTTTGGCACTCTTCCCAGCCCCAGTAACTGATTGTTCTGAATTTTAAGTAACTGGATAATTCTGACTATTTTATTACAAATTTTCACCCTCTAGTAGAATCTCTGATGAGCATGTATTGCTCTCCCTCTTTTCTATTGTCTTTTGTTGACTTGGATAAATAATGCTAAGGCTCAAAGCTGAAAGAGTTCAGTAGGATTATTAAATTATGTGAATCATGCTCTAAGAAAGTTCTAGTCTGGATTCTGAAAATGCTGACATGATTGACTGCTCTCTGCTATGGCAAACTGTGTGTCAAGGATGCCTCCCAGGAGTTGTGCCGATTTGTGAGGACTAGTTGTCAAAACATTCCATAACCATTCTCACAATTAGACTTTATCCACAAAATGCGCAGTTTCTTGGGACATAGAATCACAATTGAACATATAACACACCACTTTTAAAAACTTGTGTTCTAGACCCAAGGTCAGCTACCATTTTACCCTGCTAGATTCTCCTGAAATCCATACTCCATATGAGAAGTAAAGGTAGAAAAGGGACAGCGAGGAATATGAGCAAGCACTGGACTGTCTAGTAAAATTATCTTTGTTCGGTTCCAGCTGGGCTACTCACTGGCCCTGTGATGTGTTTTAAAGGCCCCTTGATCCCTCTGAACCATGGTTTCCTTGTCAGCAAAATCGAGTCAAGAACATTACCTCTGCCTATCTCTTTTTGATGACCAAATAAAATAAGGAACATATAAATGCCAGTTTGAGGTATTATTAGAACAGTACAAAGTTGCTGAATGAGACACAGACTCAGGTTTCTAATCTGGCACATAGTTGATGTTTATAAAAGTTAGTTCCCATCGCCTCTTTTTAGTCGTAGGTTTTATATTATTGGTTCAAGAGAGGCAAAAGGTTGTAAATAGCTCAGGGTCGCTTTAGTTATGGATGCTCCTAACTATTCTAGTGAACCAGTTTCCTGCTTGACACTGTATGTTCTTTCCTCCCTGCCTTCACTTCTCTTTTTTCTCCTTCTCTGTCAACTACTATATTGCTGACTCTTTCTCATCTTTAGTATAGAAATTATACAATATTTTTATAGTAGAGAAAGATCTAGAAATTATCTAGTCAAGTCCATTTGTTTTATAGATGAAGGAACCAAAGCTGAGAGATTAGTTTCTTGTTTGAGATCACACAGCTGATAAGCGCCCAAGCTGGAATTTGAACCCTGTGCTTGTTTCAAAAGCAAATTTATTTTCACTACACTATGCTGCTTTTATAATTTGCATTTCCCCCACTCCATTTAAATATATGCTTAACTATCTCTGCAGAAGTGGATTTCTAACACCTGCCATTAACATCCACGGCAGTTTGTGAGCCAGTCCTCACGTTCCGTCGTTGCCATATTCAAGACTTCATGTGGGACAGCCATGGATATGGCAGAGAAGCAGATTTTGGCAGAAGGTGTGGGTGACTTCAGAACCCCTAGCACTGGGTGTATGATTCAGACCTTACATGAGAATAGAGTAATTTCCTGTGCCTCCCCCGTAGACTTTTAGGCTATAGCAACCACAAAGTTCAGAGGAAGGTGTAGGATTCATGTACTTCTGTTCATTTTTTTCCCCTCTCAGTCTCATTGTGAATCAAGGGCTTGATTTTGGAGATTTTGCTTTTATCTGCTAAGCAGAGGGACTGGGATTTGTTCTGTTCCTTATTAGACATCACTTTCAATACCTTACTAGGTAATCACTTTCAATAACACCTCCTACTTCAGCTTCCTCATCTGTGAAATGAGTTTGAGGGTTCCTGCCTTGCTTGTCTGTAAGGATTGTTTTGAATGAACTAATGGATGAGGAAGGGCTTTGTAAACATTCCTAACACTCTCTAATTACGAGGGCCTTTATGAAAAGACTTAAAAGTAAGAGGTAAAAGCCCTGGATTTGAGTTCTGGTTCTGGCCCCAGAGTGGTTACTGAGTAGGGTGAGTAGATGTTGGGTGGCCCAGAAACAATTCCTTCTGTCTTCTGTTTCACCCATGCATATTTATATTTAGAAAGGATATTTAATGCATATGGATGAAATATCCCCCCGGGAATTAATTAGAGTTTTTTTGGTCCTATGTCTCTCGACTCTTTTATCACATGTCCCAGTCTAATATTTGCACTCTTAGCTACCAAACTTGATGATGCATCAAAGAAAAAAAAAAAAGAATTGCTTCTTTGCATGGAAGACTTTTGCAAAGAATGTTTTCTCATTGGCATATATTGTCTTCATGTGTTTCTAATGAAACAGAAGCCAATGAGTCTCTGGGTAATTTGTTTCTACCCTGACACTGTTGATGTCAGCAAAAAATGCAGTTCGTTTTTAGATAGGGTCATATTTTCTTTTTCTTTTCTTTTTTTTCATTTAGCCTAGGGGTGGTGGACTTAACCTGCCACACCCTTTTAATTTAATAAAATATGTCTAGATTATGGGATGTGACTACAGCTTTCTGTGGTGGTCGTATCCATCCTAAAGGTCTGGGCTCAAGACCTTGAAATGTTCATGTTACTACAGTGAAAAGCATGCATAACACAGCAGTAAGTGTTTACTTTGCTCATTCCCTTTATGCTATCTATGTAACATCATAGTTAAAGAACTCATGGTTTGAGGATATTGGTGCTAATTTACATAACTTTTATAAGGTCCTTTGATTTTTTTTTTTTCAGGTTTTCAACACACTTATTAGGTCTCTTCTCATGGCACAGGGAAATAAATCTTCAGCCTCACTGAGAACCAGACTACTTGGGATTTCTTCCTTTCATAGCTAAGAATTTATTTGCTCCCTTGAGTTCTACCCAGATGAGGTCCTCCCGAGGGGCTCCCTGCCACTCTACATCTCTGTGAACTCCATTTGCAGTCTGAAAACTGTCCTGCTAGGTCCATGTGATGGGCCCACAAACGCCTACAGCCCTTCGTCAGCAGACACAATATGAGTGGCAAAGACATTTATGTAATCTGGGGACAAATTTGTAAGCTCTTTTGAGAAATCTTACAGAAATCATTTCCCAATTGGAGCTAATGGCTGCTTGCTGGTGGTGTTTCCTAAGGCATTTGAAAGCCATTTCTATATCTGTACTTCCTTTATTCCCCTCTTTAGACTTCTTGGTGCCCTGTTAGATTTAGACTATTATGACACTTATTTTTTATTTCTGTCATGAGAACTCTGTGTCACTTTCCTTGTCTTTTGGAGTTTTTTCAATGTTTGTTTTTGCTTACATTTTCAAAGATGGGATTGTCTAAACATTTTTCATGTGGTAAAAATGGAATTCATATTTTGAATTTGTATTTTTTCTACTGAACTTTCTGGTTCTTTCCCCTCAACTTCATCTGCTTCATCTTTTATTGTCTTAAATTCACTGGATATAAAGAGCTAGCATGGCTTATAGTTATTGGTGTTTTCCTCCTGTTGCCTATAGACATTGTCCTTGTTACCAAGTGGCTGCTACAGGAAACCACCTTTTAGGTGAATGGCCAGACTGGATGAGGCAAACTGGTTCCCCTTTCTCCCTGATGCTGTTTGGCAGCTGCTTTCTCTCCAGTGTCACTCAGGTTACCGTGGCCTGTGGTCCTCAGCTAGAGCATGCATCGTAATCAACTGGGAGATTCTGATCTGGAGAGTCTGGAATGGAGGGCCCTGGGTGTCTGCATTGAAAAGCACACACATGTGATTCTGATGTGGACAGGTGAGGGTGGAGTTACGCTGGCAAAGCCATACCTACTGTGAGTCAGCTAGGCTGCACGTGGACAAGGGACCCCAGGGACAGACCTCCCTCAGAAACGGGCAGAGTCCTTCCATCCTCTGCCATTGAGTTCACTTAGTTCTCTGTGTCTGCCAAGACTGCTCCTGGCACTGTCAGTACACTGCTGTCCTTGTCCCTTTGTTTCTGTTCCCTCATTTCTGTTGACTCACACTTTCCACCTTCTCATAGTTTAGGGTCACTCATGCTGCCATGGGGCTTTTTTGTTAGAGAGAGAGAGAGTAAGTGTGTGTGTATGTGTGTGTGTGTATTTGCAGTCTTGGCTCTCAGTTCATGTTTGGCCTGCAAATCCCAATCACAAATCCATTTGGTCAGAATTGGGGCTAAGTGTTTACTCCAGATTGTCTCAGCTGTGGCTGAGGTACTGTCACAGAACATCCTGGGATCAGCCTACAGGACACACATGCCAGCTTTTTTTCCCAAGGATACCTGTCAATAGCATAGACCATCACATATCTTAGCAAGCTCGCTCTTTGTAGTCCATGATTGGCTACAGTAGAAGAAAAGCCTAAATTTTGAATTCATAGTTATGAGTTACAGTCCTTATTACCTTATTAGCACTTGTTTACAGTGTGATTTGGGGTAAATCATGTGTCCTTTATAAAATGGAGACTAATGTAGCTTTTTCACAGTAGCAGAATGTATATAGAATCACTTTGTGAACTTAGAGGAAATGGAAGAGATTGTTACAGCTGGAGCGGCCGGGTGTCCCCCAGCCCTCTTTTTTAAACAAATGAGGAACCCAGCTCTAGGAGTTTGCTGTGCCCAGGAACACCATAATTTATTAGCAGCAATGCCAGACCTAGAGGTCAGGCCCGCAGGGTTCTTTTTGTGACATCTTTTGTCAGGGCAAAGCATCCATTCTTGGTACTGGGCTGAATCTTTCTCACACTCTTCTCTTAAAGAGGCTTACCTTTTTGGAACTTGGTTCTTTCCTTGATCACTGTGTCGTAGAATCTGTTGTTCTTGGAGTCGCTGATGAAGTCCAGTCATTATCAGTACCTTTACTTCTGCAAAAAATGTGACTAGTATTATCTTCTACTTGGTTGTAACGGTTTACGTTCTCTTCCAGTTCTGTCGTTCTTTGTGAGGAATATAGTTTTTTACATGCCTTTTCCATTGGAGAGTTACAACAAAAAAGTGAAATAAATCTATCTTGTCTCTGATATGGCCTCCTTGTTTATTTTAAAAACATTTTTATGTTTATTTGGATATTTAGAAAATATAATAGATTTAAACATACGTAATTGTAAAAGCATCGAAATGCTTACATTTCTCTAATTGTGCAAGAATCTTTATATACATATAGTTTTTTTTTTTAACTGAAGTTTAATCCTGCTAGTAAAATTTGAACGAATTGCTATATAAGTTGATAAGGCCCCTTTAAAACCCTTTTCACTTCTTAGCTCCAGTGTGTACCTCTGTTTAGAAGGTGTTTTCTCCCTCCTAGGCTGGCCAGGAGGAGAGCTTTTGTGTGCAGGCGCTAGTATGCCTCAGGGGACTGGTAATTGAGAGAGGGGTATTGACCTGGGTCATCCATCTAAAAGTACATAAGTGCAGCTGCCCAAAGCCATTATTACTGCCTTCCAGGAATCTTTGATAAGTGAATTAGTGGGCTTTCTTTAGCTCTCTTTGACCTGTGGAAAGCCCAATTACAGGCTTCTTTGTTCACCCATTTGTTACTTCTTTCTGTTAGGGCCAGGAATATAACTTCATCTGAAGACTTCTCCCAGTTGTGGGTTTCAAAGCATTTGGAAGAAGAAAAGGAGCTACCATTTGTTGAGTGCCTTTGGAGTGCTCAGAGCTTTGTATATGCCCTCATTTCATTCTTGCCTAAGATCTAGAGATGGTTAGGATTATTCATTCCTGTTTTACAGACAAAAACTTTTAAAAAGTTGGAGAAGTAGCTCAAGGTCATCCAGCTACAAAATAGCACAGCTAGGAGTTGAATATGGAGCTGTAGTCTCAAGAGTCTATGCTTATTATGCCCCACTAAATGGTTTCTGTTCCAAGTTTAGGGTAGTAGACTATGAGGAAAAGAGAAGAGAGGTTCATCCTCCATTTCCACCCACAGGTATACAGAAATAAGAATTACAGTAGGTGTAGCTAAGAGCCAATCCAATCCTGTACTGGTGGTATTCAGGAAGGCTTTATGTGGATCAAGATTCTATGCCAGAGAATACAGATTCCTTCAGTTTACTTCAGCACACATCTGCTCTGTGCCTGGTACTCTGCTAAGGAAAAGAAGTCTATGCTTCTAAGGAAACGTTGATCACTCGGACTTGAATGAAATATTATGTCATCCAGTATTTATTCTCAAAGGTACATCCCCAACAGCGAATGCAGTAGTGAGAAGAGAGGCAGAGGTTGCTATGTCAAGTTGATATTGTGTGGCATAAGTATAGGGTTAAGTATCCCCTTACCTGTCTTCCATTTAGGGTTTAAGGTAGATTGAGTGGTCTAGTGCAAGGGTGCAGACCAGAAACCACAGTTGTTTGATTTTTTTCAGCCTGGTTCTTTACCGGCTATTATCTTATCTCTACCAAAGAACACAGTAACCTCCCCATTTCTGCACTTCCCCCAAAACAAAACTTCCCCATATGTCATGTAAGTGAAAACTTGGCCTTTCTGAAAAATGCTGGCAAGGCCCCGTTGACCTCCATCTTTCATACCTTATTAATATGCATGCCACTTCTTCCATCTTCATAGTATCAGTCATTTGTCATCCTCTAATAATTTCCAGGCTTGCTGTCATTTTGAGTTGGTACTTCCCCAGGGGAAAGCAGTGCAGGCAGGAAGGTGTACATTAGTATGAGAAGAATGAAAAATGATTATGCTTAAGGTATTGTGAGTCATAGATTTTTACATTCTAAAGGAATTTATTGCAAACATTTCCTTTTGGTGATGGAGAAACTGAGGATCAAGATCTCAAAGCCAGTTAGTAGCTGAGCCAAGGCTAGAACTCAGGTTTCTTTATTCACGGACCCCAGCTCCATGTGTCTCCTCCGCCCCCCTTCATCCTATGGAGGATGCTGGGACTAATGGGATTTTGAGCAAGTCTTGGGAGTAGGAAGTAATGAGCTTTTTTATAAGAACAGGCGAGGTTTTATCTATGTGGCAGATGTGACCAGACAGGGCAGTGTTAACTCTGGCTACCCGCTGGAGTCACCTGGGGAGTGTTACATGTGTGCTAATGCCTGGGTCCCACCACAGACCAGTTGAAACTACTACTTTGTCCTCCTGCAAGTGTGACCTATCTCACCAGCTCTGTCATCTTTAGGAATGACATTATAAGCCAGGTTTTCTCGAAGTGAGGTTTGTAGACAGCCTCCATCAAGATACCCAGAGATGCCCAGAGATACCCAGAGAAGCAGATACCAAGATCCTGTGAGCTCCTCCTTAATACAAGCTCCTGGGTTCAGGAGCCTGGCCTCTGTGTTTATAGCAAGTTCCCCAGGTAATTCTGTTGCAAAACCAGTGTATTGGATGTGGTTTATTTTTCTTCTAGTCCACATTACCCCCGCAGTTCCTTGCTGATGCCTCCTGCCACTTTGCTTCCTCACCTTCCCTTTCGGCAGACCTTGAGTGGAAGCAGGCGTGACCCTGCCTTGGGAGGGACTACTGAACTTCAAGGTTTTCGATTGATTTTGATGCTTTTCTCCTTCCTCAGAAAGGAAAGAGATTTAGAATATGGGCTTTTTTCATATTATATTTAAGATAAGAAATGACAATTACAACACTAAAACTAACCTTTAAAAAAATCTGTTGATTTGTTTGGCAAATGAGTGATAGGATTATATCTTTCTCCATTAGATTAGCCCCTCTGTTCTTATTGATACACTATATTTATACATGTTTATAGGGTACATGTGAAATTTTCTTACATACATAGGATGTGTAATTATGAGGTCAGGGTATTTAGGGTATCCATCACCTCGAGTATTTATCATTTCTGTGTGTTGGGAAGATTTCTAGTCCTCTCTTCGAGCTATGTTGAAATACATGACATATTGTTGTTAACTGTAGTCACCCTACTCTGCCACTGAACAGTAGAGCTTATTCCCTCTATCTAATTGTATATTTGTACTCATTAACCATCCATTCTTTATTCTGTCTCCCTCCCACCTACATACTCTTCCCAGTCTCTAGTATCTGTCATCCCAGTTTCTACCTCAACATTTTTAGCTCCCACATATGAGTGAGAACATAAGATACTGTTCTTTCTGTGCCTGCTTTATTTCAGTTAACGTAGTGGCACCCAATTCTATCCATGTCACTGCAAATGATATGATTTGATTATCTTTTATGGTCAAATAGTATTCTGTTGTGTATATATACTACATCTTCTTTATCCATTTATCTGTTGATGGAGACATAGGTTAATTGCGTATCTTTGCTATTGGGAATAGTGCTGCAATAAACATGGGGGTGCAGGCATCCCTTTTATATACTGATTTCCTTTCATTTGGAGAAATAACCAGTAGTGGGATAGTGGAACTGCTGGATTGTATGATGATTCTATTTTAGTTTTTTGAGAGATCTCCGTACTCTTTTTCACAGTGACTGTACCAATTTAGATTCCCATCAACAATGTGTAAGAGTTACCTTTTCATCCTTGCCAACATAGGGTTTTTGTTTGTTTGCTTGTTTTGGTGTTTTTAATGGCCATTCTAACTGTGATAAGATGATATGTCATTGTGGTTTTAAATTTCATGTTCCTGAAGGTTAGTGATGTTGAGTTTTTTTTTATATACCCGCTGGTCATTTTTATGTCTATTCATGTCCTTTGCCCATTTTTTGTTTTTGTTTTTTGAGACAGAGTCTTGCTTTGTCCCCTAGGCTGTAGTGCAGTGGCGTGATCACACCTCACTGCAGTCTGATCTCCCAAGCTCAAGCTGCCTCAGCCTCCCCAACATTTGGGACTAGAGCTTACTGCAGCCTGTTAGTGACAGTAAGTCTTTTTTTAAAATTTATTTTTATTTTTTATTTCTTCATCATTCAGCTTGAGACAGCAAGTCTTGCTTCCTCCCCTTCCATTAAAAAAAAAAATGACTTATTTTCATAAAGATTTTATACATTATAAAAATAACAAAATGAGAGTAGACACAACCTTCGTAAACAGAAGACTGGAGAATAGAATGATGAATGAATAGAATGATAATCTAAATTTAGTAATTTTTGAAGCAGGGATGACTATGTGAAAATGTGTAGTTTCATTGGGAACCATTTTCTAATGATATGAAAGCAAGTTTAGTTCAGTAGGTGATCAACCAGTCATTTATAGTTTAACATTTAGTTTCATTTAAAAAACCTTGGGGCTTGTGTCATACTCCTAAAAGATGCAAAAACAAAAGACCAAGAAATATGGAGATGCGGGTTGGTCGGTGTTGGAAGCTAATTTGCAAAGTTAGCTGAATAGCCCAAGCATCTGAGCGGTACATGTAGAAATGGAAGAAATGATTTTGGCTTCCTACCCTCCTTTTCCTTGAGGGTTGTAAATACTCTTCTTATCAAAACTGTGTAAAAGATATATATAATTTCTTAGTAAAGAAAAACAAACACCTTGGAACTGTGTGGCCTACAAGCCATAGCACATCAGAATAATTTGTATTTGATTTTTTTTTAAAAGGGTAGAGTGAGGTTGAAAGTACATATAGGATAAACTGCCCCTTTAACATGACGCATGCTGAAGCATCACCCTTTCCTCTGGGTCTAAGGCACTTGTTAGTATAGCTCTTCTCGTCTAGTTCAGTTTTAGGAGCGAGCAGCCCCTTTGCTGATTGGAAGAGTGAAGACTTGGGAATGAGAAGGATTTATTGCTCACAGGGCAAGTGAGACCAAATCCGAGCAGCCCAGCAGCAGGCTCTCCTGATCAGTGGGCCATCCTTGGGGACCAGGAGCAGCCATTCTTGTTTCGAGATGGTGTGATCCTCAGATTGCCCCCAGTGTGCACGGATACTTGCGAGAAAGACAGTGATTTATTTGGCCAAGTGGATTGTTCAGCACTTGTTCTATGTGCTGGTGACTCATCTTACACTGTAGGGTGAACTACTTCTCAGGTAATAGTTACAGGAAAGATTTCTGTTTAATAAAAGGAGGATTAACTCAATTCATTAGGAAAAATTAATTTGAGCAGACGAGGGAAGTGGCTTTTAAAGGTAGAGAGAAACAGTGGAGTAAAATCTGTAACTGTTTTCTAAGGACTGTTTTTTCCCAGCAGCTTCTACCTGTTGGACAAAAATTACCTTCCTGAGGTACCTCTGTTTTGGATGGGTTTTATTAAACTCAAATATTAGAACCAAATTGCCTTCTTGCAAAGAAACATACAAGATGAAGATCTAGCCTAGTTGGTTTAGTTTTTGTGTTCTTATGCATGTTTCAGTTGAAAGATTATTTTTATGCACATAGAGCAAAATATGAGCAAAATGAAATGCTTTGAATATATAAGTTACTTGTCTCTACACTGGCTGTCCAGTTAACCTTTTAAATGAGGGAAGTTATTTCTTTATACTTTCGCATACAGAGCTGATTCCTTGAGATCACACAGATCAGACTGTAAGAATGTTAGAATTAGGAACCATCAGAATTACAAGGGACTACAGAAATATTCAAACTGCAGGTCACAATATATATTAATGGGTAATGAAGTGAATTTAGTGTGATCTTTACCAAAAGAAAAAGTTTGATCTTACTGGAGGGGGAAACATGGGCCCATATAGGGGAGTGACTTAGCTTGGTTCTTCGTCGTAAATGTTTGATACCTTTTTATTTGATGTGATTTGATTTTTTATTTTTTGAGACAGAGTCTCGCTCTGTCACCCAGGCTGGAGTGCACTGGCACGATCTCAGCTCACTACAGCATCTGCCTCCCAAGTTCAAGCAATTCTTGTGCCTCAACCTCCAGAATAGCCAGGATTACAGGTGTGGGCCACCATGCCGGGCTAATTTTTGTATTTTTAGTAGAGATGAGGTTTCACTATGTTGGCCAGGCTGGTCTTGAACTCCTGACCTCAGATGATCCGCCTGCCTTTGCCTCCCAAAGTGCAGGGATTATAGATGTGAGCCACCATGCCTGGCCTGATATTTATACTTGGAGCAAATGCCTCAAAATTTTGTGATCCTGGATGCTTGGAACACACACTTAGCACATTTATCTAATCCAGATACCAGAGACCAGATAAGACAACAATTAAAAGTAATTCTACCCTTGCATGAACCCAGAGGCCTGTTCATATAACCAGAGACCCTGACCTTTATGTACCTTTCAACTTTCTCAGGACAGTGCCTCATCTGATAGTGACCCTTCATCTAATAGTGACCCCCTTAGGGGTGAAAGAGACAGTCACCCGTAGTTATCAAAACCTAGGTTTGCTACACTAAGCTGAGATGACCACCATGTCAATATGAAACTTGGAGAGGAACTTTGGTAGGTGGCATGTATTACTGAGTGGCAGTTTAGTCTGTTGGGACATAAGTTTAACATTCTTGTTTCTTTCCTGCTGTTGACCCTGTGAGCATGTGTAAACAACTACTTGAACTGTCACTATCTGTATTCCCAGGACATCCTGCTAACAATTTTTTTGTTTGCTTCCTTGGAGCTAGAGGTACAGTCAGGTCACAGAATGGCTATTTTACTTGGAAACTGTATCACAGAAATCTGCATTGGCCTTCTCTCTGGCTAATTCTGCAAACCTTGGATTTTACTTTCAAATTTATCCACAGCTAAACCAGACTCTGCCTTTTTCCTAAGTCTAAAGAATGCATCCTAGACAAAAGGCCAATTTCAGTTGGCCTTAATTCTCCCACTGCGGCATTCCTTTAGTTCTATGTATTTGAAATTCAAGGCCCGTTCTGGTTTCAAGTACACTTCTTTAAAAGTCTAAAACAGAAATGTATTATTGGACTGATAATGCCTTATGGAGGCCAATAATGGTTTTATGTACAAGCCACAGTACTTTTTTTGTTAGTGGTTTAAGTGCCTTTGACTGTTCCTTCTCCACCCTCCCTCCTCCTCCCTCAGATTTCACGAATCATGTTAAGTAACTTGATATTGCTCTTGTCCTGCATAATGTAAGCTAACATTGGCAAAATTGATAGGGGAGTGCTTCAGGGAAAGAATTTCGTTTAACAAACAGTAGTATAATTTTGTGGAGACTGCAAATTATTCTTAAACTGGAGTGCTATCAAGGAGCCTGAATGCCTTCCCTCTAAATGTAGTATACCATACAACAATAGAATTTTTTAAGTATTTGGAGAGAAAAGATCACCTACCATCCCACTACTCTAACCCAACTATTTTTAGTTATTACTTTTTAGTTTTTGTTGCTTGCATACATTGTTTTAACAGTTATCATCTTCAAATACATGCCATGTTGAATTTTGCATTTTTACTTTAAAATAGTGCAAATATTGTTCCATAGTTATACAGTTGTGTGTGTGTGTGCCCGCCTGCGTGTGTGTTTTAAGACAGGATCTTACTCTGTCGCCCAGGCTAGAGTTTAAATGCGTGATCTCAGCTCACTACAAACTTCTGCCTCCTGGGCTCAAGTGATCCTCCTATCTCAGTCTCCCAAGTACCTGGGACTACAGGCACACACTACCACACCTTTCTAATTTTTTAATATTTTTTGTAGAGACAAAGTCTTGCTGTGTTTCCCAGGCTGGTCTCAAACTCCTGGGCTCAAGTGATCCGCCTCCCTCAGCCTCCCTAAATGCTGGGATTACAGGCATGAGCTACCGTGCCACACCTGTACAGTCTTATTTTGAGGACCACATAATAATATCATCATATAGAGATGTTCCTTAATTTACTAAATCAATTCTGTGTTACTGGATCTGCAGAGATTGTGTCTATATTTTGGCTAATACCATCAGATCTGTAATTGCCTTTGAGTTATTAGCCACTTTTCTCCTTGTGACCAATTTCCTTAGGATGTATGGAAGTGAGATGCTTGGACAGAGGGAATGGAGCACCACCTTTATGGAAGTTGTCTTGTGCTGCCATGTTGCTTTGTCCAAGTGTTGTGTAACACCACTGGCCACAAAGAAGAGTGATGGTTTTAGGAGAGACTACTTTTTTAGCTGCTCGTACCAGTTCAGGGCTGGACACTTCCTGAGTTTGTCTCTAGAGAGAGGACCTCACCCAACATCCCCTTTTATAGACTACTTATGGGAAGATTTTCTCAAGGAGAAAATGTATCAGTCACAACTAAGCTCCCTACTCTTGTGAAGGAAAATATTCTACCCGATAGCCAAAGGAGATTCCACCCTGACCACGATGCTTTTATAAGCATAGGGTAGAGGAATTCCTTCAACACGTAATTTATTTATTAATTACTAAGCAGATTTTTATCAAGGGAGAAGGGTTTTGCTGAGATACCAGAATGGTTAAGAGCCTAGCTGTAGAGTTGAATTGCCTGGGCTTGACTTCCAGCCTCTCCATTTACCTGCTGTGTGACTGCAGGCAAGGTGCTTAACATTCCTTATCTGTAAAATCATCATCATATTCTTATTCCCATCTCATTGGGTTTTTGGGAGGATCTAATATGATTCTTCATCTAAAGAGCTTACTACAGTGTTTGCACAGGCTAAGTACTCAGTAAGTCTTAGCTGTCAGTATATCACAACATACCATTTATTCCCCTATTCTTCAAGGTCCATGAATTGTTTGATCCCCATAGCTCTTATTACTCTTGTTTTCCTTGAAGTTCATTAGATCCAGGAGCTGTCACTAGGGTTAACTGTAGGCTTGAGTTCAGCAATAGATTCTTTTTTACAAGGATTTCCCCAACTGGAGTGTGTGAAAAGGGGCTGCACTACTTCTTTGTCCTATTAATGACTACTTTCTCTTGAGGAGTCAGGGGCGGCGGTACCTATAGGTTTAGGTTAATATTAAGCTTTCTCATTCTGTCTTCCATGTCTCTTATCCTCACTTACTGTCCTACTTTTTCTTTCTCTGTGCTTCATTTTGAGGATAATTTCATCAGATATTTCTTCCAGTTAACTAATTCCCTCATCAGCTATTTTAATGGTTCCTTTGATAAATATTTTTTATTTTTTAGATCTGCTTAATGTGTATTTATATCTGTCTATCGTTCATAGTGTCTTGTTCTTTTCTCATTTTTATTCTCGTTTTAGGTCTTTATTTTTACAAATTGTGTAATGTATTCAGTAACTGTATTAATCAGATTATTGGGGAAATTAGTTCTGTTTGTTATAACTGTTGGTTCTCTCCCATGGTAGATTGTATTATTTCATGTTTTTATATTTTTAGAAGGTAATCTCGTTATCAGGAGGACTTTCTCTGTGGGAAATTTATACAGCCTGATTTGAGTCATTACCTTCCAAAGTGGTTTTGCATTTGATTCTCCTGGGGTGCTTCCAGCTGCAAACTGCTTATTTAATTCATTTAAACATATTTTTTAAAAGATCCCAGACTTACTGAAAAATGGCAAGTACAGTACACAGAACCCCCCCGCAACCACTTATTTGAGACTAAGTCACTGACATGATTCCCCCATCCCTGAATGTCTAGACCCCTGTTGTATACAGTCATTTTTCAGCTTGAGAGTGGATTCCACTTGGTGGAATCACTGACCAGTAGTTATGTAATCTCAGGTCAGACTCCTCCAGCCCCACCTTCACTCCTACTCCCAACTTAGAGACAGGCCAGCTTTCTTGCATCTCCCTGTGCTGGTGGGTGGATTTTTCTCTTCCCTAGTTCATCTTTCATCGAGATTGTAGTCCCTCAAGAGGTCCAACTTGGGGAGGGAATCTGAGTTTCAGCCCCCCACCTGTGGGTCATTTTTTGCTGTCTCTACAAGAGTGTTGAAACCTAAGCTCCCCTGGGTTACCAGAACAATAGAAAAGGTCTGTGGCAGAATCACCTCACATGCTTACTGCTTACTTACTACGGATGTTAGCCATACTTTATTCAGAACTTCTACGTGCTTTATGCTATAATGCTGGAAGTCCTTCTTTGCTTTTTTTGGGGGGGAGACAGAGTCTCACTTTTGCCCAGGCTTGAGACTTGAGTACAGTGGTGCAGTCTTGGCTCTTCAGCCTCGACCTCCCAGGCCCAGATGATATCCCCACCTCAGCCTCCTAAGTAGTTGAGACCACAGGCTTGTGCCACCTCACCTGGCTACTTTTTGTGGGTTTTTTTTTGTTTTTGTTTTTTTTTATGTATAGAGACAGGGTTTTGCCATGTTGCCCAGGCTGGTCTTGAACTCCTGGGCTCTAGCAGTCTGCCCACCTAAATCTTCCATAGTGCTGGGATTACAAGTATGAGCCACCAAGCCTGGCCTTTTTTTTTTTTTTTTTTTTTTTTTGACACAGGGTTTCACTCTGTTACCCAGGCTGGAGTGCAGTGGCACCATCATAGCTCACTGCAACCTTAAACTCCTGGACTCACAAACAAACCTCCTGCTTCAGCCTCATGAGTAACTGGGACTGTAGGTGTGTACCATCACACCCTGTTACTTTTTTAAAAAATTTAGTTGAGATGAGGTCTTGCTATGTTACCCAGACTGGTCTCAAGCTCCTGGGCTCAAGCAGTCCTCTCACCTCGGCTTCCCAAAGTGCCAGGATTATAGGGGTCAGCCACTGCACCCGGCCCTTGTTTGCTTCTTTATCTTGTTTTGGGGAAAGTATGATGGGACACCGTCCCAAATCCTAATTGCTTATTTAACCATTCACTTCTAGAAACGTTTATGAGCATCTCCTGTTATTCTGCCTCCTCTGGGTCCTCTGGGGAACTGAAGGGAACAAGCTCCCCCATCACAGTTCCTATTTAAAGCTACCAGCAGCTCTTTGTTGCCATGAGAAAAGGGCCACATCCTTGGCTCAGTTCACAATATTCTTTGAAAGATCTTTTTCTTTTTTACCACTTCCTTGTACACCAGTAATTTTAGTCTTCATAGCTTCTCCTCCCATACTTTGCCTGTGTTCCTCCCCCTTTCTTAAGATGTTTTTCTTTTCCTTTGATGCTTGGGGGTCATTTACTCTTCAAAGATGGTGAAATACCACCTTCTTTGGGATATTCTCCCTGACCCACCCCAGTAGGGCTTCTGGAAACCCTTTGCGTACATAGTGATCGTCGTGTGTTTATATCGTGGTTTACTCGTGATGCACCAGCACTGTTACCCGGTGTGCTTCTAGAAGGGAGGGATTCACGCTTTCTCATGTTTGTATTCATGGGTTGAGGATGGGGAACAAACACATTATTTATTAGCACATAGTCAGTAAAGTGAATTGAAACAAAATGAAATATGTTGTGCGTGAATATCTGGTAACAATTCAAGAATACAGTTATGGTTCCAAAAAAAGGTTTAGATAACCATTGCTTCCTAGTATTGATCAAGAAGGGAGAGGCAGAGTAGGCTTCCACAGTCAGAGGCGTTGCTTGGGTCACTTTTCCTTCCAAGCACTATTGGTATCTAAGCAGGCAGAGGAAAGGGAGGATAAGTCCTGCTAGCCAAGTCAGCTGCCTGGCACGCACCACTGCTTTTGCTGACTTAGATGACTTGGCTGGCCTGAGAGTCGTGTCCATCTGGACAAAGTGCTGGTGACCACAGGATCCTATATAGATCCCAGCAGCGTTTTCTGACCGGGTCAACCATGGAAGGACCAGGTGAAACGAAACATCAGCACTTTTGTCTCTCCATTTCCAATCCTCACTATTTAGGAGCCTCATTTGTTATAGTTAGCATTCTTGATTTGATTTGCCTTTAGGTTAAGCCCATCTCTGATGTTCTGAAATTTCATTCTCTTCTTATCTGGAGGTACCACTCAAGAAAGACATGTGTTTGTCTTTCTGTTTACCTCCACACCATGTCCTGTCCATCATATTTAGGAATTCTCTGCCTTTTCCAGTTGTGGTTTTTTCCTTCTCACTAGTTTTAATAGGGGCTAGAATGTAAGTTGTCAGTGTGTGCACCACAGAGGTCTATAACAAGAAGAATGTGTGTGAGTCATTGTGCTGTCATTATTGCCTGTGTTAGACACACTGAACCACTCTGAACCTCGGTTTCCTCATCTTTGAAATATGCCCACTTTTCAAGGCAAATTTGTTGTAAAACAGATAGATGTAAAGTGTCCCTCTGCGTAGCTGGTAGAAGGCGCTGGTAGTTGTTATTGTGGAATGCATATAGGCATGGTGAATAAGCCCTAGGATGTGGAGCAAGACATTGCTGAGCTTGCTTCCCTGATCTTGCTACTTAACAGCTCTGTGGCCTGCAGAGGTTAATAATACTCACTTCATAGGGTTGTTAGACTTAAAATAACGGAGAGAACCATTTCAGTTAGGCTCCTAAGTGAGCAAAAGCTCACTTAAACTTACTCAAAAATGGTGGTTGGTGGGGGATTAATTCCAGCTACCTCCTGGTGTCTCTCAAGGATGTCTTCTTTTTTGCATTTATCTGTTTTGTTCTCTTCACACTTGTGCCGTGCCCAGACTTGCCTTTGCTTGGGGTTATCTTTTTTCTACCGTCTAGTTATAGTTTGTGTTCCTTCAGTAAAATTTGTGCATGGCCCATCATGGTCTCTTCTCTGTCACCTTCTCTTTTCTAGTTCAAATTCCTGAGAGGGTGGGATCCGACTGGCCCAGCTCATCTTTTTTTTTTTCTCCAGCCACATCTTGGGTTGCTGGGAAGCTTTTAGGTCATGCTACCTTCCCTGGTTCAGTTAGCTATAGCTAGGAGAAAAGTGTGGCCCTTTGGTGCAGAACCTGGCCACCTGCTTGCTGAATTTGGGCATTTTGAAGGTAAGTTTTGTGATCAACACACGTAATCAGACACTGTATGCCAAGTCTTTGGGAGCTATTCATATTAGTAAATTCATATTCATATTAGTAAAAACCAAGTATTTCCGGGGATGGATCTTTTTCTGTTTCCATGTTGTACAAAAGCAGAAATATTCTCAAGGCAAGAGGTTAAGGGTAACTTTTGGTTTGAGGAGTGATTTCTCTCTTGGTCCAGGGCAGATCTTTGGTTGGAATGTTGCAGACCCTGGTGCAATGAGTCAAACCTTCCACTGGTTTGCATTTTTCATTAGCACGTCATTCAAGGAAATCCTGTCTTTAGGGTCATGGAACAGGCTTTTATGTTTATCCTTCTGCTGAAGTAAAAAATGTGAAGCATTTAATAATGCATCTGAAAATAAACTTGTATTTGAGGTCTGCTGTCTTAGAGCTTTTGGGGGGAATTTTCAATGGAACCTATTTTATAAATATTTTCAAAATTCTGTTATGCTCTTTATCCCAACATGGATCATGGAAAGTAAGGGGTTCTTTTAGTCTAAATATTAAAGACATTTGAGGAGCTAGGAATTCCAGTTGACATTCAAAGGCTACTTTCTTCATACTTGATAATTATTTTCTACCTCAACCATTCACTTGAGGAAAGAGTAGTGAATAAACCTTCTGTCTAACCTATCTGAAATTCCGCAGGTTCTCTCTCTCTCTCTTTTTCTTTTTCTTTTCTTTTTTTTTTTTTTTTGAGACGGAGTCTCACTCTGTCACCCAGGCTGGAGTGCAGTGGTGCAATCTCGGCTCACTGCAACCTCCATCCCCTGAGTTCAAGCTGGTGTCCTGCCTCCGCCTCCCAAGTAGCTGGGATTACAGCCTCCTGCCACCGTGCCCAGCTAATTCTTATATTTTTAGTAGAAACGGGGTTTCACCATCTTGGCCAGGCTGGTCTTGAGCTCCTGACCTCGTGATCCACCCACTTTGGCCTCCCAAAGTGCTGGATTACAGGCGTAAGCCACCGTACCTGTCCAGTACTCTTTTTTAATAGCACTAGAAACATGAAGACAATGTATAAAATACATTTTTTTCTTTATATGCTGGTTGTTAGCCAGTGAAAAAAGTATTGATAGTTTATATTCTCCATATATTTATAGTTTATATTGTCTAGCAGTTAACTTTTAAGTTTTTGCAGTAATTGTAAAGTACATTTGGTTTTTTCTTTTATACCTGTTTACCATATTCCTTTTGTTCATTCTGTGTTTATTGTATGTATATGATATGTAGGAATTGTGAAGTTGCTTGGGGAGAGGTTCAACTGTCAGTAGTCATAGAACTAAGAACAAAAACTAACATAGGGAGGGAGGGAGATCCCTTGACTGTAATCTTAACTTCTTCAGAATCTCTCCTCCCCAGGTCCCTTGACCTCCCTCCACACAGGCTTCCATGTAGGCACTCACACTATTTGCATGAACTCTCAAGATTGTATTGTGTATCAGAGATTCTTACTCTCTGTTGACTATGTGATTGCCTCAGGGTACTTTCACCTGAGGAGTTATCAGCCGTAATTTAGACAGGCCAGAGTGTGTGTTAGGTATCTCTTATATGAGGTCTTCCTGGTCATCTTTACTCACAATCAAAGATGCCCTAGGTTTCCTGTAGCCTACCCCAAGCCACTTGCTCACATATCACCCCATTCCCGTATTTTCCAAGCCTCCCATCACCCTACATCTCCCTTCTAGTCCTTTTCAAACTTACCCCCTGGAAGTAGAGTTGGATTTTATGGGGTGGTTAGGTCATCATGTTAGGTGCAAGTAGCATATAGGCAGAAATGCCCTTGAAAGTTGCTTAGGAAGATTCCATGATAGAGGCCAACATATCTAGGTAGCTTTTCCCTCCAGAACATTATTTATTCGTTTGAGCACCAAAGTAACTGGCTTGTGTTGAGGGGCTACGATGTCATGTGTACACATACATGGCCATACACGCATATATTTAAACTGGAATCGCTTTCAGACTAGCGGGATCCTTGGAATCTGAGAGAGCATGCAGGAGCTGAGGGGCCAGCAGATTCCTTAATCATCTTTCACAGTCTCACTGGCATGGCTTCCTCACAGTGGGGTCTGTAACTAGTAATTGCCCTCTCCCCACAGACCTTTTTTTGAGAATATATAATTGAGTAAATGTGGACTGCATCTCTGCGTAAAGTTGATTGAGGAATGAAAGACCCTAAGAGGCTTTGAAATTTCCTGAAAGTACAGTGTTTTATCTTGAGGGGGGAAAAAAACAAATTTCATTTTATGCACCACAATGTAGTTTACGTCTGTTTTAATGTAAAACTTTTTTCTCCCAAAAATCTTCAGTGCCTTAGAAAGAGGCACTGTGTTCATCCCGTGGCTGGATGTGCCCTGGTATTCCTTTGTTTGTACCACAGTTTACTGGCTGGAGAGCACAAGTGGTTCGGCACATAGAGACAGACCCTGGGGATCCCTTCAGAGGCCAAATTGATCCGTGCTTTTGAAGTTCATTCACCAAGCATGTGAGCTGAGGGACTTACTTGCTAGCCTGGGCCAGTGCTCCTCACAGTCTGAAATTCCAGTTACATCTCAATAGAGGGAGAAGCCACAGGAGTGGGAGCCACACCCAGATTTAGTCCTGGTACTAACCCCCTGTCCAAGTTATGTGAACTTAGGCAAGTCATTGAACCTCTCAGGATTTCAGGTTTTGCTTTATTATTATTATTATTATTATTAATATGACAATTAGAGTATGTCACCTCTAAGGTTTTAGCAGCTCTGTAAGTCAGTAAGATGGAGTGAGCTTTTGGCTGTTAGAGAAAAGTGGCTAAAGCATTGTAGCACGGAGACTGAACTGCAGTGGATGTACGAGAAGAGAATGGCACAGAGCTTATTTATGGTCTAGTAGCCCAGCAATCAGAGTGCACAGTGATTTGACTAGAAGAGGCTGTGATTGTATAGAATACATCTCTGTTGTGAATACTCTCTTAGGTTTTACTCAGATCTAATTAATTCATTATTATACACCTTACATTGTAAAGATCTTACACTGTCACAGAAATAAGAAACAATGGGAGTAATTACTGAATGGAAAGACGAACATAGATTCTTAATGGGTTTTTTCCCATAACTGGATAATGTATAAATGGACAACACTGATTGTCCTTTTTTCTTCTTTTCAAAAAAGGAATTTAACATATTCTTTATCCATTTTCCCTAAACTTTTTGGAAGAGAGAAGAGTCACTTAGCAAGGAATTTGAAAATAATTTTCAGTGCTGCCCATGACTGATAGATAAATGCACTTAATTTGAAAGCCTTAGTATTTCTTTATCCTCACGAAAAGTATCCAAAATGGTACAGTTTGCTTGTCTTAGAACTCTTGGCCTGTATGTGTGAAGTTCGTTGAACTAAGATCTAACCTTTTATAATTTCTTTCTCAGGTGAAGACATTGTAGAATTGCACATACTGTTGCCCCTTCCTGTCCATTATAAGCAACTAAAATGTTTGGAAGTCATGTGAGGTAGTGGGGCATAGCTAATTAGTGAGCTAGCATGACAAGATAATGATGGTTTATTAGGTTGGGTTTTAAAGAACAGCATTTCTAATTTATGCTAAATTTACTTGAAATTTTTGTACAGTCATAACCAGCCCGCAAAGGGCACTTGTTGGATCAGAGCCCTGCTTTTTATTGTTGTTTTGTTTTGTCCATCTGCAGACTTAAAAGTCAGCAGGAGAGACCTTGCATCCAGGGTGATTTCAGTGTAGTCTCACATAAGAGGCCTGGCAAGGGTTTAAAGTGAATTTTAAGCATTTTAGCATCCACTTTGAGGTTTTCTTTTCATAGAAGGAACTCGTGAGAAATAACTTGTTATTAGCTGAAATAAAAGGGGACAGATTTAAAAGGAATAGAAAATAGAAGACTGTTTAAAGCTTGTTGGGAACAAATAAAGATTTTGGGGAAAATCCCAAGGGAAATACTCTGATATTTAGAAATCCCAAGGCACAGAGGGAAAAAATTCAGCCCATCTTAGTGAGTGAGTCATCACTTTATTTTCTGAAATACAAGCAGATTGTTATTTCTCAAATCAGCTCAGGTCATGAATTTTGTGAACCATACTTATGGGGAGAATTTTTTTTTTTTTCTTTAAAGAGTTCTCTTCTTACTCCCAGCCGTCAAAAAATTAAAATACCATAGCAAATGGACACATGCTCCTCTGGAATTTATTTTTGGAATCGATGGGGCAAATAGGGAAAAGGCCTTCCTACCACTTGCCCCCAAATTGGGGGTGAGAGTAGTAGGGAAGGCATAAGAAACATGGGAATTGAAACAAGAACATTTCCAGTTTTGCAGGGAAGAAATCAGCAAATCAGTCAACCACCACGTATGTTACCTATTTACTGTAAGAACCCAAAACCATTCCATTTGTAGTATGAGACATGTGTGAGAGACAGTCATAACTTCATGGAGATACAGTCTCAGAACTGATAAGTATTATTTGTTGAGCACCTGCTATGCACCAAGCACTTGCTGTATCTCTGAACCTCCCATTCACCCTGTAAAGTAGTGGGACGAAGATCCTCAATCCCAAAGGGAGTAGGAGACATACCCAACTCACAGAGCCCTTCAGAGTTAGAGCCTGAACGCAGACCAGATTATCTGGGCTCTTGTCTCTGTCGTTTCCACTACACTTACATGAAACAACTGGAAAGTAATGAAGGATACACTCAGTATTTTAAAACATCCGTGGGACTTAAGAGTGGAGGAAGTTAAGTGAATTATCAGGGTGGTCTGTTGACAGCTTCACAGCTAGAATGTACATTTAACTTCTTCAAAAGGGGGCAAGGGTGAAGGTGGCTGTTTTAAATATGCCAGAGCAATGGGTGTAAACAGGGACTGTCCTTGACAAACCATCCTGGGTCACGTGCAGAATTCTTGGAGGAGGTAGACTGCAGGAGATGGGCTGGTTGACGATTGACTTTTCTCCTCAAGCATCCTAAACGTGCCCTAACATCTTCCATCATGGAGCTGGGGCCAGGTGTCAGTAAACTGGTTCAGTGGCAGCTGGAGAACCTAAAAAGGCATTGTGAGCCTCTGTAGGCCCACTGACTGTTGTTGCTGGAAAAAGGTAAGTTCAGATCAACCAAGGCCGCCTTTAGGAAAAGCTGATCTTTAAAATTTTTATTTTAAATATCCCAAGTTTTGAAATGTTTGTAGACTAATATACAGATTTACAAAAGATATTAAAAAGGCCCATGGCAGGTTGAAATTGGATTTGGGGCCCCACATTTGCAATCTCTTCTCTCACAGATTTGCTGGAATGTTATGGTTTAAGTGTGTATAACTAACGTGTGAACTAGTTCTGAGATTAGTAGGCACTTCTAAAAAATAACAGGGGGTGGGGTGCTCTTGAGGCCACATCAGTTTAGAAAATACTATGTTAAAGTTAAAGAAACATTTTTTAAAAAAACAGGAATGTAATGAACTTTTAGTATATTAATGCTTTTTAAATTTTTGAAAGGAGATATCGTTTGGAGTATTTCCCAAATTTAACGACTATAGATCTCTTTTTTTCACAACAGCATTAATTGGGCTAGTTGGGCACAGATTTTGAGAAATACTGATCTCAGTGAATATTACTCAAATTTAAGTATTTTCTAAATATGTCAGAGTTTCTAAATCCTTTTTTTTTTTTTTTACCAGACCTATAAAACAGAAGCTTATGAAGTGAAATCTTTATGAAATACTGTGCCTAATACCAAATCCTCCAGAGTAGTGCTTTGTAAAACTTTAGTGTATAAATAAATGTAGTTGGATTTTGACTGGTTTTGAACCACTTGTTTGTTCATAGTGGACCTTGTCATTGGATATTGGGGGAACTGCTTGTTCATTTTTGAGAAGTAGAGTAATTTGTGGGATCTCTGGGTTGTGCAGATAGTACAATGTGGCTTGACATTCTATTAAGTAGTACCATAGTGACTGGATTACATTTTTAAAGAAAGAAAAGGTTTACTTGAGGGTGTACATTATACTTACTGCTCTGGGCCCACACAGGCTCCAAAGACGTATGCTCTAAATATGTGACTTGACTGTATTATCAGCGTGGACATTTGGAAAGCAATTATATTAGTTTTTATAAAATTATGGGTTATAATGAAATTATATTACATTGAAACAGTGTGGGAAATTTTAAAAAAGGAAAGAAATGATGCTTCTTTACCACCCTTAGCACTCCATCTCCATTTTTTAAATGTTAGTATTGGAAATGGAAACACACTTCTTAAATCATCGATATCCCTTTAAAAAGAAAAATTCACTGGAATCCTTGGCAGTGGCCTTTAAACATTGGACAGTGCTGTTGCCGTCTCTTTGTACAGACAATAGGTAGCTCCTGCGCTGTAGTTTGTCACGTCTTACTCCACCTTTCCTATAATGCTTATAAGCATGGATGGCAGTCAGTAAATACATGTTGAATTATTCTGTATGTATAGGACCAAGACGTTTTATTGTCATAGTTTTTTTCTAGAGACGGAGTTTCACTCTTGTTGCCCAAACTGGAGTGCAGTGGTGTGACCTCGGCTCATTGCAACCTCTGCCTCCCGGGTTCAAGCGATTCTCATGTCTCAGCCTCCTGAGTAGCTGGGATTACAGGGGCCCACTGCCACGCCCGGCTAATTTTTATATTTTTGGTAGAGACAGGGTTTCACCATGTTGGCCACGCTGGTCATTATTGTCATAATTTTTTACCAGAAATATTTAAGAAAAAGTAAAATCTTAAGTTCCTTAATAGCAGTGGTGTCCAAACTTTTGTATATCTCATTTGTAAAGCCTTTTGAGCCTGCATTTCATCTTCATCTGTATACATATACATACATATATATTTTCTGTTCTGATGCCATATAATTATACAAAATAAAAACGGCAAACGAAAGTTACAGTGTTTTTCTTCCCACACCACAGTGGACCGACTTGTGTGCTGTCTTCTAGGAGATCACTAATCTAAAGAGCTTGTTCATTGGAAGGTTTTGTATCTACATCTCCCTTTTCTTCTCCTTATATAGTAGTACCACCATTCACATAAAATTTGTTCTTGCTAACTATGTATCTGTTGGGAACTTTGGGGAAAAAAATCAAAGTATATGCATCTGCAAATTCTAGCTAACATTTATTGAGGGTTTGCTCTCTTCCAGGTACCATTCTAAGGCACTTTATATGGATTTCTTCACTTAATCCTTATAACTCTGTGAGATTAATTACTATAAATTTTCCTGTTTTACAGAGGGGAAACTGAGGCACAGCCGGATTAAGTTTCTGGCCCAGGTCGTGTAAGTAGTGGAGCTAAGATTTGACCACAGGCAGTTTGGCTCTAGATTTTGTGCTCCAAACCATGTTATTTAAATTCCAGCATCTAGTCGGTAGCTATGTGATTCTCCATCTCAGACAAAAATTGTGTAACTAGGCCTGAATGACTGTGAGCCATCCATAGCATATTTTGAGTCATTTAGGTCAAGACCCAGACAAATAGGTTTATTAGGACATTATAGGATCTTAGAACTGGTGGGAAGCTAAAAGGCTCAATGATTTCCAGTCCGTTCCAATCTGTTGTCTTTTGAAGTAGGAGCCTGTAAGTTCTTACTGTCCTGAAAAGATGTGACTCAGGAAATTTCTTTCCAGTCTAGGTTTTAATTCTTTTAAGGAACTCTCACTGTGTTATAATATGGAAGTGGTGTTTTCATGAGTGTTTTTTTTGGTCTTTAAATACCTTGTACCTATAATTATTATTTTCCCAAGAATGGAACTGAAATTGCGTCAAGATGAAAAGGCCATGGTGCTTGTGGGTGGGTGTGCTAACTCCGAACTTTAGAACTACAACAGAAATTAGAGGTTCCCAAGGTAATTGCTGTGATTACAGTTTTCTTTTGGGCCCCAGACAGGAGCTCTTGAAACACAATATTCTACTAATTTTTTAAATGTACAGTTTGCAAGGCAACATGGAGATTACTGAGAGTATGTACCATTTCTCCCTTGTTTTCTATGAAAGTTAACATATTGTTGGGTCCTTTGAAATTGCTCAGGAAAAAACAGGCATTGCATATATGATAAGACATTGTTAAGAGGACTACAAATATTTTAAGTACTGAATCAATCTTTTAGTATTGCATAAGGAAATTATTTTAAAAGAAAAAATTTTCCTAATTACAACTGTTATAGTACAGCTGTTAAAACATCTGTAGGTACCTCTCTGCACTTTACAGTTCTAGATAATTTATATTATTATAATACATGCAACTTTATGTTCTAAATTATGATATAATATCTGCACATATGTCTTAGACAGTAGATAGACGTTTGTCCATTCTAATTTGTTCTATACATAATTTTTAGTAACCATAGAGTCCTTCCTATTTCTATTTTATTTTAGTTTACCATTTTACTGTTGTTGGATTTAGGTTGCTTCTAACTTTCTATAAAACACTGCTAATGATGATTTAGAGCATTTGATAATACACATCCTTTGTTTATTATTGAGGAAATCACAGCAGTTGTTTTGAAAGGAATTATCAGGACTGGATTTACTGTGTCAAATGTAAGGATGGTTTTGTGACTTGAAATATAATTTGTCTTCAGAAGGGTTTGTGGCCATTTCTCCAAAGCCATTCACCAAATTTCTTTTCGTTTCTATTTCTTACAGCTTTAGAAAGATAAAAAATGCATTTTTTTATTGTTGCATGTGGAATTTTAAAATGATCAGTGTGATTGAAATTACTTGCATATGTTTGCTATTTTCAATTTCTTGTGTTAATGTTTTTTGTCCTTCTGTTCTTCTGGGTCTCTATAGCAGCAACATAAGAATTCTGCATCCTAAGGATATATTAGAGATGTCAACTTTTGATATCTCTAATGCATGATCTTTGTTGTGTTTTCCCCTCTTAGTTCTTTTGTCTTGGTTTTGTTTGTTCTATAAAAATTGATAACAATTATTTATCTTTTTCCTGATAGTATCTGTTGTTGACATTAGAGAATTGTCAGACCTCTTTAGCTGATGTGCATAGTATATTTTTTTGAGGCCTTTGTTCAGTTTTTAAAAATTAAATTTCTGTTTGTTTGTTTGTTTGTTTGTTTGTTTAGAGCCAGAGCCCAGGCTGGAGAGCAGTGGCTCTACCTCGTCTCACTGCAACCTCCTCCCGCTGGGTTCAAGCACTTCTCCTTCCTCAGCCTCCTGACTAGCTGGGATTACAGGTGCCTGCCACCACATCGGGCTAATTTTTCTATTTTTAGTAGAGGTGCGGTTTCACTATGTTGGCCAGGCTGGTCTTGAACTCCTGACCTCAAGTGATCTACCTGCCTCGGCCTCCCAAAGAGCTGGGATTACAGGCGTAAGCCATCACGCCTGGCCAATTTTTTAAAATTTAGTGTTCTATATTGGTGTTCCAAAAAACATTGTTCTGCAGATGTGCAAAAATAAAAACTAGGTATTCTGATTGTAATTAGTTACTTAATTATTTATTTTATCTTGGTTGGGAATTGTTGGAGTATAGAGTTAAACATGTTTCTTTAAAACATTCCAGTCTTCAATAGCCTGACATGCATTCAGTATCTCCAGGAAAAAGATATCGCTAGAATGTAGTATTTTCCAAATTTACTATTAATTGTTTTCTCCAGAATACTTTCCAGCATCTCTCAGAAACAGTTTTCTACAAATCACAGGATAAGAACTGCTGGTTTAATTCATTTGGATGTTTTTATTTTTTAACTCCATCAATTTTTTTATGAGAAGCAATTCTTCATTTTTAGTAATCATCTTTATGCAAATGTATAGCCTGGGCTTCTTGGTCTCCTCTGCCAAATTAGGTCTTTCTCTCCTTATTAAAAAATAAAACAAAACAAACCGACAATGACCGGATCTGTGATTGGCAGCTCTGAGGTTTGTTTTGATGAATAAACAATTGGGTCTAAATTCATAACTGAAGTGGAGAAGTCACCAATGACTTACTACTTGTATTCCCTTCAAACTTCTGTTCTCAGAAGCTAGGAACGTGAAACAGCTGTAGTAAGCTTAGCATGTGCTATACTTGGACATGATAAAAAGTAGAATAAAACATGTTTTTTTTAATTGGAGAAGCAGTCAGACATGGCAGAAAGCACAGACTTTGGAGTTAAACTTTCCGGGGTTAAAATCCTGATTTTTCCATTTACTAGTTTTTGGCCCTGGATCCCTGCTTTCTAACTCCATTTCTTCATCTCCAAAAAGGCATTATTAATGCATGTCTTCTTAGATTGATGAAGTCTTTGAATGTTAAATTCAAGGTCAACTTTTCAGAATATTTCTTGGAGGTCAGAGGATGCAAAATAGGGACATAGAAATGGCTGGAATTAGAATCTGAGCCTGATACTGTGGCCTATCTTTTTAATTGCGTGGAAATCTTGAATATCAGATACTTTCCCAGATATATGTCCATGTTGATGCTATTTGTGTTACTTTTTTTTAAATTAAAATTGCTTTCATTTAAAAGGAAATCTAACATGCTAAGAGAGTTAGAAGAATAATGTTCCTAGGATTTGAAAATACTTGATTTTCAAAAATCAGAGCCAGGAGAGACTGCAGATTGGTGTAGTCTTGCACATTTGCAGGTCAGGAAGCTGAAAACCAGAGACATCTGAGGGGCAGTCAAATTTAGATGGTAGGTTCCAGTTTCTGTGCACTGGACACATCTAGATCTTCACCTACACCCTGGGGTGCAGGTCCAGCAAGATGGCTCTACAACTGGGAAGAAATAATATATAAATAAACACATACATAGGTATGTCTGGTATCTTAAAAGATCAGTAACTGTTCTTTGCCAAGATAAAAATGTGAGGAAAACGTCATTATAACCTGGCAGGTGCTCTCATAGCACTGGTGAATGAAGAGAGATTATTTCTTAATTGGGGACAGGGGGCAGTGAAACTTTCTTATTGGGTGATAAAACCCAATCTTAAAGGTTGAACAAGAGTTTGTAAAATTGTTAAGAAGATGATGGAGAAAAAGGTGAAAGGCAGAAGTATTGTTCAGAAAAGAGAAAATTTTAGCTACTAGAATTAGCATCTCCAGAGTCATAAAGGCCAGAAAGGAGCCTGGCATGTTTGGACATCATGAACTTGGAGAGCCAGGAGTATAAAGTGGATAGTCACAATGACAGGGGTGGGCTGGCTGCAAAAGGGAGTTTGTGAAAGTGAGGTGAGGCAGAGAAGGGCTTTATGAGCCATGGTTGGGGGTTCCACTTGATTCTGTTTTAAAGTCAGAGAGTGGCATGACTAGACATACTTAGAAACACTCAGCAACGGTGCAGAAGATGGATGGGTGGAGGATGAACTGCTAGAGGCTGTGGAAGTTTCTGGCTGGGGCATGATTAAGTCCTAAAGTAAGACAGGAGCCCTTGGAATGGGTTTCAGAAATGCTGCAGAATATCCTGGCATAGAGGCACACACTTGTAGTCTCAACTGCTCTGGAAGCTGAGACAGGAAGATCCCTTGAGCCTAGGGGTTTGAATCTAGCCTAGTAACATAATGAGACCCCTGTTTCTAAAAAATAGAAAACAACGGAAAAAGAAATGCTGCTGAGATTGAATTGGCAGAATTTTGCGGCCTCTTGGGAAGAGGGTTAAACAAAAGGAATGTGACTTTAGTGTCCAGGTGAACATCTTTGTGCCATCACTGTGATACTAAAGAGACATGGAGGAGGGAGGAAGAGAAGATTTGGAGAAACACTTGAGTTTGGGGTGTGGTCCCAGAAGAGGAAGTGGATTGAACCACAACAGAAATACTTCAGAGAAGTTCTGTGGTGTAATACCCAACTTGTCTCCTCCCTTTCCAGTCTTGCCCCTTTACCTTCCATTTTCACCACAACAGTCAGAGTCATTTTTCTCAGGGTCAGAGCTAATTACGTGTTTGTTCTAAAACCCGAGAGGCTCCATCTTGGCCAAACTACGGCCTCCAGAATACAATCCAGTGTCCTTACCATAGCCGTTTCCTCCCTGTGTGATGCGTCACAGTGTATCTCTTCAAACCTCCTGTTGCCACTTGTTTCAGGCATCTGATCTCCCTAATGCTTCTTCACACCAAGGGCATCTTTTCTCAGAATGTTGGCATGCACATGGTTGTTCTCTATCTAGTCCACCTT
Source organism: Chlorocebus sabaeus (assembly GCF_047675955.1). Classification (NCBI taxonomy): domain Eukaryota; kingdom Metazoa; phylum Chordata; class Mammalia; order Primates; family Cercopithecidae; genus Chlorocebus; species Chlorocebus sabaeus. Next base: position 134,020,527 of record NC_132911.1, on the reverse strand, counting down.
GAAGAAGAGAACGTTCTTATCTTCACCAGGTATCCCCACACCTAGAACAGACTTGATGCCTGGAGGTATAGGTCTTTGTAGATGGAGGAGCCGTATATGCCTGTTCATTCCCCCCGCCACATTCCTCAGCACAGACTAAATGTTTGAGTGACCTCTCAATGGGCCAGAGTTAGGATTAGAAATACCAGAAAGATAAACTATTCCTCTTTGATGAGTAAGCTCCTATTTTCTTTCCTGATCCGATAGATAGGCCCACTAATTATTTTCAAGGATTTTTCTACCAGTCAGTCGCTCTCAGTGGTGGTTTTCAGTAAGTCACCAGTGTTTTAAAGGGCACCTGGAAACTCTCACAAGCCTTTACATCTCCACGTGGTGGTGTAGTTGGTTATTTATATTAAGCCTATTTTCTGTGTGCAGGTATATATGTCAGCAATCAGTTTTAGTGAAAATGATGCCCATTGTCAAGACTCTAGTTCTCAATTTGTGAAGTCCACAAAGGCTGTAGTTCCCAGGGTGTGCCTGAAGCTAAATGGAAAGCCCCTCTGTGGTTTTAACTGACACTATGCTGAGCAGAGTATTTAGTAGATAGACCTATGTGAAATGGCTGATGTGCAGCCCAAGTCTGACCTGCTTGGGTGACACAACCCCAGTGACCTGCAAGTTGACTCCTTCCCCCCTTTGCTTTTTATCTCAACTACTCTTTAGCTGTTTTACATAGAGCCTCCTGGAATGGGAAGAAAAAGTCTTTGAAACTGATCGTCTAGTAGCCAGATTACTGAATCCTTGTTTTTTTTTTTTAAGGATCCTCCATCTTTTGAACCCCATTGTGTCAGGTTGAAGGGTTGGAGAGCAACATGGTTATGAATATAGACCTTCGGATCAGGAAGATCTGCTTTGGAATCTTGGCTCTCTTATTAACTGCATATCTTAGGGCCATTCTGATGTTCAATTTTCTTATCTGTAAAACATAGGTAATAGAAACCTTCTTATAAGTTACTGTGATGATTATATAAGATGATATAAAATTATTGGCAGTGTCACATTGTCATTCTATCATCGTCAATATTGGGGAGAAAAGAGACAAAAGTGAGCTAAAATCAGACTCTGAGGACCATTGGGAAAAGGAGGAAAAGAAGCAAACACATGTCTGTGTCAGGTATTATATGAGAAAGGCATTAACAGTATCTTTGGTATCAGAGAAAGTAACTAACTTGACCAGGGTCACACAGTCAGTGCGTGGTAGCCAAGCAAGAAGTGACACAGTTCTCTGTGGCCTCAAAGCTTGTGTTTGTAGCCGTGGCTTTACACCTCTCAAGATGGTAGCTTGACGCGTGAGTAGGCTGTGTTTCTTCCAAGAGGCAAAGGTTGGACCTCTTAACAAATGGTAGTTGATTTCTAGAACATTAATGATCACTTAGAACTGTGGATACTGGTAGTAACTTAGTGCCAGATGGTGTGGGATCATCAAGGATTCTACTGATTAGGTGCAGAGAATGAGCTTCCCAGAGAAAAGCAAGACGTAGCTTAGCCCTCAGAGGTGGATTGAGTTCTCTTTACAGAATGTATGGAATGGCTGTACTTGTTTAGGGTGACAGGTTTGATTTTAAGGGTTGTATTTGTTTTCACACTGGTATAAAGAACTACCTGATACTGGGTAATTTATAAAGAAAAGAAGTTTAGTTGACTCACAGTTCCGCATGGCTGGGGAAGCCTCAGGAATCTTACCGTCTTGGCAGAAGGCAAAGAGGAAGCAAGCACCTTCTTTAAGGTGCAGGAGAGAGAGTGGAAGAGCCGTACTTTTTAACCATCAGATCTTGTGAGAACTCACTCACTATTATGAGAACAGAATGGGGGGAACCACCCCTATGATCCAGTCACCTCCCGCCAGGTTCCTTCCCTGACATGTGGGGATTACAGTTCGACATGAGAGTTGAGTGGGGACACAGAGCCAAACTCTATCAAGGGTTTTGAAGGGGATCTATTTTCCTTTCTCTATACACATTGCTGAATTCTGCCATTGGTACAAAAGGCAGAGTGGTTTAATGAAAAGGTTGTTGATATGATAGGAGGCCCATACCTTCCTCTCACTCATCTAGTCTCTCTCGGTGTCTGCTTTTCCCGTGATGGGGTGCGGGGGAGGGAGGTAGGCAGGCCCTTCACCGCAAGTGGCTTCCTTTTGCCCGTGTTATATGTAGAACTTTGTAAGACTTCCTCTACAACTCGTGGTAATTAATTGAGAGAAGTGTGCTTCATCCAGGTCCTAAGCCTTCATAAATGATTATAAAATGATTTCATCATTGATACTTGATGTGACTGACTTTTGAAAGGCAAGATGAGGCTTGGGAACCATTGTAACCTCCAAGAATTCTGGGGCAATTAGAAAGTGAATACTTTTACATGTGCTACCCAAACAAAAAATATGTGTTGCAATATTTACCTTAGTTAAGATGGTGCTTCCTTTGAGTGATTGGAATAAACACTAAGGCTTTAAAACAAACAGTATGTGAGAAATAAACAGCAGCATTATTGAGTTCCGGTTTTCTTCTGTACAGCTTTAATTCTTGTTGCTTTTAATATAGAGTCAGATTTATTTGACTGATATTTATTGAGCCCTACTCTGGGCCTAACATAGGCTCTGCCTCAAAATGTATACACACCTAACAAATAATTTATGCCTACGTAGGAAAGCAGACTTTTGCGAGCTAGTTTTATGCAATACCTTTTCTTTGGCTCGGGAAGTTGATAGCTTGGTGACATTTTCTTGCATGGACTAAATCCTTAGAATTGTTTAGGAGATACTGGCCGAAGGTAGTATGTTCAATTTTTGCCAAGGATCTGAACTGTGAAGTAACCCTTCAAAGTTTAGGATCTACAGATCTTTGCTGTTCTTGGGTCAAATTCCAGCTGAGAACCATGCAACCATTAAGCTGTAGGCACTGTAGCGGACATTAAATGTTTCTGATAGAAATCTTTATAAACACAGGAGAATCTTAAGGATACTTTTTATAGTCTAAAACAGCACAGATAAACATCTTAAAACCTTTATTTGCAGATCACATATCAACTTTCAATTTTTGGACTGTGTTATGCAAATCAAATTTTATTTTAGGTTGGTCATTTCCCCTTCATGGCAGCCTCATTCAACTCATATTAATCTTGAAACTAACAAATGATAACATCTTTATGTCTTCGTTTCATATAAGCTGCTGCTGCCAGGTCCCTCTTCCTCTGTTGGCAAGTATTCTGCGCTGCTGCTTCCTGGTTGAACCCCACTAACTGTGGGTGTTGTATAGTTGTTACACAGGATGATTCTTAGCACTCCACGCCTCAACTCCTCAAACTGCTGTAATTGGGGCTGTACTTTGAGTTCCTGTTTCTGTTCTGCTTCTCTGCCTCAACTTGTCTTTCCTGTCTGCACCCTTACTCCCATTCCTTTCTGGCTTGTTGTAAGAGGAGTGTCACGTAGAATGCCATGAGCGGCGTCTCCTCTAGGATTGCAGGGGTTGAAGATGGAATTGACCTAGGGCAGCACCTGGCCCACAGGGGACACTCTTAGTTAGTTCCTTATTCTCTTCTTAATTCCTTTCCAACCTTCTTTTTGTTATCCCTGGAACCCCATGAGACTTGTTTTGCTCTTCCAAAGGTGTGCCATACAGACAAGCTATGTTTCACTCACTTCTGTATCTTTATAGCCTAACCCCTAGCCATTGCTTAGTAAATGTTTGCTGGGTGGATGAGTACATAGAAAGATAATCCTAGTGAGGGGAAATGATGAGAGGTATTTTCAGACTAGTTGGGTTTTAATTTCATTTGTGGCCACTCCACTTACCCTTTCAGATGAGGAGATAAGAGCTGCTTTGGCAGGGTTTGTTGTACCCACATGGTCATTTTGGATTCTTCTACAGTCTCCGGGAATGGGCATTCTTGTTATTAATTTCAAGTGGTCAGGAGATTCTGGGACCATCTGTTCACTAGTGTAGGAAAGGGCAAGGCAACAAGGAGTTCATGTGCACATAGTACTCAGGTCAGTTTAACTGAAACCACCAACAGGTCCTCAAATGTCAGACACAGACATAAGGAAGATATTCATTCTTTCACCTTCCATTTGTTTACTTGTTCATTCAGTCAGCTTCCACTGAGTGCTCTAGTAAGTCTGATACCATGCTACCTGTTGGGGCCTTTTAGGTTACAACAGGGTGATCTGTACACCCTTGATTCGGCCCTCCAGCCAGATCAGTGACTAACACAAGTCTTTAAAATGAATTTAATACATTTTTCCTGTGAAAAGAAGGGAAATTTAAAAAAATTAATAGATATTTACTGCACATCTCTTATTGTTTTCCATGCTGGTGACATTGCCTTGAACAGGGTAGTACCACCTCTTTGAGAGATTACATTCTATTGGGACAGATCGTAATCACAGGAGCATGACAATAAGATCATTTCAGAGAGTGTTAGTTCTTCCTAGGTAGTAAGAGAGGGTAATGAATGGAGAGTGACTGGGAGTTGGGCCATCAGAATGTCCTTGTGAGGTGACATTTGAGGAGCCAGAAAAAAAGAGAGAAGGTACAAGCCAGGCCCATTTAGATTTAGGCAAAGAGAGTTTTAAGAAAAAGATTTCAGGAGAGAGGTCAGCAATTCTAAAAGCTTTAAGGCAGGACTGGTGCAGTGGGGTTTGAAAGACTGTAGGTGTGGCTGGAACATAATGAGTAGTGGAGGGTGTGGGAACAGAGGGGAGAGGGCAAAAGGCTGGGTCACATAGGGCCTTACAGGCAGTAGCGAGGAGTTTGTTTTATTAGAAGAACAGTGAATTCATTCATCTTTCCTTTCTTCCTCCAAAGAGAGAGAGGGAGAGAGATTCGTTTCATTCATGTCAGTGAATCCTTACAAAGCATCTTGTATATGAAGAAATAAACATGAATATTATCCTGGTATTATTCTTACAGAGTTTTCAGTTGATGGAGTACGGGGAGAGACACAGGTACTTAAACACCTAAAAAATAAGATACAGAGTGGAATGATATGAGAAGTATGGATAAAGCAAGCGCCAGGCTAGCAATAATAAATGTTTTATGAACAGCTTACTTTATCAATCCTATCAGAAGCCTTACCAGGCTTCCCATGTCTTCCAGCAAAGGGTTTTGTTGCTGCTGCTTTGCTGTGGCAAGAAGTGAGGAGGCCTGCAGCTGGTTAAGGAGAGGTAGATGCACAATTTGGTTTTCACACTTAGGCTGGTGCCTGTTGAAGCGTCTAGCACACTGACTGGATGAATAAATGCCTAAGTGATGTAAAAACCCAAGTTTGATGATCATGAGAAAAAATCTCAGAGAAATTGGTTCCAGGACCCCCACAGATACCAAAATCTATGCAGGAAAGCCGACAGCACACATTTGCATGGTTTGCCTGTATCTCTCCCCTTTTTGAGGAGGAGACAGTGACAATTCTTCATTGTCATTCTTTCTTCTGGCACCTTTATCCACAGCTCTTCTCATGATCACATTGAACAATGTGAATGAATGCACAGAAAGAGCTTATGCCTTCACATTATGATTATTCATGTATGTGTTCTAGCATATGGAGACTTAAAATGGATAAATAATTTACTGATTTGGCTGTGAGGCTGCATGAGAACTCATGTCACTTTTTCATCCTATTATGCAAGTGTTAATTAGACATCCCTAAACACATTACTCTGCAATCCTCACTCCTCCCATCAAGGTAGCATGATTGCCTAACAAACTCAAGGCTGAAGTAATCAGTCTAAACCAAAATTAGGCCAAAGTAGCATTCCCTTGCTTCCCCTGTTAAAGGAATAACACATATAAGAACATTTACCTTGTGGCGATTATGGGACAAATGCATCCATTAAAAAGCATTTTTTAAGTGACCTCTCTGAATATACTATAAAACAATACAATGGAAGCCCTTTTTTTTTCAAGTAAGGTTTAAAAAAAATTTTTTTTTTAAGGAAATCACTTTGGTATAGAAGTATTTGTTTCAGAGATGTTTTGCTGTCGCTGCTCCAAGTGTTTCACTGGCAGCCGTCTTCTGAGGTGACAGTAATGATAGCTAGTCGTTTTTGAGCACCTGCTCCATTCAAGGCTTTGTGCTAGCCACTTCTAGGCACATTAACGTATTGAATGCTCACAGCACTCCTAGATGGTAGGTATAATTCCCTGCTACCTTGGCATATCTCTAGGAAATTCTATGCTGATATTTTATTGTTATATACTATTTCCTGCCTCTGTAAACATATTCATAAAATTTAGCTCCAAAGAATTGTGGTTATTTAAAATCAAATCTACCCAAATTAAGAGCAATTTTCCCACTTGCGTATATAGAAAGTGCCATAGATTTAGAAAGTAATTCTAAAATAGTTAGAATTTTAGAAAATCTTAATGAATAGTGGCAACAGTATTGCCATTTCTCAGTAAACGTAAATATATTTCAATAAAATATTTTTAAAGAAAGTTCACAGAATAACTGAAGGCAATGTCCTCTTAAGACATTATTCTCATCACTGTATAGTCATATCTCTTCTACATATATGGCTATACATATTAGATATGTATACCTTTAAACTTGTTCGAAACCATTAGGGGAAGAATTACAGAGGACTATGTTTCTAAATTTAAAACTATTTTATCAACCATTTTCAAAACAAGTCTTATATTGCCTGCTTTTCTGTTTTGTGGAGATGATTATACTGACGAGTTTATGTATTCAGTCATTTGTCGCTTCATTTCATAAGCATTTTTGAGCATCTGCTGTGTGCTATACACTGGGAATAGGAACTCAGCCATGAACAGGTTATACAAAGCCCCTGCTTTCATAGAACTTCCATTCTTCTAGGGAAATACCATAAAAGCAAACAAATCATGAACAGGATCATTTCAGGGTGTGGTAACACTATGGAAAAACTGGCATGACGTGCATTCGAGAGTAACCTTTGGGTGGGCCGAGTGTGTACACTACTGTAGGGTATCCTTAGAAGACTTTTGTGGAGAAAGGACTTTTAATCTGAGGCCTGTGTAAGAAGAAAGATCCAGTCATCCAGAGAGCTTGGGGGAAGAGTTCTAGGCAGAGCAATCAACTAGTTCAAATGCCCTGAGCAGGCATGGTCAGATTCATACACGTCTCTGAGAACATCGCTCTTTCACTCTGCTGTGACCGAGGGATACCACTGGGCCTAGAGGGGTATGCTACCCTTCCTGTCCTCAAAGTCTCAAAGGACTTTTCCATCCTTATGGTCTGGTTTCTGTAATTTTTCTACATCCTTTTGGCTGTCAGCTCTCAAGTAGTGCCTCCATCAGTATGGCTTCCCAGTGGCCTCTCTCTGATTTGCAGCAGCCTGCATCTTCTCTGTGCCTAGATTCAAATGACAAAACTTGTTAGGACTATGTGTGAAATAAAAGTAGAAAGTCTTCGTGTCAAGATTGGAAGTACTCTCCTAGATTACCATCCCTGATCCTTAGTTATGTAATGTTAAAGAGAATGTAATGATGTCGTATGGCACAACTTTACATTCTCCTTTATTCATGTATTTGTTAATTCATTCTTTCCCGCTCACGCCACCCTTTTGTGTTGTTCAACTGCAGACACATACTTAAAAATGCCCGCACATGTTTTATCCTACTTTTAATGATTTGGGAAAGATAATCTTATAGCCTATAATACCTACCATTTTTCTCTTAGCCCTTATTTAATTTTACATATATGACATTTCAAAGGATGTCACTGCAGTTGTTGTTTGGCATTTATGGGAATAAAACTTTGTAGCACACTTAGACGTGTTATTTCTAGAGGGAGCCTTGTTTGACTGAAGGACAGTATCCCCTGGCTCTCTAAAACAGGAGGCTCTTAAAAGTGCATTTATTTAGCTTGTTTTTGCCAGTGGCCAAACACTCGAGCTTAAAAGAAAAAGAAGTGTCACCTAGAGTTAACTGACTGTAGCTGTCAAATGGGGATGCTTTCAATAAACTTTAAAAGTGAGTGGGTGAACTTTACACCCTAACAGTTCATAAGCAAGTTGGTAAACATTCAACAAAAATTCTGAGACTGTACCCGCTCCCCCTCCAACGGAAGGAAGTAGGTAGATAGTCTCAAAAAATGTTACGGCTGAAATCTTTCACATTCATTTGCTCATTTGGAGTTAACTGTAAAGTCCACTTAGTAATTTCTCTTAGACTACAGTCACCTTTTTTGGTCATTATTCCCGCAAAGATAACCGATAGGTTATTTTCCTCCAGAAGCAGATCTTTGTTTCTTTCTTGAAAGTAATTAAGAAATGTTAAGATTAAGGGAAACTTGGACTTGCCTTCCACAACAGATTAGATGGCATGGTTGAAAAAGCATAGGCTGGCTCTTCTCTTACTTGGTATGTGACGCTTGGCAAGCTAACTAATTTCTCTAAGGCCTAAGGTTTTTTATCAGGGAAAAAGGACAATCATAAATTTAGAAAAAAATTAATGACTATTTTTAGCATTAAAAAAAAATGACATCACAGAAACAGTTCATCTAGGAATAAACCCATTTTTTAAGTAAATTTACTTTTAAGTAAATGCTTATTTGCATCATTTTCCATCTAAATGTCTTATATTTTTTTAAAACTCAGGTTTATCTCAAAACTGGTATGTAGTTGCCACCTTCCCCATACGATGAGACTGTTTTTAGTCTCAGCTTATCACAGATATCATTAGAATGCAGAATTAGGTAGTGGTTAGAAGATAAGACTCTGTGTTGTCAGAGACCTGGGTTCAAATTCCAGCTCAGCTACCCTGGACAAGTTAACCTTTCTAAGCCAAGCCTCTGTTTCCTCATTCATAAAATGGATATAATAATAATATTTATTTCCTAGGACTTTTGTGAGAATTAACTGAGATAATCTATGTAAACCTCTCAGCATGCTTTCTGGTTTATACCAAGTGTTTGTTAAATACTGGTTATCTTCCCTCTTTCCTCTACAGTGCAAATCTTAAATTTTTTCAGTAATACAAAATTTGTCTCTTCCCTGAAATGTCTCATAAAACATTTCCTTAAGTATGACATGCAGCATGACAGGTATGTGAGATGACTTGAGATCCTAAGCCAAGGAGCATTTTGTATAGGTAGAGGTACATTGTAGTTTTCAGGGTATCTTCTATCAATGGTAAATGATCATGGTTTTTCATTTATTGTAGCTCTTTACAATACAGTTATTTAAATTTTTTAAAAGAGATATAAGTGTATTTAAAGGGAGATATTGAACAGAAGTACAGGTGGGCAGTGGATGTGGCAAGATACGGAGTTAGGATGTAGTGATGGGTATGGTGGAAATAGTGTTAGACTTGCAGTCTGGAAACCCTGTTTTTTGTCTCAACATCCCAGTAAAGAAAGCATACACTTTGGGATTTGGTAGATATAAGCGTGGAATGTGATGTTAGCATTTTCTGGCTCTGTGACCTTGGGAAAGTTACTTAACCTTTCTCGCCTTCCCTTTCTATAAATATTTATTGAAGGTCTACTACATTTCCTTATCTGAAAAATTAAGATGATCTTTAACAGAATTTCTGTAAAGATGCCATGCAAAGAGATAAAATATTTGAAAGCATATATATCTTATATAATTGATATGTTTTATAAATATAATAAGTTTTATACCTCATGTCTAGTAAGTGCTCAGTAAATGTTAGTTCTAGTGTTATTTAGGACCTGTGGTTGCAAGTGACAGAATTCCAAGCTCAACTGGCTTAGGACAGAAGGAATTTGTTGTCTCATGTACTCAGACTATAGGAAGGTTAACAGTGACATATGCCTTGGGAACAGCTGGAAGCAAAAACTCGGATGCCAGAGGACTGTCTCTACCTCTTTTCTCTGTAACTGTGTCTCTGTTAGTGTCATTCTGTCTGGCCACATTTTTCCTCACATCAAGAAACAGAACTACTGGCAGTCCTAAGCTGATGTGACCAGAAAGGGACTGAGCTTGTTTCCAAGCCCAGAAATCCTAGGAATGTCATTGAGTCCAGTATGAGTCTAGTGCTTACCTGGCCAGACACTGGGGTCTAGAGAACAAGAGGTGAAGGAAAATGGTAGGAAAGACCGTTTTCCATAAGGGGAATTGTAGGTGCCTGCTACCATTGCTTTTATGCGTTTCAGCTTCCTCAGGGAAGTACTTAGCCTCTACGGGCTTCAGTTTTCTGGTCTGAAGTTCCAAGGTTTAGATGTAATGGATGTGAGTGTACATTTAATGTTTTAAAATTTTATTTATGCAGTTTATTACTGTTATTGCTCATGCTCTGCAAATCTTGACATATCATCTGGGGGTTCCCAGGCTGACCACAGACCCTTGAAGTAGCAGAAAGGGGCCTAAAATTGTTTTAAGAAGTTAGTCCAGTGTGCCAAGTATATTGACTATGCCCCCTTTTAAACTTGTTTTTTGAGTGTAATACACGTACAGAAAGGAGTACATATCCTAAATGCACAATTTGCTGAATTTTAACAAACTAAACACAATTGTATATCCTGTACCTGGATTAAGAATCAACAACAATAGACTCCTAGAAGCCCCCCGCTTGTTGTACCACAAGTAGATTAATGTGTTGATTCATCATCTAAGAAATAATTTAAAAGCGTTACCAGCATCATGATGGCATTTTCTAAACTGTTTTTTTAAATTAAAATATTGCTAAAATTCAACTGCCATATGTCATAAGTATTTTTTTTAACACTAAAAGAAATCCCAAAACTTAAAAGCACTGTGAAAAGCTCTTCAGGTCATTCCTACTCATTATACTCCTTGAAACATTTTTCTGGCTAAAATGACCATTTAGGTGATAAAATGACAGTGTCCTCTTGCCTGGGTGTTGTGCCATTCATGTCTATGCTTGCCTTTTCTCCTTACCAGATTGTAAATGCATGAGAGAATACAAGCCTTAAGATTTCTTAGGTGTCTTGTATTATCTTTCTTGTGCGTAACTTAGCATGATAATTGACTGACTAGAATGCTATCCATTTCACACACTGAGCCTTGTGGAATGACTGTACTTCTCCTGAAACTATAACTACCCAGATCCCAGGGACTTCCAGTCTGAAATGATTCATTGTTAATGAATATGTCAGTTTGCTGTTGCTCTGGTACTCAGGAAAACAAATGCAATTACAAATGAATTTTTCTTCTTTTTTTTTTTTTAAATTTACCAAATCTTCTAATATCTTTTCCCCCTTTTTTCTCTTTTAGGCTCTAGACCAAGATAGAACAGCCCTTCAGAAAGTGAAGAAGTCTGTAAAAGCAATATATAATTCTGGTCAAGGTAAGCACTTACTAAAAATCAGATAACATGAATTATAAATAATGTCTACAGAGTTTTCTTAGTTATTTAAAAGATGTTAAGTTTATAGGAAACTTGACACAAATGGAAAAGTAAGTAGGTAAAAGAAATTTCTCTTTTTTTCTCTTATCTCGACTATCAGCCCAAGCCTATTAGTGTTTCCAAAACAGAAAGAAGAAAAAGCATTAGTCGCAGTGGATTTTACTATACCCTTAACTGCTTAATAGAGTTATGAGTAATTTTGTCACAAGTGACATGAAATAGATAAAATTTCTGTGTGAATTTGGTCAACCTGTAACTCAGTGGCTTCAGTTAAACACATCAGAATCTTTTCCCTTCTTCAGTGTACCTGTACACATTTGAAAATCAATATTGGCGATGGTCATGGAAAAAGTTAGAGAGGAGGGGGCAAAGTTAAATTCAGACCTCAACAGACCTGTGAACTATCATCTTTTCTTTTGTTGGAAGATGTGCCAGATAACCTGTGTAACCAAATGTTTTAACTGTCTAGTGACTTTGTCACCTTGGAGTCAAAAGTATGTCATCAGTGAGTAAGAGGAAACAAACCAAATTTAAAAAAAAAAAAAAAAAAGAGTAACCACAAAAAATGGTAGGCTCCAGCACTGTAGAAGAGAGGCTTGGAAACATAAAAGGATTTCAGAGTTTCTCACTCACATCTTTTGTTACTATTGCAGTACCACCTCACCTACCAATAGGTTACTTCTCTAAGAAATCAGTGGTCTGTAATTTAACAGAAAACCTGGGAGGGAAGGCAGCAGACTATAATAGAAAGAGCGCAGGCCATGAAGTTGGACAGATACGGGCTTTCATCCTTGCTAATCCACTTCTTATTAGCAAGGTGACCTTGAGCTAGTTACTTCTCCTTCTTGAGCTTCCATTTTTCTTCCGTAACATGAGGATAGTGGTATTTAAAAAGTTGTTGAAGGGATTTAATGAGCTCATATCTGAAAAGGGTCTGCCAGGTTACGGGAGTTCAATAAATGCTTGTTCCTCTTAATTTTATTATCATGAAATTATTGAGCTGAATGGAACGTGAAAAAGCCAAAACCCTCAAGTACTTTATGGCCCTCCCGTCTCAACAGAGCTGGGAATCACTAGTCAAATGAAACTGGAAACCTAATATTCTCTTGTTTTTTAAACCCCCCAGGCCTTGAGACATTCTGTAGTATTAATTGTTAACACATTTTGCACCCTGGTGCCTTCATTTTGCTCCCTAATTTCTTTATATCCAATAAAACACTAACTTCTCATTAATGTAGATAACTAATGGTCATGTAGTTATGACCAAATGTTGTTTTAGGTCTTGGCTTAAGTTATATACCTAATTTATAACTTCTGCCATTAGCATTTTTTTCAGCGAACTCCTACACTGTGATAGGCCCTTATATTTGATATTAGCTCTTTCGGGAGGTGAGTGGGATAAATAACTAGGAGATGCCACAAAGCGGGCTTCTCGGGTGCTGATATTGTCGTTTCTTGATGCTAGTGGTGGTTACATGGTAAAGTTCACTTTTTGATAATTCATCAGATGCTGAACTTAGGATTTATATACTTTTCTGTAGGTATGTATTTATATACCAATAAAAATATATTTAAAGTATTATATACAAGGAGGTTCACTGAAGCCTTGGTTGTGATTTGGAAGAGCAGAAAATAAAAGGGATTTATTAAATAAACCATAGTATATATATAATAGAACACTGCACACCCTTTTAAAAAAGAGAGAAACTCAAGTAGTCTAGGTCTGAGTTTGAATCCTAGCTTTGTTATACTTGTTCAAGTCAAGTATATTATTTAACTTCCAGGAGTCTTACATTTCCTTACCATAAATTAAAAAAATAATATCTAATGTGCAGGGGATTGTATGGACAAAAGGAGAGACCATCTAAGGCCCTTAATACACTGCCTGCCACATAGTAGGTGCTTAACAAATGGTAGATGGGGGAAAAGGACAGCTAGATGAATGCTTGAGTGCCTTCTCTATTTTAATTCAGTGATTCCACATATAACATTTGACCAGCCTGATTTTATAAAGAGCTTAATGAGAACCATTATTTGTCTCAGGAAGAACCGTCAGTTCTCTGTAATGTGATGATGGTTTGTGCCTGAGGCTCTACACTTGTGAGCTGCAAAAAGGAGACCTTTGCTTTACAGCTGTGAGATGCTGCTGTATTTACTGTGCTGAAGGCCCCCTCCATGCGACTCTTTTCCAAATGTTCTCCCTCAAGATGCATTTCATCCCTTGGCCACAATGACCACATCACTCAACAGCTCATACAAAGGCTCCTCTACTGGGGGATATGCTTCTTCCTGTTCTTTAAAGGATTTCCTTGATCACAGCTGCCCTGGGTATGACAGAAGGTAGAGATTGTTCCTATATGGATGTAAAGAGGAGAGAGTTCAAGGGCTATATGTGTAATTTGGGTACAGCCTCCTCCAGTAGACTGCACCCTCTTTGTGGATGGGAGTGGCACAGCTAACTGAACATTGAATCTCTCCAGTCTGGATTAGGGGTTCTGTGTGCCCTCTTTCTAGGTTTGTACTATTAGAGTAGCCTCTATTGACATATGGTTTTAAATTTTAAATGAATTAAAATGTAAAATTCAGTTCTTCAGTTTTAGCCACATTTCAAGAATTTAACAGCCGTATATGACTAGTGGGTGCCATATTGGATAGTGCAGAAATAGAAACTTCTCCATCATCACAGGAAGTTCTTTTAGACTGATACTGTAGGAAAACATGTATCCCATTGTATTGCAGTTATTAACCATCTCTCTTGGAGTAGATAATGAGTCTTACCTTTGTTGAGTAGGATCACCCGAAGAACTCTTAAAAACGAAAACCCCGTCTCTACTAAAAAATACAAAAAAACTAGCCGGGTGAGATGGCGGGCGCCTGTAGTCCCAGCTACTCGGGAGGCTGAGGCAGGAGAATGGCGTGAACCCGGGAGGCGGAGCTTGCAGTGAGCTGAGATCCGGCCACTGCACTCCAGCCTGGGCGACAGAGCAAGACTCCGTCTCAAAAAAAAAAAAAAAAAACGAAAACAGGAATCTCTCAGACCCTTACCCTAGAATTGTTCCAGAGTAGAGCCTAGCTATTGAGATTAAAATATATGTTATTCCCCAGCGGATTCTAACTTGCAGCTAAAATTAAGAACTGTTGCACTGGCCTATGAGCTTTTTGATAAGACTAGTACTATGTTTTTCATCTTCGTAGTTTATGCATTTGTCAAGGTAATTTATTAGTTTGTTCAAAAAGGTATTTATTGAGCACCTATTATATTCTCCTGTTCTGGGCGTTAGGTGTTTGGCATATCAAAGTCTCTGCCTTCATGAATTTTACAATCCAGTAAGGGGGAGATAAATGTTAATCAGATCATCAAACTAGAAAGTATTTATAACGAGAAACTAGGAAGTGCTATAAAAGAAAGCTTACAAAGTGCAAAGGGTGAAATAGGAAGAAGGATCTGAGGTAGTATGAGGAAGGTACTAAGGGAGTACCACTTGGAGGAAATGATATTCGTTGTGTACTTAGGCTGTACTAGGCTAAGCCAAACAAGCCAATAAGGTAAGTACCATTGTTCTCATTTTATAGATAATGAAACTGAAGCTTAGAGAGCCAGAATAACTTGTTCAGGGTACCATAACTGGCAAATAACAGAAAGAGAGCCCAGCTGCCCCCAGCTTTGCTCTTTACAGGTACTCTGTATTTGTCTTCTACCTAACACATGGCAGGGGCTCAATAAGGGTTGAATGAATCGCTACATGTTGGCTGGATGGATTACTACCTGGGAAGCTCTCTGAGACTAGCTATTAATATTCACTAATCGTGAATATTCATGAATGGATCCATCAAATGGAAACTCCCAGCATTGTAATCTGTGGGATGACTTTGGTGTTTCCCAGATGAGACCACAAATAGTTTTACCATGGTCCTGTCTCAGAAATATAGGGACAAACTCAGATCCCTCCAGGTTCCTCACAGACTATTGAGGCCTGATAGGGTTTCTGCAGTCATGAGCAAGTATAGTATAGCTGGGTTTGTGGACAACACTATGACATTTAATTCTTTAAAAACGACTAAATGAGTAAAACAGTGGTGTTGCATAGCTTTCCATGATACATGCTCAGTGGAATCCAAGCTGTTTCCCTGCAAGGGCTTTTGGCCTCATCCAGAGAAACCACAAGAAGCTGAACCCTGCTATCTGTTTCCCAATGCATTTTCATAATTTTCTTGTTTTCTCACAATGCTTAAGTGATACAAAACCCATGTGATACTTTTTGAACATTTAAAAAGCATTTCTATATTTCTGGTTGGAGGTTACCAATCACTCAACTTCACAAAGTGATTTGAAAGATGGCTAAACATTGTGAAGCTTGTTACTCTTAAAATGTGCTATTTTTACACATAAACTTTTATCAGTACTAGTACACAGTATAAAAATGAGGGGTTTTTGGTTGTTGTTTGTTTTGTTTTGTTTTGTTTTTTTAACAAATTGTCTCCATGCAAGCCCTTTAGTTTCAAGATTGTTCTGGGAATTTGTGTCTCACTTTTCCTTGTTGTGTATGAGGACATTTTAAAAAACAAAACAAAACTCAATTCTGTGAACTGCTTAGACCAATGGAAAATTCTCCACGCTATTCAGTTTTCCTGTGTTATTCTCTAAGTTTTGAAGTTTTAACATTATTAATCTGTGAAACAGATTGTCGTTTAGGAAGTCTGCCTTAGTGGTCCCTCTCCCTTTTCCCTTTTCTCCCTCCTTTTGCCCTTTTGCTAATGTATGATTAAAATGACTAGTTTCTTGGGCACTGTGGAGGTTTTAATTTATTGTAATTCTTGGGCGGTTTTCTTTACAAAGATAGAGCCTAATCCCCCTTCCCCTTGAATGTACCACCAGAGTTATTAACTCCCTTCTAACGAATAGAATGTAGTAGAAGTGATGCCATGTGATTTCCAAGGCCAGTCCATAGGCAAGATAGCTTCCACCTGGTCCTTCCATTCTTTTTCTGATCATTTTCTTTGAAGGAAGCCAGCTACCATATTGAGGATACTCAAGCAGTCCTGTGGAGAACTACCACACACTTGCCAGCTATGCAAGTGAGACATGGAAGCAAATCTAACCCCAGGCAAACTTTCAGACAACCGTAGCCCTGGCTGGCATCTTGATCTTGATCTTTATGAGAGACCCTGGGTCAGTACAGTAGGAGTGGGGCTGGCATTCCCTCGGAAGCATAAGCATGTGAATGCACATAAGTCAGGTGTGGCTTGAGAAAAGAGCTTACTGTTGGCTTCTCAGTATTATTTAAAGAACACAGTGTGACACTTTTACAAATGGAAGCATGTGGTTCATAGTAAGCATGGGTATACTGAGTTTTCTGTTCTACCAAATGAGTTAGGTTGAAAACATTAATCTTTTTGAACAGATACATTCTCACACAACACAGTTACAGGTATACACTTTTTTCTGGGAATAGGAACTCAGGATATTCTGCTACTAGGTCTTTTTCTGTGTTAAAGTTTTGGCTTTTTTTTTTTTTTTTTTTTTTTTTGCTCAGATTAAATGAACATATTATTATATGGCTGGTTCCTTAGAATGTATGCCAGGATATATTCAGAATAAATGATAGCTTATTGGTAACACATGTTGCCCCTTAGAATCTATAACATTGTTGGTCTGAAAGTTGAGGCTTGTAAATCCTTTAATGTTTCTGGGCAAGGAAAAAATGATAGTAGTATATAATTTGATCACAAGCATATGATGTGGAAGTCTTATTTTCAAAACACAGCTAAATTGTTATAAACAGTTTTGTAGCTTTTTCATTACAAGAAAGACAGCCATTGATTTTCTCATTTCCTTACATTTTTGTCTCCCATTCCCTTTCAGTTAGAATTAAGTAGTAGTTTTATAAGAGAGTATTTGTGTTTTTTAAGGCAAAAAGTGTGTGGTGTTCTCTCCAGTTTTTCAGTTTGTTAAATTATGTATTTTAAGAAAAAGCTCATAGTGCACAAGGAAATCTAGGATTTTAAAGGTAAAGTACTAAATTTATCAATGGATAGGAAGCAAATGCTTTTGTAACCAAACAACTTCATTTGAGCTATTTTTTAGTTAAGCATTTCCTCAAACTTGAAGGTATAGTGTGAATTCAGTTGTAACTAGAGTTGGTAATTAGGTTCGGTGTCTTAACCGTGGTGTCATGTAATGCTTATTTTAATCCTGCGGTGTTCAGTGGGGAGAATAATTCTCTTAACAGGCATATGTAAGAGGTATAATAGATTATAAAATGTCACAAGGTGTACAAAAGCAGCTTGTCTCTAGGAAATTTTACCTTTTTTGCTGTTTTCAAGTTTGTGGATAACCAGATTTTTTTAAAAATCTTTTTGAATTACAGTAAATTGATTAATAAAAATAACAATTCTTAAGCTCTTAAAAGGCTTTAGATAGAAATACCATGATTGAGCAAAATCTAAACAAATTTCTTTGGGCCTTCAAGGCATTTTGCATTCTTGTGGGTCTATTATTACTCCTTGGGAGGTGAAAACAAATTAAAATAATGAGTTCCTTCAGAATGGTCAAGGAAGGGTTTTTTTCCCCCCAAAAGTGAATATACTTACCCAGGAGAGCATTACTCCTTAAATTATGTGGGGATAAACTGGAGGGATTCAAAAGAATGCTGTTTAAAAATCAGTGTCTCTTTCCAGAATAATATTAAAACCCCAGGCTTCTTAGAAAGTTTCAATTTTTGGATCCTAGTTAATTGACTCGCGTATTCTTTTACTTGAAATTAGAAGCTATTCACTGCGTGTACGAGCCTGTGTATGCACTTCCTCTATTTTGCTGATTGTAGAATGAGTGCTCTCATTTTACTTAAAATGAGTTAATTTTTTAATGATGTGTGCTTCTATCTTTGGGGAATATACATCATGATAAATTAAGTAGTTTTAAATAAATTTGTGAGTACTCATCCCACGACCACTAGTTTGGGGTTGGTGTATTTTTTTTTTTTTTTTTTTTGGAGACAGGATCTCACTGTGTTGCCCAGGCTGCAGTGCAGTAGCGCAATCTCAGCTCACTGTATCCTTGACCTCCCAGGCTCAGGTGATCCTCCCTCCTCAGCCTCCCGAGTAGCAGCTGGGACCACAGTTGCATGCCACCATGCCCAGCTAATTTTTGTTTTGTGTGTGGGAGGGAGGTGGTGTTTGGTAGAGATGGGGCTTCAACATGTTGCCCAGGCTGGTCTTGAACCCACCTCTGCCTACCGCAGTGTTGGGGTTTACAGGCGTGAGCCACCACGCCCAGCCTAGTTTGGGGTTTTTTTTTTTAAGCCTTAGGATGAACAACAAATTTGCTCTGTTAAAGGTGAATATAAAAATGTGTTTCTATGCTTTAATGATTTATTTTGGTAAAAATAAATAATAGATGCCATTTGTTGAATACCTACTGTGTGCCAGGTAGAGTCCATTGTGCTTTTCAGTCTTCAATTAATTATTTTCACTGTTTACATAAAGATTCAGATTAATGACTGTTAGGAACCACCTTTGAGCCTTAAACAGACCCTTCTTGACAACTACAGTCAAGATTCTATGACTTTACCTATGTCTTGCTGCCTCTTATTTCCAATTGCATTTTCATCATTCTTAAATGGTTTATGTCTCATCAAAGTAGGATTGTATTTTCCTGTATAAAGCTGTTGCACTTAAACCATGGCAAAGAATCTGCCCTCTGAAAACAACCGTGCCATGACAGCCTCTAACAAGCAGTCATATGTGTGTGTTTAATTTTATTTCTAGTTCACATGTCAACGTGAATTTTTATGTCTATTTTTACGACTGGAGAGGTTTCTCCAATTAAGCCTTTAGCAAAAAAGAATAACTACCTATTGATTTTGTGATGCCCCATTTGGGTATGCAAATCAAGCAGATTGTGCCTGATTCTGAAGTGGTTTTCACTGATAATCAGTACCATAAGACAGAACATTTAGAGGTTGATAGAGGATGACTTTGCTTGGCCAGTTTGTCTGTTGCATTCACAGGCAACAGGGATATTTTCAGATCTTCCATGTCTCGGGTAATTGATCAAACATGTACTTTTTTCTTTATGGAGAACAGTATGGGTGCTGAGGGGACTGGAACACCCCGTGCTGATTTTTCTCACTGGTGTTTTCTGGTTTCTTCCCCCATTGTGAAAGTGCAGTGTGATATTAATGTGTTTACTGTAGAAAAATCAGATGAGCTAAAAGAAAAAAATAATAGGCACGTGTCTTTTTAAATTTTTTTTCAAGTTAAAGGTTTGTTTTTTCCATTATTTAGATCCTTTTTGTTTTTTTTTTTTTAACTCAGGGTCTCATGCTGTTGCCCAGGCTGAAGTGCGATGGCATGATCTTGGCTCACTTCAGCCTCGCCGTCCTAGACTCAGGTGATCCTCCCACCTCAACCTCCCGAGTAGCTGGGACCACAGGCACTTGCTACCATGCCTGGCTAATTTTTGTAGGGACGTGGTTTTGCCGTATTTCCCAGACTGGTCTTGACCACCTGGGCTCAAGCAGTTCACCCACCTTGGCTTCCCAAAGTGCTAATTACCATTGTGAGCCACTGCTCCTGGCCCATTGTGTATATTCTGAATCACAAACACACACTTTTGGAGTACCCAGCACATCTGTGTTCTCTGTGGTCCTCATTATCTTACTTGTCCACATTTGAGGGTGATGCCTTTTCCCAGAGTTCTGAAGTGGAGAAACCTAGTTGAGGTCATGTTTTGGGGAGTGTTCTATGCTGCCTGTACAGTGAGGAGTTGGGATGCTCCTAGGTAGAGAGCTGGGATGTGATCTCTACTCTGACAGGAAGTAACTAAGTATTTCTTAACAAGTCCTTCATTTCTCAGGACCTTGGTTTTTCTACCAGTGAAACAGAGATGATGATTTTTTTTCTGGTCTGTTTATGAAATGAGATGAAGATACTTGGTAGCCTCTAAAATGCCCTGTTTATACCCAAAGGGGAGTTGATAGTTTCTAACAATACCGCATTTCTCTAGCAACTGATCCAAAGAGACCTGCCCCTTTTGATCGCACATGTGCTGTTGCCCTTCCCTCAGACTCGCCAGCTGTGCACCCAGAAAGGGCAAGAAGCTTTGTCTTCAGATACAGCTAACGTTTCTTCTAATTCCGAACATTGTGGGGTCATAGATAGACCCCTTAGTAAACCTCAGAAAGACAACACACGTTATCTGAACCTAAAACAAAAAATCTTACAAAGCAGAATATTTCAGTCAATTTCAGGGGTTTTTGGAACCTCTGACATTGAGATCAGAACCAGTGATTTATATAAACAATATGTTATATGTAATATGTACTATGTTATATATAGTATAATATATAATAATATATAATTGATTAAATAAACATACAAGCATTGATTGGAAATGCTTTGAAATGTTTTACTGACAGAGATTGATGATTAAATATAATTCGGAGAGTCCAGGTGCAGTGTGGCTCACGCCTGTAGTTCCAGCACTTTGGGAGACCAAGGGAGGCGAATCACTTGAGCCCAGGAATTCGAGACCAGCCTGGGCAACATGGCAAAACCCCATCTCTGCAAAAAAAAAAAAAAAAAATTAGCTGAGCATGGTGGCATGCACCTGGGGTTCCAGCTACTCAGGAGGCTGAGGTGGGAGAATTGCCAGAACCAGTGAGGTCAAGTCTGCAGTGAGCTGTAATTGCACCACTGCACTCCGACCTGGGCAACAGAGTGAGATCCTGTCTCAAAAAAACAACCACAAAATATAGTTTGCAGAGCACTGGTTCAGAGGGTAGCTGCTCAGGCTGAGTCCTGTCCTAGGCTACCACCTCATTAGCAGAACAAGAACCCAATGAGGTTTTATTATCTCGATTTTACATATAATTTATAAGCCAAGAAACTAACTCAGAAGGACTTAAAGGTCGTACCCAAGGCCATAATTCTAAACACTAAATAACCTTTGTATCCCATTGTAGGTGCTTAGTGAAAGTTTGTGAATTAGTAGTAAAATACGGGGTCCTATTTTTAAACACCTATTTATTTAGAAGGGTTGGCTCCATTGGGTGGTTATACTGTGGAGGCTGAAGCAGGGGAGGAATTGGTTGTGTCTTTGCTACCTATTTTAGGGGCCAGATCTCAAAGCATTGCAGTTACCTACAGAGCCATCAGTAAACCAAAGTGTAATGTGTACTACTTCTGGCAGGTAGGAAGGCTGTATGATGAAGCCAGAAGAGAGAACATTTCTACTTCTGCTATAGGAGAGTGATGTTCAGGTGCTGTTTAAATCCTGAGTAATAGCCCTGTGGAACTCTTTGGGTATCTTTTCTTGGGGCTCTGTTATTTAATGGATTTGTCAGTGCTGCAGAAATGAAAATATGCATGCTGAGTTTCCAGATAACACCCCAGAGGCTGGGGCCAGACTCTTGCTGAGGCTTGGCTAGGACTTTGAAAGAACAACTCCAAATTCAAAATGACCTTCAGAAATTGTAGAGATGAATCATCCAAAGTGGCATGGAGAAAAGCAGTTTTAAAAAATGTCCACAAGGCTTTCTGCCTCCAAGGACTTTGTCTTTAATCTTAACAATAGACTAATACAGTTAGTGGTGGTGGGAAAATGTAAGGAAACAGAGACTCAGGGAAGTGAAATAATTTGCTCATAATCAGCAGTTGTTTCCAAATTAGTGTTATAGATAAGAAAATAAAGAGCTTAGATCCAAAAATCCAGCCCTCATTCCCCAATAATATGGTGTCTGTAAAGTTAAAACAAATTTTTTCCGGGTCACAGGACAGGCGGCACTAAGTTTATGGATTGGTGTGGCAAAAAGGATCTGAGCAACTATCTGATGATGAACAGGAACAGAGGGCAGTGCTTTTAAAACTAACCTATCATGGCACTTTGGGAGGCTGAGGTGGGAGAATTGCTTGAGGGCTGGTTTTTGAGACTAGCCTGGACTACATAGTAAGACTCCATCTCTTTAAAAAAAAAAAAAAAAAAAAGCCAAGCGTGGTAGCGCATGCCCTAGTCCCAGCTACTAGGGAGAGGCCGAAGTGGGAATATCACTTGAGTCCAGGAGATCGAGGCTACAGCAAGCTAGACCATGCTGCGGCATTACAGCCTGGGCCACAGAGCAAGATACCGTCTCTCTTAAAACAAAACAAAATCTTAACCTACCTAGCTCTAGATTGAAGGTGGTAAACTCTGAGGCAACCAAAGACTCCATGTTAGTTTCTGTTTATCTCAGCCCACCTAAGCAAACACTGGCTTCATTATTCCTGAGTACTTTATGGTACCTGTATGGTATGCTGCTACCTCTTGCCACACCCCAAGTCTACTTGTTAAACAACTATTCATTTTTCAAGTTTCTGCTCAGTTATCTTCTCTTATGAAACCTAATCCGCTCCATTCAAGTGTCGTCTCTGTGTTCTTTTTTTTTTATCAAATATTAAATAGTTGCCTTCTATAGGCCATCTTAAATAGCAGTATGTTTTCATACAGAAGAAAGAAAAAAAAGTTAGAACTCCTTCTCATGCCATATAGATAATTTCATTGCAGATGTATTAAGTATTTAAATATTGAAGTGAATAAAACTTTAAAAAGTTCAATAACTTACTTTCATAAACCCTTTCCTGTGCTATATAAACATTGTTTTGGGTTAAAGATTAAGTGTTTTTAAAAATACTAACTATTAGAAGGCTTAAGAATATAAGGCAGGAAACCAAAAAAAGTCTTTTGCATACAGATTGATATATATGATTACATGACATTTTTAAATTTCTCTATGGCAAAGGGCACCGTTAACAAGTTACAAGATAAATGGAAGAAATATTTGCAACACATATTATAAAAGTTTCTATCCCTTGTACAAGACATTCTTACAAACTGATAGGAAAAATACTAGCATCGGAAAACTAAGCTAAATATGTAAACAGGCAGAAAAGGAAATGTTAATGGACAATAAAATACAAAAAGATAGGCTTACTATAGTCAATTTTTTATACACATGTGGCCAGAATTAAAAAAGAACAGTAACATCTATGTGCTGATATGGTTGAAGAGAGTTAGCCCCTGTTACATGTGCATTGCTGCTGGGAATGTGAATTGCTTTAACCAGCTTCTCTGGAAAGAATGTGGCAATATTAATTAAAATTTGAAATGTACACACTATCCCCCAGCAATCCTGCTTTTGTGAATATATTTTTCCAGCGGTAAAGTAATGGCGTGTAACAGCTTGTGTATAAGAGTATTTATTGCAGCATTGTGTTTTGATGGCAAAAGCTGCAGAAAACCTAGTATCCTCTCAGCAGGGGGATTTGTTATGGAACATAATCACAGTTAAAATAATTAGATTTACTTATATTAAATTTCATGATTTTTATTCCATAGGAAAAAAGCCATGGTGGTTGTGTGTAATATCCCACTTACTTTTTTTAAAAGGGAGAAAGGGGTGAAAACACCTATATTTGTGTGTCTGTGTGTGTATGTATGTTTTTTTAAATCATAAGATGTCACTGAGATACACTCCAGATTATTAACTTTGCTTATTTTAAGGGGATGGGATTGGAAAAGGGGAAAGGAAATTATAATTTTATCTTTATATATCTCTGTAATAGCGTATGAATTATATAATTTTAAAAACAAATAGAATTAAATATTTTATAAGTGTGATTAGTGCTACAAAATATGTATAGAATAATATAAAAAGAATTTGTCACTTCCCCTTTTATGGCAGTGCTATGATTTATGTCACATATTACATGGGTTTATTATTACATTATAGCTCACTGTATTTTATATGGATGGCACATGGCTGCTGGTAAGTATTTTTTGCAAGAAGGAAAAAGGCTTGTTTTATGAGAATCCACTATATGCAGTGAGCATTTTACTGAGCACTCACTATGTGCCAGGCCCAGCACTGGGAACTGAGCATATAACTATGTAAAGCTGGGACCCCCAGCTTGTCAAGAGGCTAAGAAGAGAATGAATAACTGGATGCTTGGTAGGTTACACTTACATTGAAAGTCAGGGTGAGTCCTGAAATTGTGATGGAACTTATAGACAGGAGAACTTTGGATAGGTTTTATGACTGGAGTGTAATAACGCACGTATCCCAGCTAGCCTCTGGAAGATTTTTCTTCGTTCATAAGGATAAGATGATAAACACATGTTTATCATGTGTTCCTCTGGACTCTTAACAAAGAAGGAGAACTTGCGTAAAGACCTTGGATGAGAGGCTAGGCTCCCAGGAAAGAGTATGGGAAATTAAGGAAGTAAGACTCTGGAGTGTGGAATGGTACTTAGCATCTTATGAACATCCACTGCATACCAGATACTAGATGAGGCACTTCATAGTTTTTCTCATCTGTTTCCCTTAATAACCCCATCAAGTAGGTATTAATTACATCTTAGAAGACAGAGTCTGAGATGATACATAAATTGGCCTAGATCACAGTGTATAAACAGAAAACGTGGAATTTGATCCACAGTCATCTTACATGTCCTGGAATCCTCCAAAAAATACCATGTTTAAATTAGCATCCATTAGCATCAGAACTTCAGCTCTGAATTTTAGGGTATATGAAATTAACAGAAGTAAAGGTATTTTTAGACTCATGCCATATACCTTATAGTCATTGTCCCATTTCACGTATGAAGTTGAGGCCCAGATAAGTTAAGTGCCATTTCCAAGGTTATATATGCCCAATTAGAACCAGAGTGGGGATTCAGACCCCAGTCTCTGTGTCACTGAGGCCTGTGTTCTGTGTGATCTTTCACCAAATGATGTCTAGGTTTGCCTGGTTGTGGTTTGGAATGCTCTTTAGGATGGATTTATGAGAGTATTCTCAAGGCCTTATTATACCCATTAAGTAGAAATAATCCTTTGTGGTTTTATAATTTTTTTTTGTTTTTCCAAAAGAGCTTTTGTATTAATTTTGACACCTTTACCTGTTAGTGGCCAATCAGCAGGGCCGATGATGTTATTAGACCTGTTTTATATATGAAGAAATTAAGGCCCCTAGGAGCTTCAGTCTCCTGACGTGGTAGAGTCTGGAACTAAGACCTGGATTTTCAGGTTTCTCAATCACTTGGCATCTGGCTAAAGTTAAAAGACTTCTAGAGGCTCCTACACTTAACCAAGTACACTAGTTAGGAAGGAGCACGGGCTTTAGGGTCAGTGCCTGTCACTACTGCTTCTTATCTGTATGACATTGGGGCACCTTGCTTAACTACTCTAAACCAGTTTCTAAATTGTGAACATCGAACAAGATAACGCAGGAAAAATACTTAGCATACTTCTTGGCACATTAATCAAAAATTGTAATTGCAAATAATTATCTTTATTATTACTTTGTCAGTATTATTACAGGACAGGAAGTCTTGTTTTATTTACCTTTTTGTTCCTGGTATTTGTCATCAAGTCTTTCACATAGTGGATTCTGAATAGATATTGTGGCACACAATATTCTGGTATCCACGATAGTCTTTCCTGAGTGTGTCAGTGGAGAAGGATAGGTTTTGGAATCAAATGAAGTGGGATCTAATCCTTTCCTCACCACTGAGTTTCATTTTTCTTATCTATAAAGCAACTGCCTTGAGGGAGTATCACATGAGTTTCAGGATATTCACTGTGATTGAATCCCTCTACATAGTCAGTGCTTAATAAGTAGCAGTCATAATTAGAGTTGCTGAGAATCAAAGGTTAGGTTGGCAGGTAGTCCAGTCCAGAGGTTTTGTGAAAATTGCTCAGTTTGGTAAGATATAACACATGGTGTTAGTTAGACAAACCCGTCAGGGAGAGACCTATTCAATAATTGCTATGGTTCTGAAAGTTTTGAGGAAGGCCTCATTGGATGAATATACAAAGTTAGTTTAAAGAGTATTGAATTTTAATGTATTCCTAAGGTATTTGCTATTGCCAGTCCCTAGGGATAGAAACTCTTCTGTGTTGTCTGAAGCCTCTGCCTCCTCTCCACGGGGTAAAAGGCTGGCTCCAATGCAGTGGCCAAAGATGAATAGTTGGTATGGTTGTCATCATTGTGTCATTGACATTATAAATATTTATTGAGCTCATCGTGTACCAGGCACTTGGCATGCAATATCTTATATTTAATAGCATCTCTATGAGGTAAATGCCATTATAATTTCCATTTTCCAGATGGGGAGGATGAGGTTTAGAAAGATAAAGCTACTTGACCAAGGTACCACACAGACAGTAAATGATAGACTTAAGATTTGAACCTAGGCCTGTCCTACTTTAGGATGTGGAGTATAGGGGAGGGAAAAAACATTCTTGGCTGACATCTGCAAATTAAATGGACAAAAGACAAATTAACAGGAGAAAAGGCTTATTTAGTATGGACATAAGGAGCCTCACAGAAAAGAAATGAAAAACCCCAAAGAAGCAGCTAGGCCTAGGAGCTTATATACCATTTTAGCAAAGGGCAGAAAATTGTGGAGAAGTGACAAGACAGAGAAAAAGAGGTTTCTAGGAATTATAGGGCAGTAAATTGTAGGGAAGATAAATATAAGGGGGAAACAAATAGATGATAGGGATTATTTTAACAAGGTTTATTTATGCAGGTTCATCTTGGTGCTGACATTGCATCTCTTGTGACAAGGGTTTTTCTCCTCTTCCTAGAAAGGAGGTGGGGGAAACACTTTATAAAGGGAGATTTATGCCTTACTTTCAGGCAGAATATTTTCTTCTTTTTGTTTCCTTCCATTCTCCTCTCCCTTCTTCCTTCCTTCTTTTTCTTTCTTTTCTTTCCTTTCTTCCTCTTTTCTTTGTTCAAGGTCTCACTCCGTCACCCAGGCTGGAGTGTAGTGGCACAATTACCACTCACTGCAGCATCGACTTCCCAGGCTCCAGCAATCCTCCTGCCTCAGCCTCACAAGTAGCTGGGACCACAGGCTCATACCACAGTGCCTGGCTAATTTTTGTATTTTTGGTAGAGACCGGTGATATGGTCTGGATCTGTGTCCCTACCCAAATCTCATCTTGAATTGTAATCCGAATTGTAATCCCCACGTATTGAATTGTAATCCGTATTGTAATCCCCACCTCATAGGAAGTGATTGAATCACAGGGGTGGTTCCCCCATACTGTTCTCATCGTAGTGACTGAGGTCTCACAAAATCTGATGGTTTTGTGGGGAGTTTTTCCTTCCTTCACTCTGCACGTCTCTCATACTTCTCCTCGCTGTTACCATGTGAAGAAGGATGTGTTTGCTTCCCCTTCCACCATGATTGTAAGTATCCTGAGGCCTCCTCAGCCATGCTGAACTGAGTCAATTAAACCTCTTTTTAAAATAAATTACCAAGCCTTAGGTATGTCTTTTAGCAGTGTGAGAATGGACTAATACAATGGGGTTTTACCATGTTGCCCAGGTTGGTCTCAAACTCCTGGGCTCAAGCCATCTGCCCACCTCAGCCTCCCAAAGTGCTGGGATTACAGGTATGAACCACTGCACCCAGCCACCTTGCTGTTTCTTAATTGCTTTAAGCTCAAAATAATAGTTATGCTGAAGTGGTTTGTTTTGGGGTGGCATATTCTAATTTAAATTCCCTTATTTATGAGCTGTATGAACAAGGGTAAGTGTTTGTATCTACACACTTGGATGGTAATAGTACTTATCTCATGGATTGTTAGTAAGAGTGAATGGAGTAATGTGTTGTATCTAAAGTGCTTAATACAATAACATACAGTCAGTAAACTAGCTCTAATCATGATTGTTACTGGAATAGTAATACTACAGTAGTAAATCGGTGATTAGTTTATATTAGTCATCTCCCCACAGAAATGCTGGTAGTTGAAATCCTGATGAAGTGGCCTTTTCTGGTCTAGTTGTGAAAACTAGACCAGATTTCATTCTTGTATTATTTCATTCTTATTTGAACTGAAAGGATTCACCTAGCTCTTAGAATTATCTTGCAGGCCAGGCATGGTGGCTTATACCTGTAAATCCTAGCACTTGGGGAGGCCAAGGTGGGAGGATCACATGAGCCCAGGAATTGGAGACCAGCCTGGGCAACATGGCAAGACCCCATCTCTACAAAAAATTAAAAATTAGCCGGGCCTGATGGCATGTGCCTGTAGTCCCAGCTACTTCGGAGGCTGAGTTGGGAGGATTACTTGAGCCCAGTAGGTTGAGGCTGCAGTGAGCCATGTTCATGCCACTGTACTCCACGCAGGTCTACGATAGCAAGACCTTGTCTCAACAACAACAACAAAACAATTATCTTGCCTTCTGCAACAATGTCATGGATGCCAGAAGTTTCTTAGGAATATTGGGAAAGAATGTCTCTTCTTCAGGGATGAATCACATTTCTTTCTGTGTTCTTTTCTTTTATCCAGTCTCTTTCTCACCTACTTACCCTAGCCTCCACCGTACTGTGTCCAAAAGTCTCCCAGCGCTCGCATGTAGTAAAGATCTTAAAACAGAGCTGCATCCTGCTCTCTCAAACCTCTTGAAGTGAGTGGGCCATTTTCTGCCTTACCAGTCCCTCTCCTTCAGACACACTCATTCCTGTGGCAGTGCTCCACCACTGCAGCTTTCTTTCCCTCCTCTTCCCTATACCTCTGAACTGACATTCCCTTCAGATGGCTGAATGTACTCTGCAATGTGTTCATCCCTTCTGCCGTTGCCCTTGCTATTTCCTCCACCAGAATCATGGTTCTTTGCTGTCTCACTCTCTGTGCCTGTTGAAAATCTGCTGGGTAAACCCTTAATTTTGTACACAGGTGTGTGTCTCGGGGACGTGTGTGTGATCTTTCTAGTATTGACATTGATAACTTTATAATACAGTATGTTAAAAAAATAATTAATACGTGAGACCTGTGTTTTTATTCTGTTTGATATTACAGACATTTCTCTGTATTATAAGTAGTCATGGATATATCACGGTAACAGTAGCTGACGTTTTGGGGCACATGCCACATGTCAGGCACTATTTTAAGCACCTTACATTTAATTTTCTATCGTTTTTATTTTCATAGGATTATTATTATTATTATTATTACCCCAAGATATGTCTTACTAAACTGTTATATCTCTAAGCTAGGCAATGTTTTTATATATACACACACACACACACACGCACACGCATACATATATATGTGAGACATATCTATGCCAGTATATACACACATACATACATACATATGCATATATATAGAGAAAGAAACTACGTGGTTATTCAGCTGTGGAATTAGCAAAACATACAGGACCCATGACCTAGCCTATACTTATCTAGTCTTCTGCCTCACTCACGTCACATTTCATGTTTCATCTACCTAATAAGCATAATTCTTCCCTTGCAGAACTAGTGAGGGTGAAATATGAGACTGTAGAAAGCATAAGCATTTGGGTCACAGAAGGTTCTCAGCTCCTCCCAGCACCTTCTTCCCATGGCCTGTCTCTGCCTTAGCCCTTAGCCAAGTCCATCTTATTGTTCAATGAGTCTGTCATCACTGATAGACTGAGAGCTTCTTGTAATTCTTTCTAACCTCCACATGAGATTTCAATTGAGAATAATGGCTGTATCTAGGGAGGGAAGGAAAGAGATTGGAATTGGGTAGAGGGACAGAAGTAGGGGAATAGGGGATCATTCTTTAATATTTTATTAAGCTGGGTGGTGCATACATGGATATTCGATTACTCTAACAAATTATATTTTTCACTTGAAATATTTGATAGTCTCAAGAAAACAGCCTGTATACCTATTTTTACTACTGAGGTGCTTCCCTTGGGAGCAGGTAAAATGAACAGACAGCTGAATTCTTTTTTCATAGGTCTCCAAAATCAGAAGAGGATATCAGATGAGGTAGGAGTCTTGGTGGTAAGGTGGGACCTCTTTGGCCTCAGACATAAGGTGTTAGGAGTAGCTCCAGCACATGAGGGAGACACGTGTGTCCTCTCAGTTGAGCTGGTGTGGCCTTTCTTTTGTGTTTTTCTGAGCCGCTTCTCTGAGTGAACTTGGACAGTAACCAGAGCTGCGTTTTTAAATATCTCAGCCTGAGATGCTGACAATCACTGCAGGCACCATGAATTTTTAATGTGGTGATTAGAAGGCTGGCTAGGGCCTCATTTCGTTTCACTGGACTGCTGTGACACTTGTTTCCTTCATGGTATTTAGACTTCCTGGGTTATTTCCCAATCCAGACTCATGTTCTGTTTCATGAGTGCCCATTGCACCCATACACTTACTGAGGTGTGTTTGAAAGCAAAATTTTAAAATTTGGTCTCAATTATTGAACATCCTAGGCTGTTTCAGAAGGGGATGCTTCTTAAATTCCTGAAAAGGAATTCAGTAAATCCAGGTCAACAAATATTAACGAAGCCACAGCTTTGAAAGTCCAGCTCACTGAAAAATCTACAGCAGTGTCCATTGGGTAGGGATGCAGAAGTGAACCATAGGTAATCCCTGCCTCTTGCGGTCTGGTGGTAGGAAAAGATGTGTGTGTGTGTGTGTACATATATACACACACATATATATGAATATATACGTGCATACATATATATGTGTATATATACACATATACACACACATATATATGATAGAATGTGGTAGAAAATCCTGCAGTAGAGGTACAGAGAATTGTGGGCAAGGAAGGATTGTTTCCAACTAAAGGAAGACTTTATGAAGAAAAATAATTTATTGTAAAGCCTTTAATGATATGACTTTGATAAATATCTGTTTATTCACTTATTCATTCTGTAAATACTTTGTAAGGAAATTCATGCTTCTCTGTGCAGCACAACAGAGGAGGGAGATGGAGAGTTGAGTACAGGCATCTGAAATGCTTCCAAGAGAACGTGGTATGCATCACTTCCACTCACATGGCCTTGGGTGGTGCACGCCATATTTCCTGCATTACTTCAAGAGTGTGGGTAAATGCAGTACTCCTTTCTGTAACCCTGCAAGGATTGGAAACTTGGATATCCATGGCAAGTGGTAATGTCTGCCACAAGAGTCACAAGATCTGATGCACAATGTAACAGTGTTACGTTGGATGCTGTGTCAATACCAGATTACTGGGAAGCAAAAGCAGCAACAGAGAGACCACTTCAGAAGCAGAGTGTATTTGCCATTGCCACAGATAGGGGACTGTGAGAAAAAGAGGGTTTGGGAAGAAGATCAAGAGTTTGGTTTTAGACATGTTAAGATTCAACATATTAACAGAGAGTGGGTTTGTCTGGGCTGGGGATATCAATTTGGGAGTTATCAGCTGATAGAAAGTATTTAAAGCCGTAAGACTGAGATCCCAAGAGAGTAAGGAAAAATAGAGAGGAAGGGGCCAAGACTGAGGGCCCTCAACATGATGAGGTCAGAGAGATGAAGAACCAGCAAAGACAATGGAGAGGACCAGTCATGAGGCAAGAAGACACTCAAGAAAATGTAATATCCTGGAAGCCAGATGAAGAACATGTTTCAAGGCAGTAGGGGGTTATTGTTTATGCAGTATTTGCTCTGTTAAGAAACTGTTATATACTTTATGTCAGCTCATCAGTACCACAATTCTGTAAGGTAGTTATTGGCCTCATTTTATGGATTGGGAAACAAAAGCTCAGGGAGGAGAAAATTTCACCAGTTAATATTTCTCATGTGCACCTAATTCATCTGATCCAATTCTGAACATTTTACAGCAAGAGATGGACTGTGAAAAGCATTTTACAAATACTATTCCTCAGACCTGGAACTTAGACAAAATTAAAGGAAATGAAGATTAGTTGCAGGGAAAGAAACCTGTTAGGACACATGAATTTTTCTTTTGCCATCCAAGATTGTTTTTCCAAGGAGAATTTTCTCCTTTTTCAGATAATCATAGTTTCTTTCTTCCTTTTCCTTTTCCCTTTCCTTTTTCTTTTCCTTTCCCCTTTCCTTTCCTTTTTCCTTTCCTTTTTTTTTTTTTTTTTTTTTTGAGATAGAGTCTCATTCTGTCACCCAGGCTGGAGTGCAGTGGCGCAATCACAGCTCACTGCAGCCTCGACTTCCCAGTCTCCAGCAGTCCTCCTAACTCAGCCTCCCAAGTAGCTGAGGCACATGCCACAACACCCAGCTAATTGTTAATTTTTTGTAGAGATGCGGTCTCGCCATGTTGCCCAGGCTGGTCTTGAACTCCTGGGCTCAAGCGACCTGCCTACCTTAGCCTCCGAAAGTTCTAGGATTACTGGCGGGAGCCACCATACCCAGTCAATCACAGTTTCTTAATTGCTTGAAAATGGGATGTAATTTGACCCCTCAACCTATGAGGAATTAGTGGATTAACTGGACTATAAATGAGCTAAATTCTGTAAGTGAAAAAAGGTAAGGTGAGGCACAGTGGCTCACACCTGTAATCTCAGCAGTTTTGGAAGCTGAGGTGGTCGGATCACGAGGTCAGGAGTTTGAGACTAGCCTCACCAACTTGGTGAAAAATACAAAAAATTAGTCGGGCATGGTGGTACGCATCTTTAATCCCAGTTACTCAGAAGGCTGATGCAGGAGAATCACTTGAACCTGGAAGTGGAGGTTGTAATGAGCTGAGATCATGCCACTGCACTCCGGCCTGGGAGACAGAGTAAGACTCCGTCTCCAAAAAAAAAAAAAAAAAGTAAAAGTAAAAGGGAAAATCTTCCTTAGTAGAGTGAGTGAGAATATTTAGTGTACTCTTAGCCTAACCTTTGGGATGTGTGCAATAAATAATTGATACAGTTTATGCTTCCATTTTGAGAATTTGTAGTGATCGGTATTCAAAATAACTTTTCATTGTGGCAAATAATAGCTCAGTCTCCTTTCTTGTTCTTTTTTGTTTTTAGATCATGTACAAAATGAAGAAAACTATGCACAAGTTCTTGATAAGTTTGGGAGTAATTTTTTAAGTCGAGACAACCCCGACCTTGGCACTGCGTTTGTCAAGTTTTCTACTCTTACAAAGGAACTGTCCACACTGCTGAAAAACCTGGTAAGACATTACATATGTGAGTAAAAAGAAGTACAGCCTTTCCAAAATATTATGTCATATGGAGAACATTTCTATAATCCTTCTCCCTCAATCCTTGGTCCTAGGGGTGAGAAAGAAAAAAAGCTTTTTAGACCTAAGTGACTTCTACACCTCAACTAAAAAGCTTTTTAGTCACCTAGGATTTGCTTAAAGAAAATCCCATCGTGAAATTCCTGGAATTTGTACCTTTGGCCCAGCTGATAGAGTAGATTTGTTGAAGCTGAGAGAGAAACTGCTTAACCTGAGTTCTCTTCCACATCTCTACCATTGATTTTTTTTTTAAAGATTACCTTTAGCAACTTTTGCTTTTTGATTGGCTAAAAGAATAATGATGATTTCTGTGTTGAACATACATTGGAAATACACATTGAAAGTAAATCTCACTTGTGTGAAGGTGATCATGCATTTTGGTTTCTGATTTATGAATAATGAACCTCCCTCAACTCCCCACATCCTTTTAACCCCCGACCAGGAAAAGGGTTTTGAGATTTAGGGAGTCTCTGGTTTCCGAGGTAAATGACAGGAGGAATCCCTAAAGATCTGAGACAGTAGAGGTGCTGGCCCCAGGAGGCAGACCCAGAGATGGGGGTGGTGGAGGAAACTATTTGCCAGGCAGTCGTGTATAGGCATCCCCATGTTGTGCTGCAACGCCCTCCCCAGCCCTCACACCATGTGCACACTTAGAAAGGTTCTGGGTAACACCACCTGGACTGATGTTGGTTTTGGGGGATGAAATTATTTCTCTGAGGGCCACCCAGTGAAATAATTTAATCCTCCTAAGTCCCCAGAGAAAGGGGTACAATGAGGTTGAAAGGTGCCAAAGGAAAACTATTTATATCATGCTTTTCCGAGTTAGCCCTGCCCTGGAGTAGAGGAGCTGTTCCCTCTTCTCTCCCAGTCTCTTGGTATTGTACTTTTATCTCCTTTAAGGATCCAGAACTCAGGCCCAAGATGTCCTCAGCCTAGGTCAGTTATT
The DNA here is from genome assembly GCF_047675955.1 of Chlorocebus sabaeus. Taxonomy (NCBI): domain Eukaryota; kingdom Metazoa; phylum Chordata; class Mammalia; order Primates; family Cercopithecidae; genus Chlorocebus; species Chlorocebus sabaeus. Next base: position 133,986,232 of record NC_132911.1, on the reverse strand, counting down.
CATGTAACAAATAGGCTTCTATGGCCTCATGTGATAATTTGTCATAAATCCATTAGATACAAAAGGTTAGTTTACAGATGAAGATAACCTATTTGAAAAATGAAAACTACCTTTCTACACTCCATTAACCTATTTGGCCAATTGCAATATTCTTTTTCTCTGTCACAATAAATGAACAGATGTGTGTGCGTGTCTGTCTTCCTGACAGTTTTTCTAGTTGGTGATGTATGCCATTGAATTAATATTACACAGCAAATAAGCAAATCTGAAAGAAAATAAATGTTGAACATAGAAATATTTATTATTTTCAAAAACTTGGGAAAGAATAATTTTGAACTTAGGCTCTAATGTTTCTATGCTTTTGGATTTAAGAAATCCATGATATTTTTGTAAATCTTAGATTATATAAACCTCATTTATTCAGGAGAGCACCCTCGGTTTTCCTTCCCTCTGAGCATTGCCTGCACTTTCACTGGAGGCCTTGCTTAAAGTGTGGTGTGGTAGAAAGAGAGGAAGCAAAACAAGACTCTTGACGATTCACTTTGGTAATAACTGGTAAAGGACTTGGCTCGGGCAGAAAGCTGTGTTTTCTCTGAGATGAGTGTTTTCGCATTGGTATCTTGCTTTAGTTTCCAAGAGACCAAATGTATTTGGCTTAAGTCAAGAGTCATCACCTCCAAGGTTCCTGGACCAATCCATCTCTACACTTTGCTACACTGCAGGTTCCTTTCAACGGTGTGTGTATGTGCCATACACACAGCTCAGTGGCCATTCAGGCCAGCATTCATCATCTGCATTTGCTCACCTAATTCATTTGTTCATCTCCATACAAAACCAGCTGAGATTTATCGAATGCTTTTGATGAACCTGGCAGTTTGGTGGGTGCGTTATGTAGATTATTTCATTGAAGACATTACAACAATCCTGTGGTTACTGTACCTTTAATCCAGATGAGGAAACAGGCAAATTGAGATTGTAACTTGTTCATTTACACTGTTAGTGTGTGTTACAGACTTGAAGCCAAACGTTGTGTCTCTGAACCCATTGTCTTTGCTCTTCTACAATATCCTGCCCCTGTCACCTCATGCTCTGGTTGTGCGATTACCCTAAGCAGAAGTACTGATCAAGCTACTCCCATATACATACCTCAAGCTACAGCCCTTTTTCCACACCCACTCCCCTTTAAGGAGTAGAAGTCTAAGAAAAATCTAAAGGAAATTGCTGGAAAACCTAATTCATATAGTAAAGAAAATCAAATTTTGCCTTTGAAAGTGGTGGTGGCATTCTTGGTGAGGGAGCCAGGTAGAAGAATCAGTTTCTACTGTAGTTTGGTTACTAAGAAAACATTATTCTAATTGAATAAAAAGGAGCGCCAGGGGTTTACACAACTTGGTAACAGCCAGCAACTTTCTGCTTCTCTTTTTATGCTTTTCCAGGAAAGGGAAGAGCAAACTAGGCAGATTGATAGGGCCACACCTTGGAGTAGAGGGCTCGGGGGTCAGGGTTCTGGATCTTCGTGCAGCACCTGCAGCCCCCAGCTGAGCAGCACTCAACACCCTCCTGGGGCTCAGGAATACACCCCGTGGGAACCCATACTTCTCAGAAGATTTTCAAAAATCCTATTCTCTTAGACTTGTGAAGGCCAGAAACATTAAGCAAACTGATACAGTTGAAATGCAGAAATTAAAAGTAAAAGAAAGTACTTTGATACTTTTTAGACTGTAAATTGTATTCTCAGTTCAACCAGCAAGTACCTAAAATCTATTATGTTCGAAAGTCTATGCTAAATACTAAAAAATGTCATTTTCTAATTAAGTTTTGCTTACAAAGAGTATTTTAACAGTTTATACTAAATCATTACTTATTTTTATAGAGAAAAAGGAAAGGATAGATATGCGGGCCAGGTCTCATACTAGCTTTTAGCTTTGACTAACCCTAGAAGAGAAAAACATTTGTTATTTGTCAGATGTAAGAAATCACTATTGCAAGTGTATTGTGTTTAGCAGTTTCCGGGGCAGTGGTCTTAAAAAATATCAGTGCACTAAATGATGGTAACTATCTCAGCCATCATTGAGATGCTTGGGGTTTTTTTCCTTTTTCAAAACTGTCTGTGATTATAGAAAGTATGATCAAGTGAGATGTTATGTGAAAACTCCCAAGGGCTACCTACAAAGATGTTGGCATTAACAGTGCATAGGCCTGAGGCTGCTTTAAATTAACCAAACGTCTGAGGACTGCGAAAAGGATTGCAGTTATTGCTGATTACTCTGTGAGCTCATACCATAGTTGATACACCAAGTCAGTTTTAAAGTAACTTGCTTTTCTTACTCCCCCCTCCTCCAAATCATAGAAAATTGTTCCTATAAAAAGTTTTTCTACCTCGTAACGTAGGATTCGAGAGACTATGAAGCATAGGTGGTTGGAGGATCATGGGTTTTGGTCTCAATCACACCTGGAATCCTAGTTCGCGCCTCACTAGCTTTTATAGCCTTTGGCAATTCACTTAACTTTTCTAGTGCTAGTTTCCTTGTCTCTAAAAATAAATAATAAGAGTGACTGTTTCTTGGTAGTGGCAGGATTTCATTGAGATCAGAGAAGCAAGTCACTAAGCACAATACCTGACACAGAATTTGTTTCACAAATACAAACCTTAATTGTTATTTACATCTTCTCATTTTATTTTTAAGGTAACTCAATGTAAAGACAGCTATCAGTCATATCCCATTTTAGAGATAGATGCACCAAATCTTCAAAAAATATACACTTGCAATGATGCAATTAGGGATTGAGCTCAAGCCCTGTGGCTGCAGATCATGCCTTGTTTCAGTCTTGCTGCCCCATGAATTACATTGCCGTGATGGATTATGTGGATGATGAAGGCCCACCTGACAAGGTGACCAGGGCCTATCCTGGTGATCATTAAACTAATGTGTGTGTTTAGCGTGCAGGGTACTTTCTTGACTCTTTTTGTCCTTTGATTTCTCTCATTTGTAAGTTATAGCATATTGGAAAGAGTGAGAGTGTTAGATGGTAGTTCTCAAACTTCTTGGTTTTAGGACCTCAATCTTAAAAATGACTAAGGACACCATGTGGTTTCTATTTATATGGACTACTTCTATCCATATTTACTATCTTAGAAATTAAAACTGAGACATTTTTCATGTGTATTGTGTATTTTAAAATAATAAACCCACTTTAAAAATCTATTTTTATGGAAAAATAACTATTTTCTCAAACCAAAAATCATTAGAAGGGTGGCATTGTTTAACATTTTTGTAAATCCCTTTAAAGCCAGCTTAATAGATGGTAGCTATATTTTCATGTCTACTTCTGTATTCATTTCATTGCAATTTATTGTTTTGGCTGAGGTAGATGGAAAATAAGGCCTCACACAGGTCTGTATTGGGAAAAGAGAAGAGTATTTTAAGAGCCGTTTCAGGTAATCTTTGATACTACGTAAAAACTTGACAAGTGGTCCTTCCTTAAATGTTATTAACGGTGTGAATCTGAAACCATGTAAATGAACATTATTTGGAAGCTGTCAGCTCATGGTGGCAAATTCAAGTTTTCCAAAATTTTAACTTCCTCTGAAAGCACTGTTTTTATCATTAGCAATAAATGCTAACAGTTGTTTACCTCGAGGTAATAAGCTCACTTCATTCATTTTCAAGAAAATGTTTGTCAAATACCAGAGTCTGAATAACCATAGTTTGCTAGTCTTTCTTTCAAAAAAAAAAAAAAAAAAAATTGGTGTTCCACTAATAAACAAAGCCAGTTAGTTCAACTTGCAACTCAAAAAATTACATTAAGTGCTTTTCCTCAAAACAACCATATTTCAGTATGCCTAAAAAGGGCTTTATTAATACTTCCTATTTCATCAAACAGAACATTAAAAAGATGCATTTGAGGGTCAAGATGTGATGAAAATCGTTTTACTTTTTCAGTATGGGCATTCTTAGATGAAAATAGCCTTTTTTTACTGTAAGAGCAAGACCATGAAGAAGACAGTTACTTCACTTCGTGGCAGTGCCTTGATTAATGCTTAAGGCAGCAGCTGTTTTACTCACTGTTGCTTTTGCACTGTCAATGCAAATGTCAACACAGTGAAAGATTCAGATAACCTCTTAGTATTATTATGAAAATAGTTTGGACCTTGGGAACCTGTAGGGGCCTAGGTGCTATACTTTGAGAACCACTGGTGTCAGAATTTGAAGGCTTTGTTATGATTCCAGCCCTACCGTTAAGTAGGTTAATGTAGCCTAACTTACGGAAATAAATTTCCTCACTAGTAGAATAGGGAAAGTACTTTTCTGCATACCTTATTGGTTGTGTAGGGATCAACTCATACCATTCATGTGAAAAGTATTGTAATCTACAAAGTCCTCTGTACACACTGGATTATTATAATATTAATAGACTACATTAATATTAGTATTACTATGGTATTAATAGCCACTCTAGGGTACTTTGTATTATAAAAAGAACACATGCCTATTGGGGAATTGCAATTTCTCTTTCATGTTCCCACTAATCAAAGATAACTATAATTGACATTTGGAGTTTCTTTCTAGTCCTTTTGTCTACCTCCTTCTTTAGGGGGATGACAAATAGATGAAACGACATGTTCTAAGCAATTTTGAATTTGCTAGATTTCATATAGTGCTGGTACTAGAGCTAGATTTCATATAGTACTGGCACTAGAGCAGACACACTTTCCCGAGTTGGGTCAAGTCATAGATTCAGAAGTTCAAAAGAATGTGACTTATCCAAGAGCCCCATGTAATGAATTCCTCCTCATTGGCAGATCAGCCTTCATCCCCATTACAGCCTCATCCCCTTCTTGTTGTGAGAGCCAGCGCAGTGACATCTGCGGAATGGCAATCCAGCTACTGGGGCAGGAAGATGATCGAGGATGACCCAAGTACATGCAAGATCTTTTGTCTTTTACATCTGTATTCTTTATACCCCTGTAAGCTTTTATTGCCTTAAAGTGAAAAAAAAGTTCCCTAAAAGAGTGACTTTAAATAAGATAACCTTCCCGTAATGTGTATTTTTATGACTAAAGTCACAGGCATCCAAAATTACAAAGATGGAGAGCAGATCAGTAGTTACCAGTGGTTAGGAAAGGGAGCAGCAGTGTAACCTGAGGAAGTTCCTTTGTATTGATGGAACAGTTTGATAACTTGATGGTGGTGATGGTTGTAGTTATCTTTACATGTGACAAAATGCTGTAGATACACAAAGACATACCAAAACAATGAATGCATGCAAAAAACGGGGGGAATTCTAGTAAGGTCTGTGGCCTAGTTGTCTTGCACCAATGTCTATTTTTCTTTTTGATAATGTACTGTTTAACATATATAAGATGTTACTATTGGAGGAAGCTAGTTGATGGGTCCAAGGGACCTCTCTACTAGTTTTATAGTTTTTTGGTGAGTCTGTAATTTTTTCAAAATAAGTTTAATAAAAGTATAAACTATCAAATTTTTATCGAGGAGGGAAAGTAGGGGAAAGTGTTTAGTATACATTGTTATGTAAATATTTCAGCATGAAACAAATGTGCAGAACACAAATCAAACTCATTTCTCTGATATTCTTTGAGCCAACTGATCTACAGTCCTCAGTCCCACTTCCTTCACACTTTAATAGGTTTTCTAATTTCTTCCTCTAATTAAAGTCCTATATGTGGTCACTATTCCACAAAAGTAGGAATGATTAGCTATTTTCTCCCAGAAGTGAGTCTAGTTGTCATGACTGAATATTTCTAGGGAATGCTGCCTCTTAGTGGTGAGAAGCCAGAGAAATGTGGACAAGATCTATTCTATTGCTGTTGTTTTTGCTATATTTGTGGCATAGTTATAAGTGCATGGGTTTTGATTTTTAATGAGGCCTGTATAAAAATAATTACTCAGCATCTTACTTGTGTGGCCTTGTTGAGTTCTTTGAGTCTTGGTTCCTTCATTTTTGTAAAAAGGGTTTAATAATCCCTCCTTGTGTTCATTTATGATTCATTCTGTTATTTATTAGGATTCTACATAAGCCCTGTGGGTAGGCAGTAGTGAAAAGAACACAGACAAGAGCCATATCCTCTTGGAGTTTCCATTCTGGTGGCATTTTTAGAAATAATTTATGTAAAATACCTATCAAAGCATTCAGTTCATAGCATGTACTGGATAGTGACATTTAAAAAACATTTTTTAAAAATACTTATTTAGTTGACTTGCAATGTCTCTGAATTTATCCTTCCTTTCATTAAAGATGCCTTCCTAATCAAAGCCAACTCCAGACATAACAAACGATTTGTTGTTCCTGGAATATATACCATTTCACGCTTCCATGCCTTTATACATTCCATTCCTTCCACTTTGAGTGCCCCTTTAGTAGTTAATGTATTAATGATAAAGGCTTTCTTTGCAATGCAGCTTTCTCGTTTAAAAAAAGAAAAAGGAAGCAGGATGTTCTTGAGTTTTAGCTGTTTCTAAGTGGTTTTGTTGTATGTTTGATTAAGTATATAGTACTGAAAAATTATGTTCAACCTTTTTTTTTTTTTTTTTTTTAAACCATGAAAAGGAAGACAATAAAATCATTGCTTGCTAAGCAATGCTGGGTCTGCTCTACTTCCAGCATCAGGCATCATTCCTGTGATCCTAGCAAAGAAGTTAAGGAGACAACAGAGAATGGCATCCATTTAATACCGAAACCACAAAATGGGTCGGGAAAGGAATAACTGGTGGATTGAAATAGATTCTCAATGGACAGAGGAAAACCGTTTAAATACCATACCCTTTGAAAGTCCCAAGGCAGCAGTGGTTTTAGAAAATGTATATAAATTATTTTTTAAATAGTGGGAGTTACCCAGAAGTATTCTAGTTCAGGCAGGACTCGCCATGCATCTGATTTCTTCTCTCCTGAAGCCTTTGGACAATTCTATAGCTTGCATAAGAGCTTGAGTCTCATTAAACAGTTGGAGGGCAGTTATTGCTTCAGAGCTGTTGAAGCAAAGCAAAGATTTCTCCATCTGCATAGCATTTCCTGTTTGCAATCTCTGTAGGGTATTGTGGTTTGTGTTAAAGATTTTTTTAAAATTTTTCTCCTTTCTTCACAAATAAGAATATCTGATAATGTACAGGTTGGATCTAGATTTGTAGCTAGCAGATTATTTCTCAAGTTCTTCTTTGAAATGTTAAAAAGTGTCGAGAGCATGGTTGTGCCTAATGGTAAAATTGGTAGCTTCTGGGTGCTCTGAACTATATAATGCATTTTTTTAAACCTTATCTTTTTAAAAAATGGTCGTTAATCATTTTTTTAAAAGATATTTTTAAAAGTTTTCAGCATTTGATCTACCAGGTTATCCCCTTATGTCCTGACATGCCTCACTGCCTCACTACCAATTAATACTGTGGGACATTTTGTGAAATGTGATTTATCCATGTGGGTTGATGGGTGGGTAAGAGGGAAAGGATTTTTTTTTTTTATTTAACTCCTTCTATTAAACCATATGCATTTATTATAAAAATTTCAGACATATGGAAAATTTTAAAAATTATAATTCCAGCTTCTGTTAATATTTAAGAGTATAGTATTTGAAACAGTTTTATGGATTTGTACACAGAGATACTGCTAATTTGCATAGATATCTGTAGGTATAGATATTTATCTCATTTAGATCCAAAATCCTTGGGGTTAGATTGGTTTCAAAATTCAGAGTTTTACAGATTTCAGAAGGATGACAGGGTGTACATGCCTTATATTAAGCGGGACACCCCCTCGTGACTTCTTGGGAAGATGTTTATAATTAAACATAGTTTTGTGTCTGCAGTAAAACTTGAATATTCACATGAAGTGGGATATATAAAGACTGTTAGTTGCCCCACTTCAAGTCTAGTCAGAGGTTACCAACCAAATGGAGTCAGAACAGGTTTTGCTGTTAAATGAGTTTAAGCTGGAAAAAAAAAAAAAAAAAGCCGAAGCCGTGTATTTCATATATATATATATGCAAAATTTTTAACTGGCTTCATACTATTTCATTGTGTATCTGGACCATAACTAATTATTTGAGTTTTCTATTTGTCAGTACAGGTATACCTTGTCTTAAATACATTCAATAAACAGGTATCCTAGTGTATAATGTACCTCAGGCTGAATTTGAATATGGTTTTTCTTTTGGCTTTTTTTTTTTCTTTGAAGGATTTACATTCAATGTTTCAAGTAGGATTTCAAATAATACATTTTAAATAGGATTGCATTTTCAGCTTGTGGCTTTTGTATGTTCCTAGCACTTGTCTAAAGGGTGTATGCATACGATATGTGTACGTGGTTGTCTAGTATTATTTCACTTGAGACAGGCTCACAAAACAGCATTTGGTGTAGTTTGGTTCTATGTGAGAGGAAGGAAGAAGAAAAAGAGAGATTGGGGAAGGGAGAAGAAAAACCATCGCTTATTGGAGCGAAGTTTCATTGACCATAGGAAGGGATTGAACTTGAATAATGATTGGTACTGGAATGCTTTATGGTGTCTCTAACATTTGCTAATCAATATCTCTTTGATAAAAGAGCTGGTCTCACCCTCACAACCTTAAGGCAGGTGAAGTTTTCATTATTTTTATTTTTATGGTTAACTTTTGCTGTACAAATAATTCTGATAACGAGCTTGTCTTTATACTGTGGTGTCTGTATGCCAGGCACTGGCACTTTGAGTACTTTACATGTTTTATTGGTTAAGATAGGCTAGGATATACTGCAGTATTAAATGAACCCCCAAATCTCCATGGCTTAACATGGTTTATTTTCTTGTCATGTGGCATGTCTGCTGAAGGGGTCTGTTCTACTTAGCAACAGCAACTCAGAGACAGACGCATGGAAGCTCCCCTTCTCTACAGGGGAAGAGAGAGACTAGAGAAGCGTAAACATCCTTTTCACAGGTTTCCTAGATGTTGTAGTTCATTGGTTTGAACTGTGTTCTTGGCCCCACCTACCTAGCTGCAGGAGACCCGGAAATGGGAGGGAGCAAATGGAGTATTTGGTGAGCATTTTCCTCTCTGCCTCATCTGTACATAGCCTCATTTACTCCTCACAGCAGCCCTACCAGGTAGTAACCATAGTTACCCTTATTTAAGAGCTCACAAAACTGAGTCACAGAGCGTTAAGTAGATCTCAGATTCAGCATTTGAACCCAGGTGGTCTGCTCTAGGGCATCGTTCCCCAACCTTTTTGGCACCAGGAACCGGTTTTGTGGATGAGTTTTTCCACAGATGAGGGGGTAGCCAGGAGGATGGTTTCGGGATGATTTGAGCACATTACATTTATCACTAGATTCTCATAAGTAGCATGCAACCTAGATCCCTCACATATACGGTTCACAGTAGGGTTCCCTCTCCTGTGAGAATCTAATGCTGCCCTTGATCTAACAGGAGGCGGAGCTTAGCTTCGCTCACTAGCCCACCACTCACTCCTGCTGTGTGGCCCTGTTCCTAACAGGCCACAGACAGTACCGGTCCGTGACCTGGGGATTGGGGACCCGTGCTCTAGAGTATGCTGTACCTCCTCTCAAAAGATATGGACATCCTGTTTTGGACATAATGTAAAATTTACTCTTAAATTAAGTTAAAAGTTACATTGATTTTAAAAACAGCAATTAAAACATTGACAATGATGTTACAAAGATAAGGCAAACACTGATTGGAGAGAATTAACAGCCATCTGTCTGCATGATCTTTGTCCCAGAAGCCTCCAGAGCTCTTTCTTTAGGCCCAGATCTGAAAGTAAAATGCATACAGCAAATGCAGGTCTTTTTCTCTTTTCCTTTCTTAACAGAGAATTCTGTCAAACTCTGCCCCACGTTCACTTCTTCCGCTTCTTTTCACTTCTTTTCACTCCACATTCCCTTCCACTCTTCCTTGATTTCCCATTTTCCATCCCAGGCCTAACCTTTTATCTGGATCTCCCACTCTTCCTAGCAGATTCAGATTAAATGTTCTGTCTTGAGCTGGCTTTGGATTCCTCTGCACAATGTTGCTTCTGAGTCTCTCCTCACCTCCACATACCATGGCCCTCAGACAGGGCCACCACTGCACACCCATACTGTTGGGAGGTACTACAGCCCAGCCTGGCGCTTTTTCAGGGCTGATGCCAGCCAGCACCGGGAAACACGGGTTAGTGAGGGGAGACTGACTGGACTTCAGGCTTCCCTTGTACAAGCCAGGTGGGTGATTTGAGCCATGTACACCCTGTGCAGCTGTACACAGTGGCCATACTGTGTCCAGTGTATCTGGTGTCTTCTTGCCTGGGAGCAAGAGTATAAAGAAACTTGTCCAATGCAGTGCTTTTTGACTTTTCATGGAACCACTTCAGAAAATGCTGATGTAGATGTTTTGCTAGGCCAGGTGATCCATTTCATTTGGTGTGTGTGTGTGTGTGTGTGTGTGTGTGTGTGTGTGTGTTTTTCTCCCCCCAAGACAGTCTGGCTTTGTCGCCCAGGCTGGAGTGTGGTGGTGCGCTCTCAGCTCACTGCAAGCTCCGCCTCCCAGGTTCACCCCATTCTCCTGCCTCAGCCTCCCAAGTAGTTAGGACTACGGGCACCCACCACCATGCCCGGCTAATTTTTTGTATTTTTAGTAGAGACAAGGTTTCACTGTGTTAGCCAGGATGGTCTCGATCTCCTGACCTTGTGACCCGCCTGCCTCAGCCTCCCAAAGTGCTGGGATTACAGGCGTGAGCCACCGCGCCCAGCCGTGTGTGTGTGTTTTTTTTTAATTCAAATTCATTTCAGCCCTCCAAGAATTTATTTCTAATTTATATTTCAGTATGTAATTTCTCATTGTTTTTAAGCTGGTTGCTGCTTTGCCTTTTCTTTTCATTTTAGATTATACTGTTTGGTAACCTTAGAGTTTAACATGAAGAAATGGCCCACTGTTGCAGTCTTGAATTCGTATCTGACTACATCTTTCAGTAAAAACGAGTGGATCTTTTTATTGACATATTGCCCCAGATATGTGAAGCAACTGAAAATTCAGAAGATTGGCAGAAATAGCTTGACTTCGAAATCAGATGTAATTGAGTTCATGTCTCTGTTCCACCACTTCCCAAGCTAGGTCACCTGAGGCAGATTCATTCATTCACTAATTCATGTAGAAAACAAGAGTATCTAGGAAGGCTGTGCAGAGGAGGCACCCTTTATCTGAGCCATAAATTATTAAGAGATATTCATGAAACGCTATTCTCTTAAGCTAGCAGAGTCTGTTTTCATAAATAGAAACATTAAATAATATTAAGCAATGGTTGATATACTTGATAAAGAGTGAGGTGAAAGTCTGTACTTTAGTACTAAGAAAGAAACTTTCTATAAAGTGTGTCCTTATCTCTGTCAGCAGTTACCAAGTGCCCACTCTGTTCCACAATCTGTGCTAAGACTGTCATTTTCTATGTGAGAGATTGCTTATACATAATATTTTAATAGTTTACCCTAAAGCATTACTTAATTTTACAAGGAAAGATGGACAAAGGTATAGGACCAGACTTGTAAAACATTGTGCTTTTGGTTTCCCACAAGTGGGGTTTCCTGGCAGCAGTTGGCATCACAAATGTAATATCTAAGAAGATTCCTTTTGTGCAAAAGAAGCTTTGAAATATATGAAACAACTGCCTATCACAGTTACCATTTAGGTGGATTCTTTGACTTCTGAAAAATTTAATGAGGATTAAGTGAAATAAGTCTTAAAACATGAAGATATAGACCAAGCAGACAGGGCAGGGCTTTCCAAGCAAAGGGAGCCGAGATGGCTCTGACCAGTTAAATGTCAGTTAAATGAAGACAATAATGTCTACTATGAGACATTACTGTGTCACCCCAGTACGTGGTAAGCCCTGTGTGCTTGCATATGTTTGTTGAATTTTTAAAATTGTGTTAAGAAGGTGCATCCTGAGTAAAAGATATTGCAAAACAATTTATCATAATCTGTGATAAAGATGTTGAGTGAAAGCAAGGAAAATGTGATTCAATGTTACAGTGTGGTTTTATTCTAGGGAAAAAGAACAAATTATAGATGCCAAGCATGGAAATGAAATTAAAGGTCTGAAAGTTGATCATGAACTAACTGATTATCATTTTAAGTACAATAAAGAAATCCTTAGGATAGGGATATCTTTCTCACACCAAGGCCTAGCTATATAGCACGCCGCCTCCTTTTACTTTCTCCTTTGTCTTGGTCTTATAAATCCTAGCTACTTCCCCTTTCCATATAATTATCGTCAAATGAAATCAGATGCTGCAGATAATGCACAGGGAAATGGTACTTTCATTTTCACTTGATGTAGGAGATGATGTTAAATGTAACCCACCATTTAGTAAATTGAATTAGATAAAATATAATTGCATTATTTTAAGTTAAGGAATTCTCATATTCCCTGGTACTGTGAGACCTACCCATTTTTCTTTCTAGCATTTCCAGTAAAATGTACTTTATGCCTAAATTCAGTCTTGTCAGTCCCAAATGCCTTTAGCACATGGTGTAATTTAGTTTGCATTTTTCCTTGGGCCTTTCCTAGGTCTTCCAGAGCAGTATGTCTGTTCTTCATTGTAATTATGCCTTAGACCATAGGCAAGTGATTTCTGCTCTCTGGCTGTAAGTCTTTCCTTCTCTAAAGGAACTTTGGTTTTTCTTGCGCTTGGACAACCTTTAGTCTAAGTCAATGGTTCTCACACTTGATCTTGCATCCATTTCACCTTGAGAGCTTGTTAAAACTTAGGTTGCTGGGCCCCACTCTTGGAGTTTCTGATTAATTAGGTCTGGGATTTCATAACCAACAAGTTTCCAGGTGATGTTGACACTACTGATTTGAGGACCACACTTTTGAGAACCACTAGGAAGGGTTGTCATTCTGGACAGAGATCCAGGATTTCCTAGTATTACAGAGAAGCTGCAACTGTTTTTCCCTCCAGATTCACTTTTATAATATTAATTGTTTTTACTTTTATACATGCCATCTGATTTACATCTTTATCAATAAATAAAGAACAAGTTGAATGAGAAATAGGCTACTGGTTAATTATATCACCCTCTTGTGATTTGTGTCATGTTTCTTTTTAATAACTTTCTCCGTACAAAAATAATACCACTTCATTGTTGAAAACTCAGAAAATATAGGGAGAAAAAGACTAAAATAAAAATCGACAGTAATCTTACCTGTTATGGAGTGTGTTTGTGTGTGTGTGTGTGTGTGTGTACACCCTCTGTCTTTCTAAACTTTTTGCTGTTTTAACATCTTTTTTCTCGTATTTTTAAAGTCATATAATTTTTTTAAACATTGGGTTCATACTGCAGTGCTATTTTATACTGTGGTTTTCCACTGATACATTTTGAAAATGTTTTCCTGTTTTGTAAAATACTGCAGCCTAAAAACCTTTGCTTAGTTGGAAGCATACAACCTCCTAGATCAAGGCTTGTTTGGGCAGGGTTTGGGGCCAGGATCCTCTACCCCATTTCCCCTGGCAGTCTCCAAAGAGGAGTCTACAGAACCCAGAGGCACTTCCCACCAAGAGGCACATTCTAAAAATTGTATAGAATGCCTGTCTTATGTTTGCACTGTAATTTATTTACCCAACTTCCTGTTTAGAATATTTCTATTGTTTCCACTTACCACTGTCCAAAATGTAATAGTTTGAAATCTCTACACATCTCATGATTATATATTATTTAGTTACTGATTGTCATTACTCCATTAATTCGGTTTGTAATGCTTTTGTTTCTCCTCCTTCCCTGTCATTTAAGAGTCAAGAAGTGGGGGGAAACTGCCAGTAGCCCAAGGCCCTAGTAGGTCATAGTTGGTGCCTTGCTCTGATCAAATTAAGATGCTCACTTCATTGAAATATTTCAGACTTTTTCAAAAGGTTATGTTTATACTGTGCCTGAAGTTTTATAGTGAACGTTGTGGACTATACTAAAAAAATGAGAATTGTTATAAGAATTTTGAATGGACTTTTCTAACTCTCCGGCTTTACCACGGAACTGTTTTGTTTGTTTTTGTTACTTTGTTGGGTGGGGGACCAGGGCTGCCTTGTCTCTGAGGCAGTTTGAGCATCTCCCTATAGTTCTCACCCGTTCAAGGTGGAATTTTTTCTCCTTTATTCAGTTGTATCTCAGTAGCTCATTTTAAGCTGTAAGAGTGTTGTAACTGGAAGGTACCTTAGAGATCTTTTTAGAGACCCCACACTTTATTGATGCCAGAAACAAAGAGTGACCTGCCTAACCATTCACAGCTGGTTGGAGACAGGTTCAAGTCTAGAACAGGTCTCCTGACCTTCATTCTTTCTTCTCTTCTTGTCAGACAGAGCCTAACAGCTGCAGAGTGGGAGGGGTACCCTTGGTTTGTCACTCCCAGCCATATCCTGGGAACAGTTCTAACTCTTCTATCCCTCTCCTGAATCTTGCCCCTTCCCCCATTCTGGATCCCCCATTCTGGTGCTGAGCACTCCAGGAAGACCAAAACTGGTTCAGGTTCTATAACGCTTGGTACTTCAGAGCAGCTCTTCTGATTTGGAGAGGAATTCATTCATCCATTTACTTAATCAGTAAGCATTTTTATTTAGTGTATATAGCAAGTCAACACTTAGCTACTCTAGGAGTTTAATGTAGCTCAATGGTGGGCAAAGCAGTCATAGCCTCTGCCTCCAAGAAGCTTTGCTCTAGACAGTAAAGGAACACACGGGTAATTTTAAAGTGCAGTACTCTATGAAAGAGAACCTATTCTGCCAGTGGTCCAGAGTAACAGGAGATTAGGAAGAAGGGACTTAATTATTATTTAGAATAGTCAAGGCCTCACTGAGGAAGTGACATGGAGACAGAGGAAGAGTGTTCCGGACAGAGTAAAGCACGTGCAAAGGGGGAGAGCTCTGTGGGTTGAGAAGCCAGAAGGAGTTGAAGTGCAGCGAGAATGGGTAGAAGGACTCAAAACAGGTTGGCAGGGCCAGACCTAAATTGGGAGCTTGGATATGAGTGTAGTTCAGTGGGAAGCCAATGATGGGTTTTAAGCAGGAGAGTGATATAATCTGGTAATCACTTTAAAAGATCACTGTAACAGCAGAGCGCAGAGGAAATGAGAATGGTCTTTGGAGTCAGTAAAAACCTTAATTAATAACCTGACCATCTGCTTTACTCACTGTTTGACCTTGGGCGTGTTACTTAACCTCTCTAAGCCTGTTTCCTCATTAATCTAGTGAGACTAAGACCCATTTTACAGAGGTGTTGTGAGCAATATCTTTAGATAATATATTTTAAATACAGTACCCTCTGTCATTTAAATAAAATTCACACCGTTCTGCCTAGATTAGAACACAGTATAATGGGCTGCATTATCTTACAGTTTATGGAGACTATCTGCAGATGAGGCAGGGAAGCAGGAACTGTGAGATGGAGAGAATGTGGTGCAATAGAAAGGATATTTTGAAGCTTCCCATCCCAGCATTAAAAGTACCTGAAATGCTATCTCATTATCATTTTTTCACCACTACTGCTGAGCTTTTCAAGTGTAAAGAATCTTGTGATTCAACATGACGAAACCCTGTCTCTACTGAAAATACAAAAATCAACCGGGCGTGGTGGCAGGTGCCTGTAGTCTCAGCCACTCAGGAGGCTGAGACAGGAGAATCACTTGAACCCAGGAGGCAGAGGTTGCAGTGAGCATGGCTGCACTCCAGCCTGGGTGGCAGAGTAAGACTCTGTCTCAAAAATAAATAAATAAATAAATAATCTTATGAAAATAAACCTGGTTACATTTGATTAAGGGGTATTATGTGTTTGTTGTGCCAAACCCCTAGCCTCAGTAGGGAAGGCACCAGGTTCAAGAGGCCAAAGAAAAGTCCCAGAGCCAGCAAATGAGACATGGGATGTATTAGGGGCTTACATACAGGGGAGAGAGTCCAGTGGCAGCAGGCTGGACAAGAAAACTTCACCCACTAGTGAACAGCATGTAGCTTATATAGGATTTTCACTTAACACTCCCCTTAATGACCCACCTGGCAACCTTCATGGAACCCAAAACTCAAGGCCTCAATCTTGTATGACCTGTGTTCCACAGGACGGGCCGGGGACTCGGACATTTCTCATAGACAAGGAACGAATTTCTGTGATTGCTACTCCCAGGATTCCCTAGCTTAGAACACACATTCAGGTACATCTGCCACAGGGTCATTCTAAGGGTGTGCTTAAGTTACTGCTATCAGGGCACTTGCCCTACAGTAGTGTCAGGCATTTTGCCTGTGTTTGCCTCCACTGTGTCTCAGGTAACTGTGTGTGTTTGGCCAAGTTATTTAGTAATACCTTGTAGGGTTACCAGGAGCAGCTAATGAGACTTTGTGTGTGAACCGAGCCACCTGTGTGGCCTGGAATAAAGTGGAGCTTCATTGGTGTCAGTTCTTTTCTTTTTTCTTTTAAGACAGGGTCTCGTTCTGTTGCCCAGGCTGGAGTGCAATGGCACAATCTCAGCTCATTGCAGCTTCAACCTCCTGGGCTCAGGCAATCCTCCCACCTCAGCCTTCTGAGCAGCTGGGGTTATAGGCATTCACTACCAAGCCCAGCTAATGTTT
Organism: Chlorocebus sabaeus; assembly: GCF_047675955.1. Lineage (NCBI taxonomy): Eukaryota > Metazoa > Chordata > Mammalia > Primates > Cercopithecidae > Chlorocebus > Chlorocebus sabaeus. The sequence goes on along the minus strand of NC_132911.1, from coordinate 133,969,653 downwards.
ATATTTTTTTGTAGAGACGAAGGTTTCACCATGTTGCCTAGGCGGGTCTCGAACTCCTGAACTCAAGTAATCCACCTGCCTCAGCCTCCCAAAGTACTGGAATTACAGATGAGCCACTGCCCTTGGCCCGTTGGTGTCAGTTCTGTCTCGATCCACTGACACTGGCATGGGCTAGTTCAGGAAGGTGCTGGGACACCAGCAAGGTTAAGCGGTTTTCCCAGTTCACGCAGGCCGGGAGTGATGAGTGGCCACCTGCCTCTGGGATTCTTTCCTCTGTATCACAGTACTTTGGAAAGCAGCCTAATGATGAGGCATCAGTTTTATTTTTATTTAGTTTTATTTTTTGACCTACCACTTCAGGAGGCACCAGTTTTAAATAGCTTCAAGTATTATAACTCTCTAGGACCTGAAGGAGTTAATATATTATACAGAATACCCAATTTATACCAGAGAATCGCAGACTTAACTGCTGGGAGCTGGCTCATTATTTTAATTGGATTTTCCAATATATTGAGCAAGTCAGCAGATTTGCATTAGCCTTACTTTCAGAGAAACTGTTTCAGTTCTGGAGAGAGACAGAACCAATGGGCAGTGGAGAGGGAATGTCAAGATTAATGCAAGATGACAAAGCAAGCAAATTATGTCCTCGTTAATTAATACAGTCTTGTGTGCATGTAGGTGTCCTGGAAGTACCATTTGTAGAACTGTGCTCCGCTCTCCTGTCAGAGGCAAGAAAAAACAAGGCCCTGCTGACTCATTGTCTTTCTGCTGGTTGGCTGCTCCAGCAGGACAGGGTGGCTTGTTGGAGTGAGGCCTTAAGGGCACTCCACTTAGAGGCCCATAGAGGGGCTTGGAGCTGAGTTGGGCAGTATTCAGGCAAGCTAGAAATGGTAGTACAGTGTGACCTACAACTGCTTTTGTTTTTGTTTTTGTTTTTGTTTTTTGAGATGGGGTTTCACTCTTGTCACCCCGGCTGGAGTACAGTGGTGTGATCTCAGCTCACTGCATCCTCCGCCTCCCAGGTTCAAGAGATTCTCCTGCTTCAGCCTCCTGAGTAGCTGGGATTACAGGCGCCCACCAACACACTTGGCTAATTTTTGTATTTTTAGTAGAGATAGGGTTTCACCACATTGGCCAGGCCGGTCTCAAACTCCTGACCTCAGGTGATCCACCTGCCTCGGCCTTCCAACGTGCTCGGGTTACAGGCGTGTGCCACCGTGCCCAGCCTACAATTGCTTCTTGATTCCTTCTTTGGGATCTGATCAGTTAGTAAACAAAACAGATATAGGGCCTCCCCTTAAGAAGCAAACCTTCTAGTGAGGAAAGGTGTTAACTCAGTATAACAGTAAGTGAGATCATTTATTTTAGTGGTAAAGCATAAAGATATTTTAAAAATCAGAGCAGAAGATATATGTTTATATATACAGAGGAAAAACTTTATGAAGTCATCTCCAGTGACTGGGATAACAGGGGCTACTTATATATTGCTGGCAGTGTTGAAGCAATTGTAAGGAATAAACGGCTATTTTCATCAAGTTTAATATTAATTACAGTTACTTGCTTCCATAAGTCCCTTTTGCATGATGGAAGGTAGACCTCAGCCTCCCTATGTTTGATTAACTCCAAATTTCTGGTTAGGCTTGATGTATGTACTAGCAGGGGGAATACCTCTTCTTTTAGGAAAGAAATCTAGAAGCAATTTGTTCGGAAAGCAAAACTATTTACCATACCTAAATACCATTCTGGAATTTTTTTTTTTTTTTTTTAAAGAGATAGCGTCTCACTCTGACACTCAGGCAGTGGCAGGATTGTAGCTCACTGTAATCTTGCAGTCCTTGCCTCAGCCACCTGAGTAGCTGACTACAGGCATACACCATCATGCCCAGCTCATCTTTTTTTTATTATTATTATTTCTAAAGAGATGGGGTCTTGCTGTACTACCCAGGCTGTTCTCAAACTCCTGGACTCAAGCAATTCTCACACCTTGGCCCCCCAAAGTGCTTAGATTACAGGCATGAGCCACCATTCCTGGTCCTGAAATGATTTTAAATGTGTTGTTTGCTTAATAAAATGAAAAAAAATGCATTTTCAAAAACATATATTTCAACTTCTTGTAGACTTGAATCATATAAAGAACTTGTGTTAATTCAACGTTATCAATAAAGGAAAGGAAATGATTTGGAAGTTGAGTAAATGGAGATAGAGTAATCAATAGAATTTTAGTAAAATCAATGGGAAATAATTATATAATGGATTTGAAAGGCTTTTTAAAAATTTATTAAAGATAATGAAGGTGATACAGGAAGTTTACTGATATTGTTATTGTATTATATTGGCTGTATTGTTAAGTGCCTTGGAGATGACTGCTACACATCAGTTTGCAAAACTCTGGCTCAGGTCATATAAAGGAGGGGCCCCCAACCCCTGGGCCGTGGCCTGTTAGCAACCTTGCCACATAGCAGAAGGTGAGTGGTGGGTGAGCAAGCATTATCTCCTGAGCTCCACTTCCTGTCCGATCAGTGGTGACATTAGATTCTCAAAGTAGCCCGAACCCTGTTGTGAACTGTGAATGTGAGGGACTTAGGTTGCACATTCTTATGAGAATCTAACTAATGCCTGCTGATCTGAGGTGTAAGAGTTTCATCCTGAAACCAACTCCCCCACCCGCTACCATCTGTAGAAAAACTGTCTTCCACGAAACCAGTCTCTGGTGCCAAAAAGGTTGGGGACTGCTAATATAAAGGATTCCTGAAAGAACTATAAAAATGAAAACACAGGAAATTTATAGAATCCCATGACTGCAAAGTCATATACTCCATCTCTGTGGCATAATAATCACCTAAAATAACTGAGAAATAGTTTTTCCCTTCTTTGAGATCTCCAAGAAAGGAATTTTTTTTTTTTTTTTTTTTTTTTTTTGCTCCCCCCAATGAATATTTCCTAAAATTTCCTCCTCTTGAGGTTGGTTTGCTTTCTCTTAAACCTTTCTTTGTGTCCTTATAATGACACAGGTAATTACTATTCACTTGTCACTTAAACTTTTTGGTGCTAGTTTTTTTTTTAATTAACCTACATTTTCCTGGGAAGTAAGTTGGAAAAACTTTGTAAATTTTAATTTTTTTTTTGTAGCCTTTTCATTGACTAGTCACTGGAAACATTCTGAATTCATAATACATGTTTTGCGTTCATGATTTCTTACCAGCTCTCAAGAATGTGTGTAGATAACTACGGAGAAATTCTTAATTCTTGGGGTTTTCTATCTTCCCCTCATGCCTAACCACAATGATGGCATTAAAAAGTTACTATGTGTGGCGGAGCATGGTTGCTTATGCCTGTAATCCCAGCACTCTGGGAGGCAGAGGCGGGCAGATCACATGAGGCCAGGAGTTGGAAACCAGCCTTACCAATAAGAGAAGACCCCCCCCCATATCTACTTTTTGAAAAAAAGAAGTTACTGTGTGTGTTTAGTGTGTGGTCAGTACATGGTTTGAGGCACTTTTTATTTGGAACAACCCTCACACTTAGTACTAACCACAGAGTTTCATAATTCTTTAATTGTTATTTTATAATACAGCCTTCAGATCAAAGTACTAATAACATTAATGTATTTTTTTTTAATTTTCTGCTTCATTTCACAAAGGATTTGAGGCATTGATGCAAACCATAATTTAGAACAAAGAGTTGAAAAGGGGTTATTTATAATCACTGTCTTTTCATATTTTGTTATAAATTTTTGAGTTTTTACATAAACAATATGTTACATATTATAATTTTTTTTAAAATGCAAAAATCTCCTCTCCCACCTTATTTCTTTTCCCAGCTTCTAACCCTGGAGGAAATTGGTATCAACAGATTTCTGCGTATTATTTCAGAAATAACTAAAGCATAGACTTCCCCCTCGACGCCCCCCCCCCTTTTTTTTTTGAGATGGCATCTTGCTTTGTCGCCCAGGCTGGAGTGCAGTGGTGCAATCTCGGCTCACTGTAACCTCCACTTCCCAGGTTCAGGCAATTCTCCTGTCTCAGCCTCCCGAGTAGCTGAGATTATAGATGTGTGCCACCATGCCTGGCTAATTTTTGTGTTTTTAGTAGAGACAGGGTTTCACCATGTTGGCCAGGCTGGTCGCAAACTCCTGACCTCAAGTGATTCGCCCGCCTTGGCCGCCCAAAGTGCTGGGATTAGAGGCATGAGCCACCGTGCCTGGCCTTCTTTCCTCCTTGTTATGCAAATTATTGCATACCGTAAGTAATGTTTTATACCTTGCTTTTATCACATAAATATTTATCTTGGAGGTATTTTCAAAGTGAAGCATAAAGAACTTTCTGATTTTTTTGGCTGTTGTTTAGAAGCTCTGTAATTTATTTGGCCAGTGCCCTGTTGATAGGCACGTAACTTTCCATCAGTATAGACAGCCCTGTAAAGAGGAACCTTGTACACAAACGATTCCGTATTTCATTTCTTCTGCAAGTATATTTTGAGCACCTGCTCTGTGCTAGGCAGTGTTCTAAGTTCTGGGAATATAGCAGTGAGCATATAGACCCCTCTCTCAAGCTGGCACCCAAACTGGGGAGACAGCAACAAATAGGGAAACAACCATATATACAAATGGGTAGGGATGGTAAGTGCTTTGAAGAAAAATAAGGTAAGGATCTCCGTGAACAGAGGAAAGGTAGGCAATAGCTTGACTAGTGAAGGGCGGGTCAGGCCCCCCAACCTTACTTACCTGCCATCCATCCAAACTTCTAAGGCCCATAGGATAGGGGGATGCTAGGGAATTGTACTCCAAGAATGAAAGTGAGGGACTCAGAGCACATTATTTCAGCTGTCAATATAAAACAGAGGGTGAGTCCTATTAATCTTCATTTTTTCAGTCTCAGACCCAGTTAGTGTTGCTCAACCTTTTTTTTCCCTCATTATGATCCAAAGCCTTCCTCCTTTTCCCCAAGAGCCTTTTTAGACATGGTCCCCCATCGTTCCCCCCATGAAATTTTAATACAGGTAATAGACATAGTTGATATCAGTTATATACTGTGGCCATTTGGAGGGCCACAGACAGTTATAACAGCTAAGATTTTTTATTTTTTGCCCCACTCCCCAAGAACCAGTGTCTTAGAGTCTCACAGAATGTAGACTCTCAGACTATAGCTCTCTGGCTTGCCAGCCAGGCTGTTGCTGTGTGATTGTTGGCAAAATCACAGACAGAATTGTCTTGGTAGAAATCCCTTTGTCTTTGAAATAAGAAAGAAGTGATTGTTTCTTAGATGTGTGTCACCAGAGAAGCCCTCTGGTTTGTAAAATTACAAACCATTGGGAAACCTTCTGGTTTGTAAAATTAGTTGGTGTTCAGGGAGAGTAAAGAGGTAGAATGACTGAGAATTTTAGGAAGCCTAAGATGAAAATAGGAGGAAAGAGTTAGGGAGAAGTTCAGCGCAAAAGGGGAAAGCCTTCCTGTTCCCCACCCCTCTCTGCTCCCTCATTTTCTTATTCGTATTTTAGCATCCCATAGCATTTAAAAAATAAACATGTATTCAACACTTCTAGGTATCAGGGAGTAAGCCTGCACACATGTTAACTCATTCCATCCTCGTATATTAACTAATTCCATCCTCACAACAGCTGCTTGCAATAGGTTATAATATTCTGCTTTACAGATGTGGTTAAGAGAGTCATGCACAAAGCCCTTCCAAGTCAGCGCTGGTCCTTCTCACACCACTCTGTCCCTCTGCCACTAACACATGATAGCATAATGTAGTAGAGTTGGCTGTGTAGTGACTGCCTCTGTTGCTAGAATATGAACTCTCTACAGGTAGGAACAGTGTTTATTCATCTTTGCCTATCAAGCTTTGAGTGTAGTATGTGGCACAGAGTAGGTATCTTATTAATGATGGATGGATGGATGGACAGACTGACAATTGAATACACTTATGTGTGAGTAAAATTATTTCTTGAGTGAGGGGACCCACAAACCTTTCCATCTATAATCTGGTCCTGCAGGTCTCTGCAGTCTTGGGTTCCACGCTACTAAAACTTGATTTTATCAAGATTACTTGGGGTCTCCTTGAAGACAAGTAGTTAAAAACTCTTCTCAGTCCTTGTTTTGGTTACTCCTTTCACACCTGACTCTGCCTCCCTTGGTTCCCCCCTGCCATTCTTCTCTGCAGCTGGGTAGCATCTCCATCTCCATCTCCTTCTCCTTTGTAGATTCCTCTTTGTAGCATCTTAAAATCAAGGAGACTCAGGCCACTGCCGCAGAGCAGTGAAACAAACAAACAACAACAACAAAAATATATATATATATATTTCCCGGCTATAGATTGCACTTCCTAAATATCTTATCTTTTTAATGGAATCTAGGCATTAAGGATATAGCTGTGAACAGAAAGGTCAAGGTCCTTGTCCTCATCGAGGTTATGTACTAGTGAGGGAGACAGAATACACAAGCTGGAGGCATCTCATTGCCTAACCTCAAATTATACTTCTAAACTATAATAATCAAACCAGCATGATGCTGGCATAAAAACAGATGCATAGGCCAGGCATGGTGGCTCACGCCTGTAATCCCAGCACTTGGGAGGCCGAGGCAGGTGGATCACAAGGTCAGGAGTTTGAGACCAGCATGACTAATATGGTGAAACCCCGTCTCTACTAAAAATACAAAAATTGGCCAGATGTAGTGGTGCATGCCTGTGATCCCAGCTACTCAGGAGACTGAGGCAGGAGAATCGCTTGAACCTAAGAGGCGGAGATTGCAGTGAGCAGAGATCATGCCACTGCACTCCAGCCTGGTCGGCAGAGTGATACTCTGTCTCAAAAACTAAAACTAAAAATAAATGCATAAATCAGTGGAACCAAATAGAGATAAATTCACATATTCACAGTCATCTTATTTTTGACAAAGGCACCAAGAACATACATTGGGGAAAGAATATCCTCTTCAATAAATGGTGCTGGGAAAATTGAATATCCATATGTAGAAGAAGAAAACTAGACCCTGTCACCATATACAAAAATCAAATCCAAATGAATTAAAGACTTAAATCTAAGACCTGAAACTGTGAACCTACCAGAAGAAAACTTTGGGGGAAACTCTCCAGCGCATTGCTCTCATCAAAGATGTCTTGAGAAAGACCTCAAAAGCGCAGACAACCAAAGTAAAAATGAGCAAACACAAATGGGATCATATGAAGTTAAAAAGCTTCTGCACCACAAAGGAAACAATCAACCAAGTAAAGAGACAACCCACAGAATAGGAGAAAATATTTGCAAATTACCCATCTGACAAGGGATTAATAGCCAGAATATATAACGATCTCAACTCATAGGAAAAAAATCCAGTTTTAAAATGGTCAAAAGATCTGAAAAGATATTTCTCAAAAGAAGACCTACAAAATGGCCCAAAGGTTTATTAAAAAATGCTCAACATCACTAATCATCAGAGGAATGCGAGTCAAAACTTCAGTGAAATATCATCTCTTGCCAGTTAAAATAGTTTTTATAAAAAGAACAGTAATGGATGCTAGCAAGGATGCGGAGAAAGGGGAACCCTCATATATTGTTGGTGGTAATGTAAATTAGTACAACCACTACGGAAAATGGTATAGAGTCTCCTCAGAAAACTAAAAAGAGAACTACCATAAGATCCAGGAATCCCACTGCTGGGTATATACCCAAAAGAAAAGAAATCACTGTATCAACAAGGTAACTCGTACTGCCATGTTCATCAGAGCACCATTCACAGTAGCCAAGATGCAGAATCAACCTAAGTGTCCATCAACAGTTGAGTAGGTAAAGAAAATACAGTATATACACACAATGGAATATTCAGCCATTTAAAAAAAGAACAAAATCATGCCACTTGCCACAAAATGGATCCAACATTATGTTAGGTGAAATAAGCCAAGTACAGAAAGACAATTATTGCATGTTCTGTCTCATGTGGGAGCTAAAAAAGAAAATTGATCTCACAGAGATAGAGAATAGAATGATGGTTGCCAGAGGCTGGAAAGGATAGTAGGGTGGAAGGAATAAAGAGGGATTGGTTATTAGGTACAAAAATACAGTTAGATAGAAGTAACATAATCTAGTGTTAGGTAGCACAGCAGCGTGACTGTAGTTAATGATTTTTATTATATATTTCAAAATAACTAGAGTGGAATTGAAATGTTCTAGCACAAAGAAATGATCAATACTTGAGGTGATGGAAACCCCGATTACCCTGATTTGATCATTATACATTGTACCCTTGTATCAAATTTCACATGTACTTCATAAATACAACTATTATATATCCATAAAAACTAAAAATTAAAAGATAAGTCTGAGCAAAAAAAAAAAACCCCAAACACAGCAATTTCAGATAATGATACATGGTATAAAAAAATGTGAAAAGGAAATGGAAAAAGCCTCTCCTTACTCTGACAGAAGCAGTTGAAGAAAATTCACCGTAAGAGCTACAATTTTGGCAGAGGTGTTAATGGAAGTGCTACAATGATTTGAGGAATTATTTGTACACATACACGTGTACTGTAACATAGTGTTTAAGCAAGCTCTGGAGCTACACCGCCTAAATTCCTTTTTTTTTTTTTTTTTTTGAGACAGTCTCTCACTCAGGCTGGAATGCAGTGGCGTGATCTCGGTTCACTGCAACCTCCGCCTCCCAAGTTTAAATGATTCTCGTGCCTCAGCCTCCCAAGTAGCTGGAACTACAGTTGCACACCAACACACCTGGCTAATTTTCATGTTTTTAGCAGAGACGGTGTTTCCCCATGTTGGCCAGGCTGATCTTGAACTTCTTACCTCGAGTGATCCGCCTGCCTGAGCTTCCCAAAGTGCTGGGGTTACAGGCATGAGCCACCATGCCCAGCCTACACTGCCTAAAAATCTTAGCCCCTCACTCACATGCTTTATGGTTCTGCACAAATGACTCCATCTCTGTTCCTTCACCTGCCAAGTGGTGATAATTACGTCGCCTAACCTACAGAGGTGTCATGCAGGTTCAATGAAATAATGCATGGAAAGCCCTTCAACAGAGACTGGTGTGTGGAAAATGCTCAGTCAATAGTAGCTGGTTTTATTGTTCATGTGGACTTTATTTTTTAACCATCTCCCATCTTCCCTTTGCTTTTTCAGCTCCAGGGGCTGAGCCACAATGTGATCTTCACCTTGGATTCCTTGTTAAAAGGAGACCTAAAGGGAGTCAAAGGAGTAAGTGTTCAGAAATTTGATTTTCACTTTAACTTGAAAGGATTGATTTTTTTTTCCCCTCTTTTAAGATCGTAGTAGTACTTGTATTTGAAAGAGTCTTTGAACATTTTCAGCATTAAAAATGCTCTTGGAAAATGGTCATTGGAAAAAATGTGCCACTTCACATAATGGTATTGACAGAGGAATGAGATTAGGCACTTTCAAGAAGATTGGGAAGGTTCTCCATGGGTGGGAGAGAGAAGTTAAGCCCGAGTCTTCGTTCCCACAGTGTGACCACTGGGGACCCAACCTCTCTGAACCTCAGGCTCCTGCTTCATCAGCATGACCAGGGCGCTCACCCTTCTTTCCTCTCTCATGCTTCTTGTGTATATAATACATGGTGTGATGTTGGCCAGGCACAGTGGTCATGCCTATAATCCAAGCACTTTGGGAGACCATGGCGGGCAGATCGCTTGAGCCCAGGAGTTCAAGACCAGCCTGGGCAACATAAAGAGACACCCATCTCTACAAAAAAAAAGTACAAAAATTAGCCGTGGATGGTGTTGAGTGCCTGTAGTTCTAGCTACTCAGGAAGCTGGGGTGGGAAGATCGATTGAGCCTGGGAGTTCAAGGCTGCATTGAGCTGTGATTGCGCCACTGCACTCCATTCTAGGCAACAGAGTGAGACCCTGTCAAAAAAAAAAAAAAAAAAAAAAATAGTGTAATGTGCATGAAAGTGAAGCTCCCAGTGTCCTATAAAGGAAGCGATTCTTGCTAAGATGTTATTTCAAAACTATTTATTCATTTTCAGCCAAAGTCGATGCAATTTTAATTTCATTTTCTCTTTTCTAAGGATCTCAAGAAGCCATTTGACAAAGCCTGGAAAGATTATGAGACAAAGTTGTAAGTGGCTTTTTGCTTAGTTTTTGTTTTTTAATATTGTTGTGAATTTTGAACAACAAAAAAAAAAACTGGAGAAAGGACACAGACCTCTTAACTAATAACTTCTCAACAAAACTTGTTTAGTATATCCTCTAGTATATCCTTATTAGGGCTAAGAGGTTGGGTACACTGACCTAAAGTGGTTGCATCTCCTGTGCTATTTGTCTGAAAGGAGAGGTACTTTTACTATCAGTTGTTTTGGCATTTATGGCTGCTGATACTATCAAGTTATAGGCCTATGGCTCTCATTATAGATAGCATGTAATTATAGACCATTTATGTTTCTGTATAGTATAACAATTGGGAAATAATAAAAGTAACAGCTAATACTGTGACATCTTGGTGCCTGCCAGGACCTGCACTAAGTGTTTTTTGCATGTATGACCTCTTCACAGGAAACTATCTGTACAACTTTACTCTCTGTTTATATACATCAGGGAAACTGAAGCCTAAAGAGGCTAAGGGGCTCGTGAAAGGCTAAAAAGCTAGTTATGTGTCTATCTGGCATTCACTCCAGGTCTGTCTGACCACAGAGCCTCAGCATAGCATGGGCACTGAGGTCAGACCACCAACCTTGTGGAGTTCTTGTTAGGAATTAGGGCACTAAGCACTTTGCAAGGTGCTCGGACCATCTTGATACTGTGTGTAATTGTACCACGTTCCTTTATTATTATTACTATTATTACTCTGAGACATTTTAACACCAAGCAGGAGGGTGGGGAGGGAGGAGATATGTATTTTTAAAGCTTTTAGTAAAAGTCTTGGACAACTATAAACATAAGAGAATAAAACATTTCTGTAGGCAGCAATAGCAACAGGATAAAAACAGGCAAAAGAAAAGCAAATTCAGGATTAAATATGTTTTTCCCAAACTACTTTTGTAATTATGTAAAAAGTGCATTGTTAGGGACTTGCTGTTTTAGGAATATATCCGTACATTGACAGTTCTAAATGCAGCAGAGAACAAAAAGGTTATTAAAATGGTCAACTGATAAATGAATGCTGTGGGCTATGAATCTTTCTGTATGAAAAGTGGGTCATGAGTACTCAAATTGTAAGCTAAGTACTGCCCCTGCCCAGAGGCAGTGGTGCTTAAACTTGGAATCGAATAGAATTAAGTACTTAGAAAGTAGGAGGACAAAGAGGGAAGAAAAAACCTTGTGCTTTACTTGTAGAATATGTCTTCTTTGTAGGACATAGGAACAACAAAACATGATGTAATATGTGCTTTGTCAACTAAAGTACTACCAATATTAGGTAGTACAACTATTTCTATTGTTTAAAATCTCTGTTGGCTAAAGACCTACAAGTATCTGGTGCTTAGTATTATAAATGACTTAAAATATGAAGCATTCTGAGATGGTACAGGTGCTCTTCCTTGTACTTCTCACTCAACATATGAACTTGTCTGGCTTTTCTTTTTTTTTTTTTTTTTTGAGGCGGAGTTTCACTTTTGTTGCCCAGGGTGGAGTTCAGTGGCATGATCTCAGCTCACTGCAGCCTCTGCCTCCTGGGTTCAAAGGATTCTTCTGCCTCAGCCTCCCAAGTAAGTGGGATTACAGGCGCCTGCCATCAACACCCAGCTAATTTTTTGTATTTTTAGTAGAGACAGGGTTTCACCATGTTGGCGAGGCTGGTCTTGAACTCCTGGCCTCAGGTGATCCACCCACCTCGGCCAAAGTGCTGAGATTACAGACGTGAGCCACTGTGCCTGGCCTGGCTGTTCATTTTTCTATATTGTCCTCTACAATCTAAATTTGGTGTAGACTACGACCACTTTATTCTTATATATGGTGTTAATCTACCAGTGCCTAATGACTCATAGTATATGTACTATTTCATTGAAGAAATAAAAGAATTATTCAGACCTGGAAATGTATAACAGGAATAGCAAGTTGAGTGGGTCCCAAATTTAAGACCTTATGAAGGCAGGTTTTATTTGTTTGCTTAGTAAATCCCTGTCAACAGTTTTCCTAAGATAGACTTCTTTGTCACTGAAGTATGGTATAGTGGTGCAGGAAAGAAAGAAAATAAACATTTGTCTCTTTGATGTACTGGGACTCATGTGGTTATAAGTTACAGAAAACAAAATGACTCCACACAAAAAAAGTTGATTTATTAGTTTTGGTAATGGAGAAGGCTGGACGTTTTCTGTGGTCTTCCGTTTAGAACTCTGGACGCAGTGAAGTTTGCAATGATTTAGATCACAGACTGAGAAATCATTATCAGTTTTGTGACCTTGAGCCAAAATACTTAATTTTGATGATCCTTACTTGTAAAATAATATAAAAAATTACCTACTTCTCAGGGTTGTTGTGAGGACAACATAAGGTGGTGTGTTGAAGCAGTTGTCACAGTATTTAGCATAGGGAAGTCACACAATAAATAGTTTCTACTGAGTTTTGTAAGAATCAAATTTCATTTGGTCAAAATGATAAATGTACATAAACTAAAACATCAGATAGTGCTTTTACTAGTTAAGACTTACTCTGACAGCATATAATGGAAACCCCAAATAACAGTGGCTTCAACATTGTTAAAGTTTATCATAGAACAGAGCGTTCTAGGATGGACCAGGTACCCTTTGTAGCAAACTCTCACTTACCTGTATTGTCCTCCGCAATCTAAACTCAGTGATTTTATGTCATACCTAATGGTACAGGGTTCTTTACAAATCATGACAGGGAAATATTAAATAGGCAACAAATGTGCTTCTAATGGAAACACAGAGGCCCTCTGCCTGCCCCTCTTGATCCTGTTAGTCCCTTCCCTTTTTCCAACTCTTTTACCTGCTTCCTGACTTTCTACACCTTCCTCAGTATTCTCTTGCTCTTTCTAGCTTTAGCTGTGATGTATTGCTCTGGTAGACGAGGATTACATTCCCTTGCACAGACACCCCATCACTTTTGCACCCTGTTCATCCATTAGGGTTAATAGAACAATTTTTTATTAAACTAGTTTCAGTGTTTACATTTTTATAGGTATTATAAGCATTCATTGCTAATCTGAATGTTAGAATAGGATTACATTTCTGTTCTTAGAGTACAGTTGTTTGCTTTTTCTTAATGACATAATTGCCTTCTTTCTTCATTTGCTTAGTTCTATGTGAATTTTCTGTGAATTTTTATCTGTTCCAGCAGATGTCAGACACCTGTCAATATTTGTTTATAAAGTACATTACTTATTTTATTATAATGATTATATATCTATTAGTATTAAATTGTGTCCGTTTCTTTTTTTCTTTCCTGGAGACATCCCTTTCCAGAGGTCTTTAGATAAGCTGTTACAGCTGCCATTCTGGGATAGCATTTGACTCTTCAGTTTTAAATCTACTTCCTCTTGACTAGTATAGTTCCATATTTTGGTGGCCCATTACCTCCAGTAGTTTTCAGAGAACAGCTGTAAAGGAGGCAAAGATTTGAGGTTTTGTATTTCCAAAATTATTTTCATTCTGCCACCACAAAAAGTGAGAGTTTGGCCAAATATATAACACTGATTTTATAATAATTTTCAGGCACGGTGGCTCACGGCTGTGGTCCCAGCACTTTGGGAAACCAAGGTGGGCAAATCGCTTGAGGTCAAAAGTTTGAGACTAGCCTGGCCAACGTGGCAAAACCTTGTCTCTACTAAAAAATACAAAAATTAGCTGGGTGTGGTGGAGGGTGCCTGTAGTCCCAGCTACTCAGGAGACTGAGGCAGGAGAATCGTTGAACCAGGAGGTGGAGGTTGTAGTGAGCAGAGATCGGACCACTGCACTCCAGCCTGGGCAACAGAGTGAGACTTTGTCTCAAAAATAATAATAATAATTTTATATCAAAATGTTGAAGGCATTTTTCCATTGTTTTCTATTTTCCAGTGTTGCTAAAAAAAAAAAAAAAAAATCTGATGTCTTTCTGATTCCCGTTTATTTGTATGTGATATGTGGTTGTTGTTTGTTTCATTTATTTTCGGTTAGAGAATATAAGGTCTTGTCTCTATAAAAGGTTTTATGAAGAGTCTTCAAGTGCCATGGTATGTGCATTGTTTGCAATTTTTGTTTACAAGTTTTAGTTCATCACACCTGGAAACTTCTTGTAATTCCTCCTGTTTTTTCTTTTTTTTCTCTTTCTGGAATTTTCATTATATAATATTTGACTTCCTAGACTGTTCTTACAATTTTCCTCTCTTTTCTGTTCTATTCATAGTATATTTTAGGTTATTTTTTCAGTGTTTTTTCCCCACTGTTTCTGTTAGCTTTTTTATTTTGGCTGTCATTTTAAATTTCTAACAGCTCTTTTGCTCAATTGGGTTTTTGTTTTTTTTTTTTCTTTTGCCTTTTTGTAGTTTCTGTTTCTTGTTTCGTAGATGCAATATTTTAGCTGAAGATTTAATGACATTTTTCTTTTATCTGCTCCCTTATTGCCTCTGTTTCCTTCCCAACCCTCCCCCTTTTGTTATTAATACTTTGCTCACCCTCACTTTCATTTTGGGGACTTACAATCTTTGGGTGCATTCATATTTCAGAGCAAGGTACCCAAAGACTAAAAGCTCATATGCATCATTAGAAAGCAGAAAGCCTTCTTTTTAGGTTTCGAGTTGTAGGATGTGAAGGCAGCTCTTTTATAGGGGTTTTCCAGATGTCAGTGTCTGAGGTTTGTCTCAGAGCCTTGCAGTTCTTTCAGGCTCCTGTTAGTAATCACATATGGTGGCATTTTGGAAGCTATGTAAGTGAGGGAGACAGAGAACCCTATAGTTTGAGGTACTCTCCTCTCTTCAGCCTTGCTCTTCCAAATATTTATTGAATTCTGTCATCCTTTTTTGTCTTCAATTCTCTTGTCTTTGGGAGATTATCTGTTCTTATGCCTTTACTCTCATTTTAGTGGCATCACTGGAGGAAGAAGAAATAAAAGACATGTATGTTTAAGTCACCATGGTAAATTGAAAGGCTTATTAAATTATGCCTGTCCCTCCATATTTCTTCTCTTCCTACCCACATCAGTGGGGAAAGAGCTGAGATTTATTCTCTTTCTGTTAAAATCCGTTATTCCTCTTTGACTGCCACGGTGGCATGATTAAAGAGTTTCTTAAATATAATAGCATTAGGGTATTAGAGTCAATCCCAACTGGGTTTAAAAGTAGATTTTCCATTGGGTTGATTGGTGGATTTTCCACTGTGTCTGTGTATAGGTAAGGATGTTGACTTTCTTCAGGGTTGGTTTCCCCTACCACCACAACTTAAAGAAGAGTTGAAGGTCAAATCAGTTAGTCTTTGCATTCACAACTGGAAATTACTGGTTGTTTCTGAAATTAGAAGTCCATTTTCAGGTTAATGGATTTTTGGAAAGCAGGCTATAATCATTGGTATTATTACCAGATTATCATCTATCAGAGCAGAGCACTAGCATCAGCTACTATAGGTTTAATGTGGGCCTTTCTTCTTTATCACCTGGTTGCCCCTGGCCACCTTCCCACACACAGAAGAACATTTTCATAGGATTCCAAATTATATGTTGGGATTTCTTCTGAGTTTTGTACAGCCCAGTGACAAGTGGTTGACTGATTAAAATGTGTTCTTGGAATATGGAAATAGCTCAAGTTTAGAGGAATATTGGAAATTACCTTTGACTAAATTTTGTACATACCCACAAAGACCCATTATATACTTTAATTATTTGAAATAATCGAAGTCTTGCAAGCTATCGATATTCAGGGAAAGCCTCATGCCTCCAACTTTCTGATTCTTTTTTATTATAAAGTGCTTTACCCAATAGTAGGTAGACTATCAAAATTTCTTTGTGCCTACCAAAATGTAAGAGAATGTATATGAATCTGTCATGTGTAAGATCAAAGGAAAAATGTAAAGGGTTTCCCATATGAAAATCCATGCAGTGTGTGTGTGTTCTCTTTGAATGTAGGCTTTTACTTCTGATTGATTCTACCAACTTAAGAATTCTTGCCTCTTAACTTTGGAAATTAATAATCAGTGGCTTTTGTTAACAGAAAGACATGAGTGTGGTTTGTTTTTAGTAGACTTCCTTCTTGAGCAGAAGATACAGAGAGTTCCCATATGCTCCCTCCCCCGACACATGCACAGCCTCCCCCATTATCACTGACCCCCATGAGAGTGGTACAGTTGATACAGCTGATGAACCTACATAGACACATCGTCACCCCAAATCCATAGTTTGTATTAGGGTCTGCTGTTGGTGTTGTACATGAGTGTTTTGTTTTGTTTTTAATAATGACATTGGCTTTAATTACAGTACAAAAATTGAGAAAGAGAAAAGAGAACACGCAAAACAACATGGGATGATCCGCACAGAGATAACAGGAGCCGAGATTGCGGAAGAAATGGAGAAGGAAAGGCGCCTCTTTCAGCTTCAGATGTGTGAAGTAAGAATGGACTTTTCCATCATTTGCCTAGGATTGTAACAACTGTAATCTTTTCCTGCTAGTCAGCAGTCTTTATGCCTAAAGGCAGACTGTATTTGATTACTAGAGAGGAAACTGTTTCTTAAGGATTCTAATCTCCATTTTTCTCCAAGCGTTTTGGGAACCTGCCATTGCACTGTTGTCTCATATTTTGAGCCTTGGCCCTATGGGGCTGTTTTAAGCCAAAACAGGATTCTTTGGTGAGAACCTTAATGTTGCTTGTGAGTGACTGTGGGAGGAAAACATTGGTGAGAGGTAACACTGGTGAATATTAAGTTTTATTGGTATATGTTTAGAGCATGTTTTTTTAACCATATGTCCAGTTTGAATGAAAACTCAAATGAAGTTGCCATTAAGAAAGCTGATTTCATGAAAAAATGCAACAGAAAGCATGCTGCCTTAAACTTAGAGCATTGGTTCTCAAACTGAATTCCAATTGAACATGAACACTTCTTGACCTAAACCAACCTTTTCTGACACTGCTGTTGAGCAAGAGTTTCTTCTGCAGTTTTTAGAAAATATTAAAGTGGAAAATTGTCTCAAATTTTTTTCTTCCCCTAGATTTTTTTCTCCTTTCCTTTTCCTTCCTTCCTCTTTCTTCCCTCCTTCTCTTTCCCCTTTCCCCTTTCCCCTTTCCCGTTTCCCCTTCCTTCCTTCCTTCCTTCCTTCCTTCCTTCCTTCCTTCCTTCCTTCCTTCCTTCCTTCCTTCCTTCCTTCTCTTTCTCTCTCTCTCTTTCTCACCTCTCTCTCTCTGTCTCTTTCTCTCTCTCTCTCTCTTTTTTCTGTTTCATAACCCATTGGCTCCTTGAGTTTGTGTGCTCATGAACCTTTTCACACAATAAAACAAGTAAGCAAGCAGCAAACAGTGTCAATAGAAAATCTTGACCAGTACACAGTACAAGTATGCTACTGTGTTTAGTTACCTGAATAAATTAGTAGGTTATTCTTATTTTTATTCTTTCATTTTTGAGTAGTAAAAATTCTTTCTGATTCACCTCTTTTTCCTAAAATTTCAATATCCTATGGTATATTCTTTGATGAGAATGCTATTCTACTTACTTTCTGCAAAAAACAATCAGGTTTTTGACCACATAAACTGTACGTTTGAGATCCACTGCACCAAGGGGAAATAACAGTTCTAGAATGTTTTGCTGTGTTTTATTTCTGCTTGTTGAGTAAACTAATCATAAAATAATTTATAAAATGCTAACACTCTAGTCAGTTTGTTTTGTACACTTTGTGACTGTGCGAAATCAGCATTCTCTAAACTGTCTAAAGGACACCAAGCTTGGTAACTTGTGCAGATTCAGGGGTGATGTTCAGCCACCTGAACCCATGGCTGAAGTAATCAACATAAAATCCTGTTTTATTTTCACAGTATCTCATTAAAGTTAATGAAATCAAGACCAAAAAAGGTGTGGATCTGCTGCAGAATCTTATAAAGTATTACCATGCACAGTGCAAGTGAGTAGAATATTGCAAACCCCCTGTACTTCATTATTTATCTTAATCCTTTTCATATCTTTTCTTCATCTCATGACTAAATAAAGTGATATAATGACCTTTTTCAGCTAAATGGATAAGAAATAGTGTCTTCCATCTTCAGTATTTTATACAAATCAGTAACTCAAATTAGGGCTTAAAAATGCTGTCTTCCTTAGAAGAAGACAAATACTTACAAATACTTCTTCCTATATTTGATCGCCTGTGGAGCTCTTATTACAGATGCATGATCCCCTGCCACTAAAGAGTCGTTTCTGATGACCCCCTTCCCTGACTCTTACTTGGCATTTTGCATTTTTTTTTTTTTTTTCCTTTGAGACGGAGTCTCACTCTTTGTTATCAGGCTGGAGTGCAGTGGTACGGTCTCGGCTCACTCTAATCTCTGCCTCCCAAATTCAAGCAATTCTTCTGCCTCAGCCTCCCTAGTAGCTAGGATGACAGGTGCATGCCACCACACCTAGCTAATTTTTTGTGTGTGTTGTTAGTAAAGATGGAGTCTCACCATGTTGGCCAGAATGGCCATGATCTCCTGACCTCGTGATCCGCCCACTTTGGCCTATTATTGCACCATTTGCACCATGTATTTCCACCTGGGGTCTTTGGTTTTGTTTTGTTTCATCTAAATTAAATGAATTTAAATAGTTTGGGCATTAAGAATACTTTGCATTTATACATAGATTCCTATTAATTGGTGTTATATTTTGAAAGATACCCGTTGTTCTACACTGGCACCATTTTTGTTTGCCTATATTGCAGGGCTATCTTTTTATTGTGTTTGTGATTCTGTGGTGCCACATTTGCTTGTTTACTTATTGGGTTAACTTTCATGGGTTTTCTGGTAGAGTCTGTGTGTGAAAATGTGCCGGTTACACACACAGACTCTACCAGAAAAGTAAAGTCTGTATTCGTTGATGAAAGTTATACAGAAAATAATGCAAGGACCTTCCAGAAGTGGAATGGACAGCTCCCATAAGCATAATAATGTAAAGGTCGTTTGGACTAGATAAAATACTCTCAAAAAAGTTAAATTCTTAATTTCCTTTGATCTTTCTTAGTCTTTTCAATAGTTATATTTAGAGAGATATCTGTATTCATCTAAAACATTTAAGGAGGTCAGCATTAATATTATGACAAAAGCACAAAGCTTGGGTTAGACAAATTGGATGAGTCCACATTTTGGCTCTGCAGCTAGGTAACTGTATTCTTAATCAGGTACTTCACTAAACCTCAGTATACTCACTTGTCAAGTTGGGTTACGGTTCTGTAGCAACCACCTTAGGGTTTTCGTAAGGGCTATAAAAAGTAAAAAAGAGAATGTATATGGAGTGCTTAGCCCAGTGCCTGCAGCCTTGTGTGTATTGACAGCTGTGATGATTCTAAGTGGCATTTAAAATTATTTATTTATATATTTTATTGTCTAGGATATTTCTCTTGAGGAAAACCTTTTTGATGATCAAATTGTTGTTTACATAAATTTGATGATAACTTTTTTTTCAAAGTACATTCTACCTTACATAAATGTCTTTCAAAAATAAAAATAATATATTGAAGTAGAAACAGTTTTCACCTTCTTAAGATTAAGTTTGTTTACTGAAGACCTGGAATAACTAACTTACTTTTGGCTTTGTAGTGTGGTTGGGCAGTTATGAAATTTTGGCCTGTGTTGTAATGGTCCCTGATTTTAGTATTGGGTGGAATTTTTTATCTTTCATCATATTTAGTTTTCCTGGAAACGTTTAATTCCTTTGAAAGTTTTAAAGAAATTAGTGAATCTCTCAGTCTCCTGAATTCTGCAGTACTTCGGCAGCAAAACTGATTTCACCTGACTTTAGATATCTATTTTCACGTTAAATTCTCTAAGTTTATAAAGAAGAGTTTGGCCTACACAAACAAGAGTTTTTCAAAATAGAAGATGCTTTGTAAATTATACATATATTAGTCTTCACTAGTAATGGTGATTCTAACTTGTATAGCTATTGTGTCCCCGCTTTATTCTCTTATTCTTTGCTTTTTCCCTTTCCACAAATAGTTATTAGTCTTTTACCAAAGTTCAGGTACTGTGCCCAGTTCTGGGATAGAGATAAAGCAAGGCTTTTCCCCTCAGGAGTTAATTGTCCAGGTGCAGGAAGTAAGTCAGATCCATTATTAATCATCATGGGGCTGGACAGTGACAGGTACCATGGGGCATCAAGAGGAAGAGAGGTGTGGTGGCTCACACCTGTAATCCCGACACTTTGGGAGGCTGAGGCAGGTGGATTATTAGATTACAGGAGTTCGACACCAGCCTGACCAACATGGCAAAACCCTGTTTCTACTAAAAGTACAAAATTAGCCTGGTGTGGTTGTGCATGCCTATAATCCCAGCTACTTGGGAGGCTGAGGCAGGAAAATCGCTTGAATCCAGGAGGTGGAGATTGCAGTGAGCCGAGATTGCGCCATTGCACTCCAGCCTGGGCAACAGGAGCGAAACTGCGTCTCAAAATTAAAGAAAAAACAGAAGAGAGACACCTGACCAGGAGGACTGAGGAGAAGGTACTAGCACCTTGAAGGAAGTGGTGGGACTTGTCATTGAACTTGGAGGATAGCTAGGATTTTGTTACCAGATTGCAATCTGGTAGAAGAATGTCCCCTAGGTCAGAGAGAGATCATCAGAAGAAAACCCTAAACAGTAAAAACCTTGTAGGGAGAGAGATGTTCTAAGACATCAAGTAGTAGAACCATGTTTTAAGGTGATTCAACTAAAAGTTACTCCATGGTTGGAACCCAAGAACTCTTATCACAGCAAGAAGCCAGAGTAGTTTCCTTTATTCTTTTCTACTTCAGTCAGTTCCTCAAAACTCTTAATAGGTATATTGTATGGACCTGTTAAGCATTCTCTACTTAGGTGTTTTTTTGTTTTGTTTTGTTTTGTTTTGAAGATTTATTCTTCTCTGTACTTACTTCAGTTCCCAAAGTGATTTTCAGTACAAAGTCAGCTGGTACTCAACAGTGAATTTGCCCAGGTAATAATAGTCACGACACTTCAGTGTGGATGAAGCTACAAAAATGGAGAAGTAAATAAAAGGAGCAGAAAAGAAGGGCTTTTAACTGTTTCCAACCCATTTCAGCTCACTTACACTAATTACTGCTCAATTTCAGACATGAACATTGTCGGTAACATGCTGCTTTCCAAACAGACATATCCTCCAGTTCACCTGCTCCTTTTACCTCTTCACAAGTGTCATTATGACCTGCAGAGTTAACAGCATTTATAAACATTGCTTTATTATCTGTCATTTTACAGGTAATAAGAATAACAGCTAACATTTACCGAGAGCTTATTTTCTAGGACAAATTATATAGGCCCTGCCTCTAAGTTCTTTACATGTGTTTTCTCATTTAATATATCCAACCCTCAAGAAATTGTAGCTCAGAAAGGATCAGTATATTGCTAAAAGTCACGTTAATTCATTTAATAAATGCTTAGTAAAGGTGTCAAAGGAGACAAAGTAAGCACAGGAAACCAAAGAAAAATATAAATTGGACTTTAAAAACTTGTTCATGGAAGTATATTATCAAGAAAGTAAAAGACAACCCACAGAATAGGAGAGAGTATTTACAGAACATTTTTCTGATAAGAGTCTGATATCCAGAATATGTAAAGAACTCAACAATAGTCCAGGTGTGCTGGCTCACACCTGTAATCCTAGCACTTTAGGAGGCCAAGGCAGGAGGATCACTTGAGCCCAGGAGTTCAAGACCAGCCTGGGCAACACAGGGAGACCCTGTCTACAAAAACAAATAAAAAATAACCCAGGTGTGGTAGCGCACGCCTATATTCCCAGCTACTTGGGAGGCCAAGCTGGGAGGATCGCTTGAGCCCAGGAGATCAAGGCTACAGTGAGCCATAATGACACCACTGCACTCCAGCCTAGGCAACAAAGCAAGACTCTGTATATTAAAAAAATTATACACACACACACACACACTCACAAATGGCCAGAAAAACACGTGAAAAGGTGCTCAACATCATTAGTCAACGATAATTACAAATCAAAACCTCAATGAAATAGCACTTCACACCCACTGGGATTGTTGTAATTTAAACAAAAATCTTGGTGTGGATGTGGGAAGATTGCAACCTATGCATTGCCAATAGGAATGTAAATGGTGAACTTCTTTGGAAAACAGATTCGAAATTTCTCAGAAAGTTAAACATAGAGTTATTTAAATAAAAATGTATACATGAATATTTATAAGAACATTATTTACAATAGACAAAACACAGAAACACCCAAATATCCATCAGCTGATAAAAGGTTAAGCAAAATGTCGTATATCAAAATGGAACATTGTTCAGCCACAATGCTGAATGTGAATGAAGTATTGATACATGTTACATATGGGTGAACATTTAAAACATTAATGCTAAGTGAAAGAAGCCAGACACAAAAGATGGCATATGTTCACTAACCCAGCAGCTCTCTAAACCCCTTCGTTTAGAGGATTTTATAGAGGTTTTATTACATAGGCATGATGATTAAATCATTGTCTGTTGGTTGGCCCAATCTCCAGCACCTCTGCCCTCCCCAGAGGTGGGAGGAGGGGTGGGGGCCGAAAGTTCTGAAGCTAGTTGCATGGTTGGTTCTGTAATGAGACTAAAAAGATATTCCATGAATTGTGTATTATAGTGAGGTGACTGGTACAGAGTAAATACTCATTTACATGTTAGCTGCCAGTACTGTTACTGTTGTTTATTTTCGAAGATCTTGTTATGTTACGGTAATTTGTAGAGAAAGTGGCTAAGAGATAAATGAGACATCCTTGAGGTAATTTTCCCTTCTGTTTGGAAGATTTATGTGTTAAGTGTAGTGATAGGTAATCAGAACTCACACATGTGCTTCACTTTCCAGCTAACAACACTTTTATCTGTAGTAGCTCATCTGATGCTTCTTGAAACTAGAAAATGTCCACTTTGAAGATGAGCATGCTGTTATTCAGACAGGGTGAATAACTGCCCAGGGTTACCGTGTGTAGATAGTAAAGTTTAGAACCAAAATATAAAATATGATACGGTTTTGACTCCTACGCTTTTTTTTTTTGGAGACAGAAGTCTTGCCACTCTGCCACCCAGGTGGCAGTACAGTGGCAGTATCTCTGCTCACTGCAACCTCCGCCTCCTGGGTTCAAGTAGTCCTCCTGCCTCAGCCTCCCAAGTAACTAGGACTACAGGTGCACGCAGCCACTTCCAGCTAATTTTTTATTTTTTTATTTTTTATTTTTAGTAGAGACAGAGTTTTACCGTGTTGCCCAGGCTGGTCTCGAACTCCTGAGCTCAGGCAGTCCGCCCACTTCCACCTCCCAAAGTGTTAGGATTACAGGCATAAGCCACCACCCCTGGCCCATTTTTTTTTTTTTTTTTCTTTTTGAGTCAGAGTTTCACTCTGTCACCCAGGCTGGAGTGCAGTGGTACAATCATAGCTCACTGCAGCCTCAACCTCCTGGGTTCAAGTGATCCACCCACCTCAGTCTCCCAAGTAGCTGGGACTATTGGCATGTACCACCACGCCCAGCTAATTTTTGTATTTTTTGTAGAGACAGGGCTTCACCATGTTGCCCAGGCTGGTCTCAAACTCCTGGGCTCAAGCAGTCTTGCCTCAGCCTCCCAAAGTGCTGGTATTACAGGCATGAACCACGTGTGCAGTAGCCCTTGCATGTCCACTAAACTAGGACCAGCTAAAACAGAAGAGAGAAAGGAGGAACAGAGAAGCCACTGCCCTCTGTGAAATGTTTTGGCAGGTCGTGGTGGCTCTCTGTCTACCCTGTCCACAGCTGGAACTATGACCCTCAAGGAGAAGAGAATGAAGCTCAGAGGGACAGTGCAGATGACAGCAGGTCACCCTTTGCTTTTTATGGTGTCACTAACACATTGCTAATGACTGCCATGGTTATTTTATTCTTCTCCTACAACTCGTCCTCCTTTCCTGCTCCTATTTCTTACCAAAACTAGAACTTGGCCCTCCCTAAAATGACTTTCTGCAAGGGGCTCGCCTCCGAATTGTTCATCCCAGACAAAATGTAGATTCTTTAATTTTGTTTTACCTGAGTAATACATGATATCCTTAAGAAAAAAATTAGAAACTGAAGTTAAGGAAGAATTTTAAAAATCCTGTAATCTCCTCACTTAGATGATTGCTAGATTCACGTATCTGGTTTGTTTTGTTTATAAAAATGGGATTATGCTACAGATTAAAGCAATTATTACATTGATTTTTCTTTGTCTCTGGTATGTAACAGTCTGAATAATTGAAGCAGAAGGAAAGTAAATTTGTTTGGAGTCTTCAGCCTTGTAGTTGGCAGGAATTTTCATTTTTATCAATGCCATTTCAAACTAAAACAGTTCCATCTTTCTCCCTAAAATTTATAATGAGTTCTTCAGTATTTATTTTGTGCTGTTCAAATATTTGCTTATTCTTTATCTAGAGTGGTGTTGTCCAGTAGAACTTTCTGCTATGTTGAGAATGTTCATATTCTTTACCATCTATATGGTACCCATTGGCCACACGTGGCTACTAAGCGCTTGAAATATGGCTTGTGAGACCTCAGAAACAGAATTTTTCATTTCATTTTTAATAACCACATGAGACTAGTGGCTACCATATAGGAAAACACAGATCTAGAGCATTCTCATTGAAACTCACTTTAAGACGAGATTTAATTAGTGTTCTCTTATTTTTAAAAAAAATGTTTGTTTCAATCGTTTCTGAAGTACAGGAGGCTTTTGGTTACACGGTTAAGTTCTTTAGTGGTGATTTCTGGGATTTTGGTGTACCTGTCACCCAAGCGAAACTCACATTTTTTTAAGCATAATGATTAAATTCCCTTTATGTTGAAAGTGAAAATGAAATACCTTTTCAAAAATATCTACAAAGAATCTGTATCCCTCTGCAAAGGAAACAGTTCCTTATATGATAAAGTTATGCAGCTCCAGGGAAGAGAATGATTTCCTGAACACATGCTAACTGCTCCACCCTTTGCTGGGTGGTTTCACATGTCCTATCTGTATTATTTGCCCATTTACACATGAGCAAACTGAGGCCAAGAGAAGTTAAATGACTTACCAGAACACAGATTCTTGGTCGTAATCATCTGACCCCAAAGCCATTGCTTTTACTGTTGTAAAGAAGTCCTGACAACATCCATCTTAAATTTAAGTGCTCTACCTTCAAGACTTTTCTCCAGAAATTACTTAAGTGCAGTATCAGAGACTGAAACTGATTTTGCTGTGATTAACTTTGTACCCATACTTTTAACTCGTGGGCATATATCCCTTCCTTGATGTAGAAGATGCTGGTTACAGGTTAACACTTATGGATGGCCTGGCCTGCTCTGTGCAGAACATTGCTAACCTCTCTAGGTCTGGCACTTAGGCCTGGGCACACGTGCTCAGCAAAGCCACTGCTTTGACTATCAGGTCTAGAGAATACTGCTTATGGGGTAGCAGCCGAGTTGAGTCTTGGTAAAAGAGAGTTTAGCAGGCAGGCTGATACGGTTTGAATCCATGTCCCCCATCCGAATCTCACCTTGAATTGTAATCTCCGTAATCCCCACATGTCAAGGGGACCAGGTGGAGTTAATTGAGTCATGGGGGCAGTTTCCCCATGCTGTTCTCTTGATAATGAGTGAGTCTCACAGGATCTGATGGCTTTTTAAGTGTCTGGCATTTCTCCTGCTGGCATTATTCTCTCTCCTGCCGCCCTGTGAAGAGGTGCCTTCTGCCATCGTTGCAAGTTTCCTGAGGCCTCCCTAGCCATGTGGAACTGTGAGTCAATTAAGCCTCTTTTCTTTATAAATTACCCAGTCTTGGGTATTTCTTCATAGCAACATGAGAATGTACTACTACACAGGTATAGAGGGGAAGAGCATTCCAGGCAGAGGAATAGCGTATGCAAAGGCTGAAGTGGGGAAGGATGGATAGAAAAAGAACAAGCAACTAGAAATAATGTAGCATGGTTAGACCTTGGAGTTTTTAAGGGAAAATGGTAGGAAATAAAACTGAGAAGTATTCAAGGATCAGAACATAAACTTAAAATTCTATACTCAGAAGTTTAACTTGCATCGCTATAGGCAGTACCGAAAACTCAAATGCTAGAAAGTAAGGGTTTTAGGCCAGATTTTAAAGGTGGCTCACACCTTTAATCTCCGCACTCCGGGAGACCAAGGAGGGCAGATTACTTGAGTCCAGGAGTTCGAGACCAGCCCAAGCAATGTGGCAAAACCTCATCTTTACAAAAATAATAATTAGCCAGGCATGGTGGGGTGCACCTATAGTCCCAACTACTCAGGAGGCTGAGATGGGAGGATCACTTGAGCCCAGGAAGTCAAGGCATCAGTGAACCGCTGCACTCCAGTGTGGGTGACAGAGTGAGACCCTACCGAGAGAGAGAGAGAGAGAGAGAGATGAGGATTTATATGTGTTCATGTGTTTTTCAGTTAAATGGTTAACCAAAAGGCCCATTTTTCCTCTCATCACTGTTGCTGAAAAACTTTCTAAAGGTAGTATTTTTCTTCCTTATTTCAATAAGGTTTTTGTGCCAAAGATGTCGCCTTAAAAAATGTTGTAACTTGTAGGATTTCAGTAATCACTCTGCAGGCCACTTCTAATAGTCTCTATTATTGCCACTGAATATACATATTAAGCTTAAAAATATGGCTTTTAAGATACGCCTCAAGCTGGGCGCAGTGACTCATACCTGTAATCCCAGCATTTTGGGAGGCCGAGGTGAGGAGATCACTTGAGGTCAGGAGTTCAAGACCAGCCCGCTCAACTTGGTGAAACCCCGTCTTTACTGAAAATACAAAAATTAGCCTGGTGTGGTGGCGGGTACCTGTAGTCCCACCTACCCGGAAGGCAGAGGTTTCAGTGAACTGAGATAACACCACTGTACTCCAGCCTGGGCAACAAAGTGAGCCTCCATCTCAAAAAAAAAAAGATATGCCTTAAAATGTCTCGATGTTGCTTCAACTGGGCCCACTGTGATAGGGAGATGAGACAGTCCTCGTGCTCAGGGTCCTCATTGTTTGCAGGAAGACAGCAAAACAGATAGTGTTTTGAGAAATAATCTGCTGAGGGGGCATGGTTAGAGAAGCTTCCAATAGGGCAGATAAAATTCTAAACACATTTCCTGAGGTATATTGTGTATTTCTCTAAACTGATGCCAGAGACTGGGTTCCTGAGTAGAAGTGTACCACCTGAGACAAGAAATCTTCACTTACTGGTAAAGAGCTTGGATCAGAATCTGGCAGACCTGGATCTGAATTCCATCAGCTCTGCTGTTTACTAGCTACAGCTTGAACAAGTTTTATACATACTCTGTACCTCAGTTTTACAAATGAAGATGAGATTGAAGTGCTTTAATTCGTTAGGGTTGTGTACATGAAATCACTTGTGTAAAGTGTTTAGTGCAGTGCTGGGTATGTGTTGAATGCTCCACAGGTATTAATTCTTGTTATTTTTCAGGTGAAATCATACAACCATGTGTTGTAGGATAAAGCTTTCCAAACCCGTTGGTATTATTGCTTTGAAATCTTATGTTTCAAATATATGTTGGAACACAGCGATCTTTGAGGAACTGAATGAATTTTGACTTTTCTCCTTCCTTTATCTGTAGTTCCATAATATTTCTCTTTAGAGTGTCCAGATCAACCTCATGATATTCCACTGGTTAATGTGTCTTTCTCTCTCCTTCGAATTCAAATATGGTTTAACTGGGAGGAACTGTTCTACGTATAGATGCATACACACATTAGGAAATCACTGTTTTGGGACTGCAACTGTAATTTCCAGTGTCCTTGTGATATCTTCTATCGAATGTCAACTGGTAGCCATAATTTGTTTGTTGGTACATCTTTATAAAATGCCATAATTAGTTTTATAACTGTCTTGTATAGATAAATCCATAGAGAATGTGTATGTGTATATAGATATGTGTATTTTAAGATTTTGTAGGTTATTATAGTTCCTTGTTTTATTTCCACATAAGGAAACAAATATTCTTTTTTTATATACTGGTGGTAAATCTCTGATTTTTTTAATTGTAGTTTCTTTCAAGATGGCTTGAAAACAGCTGATAAGTTGAAACAGTACATTGAAAAACTGGCTGCTGATTTATATAATGTAAGTTCTTTATAAAATACATGCAATTTAACTTGCTTTCATGGATAAGTATCAGTAAATTTGGAATCTCTATTAGAAAGGTGTTAAAAGCAGAAAAGATTAAATGATGTGTCTGTACAGACCCTAGGGCAGATAACCCTTCAGTTTAAGTCAGAAAAGTCATCAATGGTCAGACACTCCAGAGTCCTTCTGGGGCCATAAGAGGATCAGGGAGGGGAGTATGTAGCCATCAATTCCAGATGGCTCTCCATTTACGATTCAGTTAGCATCACATTTGAGTGTTCCTTGGTCAGCAGTTGCAGAAAGAATGTATGATTGTGGAAGGATAAAAATTGGCTCTGAATAGACAGGTTTATAGGGTTTTTTGGGTTTTTGTTTTTTTGTTTGTTTGTTTTTTCAGACAGAGTCTCACTCTGTCACCCAGGCTGGAGTACAGTGCGCGATCTTGGCTCACTGCAATCTCCTCTGCCCTCTGGGCTCAAGCGATTCTCATGCCTCGGCCTTTTGTAGAGATGGGGTTTCACTCTGTTGCCCAGACTGGTCTTGAACTCCTGAACTCAAGTGATCCACCTGCCTTGGGGTCCCAAAGTGCTGGAATTACAAGCGTGAGCCACCACGCCTTTCATTTATAAGGGTTTTTGTTTGTTTGTTTTTGCATATTTTATATTATCTCTCTTTTTTTAGTATCTAGGTCTAAATGTATATATTAGAAATGGTAAAGTTGTTGCCCAAAAATCATTTGGTGGTAAATAAAAGCATATATATTATAAGTATGAGTAAATATCCTCAAATAAAGTTTTAGAATTACAAATAATGCCTTTTATATAACTTTAAAAATGCATAGCTCTGTATTTTTTTCTAATTTTCTTTTAGTAGTTAACATGGTTCAGGTTACGGTTAAGTCCCAAGTGGTTAAAAAAAGCAGCACTGATCCCTTGTGCCCATTTCATGCTGTGTAAACTTTGATGTATGCATTGGCCCATTAGACTTCTGCTCATTCTTAGGATTCTCTCCTGGACCATTTAATCACATCATGGTATTTTCATTACCCCCCTTTGAAAAACCAGAAGCAAATAATCTCAATGATATTTCTTAAGCTGTTTAGAATAGTACTTCAGAGTTAACTGTCTAGCTTAGATACATTATTTAATAAGAATGCATGTTACATTATTCACTAATTTCAGAACCCACTGGTACTTTTATAAAATGAGAAATCTCATATTAAAAATGAGACAGTGTAAAGGACTTTTAGTAAGAAAACCAACTATATAATAGAATTGTTTGATGAGTGGTATTTTTGTATAAATTAAACTCTGCCTATAAAAGTGTAAATGGTAAGTAATAGAAGTAATTTTTTTTCGTAGATAAAACAGACCCAGGATGAAGAAAAGAAACAGCTAACTGCACTCCGAGACTTAATAAAATCCTCTCTTCAACTTGATCAGAAAGAAGTAAGTGGTTTGCATGTTTACAACAGGGCTAACAGTGTAAGATAAGGCTGCTTGTAATACCCTTTGTGTTTCCTGATCTGCAAGACAGGCACAGTGATATATAATATACAAGTATGTAAGCCCCATGTAGAAACTCTGTTTTAGTTCCTTTTCCTTCCTTGTAGGAAAGGTGTTCTGGGTGTCCAATTCCATGGCTCTGGATTTTTTTTTTTCTTTTTTCTTTACTTTTCTGAGACAGAATCTCATACTGTCATCCAGGCTAGAGTGCGGGGGGCACAATTATGGCTCACTGAAGCCTCGACCTCAAGCATTCCTTCTACCTCAGCCTCCCGGGTAGCTGGGACTACAGGCACATGCCACCACACCCGGATAATTTTTGTATTTTTTGTAGAGATGGAGTTTGACCATGTTACCTTGGCTGGTCTTGAACTGCTGTACTCAAGCAATTCTCTCACCTCAGCCTCCCAAAATTCTGGGATTACAGACATGAACCACTGTGTCCAGCCCCATGACTATAGATTTTCAATCCTAGTTTTGAAGACATGCACTTTGGGAGTGTATGCCGAAACATAGTTAGTACATTCTACAACTGTCCTCTTTAGACCCCTTCTGTCTTTCTGGGCAGCCAAAACAGACATGCCTCATTTGCCAGGGAAATATTTTGATGCAGAATCCTATAGAAGCTTTGCCCCTCAATTAGGAAATTTGAGGTGAGATGGTCCTTGGATATTGAAAGAGCATAGAATGCATGGTAGAGGCTGGATGATTGCAGTACAGATCCTTAATTATAAATGTCATTTGTTCAAACATTTCCCTAACACCTACTGTGTTCCAGGCACAGTTCTAGGTACCAAGCTTTAGTCCCTTCCATCCAGGAGCTCATTATCTAGTCAGCTGTATGAACAATCCATCATGCCTAAAGTGGTGTTGATGCTATTAGAGATACATTGGAAGGTGACTGCAGCCAAAGACAGAAACCTAAAAGACCCAGAGATGGAAAACTCACCAGCATATTCAAGGAGCTGCAGACATTTTGGGGCAGGGTGGGTGGAGGAGTCAGAAATACAGTTTCTGAGGTAAAAACTCAGACCTGACTATGGAGGACCTTGGGTATTGCACTAAGGGACATAGACTTCATGATAAGGACAAATTAAATAGTAAGCACCATTTGTTTTCTGGGAGAAATTAAAAACATGCCTGTTTTTGTTATGAAATTATTACGGGTTAAATTTAAGAGCAGTGGCTCACTCCTGTAATCCAAATCCACCCTGGAGGCCAAGGTGGGAGGATCACTTGAACCCAGGAGTTTGAGACCAGCCTAGGCAACAAAGTAAGACCCTGTCTCTACAAAAAATTTTGAAAAATTAGCCACGCATGGTGGCATGTGCCTGTAGTCCCAGCTACTAGGGAAGCTGAGGTGGAAGAATCCCTTGAGTCCAGGAAGTGGAGGCTGCAGTAAGCTGTATTTGTGTCACTGCACTCCAGCCTGGGCAATGGAGCAAGACCCTGCCTCAAACAAACAAACAAACAAAAATTAAGAGCAATGTTTAATAGTAATAACATGAAATATAACATTTTTATAGTTAGTTTTTAAATACTATTGCACAACAATAGCAAGTTCACTTATTTTAATTTCTAAAATTTCTGAAAGGGGTTTATGAGTCTAAAACAAAGCAACTCCCATAAAACATGGGAAGCCCTGCACTAGTGACACTAATCTTTTAAATCAACCCTGAAGGTTTTCTTTATTGAGTGAATATAAGCCTCTATTTTTCTGGTTCTCCAAATTCAGTTTTTGTAAATGCATTGGGGATTGGTCAAGTGAGAGAAATCTATAGCACTGTAACACTAGGCATCTGCTAACCTGTGGAGTAGGCAGAGTGGCCAGGAACATCTGTGTACACTAAGGCAATTTCTGCATCTATGTCATTCAGAGTCTCAGGCAGTGACTGCACCTGTGGTTTGAGGCCTCTATGATTTACGAGAACTTCCAAGTATTAGACCCCCAGTAGACTTCAGACTGAAACACAGATATGTCATGCTCTTTGAAGGTGCTTATTACTGACAAATAAATCTTAGGAGAAACGTGGTCTCTTTGAATGATTTTTCAGTGTAAGAGCATTAAAAAGACCCAGGTAGAAGGGAGTACGGGGTAGTAGATTTCAGTCTTGGGAGAAGATTGTGAGGTTTTTGGGGGGTTTTTTTGTTTATTGTTGTTTTACTCACTGGTATGTACTTAACCACTCCCTACCTTTGTTTTGTCACACAGTATTAACCTCTTTCCTACATACGGAAGCTTTCTTGAAAAATAAAGAGGAGGACTATTAAAAGCCCGTTTTTGTTTTGCATGGAGACATAAGTATTCTGCTCATGCTAGCTAAAGAACAAAGTTGCATATAAGCCAAAGGAATGTGTACATGATGAAATGCACATGATTTGATTTAATCCCACCCCAAATTAATAAATGATGAGTTTTCATTAGTACCTTGTCCACAGAGTTTTACAAGTAATAAATTGATCTTTCACAACATGCCTATTCCTTTCTCATGCTGTTTATCATCACTCATTGCAGAATATGTTTAGAAGGTAGTGATTTTTCATGACTGAGATTAAATGTGAGAGGCGACCATCCACACAGAAGTTCTGACCATGGTACTATTTGAAAAGAATGTCAAGTAATCTTAAAGATTAACTGAGGAATCAAAAGCACCCAACAAATCATTTAGCCTACTCACCCCCACCGGGTTCTAACTTGGCTCCGTTAAAGGAAGTTCCAAGAATTTTAGTTGTAAATAGGATCCCTGGAATTTTGGTAAACTCATTTTATTTTCTATTCTTAAGTTTTTGTTGTCTTAGCAAATAAATGTTCTATGAAATTATATTAAGTTGTTATAATAGCTTAATCTACCAAAGAACTATTTGCTACATAACTGTTTTTAGAGTTGAAAGTAGGTTTTTGTTTTGGGTTTTTTTTGAGACAGAGTCTCTGTCACCCAGACTGGAGTGCAGAAGTGCAAAGCTCACTCACTGCAGCCTCTGCTTCCCAGGTTCAAGTGATTCTCATGCCTCAGCTTCCCAAGTAGCTGGGACTATAGGCATGCACCACCGTGCCTGGCTAATTTTTACATTTTTAGCAGAGATGGGTTTTCACCATGTTGGCCAGGCTGGTCTCTAACTCTTCAAGTGACCTCAAGTGATCTGCCCACTTCAGCCTCCCAAAGTGCTGTGATTACAGGAATGAGCTACTGCGCCTGGCCTGAAAGTATTTTAAATGGTGATAAGTCATATTTAGGATATACAGAATTACTCCAAAAATTACACCTTTTTTGTTTGAGTTCACTTATGGACTCTCTTAAAACCCCATCACATTATGGTTTGCAAGTTTGACAGATTCTGTGTTTCTGTTCTACTCATGTCACAGTATCTGTCATGTAGCCTGGTACCGGAAAACTATTCAAATATTTAGAAAAATGAAACAGAAGGAATCTTTTGCCCACTCCATTCATACCTTGCATTAGAAATTTTAGGCTTCTGTAGTAGAGGTTTAGTTTTAAATTGGATACCAGAAACATTTATAGCCCCATTAAATCAATGAGTGTATAATTGCTTATACTTTTAAAAGATTTGAGACTCTACCTCTTAATAATACATTTTATACATTAATAAGGTTTTCAAATAAGAAAGTGATTTGTCTGTACTGCTAATAGAGAACAGGAAATTTAAAAGATTTTAAGTTCATTGTTTATGTTTTGTATTTTTGCCCAAATGAGTTTTTCTTTTTTCCTGAATACATAGTTAATTTCTGTTACGCTATCAAAGGATTCAGAACCTATTTCATTCCTTCAGTTTGTGTCAGTTTTTAAATTGTTATTAATGTTAATAAATCTCGAATATCTACTTTCTCAGAAAAGAAAATCCTCTTTTCATTTGTCTAGAGTGCCCTGCTTAGCAAGCTGAATGGCCATCATTTCTCAAAGTGCACAAGTAATAATTGGTGTGACTTTATTAAACCATGAAACTCATTCATAGTTAATTTAGGATTGTTGATACTAAACTTCTGAAACATACTGCTTCCTTCCTGCTCAGTTTAATGAGGTCAAAGCCTGGAGTTTGGCCACTTTATTCATCTTTAAAAGCATATTAGTTTGATGTAAAGCAAGGCCCATTCAATCTAAGAGTTTGTTATTCAGAATTTAAGGTTTACTTAAAGTAGTAATAAATATATAAGGAATGTCTTAATGGTAAATTTACAGAATATAATCGTTTTTATAAGTTGTTAGCATCTGAATCCCTGTATGAAAGAAGTATTTTTATTTTTTAAACTTAGTGTTTTATTTTAAAGGTTAGCAAAGGTTAAGATTAGAGATACATGGTTGCTTATTTATGATTGAGTACCTAGTAGTGAAACATCCATTTTTGTTTTTGTTTTTTTGTTTCCTGCCACATGTGGGAGCCATTCTCTGATGGAGGAAAGGCGTGAAAGGCTTGAGAGAGATCTCTTTGTCACAGGCCTTTGCCAGCTCCAATATAATACATGTGGCAGTGTTAGGCCCATTTGAAAACTTAACAAATGTGCCAAAAAGAAAACTACCATGAGAGATACATAGTTTTAAAGCATTCGGACAGACCTAGAAATTACATGGGCAGATGGAGAGAAGTCTAGTTCCGTAACAAGGGTTCCAAGGAAGGTGGTTGTGAGTGAACACCAGTATACAGGGAGATTTTAGATTTTGTTTTTAATGTTTCTAGGAGGTACAGATAGGGCAGATATCCCTGACTCCAAATTCATAATTGAGTAATTTTCATGTGATTTTGTTGGGTTAAAGCAGAAAGCCCTGTGGATTTCTTTAATCCCTGCCTCTTGTTTTGTCCCATGCCTCAGTTCCCTGCAACCCGATCCATTTTTCTTCATTAGCATTATGAACACACTGCTGCCTCTCTTAAAAAAGAAAAAAAAAATCCTATTACTACTGTTGTTACTGGGGACTGTTGCTGGAGGTATTGGTAGGGGAAGGCTTCTCTTCTTGCTTGTCTGATATTTAGTACAGTCCCTCAGTCCTACCTCCATTTAGAAAGTGTGAGAATATCTTTTTGGGAGGATTTAGTGAACCACATTACTATGGAATTCAAGACTATAGGCCCTGATTAAAAGTGAACATTTAGGTCAGGCATGGTGCTCACACCTGTAATCCCAGCACCCTGGAAGGCCAAAGCAGGAGAATTGCTTGTGTCCAGGAGTTCAAGACCAGCCTGGGCAACATAGTGAAACGCCATCCCTACAAAAAAGCAAAAATTAGCCCGACAAGGTAGCACACACCTGTAGTCCCAGCTACTCAGAAGGCTGAGGTGAGAGAGTCATTTCAGTTTGGAAGGTTGAGGTTGCAGTGAGCTGTGATCACACTATTGCGTTCAGCCTGGGCAACAAAGCAAGACCCTGCCTCAAAAATATACATATGTATTTTTAAAAAGGAAATATTTAGGGAGAATTTTGCAAGAAAATCCTAGATTCAGGTCCATGTCCCATCTCTCCCAAATGATTAATCTTGTCCAATTAAAGGTTTCATATGGAGGGAATCTGGCCAGTTATAATTAGAGAAATTATTCAAATAGAAAATAACTCAAGTTTGTAACCTCTTTAATGTGAGCTAGCTTGCCTGGTTAAGTGTACAGTAAGCTCCCAGTAACCTACACAAGAGAGCAGGACAGTGATATGGTGAGAGTGTGAGCATCCATGTCAAAGCCAGGGCTTATGTTGTATACTCAGGATCCTTAACACCTGGCTTTTAGGACGTATTCAGGACATGCTTTTGAACACAGAATCTATCATGTATAGAATAGCCTTACAAAGGTACATTGTCCTAGAGATTTTCCTTTGACTATTACTTATGTTAATTTTGCATCACTGAACATACATTACTTGGTCCAAAAAGATCCTGAGTGTCAGAAAGAAGCCATCCTGGCCTTAAAGGTATTTCGTACACAAGTCAGTAAATAGCCAGTGGTTGGTTCAGCTTACCTCGACACTATCACATTTCAGGTGTTGTTTATGAACTGGATATATTTAAGTTCTTTTCCATTGGGGAAAAAATTAAAAAATTAAAAAGTCCTGCTGCAATTTTTGGCTGTTACTAGATTTTCTGAATAATTCATTTTGGGTTTCACTGAGGTATTGATTCCCTATACATACGCATTTGAGGTTTGTCATCCATTTTATCTTGGTAAAATATGTGTGTGCCTGATGTTTGTCTGTTTAGCCATGTTTCTATTCTCACGCCGTATGACCTGAAATAAAACCTGATAAATACAGACTTTTGATTGTCCTATCACCCAAAGTTTATCCTGAATCTAGAGGTGTATGTGTTTTCTGGTATTATCTTTACAGTGATGTTTTCTGTGTACATTATATAAAATGCTTAAATTATGGATAACATTTTCAATGAAATTAACTATATTTTCAAATGCTCTGCCTTTTTTCTCTGTTGCTTTTGCCCTTCCTGATCGAAGTCTAGGAGAGTAAGTCAATACTTTTTATGAGAATATATTGTCCTACTTGTATGTCTAAAGACCATGTTCTCATTCCGCAGTTCAACGTTGTTGATTTTATTTCTTACATTTTCAAAATGTAATGGCTGTTTCTAGTCATGTAGTCTTTAGAAACTATGGTTAAGTATCAGTGAAGTGCTAATAATAAAACAACCTGTTTTGCATCTGTGTTGTTGGTTTGGCCCTTGTCACCCTCCACGACATCATACACTTTTCACTGCTGTAGAATTGTCTTAATTTTTAAAATGTGGTTATAGGTATATTTTACAGAGCACTAATTACAAAACGAGAAACATAATAATTGTTAAAGCCTCACTTAGAAGTTTCCCCTTTTATTTGGGGGTATTTTGGCAGAATGTGTAAAGGGAGAAAGGTATAGCCTAAGGGAAGAACATATTTGGGTTGCATGGACTTTATTTTGTGGTGCACTTCACTTTTTCGAGTCCCTTCTGTGTTTGCCTCTGCTGCTAGTATAAACTGGATTCAGTCGTACGGTAGTCTGTCTACCAGTGCATTGTGCTTATTTGAAGTCAGTTCAGAGTAGAGCTGGGTTTTGAACTAGAAATCAGAGACCCAGACCCCAGCTCTGCCTCGGACTTGCTTTGTGACTCTAGCAAGTGTTCAGCTGCCCTGTTTCCTCCTCTAAAATAAAGGCAAGGACCTGGCAGCTCTTAAAAGTTCCATAATTCCCTTAGACCCAGACCATTGCCAAAGGCCCAGTGGCAAAAGAGAGTCAGAGATGTGAGAATTGTCTCCAGTTTTTGTTTAATCTGTGGTTTTTCTTTCCTAGGATTCTCAGAGCCGGCAAGGAGGATACAGCATGCATCAGCTCCAGGGCAATAAGGAATATGGCAGTGAAAAGAAGGGGTACCTACTAAAGAAAAGTGATGGGTATGTATGAGCCCAGCCCAGTGTCTCAGTGTGTGATTAACCTAGAAAAGGTTTCCAGCCTCTCATATAGGGAAACACACTTACTTAACATTTTGTAATACACTAGCTGCAGACCTTTAGCACACTGGTGTTCTTCAAATAAGTCTGAGATTTAACCAACTCTCTTTAGAAGAAACAGTAATTGCTCTGTGGCCCCTAAATGGCACTTCTGACTTGTAACGAGCAATTATAGGAAGGCAGCTACTGAGTAGCACATGCAGCAGGCAAGTGCTGACCTCATACCCACCCACCTCTCTGCTGTTTTTGTTTTGTTTTGTTTTTTGGTTTTTTTTTGAGACGGAGTCTCGCTCTGTCGCCCAGGCTGGAGTGCAGTGGCGCAATCTCGGCTCACTGAAAGCTTCGCCTCCCAGGTTCACACCATTCTCCTGCCTCAGCCTCCCACGTAGCTGGGACTACAGGCGCCCGCCACCACGCCTGGCTAATTTTTTGTATTTTTACTAGAGACAGGGTTTCACCATGTTAGCCAGGATGGTCTCAATCTCCTGACCTCATGACCCACCTGCCTCAGCCTCCCAAAGTGCTGGGATTACAGGCATGAGCCATCATGCCTGGCCCCTCTCCGCTTTTATTCACTACAGTTTTCTCTGCCTGATTGCCCACCAGGCCCCCCAACCTTGGGTGTCACCCTTGAGTCCTCTTTTGCCTCTTATAGCCAATCTGGCAAAAGCCATTCTGTTTTTAACTGTGAAAGTAATATACTCTTACCATCCCCACAGCCCCTGCTCTAGGGTGGGCTGCTGCTGCCATCTCTCTTGGAGTATTCAGCAGCCTCCTAACTGGTCTCTTTGTATCACTCATTCTTCTTTTTCTGCAGTTCACCTTCATACAACAGTTAGAGTAGTCTTTTAAAAATCATAAAGCACATGATGTCATTCGCCTGCACAAAATACTCCAGTGGCTTCCCTTTACATATAGCATCTCAACCCTTCCTTCCTGTCCCGCCTCATCTTGTTCCATTTTCTCCCCTGATCCTGCCACATGAGGCTTCTTTTCTGTTGCTTAAACAAGTGATTCTGCTTCACAGTAAGTGCATAAGTAGAATCTTCATTATTCCCTTTAATAGTTGTCTTTTTGGAGGGAGGGGACAGGGGACAGGATCTGGCTCTGTCTTCCAAGCTGGAGTACAGTGACACTATCACAGCTCACTGCAGCCTCCCAACTCCTGGGCACAAGTGATTATACCACCTCAGCCTGCTGAGTAGCTGGGACTACAGGCACATGTCACCATGCTTGGCTGATTTTTTTTTTTTTTTTTTTTTTTTTTTTTTAATGTAGACAGGGTGCCCCTTTGTTGCCCAGGCTGGTCTTGAACTCCTGGCCTCAAGAAATTCTCCCACCTTGGTCCCCCAAAGTGTTGAGATTACAGGCATGACTCACTGTGTCTGGCCTGTTGTCATTGTTTTTTTAAAAGAAAACTCCTTGTTTTCTGATTACTTGTGGATATGTACTCCTTGGTTTAATCTGAGACATGTACATTTTTTATTGTAATTTGTTTGTTAAAATTATAAATATTTCTCTTCTGAATTTCTGGGGTCATTGACTGTTTTGCTTATTATTCATGCATTCAACAGAGATATTTTGAGTCCTACTGTATGTCTAGGACTCACTCTTCTAGGCCCTACAAAGATGGAGCATACAGCATTGAACAAAAGAAAATCTGGTCCTGATAGAGCTGACATTCTAAGGAAGAAAGGAGACAAAAAATACTCAATATATGGTAGATCAGATGGTAATTAGTGCTATGGAGAAAGATCAAGCAAGAGATGCAGGTGGTGTGAGGGATGGCAGTGGTTCTTGCTATCATACAGGTGGTTAGGGAAAACTTTATTGAGTTGATGTTTGAGCAAAGGAAGTGAGAGAAATCTACACAGATACTTGGGAGAAGATGGAGAGTCAGGAGCATGCATCTCATGGTGACAAATACCTGAGTGTTCAGTGTAGCTAGAGTAGTGAGCAAGCCAGGAGGTCATAGGAGTTAAGGTCAGAGGGACAGGGAACCACTCCGTGAGATGAGGAATCATTAGTGGGTTTTGAGCAGAAGAGTGACATAATCCGACATGTTTTGGAAGGTTCTCTCTGACTACCAAGTGAAGCACAGTCATGGAGGGTGAAAGCACAGAAACAAGGAGACCAGTTAGAGGGAGGTCTGCCTCAGAAACCTAGATGGGAGCTGATGGTGAGGCCAGGGGAACTGCAGAAGAGAGGGTAAGAAGTGGTCAATTGTGGATAATGGAGGTAGGGCCAACAGGACTTGCTGATATGGGATATAGAGAAAGAAAAGCATCCCTAGTACAGCGTCTGGCTCATTGTAGAATCAGTTAGCTTAATCCTGCTGTGAAAGTAAAAGGAGAAAAGAAATACCAACTAACAATTCACAGCTTAAAACTGGGCTCTAGAATAGTGACCAAATGCTAGTCCAAACTGCATGAGATCAAGTGTACATAAATTGTAAATTCCATAGTTTATCTTGCTGAAAAGCCTCAGGCTCAACTCCTTGTTCTTCCCTGACCATCTGTGGTATAGACATCTCTTGGAAATGTGGTGACCTGTTGTTCTATCATCAAACGGAAAGTTAATATTGTGTTCCGTTATGAGCAACAGTGTACTATTACATATCTATTGAAGCAAAAGTATAAAAGTCATTTTTTAACACTGCTCACCCGAAATCACAATGTCCTTCTTGAAATTAGAATTGCCTAATTTTAAGTGAAGTGGTTACAATCTGTATATCCAAGGAAGATCAACAGTCTTTTCATAAGTGTTGTATAGTTCAAACCCTAAAGTGTTCAAGTAAATTATCATCTTGAGAGCCCCTGTGTAAGCCAGCCACATGCCCAAGTACCTGCTCACTCGTCTCATTTAACACCTTTTACAGAGAGATTAAATAATTTGACTGAGATCAAACAGGCAGTAAGTATGAACACCCAAATTTGTACTGGGTCTTCTGACTTAATGCCAGGGTTATCTCCCCTTTGTTTTTCAAAGGGACCACTGCTGCTGTTGATCACTCCAAGGATATGCAAGATGTTAACTGGCACAAATTCACCCCCTTGACTTTTGGTCTCTTCCTTCATGTACTCATTCCATACACATATATGAAATACTCTGGTGTATGAGGCAGCCTGCTAGATGCTAGAGGTGAAACATAAATGAGATATGGTCCTCACCCTCACTTTGACTGCAGTCTGTTGGAAAGAGATACAGACAGAGCTGCTGGATCATAGAGTTGGAAAGGAGGTTGGAAGTCAGGTGGTTCCACCTCCTTAATAATTGCACAGATAGCAAAGATGAGCACTAATAACCGGGAGTTGCTTGTGACTTCTGTGGAAGAGTAAAAAATTGAAATGCTTATACATGAAAACAGACTCTTTTGCAAACAATGACCACTGATATGTCCTGTGGTTTTTCTCTGAAGTATTATTTGCATTAGTAATTTTTGACCCTAGCTTTGGAATGCTCTTTATTACTTAAAGG
Source organism: Chlorocebus sabaeus (assembly GCF_047675955.1). Classification (NCBI taxonomy): domain Eukaryota; kingdom Metazoa; phylum Chordata; class Mammalia; order Primates; family Cercopithecidae; genus Chlorocebus; species Chlorocebus sabaeus. The sequence goes on along the minus strand of NC_132911.1, from coordinate 133,929,039 downwards.
ATTATTACACAATTTGAAAAACAATTTAAAATTTTAAAAAATAATTTTTAAAAACTTTATGGACTAGAGGCAATTATTGAGAGGCAAAGGAGCAATTGCTTTATTATATTTTCTCATTATATGTACGAAGGTGGGCGTTATTGTCTTCATAATACAGAGAAGGAAAGTGAGTCTCCAAGAAGTCAAATAACATGGGCAAAGTCACATAGCTAGAGATCGTGCTGAGATCAAAGCTCAAGTGATCTGGCATCAAAGTTGGAACTATCTATTTATACGAGACCATTTTCTGGTAGAATCTTCTTTTCTGGAATTGTAAGATTCTAGCATGGCGTAATCAGTAATTGTGTGTGGCACTGTCTGTGAGCACCAGATGGCATGAGTTCTTGGTATGTCCATTCAGGAGCTATGCAGACTGGAGCATTTGTAAAGCTTTCATTACAGAGCGGGGGAGATCACAGTAATTCAGTCTAGTCCATGGAAGTCTTGGGAATAGAAGCTATCAAAATGTTCACAAAGATCAGGTGCTGGCTGGGTGCGGTGGCTCATGCCTATAATCACAACACTTTAGGAGGCCGAGACAGGTGGATCACTTGAGCCCACCAGCCTGGGCGACATGGCAAAACCCTATCTCTACAAAATTTATCCAGGCGTAGTGCACATGCCTGTAGACCCAGCTACTCAGGAGGCCAAGGTGGGAGGATCGCTTGAGCCTAGGAGGTCAAGGCTACAGTGAGCCATGATCACACCACTGCACTCTCGCCTGGGTTACAAAGTGACACCCTGTCTCTCACGCACAAAAAAAGATCAGGCAATACTGCTCTCAGCTGTGCCAGGAGATATCTCAAGATTGTTCCCTTTCCTCTGGCAATCTGAAAGTTCCTCAGTCACAATCTCTGTCAACCCAGAATAATGCTTCTGTGTTACTTTCCTTGGCTTTATTAGCAGCACAAGAGAAGGGTTTGTGTGTGTGTGTGTGTGTGTTGTGCTTCCATAACATACATGTGTAAGTAAAACTAACGAGTAAAGACTTAATAAAATGGATAAACTGAGGCTTTAAACTATTCCTGAAGGTTGAATAGTTTGATTGTTGAATTGAGTGATATTTAGGATGACACTGGTTTTGGCTTAAGTGTGTACAAGGATGCCTCACCTATGTTAGCAGGCTCTTGTGAGAGTAAGATGGATGCAAAACTCCTTGCAGAGAGTTGGTCACATTAACCAAATGTGGCTCTGATTAGTTGAGAGATGCTACCTCTAATCAGACATTTCCTTGGTCAGTACTTCTAGAAGAAAGTATGTGATTTAGCTCTAATTTGAGGATGGTTTATCAATTAGTAGTTAAATTACCTCCTGAGCAAGGCTAGCATTTTGAATACAGTATGTTCAATTTGCATTTGGTTAGATGGTGTCAAATTCCTACTTCCCTCTGTGAAGCATGCTTTAGAACAAACTGTGCTTCTAGCAGTTAAATACACAGTATTATTTGTGTTTAGAGATGGTTTTAAATTTGTGTTGTGGCAGCTTTCTTAGAGAACTAATTTAAGAAGGAAAAGAAAAATACAAGATGATACTGTTTTAAATGCCTGGGAAAGGCTACAGTGGTCTCCTGATGTCATTTGTTTCCACGGCAACAGAAGGCCTTCAAAACTTTCTTCCAGCCTAGGGAATCACTGTTCCCTGCCCGTTTCTTCTTATCTGATGGAAGTAGTCTCAACTAGTGCATTTGCACCTACCTGCACTCACGCAGATCTGCCACACATGCAGTCTTTTGCCTGTGCCTGGAGCTTCACACACACACGCCTCTTCCAAGTTTGAATTAGTTCTCTTCGGCTTTTTTTATCCTTCAATATCATCAAATCACATTTTTCAAAATGTGTATCACTTGTAACTATTTGGGAATGGTTTGGGTCACCATTTACTTCCCTATGCAAATCATGAACAGTTTTTGCTCGTGGCTCTGAAGGACCATTCTGTCTCTGGAAGATGCCTAAAGGGGTGGTGTATGAGTTACCAAAAATGATGATGATGCATTCTTGAGCCCTGGCTAAGCTCGTCCTGTACATCCTGAGGCAGTTCACCCCTCGCTCCTTGCATGGCAGACTTCTTGAGTTCCTTTAATTTTACTTTTTATTTTTTGTAGATATGGTATCTCCCTATGTTGCCCAGGCTGGTCTTCAACTTCTAGGCTCAAGCAGTCCTCCCACCTCAGCCTCCCAGAGTGCTGGGATTACGGGCATGAGCCACCGTGCCCAGCCACTTTCTTAATTTTTAAAAGTCAATTATTAATAACAGAAGTAATCAATTGAACACTCTTTTGAAAGATTCACAGATATGGTTGAAAACTACTTATTAACACCACCCCTAACAGGTAGGGTCTCCTTCGTAGAGAGGAGTTATTATGATATCAGTGTAGTACCTATAATTCATTGATTGAGTCTCCTGCGGTTAGATTATTATTGTTTCTATTTCCCATTTTTACTGTCCAAAGCAGTGCTACGGCCGGTCATGGTGGCTCACACCTGTAATTTCAGCACCCTGGGAAGGCAAGGCAGGCAGATCACTTTAGCCCAGGAGTTTGAGACCATTCTGGGCAACACAGCAAAACCTTGTCTCTACAAAAAAATATAAAAATTAGCCAGGCATAGTGGGGTGTGCCTGTGGTCCCAGGTACTCTGGAGGTTGAGGTGGGAGGATCAGATGAGCCTGGGAGGTCAAGGCTGCAGTGAGCTGCGATTGTGCCACTGTACTCTAGCCTCCAGAGCAAGAACCTGTCTCAAAAATATATATATATATGTGTGTATTTAAAAAGCAGCACTGGCCGGGTGCAGTGGCTCACACCTGTAATCCCAGCACTTTGGGAGGCCAAGGCTGGTGGATCACAAGGTCAGGAGTTCGAGACCAGCCTGGCCAAGATGGTGAAATCCCATCTCTACTACCAGTACAAAACTTAGCCAGGCGCAGTGCCAGGAGCCTGTAATCCCAGCTACTCAGGAGGCTGAGGTAGGAGAATCACTTGAACCCGGGAGATAAGGTTGCAGTGAGCCAAGATCATGCCACTGCACCATTCTAGCTTGGGCAACAGAGCAAGACTCCGTCTCAAAAAAAAATTTAAAAAGCAGTGCTGTAATGAGCATCCTTGTACATGGCTACCTGTGTGAATTACCGTCCACCTGGGATAATAAAAGGCAACCAGGGTTTTGTTTTGGGGGTTGGATTTTTTGGTTTGGGGAAGTTATTTTGTAGTTATTATTATGTATCATACTCTATCCTTGCATGTCCCAGAGTGAATCAGATACTATATCTAGTTGTGTTTGACTTCCTCCTTAGGATCCGGAAAGTATGGCAGAGGAGGAAGTGTTCTGTCAAGAATGGGATTCTGACTATCTCACATGCCACAGTAAGTATGTTTCTTAATTTACCTTGCCCATTGTTAGGTTTTCTGGCCTCGTAGGCCAGAAAGCAAACACGATTATGTACTCAGCAGTAAAAATTTGCGCAAATATATTTATGCATTTGGGTCAGATCTTTGCTGATAACCCTTTACCAAAAAAAAAAAGGTTTTGTCTTGTCCTGTGGTGGTCGGCATCATTCTTTGGCATCACTAGACACTTGTATTTTTACTCTCTGAAAATGAATAAGGTATTTTGATTTTGTAATCTTATCTTTTGGGAAATATTGGTTGTTCTGAAAAACCTAGGTTTTTGAATTATAAAGATGACAGAGGCTGTTCTTTGCATGTAAAAATAATGTAGGAAACATAACAGTAGATGTAAAAACCTTGGTGGTAGTCAAAGAAGCACACAGTAAGTTTTGCCCTTTTTAAACCAACAGAAAACTCTTTTCAATTCTTAAAAATGCGGAGATTGTAGTGGAAAATGTACCAAGCGGGAATGGAAATGGCAAAGTATATGCCGAGACTTTTTTAATGTGCTTGCTGTTTAACCCAGTAATCTCAGTTTCGATTTTAAAAACTCATTAAATTACAGTATGCTGTGCCAAGTGATGTCCTTGGGCCACTGCTTAATGAATTGCCAACAGAATAGTGGAAATGAGAGATGAGTGTTTATTATGTTGGCAATTTTGTATGACTTACAGCTGACTTTAGATATCTATCAGGCAGGAAAGGAAGTACCACTTACCTTCATAAACTTTATTTCACTTAATCCTCCCGACAACCCATGTGGTATGATAACCTTCATTTTACAGATGAAGAAACTGAAGCACAAAGAACAACTATAATTTGGCTAGTAACTCACAGAATTGGAAGTTCAAACTCGGGTGTCTGTCTGACATTAGTCCTTGTGGCCCTTCTGTCTCTTCCTGCAGAACCCATCATCTTACTACACTGTAAACACCCCCTTGGGCACCTACCTAGTCCTGTTCTTCTTTCTGTCTTCAGCCTCTCACACAAAACTTGACATACAGAAGGCTCTTAGTACACACTTGTGGCCCAGTCCTTTGTGGTAAATGACTGCCCACATCTTAAAGATTGTTGTCCTTTATGAAACTTGAGCAGCTGCATCATCTCTGTCCCTTGCCCCTCACAGCACACTTTCAGTGATTCTTCGGAGGAATTCCTCAGAGGTCTTCAGTTACCCTCAAACAGCCCAGCTGAGATTTTTAGCTGTCATGCCAGTTGTGTCCGGCTACCCATCTGATGTCAGAAATCCTGTCCACAGACTTGGATCTGTCTGTAATTATGATTGAGGCTGTCTAACAATGATTCATTTCTTCAGCAATCTTTTTTTTTTTTTTTTTTTTTTTTTTGAGATGCAGTCTTGCTCTTTCGCCCAGACTGGAGTGCAGTGGCACAATCTTGGCTCACTGCAACCTCCATCTCCCGGGTTCAAGCTATTCTCCTGCCTCAGCCTCCTGAGTAGCTGTGACTACAGGTGCCCACCACCACACCTGGCTAATTTTTGTATTTTTAGTAGAGACAGGGTTTCATCATATTGGCCAGGCTGATCTCAAATTCCTGACCTTGTGATCTGCCCGCTTCGGCCTTCCAAAGTGCTGGGATTACAGGTGTGAGCCACCACGCCCAGCCCTTCTTCAGCAATCTTTTGTTAAGCTTCCATTCTGCCATGTTCTGGTGTAGGCATCAAAGATGCATGGATGAAAAATTAGATAATTTTTACTTTCTTATATTTAATTCCATACACAGTCACCTGTGTATACCAGAGTGAATATTTCTGATCCTTTGGCTATGTAGATGGTGAGTTTTTAGTCAGTTACTATCTTTTTGGTTTTTTTTGTTTTGTTTAAGACAGGATCTGGCTCTGTCACCCAGGCTGGAGTGCAGTAGCAATGATCTTGGCTTACTGCAACCTCTGCATCCTGGGCCCAAGCCATCCTCCCATCTCAGCCTCCTAAGCAGCTGGGAATACAGGCACACTTCACCACGCCTAGCTAATTTTGGTATTTTTTTGTGGAGGCAGGGGTTTTGCTATGTTGCCCAGGCTGGTCTCGAACCCCTGGGCTTAAGTGATTCACCCACCTCGGCCTCCCAAAGTGCTGGGATTACAGGCATGAGCCACTGCACCTGGCCAGAGTTACCATGTGTACCCTAACTCTCTACCTTCTGCTGCACAGCTCTCCCCTTGGATTTGTCAGGCTGTAACAGTCCTCACTAGGCATTTTGAGAAGTTATATAATGGCTTTATCATGTTGTATCTGTTTGCTTTTCTTAGGAATCTGCTGTGGGAGGCAGTGCAGAGTGATGGGAGATCATATAGTTGATGAAGTGAATCAGTGGCACTGCTTAGTAGTTATATGACCTTGGGAAATTTGCTAAAAATAAAATAAGTTCCCTTTCCCGTCCTATTTTTATTCCTGCCAAAACACGTTGTTGTGGCCAAACCAACTGTTTATATGCATTCTTAAGTCTCGAATTAACAACAAGTCTCACATCACCCACATTGTTTAGTGGCTAAGATAATGGACTATGGCATCTGTCTGATTTGAGTCTGAATGCCAACTTTGCCATTTACTTTGTGACCTTGAGAAAAATATTTAACGCATAAAGATTATATGAGGATTTAGTGAGATGGCATGCCATGTGTGGCCATTCTGTTAACAGTTATTAGTGCTATTACTGTTAGTTTATTGGATGTTGCTGACAATACTGAAATCTGTTGACAAGCAGACCCTCCTGCTACAAACATCAGCACTCTCCTACCCCCAGAGCAGCCTGGAGGGAAATGGCTTACTCTCCTAACTTCTGATTCTCTCCTGCTGTTTTTGTTATTCTATTCCCCACTTTTCATTGGCTTTGGCCCAGACCTTTTTTGCTGCCAGTTACATCACTCATAATCACATTGCTGCTCCCACAAAAAGGTCTCTAGCCAGTTTTAGCTGGCTTTTCCTGACTTTGCAAACACCATTGATTAGAATTAGGTTGAAAATCAAGGCCAGCAGTTTTCTGAGAAAAACATAAAGGGCTTCTTTGAAAAAGTGGGGAGAAGAGCCTTTGTTGTCAGAAAACTTGAGGTGTTATAAAAACCCTAGAGGAAAACCTAAGTAGTACCTTTCAGGACATAGGCATGGGCAAAGACTTCATGTCTAAAACACCAAAAGCAACGGCAGCAAAAGCCAAAATTGACAAATGGGATCTGATTAAACTAAAGAGCTTCTGCACAGCAAAAGAAACTACCATCAGAGTGAACAGGCAACCTACAGAATGGGAGAACATTTTTGCAATCTACTCATCTGACAAAGGGCTAATATCCAGAACCTACAAAGAACTCAAACAAATTTACAAGAAAAAAACAACCCCATTAAAAAGTGGGCAAAGGATATGAACAGACATTTCTCAAAAGAAGACATTCATACAGCCAACAGACACATGAAAAAATGCTCATCATCACTGGCCATCAGAGAAATGCAAATCAAAACCACAATGAGATACCATCTCACACCAGTTAGAATGGCGATCATTAAAAAGTCAGGAAACAACAGGTGCTGGAGAGGATGTGGAGAAATAGGAACACTTTTACACTGTTGGTGGGATTGTAAACTAGTTCAACCATTATGGAAAACAGTATGGCGATTCCTCAAGGATCTAGAACTAGATGTACCATATGACCCAGCCATCCCATTACTGGGTATATACCCAAAGGATTATAAATCATGCTGCTATAAAGACACATGCACACGTATGTTTATTGCGGCACTATTCACAATAGCAAAGACTTGGAATCGACCCAAATGTCCATCAGTGACAGACTGGGTTAAGAAAATGTGGCACATATACACCATGGAATACTATGCAGCCATAAAAAAGGATGAGTTTGTGTCCTTTGTAGGTACATGGATGCAGCTGGAAACCATCATTCTTAGCAAACTATCACAAGAACAGAAAACCAAACACCGCATGTTCTCACTCATAGGTGGGAACTGAACAATGAGATCACTTGGACTCGGGAAGGGGAACATCACACACTGGGACCTATCATGGGGAGGGGGGAGCGGGGAGGGATTGCATTGGGAGTTATACCTGATGTAAATGACGAGTTGATGGGTGCTGACGAGTTGATGGGTGCAGCACAGCAACATGGCACAAGTATACATATGTAACAAACCTGCACGTTATGCACATGTACCGTAGAACTTAAAGTATAATAATAATAATAATAAAAGAAAACTTGAGGTGTTTGGGACACATGAAAATTCTTTGGTTTGAAGGCCCTCATCAGTGTCACCTTTGCAAATTGTTCTTATCAGAGTGATTCAGGAGAGGGCCAAGTACTCATTTAGATTAATGGTGCAGGGTTTGTTGGCTTGACCACCCAAGCAAGGTCTGCACCAGAGGTGATTCATCTCCCCAGCTTACTATTCTAAGGAGAAATACGTTTCTTTGTACACCTGAAAAATTGGCAGCCCATCCTTAGAAGATTTCATTCATAAATTCTTTGCTTTTCGTGTATCTGTTAAGACATAAGTTTTTTTTACCGACTATTCAAAGTAATGCAGCACTGTGGGAACCAAATTCAGTGTGAATCTCTGAATTTGCTATAACAGTAGTAATATTAATGATAGCAGCTTCCAACTATGAACTATCTAGTATGTTCTAAATGTAGTATAAGATGCTTTCATTTCAAAATACCAGTTCCAGCAAATCTTTGGCAAACATTTCACTTAGCCTCAGGCCAGGCATGGTGGCTAATGCTCAATTTGGGAGGCTGAGACAGGTGGATCACTTGAGCCCAGGAGTTCGAGACCAGCCTGGGCAACATGGTGAAACCCCATCTCTACAAAAAGAAAAAAAAAAGGCAAAAATTAGCTGGGCATGATGGTGTACACCTGTAGTCCCAGCTACTTGGGAGGCTGTGAAGTGGGAGGATTGCTTGAACCTGGGAGGCAGAGGCCGCAGTGAGCCAAGATTGCGCCACTGCACTCCAACCTGGGCAACAGAGCCAAGCCCTGTCTCAAGAAAAAAAATTTTAGTCAGCCTCAAAACTTAAGTATAAAGCTTATATGAAGCCACTAAACTACTTTAATTTCTATAGTTTTGAATTATTTGCTTTTTCTAACTAAAAGCATTATAATATAAATAAATATCATAAAACAAATTACAACAGAAAGTATAGGAATTATAGTTGACATATTTATTGTAGTAATCTTGAAAAATCAATTTCAAAAATATAAGCAGCTATGTTCTTCAGAAACCTTGCTCCCTGAATTTATTAACCACAGTGTCACATTCTGTTTAAATAATGGGTTGTAAAAAGAAAGAGAACTACCATTTGTGGAGCACTTAGAATGCACCCTGCACTTCATCTTCAAGATGGCCCTAAAAGATAGGCATCACTATCTTCATTTCTCACCATACTGGAAGTTCCTAGGAGGCAGGGACCTCATCTTACTCAGCTTTGAATTTTCAATACCTAACATATTGCCTGACATATACTTTGTGCTCAATGAATACTTTTCTAATGAGACTGCATTTTATAGTTGAAGCTCAGAGAGGTTAAATCTCATGCTCAGGGTCATGAAGTTTGTAAATAGCTGGACCAGTTTTCCAGGCTTAAAGCCTATACTCTTTCTCCTGTATCATAGGGTTTTTTTCCTCAGATGCCAGGTTGTTGTTAGGTCTTTGAAAGTTTCGTGAATAACAGTTCTTTGCAGTGGAACTCCTTACCTTGGCCTTACCTTGATACTCCTTGAATTAGTCAGGGGTCTTGGGGTAGAGAAGGCTGTAAGGGATTCCAGGAAGGGAGGAGGAAGGGTACTAGTCATGAAGATAATGCAAGTATTCTAAGAATTTATATTTGAATCTGAAACTGCCTAAATAATATATTACATCTTTCAGATGTCTTCAGATGCCCTTATGATTAACACTTACAGCAATTATTTATAGTCACTTTTTTCTCTCTCAATCAGCCAACACCAACAGTATTTTTAATAGCCCACAGAAGTTCATTAAGGTCTGGTGTTTTAGTCAAAAGGGTTGGAAATCCAGCTAGCCTCTTTAGATGTTCCACCTCTTAGGTGGATAATGTGTGTGTGTCCACCTGCTTGATGAGCTGATCATTTTAAACAGAGGGAAAGTCAGACCTCATCCTTTTGAGTCCATCTGCAGTAAATGCCCATTCAGCATCTTATTGTATGTGCCTTTTATTAAGCTACTTAACTCATACTACTCATTTGTAAAACAGAATAACTGTACCTGTCTTCCATGTTGTGAGAATTAAATAAGATGATGCATTTAAAACTTTGTAGAACCTGGACCTCAATAAGTGTTCCTTAAACTTAGTAGCTGTTGTCATCTCAGTGAGCTGAGGTAGGGTTACAGCATCTGAAACCCTGGAGCCAGACTGCCTAGACTTGAATTTCAACCCTGACACTGAATCTCTAGTGAGGATTTTCCATCTAAATAAAATGGGGCTATTAATAAGGCCTAATTCATAAGTGATTGTAAAGATTAAATGAGTTTATTGATTGTAAATAATTAGAACAGAATGTAGGGCAGAATTAGTGCTCAATAAATGTCAGCTATTATTATTACTACTTCTCTAATGTATAACTATTTCCATTTTAAACTGTGGTTTATTGGAATTCTTTTTTTTTTTTTTTTGAGACAGCATTTCCCTTTGTTGCCCAGGCTGGAGTGCAGTGGCACCATCTTGGCTCACTGGGCTCAAGCAATTCTCATGTCACAGCCTCCTGAGTAGCTCGGACTACAGACATGCGCCGCTCACAGCCAGCTAGTTTTTTAGTAGAGACGGGGTTTCACCACGTTGGCCTGGCTGGTCTGGAATTCCTGACTTCAAGTGATCCGCCCACCTCAGCTTCCCAAAGTTCTGGGATTACAGACGTGAGCTGCCGCACCTGGCCGTTGGAATTCTTTTGTATTGCTATTTTCATTACTGCACTTTACAGAGCCCATTTGGGGTACCTCTTCTCTCATAGAAATTTAATTTCTGCCTGTTAGGGATTAACAGCAGCTCTGTCACCTTCCATGGCATTTCACTAAAGCAAGAATTGGATGTGTCTCTTCTCCCTTTCCTTTGGATCTTTGGATCTAAAGTCTGTTGTTCTATTGCCCTATCCAGAGCCCTGAAGATAACATTCAGCTGCCAGGGCTTTAAAAGAAGCACTGAAAGCACATACAGGAAACAGGAAGAGACCTGCAAAATGGATTGCTCTCTTCTTTGCAATGTATTCAGTAACCTTGTTTTCTGTGACTGACCTTCGGAGCTCTCCTGGGCTGTCCTCTGATTCCACATCTTTACCCTCATTGTCACTAAAAAGAGAATGAGAATATTTTTCTTCCCTCCAGCAGATTAGAAAACAGCACTGTCAGTTGTAAATGGGTGAACTTTGGAACCAGTTAAACCCAGGCTCAAACCCCTGAAAAAAAACTGTAGGACCTTGGATAAGTTAGTTAAGCCTTTGGAGCCTTGTTTTTCCTCAGATATAAAATGGGCATAATTTACCCATAACTTTTTTTTTTTTTTGAGACAGAGTCTTACTCTGTCACCCAGGCTAGAGTGCAGTGGTGCAATCTCGGCTCACTGAAAGCTCCACCTCCCAGGTTCACGCCATCCTCCTTTCTCAGCCTCCCAAGTAGCTGGGAATACAGGCGCCCGCCACCACGCCCGGCTAATTTTTGTATTTTTAGTAGAGTCGGGGTTTCACTGTGTTAGCCAGGATGATCTCGATCTTCTGACATCATGATCCGCCCACTTCGGCCTCCCAAAGTGCTGGGATTACAGGTGTGAGCCACCGCGTCCTGCCCATTAAAATTTTTTTATTCCTTTCTAGGCTAGGTACTATTGAAGCAGTGATGAATTAGTGGCCCCTGCCCTCCTGGAGCTTGGAATAAACAAAGGATAAGTCCCATAAAAGAAGTGAGCAAAAGGTTGTAACGGAAAACAAAGCAGCTACTTTAGTGTCGTCAGGGAAGGCTTTTCTGATAGTTTAGCATAAAGCTAGGCAAGGAGCAGCCCCACTAGAGGGAGGAGAATGGGCCAAAATCACGAGACTGGACAGTATGTTCGTGGAACCTAAGAGAAGTGAATAAGGGTGGAAATGATATCACTTTCCATACCCTCTGTGAAGAGTTCAGAGGTTCAAATAAGACACTCTTTGAAAGCTGTTGATATGTACATATTCTGGATACCAGAATTCACAAACATCACTTTGCTTTTTTAAACAAAAGACCAGATGTTAACTTTCCTGAACAAAATTCAAAATACATCTGCAAGTGGGGCATGGTTGTGTGCACCTGTAGTCCAAGGTACTTGGGAGACTGAGGCCAGTGGGTCACTTGAGGCTAGGAGTTCAAGGCTGCAGTGTGTGATGATTGCACCTGTGAATAGCCACTGCACTCCAGCCTGGACAAAATAGCAGGACCGTGTCTCTAATAAAAGGAGTGCAACCGCAGGTCCAAGGGCACTGGTGTTGAACCTTCTCCACAACCATGTTCCCTGGCAAAAGAAATGTAGTTGTTCCAGTATAGAAAATGTTATTTGGACATATGACATAAGCTGCGCTGTTTCCAGAACTAAGGGTCACTGTGGAATATCTTTGTCTTCCACATTGCAAATGCAGAACCTGAAGACAAATGTTTACCAGAGGGCTTCCCAAGTTCAAGTTCTATAAAATATAAATTTAGAAATATATCTGCTGAAGTCTTACAGGTCGTTCTTCGAAATAATACATGCAGCAGATACGTTTACTCTATTTGAATCCTGGTGGAGGTTCTTTTCACTATTAGAGTCACAAGATTACATATTAGAAGCATCAGTATATAGTTGATGGCAAATGAAAACTCTCATCACTTGCATCTGAATGAACCATTGCAGGTGATTGGAGGGGGCTGCAGTTGGCCACATGAATCCAGTGATTCTCATCCGTGACGGTACATTGGAATCACCTGGTTCCACCCTCAGAGATTTCGATTTAACTGATCTAGAGATGAAGCCCAAGTATTGCTAACCGGGTAACTTCAACTTTAGCCAAAGCAGAGACCCTCTGAGTCCTTCCACCATTGTTTGCTACTGTTAAAATATAGAGAGGCTAGAATAGAGGTGTGTTACTCAGAAATCTGAAGCCAGTGATAGTGATATTTGTCAACTTTGTGAACTGGATTATGGACCTCAGAACTTAAGCCAGTTTGAAGTCAGTTCTCACCGCCTCTTTCTTCTAGTTCAGTACCCTTTTAATAAATGAAACAGTAAAGGCAGAGCAGTGGGCAGGTCTAAGCTTCTTTCAAAGCCAGTCTCAGTATTTTAAGTGCGCAGTTACTGAGTTCTTTCACCTCTTTTCTGATTCTCCCCTGTGTGCCTGGAGTCCCTCTGTTTGCATGCTCTGTGTCTTCACATTCACCAGGGTTGTGTGCCCAAGACTCCTCCTCCTCACGCTGCCTATTGCCCATGCCCATTCAGTTTACTTCCGTAGAGCTTCCACCTTAGACAGGATCTGATGTTCTATTTGAACCTTAGTGACTTATTGGGAAACTCTCCCAGAGATGATTGCATTTTAACAAGGAATACTGCTTTAATCTAAAGGGAAAATTATAGTAATAGAATTTTATGTATCAGTTATGTGGACACCATCAGAGGAGATATTCTGGGAATAATTAGTAATTATAAAGATAGTTGTCCAGGTGCAGTGGCTCACACCTGTAATCCCAACAACACTTTGGGAGTCTGAGGCAGGAGGATCACTTGAGTCCAGGAGTTTGAGACCAGCCTGGGCATTGTAGCAAGACCTTGTCTCTACCAAAAAAAAAAAAAAAAAGGCTGGGTGTGGTGGCACATGCCTGTAATCCCAGCTACTCAGGAGGCTGAGGCAGGAGGATTGAAAGTGGGAGGTCGAGGCAGCAGTGATCCATGATTATGCCATTGCACTTAGCCTGGGTGACAGAGCAAGACCCTGTCTCAAAAGAAAGTAGGTGACATTTATTGAACACTCATTACATGCTAGACACTTTACATATGTTTTCTTTTTTAACTTTCATAACACCTTCACAAGGAAGTAGCTGTTAATCTCCTTTTTTGAGAGGAGGAAGCCTGAAAGTCACATTAAGTGCTAGAGCCAGATATGAACCCTAGAAGGTAAAGTCCAGAGCCTTTTCTGCCTCCCGTTTGGAAGTGTAGCACCAGACATTTGTCAAGCATTGCCTAGTTCATTATCACAGCAGAGATGGCATTGTTTTCCCTCATCGTGGTGAGATAGCATGAGACTCAGAAGAGCCACGATACTTGCTCATGGCAGTATTAATGTGTGCCTGGGCCTAGACTCAAACCCAGGTCTAATTGCCTCCAAAATCAGACTTTTCCCTCCACTCTACCATGGACCTTAAAGTATGAATAAATTCCTTTTCCAAATTAACAGAGTATTACATTGCCTCCAAACTGGAAGAAACCTCGGTTCCCAGCATGCGGCTCCATTAAAGTCAGGTGTTTTGTAGCAGTTTCTCATTTGGGCTTCAGCAGACAGCAAGCAATGCACTTTTGATTTTTAAGTCCGGCAAATCCTCTGGAATAGCAAGGGTGTCGTGGTGCTGATACTGCCTAGGATTTGAGGACCTGCCAAATAAATCTCTCTGGCTTTCATGTTGAACAGAGATTAGTAGAAACTCCTTCAAGGAACGTGTTCCGTAAATGAAGAAGGGAGGACAAAGTTGAAGAATTAAAATATAGAAGAGGTTGCAGATCAAAACCACAGGACTCACAGCTTGTGAGGATTGAGGTTTTTAAACCTTGCCTTGGAGGTCTGACACAGTGTGTGTCATTTTGCATGCTTCCAGTGTGACTCTAATTCTAGTAGACAAGTGAGTAGAATAAAACCTCATTAATTTAGAGCCCAGAAATTTATAAAGTGTGACCATTTGGTTGCAGTATATGCTGTTGGTTCTTAGCATATACGAAGGTATATGTTAAGGGGTAAAAAGTTTTTTTTTTTACTTTTACTAAGGGGTAAAAAGGCTTTTTTAAAGTCTTGATTTACAAATTTGAATCTGTGAAACCAAGGAACCTGCAGTTTGACATCAGCTGTCGTGTTACTTCCTGCCCACATTCCTAATATAAGAAATAATAGATTTCTTAAAAATGTTTTAGGCCAGGTACATTGGCTCTCACCTGTAATCCCAGCACTTTGGGAGTCTGAGGCTTAAGCCCAGGACTTCGAGACCAGCCTAGGCTACATGGCAAAATGCCATCTCTACAGAAAAAAAAAAAGAAACACAAAACTTAGCCAGGTGTAGTGGTGCATGCCTGTTGTACCAGCTCCTTGGAAGGCTGAGGCCGGAGGATCACTGAAGCCCAGGAGGCAGAGGTTGCAATGAGCCGAGATCACACCACCGTACCCACTCTGGGCGACAGAGTGAGACCCCATCTCAAAAAAAAAAAACAAAAAAGTTTTACTTTGACCTAATGGTGTGTTGTTAATAGCTGTGACCTTAAGGCAGAGTTAACCTTTTGGTGCCTTATTTTCCTCATCTCTCAAATAGTAATAATAGTGGTACTTAGTTGTAGGGTTGTTATGAGAATTAAGTGAGCAAGTATATGTAAAACACATGGCATGGAGCCCGGTATGAGTAAATGCTGTGTTCTCATCAACATGATGATGCCCTTGCTTTAAAGACTGCCCTTTCTGTGTGAGGCTAATAAAAGCCTCAAACACATTTTGTCTCAGCCATTCACAAGGTCATGAGTTCAAGAACAGCCTGACCAACGTGGTAAAACCCCATCTCTACTAAAAATACAAAAAAGTAGCCGGGTGTGGTGACACGTGCCTGTAATCCCAGCTACTTGAGAGGCTGAGGCAGGAGAATCACTTGAACCCAGGAGGTGGACGTTGCAGTGAGCCAAGATCACACCACTGCACTCCAGCCTGGGCAACAGAGCAACAGAGTGAGACTTCGTAAAAAAAAAAAAAACAAAACCCATAACTCAGATGTTTTACTATCAAATTAATGCATTTTATACAAATATTCCAAAGGTTTTTGTTTTATGTACCATTGTTGGAAAACATGACATAAAGTGGCCACTGTAGTTAAATAGGAAATGTGAATTTAAAAATTCTTCCTGTACTGGCCCAAACTCTATATACTATCAAATAGTAGGTACTCAGTATGTATTTGCAGAAGTGTCTGCGTGGATGACTAGCATATTCATTGGATACAGTAACATCAGCCCTGCGTCTTAGCAGGAGCCCCAGTAAGCTCTTTTTTTCTATTTGCATTGTAGCATTGATTGTTTAATGTTGATTTGAGTGAAACATCCTCTCAAAAGTAAGGTAACAGATTCCTTGC
The DNA here is from genome assembly GCF_047675955.1 of Chlorocebus sabaeus. NCBI lineage: Eukaryota > Metazoa > Chordata > Mammalia > Primates > Cercopithecidae > Chlorocebus > Chlorocebus sabaeus. Next base: position 133,913,276 of record NC_132911.1, on the reverse strand, counting down.
TGCAAGAAAAGACATTTTCTTGGAGATCTCCATTTTCAAATATTTCTTTATCACATATACATGCCAACTGGAAATGAGTCCTTTTATTAAAATGGTTGGGAGATACAGTGATAAATGTTTGACAAAAAAATTAATAAAATGGTTGGGAGGGTTAAGGGAATTCAGTCATCCACTCTAGAATGAATTACTTCAGTTAGATAATCGCTACTTATCTTCTTCGCTGTTTGAAGGATTATGCAAGGGATGTGAGAGCTTTAGTTGTGGCCACAGAGTAGTAAGTTTGGAGTTTGGAACGTGCATCTGGAGGGAAAATGAGGGAACTGGCCATTTAAGGGCAGTAAGAACCAGAAAAGGCAAAACAGTAAAGCCATATTTTGACTGACTTTGTAAGTTTTCCAAGGGGTTGTCTTGACAGAGAAACAGTGTGATAAGTGAGAAGAGATTTGTTCAGAATTCAGCTTTGGCATTTATTTTTTGTAAAACAGGTTAGTTTACTTCACCTTCCTGATCCTTGGTTACCTCATTTTTGAAATGGGTTTGGGAACAGTACCTACCTCACAGAGTCATTGCAAAAATTAAATAATAGAATTCATATAATGTACCTAGCAGTTTAGGTGCTCAGTTATTTAAAAAACTGTTACCTTTTTATCTGTCTGGAAGGTCAAAAGCCAATAGTCTTGATTGCTAAAATTCTGGAGATAAGATCTCTCTGCAGTGGTAAGTGTTCAGCAGGTCCCTTAATTTCTTGCCAGGGGGTTGTTGTGGTTATTGATCGTATGCCAAAAATGTATGTCCCTGTAGGGCACAGTAGGTGTCTAAATATTTATTGAATGAAAACTTTGGAATGACCGTAATGGTCTGAGCAGCTCTGCTTTCAGGCACCAGCATAGGAAGTGAAGAGAGCTTTGTCATTTTTACCTCTTTCCACTCATCAGCCTCATCCTGGATGGGTCAGGCCTATTTTCCAAGTACTTAATTATGTTCACTTCTTGTTTGTAAAGCAGAGCAATTCAGTAAGATGATGGGAGGAAATAATTTCATTTCTGGGTACTAATGCCAGTAGCAGCTGTTTTCTGCTAACTGAGAAATATGCCTGTGCTAACAACTTTACACTTCCAGCAACAACACTGGAACCATGGTGCACACTAAGCTGTCTAAAGACAAATGTGCGGTGTTTATTTTCTTTTAGGAAACACAGAAACATTAATTGGAATTAATGTATTCTGTTTCTGCATGCATTTCTACTTACACGTTTGATGATTTTCCTAGCTGAACATCCACTTTTTATTATGTCAGAGGGATATCTTCATCACTTCTCTTCATGAAATGTACCCAGAGCTTTCCTGATTGAAACATTTTCAAAAATCAGAAACTTGAATAGGTTTTCCTTTTGTCTGAGGGTGTGTCGGGGAGGGGGTGTAAAATGAAGACATCTGTGTATATTGTTAATTGGGAAAAACAGTTTACAAAACAGTATATACAAGTTGAACCAACGTATGTCAAAAAAAAAAAGACATCTTGGTAAAATTAAGGTATTAACAGTGATTGTTGCTGCATATAAAGGTGAGATTAACAACTAATGTTTGGTTTCTTCTTTGTACTATCTCTGTCTCATTTTCTTCTATGAATGTGTTTTATTTTAATGAGAAGTAAAACCTATAAAAGGACAAGCCTCAGAGTTTGAAGGAACAGAGTTGTAGAATCGTCAGTTTTGAAACATGTCATAACAATATTTAGAGAAGCTCTTGTAGCTTTTGACAGAGATGCTGCTCAAGAGAACCTTCAGGAACAATGTGTTTCTCCACTCACCATTCAAGTTCCTGGACTGAGTAATTCACATACTAGGTAAAGGTTACTTGTGGAATGATGCATTAAAAGCCTCCTTTTCTAGCTGTCTTAAGCCTCTGGCCACCAGCACCACTACTGTACATAGCTCTAATTCAGGCCCTCCTCATTTCATTGCTTATCTTCCTTACTCTCTCAACCTCTCTCTGCCTCCTCTACCTCTCCCACCACCATCCCCGTGAAATGCAGATCTAACTGGTCACTCCACTTTCTCCAGTAGATTGCCAGAGTCGTGGATGGGAATGTGAGTTTTTTAGTGTCACATACAGAATCTCCCTTCCTGTGTGCTCAATGTCACCTCCTGCAGCTTATCCCCTCCTATGCCCCAGACCTTTGGACCTGCTCCTCACGCTTCCCAGCTTGTCCGTGTTCCCTCCTCCAAGTCCTCTCTGAAGGTTAAGCCTACCTCTTTGGTGCACACCCTTGAGCTCAGGTCCCTGGGCTCCCTGGGCCCCATGCGCAGTCAGGTCTGTTTCCACAGATGCTTAATGTCATGGACCGTGTGTTTTTCAGATGTGTTTGGAATGTGGTAGAGGCTTAATAAATATATGATGAATGAGTAAGTAGAAACTTCAAAGTGGTTTCTAAAATTTCTCTTTTTCCCAATTATGAAAGTAAGTACTTAGAGGAGAATCATATAACCCAAGAAGATATTAAAATAGAAATTAATCTTTGGAGCTTTTGCTTCATTGACTTCTAACCCTTACTGTAATCAGGAGGAAATGTTCTTGTGTGCTGGGCATCCAGCTGTTACTCCCCAAGCTATATCAGATTACTTTCTTTCCAGGCTGGACTGCAGAGTGAACGCAGAAGAGAAGTAGTGGGGGCTCTGACCCATCCAAACCATTTCCTCACCGGGAGAGCTTAGGAATGTTACTTAACCTCTCTGCGCATTCATTTCTTCTCTTAGTAAAAGAAACTAAAGACTTCCCTCTTTAGGGTAGGTAGTACATGAGATAGCATATGACATAAAATGCCTGGAATGTAGTCATTAATTCAGTAAGCATTTATTGAGGGCTGGGCACAGTGGTACATGGCTATAATCCCAGCACTTTGAGAGGCCGAGGCAGGAGGATCACTTGAGGCCAGGAGTTTAAGACCAGCCTGGGCAACAAAGCAAGACCCGTCTCTACAAAAATTTTAAAAATTAGTCAGGCATGGTGAGGCTTGCCTGTAGTCCCAGCTACTTGGGAGGCTGAGGCAGGAGGATGCCTTGAGCCCAAGAGTTCAAGGCTGCAGTGAGCCATGATTGCACCACTGCATTCCAGCCTGGGCAACAGAGTGAGATCCTGTCTCTAAAAAATACGTATTTTTTAAATTAGCCTCATGTGGTGGCGTGCACATACAGTATCATGCACATATAGTACCGGTTACTAGGAAGGCCAAGGTAGGACAATAACTTGAACCTGGGAGGTCAAGGCTGCCATGAGCCGTGATATTGCTAGTACCTGATGTGTGCCAAACACATTTTAATGAGAAAAATGTGTGTGTCCTCAGTGAGAAGGAAGACAGGAAGCAAATAAGGAGCGATAAGAGCCAGAAAGAAAATACAGCAGGGTGTATAAGAATGGAACATCATGGGGAGGTGGTCAGGCCAGGTACCGCCCGCTCTAAGGAGGTGCTGATTGATGAGAGTCCTAGAGGGCCTGCAGGAGAGTGTGAGCAGCAGGAGGGACCAGTGCCCCTCCTCAGCCAAAGAACAACTCAGAGTGACAGGAGCTGAGTGCGAGAAGGGGCCTGCAGTTGGTGCCTGGAGGTCATGGCGCTGATGTGTGTTTATTCTGAGCAGAATGGGAATCAACAGCAAGGACTCAGTAGATACATAGACATTTGCAGAGTTTCTCTTCTGTGTTGTTTTCTTTTTTCTCTCCTGTACTTAAACAATATGAAAGCATTTCCTAAACTGTTCCACTGTGGTGTAGCCCAGAGTAAATCATTCAGTTTTACTTTTAGTCTGCTGAAATCCCAAGAAAGATTATACCATCTCTAATCAATATACCTATAAATTAGTACTGAATGTCAAGAAAATGCTTTGAAATTTTGGAAAGTTATACAAACATCTGAAGTTACAATTATTACTGTAGTGATTTCTGTGCTTCAAATGCCTTGGTTTTTGGACTTCTGTGGAACATACCACTCCCCTCTGGTATTCATGGACTCAGTCAGCACTGGGTATGTCAGCTGCTTAGATAGTCAAAACTTACGTGTACTTGGCTCCTCAAAGTCACATTTGGGATGATGGCCATTTGTCAAGTGCCTCACTGGCAGCTTAGTTTGGAGAAGAACACTATGGGTAGGCAAGATGTGCCTGTGTCAAATGTGATTCATGTTAACATAGCAAAAGTCAGTCTAGTAGATTTGACACACTTCTAAGAGAATAAACATCATACGTCATCACCATTGAAGTTGTGGGTCAATCATGGAATGACTTAAACGGCATAAATTACTTATCAGCAAAATATTTTGAAATAGTCCTTGCTTAGAAATGAGAGGTGAGGAGGGTGGGACGAGGGAAAGGAGCAGAAAAGATAACTATTGAGTACTTGGCCTAATACCTGGGTGATAAAATAATATGTACAACAAACCCCTATGTTTACCTACATAATAAACATTCACATATACTCCCAAACCTAAAAGTTTTTTGTTTTTTGTTTTTTTTTAAAGAAAGAAATGAGAGCTGAGACCTGAGGCCAGCATGGTGCCTCACGCCTGTAATCCCAGCTGAGGCAGACAGATCACTTGAGCTCAGGAGTTTAAGAGCAGCCTAGGCAACATGGAGAGAAACTGTCTCCACAAAAAATACCAAAAAAAAAAAAAAGGTGTGATGGTGTGCATCCATAGTCCGAGCTACTTGGGAGGCTGAGGTGGGAGGATCACTTGAGGCTAGGAGGTTGAGACTGCAGTGATCAGTGATCACCCCACTGCACTCTAGCCTGGCCGACAAAGCGAGACCCTATCTCAATAAAAACAAAAAGGAGAAAGAAAAAGAAAGAAATGAGAGGTAAATGGTGCTGTTTAACTTGCCTGAATGCGGTTAATACTCAGCTGAGTGTATGGTTTTTTGTTTTTTGTTTTTTGTTGTTAAGATTTATATCTACTCTTGGTTGTATCTGTTGGTAAGATTGTTCAGAAACACCGCAGAAACCTAGATTTTGGGAGAATTAAAAAATAAAGTTAACCTTCTGTCACGTTCAAATGTGAATAGTGTCTAAAAATTACTAAATTTTTTTTTTTTTTATTTTGAGACGGAGTCTTGCTCTGTCGCCCTGTTGCCCAGGCTGGAGTGCAATGGCGTGACTTTGGCTTACTACACCTCCCACCTTTCAGGCTCAAGTGATCCTCCTGCCTCAGCCTCCTGAGTAGCTGGGATTACAGGCATGCACCGTCATGCTTAGCTAAGTTTTGTATTTTTAGTAGAGACGAGGTTTCGCCACGTTATCCAGGCTGGTCTCAAACCCCAGGCCTCAAGTGATCCGCCTGCCTCAGCCTCCCAAAGTGCTAGGAGTACAGGCACAAGCCACCACGCCTGGTCAGCTTAAAAATTGTTACGTTTTTCAAAGGCAGTCCTTCCCTACTTACGAAACCTGAAACCTCTTATTATGCATAATCAACTTAAGCTTGGGAAGTTCTTCCTTATGTCTAGCCCAAATCATCTTCTACAATTGGAGTACATTTCTTTTCATCTGAGCTAATGGAAAACAGCTGCCCAACCTTCCCAATAACAACCTGCATATACTTGAAGATGGTCATTAAGTCACCCCCTAGCTTTCCCTCCTCTGTACTAAGTAACGCCTCTAACTCACCTTCAGAGTTTCCATTTTCCACCCTTTTAATCATCTCTTCATCTCCCCAAGCTTTTCTGCATTCTTCTTTAAATGTGGTTTCCAAATTGGAACACAATAACATAGCAAGAGTTGTCCTTACCATTAACTGGGTCGCTGCCTTTTCAGGTGGTCATATGCCGTTGTCATTTATATGAGAAAGTCAGTAATTTTATCAACATCCAAAAAGATGAAATGTAGAACTAACAGTTGTTTTTACAGTGAGCTAAGCCTGCTTTGTGGCTGCAGATTCTGATTTTGGATTCTGAGGCCTTTAGCAACCCAAACTTCAGCTGTTTTGGTTTTTTTTTGAGATGGAGTTTTGCTCTTGTTGCCCAGGCTGGAGTGCAGTGGTGCTGTCTTGCTCACTGTAACCTCCACCTCCCAAGTTCAAGCGATTCTCCTGCCTCAGCCTCCCGAGTAGCTGGGATTACAGGTGCCCGCCACCACCACGCTGGGCTAATTTTGTATTTTTAGTAGAGATAGTGTTTCTCCATGTTGGTCAGGCTGGTCTCAAACTCCCAACCTCAGGTGATCTGCCCACCTCAGCCTTTCAAAGTGCTGGGATTACAGGCCTGAGCCACCTCATCCGGCTCTTCAGCTATTTTCTAAGAAAAATTTGCAGGCCGACAAGCTCCTGCCTCCCCTTCTAGGTTTGGTGACAAGTTCTGGAGTATAGGAATCTTCCCAAGCAATGTTTCCTCTTAGGCAAAATTCTCTTGTACTTGACTTCTGGTTCCATTTCTAAATCAAAGGTACATGCATTGAAAACGGAATCCCCTGGGGTCTCTTACTTCCTCCCCCAAAGCAGTTTGCTTTGGAACAGATAGATACGTGACAAAGGGCATTGTTTTCTGTGTGTAATCTCGTTGAAATCATAGAGGGAGAAAGATCTTGAAAAATGGTCCAGCGAACACAGGAAGATAAATAGAAATTGTTTAATGCCTATTATTTAAGAGAGGTAGCAGTGTGTCATTGAAGTTGTCTTGTTTGTATGCCATCTCTGTTGTTTCAGGCTTACCGATGTGACTTGTCTCTAACTCCCTCCCCCTCTCTTTTCCCTAAAAATTTTAATTCCTCAGCTGGAGATGCTCCTGGTACTAGGATTTTCAGAACCACAGCTCTCAATTGAAACAGAGACATAAATCCAACTAAAGAGTTTCATTGCTTATTTCTGCAGGCTTCTCGTGTTCGAGCACAGCCCAGCCCAGGCACTCAAACATTTCATTCCTTGGTCAGCTTCTGCAGGAAGGAGGGATCCTAGTATCAGCCATTGTCCAGCATGTGACCTTGGACATGGGCAGGCAGGAGAGTGTTTTGACCAGTGTGAATGTGTGGTGAGATTCCTAAGTTAGCGTGACTATCTAGATACTGTAGGGTCTGTTTATATGTGTGACCAAGAGATTTGCTGATAAGTTATATGAAATCCTTATCAAATTTTCTCTCTCTCTAGATATTGGGGTTCATTAAGCATTGCCTCACAGGTAGTAATTGTCATTGTACTTCTGAGAGAAGTAATGTAAATTTTGCATCACAACCAAAATTTTTTGAATCCGTGGATACCTGGGAGATCAATTTGGGGATGATTGATTACTGGGGTCATTTTGAATGAATAAATGAAATATAGCTTAGCTATGTTTCGCAGTAAGATGCAGCATTAAAAGTGCCAACTGTTGGTGCTTAGGTATGTGTAGGTTCCAGAAAGGTGCATTTCCATGGGCCATGCCCACTGTACATTGGAAGTGAGGTGGATTCTTTTTTATTCTCTTCTGAAAAATCACCAGGATATTTATGCACAGTTTAAAGACATTTAGTAGGACTCCTAATTGTTTTCCATCTTTAATGAGATTCATAATTCAAGTGGGATAAATAAAGCTGTACTAAACTTACCAGCTTATATTTGAGGGCAGAAACCTACAGATCTGTTGTCTTCTTGCAGCAAACTTGGAACAATGCTCAGATGTCTGTTTCTTCATTGCTGAAAATGTATTTTTGTATCACTGAGCAGGCCTTGTGAACCGCATACCTGCCCTGCAGGGCACTGAACCTGCAGACGAGAGTAGAGCTGTATATAACTTCTCTATTTTCTCTTTTTTTCCAGTCTAACAGGCAACCAGCTAAGTTGAACCTTCTCACCTGCCAAGTAAAACCTAATGCCGAAGACAAAAAATCTTTTGACCTGATATCACGTGAGTCCTTTTTCTCTCTCTGAGTTGGTTATCGTGGCTTCTGACACCTACACATTTCCATTCTCCAGGTCAGCAGCTTTCCAAGCGGGACTCCTCAGAGTTGGCATTGGAACAGTTTCTTGTTATTCCTGCATGTGCTGCTCTAGAAAGATGCCCCAGGTCTCTTAATTTCCACTGAGCCCACTTGGCAGTTGACAAGGCATAGCAGTGTCAGATCTGACCAGCAATAGAATAGAATCTAGGATTTGTACATTGAACTAGACCAATGCTTGACTGTGAGTACACAGCTTTATCCCCTTGGAGAGATGTTTCTAAGTGTATTCCCGTTTTCTGTTTTAGATCTACTGAGTTATAGTTGTTGGTATAAGGCCCAGACGTAGTTTAAAAAAAAAAAGCTGCTAGGTGATTGAGGTGATTGTAATGTGTACCTGTGGTTAAGAAGCACAGATGTAGACTTGGGAATGCGGATGTGCCTTACATCTGTACAACACATTTGCCCAGAGTTATATCCCTGCAAAATCTAACTCTTAAAGGAAAAATCATTTCCTTGCTTCCAAGCAGAACTGCCTTCAACCTCCATGAATTGATGGCACTGCACCCTGTCACCCTTCTACTTCATGGTTCAGAGTTTGCTATTCTCCTGTGATGAGAGAGTGTAATGAGCTACCCACCCCACAGCCGGTTATAGCCTGTGCCCTCACAGTGTGTAAAGAGTTGGGGGGAGATGTTCCTCTAGGCCAGCTACCTGTGCTTGTACTGGTTCCCATGGGTATGCTTACCGACCCACACTGTAGCTGAGAGGACACCTCTTTGTAAAGAGAGGATGACAGTGCCAATGAAGTGACTCCCATGAATATCCTGAAATCCTGCAACACTAATCTTAAGTATCCTTCCTTCTCTATCACAGCCCAGCAAGGCAGACCCACAGCCAAAGTGGATGACCTATATATAGAAGCACAGAAATATTTTCCTGCCCTTTGAAACCCTTCTGATGCAGTTGTGTGAACAGTCCTGACCCAAAAGATAAAATCAGTCATGAGGCTCTTTAGGTGTAGTCGAAGCTGCCTTCTTCTGCAGCATCTGTATGAAGTTTAGATTCCCTGTGATTTTCATTACCAAGAGATTTCTTGAGTTATTGATGAGAAATAAATATGAAAATTTTGAATTATTTTATGACTTCAAAAAGCCAAGAATCCCTAGTTATGAGAATCTATAGGTTATTAATAATAGTTGTCAGTTATAGAGCATCTGTTACATGCCAGGTACCTTATATACATTATTGCTAATCCTCACGAAAGCCCTATCGGTTTTCCATTTTAGAGAAGAAAAAACTGAGACTCCAAGAGGTTCGGTGACCTAAAGAAGATTACACAGCAATAAAGCAGAGATTCAGCCAAAGCTCTCAGGCACTGCCACCCATGGCATGTTCTTTTTTGTTTTGTTTTGTTTTTGGGTTTTGTTTTTGTTTTTGTTTTTTTGAGACAGGACCTCACTGTGTCACCCAGGCTGGAGTGCAGTGTTTCAGTCACAGCTCACTGCAGCCTCAACCTCCTGGTCTCAAGTGATCCTCCTGCTTCAGCCTCCCAAGTAGCTGGGACTACAGGTGCACGCCACCGCATCTGGCTAATTTTTAATTTTTTTGTAGAGGCAGGATCTGTATGTTGCGGAGGCTGGTCTCAAACTCCTAGGCTTAAGCAGTCCTCCTGCCTTGACCTCCCAAAGTGTTAGGATGACAGTCATGAGCTGTAATATTAAGCATGGTGTGTTCTTTGACATACACATTGTCTCTCTCTCCAGGGGTGATGAAGGGTGTGATTGCCTAGCCTAGTCACACAGGAGGTGCTCAGGATGTATTTGTTTGACCTGAATATATTGAGAAAGAGCTTCCCTCATGTACACCCTGCCCAAAGTATCCAAGTTAGGTCACTCCTTCCCTTACATGGATAGCAGAGATTGAGCCTTTCTTCCTGCAACCTGATTCAACCAGAGAGCAGCCCCAACATCTGGGGCATAGTATTCCTAGTGTCAGGGGTGTTGGGGCTACCCCGTGGTTAAGTCTCAGAACACATGGGGAACAGTAAATGAATCATTTCTGAAAAGGAGGGTTTAAAAAAAAAAACAGTAATAGTTGAATTGAAAATGAAACAGAAAATACTGAATTAGCTGTCACTCTCCAGTTTGTCATAGAAATCCATTTGGATCAAATAGGACCTTCCCCTCTCCTCACTGTTTATTCAAAAGCAGTGTCAGATGTTTGCATGGTATTTGTGGTTATTTCATTGTATTCTTGTTGCACTTAAGAAAAATAATCTTGACAGAATGAATCATGTAGCTGTTTTATTGCTGTGTGACCTTGTGTAAGTCACTGAACCTCTTGGAGCCTCAGTTTGTCTGTAAAATGAGAAACAGATAGGGCTTTTGTGAAGATTAGCAATAATATACACAAGGCACCTGGTACATAATGGTGTAAAACTAAAATAATATTGAAGTTCTACTTTTACTGGGTTGGTTTTCTTTCCAGGAACTTAAATCTGTGTTATATTTGAAAGTACCCTGCTTTCTAAGGTTTCACTTATTTTTCTTTTTTTTTGTTTTAGATAATAGAACATATCACTTTCAGGCGGAAGATGAGCAGGATTATGTAGCGTAAGTAGTTTTGAAATAAAGGTGCAATACCTTGGATTGAAAAAGCACCTCTCTCTTTATAATATACATTAACATTTTCTTTTCATTTGTAAGAACCTTGCCTGGTGGCTCCATGCTTCTTTCTTGCCTGTGGGCCATGTTGCTCTTCGCTGTCTGTGGTTCTCCCTCTTGTCTACTCAATAAGTTCTGGTACCTCCTGCAAGATTCTGCTCAAGCCTCACACTCTCTGGGGTTATAGCTCCCTACTCTCTGCCCGTGGTCTCTTCATACCCTTCTGTGATCCTGTGGTGCATGTCTGCAGCCCTCTAGAGACCAAGGGCTTTTTGAGGACAAGGACCGTGCCTTATGCATCTTTTAATCACATCCCCCGCCCTCAGGAAGGGCCTTTGCTCAGTTTTTGGTGGCCAAACATATCAGCCAGCCTACCTGGACACTTGACCGTTACTGTAAGAGGAGCAGGAGAGCCGGGCCCTAAAGTAAGGAACACTGGCCTGTGCCTTTCACTGGGATGAACAGAGTCAATAAAAAGGAGCTTGATATAGTGGGAAGGACCAGGTTGGTATCACATACTCCTGGGTTGGAGTTTTGCACTTACCTGACCAGGTATGCAACCTTAGATAGTCCCTAGCCCCTTTTTAAAACACCAGCCCTGGTCCTGAGCCATCTTTATTCCCTCCTCTTTCCTGTAGCCTGCCTAGACTGAAAAAGGCAGTGTGTGACTATTACAAATCTCAGCTGCTTGGGAGAGGGATGTTTTTGTTAAAGTGGGCAATTATTGTTGACTTTTTTTTTTTTTTTTCCCCTCTAATGAGAACTTGGGGTAATTTAGACCGAGTTTGATAAACTATCAAACTTCCTGTCCCATCAGTGGCACAGAATACATGCTGTGTTCCTCTCTTATTTTTGGAGAGCCACAGAATTCTGCTCATACCCTTTTTGCCTTACACTCGCCTCTTTTCTGTCTCCCAGTCCCTTACTTGCTTTTGTTATTGCTCACACACACACAGTCTTCTCTGGGGAATTTTACTCTTTTCCCATTTCAAAGGAGAAATGATAAAGGATCAGAAAGAGAAGAGAATATGGGTAGAAAAGATACGGAGGTGGGAGGAACAGGGTGGGGAAAGAAAACTGAGAGAGAAGGTAGAAAGACAAAGGAAAATGAGGAGAAAGGTCTAATTAGCCATTCATTATTTGAATATTTAATGAATGCCAGCTGTATGCCAAGACTATGCAAAGCCTTGAGAATACAACATTAAATTAGACAGAGCCCCTGCCCTGAAGGAACTGCATCTCTACTGCAGGAGGCTGTCATAGGTGCGACATAGTGCAGGTGCTAAGAGTAAGGGCAGAGGAGGCCATGTGCTGGAGGAGTAGACTCGGGACACACACCCTCATGGCTTCCTGGGGTTGTTGCTCAGAGATGACTTCCAAGAGGAAGGTAAGCCTGAACTGGCTCATGAACATAGAGGAGGGTTGTAAATACTGTATGCTCCAGGCAGGAGGCTCTGATGGCACAGAAACAGGATGGAATTGGAAGGAAGTGATTGATGACTTGGTGTTATGGGTATAGAGTTGGTGGACTGAAAGGTGACTAGAAGTCAATGAGAAAGGAAGAAGTCAGAGGCCTGGCCCTCCACCCACAGATTCAGAGAGAGGTACTATTTATAATAAAAATGGGTAATAGTTATTGAGATGTGCTAAATGCACTTCATGTCTTATTAATCCTCACAACCCCAGAAAGTAGGGACTTTTGTCCCTAGTTTGCAAATGAGGAAACAGGGGCATAATGTGCACATGGTAACAGTCCAGTAAGCTAGGATTTGAACCCAGAGAGAATTCCACAGTCACCTTGGAATATTGTTTCTCCTTATCTGATTTCATTCTCTCCTCCTCATTTCCCTTTCTCAAAACCCTAAGTGGAACACAGGTGAGTAATTTGGGTGAGGCAGGGAACACAACCACTTTGTTTTCCCTTATGACTGAAACTCAGGCCTTCAATATTTTATTTACTCTTAGGACTTAACAGGTAATTCAGTCCCAGTTTTGTTAGAGATTCGTTTCCTGCCCATGAGACTTAACATTTTTCAGTAAAAGGATTACGTGGCCCATCCTGAAGTTGTACATTTTGCACTTTGCAGTTTTGTTTTGGAGACAAGGTTTCACTCTGTCACACATGCTGGAGTGCAGTGGCATGATTATAGCTCAGCTGCAGCCTCAGTCTCCCAGGCTCAGGTGATCCTCCTGTTTCAGCCTTCGAAGTAGCTAGTGCTACAAGCATACATCACCACTCCCAGCTAATGTTTGTTTCTTTTTCTTTTTTTAGTAGCCATGAGGTCTTGCTGCTGTTACACAGGCTGGCCTCAAACTCCTGAGCTCAAGCCATCCTCCCACCTCGATCCCACAAAGTGCTGGGATTACAGGCGTGAGCTACAGTGCCCGGCCTGCTTTCTCTTTGGGTGCTGGTGGTGAGAGGGGAACTTTGTTTTGAGTGCTGTAGGAGGTAATGGCAATCCACAAAGAAAGCACATGCCCCAGAGGGAAGCCTTAGTTCTTCACTTACCTCCAGGTTACATAGAGGCAGTTTTGCTGCGTCACTGAGTTTATTTTTCATATGAAAGTGTTCGATGACATTGAATGAAAAAATTTATTCTCACTGAGGAAAGTTCACAAATAGCAGATGCATGTTAGACTCATTTGGCTTCTTATCCAGGCTCTGCTGGCTACTGGCTTTTTTTTTTTTTTGGATGGAGTCTCGCTCTGTCGCCCAGGCTGGAGTGCAGTGGCGCGATCTCGACTCACTGCAACCTATGCCTCCCAGGTTCAAGCAATTCTGCTGCCTCAGCCTCGCGAGTACCTGGGACTACAGGGACCTGCCACCACGCCTGGCTAATTTTTTGGTATTTTTAGTAGAGATGAGGTTTCACCATGTTAGCCAGGATGGTCTCGATCTCCTGACCTTGTGATTTGCCCGCCTCAGCCTCCCAAAGTGCTGGGATTACAGGTGTGAGCATGGCTTTTTTTAAACGAGATCTCTCTATGTTGCCCAGGCTGGACTTGAACTCCTAGGCTGGAGTGATCTTCCCGCTTCAGCCTCCCCAGTAGCTGGGACTACATACATGCACTGCAGTGGTTAGTGGTTTTTTAACCTTAGGCAGATCATCTGGCTTCAGGCTTCTCATCAGTAAGATGCGATTATGTACCTCAATTGTAGAATTTTGAGAGGATAAGATATGTAAAGCCCTTAGTACAGTGCCAAGTTATTTTTTATCTTATAAAACTCAAAACTACTTTTAAAGTATTAAAATACAGTTATTCATTCTTTATGATTTTAAGTATGCTTACTTGAAAATAATTTAAAAGTTAAAAAATGTTGTCACAAATTATCACTGTGATTCTTGGTCCTTTTGAAATTTAGCCATTTCTTTCCACCAAATTTGAATTATTTTCTCTAGAAAATTATCCTTTAAATATACTTTTTCTGATTATCATGACAAACTTCTTTATTTATTTGTCATGAGCTCCTAAGTAAAGAGGCAAATGGAAGGAACTCTGAAAAAGTGAATCAACAGAAGTGTTTTCTTATTCCCATCTGGTCTGACACAATCCAGGCTAGGACCTTAGGCAAGTCATATAACTTCAGTTTCCTCGTCTATAAAGTATTATAAACCCTAACTTAGAGGCATGTTGGAAGATTCTACAGGTTGAGTATCCCTTATTTGAAATGCTTGGGACCACAACTGTTTTGGATTTCAAATTTGGGCTGTTCAATTTATATGTTAAAAATTGTAAGTGTTTGGTATATAGTAGATACTGGCCAATGTTAGCCAAATGCTGTAATGCCTGAGGAAAGCAAAATAGAGGCTTTGCAGTCATGTGAAAAATCCAGTAACATCAGTGCCGCTGATAAAATGCAGTGGTCAGTCCTGTTGAACCCAGGTTTTTGATTTGTTTTTAACAAAACAATTTCTAGTTTCTAACATCAAACTAACTGATATAAAAATACTGTTTTAATATTCTGAAAGGTATAAAATCCCCCCATTCCTTCTGCATATGAATTCCTAGACCATTGGTTTTGAAATGTTCAGTTTTCTGCATCACAGTAGAAGTTAAGCTGTGATATGTGTATTTCTCCCAACATAGTGAAAATGAGCGCCACCTAGAGTCAAAGGTGTGACTTGCATTGTTCACATACTCCAAAAACATAATTTGGTTTTTAATTATTATGCTCTCACTATAGCTTATTCAAAGTCTTTTGTATAGTGCTTTGTTTCATATCCATTTCATTCAGCGATATACAAAAAAATGAGAGACTCAGTTCTGAACCTCTGTATTGTCTGTTGAGAATAAACATTAGCTGTCTATGTAGTAACTTAAAAAATTAACAGTGGTTTGGAAATGTTTTTTATTTTCTTCTTAAGAAATAAATTTGGCTTTTTTCTTATTCATGAAAGTAATACAAGCTCATTATAGTTTTGAAAAATTACAGAAAGGCACAAAGTCGAGCAATTACTCTATCAGTTGTTTTCTATAGAAAATCACTCAGAAACAACCACTATTGACATATTGGTGAAATTCCTTTTAGCCTTTAATACATACATATATTTAAATATGGGATTATATCGTCATATTAGTCCATTCTCACCCTGCTATAAAGAAACACCCTAGACTGGGTAATTTATAAAGGAAAGAAGTTTAATTGACTCACAGTTCCACATGGCTGGGGAGGCTTCAGGAGACTTACAATTATGGTGGAAGGGCAGCAAACACGTCTTTCTTCACATGGCATCAGGAGAGAGAAGTGTGTGGAGCAAAGAGGGAAGAGCCCCTTATAAAACCATCAGATCTCAACGCACTCACTATCATGAGAACAGCATGGGGGAAACTGCCACCTTGATCCAATCACCTCCCACAGTGGTCTCTGCCCAGACACGTGGGGATTATGGGGATTACAATTCAAGATGAGATTTGGGTGGGGAAACAAATCCAAACCGTATCAATCATATAATAGGTTTTTTTGTTGTTGATTTCACAAAACACTATATTATGAGCATTTATCCAGTGTCACCCAAAAATTATTTGAAAATGTACACTTTAATGCCTACTTAACTGTTCTGCTTTGTGGTTATTTCATGCCTTATTAATCAACTCCCTGTTGTTGGATTTTTAAGTTATTTTAGTAACAAAGGGTTATTTTGTTTGGGACATATGTTAGTCACACTGTATATAAGTAAATAATCTGCAGTCTTCATTTAATACTATAAATGTCATCATGTTTCCATGTTAATATGCCTTTTTCGTAAGTGTAAGTTTTTATGGCTGCTAATGAAATATCCCTTCACTTTCACTGTTAAGTGTCCCCACTGACATGGACTTGCAGAAAACATATACCTTTTGCTAAACTCCTTTTCCTGGCCTCTCTCCATTTCTCATTCTTTCTTTCTCATCCTTGCATTGGATAGGTCCCTCACTGAGTCCTCTCCATTCCAACATTCCCTTTATTCAATATGCCCACACAGAAATGCAGTCTCCTTGTATATTCGTTCAAGTCCTCAGTTATATTGATTTTTTACTTTTCTTGTCTGCTCCTCTCATCTCTCACATTTTCCCCTATGTGTTGCTTTCCATTCTTTAACTCTCATCTTCCTTCAAGTTTGATTTCTTTGTTTTTCATCACTTTATTGCTATTTTGGAAGGGGGCTTCTCTTTTGGAATTACTTGACAAAAGTAGATTTTTTTTTTTTTTTTTTTTTTGCAGTGCCAAAAAGAGAGAAAGAAAAAAAGGCCACGCTTTTATAAAGACCTTTTTCCTCTTATGTTTTTGCCAACAGATGGATATCAGTATTGACAAATAGCAAAGAAGAGGCCCTAACCATGGCCTTCCGTGGAGAACAGAGTGCGGGAGAGAACAGCCTGGAAGACCTGACAAAAGCCATTATTGAGGATGTCCAGCGGCTCCCAGGGAATGACATTTGCTGCGATTGTGGCTCATCAGGTTTTTATCCCCATATTTGAACGATCATTTACAACATCCTTTCTCTTCCTGTAGAACATAAAATGGTCTACTTATTGAAAAACCTTAACCCCTGTGGACACACTGACATACACACACAAAACACGTATTCCCAAAGTGATTTTTCCTACCGCTGAGCTGCTTTTACCTATGCTGTTTTCTCTACCTGGAAAGCCCCCTCTTGCTCTCCTAGATGTCACTGCCAAAATACTACCTTTCCTATAAGGTCCAAGTATATAAGCACCATAGACGTTATGGAGAGAGTAGGGGGCGTGGAGTCCACATTTTGTATCACTGTCCGCCGCTCACAGCCTGGACAATCTCACACTGAGTCCCTTTACTATTCTGATTCATAGTTTCCTTATCCTAAAAAAATGGGTCAATAAACCTCTTGCTATGGCACGGTGACTCACGCCTGTAATCCCAGCACTTTGGAAGGCTGAGGTGGGCGGATCACTTGAGGTCAGGAGTTTGAGACCAGCCTGGGCAACATGGTGAAACCCCATCACTATTAAAAATTCAAAAACTAGCTTGGCGAGGTGGGGGGCACCTGTAATCCCTGCTACTCAGAAGGATAAGGTAGAAGAATCATTTCAACCCGGGAGGCAGAGGTTGCAGTGAGCCAAAATTGCACCATTGCACTCTAGCCCGAGGGACAGAGCGAGACTGTCTCAAAAAAAAAAAAAAAGAAAAGAAAATGGTACATGTGAAATCAACTGACATGTGGTACATGATTTTCATTCCTTCCTACTCAGCCTCATCCTCCCTAACCTCTATATCACATTGAAGTCACCTTCTCCCAAACTTGTATTTTCAAATATCTCTATATTACCTATGTATTGGCAACAGCTAACATTGAGTATTCCCACTGTACTGAGAATCGTGCTAGGTGTTTTGCTTATCTCAGTGAATCCTTGCAGAACCCCTGTGAACAAGATGCCAATGTTCCCATTTTACAGATGAGGAAACTGGTACTCAAAGAGGTTGAATGACTTACATAAGGTCACACTGCTAGTAGGAGTCAGAACAAGGATGCAAACCTGGTATTCTTAAGCACTATGATATAGTTTTTTTACTGTTTTACTTGTGAAACTGGATTTTTCTACACAAGAAGCCATAAGCACCTCTGAGAGAAGTCTCAGATTTTCGCCATTATTGTGTACATATATGATAGTAACACACATATTGTCAGGAAATGGCAGGCAGGTAGTAAAATCTCAGGCATTGACCAATCAGGAAGACGCTTGACCCAGAGATACCTGAAGATTTGGCTAACATAGAAGTAATAGTTCGCACTGTTCTAGGGCCATTGGAGGTTGTAGAAGAAAAGGCCTTAGGTCACTGAAAGAAACATTTGGCGTTCAGTATTTACAGCTGTCTTATTACTAAGAGGTGCTCATGGGGAGGCCATGACCAAAAACTGTTGGATTAACGTTAGTTGCAACTTGGAGGTTAATGATGGCTATAGAATCCATTCGCCTATGAGCAGTACTTAATAGACCTTCAATCCATCACTTGTCAGAGGTGATAGTGGCAGTGAGGGAACATCTCTCACAGGCCTGAAGGTGTTGCATAGAATCTCTTAAGAAAAGCCTTTCTCACATTTTCACAAGGATAAAGTGCTTAATTTTGTTTTCAATTCAGTATCAAAGGGAAACTTTTATTGTAGCCCCTAGGCTAAACCTCAAGAGTCCATTTCTTCTATTTAAGTCTTTCTTTCATAGTTCTTAACAATTTGTACTACTATTGTTTTAGCTTCCTCTGTAGTTAGCACACTAAAATTAGATGTCTTTTAGTTTCATTGTCTTCAAAATTATTTCCACAGAACCCACCTGGCTTTCAACCAACTTGGGTATTTTGACCTGTATAGAATGTTCTGGCATCCATAGGGAAATGGGGGTTCATATTTCTCGCATTCAGTCTTTGGAACTAGACAAATTAGGAACTTCTGAACTCTTGGTAAGTAGTGACCTGTACTTGGGAAGAATGATATTATTGTCATGAGTAATTTTATTATATTATTTTGGATTTTTTTTTGTATGTCTGCCAAGTACAAAGAATTATATAATTCCTGAATTTTGTGAATTTGCATAGATGTTTAAAAAGTAACTTTTGTGGTGTGTAATGTTGACTGTTTCTATTTCCTGTTTGAAGAAAGGATGAACCATACATGTCTATAAGTAGCTCAGTGAAATTGGCTCTTCTCTTTTGGGATGGGCTTCTTCAAAACTACTTTTTTCTTTTTGAATTAGTTTTCATATAACTCGCGAAAATAGCAGTTAAACTCAAATGTTCACATTACCTCATGCCTTCTGTTGTAAATAATGACTAAAGAGTTTATCTCAATTTTATTTTTATTATTTATAAGTTAGTAAAAGTACACATGAATTATGAGTGGCTTGTTAACTATTGTCATAACACCGGCTACTCTCCAGCCTGTAACTTCTTTAGGTAGTAAGGGAAGAAATTGTGTGAAGTTGTGGTGCTTAGCTTCTTAATCCAAAAAAGGGGTTACGTACACTTAAACTTGTTTTCCTTTACCCTCTGCCCTTCCCATCATTAGTCACCCAGATTTGGAGTTGTCATCAGGTCCAAATTGCTCCCCGAGATATACCAAAATACCGAAGGGGAGCCCTACTTGGCATCCCCCAAGTAGGATGCCTACTGGACAAATGCCCTGTCTCGCATAATTTTAACACTGATGCACTGTGAAAGACTCTTTGTACTGACAGTGAAATTTTTAAAATAAAGTATGACTTCTCAGACAGGAGGCTCACCCTTGAGCAGAATCTGAGTGAACCTGGGCTCAAAAAAAAGCTGAATGTCTAACTTATCGGTAGCCTTGACCAAAAAGGGCAGTTAGTGACCCAGCCAGCAGCCCTGGCCATCTGAGCATTCACTAAGCAATTGTGATCTGTCTTGTGTTCTATGCACAATACAAGATATTCCTTCTAATTTAGAAAGTAGGAAGTTACCATGCTGATACTCGGCTCCCTAGTTCGCTTCAGGATTATAGAGAAAAGACACAGACCTAATACCTGTAACACCTTCTTCTTTAGTGCACAAATAATGTCCCTCATCTCCTTGACCTGTATTAATGAAACCCAATTTGACAACAAGAAAGAGGAAAGTCCAAATCCTAAACGTTTGCCATGCAATAAACCCAAGATTTTTCCCCTCAAAGACGTGGTTGCGTGTATGTTTCTTAAACTTTGCATCCCAAAATTACATAAAATGATTAGAGGCCCTTCAGAAGAAATTTTCTTAGAATGCTCTTGAACCCAGAAGCAAAATGCTTCCTGGGTCCTCTGCTGCCTGCAGCATCTTAATCTGTACCCAAATATAAAGTAATCCTGTGTCCTTTTCTGTCCTGGGAGTAAATTTGTTCAATATAAAAAGGAAACGTGATGGTGGTTGAAAAGCTATTGCTGTTCATTAAAAGTTTAGCCTAGATTCACAAATGGAGCCCGCTCTCTGTAATCTCAGATAGTTTGTATGTGTGTAGGACCTGATTCTGTTCTAGCATTTATCACATATTTGTAGATATGATTGATTTACTTGTCATTGGCTCCACTAGACTCTGAGCACCTATGGAAAGGAAACGTACTTTACCCATTTCTGCATTTCCAGCACTTAGTTTGGTGCTTGGCACGTGGTAGATATTCAGTAAATATTTGTTGACCACATGGATGGTGGTTTGTATCCTGAGTCAAATGAGGGAAGATACGTATTCGTAAATCTCAAAAGCAGATAATAGGAGACTTAATTAGTAGCAAAGAGTTTGCTATATTGTGGTTTTGTTCTTTTTTTTTTTCTGTTACAGCTGGCCAAGAATGTAGGAAACAATAGTTTTAATGATATTATGGAAGCAAATTTACCCAGCCCCTCACCAAAACCCACCCCTTCAAGTGATATGTAAGTATTTGTGATATATTGAACTTTTTTTTTAATCATTCTATAATTGTTTTTCTACCCTCCCAAAAAACTTCTTAGTTTTTTTTTTTTTTGGCTGGGCACGGTGGCTCATGCCTGTAATCCAGCCACTTTGGGAGGCCGAGGAGGATGGATCACGAGGTCAGGAGATCAAGACCATCCTGGCTAACACGGTGAAACCCATCTCTATTAAAAAATTTTTAAAAAATTAGCTGGGCATGGTGGCAGGCACTTATAGTCCCAGCTACTCTGGAAGCTGAGGCAGGAGAATGGCATGAACCCGGGAGGCAGAGCTTGCAGTGAGCCGAGATCACACCCCTACACTCCAGCCTGGGCAACAGTGTGAGACTCCATCTCAAAAAAAAAAAAAAAAAGCCTTTAGTTTTTTAGTTTTTGTTTGTTTGTTTTTCAGAGCAAACCCCATTGTCAGGGGAAAGCAGAGCAAAGAAAAGTATTTAGAAATGTATTTCCAGGATGCACAGATTCTTTTCACCCTCACCTTCCCCTGGGTAGCTGCAGCTGAGTACCTGTTCTGTGAAGCACAGATCGTCATGGGGGCAGTTCTCTCAAAAACATGGCATATTGTGATAAGTAAGAGATATTCAAAGACAATGGGAAATTCCTGTTAGCCTGGCAAAAATCCAAATGCTTAAAAACCCACTCAGCAAGACTGTGGGGAAACTGACATTCTGTCTCATAATATTGCCAGTGGGAGTACAAAATGGTACACTATGAAAAACAAATTAACCATATTTACCAAAATTATAAATGTACTTAACCCTTTGACTCGGCATTCCCACTCCTGGGAATTTATTCCTATTCTGTAATACAAAAAGATTAGGAACAAAAGAAGTATCCATCTGTAGGCATCTGATGAAATACTCTATGGCAGAGTCACACAACAGAACACTATGAGATGAAAAAAAAAAAGCACAAATTACACTGAAAAGCTTTTCAAAAGTTAATTTGATTGTAAAACTACCATGAACAAATAAGACCTAAGTTTTACTTTACCAACTTGATAACAGCAAGTGCTCAAGCACATACACAGTGTAGTCTTGCCCACACCAGCATTTTTGAAATGTTTGCATGACCCAAACCTTGAAGGCACTGCTGCCAGATGAATGTCATAACAGCATGGATTTTTATGTCCTGTTTCTCATGTGGGAAGCAGCATCAGCATCGCCTGGTCAGCTTTGCACCTCATCTAGTCATTTGGCCTCTGTAAGGCTTTCGCCTTCAAAATGTCTGTGGTTCTCCAGTATCACTAATGTTGTGGTTAAGATCACAGATTTTGGAGCCAGACTGCTGGATTTCATATCATAGCTCTGCCTTTTCCTAAACTATGTGACCTTGGACAAGTAACTTTAATTGTCTGTGCCTTAGTTTCCTCATCCAGAACATATATCTACCTCGTACGGTTGTGGTGACAAAGGGCTTGAATAAAAAGTGCTTGGAGCAGCATTTGGTCTATAGTTAGTGCTGTATAAGTATCTATCATTGTTATTATTGGTCTGTAGTAAGTGCTGTATAAGTATTTACAACTACTACTATTATTACTTCATTGTTTGGCCAGTGACCCAGAGGCATAAAGTGAACCTCTTGTAACATGCAGTTTGATCACTCATTTAGTCATTTGATCAAATCCTTATGAGGCAACTTCCCTGCTTCAGGCACTCTTGTAGGTGCTGAAGATACAATAGCAAACAAGACAGAGTTTCTGTCCTGCTTATATTCCGAGGAGAGGATAACACAGGGAATTAAAAAGTCGGTAATACAATTACACATTGTATTAGGTGTTATGAAGAAAGTACAACAAGAGGAGGTGTTAAAGTGTGTGGGGAAAGGGAAGGGAGTATTTTTTTCAGGTTGAAGGTAGGGAAAGTGCAGAGCTGAGGGGCATGAAGGCCCCCTCCCTGGGGGAAGCAGCCAGGCAGCTGGAACAGTCATTGTGCGTGCCCCCAGGGGCAGAAGGAAGATGTGGAGGGAGAGAACTGAGCAAGAGGGAGATGGGGGGGAATGCTGGGCAAGATGGAGATGAGGCCAGATCATGTAGGTCATGGACTGCCTGGGGATTTGATTGTGTGATTGAGAGGTTTTAAACAGGAGTGGCATGATCTGAGTTATTTTCTAAATTATCTTTTTTTTTTTTTGAGACGGAGTTTCACTCTCACTGCCCAAGCTGGAGTACAATAACGTGATCTTGGCTCACTGCAACCTCCACCTCCCAGGTTCAAGCGATTCTCCTGTCTCAGCCTCCCGAGTAGCTGGGATTACAGGCATGCGCCACTACACCCGACTAGTTTTCTGTATTTTTAGTAGAGAAAGGGTTGCTTCATGTTGGTCAGGCTGGTCTCGAACTCCCGACCTCAGGTGATTCGCCCGCCTTGGCCTCCCAATGTGCTGGGATTACAGGCATGAGCCAGTGCGCCCGGCCTCTTAAACTGATGATGTGATATTGTTTCTCAACCAAGGGTGACTTTGCCCCCAGAGGATACTTGGCAATGTCTGGAGATAGTCTAGTTGTCATGACTTGGACAGGTGCTACAGGCACCTGGTGGGTAGAGGTCCGGGATGGTGCTAAACATCCTACAATGCATAGGACAGCTGTCAAGAGAAAAGAATTACCCAGCCCCAAATGTCAGTAGGGCTGAGAATGAGAAACCCAATTGTAGCTGATGTGTGAAGGACAGGCTTGTGGGGAATGTGATGGGGCCTGGGTACCTATGGAAACAGACAGGGAAGAAGCTGTTAGACTAGATCCACTGAGCACTGAAGGTAAACTGGACAAAGGTGGTAGCAATTAAGGTAATGAAATGTGGTCGACTTTCCAATATATTTTGAAGGGAGAGCCAACAGTTTTAATATGAGATGTTAAAGACTCTGTCAAGATGACACCCAAGGTTTTACATCTAGGTAAATAGATAGTAGCATTAACGAAAACAGAGTAGATAAAGAGTTTAAGGGGACAGAGGTTTAAGGGGACAGAGGAGAAAAGTTGTCTTTATTAGCCATAGGACTAGAATTCTAGTGTCCAGATTTCCAGACAAATCTATTTTCCACTGTCCCTATTACTTCAATGTCAGAAAACCTTAAATTGCAGGGGACCATGGGCTGAGTGCCCATAGGAAGTTGAAGGCATTGTGCCTAGTAAGAGGCCAGATACTTCCTATGGCCACAGAATTAGCGACCTAAGGGTAGAGGTGATTTTCCACGTGATCATGTGATACCTGAGCACCCTCTGCATCATTTCTTCCAATAATTGTGTGGGCATCTTCGTGATATTTCCAGTGACAGTAAGCCACCTGCAGACATTCCTGAAATGCAGATGAATGCGTAGAAACAGTAATCTAAGATCTGCCTCCCCGCAACTTTGCATCTTTAAGCCTAGTTCTGCCTTCCCGGATAATAATTGGGAAGGAAGCTTTCAAATGAACCCCTAACACGTGCATCACTCTTTGTTCCTTACCCATAATCTTGCTTCTTTGGAAGGCAGCTATGATTACTAATATTTCACAGGTAAGGAAACTGAGACTCAGTGAGAACTTGATTTACCCACGGTCACATAGTTAGCATGTGGTCTCAGACTTGAATCAAGAGCCGTTTAATTTTTAAGTCGGCTGCTCCATCCATCAACACAGTAGCTGCCTTTCACACTTTATATAAGACACATGCAGCAGAGGCCTCAGAAGCCAGGCTTGGGCCATTCTTTTGATTACTGGAAGTCCTCTAATTCATCAGGCTCTTGCCATCCTAAAAGGACTTTGACCTAAGCATAAAGGACACCCATGAGCATAAGATCTTGGTTACTTAGTAGAATCAGTTGATCTTTTCTCAACTGCACAGGGTTGAGAAAAGACCAGAGGCTGTGTGCCATCATCAAGCAGCCCAACTGTTTTTACTGCCAACCCAGAATGGAAGAAAAAGGTACCAGCACAGTGTTAAACTGTGTTGCCTGACTGTGGGGTGTTAGAAACAGGAGCAGCTTCCACAGGTGGAATGCATATTTTTGAGCAAGAAAGTTCATGTCCTTTGTGTTAGAGCCCTCTCAGAAGGAAGAAAACAATTCTTAGGCACTGTACATCCTTTAATTCAAAATATACCAATGTCTTATCCCCATTTTCAGATTTAAAAAAAACTCAAGCTCATGACGATTAAACAGTTTCCCGTGGTCACACAGCTGGGATGCTGTAGAACTAAGATTTAATCCAAAGTTCATTTACTGTCTTTATTAATTAGCTCATGTAACTGGGAAATTCAAGGAGCGGATTCAGGTACAGCTGGATCCAGGCTTGACAGCATCACATGGACGCTAGCTCTGTTTCCCTGACTCTTACCTCTCCTTTCCTCTGAGCTGACTTCCATTTTAGTCTTTCCTCAGAGGTGGCCAAGGCGACCATTGGACCACTTAGGTCATATACTCAACCCTATGGCTGGGAGGTGAGCTGAGTCCCACCAGAAACACTTGAACTGAAGTAAGGAAGGCGATTCTCAAGAGAAGGAAAAAGTACCACACCCCTTCAGACTTTGGGCATGTTATCTACGAGGTCTCCTGCTCCCATACTGAAACCTATGCAGGAAAGACAGCTCATCTTCACCCCTTTGTAGCTCACTGCCTGACCTGGGGGAGTTGCTTCAGTGACAGCCTTTCTGAGCCTTAGTTTCCTCACCTATAAAATAGAGAGTTATGGCTGGGTGCAGTGGCTCATGCCTGTAATCCCAACACTTTGGGAGGCCAGTGCAGGAGGATTGCTTGAGCTCAGGAGTTCAAGACCAGCCTGGGCAACAGAGCAAGACCCCATCCTTTTAAAAATTTTACAAAATAAAATAAAAAGGGAGTTATATCAGACGACAAAAATCCTTTCCATGAAGCTCTGAAAACTTTTAATTGGTCTTTCAGAATGTTTAACTTCTTCATTTTTTTAATTTCTTCATATGCTTGTATATCAGAGTTTGAAGTATTTATAAATAGTTGATTTCTCATGCTGTTGGTCAAGGTGAAAAAGAAATCTGTGATTTATGTGCCCGTTTACTTTGTAACTATATCTATTACCTGTATATATTAGTAAATATATACTATTTTCTTTATTCTGTCGCTATTGGAGTAATTTGGTCTAAAACCTCGTTTACTTGAATGGTGAAAAGAAGCATATATCAGTTAAAATAACTTATCAAAGAGAAATGTTTGTCAGAAAAATGTAAACCTTTCTTAGCACTTGGAAAATAAAAATTATTTTGTTCTGTTTTAGGACTGTACGAAAAGAATATATCACTGCAAAGTATGTAGATCATAGATTTTCAAGGAAGACCTGTTCAACTTCATCAGCTAAACTAAATGAATTGCTTGAGGCCATCAAATCCAGGGATTTACTTGCACTAATTCAAGTCTATGCAGAAGGGGTAGAGCTAATGGAACCACTGCTGGAACCTGGGCAGGTAAGGCCTCACTAAAATCATAGGATAAAAAGTAGTGCGGAAAATCAGTTTAAAAGGTGACTTATTTTAACATTATACCATATAATGAGACTCTTATACATTGGGTGGCCATGTCTAAATCAAGAGAATATGAGAGTGAAAAGGTGTACTCCTTATAATTACTTGGGGGGCAACTGATATATATGTAGCCTCCCTTGGCAGAGCATATTATCGACTTACTTGTATTTTTCCTTCCCTTTTTAGGAGCTTGGGGAGACAGCCCTTCACCTTGCCGTCCGAACTGCAGACCAGACATCTCTCCATTTGGTTGACTTCCTTGTACAAAACTGGTATCATTTTTGTTTTCTCTGTTGAATTACTTGAATTCGCCTTATAAATTAACACAAACCAGTCCTATCAGTGGCCTAGATCAGGAATTGGCAAGCTTTTTCTGTATTGCGCTAGATATAAAAATTATTTTTGGCTTTGCAGGCATGAAGTCTCTCTGTCAGAGCTATTCACTTCTGCGATGGTAGTGTGAAAGCAGCCATAGACAATGTGTAAACAAGCAAGTGTGGTTGTATTCCAATAAAACTTTATTACTTTATTTATAAAGACAGACAGTGAACCAGATATGGCCTACAGGCTGTAGTTTGCCATCCCTTGGCCTTTATAAATGTAAAATTATGTCTGTATGCAAAAATCTGCTGCACAGATTGGACACATTTCCTAACCGTTAGGAGAAGTTAAAAGAGAGAAGACTTAACAGCACAGGTCAACCAGATTTGTAAGTTTTCATTGTTCATAAATTTGTAAGACAGCAGCAATGTGTGTGGCTGGATCAATAGCTCATTCAAGTTTGGGATGTACTGATGGGAGTATAAGAGTGAACATAGGAAGTTTGGACTTGCTGGATTGTTTATTCTTTATCTGTTCTGTAAGCAACAGATTATGAGAAGGAACTAGAGCTCATCCAAAGAAGATGATCAAAATAGTGAGGGGATTTGAACCCACATAGGAAGTGTGGTACATAGACACAAGCCAAATTGTATAAAAGTCCAGGTTTCTTCCTCAGAGACAATATAGCATAGTGGCTCATACCATTGGCTCCAGAGACAGATTACCTGTGTTCAGATATCTCTGCTTTACCATCCCTGTCTTAAAAATCTTGAAAGCAAGCACTTCAGCCTCTCTGCGCTTCAGGTTTTTCTATCTGTAAAATAGGTTATTATTAGTACTTACCCCATCGGATGGTTGTAAAGATTCAATGAACTAATACATGTAAACGTTAAGAAACAGTGTCTGTCCCATAGTACCTGGCACTCTGAATAAATGCTGGCTGTTACCACTGTATTGCTTATAAATCTAGGTTAGAAACATCATAATTTTCTCTATTATAATAATTAGGTCTCAAATTTGACTCAGGTGTCAGCACAAAAATAAGTGGCTAATCTATAGTTTTAAGTTATAGAGTAAGTCATTTTTTTCTAATCGTCATCTAATTTTTCAGTGGGAACCTGGATAAGCAGACGGCCCTGGGAAATACAGTTCTACACTACTGTAGTATGTACAGTAAACCTGAGTGTTTGAAGCTTTTGCTCAGGAGCAAGCCTACTGTGGATATAGGTGAGAGTGTGTCCCAGTGTCTTCATGACTGTATTAAAAGCATGTGTTGCATGTTACATTGTAATTTGATTATTGTTCCTTGCCTTCTTGTTTCCTAGATAATTATGCAAATTAATTTTTTCCCTGTTTCAGTTAACCAGGCTGGAGAAACTGCCCTAGACATAGCAAAGAGACTAAAAGCTACCCAGTGTGAAGATCTGGTAAGCAAAAATGGATGTGGGAGATTTATTAGACTTTGGCTGCCTTAAAAGTGTCATTCTGAGAAGCTAGAATTGAATATTTAAAATGCATATTTTTTTTTAACATTGGCTAAAGAAAATCAGATAAGCAATGTGCTACATTAGAAAAAGTGGTAAATTGATAAATTTGTCATCCACATGTTTTTGGAATGCAGTTAAAGGAGATGAAAGGCATTACAGAAGTATTATTACCAGATCGGCTTGTGGATTGAGGTCATGCTTTTTATTTCCCAGACCATAAGACTTTCTCTGCAGCTTAACAGTAAAGAATTATTTGAGAAGCTGCTCCAAAAATTGGGCAAGTAAAGCTCAGAGTGCAGTGGTCTTCAAAATGTTAACACACTGTTCTCTCAGCCCCTCCCCTTCCTGTGCACACTCACCTTTTTTGACCCCACTAGTTCTTGCTTAGCAAGTCAGGGCCTTCACATTATTGTGATTCTCTTGAGTTTCTGCTAAGTGCCAGGTTCCAGGCTCACCAGTTGGGCCTTTTTATTCTTAAAGAATCCTTTGAGACAATTATCCCTGCTCCCATTTTATGAATGAGAAAATGGAGCCACAGATTGGACTGGGACCTTAAAAGCCTATCTCTTAAACTTCAAAGACTCATTTTGCCGTTCAGCCAGGAATTTGCAAGTTTGAAGCCCATTTAATAAGAAGAAAGCTT
This sequence comes from Chlorocebus sabaeus, assembly GCF_047675955.1. Taxonomy (NCBI): domain Eukaryota; kingdom Metazoa; phylum Chordata; class Mammalia; order Primates; family Cercopithecidae; genus Chlorocebus; species Chlorocebus sabaeus. Next base: position 133,884,888 of record NC_132911.1, on the reverse strand, counting down.
TTAATTTTGGAGACAAGTCATCAAAATAAAGAAGGCTCTGCCTCCAATTGTTTGCATTTCTTCTTGAGCCTGTCACATAGTAGTGCAGCTTGTCTAATCAGAGTGTTGCCTGTAGTACACCCAGATGATTCATTGAAAACTAGGAATAAGGTGGGATTTGCTCAGTGTTTGTGTAATATTGGGATGTTTCAGCATTTAAATTAAAATGGTGCACATTTGCTGTTCCTTCCAGCTTTCCCAGGCTAAATCTGGAAAGTTCAATCCACATGTCCATGTAGAATATGAGTGGAATCTTCGACAGGAGGAGATGGATGAAAGCGATGATGATCTGGATGACAAAGTGAGTGTAAATTATGTCCCCAAATTCCTTAACACTTACCCCAACTTTTCTACTCTGTGTAGACAAGATCCATTTTTGGTGAGATTGATTGATTGTGGTTTTATGATCCGATGTACCAGGGCCATTTTTGTTGTTCATTCCTTATTGGGCACCATTTAACAGCTATGTTAAGGTTGTCCAGAAATAGAGCCAACAGGATAGGGAGAGAGAAAGAGAATTTTTTTTTTTTAAGGAATTGTCTCACATGATTGAAGGGGCTGTCAAATTCAAAATGCATAGGGCAGTCCAGCAGGCTGGAAATCCCAGCAGGAGTTAATGTTGCAGTCTTCAGGCTAAAGACAGTCTGGAGGCAGCATTCCTTCCTTTTTGGGGGACCTCAGTCTTTTCTCTTAAGGCCTTTCTTTGGCTGATTAGGTGAGGCACTCCCATATCATGAAGGGTAGTTCCCTTGACTTGAAATCTAGTCATTTAAATGATAATTGCATCTAAAAAATTACTGTAACATCCAGACTAGTGTTTTACCAAACACCAGGACACTGTAGCCTGTTGACACATAAAATTGACCATGAGGCTGGGCATGGTGGTTTATGCCTGTAATCCCAGTGCTTTGGGAGGCCAAGGCAGAACTATTGCTTGAGGCCAGGAATTCGAGACCAACCTAAGCAAAATGGTGAGACCCTGTCTCTATAAAGTAAATGGATCAATCAATAAAATGTGATGGTGCTACTGGAGAAGCTGAGGCAGGAGGATTGCTTGAGCCCAGGAGTTTGAGGCTGCAATGAGCTATGATCATTGCACTCTGGCCTGAATGACAGAGCAAGACCCTTTATCTTAAAAAAAAAAAAAAAAGTAAACAAAAAATTAACCTTCCAGGCCGGGCGCGGTGGCTCACGCCTGTAATCCCAGCACTTTGGGAGGCCGAGGCGGGCGGATCACAAGGTCAGGAGATCGAGACCATGGTGAAACCCCGTCTCTACTAAAAAAAATAGAAAAAAATTAGCCGGGCGCAGTGGCGGGCGCCTGTAGTCCCAGCTACTCGGGAGGCTGAGGCAGGAGAATGGCGTGAACCCGGGAGGCGGAGCTTGCAGTGAGCTGAGTTCCCGCCACTGCACTCCAGCCTGGGCGACAGAGCGAGACTCCGTCTCAAAAAAAAAAAAAAAAAAATTAACCTTCCAAACAAGTAGTTAGTAAGTAAATAACAGTTGTTATTTATTGAACATAATCACGCACCATACTGCGTACTCAATGGGGATCCCTATAAGATTAAAATGGAACTGAAAAATAGCCATCACTTAGTGATGCCATAGATGTTGTAATACCATAGTGCAACGCATTCCTCAGATGGTTGTGGGGATGTTAGTATAAACCAACCTACTGCACTGAGTTGTATAAAAATGTACAATAATATCCTAGGCCTTCACTCACACCCAGAGCAGCTTCCAGTCCTTCAAGCTCCATTCATGGAAAGTGTCCTACATAGATGTACCATTTTTTAATCTTATATACCATATTTTTATTTTACCTCTTCTATGTTTAGATACACAAGTAATTACAGTTGTGTTACAGTCATTTACAGTGTTTAGTACAGTAACATGCTGTACAGGTTTGTAGCCTGGGAGCAATAGGCTATACCATATAGCCTAGGTGTGTAGTAGGCTCTCCCATCTAGGTTTGTGTAAGTATACTCTATGATGTTTGCATAAGAATGAAATCACCTAACACATTTCTCAGAATGTATGCCTGTCATTAAGGAATTATGTTCATTAAATATGGATTAGATAGATTTAAGTGCTTATGTTATCTCAGATCGTCTTTATTGAAAGTCCATAACCGGGTGTGGTGGCTCACACCTGTAATCCCAGCACTTTGGGAGGGTGAGATGGGTGGATTGCTTGAGCCCAGAAGCGTGAGACCAGCCTGGGCAACATAGCGAAACCCTCTCTCTACAAAAAATACAAAAATTAGCTGGCCATGGTGGTGTGCACCTGTGGTCCCAGCTGCTCGGGAGGCAGAGGTGGGAGAATCACCGGAGCCTGGGAACTCAAGGCTGTGGTGAGCCAGGATTGTGCCACTGCACTCCAGCCTGGGTGTGGGTGTTTGAGTAAGACCCTATCTCAGAGAGAAAAAAAAAAAAAGTACATAAGGGACATTGTTATCCCCATTTTACAGAAGAGAAAACTTACAAAGAGAATTTAGCAATTTGTCTAAAGTCTCTCAGCTAGTAAACACAGTTTGGAGGATTAAACCCAGTTCTCACTGAGTTTTCCTTATAGGCAGTTAACTACCTCTGAAAGTTCATTCATGCATTAATTGATTGCCTATGTATTGGACTTTTCCTCTATCCCAGGCAGGATGTAAGGAATAGCCAAAGAGGTCCTCAAAGCCTTAAAAACTTTAAGAGGAAATAAATTATAATACAATGTGATAATCATTATAAGAGTTTGGAAAAATTCCTGAGAGGTATTCAGAGGACCAAGCAGCCGCCTCAGTCTGCCTTCTCAAGGACATTGGAGACCGGTTTCTAAGGATAGGTAGAAGCTTGCCTGGGAAAGAAGTGGGGTGGAATGCATCATTCCAGAACACCATGTGCCAAGGGAAGGAGTCGTGGTAGAGCCTGGATGTCTGAGGAATGGAGAGAAGCACTTTGTGTGAGACACATTCACCTGGCTGGGTGGGGAGAGGCAGGCAGCTGCCTTGTAGAGTCAGGCAAACCATCTGACTGATCAGGATGACTTTGTGGGCCAGGTTTGGCCTTTGGGTTTTTGTGCAAGCAGTCAGAAGCCCACAGAGGTTTATTGTCTAAAGAGCAAGGTTTCCCACTAGCTCTCGCTGCAGTGTGGAAAATGGACTGGAGGAAGGAAACTGGAAAAGGGGCCATTCCGGAGGCTAGAGCTACAGTGGGAGCTGGTGAGCACCTGCACTAGGAGTGGCTTCCAGGGGTGTTTCCAAGGTGAATACAGGAACCAGGGACTCCAGGTGACACTGAGGTTTCTAACTTGAGCAGTTGAATGGATCCTAATGCTATCACCACAAGCGCAAATACTAGAGACACCTCATGGACCATTGGTTTGGAACACAAGTCATTGGGGTTGGATTTACAGATCTGTAAGTCATTATTGTATAGGGGGCAGTGGGTGTGAATCTGTTTACTTTGCAGGGGATATAAAATGAGAAAAGAGAAAAGAGGCAAAGAATGAGAACTTCAACATTAAAGTGTTGAGCAGAGAAGAAAACTTAATGTAGCAAATTAGAAATAGGTGGAAATACTATTCAAATGTTGCTAAAAAAAAAAAAAAAGTCCTGCATTCTGAAAGTGTTTGCTAATTAAAGGTTAAATCTACCTGTGACCTTACTGTGCTTCTGACACTGCTGCTGATCCTCACCAGTGTTGCACTAGTGTGATTATTCATAGTGGTGAAAGATATAAAAGTGTGATATCTAGATCCTCCCCTTGTACTGTGTCACCACCATGAGGCTCGTTGTGGCCGACCTTATAAAGCTCAGAGAACCACAAGAACCCAGATTCCCACCTGCGCCTGCCCTGCAGAGGCCCTCTGTACACCTGAAGGGTGGTCCTTGATTATTATTTCACCTTCTTATTTCATCTGCCAGCCAAGCCCCATCAAGAAAGAGCGCTCCCCCAGACCTCAGAGCTTCTGCCACTCCTCCAGCATCTCCCCCCAGGACAAGCCGGCACTGCCAGGATTCAGCACTCCAAGGGACAAACAGCGGCTCTCCTACGGAGCCTTCACCAACCAGATCTTCGTCTCCACAAGCACAGACTCGCCCACATCACCAACCACGGAGGCTCCCCCTCTGCCTCCTAGAAACGCCGGGAAAGGTATGGGCTTTGAGAAGGGCTTGTGACTCCATTCTCAGAGCTGGTAGTCTAGCCAGCTTTGAGGTAAGAATTGCAAGTTACATTTGAGTGGCGTGGATCGTGTTGTCAGGAGCAGCTTGAAATAGGGACCATGCCATTTGCCAGGCACCAAGAGCAGGACAGGCAGTGCTGTGGGCACTCATTGTGCATTATTTGTGTTAACCTCACAACAACCCTGTGAAGTATGTGCTTTTGTGCCCATTTTACGGAAGAGGAAACTAAGGCTCAGTGAGGTACACTGACTTGCCCAAGGTCACACCACTGGTAAGAGGTAAAGTTGAAATTCAGTCAGAGGTCCATGTGGCTCCAGAACCTGTACTTTTTATATTGTGGAGTGGAATTTCAGTACTCTGGAAAGTTACTTTTCTCTGCGTTAGAATGCCTCTCTTTTGAAGATGCTAGTAATACTAGTGGTAGTTAATAGTTATGGAGCACTTGCCTGTGAGAGGCTGTACGCCTAGTACTTCTCATGTGGTGGTCTCAAAATGAGATAGGTACTATTATGTAATTACTGGCATCATGTAGATTAGGGGATTTGTTCAGAGATACCGAGTAATTGACCTATAGTTCTCAGGTACTGGGGATTCTAACCCAGGTTCTGTGTGACCAAAGCCCATTCTCTTGTACTCTCTAATGAGGATCATTTTTCCAGAGACAGTACTTGGAGAGGAATTTCTTTTCCCTTGAGACAGGTCTTGCTCAGTCGCCTCCATCTCCGGGGCTCAAGTGATCCTGATCGTCCCACCTCAGCCTCCCAAATAGCTGGAACCACAGGTGCGTGGCACCATGCCCAGCTTTTTTTTTTTTTTTTTTTTTTTTTTTTTTTTTTTTTTTGTGGTAGAGACGAGGTCTTGCTATGTTGCCCAGGCTGGTCTTGAATTCCTGTACTCAACTGATCCTCCCACCTTGACACCTCAAGGTGCTGGGATTACAGGCATGAGCCACTGCGCCCAGACGAGGAATCCTACTCAGAGGAGGGTTGTTGTGCTATGTGTTGTCAAATGTCTCACAGGGCTGGCACCTCAGGCTAACATTAAAGTGTTACCCTAGCCAGTAGGGATAATTGAGAGGTACCCAGAGCTACAGTTTCAAGTTTGGTCTTCGCCAGTGAATCCAAATGTAGGGTTCTCCCTGTGTTCTCAGCTCATGCTCCCACAGGTTTCAAGGCCTCTCGCTACACAATGCCATGCCTATTTGAATCACACTAGGGCTATTTTCTGGGAAATGTGAGCTTTATTCAAAACAGTGTTTTTTCAGAGCTTATTCTCCATTGAAATAGTGTTATAAATGGGAGCTGTGTTCTTAGAGAGACCCGAAATGGCCTCATAGATCATAATGTAATGGAGAAAAGTTAAAATAACGCTTTGCCATGAACAACTATACTCCAAGATAACCAGTGGCCACACAGTAATAGTGCATGTAAGCCAAAGGTCTAACCCACTAGTGTTTGCTTACCATTCCATGCATTGTACTAAAATGTATGTTTTTAAATCACTCACATATCAAGCTGCAGGTCTGTAGTATAAGAATGCTGTGTTTCTGCTTCGCTGTGGGTAATGGCATTCCCCATCAGGGTAGCAGTCTGACGTAGAGCAGAGATTCTCTTTCTACACCCTACAGAGGACTGTGAGAAGCCTCCAGACCAAATACAGTAATGAAAAAAGTGACTGAAAGATTTCATATCCCCTGAGTGTGGTTACCAACATAGCAATGGGGACCTGTCTAGACAGGCACAGCCTATGCCTGTTCAGAGAGCCTCTAGGTCATTGAGAGTCCTGAAAATTGTTTATAGAAGAAAATGACACCAGAGTCCTAGGGGCCAAGAGACCCCCTCACTTCCCTCCACTCCCTTCTGTCATTTTATCTCAAGGGGGACACAGAAACCCATAATATATACTGTCTGACTTCATGCCAAGCATATCTCTCATGCCTTGAATAAATTCTAACCAGCTCTTTACCAAAGACCCAGAAGACAAAGACTAAATTTATTTAGTGTTCCAGCTGCTAAAACAAGTGTTTCAGACTTGGCCACAGCAACCGTGGTCATCTAAGGATAGAGTACTTTCCCCACTTCCCCCACAAAAAGCCCATAATTGAAAATAGAAATCCTCCCTACAAAAGCCAAGAGTGTTCTTCATGGCTGTTCAGGACATCAAATTCAGAGATTTGGCCTGTCTGCTGTTATGACGTAGGGAGTACAGCCTTCTCATGACTTTTATGAGGGATCTGAAATGTGCAATATCCCATAGCTAGCTCAGCTCACATGCGCTTACATTTGGAAAACTGATAATGTTTAGAATGGAGCTCTTAGAAGACATTGTTAAAGATCAGCTGATGCTCTCTGTGCAGAGATAATTCTTCTCTGTTTTTTGGCCCCTATGTTTTTTTTCATTTCCTTCTGTTGAACTGATAGAACCATTTGCATGAAAACAAGGATGTCTTGGATTTCTCATTTGAGTTCCTTGTTCTCCCTGACAAATAAAGCAGAGGTCTCTATTTGCAGCAGAAGTCATTTCCTCAACTGTGAATTTAGGGGTCTGAAGGACCCCTAAATTAAGTCTTCCGGTGAGACAGAAACAGACACTTGAGATAAAGTCCCCACAAGGGGGAAGAGGAGAAAGAATTATTCTGAATCTAGCTGAGGAATATTTTCAAGAAACTCCAGCTGCCTCATCAAAATTCAAAGAAGCTTGACCTAAATTACCATCAAGCAAAGCCCCCTTGTGCTTATACGTGAGCAGTGCCCCATAGTCTCAGAGGAGCTCAGTAGCTCAGAATCCCAAAATCACTGTCCTCAAGCCCCATATGGAAACATTTCGCTGCCTAACCCCTCTTCAGATGTGGGATCCAGAGATACTAAATCAAAGCTATAAAATTAATTTAAGTGTGAGGCAGTTTCTCGTTTGTGATCGGTAGCTTCCCCCTGCCCCCACCCCACTTCTACCATACGTTTATTAACTCTGGCTCTTGGTCTGGGTGCGGTGGCTCACGCCTATAATCCCAACACTTAGGGAGGCCGAGGTGGGCGGATCACCTGAGGTCGGGAGTTCGAGACCACCCTGACCAACATGGAGAAACCCCGTCTCTACTAAAAATACAAAATTAGCCAGATGTGGTGCCTGCCCGTAATCCCAGCTACTCGGGAGGCTGAGGCAGGAGAATCGCTTGAACCTGGGAGGCAAGAGCGGAACTCCATCTCAAAAAAAAAACAAAAACAAAAACAAAAACCGGTTCGTGAGGCTTGCCAAGATTAGTTTCTTTTTAACGTTTAATTAAAATAATATCACAGAACCTAGGTTTATTTATTTTTTAGAAGTGGAGGATTGCCCTGTTCCCGAGGCTGGAGTACGGTGGTATAATCATAGCTTACTGCACCCTTGAACTTCTGATCTTGAGCAATCCTGCTGTCTTTTTGACACAACGTCTCACTCTGTTGCCCAGGCTAGAGTGCAGTGGCGCAATCTTGGCTCACTGCAACCTCCACCTCCCTGTTTTCAAACGATTCTCTTGCCTCAGCCTCCCAAGTAGCTGGGATTACAGGCGCCCGCCACCATGCCCAGTTAATTTTTGTTATTTTTAGTAGAGACAGGGTTTCACCACATTGGCCAGGCTGGTCACGAACTCCTGACCTCAGGTGATCCACCTGCTTCGGCCTCCGAAAGTGCCGGGATTACAGGGGTGAGCCACCATGCCCAGCCAAGACTGTTAAATTAACAAATGCTCTGGATAATGAGACTGGGCACTTGGTAGGCATCTTAACTCAGAGAAAGGATGTGTTAAGTAAAAGAATGATAATTCCAATCTCAAGAAGCTTCTTTAACATGCTTAAAAGAACTAACCTTTTAAGCTTTTAGAAAGGCGAATGACTGATATACTAATTACAGTTCATTCCCGTCTATTCCTGAAGCCAGGCCTCTAGAATCAGGCGTTATATACCCTTCTCAATAGCATGTGAATACCTGTAAGTATTAATTCTGCATTTCATACATATTTGCTATAATGTAGACTTCCTACCTTAGACAGGCTCTGGCTTGGAACTAATAAACTAGCAGATAACCTGCGCAAAAATAGCATGGTGCCTGGCATACTGAGAGCCTCAATAGATGCTTGTTGATTAAGGGGTGGTGCCACAGAGAAAATTGAACCAGTTGCTACCTTGCCAACAGCTAGGTGAAGAAAGAAACTAACTACTCTCATTAATGAAAGTATGTGCAGTAGTTTGAGAGTAACAAACTAAGGCAGAGCAGTCTGTGTCAAGCCAAACCATGGCTGCCTGGACAGCTGTGAACTCCTGAAAAGCCTTTCAAGCATCACCTTCTCTTCCAAGAAGCCTTCTTTTCTCTGCCATACAAAAGAGACTGTGGTCGGGTGTGGTGTCTCATAACTGTAATCCCAGCACTGTGGGAGACCAAGGCAGGCAGATCACCTGAGGTCAGGAGTTCGAGACCAGCCTGGCCAATATGGTGAAACCCCGTCTCTACTAAAAATACACAGAATTAGCCAGGCGCTGTGACCTGTGCCTGTAATCCGAGCTACTCAGGATTCTGAGGCAGAAGAATTGCTTGAACCCAGGAGGCAGAGGTTGCCGTGAACCAAGATCACACCACGACACTTCAGCCTGGGCTACAGAATGAGACTCCATCTCAAAAATACATACATACATACATACTTCTTAAAAAGAGAGGAGGGTGCCCAAGATGGCCGAATAGGAACAGCCCCAGCCTCCAGCTCCCAGCGTGAGCGACACAGAAGACGGGTTATTTCTGCATTTTCAACCGAGGTGTCAGGTTCATCTCACTGGGGCGTGTCAGACAGTCGGTGCTGGTCAGCGGGTGCAGCCCAACCAGCGGAGAGCTGAAGCAGGGCGAGGCATCACCTCACCTGGGAAGCGCAAGGGGGAAGGGAATTCCTTTTCCTAGCCAAGGGAAACTGAGACACGCAACACCTGGAAAATCGGATAGCTCCCACTCTAATACTGTGCTTTACCAAGGGTCTTAGAAAACGGCACACCAGAAGATTATATCCCACACCTGGCCCAGAGGGTCCCACACCCATGGAGCCTCCCTCATTGCTAGCACAGCAGTCTGAGATCTAACTGCAAGGCAGTGCATCTCCCCCTCCAAAGGAACGCAGCTCATCGCCAGCAATGGAACAAAGCTGGACAGAGAATGACTTCGACGAGTTGAGAGAAGAAGGCTTCAGTCGATCAAACTTCTCAGAGCTAAAGGAGGAACTGTGTAACCAGCACTAAGAAACTAAAAACCTTGAAAAAAGAATGGATGAATGGATAACTAGAATAATCAATGCAGAGAAGACCTTAAAAGAACTGATAGAGATGAAAACCATAATACGAGAACTACGTGACAAATGCACAAGTTTCAGTAACTGACTCTATCAACTGGAAGAAAGAGTATCAGTGATTGAAGATCAAATGAATGAAATGAAGCGAGAAGAGAAGTGTAGAGAAAGAAGAGTAAAAAGAAATGAACAAAACCTCCAAGAAATATGAGATTATGTAAAAAGACCAAATCTACGGCTGATTGGTGTGCCTGAAAGTAGCAGGGAATATGGAACCAAGTTGGAAAGCACTCTGCAGGATATCATCCAGGAGAACTTCCCCAACCTATTAAGGCAGGCCAACATTCAAATTCAGGAAATACAGAGAACGCCACAAAGATACTCCTCAAGAAGAGCAACTCCAAGACGCATAATTGTCAGATTCACCAAAGCTGAAATGAAGGAAAAAATGTTAAGGGCAGCCAAAGAGAAAGGTCAGGTTACCCACAAAGGGAAGCCCATCAGACTAACAAGACCTCTGGGCAGAAACTCTACAAGGCAGAAGAGAGTGGGGGCCAATATTCAACATTCTTAAAGGAAAAACTTTCAACCCAGGATTATCCAGCCAAACTAAGTTTCATAAGTGAAGGAGAAATAAAATCCTTTACAGACAAGCAAATGCTTAGAGATTTTGTCACCACCAGGCCTGCCCTACAAGAGATCCTGAAGGAAGCGCTAAACATGGAAAGGAACAGCCAGTACCAGCCATTGCAAAAACATGTCAAAATGTAAAGTCCATTGATGCTAGGAAGAAATTGCATCAACTAATGAGCAAAATAAGCAGCTAATATCATAATGACAGGATCAAGTACACACATAACAATATTAACCTTAAATGTAAATGGACTAAATGGTCCAATTAAAAGACACAGACTGGCAAATTGGATAAAGAATCAAGACCCATCAGTTTGCTGTATTCAGGAGACCCATCTCACATGCAGAGACACACATAGGCTCAAAATAAAGGAATGGAGGAAAATCTACCAAGCAAATGGAAAACAAAAAAAAAGCAGGGGCTGCAATCGTAGTCTGATAAAACAGACTTTAAACCATCAAAGATCAAAAGAGACAAAGAAGGGCATTACATAATGGTAAAGGGATCAATTCATCAGGAAGAGCTAACTATCCTAAATATATATGCACCCAATACAGGAGCACCCAGATTCATAAAGTAAGTCCTTAGAGACTTACAAAGAGACTTAGACTCCCATACAATAATAATGGGAGACTTTAACACCCCCACTGTCAACATTAGACAGATCAACAAGACAGAAAGTTAACAAGGATATCCAGGAATTGAACTCAACTCTGCACCAAGCGGACCTAATAGACATCTACAGAACTCTCCACCCCAAATCAACAGAATATACATTCTTCTCAGCACCACATCACACTTATTTCAAAATTGACCACATAGTTGGAAGTAAAGCACTCCTCAGCAAATGTACAAGAACAGAAGTTATAACAAACTGTCTCTCAGACCACAGTGCAATCAAACTAGAACTCAGGACTAAGAAACTCAATCAAAACCGCTCAACTACTGGAAACTGAACAACCTGCTCCTGAATGACTACTGCATACAAAAGCGAAATGAAGGCAGAAATAAAGATGTTCTTTGAAACCAATGAGAACAAAGATACAACATACCAGAATCTCTGGGACACATTTAAAGCAGTGTGTAGAGGGAAATTTACAGCACTAAATGCCACAAGAGAAAGCAGGAAAGATCTAAAATTGACACCCTAACATCACAATTAAAAGAACTAGAGAAACAAGAGCAAACACATTCAAAAGCTAGCAGAAGGCAAGAAATAACTAAGATCAGAGCAGAACTGAAGGAGATAGAGACACAAAACACCCTCCAAAAACTCCATGAATTCAGGAGCTGGTTTTTTGAAAAGATCAACAAAATTGATAGACCACTAGCAAGACTAATAAAGAAGAGAAGAGAGAAGAATCAAATAGATGCAATAAAAAGTGATAAAGGAGATATCACCACCGACCCCACAGAAATACAAACTACCGTCAGAGAATACTATAAACACCTCTACGCAAATAAACTAGAAAACCTAGAAGAAATGGATAATTTCCTGGACACTTACACTCTCCCAAGACTAAACCAGGAAGAGGTTGAATCCCTGAATAGACCAATAGCAGGCTCTGAAATTGAGGCAATAATTAATAGCCTACCAACCAAAAAAAGTCCAGGACCAGACAGATTCACAGCCAAATTCTACCAGAGGTACAAGGAGGAGCTGGTACCATTCCTTCTGAAACTATTCCAATCAATAGGAAAAGAGGGAATCCTCCCTAACTCACTTTATGAGGCCAACATCATCCTGATACCAAAGCCTGGCAGAGACACAACAAAAAAAGAGAATTTTAGACCAATATCCCTGATGAACATCGATGCAGAAATCCTCAATAAAATACTGGCAAACCAAATCCAGCAGCACATCAAAAAACTTATCCACCATGATCAAGTGGGCTTCATCCCTGGGTTGCAAGGCTGGTTCAACATACGCAAATCAACAAACTTAATCCGGCATATAAACAGAACCAAAGACAAAAACCACATGATTATCTCTATAGATGCAGAAAAGGCCTTCGACAAAATTCAACAGCCCTTCATGCTAAAAAAAAAACTCAATAAATTCGGTATTAATGGAACGTATCTCAAAATAATAAGAGCTATTTATGACACACCCACAGCCAATATCATACTGAATGGGCACAAATTGGAAGCATTCCCTTTGAAAACTGACACAAGACAGGGATGCCCTCTCTCACCACTCCTATTCAACATAGTGTTGGAAGTTCTGGCTAGGGCAGTCAGGCAAGAGAAAGGATAAATCAAGGGTATTCAGTTAGGAAAAGAAGAAGTCAAATTGTCCCTCTTTGCAGATGACATGATTGTATATTTAGAAAACCCCATCATCTCAGCCCAAAATCTCCTTAAGCTGATAAGCAGCTTCAGCAAAGTCTCAGGATACAAAATGTGCAAAAATCACAAGCGTTCTTATACACCAGTAACAGACAAACAGAGAGCCAAATCATGAATGAACTCCCATTCACAGTAGCTTCAAAGAGAGTAAAATACCTAGGAATCCAACTTACAAGGGATGCAAAGGACCTCTTCAAGGAGAACTACAAACCACTGCTCAGTGAAATCAAAGAGGACACAAACAAATGGAAGAACATACCATGCTCATGGATAGGAAGAATCAATATTGTGAAAATGACCATACTGCCCAAGGTAATTTATAGATTCAGTGCATCCCCAATGAGTTTCTTCGCAGAATTGGAAAAAACTACTTTGAAGTTCCTATGGAACCAAAAACCCTCATTGCCAAGACAATCCTAAGCCCAAAGAACAAAGCTGGAGGCATCAGACTACCTGACTTCAAACTATACTACAAGGCTACAGTAACCAAAACAGCATGGTACTGGTACCAAAACAGAGATATAGACCAATGGAACAGAGCAGAGCCCTCGGAAATAATACCACACATCTACAGCCATCTGATCTTTGACAAACCTGACAAAAACAAGAAATGGGGAAAGGATTCCCTATTTAATGAATGGTGCTGGGAAAATTGGCTAGCCATAAGTAGAAAGCTGAAACTGGATCCTTTCCTTACTCCTTATGCAAAAATTAATTCAAGATGGATTAGAGACTTAAATGTTAGACCTAAAACCATAAAAACCCTAGAAGAAAACCTAGGTAATACCATTCAGGACATAGGCATGGGCAAGGACTTCATGTCTCAAACACCAAAAGCAATGGCAGCAAAATCCAAAATTGACAAATGGGATCTAATTAGACTAAAGAGCTTCTGCACAGCAAAAGAAACTACCATCAGAGTGAACAGGCAACCTACAGAATGGGAGAAAATGTTTGCAATCTACTCATCTGACAAAGGGCTAATATCCAGAACCTACAAAGAACTCAAATTTACAAGAAAAAAACAAACAACCCCATCAAAAAGTGGGCAAAGTATATGAGCAGACACTTCTCAAAAGAAGACATTCATAATACAGCCAACAAACACATGAAAAAAGGCTCATCATCACTTGCCATCAGAGAAATGCAAATCAAAACCACAATGAGATACCATCTCACATCAGTTAGAATGACAATCATTAAAAAATTAGGAAACAACAGGTGCTGGAGAGGAGGTGGAGAAATAGGAACACTTTTACGCTGTTGGTAGGACTGTAAACTAGTTCAACCATTGTGGAAAACATTGTGGCGATTCCTCAAAGATCTAGACCTAGAAATACCATTTGACCCAGCCATCCCATTACTGGGTATATACCCAAAGGATTATAAATCATGCTGCTATAAATACACATGCACATGTATGTTTATTGCAGCACTATTCCCAATGGCAAAGACTTGGAATCAATGCAAATGTCCATCAGTGACAGATTGGATTAAGAAAGTGTGGCACATATACACCATGGAATACTATGCAGCCATAAAAAAGGATGAGTTCGTGTCCTTTGTAGGGACATGGATGCAGCTGGAAACCATCATTCTCAGCAAACTATCGCAAGAACAGAAAACCAATCACTGCATGTTCTCACTCATAGGTGGGAATTGAACAATGAGATCACTTGTACACAGGAAGGGGAACATCACACACCGGCTCCTATTGTGGGGAGGGGACGGGGGAAGAGATAGCATTAGGAGATATACCTAATGTAAATGACAAGTTAATGGGTGCAGCACACCAACATGGCACATGTATACATATGTAACAAACCTGCAGGTTGTGCACATGTACCCTAGAACTTAAAGTATAATAAAAAATAAATAATAATAAAATTTAAAAAGAGAGACTGTGGGCTTGGCATGGTGGCTCACACCTGTTATCCCAGCACTTTGGGAGGCTGAGGCGGGCGGATCACGAGGTCAGGAGATCGAGACCATCCTGGCTAACACGGTGAAACCCTGTCTCTACTAAAAATCAAAAAAAAAAATTAGCCAGGTTTGTTGGAAGGCGCCTGTACTCCCAGCTACTCAGGAGGCTGAGGCAGGAGAGTGGCATGAACCTGGAGGCGGAGCTTACAGTGAGCCGAGATTGCGCCACTTCTCTCCAACCTGGGCCACAGGGCAGACTCCCCTATGGTTTCTTCCTCCTAAGGCCCAATCCTGCTCTGTACTTGTCTCATCCTAACATTGAGCCAATCTTTCTGCTTTTCAGAGTCTTCAACTGAAAAATAAGGATTAGATGTCTACCTTGCTTACAGAGCATGAAATAATGTCTGTGAAGTGACTGGCACATAGTGAGCATTCAGTAAATACAAGTTTGTTCAATCCTCTTGCATGTGTTCAGTTTAACAAACATTCTGGGCACTGGAAATGTAAAGAAGGAAGAAGTACCTCCCACTCTTAGGGCTCCAGGGGAAGAGGACACAGTAGAATATGCCCCTGGGGCCAGTTAGGGAACATTCCTGGAGGAGCAGGAAAGAGAAGTGCTGTTCACAGCTTCAGAGAGAGGGTTAGGGAAGTCTTCAGTGCACTCTTCCAGTTGGGAGTAGAACTCCTCAAGGACAAAGGCTGTGAATGAGCTGCCTTTGCATCCCTGGCACAGATTAGGATGCTCATTATTGCTCGTCGAATGCATAAACAACAGCAGAAAGAATCAGTGAAAGCGTGTACAGCAATAGGTGGCCAGGGTAAGGAGGGGACACTTGTAAAACTAAACCAGATGTCCATGGGTATTATAGTTGACTTGCTGAAAATCTAATAAATGTTTGCAGCAGTTGTGCCCAGACACAGCTGTGTGTGCATTTTAGACATTTCTCCAACTTTCCTTGGAGATCCGTGGCAGTAGATAGGAAAAAGAGTAGAAAGGGTGAAGACTTTTGCTCAGTGTATGACAGCGCCTGCCACCATGAAAGCGCACTACTGCATGATTCAGACTCGCATGGGAAATATTTTCCTATCAGTGGTATTATTCATATATTGATGACTTTACAGTTTCCTGTGGTTTTTTATCTCATGGGAAGACAGTCATTTGAGTGGCTTGATATTAAAGCTTACCATAGGCTGTCACCCTTGATTTGTGTTTTGTTTTAGGGTGTTTTTTTTTTGTTTGGGTTTGGTTTGCATTTGGGTTTTTGGCCTTTTTAAATCTTTTCCCCCTGTCCTTCGAAAGACATTGCACGTGAATCACCTAGTGCTGGCCCAGAGTATCGTCTGTGATTTTTGCCCTGAATAGTGACCTTGACTGAGGCTCTCTAGCTAAGTCACCTGACTGCCAGGGTGTGGAAAGGGAAGCAGAGGAAATCCTTGTTGTGCCTCTGGCATTCAGGGGTGGGTAATTGTTAAAGAATCAGTCATAAGTCTCTTGAATCCCAGTACTTTCTTTTTAATTATCAGTGTCATAGAAGAAGGTGGAAGGGACAGATGGATAGCTAATGCTGTTTCCTGTGTGGAAATCAGTTGACAGAGCAGTGTGGCACGTATCATGGACACCAGCCTGTCCTGTAATCCTAGCCAGCCCTGCTGACTTACTCTAGTGTTCCAGCACGCACTACTCCACCATGCCTGTTTCTCCATCTGAATGTGGAGATAACAGCTCCTCCCTTCTACACTGAGTCTTTCTTTGTATAAATATAAGGTTAATTACTTTTTAAAGTAATTAACATAAGCTTTCCACTCTTTTAAGCTTTATGCTATGAAAACCATTAGATCAGTTAGGAGGAATAAGTTCAAAAGATCTGTTATACAACCTGGTGACTCTAGTTAATAATGTACTGTATTCTTGAAAATTGCTAAGAGAGTACATTTTAAATGTTCTCGCTACAAACAAAAAGATACATACGTGAAGTAGTTCATCTGTTAATTAGCTCAATTTAGCCATTTCACAATGTACAGTTATCTCATCCCATGCCAAAACTCCAGGAATGCTCAAGTCCTTTATATAAAATGGTGTAGTATTTGCATAGAACCTATACACATTCTCCTGTGTACTTTAAATCATCTCTAGATTACTTCTTATACCTACTGCAATGTAAATGCTATGTAAATGCTTGCTATACTATATTGTTTGTTTTTTGTTGTTGTTGGATTATTTTTTATTGTGGGGTTTTTTTTTTCCTGAATATATTTAATCCAGGGTTGGTTGAACCTGCAGATGTAGAACTCCCAGATGCAAAGGTCCAACTGTATACTTATTTCAAGACGATATGTTACACGTAATAAATATATATGTTATCAATTAAAAATAAATTTAAAAAAGAAAACTATAGGAAAGTGATAAAATCTTCATGTGTTTTGTCCCAAGTTGGATAGATATAACTTTTGTCATTACCCTTCCTATGTGGCAGTTTAGAATGTGTAAATTATATTTCTACAGACAACTTTTTCAGAAACTGTCAAGGTAATTTTTAAGCCATCTTCTAGTTCTTTTCTTTTCTTTGAAACTTCAGTTATACTTTTATTTGGTCTCCCAGTGTAAGAAACCTTTGGTTTTTCTGTGTGTAACTAAAAATCAGATATACAAGGATATTGAGAAAACATCTTCCTGACTTACACCATGAATTTATAGTCGTTGTTTGAAATGGGTATTTCCCAGTGCCGTAAAGAAATAGCACTTGAACATAAATTTTATTTTTTCAGCAAGGCCCTTTTTATATTTTCTGTAGAGAGCGTACACTTGCCAGCAGTTTTGCCACAAGAATACACCAAACAAATGAGACAGGGTCATTTATAACCTGACATGTCCATCCTATTGCTGTGTCCAGTTTCCACTGGCTAGAACGGGACCTCATATTTTGTATTTGTCCTAATTGTCTAGTAACTTAGAACTTTTTAAAAGAGGCAAAGGCAGAGAAGAACAAAGGAAGGAGGAAGTAACTTGTGGAATGCTGAGAAAGGTAAAAACACCTTCAAATAAGGAAGAGGAACAGGCTATGACCTGATGCTTGCTTAAACCAGTATAAGCATGCCAGGGCAAATTTTCAGGCTAAATTGTGGGAGCTAAGAACATAAAGTTCATTGATTTCTTTATTATGGCTAGTAGATATTTAAGAATGTTAGCACAGGTCTTTGAATAAATTTTGCTTCTAAGAGAAGTTATTATTTATTCCTAATTAGACAGGGAGGAAAGTCTTTGAAGAGGAACCTCTACTGTACTTTCTCAGTCGTATACTGAGTACCCAGAACGTGCCGGGCCCTGGCATGAGAACTGTGGAGATAATACAGATCATGCCCTATGAAAGCACACAATCTGTAAAGGAAGAGAAATTGTAGCTGTAATATATAGTAGAGAATATCTAGTGCCATTAAGCCCTGGAAGCTCGGAGATAGAGCAGGTGTTCCATGGAAGAGGGGATGGATTAGAGGAGGATTCTGGATGAGATTACATTTGAACTGACCCTTAAAAAATGAAGATGTATCCAAAATCTGTGGGATACAGTAAAAGCAATACTAAAAAGGAAGTTTATAGCAGTAAATGCCTACATGGAAAAAGAAAAACACTGGGTGTGGTGGCTTATGCCTGTAATCCCAGCACTTTGGGAGGCCGAGGCGGGTGGATCACCTGAGAGAGGTTGGGAATTCGAGACCAGCCTGGCCAACATGGTGAAACCCCGTCTCTACTAAAAATACAAAAATTAGCTGGGCGTGGTGGCACACACCTGTAATTCCAGCTCCTCAGGAGGCTGAGGCAGAAGAATCACTTGAACCCGGGAGGCGGAGGTTGTAGTGAGCCGAGATCGCGTCACTGCACTCCAGCCTGGGTGACAAGAGCGAAACTCCATCTCAAAAAAAATAAAAAAATAAGAATGTCAAATAAACAGCCTAATGACGCACCTCAAGGAACTAGAAAAGCAAGGACAAACCAAATCCAAAATTAGTAAAAGGAAAGAAAAAAGATCAGAGCAGAAATAAAGTTGCAACTGAAAAGACAATACAGAAAAGCAACAACTGTTGTGTTTTTTTGAAAAGATGAAAAAAATTGACAAGCCTTTAGCTAGAAAAGAAAAAAAAGAAGACCCAAATAAATAATACTAGAAATGAAAAAAGAGGCTGATACCACAAAAATACAAAGGTCATTGTAGGAGACTATTATAAATAATGATAGGCCAGCAAATTAGGAAACCTAGAGGAAATGGACAAATTCCTGGAAACAACCACCAAGATTGAACCAGGAAGAAATAGAAAACCTGAACAGATTAATAATAAGTAACAACATGGAATCGGTAATAAAAAGCCTCCCAGCAAAGAAAACCCCAGGACCAGATGGCTTTATTACTTGAATTCTGCCAAATCTTTAAAATTTAAACAGCTAGGCCGGATATGGTGGTTCATGCCTGTAATCCCAATGCTTTGGGAGACTGAGTCAGGAGGATCACTTGAGGCCAGGAGTTTGAGACCAGTCTGCGCAATGTGGTGAGACCCTGTCTCTACAAAAAATATAAATAAAAAATTAGTTGGGCATGGTGGCGCCTACCTGTGATGCTAACTACACAGAAGACTGAAGCAAGATGATCACTTGAGCCCAGGAGGTCAAAGCTGCAGTAAGTCAAGATCACACCACTGCACTCCAGCCTGGGTGACAGAGCAAGACCCTGTCTCAATCAATCAATAAATAGTAAAGAAAAACTAGCACCAATTCTTAAACTATTCCAAAAAATTGA
This sequence comes from Chlorocebus sabaeus, assembly GCF_047675955.1. Classification (NCBI taxonomy): domain Eukaryota; kingdom Metazoa; phylum Chordata; class Mammalia; order Primates; family Cercopithecidae; genus Chlorocebus; species Chlorocebus sabaeus. The sequence goes on along the minus strand of NC_132911.1, from coordinate 133,865,677 downwards.
AGGCAAAGTAATTTTTTCCTAACTCATCCTATGAGGCCAGCATTGCCCTGATACCAAAACCAGACAAGGACACAACAGAGAAAACTACAGGCCAATATCCTTGTTGAACATAGATGCAAAAAATCCTAACCAAATACTAACAAACTGAATCCAACAACACATCAAAAGATAATACACCATGATAAAGTGTGATATATCCCAGGGATGCAAGGATGGTTCAACATCACTAATCAATAAATGTGACATACCACATCAACAGAATGAAGGACAAAAGCCATATGATGATCTAAATGGATGCAGGAAAAGTATTTGATAAAATTCAACATCCCTTCCTAATAAAAACCTTCAATAAATTAGGTATAGAAGAAACATACCTCAAAATAATTAAAGGCCATATGTGACAGACTCACAGCTAAATTATCCTGAATGGGGGAAAGCTGAAAGCTTTTTCTCTAAGAACTGGAAGAAGACAAGGATGCCCACTCTCACCACTCCTGCTCAGATAGTACTGGAAGTAGTCCTAGCTAGAGCAGTCAGGCAAGAGAATGCAATAAAGGACATCCAAACTGGAAAAGAGGAAGTCAGATTGTTCCTCTTTTCAGATGACATGATCTTCTATATAGAAAAACCTAAAGACACCACCAAAAACACACTTAAAACTGATGAATAAATTCATTAAAGTGACAGGATACAAAATCAACATGCAAAAATCAGTAACGTTTCTATACACCAGTAATAAACTAGCTTAAAAAGAAATCAACAAAAAGTCGGGTGTGATGGCTCACACCTATAATCCCAGCACTTTAGGAGGACGAGGTGGGTGCACTGCTTGAGCTTAGGAGTTTGAGACCAGCCTGGGCAACATGGTGAAACCCTATCACTACAAAAAAAAAATATATATATACACACACACACACACACACACACACACACAGAAATTAACCAGGTGTGGTGGCACATGTCTGTAGTCCCCAGCTAGTAGGGAGGCTGAAGTGAGAAGATCACTTGAGCACGGGAGACTGCAGTGAGCTGTGATCGCTATAACTGCACTCCAGCCTGGGTGACAGAGAAAGACCCTGTCTCATTAAAAAAGAAAAAAAAAAGAACGAAAAATTGAGAAAGCAATCCCTTTTACGATAGCTACCCCCCCCAAAAAAAACAAAAACCTAGGAATAAATCTAACCAAGGAGGTGAAAGAGCTCTCCAATGAAACCTTAAAAAACAGTGGTAAAAGAAATTGAAGGGGACAGTTAAAAATGGAAAGACATCATATGCTCATGATTGGAAGAATTAATGTAGTTAAAATGATCATACTACCCAGAGCAATCTACAGATTCGATACAATCTCTTTCAAAATACTAATGACGTTCCTCATAGAAATAGAAAAAAGCAATCCTAAAATTCATATGGAAGCACAAAAGACTTCATATAGCCAAAGTAATACTAAGCAAAAAGAAAAAAACTGGAGTCATTACACTATTGACTTCAAAATATACTACAAAGCTGTAGTAACCAGAACAGCTTTGTATTGGTGTAAAAATAAACCCATAGACCAGTGGAAGAGAACATAGAACCCAGAAATAAATCCACATATTTATAGCCAACTGATTTTTGATAAAGGTGCAAAGAACATACATTGGGGAAAGGATCCTTCTTTAATTTGCTGAGAAAACTGGGTATCTATCAACTCAAGATGAAGTAAAGACTTAAACATAAGACCCAAAACTATAAAACTACTAGAAGACAACATAAGGGAAACACTTCAGGACATTAGTCTTGGCAAAAATTATATGTGTAACCCATCAAAAGCACAGGCAACAAAAAAATAGACAAAGCAGACTATATCAACTAAAAAAGCTGCTGCACAGCAAAAGAAACAATCAGAGCAAAGAGACAACCTGTTGAATGCAGAAACTGTTTGCAAACTATTCATATTACAAGGAACTTTTATATCCAGAATATACAAGGGACTCAATTCAGCAGCAAAATAATGATAATGTGTTTTTAAAATGGGCAAAGGATCTGAATAGACATTTCTCAAAAGAAGAAGTAGAGGCCGGATGTCGTGGTTCATGCCTATAATCCCAGCACGTAGGGAGGCCGAGGCGGGTGGATCACCTGAGGTCAGGACTTCGAGACCAGCCTGGCCAACATGGTGAAACCCCATCTCTACTAAAAATACAAAATTAGCTGGGTGTGGTAGCATACACCTGTAATCCCAGCTACTCAGGAGGCCAAGGCAGCAGAATCGCCTGAACCCGGAGGCGGAGGTTGCAAGGAGCTGAGATCACATCATTGCACTCCAGCCTGGGCAACAAGAGTGAAACTCTGTCTCAAAAAAGAAAAAAAGAAAAGAAGATATATAAATGGCTAATAAGTATATGAAAAAAATACTCAACATCACTAATCATGAGAGAAATGTAAATCAAAACCACAATGAGATATTATCTATTTCCAGTTAAAATGGCTATCATCAAAAAGACAAGAAATAACAAATCCTGATGAGGATGCAGAGAAAGGGGAATTCTTATATACTATTGGTTGGAACGTAAATTAGCACTAATGAAAAACCATATAGAGGTTTCTCACAAAACTAAAATAACACTATCATACTACTGAGCAATTCTACTACTGGATAGTTATCCAATGGAAAGGAAATCAGCATATTAAAGGGATACCTGCATCCCACGTTTACTGCAGTGCTATTTACAGCAGCCAAGATATGGAATCAGTCTAAATGTCAATCAACAGATGAATGGATGAAGAAAATGTGGTGTATATATACATATGGAATAGTCCCGTAAAAATGAATGAAATCCTGTAGGCTGGGCACAGTGGCTCACACCTGTAATCCCAGCACTTTGGGAGGCTGAGGCGGGTGGATCACCTGAGGTCAGGTTGCAGTGAGCCAAGATCGTGCCACTGCATTCCAGCCTGGATGACAGAGCAAGACTCTGCCTCAAAAAAAAAAAAAAAAAAGAAAAGAAAAAAGAATGAAATCCTTTCATGTGCTGCAACATGTATGAGCCTGAAGGACATTATTTTAAGTGAAATAAGCCAGGCACAGAAAGATAAATACTGCATGTTCTCACTCATGTGGGAGCTAAAACAAAACAAAAAAGCTCAAGCCTGGACAACATAGTGAGACCCCATCTCCACAAAAAGTTTTTCTTAAAAAATTAGCTGGGCCTGGCCGGGCGCAGTGGCTCACACCTGTAATCCCAGCACTTTGGGAGGCCGCAGCGGGCGGATCACGAGGTCAAGAGATCGAGACCATCCTGGCTAACATGGTGAAACCCTGTCTCTACTAAAAATACAAAAAAAATTAGCTAGGCGTGGTGGTGGGTGCCTGTATTCCCAGCCACTCGGGAGGCTGAGGCAGGAGAATGGTGTGAACCCAGGAGTCGGAGCTTGCAGTGAGCCGAGATGGTGCCCCTGCACTCCAGCCTGGGCAACAGAGCAAGACTCAGTCCCCCCCCCCCCAAAAAAAGAAAATTAGCTAGGCCTGGTGGCATGCACTTGTAGTCCCAGCTACTGGGCAGACTGAGGTAGGAGCATCACTTGAGCCCTGGAAGTTGAGGCTGCTGTGAACTGTGATCATACTGCTGCATTCCAGCCTGGGCAACAGAGTGAGACTCCGTCTCAAAAAAAAAAAAAAAAAAAAAAAAAAGAGCTTATGTTAGTAGAGAGTGTAAGAGAAGTTATTAGAGTCTGGGAAGGGGTTGAGCAGAGGATGGGCCAGATTAATGGATACAAAGTTACAGCTAGATGGGAAAGATAAGTTCCTGTGTTCTGTAACACTGTAGAGTGACTGTGGTTAACAGTAATTTAGTGTATATTTTCAGAAAGCTACAAGCGAGGATTTTTGAATGTTCACAACACAAAGAAATGATAATTCTTTGAGATGATGGATATTAGCTACCCTGATTTGATCATTACACGTGGTACACATGTATTGAAATATCACTATGTATCCTATAAATACGTACAGTTGTGTCAACTAAAAATTTTTTAGGCCTGGCACGGTGGCTCACACCTGTAATCACAGCACGTTTGGAGGCCCAGGCGGGTGGATCATGAGGTCAGGAGTTCGAGACCAGCCTGGCCAACATGGTGAAACCTTGTCTCTACTAAAAAAATACAAAAATTAGCTGGACGTGGTGGTGGGCGCCTGTAATCCCAGCTACTTGGGAGGCTGAGACAGGAGAATCGCTTGAACCCGGGAGCTAGACATTGCAGTGAGCCAAGATCATGCCACTGCACTCCAGCCTGGGCAACAAAGAGCAAAACTTCATCTCAAAAAATAATAATAATAATTGTTTAAAGATGAGAATGTGGAAGTGAAGTGATAACCAGTTATGTCCCTGAAAGTTCTAGCCAGAAAGGATATGATGCCATTTAGAGGAAGGGAAGCAAGCTGTTGTCAAGGCTGAGAGTCTGGTCTTGCTTGAGTCAGACAGAACAGGGTTCTGCCTGAACATAGCTGCTCATTTGCTGTGACTCGCTAAGTTCCTAAACCCTCTGAGCCTTGGGTCTTTTTATCCCTCAGATGGATAATAATGATGGCAATAATGATAATGATATTTTACAATATAAATTTTAAATACTGTGTTTTAGCTCAAGTACATAATACTCAGTAAATGGTAGCTCCAGAAAATGCAAGATGAGGAGGAAGAGATTTGAAAAGCATGCTGATTATGATTTTAGGAATGAATTTTCATTTTTTAAGTTATATATATTTAGGTATAGGTGAATGATTTCCAGGAGATTTTTTCTGGGCTAAGTGGAGAGATTGCCTTGTTGTTGAGTACTGTTTGGGGAGATATTCTCAAACCACCTTTATAGTTTAAGAATGTATCGATTTCCCATAAGGGAGCTTCAGTGAGAAGAGAATGTCATTTCCTGGGAGCGTCTCAGGAGATAGCTACCACCTTGTGAGAGACTAAATTGCTGAGCCCAGGAATGTGGGACAAGAGCCTTGGCCTGAAAACTGCCTATGGGCCTGCCAGAGTGAGCATAGTCACTTCTGCAATGCACTGCCTGGGTGCACTTCCTGACCCTGGCCGTATGCCGGACACACTTCTGACATAGACCTCAGTCAGAGGCATCCCCAAGGCTGACATTGAGGTGCTCTGGCAGCACATCAGGTAGGTTCAGTGGCGACCACTTGTGTTGAAGGCACAGCAGAATGTCCAAATGGAGTGACCAAGAGGCTGCTGGAGATGTGGGAAGAGACCCAGGCATAGCCAGGGTCAGGGCTGAGGATGCTGTCTGTGCAGGGAGGGCCGTTAACAAGGGAGGACGGTGAAGAACAGATCAGAAGACACATTTAGAACTCCTAGAGAACAGGGCGGGTGAGGAGAGAAGCCACAGAACAGAGTGCCTTGAGGACAGGCCTGTGTCCAGAGCATAGCACCTGACACCCAAGAGAGGACCCAGAAGTGCCTCAAGGATGAAGGGTGGTGAAAACAGGCACCAGTAGGTGTCCACAAAAGGACTTTTTTTTTTGAAGGACTTTTTTTTTTTTTTGAGATGAACTGTCGCTCTGTCGCCCAGGCTGGAGTGCAATGGCATGATCTTGGCTCACTGCAACCTCCACCTCCCAGGTTCAAGCGATTCTCCTGCCTCAGTCTCCCAAGTAGCTGGGATTACAGGTGTGTGCCACCGTGCCCAGCTAATTTTGTTTTTTTTAGTGGAGACAGGGTTTCATTATGTTGGCCAGGCTGGTCTCAAGCTCCTGGCCTCAAGCGATCCTCATGCCTCAGCCTCCCAAAGTGCTGGGATTGCAGGTGTTAGCCACCATGTCCGGCCTCAAGGACTTTTTCTGATCATGGATTATTTAAAAATAAATATGTGGCTTGCCGTCTCACCCTACGGAACACTAGTCCTGTCATCTACCTCTGTTTAAGGGCGGGGGATGCTTTCTCATGGAAAACACATGCTCCTAGATGATTCAGCTTCTTTGAATGTGACAGCTGATGCTAAACTAACATGTAAACCCTCAGGAAGAATGAGGTATACTCTGTCTCCTCTTAGAAGACCTTCTAATTATTTAACCTCAGATTTATTCATAGAAGCTTTGGAAGACTAGACCCATGTTTTTAAGAAGATATAGACAGTTATTTCACATAGTAGCCAATATTAGTGGCAAATGAGGTTTGGGTCATTTTCTTCTTAACTTCCACAGGCCTCTGGCAGAGTTCAGGAGAGAAAATTGCCTCTTAGTCATCTCTGCATCTCCGTCACCACTCACTAATCTTGCCTCCCCACCCTTTTTTGTGTTGTGTTTGATGCTGTGTTCCATTTTATTTTGTTTCCACTTTCTTTATCTTACCAGAATTGCTTTTTTCCTGACTGAAACAGTACTCAGATTTATTTTGCATAAAAGATCCCTTTTAATGCTGTGGGACTGGTTACTAATTTTGGAAGTCTTCTGAGCTCTTTAAATCTTCAAACATTTTTTAAGTCTGCGTTTCTGGGGTTTTATATATAGTGTTTTTCAACCTTATTTTAACTCATGCCTTGCCAGCGAAGATTTTGTAGCATCTTCCTTTCTGTAGCTTCTACTACAAAACAATAGATAGGTCTGTGTATTTGTTTTCCAGGTGTAAGATTTTAAAATTGAATATCCCTTTTCACACTTAACACTGTTCCTTCCTGCTAATTCTCCCCGCTTGTTTCTGATCAGTCACCCTAAGTGAAACGTATTGGCCTCCTTAAGAATTACTGGCCTGGCCAGGCACTGTGGCTCACGCCTGTAATCCCAGTACTTTGGGAGTTGGAGGTGGGTGGATCACCTGAGGTCAGGAGTTCAAGACCAGCCTGGCCAACATGGTGAAACCCTGTCTTTTCAAAAAATACAAAAATTAGCCAGGCATGGTGGCACACACCTGTAGTCCCAGCTACTACTTGGGAGGCTGAGGCAGGAGAATCACTTGAACCCGGGATGGGGAGGTCACGGTGAGCCAAGATCACACCACTGCGCTCCACCCTGGGTGACAGAGTGAAACTCCATCTTAAAAAATAAAAATAAAAAAATCACTGGCCTAAAAAGATGGAAGTAGTGGTTGAATCATCTATTTATTCAATAAATATTTACACAAAACCAGAGAAAAGCCTAGCCCTAATAGAACTCTCCCAGTCTTGTGGGAGAGTCAAGTAACAAGTAAACAAAGACTTAAATAGAGATTATAATTAGCAATACGAAGGAAGTCAGAAGTATATAATGGCATAGGATGCACTAATTCCTTAATTTTTGAAATGATTCAGGAGGTTGGATTTTGCATGGTTTATGGTTACAGGATGCCTCTTTGGTCTAATCTCTCCTGGAGTCTCATACATATATAATGCAGTGTTGCTCAGAGACATGGCTCCAATAGCGTTTTGTCTTTGACAATTTTTGTTTCCTGGAAGGGAACTGCATCTGCTTCAGAAAGTCCCTAGATGGCGATAAAGATGAAATTGCTAGAGAACCTCACCATTGTCTATTATCTATTATCCATTTATTTCCAAAAGGAAAGTTACACTTCCTGATACTGAGCATTTGTTGTTGTTTTCCTCATGTGCCAAGCACAGGAAATGCTGCCCTGGCTTTCAGGAACCAGCAGCATCATTTGATGGGGTGAGTGCCTCGCCAGTCCTGGACACCTGCCTTATCCCAGCTCTGCCCCCCTCATGGCTTGTGACTTTAATCATGCCTCTGAGTTTTTGGCTGCAAATTGGGACAATACTGTCTGACCCACATACTTCACAGAGTTGGTATGAAAATCAAGAGGTACAACTATTAGTATCCATAAACATTTTTTTTTTAATTTAGACTAGGTGTGGTGATTCCTGTAATTCCAGCACTTTGGGAGGGTCTCTTGAGCTCAGGAGTTCAAGGCCAGCCTGGACCACAGAGTGAGACTCTGTCTCTACAAAAGATTTTAAAATTTTTTTAAATTATCCAGATATTGTGATACACACCTGTAGTCCCAGCTACTCAGGAGGCTGAGGAGGGAAGATTGCTTGAGCCCAGGAGATCAGGGCTGCAGTGAGCTGTGATCATGCCACTGCACTCCAAGCAGGATGACAAAGCAAGACCTTGTCTCAAAAAAAAATTGTTTTAATGATAAACCTAGAAAAAAAGTCGAGAAATAGCGTATATAAACACATTTTGAAAACTACAAAGCATTATGCAGATGCAAGGCCATAATAACAATCTTTGTGTTGTTATAAAAATAAAATAGTATCTGAAAGCTGCTGTGCCTGATACTCTAATTAAGTGTTGATTTGGGGCAAGCATCAGGCTTCCATTGTGTATCACATCAGTGGGACAAAGAAGTAAATTAAATAGCCTGGCAATTTAAACCTAAAGCAGGTGATAATTTTACTGAGATTAACAGTATTTACTTTCAGAACTAGCCTATCTTAGAGAAATGATGGTTTAAGTCAGTATGGTAGGGACTAGTAGTTGACAGTGGGAAATACGAAAGCTTACTTTATACCAAGGAAGGAGGCCAGCAGCTAATTAGACTTTTTTTTTTTAATACAAAGAATGTATAAAGCTCTTTTGGAGCCCTTCTAGATTACTAGATATCTACTAATCTGTGTTAAACATTCAGTATGACAGTCGTCTTAGCTTTTTTTTGGTTTTGGTTTTGGTTTTTTTGAGACAGAGTCTCACTGCGATGCCCAGGCAGGAATGCAGTGGCATGATCTTGGCTCATTGCAACCTCCACTTCCTGGGTTCAAGCGATTCTCCTGCCTCAGCCTCCCGAGCAGCTGGGACTACAGGCATGCGCCACCACACCTGGCTAATTTTTGTATTTTTAGTAGAGATGGAGTTTCACCATGTTGGCCAGGCTGGTCTTGAACTCCTGACCTCAAGTGATCTGCCCACCTCAGCCTCTCAAAGTGCTGGAGTTACAGGTGTGAGCCACCGTGCCTGGTCCTAGCTATTTTTTCTTAATGTTTGCAGAAGCAGTTTTGCCATGAACACAGTTAAACCGTACACCTTAAATAAAGCAATAGTAGTGAAAGTGCCCAGCATAGAATACCTGGCACACACCAACCACTTCATTGTCACTTTGAATAAAGAAAATTAAGATCAAATACACTACTCCCTTAACAGTTTTTAAAAAGAAACCCCATTTTTGTGTGTATGTGGAATGTTACTATCATTTCTGCTGTCTTGTCTTTAGCTCTGGAGAAATTTGAGTCTTTTTTTTTAGTTTATAAAAATCAGTGTCTAATTTATATAAATGTTGTTCAGGCTTCCAATATAACAGATGGTTTGGTTTCTAGAGCAAAGGGTTTTTGGATTTCTCTTTTTTCCAGATAACGCTTTACATCCAGTTCTTTCTTCATTATTTAGAAAAGCCTTTTTTTTTTTTAAGAAAAACTTAAGACAGTTTGCTGACTAAAAGAAAAAGTTGTAGAGAGAAAAATTCTATTATATGAACCATTTCATGTTTCAGCTTGTGGCCCAGTAAAGGCTTAGCCTGTACCCTGTTCTTTCTCTGTTGATTTTGCTGATAGTGATGTGTGATTTCTCCCTTAGTAGATTTTGTGATGATTCTAAGGAGTTACTGTTTTAAGATGTGCGTGTGTGTTTATTTTTCCCATTGTACCTAAATGATCTAAACCCAGTAGCATTGTGTTGACTGACATTTTGTTCCTTAAAGCACACACTCCTCTTACCTTTGTTGTAAATTTTTCTCTCTGTTGCCTAGGCTGGAGTGCAGTGGCACAATCATAGCTCGGTGTATCCTCAAACTCCTGACTTCAAGTGATCCTCCTACCTCAGTCTCCCAAGTAGCTGAGACTACAAGCACACACCACCACGCCCAGCTAATTTTTTAAATTTTTGTAGAGACGGAGTCTTGCTATGTTACCCAGGCTGGTCTCAAACTCTTGGCCTCAAGCAATCCTCCCACCTCAGCTTTCTACAGTACTGGGATTACAGGCATGAGCCATTGCACCTGGCCATTTTTTTTTTTTTTTTAATCAAATTTTTAAAACCCTATTTGTGAGTTATTAGATTGATGGACTTAGCCATATCCAGCCTTTTGCTTTTGTCTTTGTGTATCATACCACATTTTGATGTGTGGAAGTGATTGCATACTGGCTGTTTTGTATCTGTGAGACTGGGATTAATCTTCCTGCCCCCATTCAATTTCCTTTCTAGGTCCAACTGGCCCACCTTCAACACTCCCTCTAAGCACCCAGACCTCTAGTGGCAGCTCCACCCTATCCAAGAAGAGACCTCCTCCCCCACCACCCGGACACAAGAGAACCCTATCCGACCCTCCCAGCCCACTACCTCACGGGCCCCCAAACAAAGGCGCAGTTCCTTGGGGTAAGTTATCCTAAAGTCAGGGCCAAAGCTGCTGGGGCCAGGCAGCATGTGGGGTTCCACTGGGCAGTGGCCCGTTAAGCACATACATGCTGGGTGCTGACTCGGGTATATATGACATGATTCTACCTGTCTCTTAAGGCAAAGTAACATTTTGAAAAATATTTAGGCCAATAAAAGCTAAAAGGTGCTGAGCACTTCCTAAATCTTACTCAATTATAATAGCAACTCTGTGAGGTAGGTATTATTAGTCTGTTTTATATATAAGGAAACAGAGGCTCAGAAAAGCAAAGTAATCCATTTTCCTCACAACAGCCGGAATGGTTTTCTTATATAATATAAATCAGATCATCGTCACTCTTCTCCTTAACACCCTTTTAAGATTTCCTCCTGAGCTTCAGATAAATGCAAGCTCCCTATACCAAGGCCCACAGGGCCCTGCACGATCGGACTCTTATCTCCCAGACCCTCTCCTGCCACTCTGTCTTGAGGGCTGGCTGCCTTTCACTTCTTGGATACACCATCCTCTGCCTCCTGAGGGCCCTCCCACTCCCTGGAACTCTGTCATGCTTTTTGAACAGCTGCCTCCCTTTCATCCTTGAGTTCTCAGCTGGCATGTCTGTCTCCCTGACCCTCCTCTCCAACGCAGCTCCCTCCCTACCTGTTTTCTCCCAAACACCTTATCACAGAATGTAAGCTGCCCCACTAAAATGTAAGCTCCATGAGAGCCAGAACCTTGTCTGTCTTGTTCTCACCTATGTTTACTGGAACCATGCCTGACACACAGTGAATATTCAGTAATCACTTGAGAATGAATAAATTTGCCCAGAGTCAGCTTGTTAATCACTTCAGTGACATTGATTGCACATGACAAATTCCCGTCTACAAGGGACATAATTTCCATCTTTACTACTGGCCTGCTAGTGACTTAGGGGTCACCCCATCATCAAACAGGGTCTTGGCCCATGACAGACAGACACAGAAGCTTTGCTGAATAAATATGTTAGTTTGTGTGTCTCACCTCTTCCTGCTGTGGAGTTTCATTGTGGCTTTCTTCAGATTTTTTGTGTTTCGAGTTTTGGGGGAAAGTTACATTGTCCAGTTGCTGATTGTCACCTGTTCACCATCTGGTCCAGACACCCTGGGTTATGTGTGTGGCAAGCATGTGTGTGCATTTAGCCGTTCATTCTCTGAGTCTGTTTGCTTACTTGAGGCACTTACTATGCCCCTTGCTTGGGCCTTCTCAGTCCATATGCTCATGGAGCTCATGGTCTAATGCAGTACACACGTGGATAAATCATTAGAGCACATGTTCTTTACTATCAGGATAGACGTGTTGTCTAAACACTGGAAATGCTAGAAAACTGAGTGTCAGACTTTGGAGAAAAGCCAGGGAAGGTTTAGAGAGGAGACATTGGAGTTTGATGTTAATGAATTAGTTCCCACAAGCCAGGCAAGAACAATTGAGGTATGCTAGCACGTATGTACATAAAGACTAAGGATGTCCTTGACATTTTCAGAGGCTGCTGTGTAAGGCCTTCAGGATCCCCAGATTTCGTCAAAAAGACCTTTCCCCCAAATGACATTCCATGAAAGTCACAAGTTTCACATGCAGAGTTTCATATCACAAATTAAGCTTCTTTCCAATTTTCTCTAAATTTTAATCCTCTTGTTTAAGTGGTTTTATTTCCTGTAAGCTTTAAAGTGCCTTTATTCACGTTGTATAGACTCAAACATTCGTCAAATAAATTTACCAAATTTCTGCTTTCCGGCTTGAAAATCATCACTTTTTTAGATTTTCACATCACTCAAGAGCAAGACTAGCAGCTGGCCACTTTTCCCCCCATTGTTGGTGGGTCAGGGAGCATTTTTTATTAAACAAAATTTACTTTGTAAGCATGCCTGACAGTGAGCTGGGGGCATTAGAACCTTTTCCAGATGAGGACGCTGTTCTGTCTGTCAGTTTGTCACCAGCTCAGAGCCTCTCACCTACAACCAGCCTTGAAGGACAAAAATCATCATCTGTCCTCAGCCACAGTGACAGTTTGCCATGTGGCGTGGACTTTTGATTTTTGAAATCAAAATTTTAAATTTAAAAAACAATTTAATTTTTATTTTAAATTTTGATTTTAGAAAGCATATGTTGGTGTACATGCATGTATGTGAGATATACTATCTACAGATGCAGGTCAGTAATGGGCATGTATGGGTACGTTCATACACAGCTGGACTTCTTAGAAAGGTTATAGTTGCTCTGATCCTGGTGCTTGCAGTCTGCATTGTATTATTACTGCTTGGTTTTATGCCTCCCCGCCTCCTGCTGACATTGTATTCTAGAAGCCAAAGGCAGGGCCCGACAGGTCATCGGCAAGGCATTTAGGGGATCAGCCTCCTAGACAACCTTCCTCTCTGATGCCTGCAGCTTCCCTCTGTGGACGCACCTTTCTAGCGCTCTTATGTTCCCTTAAACCTCCCATCTCTTCTCAGCCCGTGAGGATCAGGGCCTTTGAACTGTGAGAGATCAGGACTGGGGGGTAGACACCAGGCATGAGCAGGTAGTGAAAGAACAGCCCCTTAGCTCTCACCAGGCCTTACCTCTCCACCCCCAAAGCTGAACATGCCCACCATCTTGAGGTACACCACATTCCCCAAAGTTCTATTTTTTTCTCTCAGATCTGAGCCTCACAGTATGCCCTCAACCTAGAATCTTCTTCCCTCTACTTCTTTATGTTAATGTTTAGTCATCTTTCAAGACCTGCTCTCCTGGCATCTACTTAAAAGGCCTTCCACAGTCCAATAAAACTCCCCACTCCCACCCTTTGCCCCCACTGGTGTAGTGGGTATCGCAGTGGCTGTTTCCTTGCCTGTCTTTCCCAGTACATGAACTCCTTCTGAGGGCGTGTGCTGCTTCTCTCAGCAAAGTGCTCCTAGGTGGACTCAAGCATCATGCTCTCTGGATTCTCATTCCATCTCTACTACTCAATAGCCTTGTGATTTTCAGCAAGTATCTTTGAATTTTTCAGTGCCAAAGCTTCTCTAACCATAATATGGGGCCAGTAATAGTGTCTGTATTGCATATGGAGTTATCATGAAGATTAAATGAGAAGAACACATGAAAAACAACCAAAACATAGGCAGCACCCAATAAATGTTAGCTACTATTACCATTATTCTCAGCCTAGCATTTTGCTGGATAGCTGGAGAAACCTGCATTAGTTTCCTGAGGCTCCTGTAACACATACCGCAAACTGGATGTTGTAAAATAACAAATTTATTCTCTCAGTATTAGAAGCTAGAGGTCCAAAATCCAACGGGGTTTTGCTCCTTCCAGAGGCCCTGTGGGAAGAATCTGTTCCTTGCCTCTCTCAGCTTCTGGTGACTCCAGGTGTTCCGTGGAGTGGTGCAGCCCCTGCCTTCATAGTCATCTCCCCACTGCCGCCGCCTCTCTGTGTTCTCAGAACTGCCTTTGCCTGTCTCTCATAAATGTACATGTGATTGTATTTAGGACCCACCTGAATTTTCTGTGATAATCTCCTTGTCTCGGGAGGCCGAGGTGAGCGGATCACTTGAGGTCTGGAGTTCAAGACCAGCCTGACCAACATGGAGAAACCCCATCTCTACTAAAAATACAAAATTAGCTGGGCGTGGTGGCACATGCCTGTAATCCTGCTACTCGGGAGGTTAAGACAGGAGAAACGCTTGAACCCAGGAGGCAGAGGTTGTGGTGAGCCAAGATTGCACCATTGCACTCCAGCCTGGGCAACAAGAGTAAATCAACTCCATCTCAAAAAAAAAAGATAATCTCCTTGTCTCAAGATCCTTAAGTGAATTATATTTACAAAGACCCTTTTTCCTAGTCAGGTGACATTTACAAATTCCGGAGATCAGGATTCGATATCTTTGGGTGGCCATTTTTCAGCTTACCACAGCTTGTCCTCTGACCCCCAAAGAGTCACATCCAACCCACGTGCAAAATATGTCCACCCATACCAACAACCTCAAAAGTCTCAAATCCCTGTCTTGGCCATTGTTTTTTCTAGTCTTCTCTGAAGACTAGAAAAAGCTGTCATGTAACTGCTAGATGTACTCCTCTCCCCACTGTGCCCAGGATTTCCTCCTCCAGATTCACAGGGGAGATTTGGGGGTTATGGTTGTCAGCAGCTCTCCATTCTGTAGATCAATGGGTTCATGTTGATCGCTTGCCTAACATTAAATACAGAATCAAACTTGTAAACTAGGCAAGACTCGAGGCCTCCTGTCCCAATCTGTTGTAGGCCACCTGTTCACACCACCACTCTGTTGTACCCACTAGTCTCACTAGCCATCCATACAGCAGCACTAGCATCACTCCCATGACCCCTGCCTGCTTCACAGCAGCCTCTTTCCTCAGCCAGGAGGAGGTTTCTACCTGTCAAGTTCTCTCTCTTGGTTTTTTGGGTTTTGTTGTTGTTGTTGTTGTTGTTACCCAGGCTGGAATGCAGTGGTGCAGTCCCAGCTCACTGCAACCTCCACCTCATGGGTTCAAGCAATTCTCCTGCTTCAGTCTCCCAAATAGCTGGGATTGCAGGCACCTGCCACCACGTCCAGCTAATTTTTGTATTTTTAGTAGAGATGGGATTTCACCATGTTGGCCAGGCTGGTCTTGAACTCCTGACCTCAAGTGATCCACCCATCTCGACCTCTCAAAGTGCTGGGATTATAGTTTTGAGCCACTGAACTCGACCCACCTGTCAAGTCTGAAGCCTGTACCCTTGGTTGGTTCCCCGATATTTGTGTTTCTGGTCTCGGGGCACCTCTGACATTCAGCTTCTTTGCAGAGTAGCCATGACTGACAGGTCTTGGCTCCGCTGATGATCACACTTTCTATGCTGATGATTAGCCCCACCCAATCCTCCATGTTGACCTTTAAGAAGGAGGTAGAAGGTGGTTTAAGAAGGAAATAGATCTTGCATTTGGCCTTGGAAGATGAGTGGAATAGGCAGGAGGAAATAAGCAAGGCAGCTGATGTTGAGACTTTTGTGAGACTGAGGACCAGAGATTGTAACGTTTAATGCATCTACTTCACGGAAGGCCACACTTCCTTCATTACAAAGAGTCTATCTTTCCCCCTCTCAAATTCCATTTCATGCCTTCATAAACTCCTTTTTCTTTGTGTTTGAGACAGGGTCTTGTTCTGTCACCCAGGCTGGAGCGCAGTGGCGTGATCATAGCTCACTGCAGCCTCCACCTCACAGGCTCAAGCTATCTTCCCACCTCAGTCTCCTGAGTAGCTGGGAGTACAGGTGTGCACCACCACGCCCAGCTAATTTTTGTATTTTTTGTGGAGACAGGGTTTCACCATGTTGCCTAGGCTAGTCTCAAACTCCTGAGTTATGTGATCTACCTGCCTTGGCCTCCCAAACCGGAGACTACTGGCATGAGCCTCCACACCCAGCCCATAAATTCTTAATACAGGTTTATGGCTTGTAAGACAAAAGAAAATGACAATTCTTCATTATTTTAGAATCTTTGGATAAAACACTGCATACGTAATATTTTATAAGACCATCACTTGTAAGCGCCTCACAGAGTGCTAGGCATTGTGTTGAGCACTTCGCATGTGTTAACGTACCTCATTCTTAACCATAGTTACACAGAGAGAAAATGCTATTATCTCAACTTCAGGGCGCAGAAAGGTTAAGTGATTTACACTCTTTCTCACAGCTAGTACCTGGGGGCCAGGATTCACCTGCAGCCTGTGTGGCTAAGAGCCGGTCCTCCTCACCCTCCCCACGCACCACTCTGTGCTCGCAAAATGCAGGCCCACCATCCCTTTCTCCTCACAGCAATGGTTTCTGTGCCCATGAAACTGAAGTGTGGAGAAGGCGATCAACTTAGCATGGTTCACCTGGCAAGCAGCACAAGCTCTGCTAGCTGTGCCTCCTCATCCATCTGCAGCATGGCACTCTGGTATGCCATTCCCATGCTGTCCAGGCAGGGAGGGCCACCCCAGGCTTTTTCCCTGCCAGAACCACAACATCCACAATGCCCAAAATAGCCCCAGCATTACATTACTGAAGTCCTGCCTCTGTGATGAATCCAGCCATCTGTCTCAGGAGACTTCTAAGGCAGGCTTTTGATAGCAAAACAAATAGTCCTGTGGACAGATTTGGGTTTTGTAGGGACTTTATGATTTTTGAAGTTGCATTTCATTGAACCTCTTTTTTCTTTTTCTTTCTTTCTTTTTTTTTTTTAAGACAGCATCTTGTTCTGTTGCTTCAGCTAGAGTATAGTGGCACAATCACGGCTCGTTGTAGCGTCAACCTCCAGGGCCCAAGTGATCCTCCCATCTCAGCCTCCCAAGTAACTTGGGACTCTAGGAGCATCACACTATACCCAGCTAGTTTTTAATTTTTGTAGAGACAAGGTCTTACTATGTTGCCCAGACTGGTCTCGAACTCCTGGGCTTAAGTGATCCTCCTGCCTTGGCCTCCCAAAGTGCTGGGATTACAGGTGTGAGCCTCCTCACCCAGCCTTCCTCTTTTTTTTATAACCTACTTTATAACAGACTAACACATATTTTAACACAATTTAAATAATAAGAAATGAGGACGAAGGGAGAATAAGGGTAGCAGAGTAAGGTGAATTCCAGGAGTGTGATTTCTCCACAAAGTGAGTAATAAAAAGTCTCATACAGTGTGTGGAAGTAAGCCATGGATTTGACCCTAAGATTCTTACAGGCAAGAGCAAAGAAAGAAATACAACTAATTGTTAGGTTCATGATAGCCTTAAGACTAACGCTATTCTCACACTTGAGACTCTTGTAATTAATACCTGAGAGCAATTTCCCCCCTCCCCCTGGCCCTCCATCCTTTGGCATTTAGAGAAGTGTCTGCAGTGCACGTGGGAAACCATAACATGCACTGAAAGAACATTCCAGAAGCCCAAGTTCTGATCCAGGTTCTACCTGTCCTTGACAAAGTGACCTCTGGGAATCACTTACATTCCTCATCTTTGGTCACTGGGAGTTAGAATTGTATTTTTATTTAATATAGAGCAAATAATGGATGAAAAACTATACCAAAAATTGGTTTACTGCCTATATTGCAGGCCTGGGACTTCCAGGTAAAAAAGCTCAATACTTGAAATGTCTGAGACATGGATATTTACTACTTTTTTTTTTTTTTTTTTTTTTTTTTGCTTTTTTGGTTTTTCTTCTTGTTTGTTTTATTACATATCTACTTTTTGGAAGTGGGACTGTGATTGTCCCAGTTACTGATGAGGAAATTAGGCACAGAGAAGTCAAATGGCTTGCATAAGATCGCAAATCCAGGAACTGCAGAACTGAGATTTGAACCCATTTCCAACTCCAAGGCCTGTATAGTAATTCACTGTTCCAGAATACTCCTGTAACAACCAGGCCATTCTCTGCCCCCTCTCTTTCCACACACTGTTCTCCTGTAGCTTCGAAGCTATAGTAGGTGACCAGGAGTCTTGGCCACACTTTCTTCCATTGCCTGTCCAGGATGTATCTCCAGGTCTCTCTTAAACACATCTGTATGATACACTAAGATCGTTTTCCAAATTGCACAGAGAGAAAAAAGGGATTGAGTTGCTTCCATATTTTTGCTCCTCATTGTTCTCTTTTCAGTACTGTTTTATTTTCAGAATGTTTTCTAAGCCATACTTTTCTTCTTAAGCGCAGCAGGTAGCCTTTGCATAGCTATGAGAGTGACAGGATTCTTGTCAACCAGACGCTGGCAGGGACTGTTGACTGCTCTGTGCCAGACATTGTGTTAAAAAGTGGTGTTATCGGCCAGGCGCGGTGGCTCACCCCTGTAATCCCAGTACTTTGAGAGACTGAGGCAGGTGGATTACTTGAGGTCAGGAGTTCAAGACCAGCCTGGCCAACATAGCGAAACCCCGCCTCTACTAAAAATACAAAAATTAGCCAGATGTGGTGGCACATGCTTATAATCTCAGCTACTTGGGAGACTGAGGCAGGAGAATTAGTGAACCCAGGAGGCAGATGAGGTTGCGGTGAGCTGAGATCGCACGCCATTGCACTGCAGCCTGGGCAATAAGAGCAAAACTCCGTCTCAGACAAACAACAACAAAAAAAGTGGTGTTACAAAGACATAGAAAGCAGGGTCCATTCTTTGAAGTGACCACTCATTGAGCTATATTAGCATCATTTCTGTTTCATGCCATTGAAGAGCTGTGAATAATATTACCTTGTGTCAGGCTTCTTGTGGTCTAGCACTGTGTCCCATACTTCATAGTTTATTTCCTTTAATACTCATACCCATCTAGTGTAGTAGGTACCATGGTTGTTCCCAGTTTATGTATGAGGAAATTGAGGTTTAGCAGAATAAGAAGTCACCCAAACTCATACCCACTGGTCAGTAGTACAGCTAGAATTCAAAGCCACACTTGTCTAGGTCCAAAATCTGCACCCCTAATTAACCACTCCTGGTAAGAAGCTGGTTACAAGGGTTGGTCAAGTCAGCTATGGAAAAATTCCCAGAAAGTGACTCTAAAGGTGTTCTTTGAAGGTTGTGTAGGAATTCACCAGAACTGGAAGGAGACAGGCCTTCCTTGCAGGGAAAAGGAACGTAAGGGGCAAAGTGACAGAGACATAAAAACTCACACCATCTTTGGAAAATGGAGACTCATTTTGAGAAGCCAAAGAGTAAGGTTAAATGAGGACTCTGGACATTTGGGCCTGTGCGCATTAGGCAGCAGCCCCTGACATGATGACTCATCTGTGCGACAGCAGAGTGAATGACCACAGCAGAGCCAGAGGGCCTCTGCAGCCCTGTTGGTCTCAAATTTACTCATGTATAGCTCATGCAACCTGCATTAGTAATCACTTGTTTGGAATGTTTTCTGCCTGAAAAGGGAATTAGTGGATGCAACAGTTCGTTCCCCAAACATAAAATTTTCCTTGACGTTTTGATTGTTACAGCTCATTTAAGTGGGAAAGTGTAAGATTTGATATCTAGCCCTGAAGACTCAGCATTGAGCACAGTGCTAGAAAGAAATGCCTACCAGGCCAGGTGCAGTGGCTCACACCTGTAATCCCAGCACTTTGGGAGGCCAAAACAGGAGGATCACTTGAGGCCAAGTATTTGAGACCAGCCTGGGAAATACAATGAGACCTTGTCTCTACAAAAAAAAAAAAAAAAAATTAAAATTAACCAGGCATGGTAGTGCATGCCTGTAGTCCTAGCTACTTGGGAGGCTGAGGCGGGAAGATCGGTTGAGCCCAGGAGTTTAAGGCTGCAGTGAGCTATGATAATGCCACTGCACTCCCACCTGGGCAACAGAGCAAGACCTTGTCTCTTTAAAAAAAAAAAAAAAAGCCATGTGTGGTGGCTCACACCTTTAATCCTAACACTTTGGGAGGCCAAGGCGGGAGGATCAGTTGGTCTCAGGAGTCCAAGACCAGCCTGGGCAACTTAGAACTTAGTGAAACCCCATCTTGAAAAAATAAATAAATAAAAAATAAAGAAGAAAATAAATGCCTACCTTAAAGAACATCACAGCTCAGAGGATTTTATAAGAGTTACCAAAGAAGTCCTTAAATATTAAGTTATATGGGCTCATGGACATATACTGATGGTTAGTTTAATTAAAATTGAATAAAACTAAATGTGAAAGCCTTTAGTTCTTCTGGTAATGCCAGTTTATCTCATTTCTTCTTGTATCAATATCATAGAATTACAGCACATTCTGTCCAGGAGGTGAGCACCCTGCCAGTCTCTCCATCTTCAGTAGGTGCAGTCGGACCAGGAGGTGATAGGTGCTAGAGTGTGGTGATTTACAGTACAGACCCTGGAAGAGGGCTGCTGGCTTTCCATTCCAGCTTTGACCCTTACCAGTGACCTAACCTTGGGCAATTGACTTTACTTCTCTGTGTGCTTCTTCATATATAAAATGAGGGGTGATTATACTATTTATCTCATAAGCATAATTACTGTGAGTATGCAGCACAGTACCTTGCTCACAGTAAGTGCTCAGTAAACGATCGTTGCTGTTAATGTTACTATCAGGGCGTCTTGATGGATAATGAAGAGCACATTGATTTGTGGTCAGGACTCCCAGGTACACCACTTCCCCATGGGACCTGCAGCCATTTATTCATTTAGTCTCATTTCCTTATCTTTGGAAAAGGAGTAATGATGCCAGCCTCATGCTGTGAGGAAGGAAGGCTGGATGAATATAAAAGCATGTGGGCAATCGGCAGTGCTGTTGAGCAGATTCATGGTGTAGTGAGGATCAGTTAGTTTTTTTTCAGTCCTGCCCTCTTCATCTGCCCTCCTGTTGCTCACCCTCCTCAGCCAGCCCATTCCCAGTGCCACCTAGGCAGTATTATAGTCTTCTAGGCAGAGGAGGAGAGGAGGCTGCTGAAGGAAGAGAGCAAGAGTTTCCAGAGCAGTCACAGGAAGAAAGGGCAAGGAAATGAACTAGAACCCCAGAGACAGGGTGCCCATGCAGGGTCCCAGGGAATCCTCCTGGGTACCCGCAGCTTGGGGCTCCACAACTGCGCTGCACTCCTCCCACCACGAAATGAATCATAGAAGAGCCCTCATTTATTGTCTTGTGACCCTCTCCTGGACATAGCACACTTACCTCCACCTGTGTGCCTCTGGTTTTGCTGCTCACCCACTAGAAAGTTCTTCACCCGTCCAGATGCTATGTCTTCCCCAGACGGCATTCCCTACTCCCTCTCTCCCATTCCTGCCAGCAGTCAGAGTTTAGAAAGTATTTTCTCCTCAATTGACAGCAACTGATGTTCATCTCATTACACATTGTTAGTATATTTCCTATGTGTAAATCTCACCGGCCAGAGCATAAGCTCTGTGAGAGCAGTGACATTTTATTTGTTTTTGTGCCTTCTGCTTCACATTTATGCCTTGCACATAGTAAATGCTTAATACATCTTAATACTTGGCTGGGTGTGGTGGCTCACACCTGTAATCCCAGCACTTTGGGAGGCCGAGGCAGGTGGATCCCTTGAGGCCAGGAGTTTGAGACCAGCCTGGCCAAGATGGTGAAACCCCGTTTCTACTAAAAATACAAAAATTAGCTGGGCATGGTGGTGTACACCTGTAGTCCCAGCTACTCAGGAGGCTGAGGCAGGAGAATCGCTTGAACCTGGGAGGCAGACGCTGCAGTGAGCTGAGATTGCACCATTACACTCCAGTCTAGGCAACAGAGCGAGACTCCATCTCAAAAAGAAAGAAAAAAAAAAAAAAAAAAAAGTTAATATTTGAATGAATGCCCTGTAGTCCCAGCTACTTGGGATGCTGGGCAGGAAGAACACTTGAATCCAGGAGTTCAAGGCTACAGTGAGCCCTGATTGCATCACTGCACTCCAGCCTGGGTGACAGAGTAAGACCCTGTCTCGGGGAGGGGGGGAAGGGGAAAGAGGAAAAGAGAATGAATGATGAGTCAGTAAGTGCCTGAGGGCTTGGGCCAGCAGATGACCCCTTATCCACCACCCTGCTAATGGTGTTCACACACACATTCCACTTGTGAGTTGTGCGTTTCTCCTGAGTCTGGATACTAGGGGGTAGTCTCCTAGCATGTGGACCTCTTGGTGAACCTGAAATGTATTCTTCTTTCTCTACCCTCAAACTAAGGACAGGATCCTGAGCCAGTGGGAGCATCACCAAGTTTCTATGCTGTTTGAGGTCTTGCCACAGAGCAGCTGGTCACCTCTTTGATACACTCCTTTACCAGAAATAAAAAACCGCAAAGCCCAAAACAGTGCTCAATTTTGTTTTGGTCTTATGCCAGAAATGCATACTGTTTTGGCTTGGGTCTTTTAAATGCCATTCTGGAACTTGAGCAATGCCTGTCTATAGGCCAAACCCATATATTCTCATACTGCATTTCCCCATCTAAAGACATACCTTTTCACATTAAATTTTCCTTGTAGGTAACGATGGGGGTCCATCCTCTTCAAGTAAGACCACAAACAAGTTTGAGGGACTATCCCAGCAGTCAAGGTAAGCCATCTCAGTGCTTCCTTTCCCCTGTTGGATCCACTGATGCAATGGACAGAATTCTAGAAATGAGTTTTCATGGATTTCCCAGCGCTGCTCAAAGCTGTGGTCAACCAAGTGGGGCTGGCCACGACGAGAAACCAGACGTTCACTCTTGGTTTGCGTGCACATCTTGTGGCTGGACTGGACACAGGTCTGCAGACCATTCTCTAAGCAACACCGCTGTCTACCCAGTTCACAGACAGGAGCTAACCTCACTTCCTGGTGGTCACAGGGTTGTGCAATGGTCTTGAACAAAATTCCTGTCAGAATGAGTTTTTATTTTTCATATTTTAATCAAGTAACTTTGTTACTTTCCCTCTTGACTCTTTTTGCAGATTTGGAAATGAAAAGATAATCCTTAGGGAAATCTGATTGCCCAGAGATTTTCAAACATAAAAATATCACTCTTTCAAGTTCTGTTTCTAAGATTTTTTTTTTTAGGCTAGGCTGACAGCAATGTTCTTTTCTTCCCTTTTTTCACTGAAATTGTATACTTGAGGAGATCTCTTACGGGCAGTTTTTATCCAGCCTTACCCTAAAGTGTTTTCTCTGGAGGTGCCATCCAAGAAAAGGATAGAGAGCCACTTCCAGACCCCAACTTCAGGGAAAAAGAGTCAGCTCTTTTCCAGAGTTTCTGAAAGGTGAAAAAACAAAATCTTTTTTTGAGATAGGGCCTTGCTCTGTCACCCAGACTAGCGTGCAGTGGTATGAGCACAGCTCACTGTAACCTCAACCTCCTGGGCTCAAGAGATCGTCCTGCCTCAGCCTCCCGAGTAGCTGGAACCAGAGGCACGCAACACCATACTCAGCTGATTTTTTTTTTTTTTTTTTTGTAGAGACGAGGTCTCAGCATGTTGCCCAAGCTGGTCTTGAACTTCTGGGCTCAAGCAGTCCTCCTGCTTCAGCCTGCCAAAGTGCTAGAATTTCAAATGCGAGCCACCATATCCATGCTTTTAATACCACTATCTTATGTGCTGTTTATAACCCTGTGAGATAGGCCCAATTACTACTATCCTCAGTTTTGCAGGTAAGGAGAGCGAGGCCCAGAGTGGTTAGGTGGTAGGCGCAGATGCCGGAGCCAGCTCTCTGGCCTGCTTGTTCTCCTGACTCCACATTCCACGCCCCTTCCTTGCCCTTGTTCCCCACCTTTCATTCCTCACTCACCTTCCTTCAGTCCTAATTTGGGGACCCTGTAGAACTAAAGTTCTGGTGTTCTTTTTCCAGAATGAGGAGAATATCTGACACTCCGAAAGCACTCATAAAAGATTTTTAAAGGCCGGACACAGTGGCTCACCTGTAATCCCAGCACTTCGGGAGGCCAAGGTGGGAGGACTGCTTGAGCCCAGGAGTTTGAGACCAGCCTGGGCAACATAGCAAGACCTTGTCTCCTAAAAATAAAAAAAAATCAGCCGGGCATGGTAGTACATGCCTGTAGTCTCAGCTATACGGGAGGCTGAGGCAAGAGGACCACCTGAGCCCGGGAAATTGAGGCTACAGTGAGTCATGATCGCACCTCTGCACTCCAGCCGGGGCGACAGCAAGACCCTGTCTCAAAAAAAAAGTTTTGGCTGGGCACAGTGGCTCCCGCCTATAATCCCAGCACTTTGAGAGGCCAAAGCAGGTGGATCACTTGAGGTCAGGGGTTTGAGACCAGCCTGGCCAACATGATGAAACCCCATCTCTACGAAAAATACAAAAATTAGGTGGGCATGGTGGGGTGCGCCTGTAGTCCCAGCTACTCAGGAGGCTAAGGCAGGAGAATTGCTTGAACCTGGGAAGTGGAGATTGTAGTGAACCGAGATCACACCACTGCACTCCAGCCTAGGTGACAGCGAGACTTCGTCTCAAAAAAAAAAAATAGTTTTTATACAAAATCAAGCTGATTGTGAACTAGAGCCTTTCGCAACTCATTAAGTTTGTTTGTTTGTCTGTTTTTGAGATGGAGTCTCTTTCACCCAGGCTGGAGTGCAGTGGTGCGATCTCGGCTCACTGCAACCTCTGTCTCCCAGGTTCAAGCGATTCTCCTGCCTCAGCCTCCCGTTAGCTGGGACTACAGGGCACACCACGATGCCTGGCTAACTTTCTGTGTTTTTAGTAGAGACAGAGTTTCACCGTGTTGGCCAGGCTGGTCTTGAACTCCTGACCTCAGATGATTGGACTGCCTCAGCCTCCCAAAGTGCTGGGATTACAGGCATGAGCCACCACGTCCAGCCAACTCATGAAGGTTTCAGTACCCTTTCTCACTGCACACAGCACCACCAGCAGAAGGGTCCTGTGTTCATTTCTGATAGGAACAAGTCCAGGTTCCGCAACATTGCAAAGGAGCTTGTGCAAAAGAAGCGTCTGAGCCTCTAGACTTTGGCCTCGGTAGTGTGGGCAGGAACAGTCATCGCCCACACACCGGTAATGGGCAGCTGGGCTTGCCTAGGAAGATGCTGAGGCATAGCACAAGAAAAATGCACCCCAAAAATGTCAGAAGCAAAGCCCTCTCATGTTTACTGTTTCTTGTTTAGTGGTGGCTTTATCTCAGCAATATCCCCCAGTTGCCCAGAGGCAGGAGGATTTCCAGTGAGCTGAGGAAAGAGCAGTGAAGACCAAGGGTGTCCAAGAGCCAGGACAGAAAGGAACACACACTTTTCATCTTCTTTCTTTGACTACTTTTTGTTTCGTCGGTTGGTTTGGCTTTTTCTTTTCTTTTAAATGCAGTTAGCTGAGTCACAAGAATCACTTGAACCCGGGAGGCGGAGGTTGCAGTGAGCCGAGATCGCGCCTCTGCACTCCAGCCTGGTGACGAAGCAAGACTCTGTCTCAAAAAAAAAAAAAAAAGAAGAAGAAGAAGAAGCAACCAACTCTTAGGACATCAGGGCACAGAAATGGAGAGATGAGATAATAAAGGGGTTCTTGGCAGATGGGGCTCAGGCACTTGGCTGCTGCTGCTTCTCAGGCATGCAGGCCTCCTGGTATCCTCTGAGAATCGCCAAAACCTCTTGTTAAAGAAAAATAGTGGCTTCCACCTAATGCAAACCACTGACGGTACTGGGGTTTCAGTTGCAGAGATTAATGTTTGATGATTCAGACAACGTGGTGTGGACCTGTATTCCGGGGACTTGGGCCTTTGTCACCCTCATTTACCTGTCCCCCAAAAGGAGGGCAAGGCCTAGGAGAGCCTGGAGGCCCAAGAACCAATCTCTTTGCTGTAGTGGAAGAAGTGAGGGCTCTGGAGGCCAAGGGAGCTAGGGCCGAATTTCCACTTCTATCTCTGACCCATGCGGGACCTTCTGCCAGCCACCAACACCCCCATTCCCTTCCATTTCCTTGTCTGGAAACACAGAGCTGCTTTGTGGGATAGGTGGGAAGAGTTACTTCTGTGCACTACATTGGGGTCACCACTTAGTATGTGCCAGGTGCCTTCATAAATGCTTTGAAGTGGAGGAGTTGGGCTTTATCATTAAGTGGGACTTTTTTTCATCCTTTTACTATGCCTCCTCAGCCAGGCAAACCGAAATATGGAAAATAGACTATAATCTTTTGTTAAAGACATTTTGAGGCTGGACACTGTGGCTCATGCCTGTAATCCCAGCACTTTGGAAGGCTAAGGTGGGTGGATCACGAGGTCAGGAGTACAAGACCAGCTTGGCCAAGATGGTGAAACCCCATTCCTACTAAAAATACAAAAATTAGCCGGACTTGGTGATGGGTGCCTGTAGTCCCAGCTGCTCAGGAGGCTGAGGAAGAATTGCTTGAACCCGGGAGGCAGAGACTGCAGTGAGCCGAGATCGCGCCACTGCACTCCAGCCTAGGCTACAGAAGGAGACTCCGTCTCAAAAAAAAAAGAAATTTTGAAAGGATTCTTTAGATGATTAATGTAAATGCCTTTGATTTGATTTCCTTGAATAATATTTCACTATTGATATTCTAGCACTTTTAGATACTAAATGATTCTTATTTGCTAATTAGCACCAGTTCCGCAAAGACTGCCCTTGGCCCAAGAGTTCTTCCTAAACTACCTCAGAAAGGTAAGATCTATCATTTTCACATTTACATGTAATTAAAGTGTCACTACCTGCTCCAAGGGGCCCAAGGTTTTTATCTCCCTCGTTCATTGATCCATCCCGAATGCCTAGAGCAGCACCTGGCATGTAGTGGATGCCTAGTAAATAAACATTAAATGACGAAAGGTATTTATAAACTCAAATTTGATGATTAGCAAAGCACCATACTTTTCCAGAATACATAATACTTTTGTAGACATTACATTATTATAATCCCCAGATACCATTCTTTCTCCCCTTATAAACATAATCAGAGAGACCTCGGAACCAATAGCACCTCTACCACTTAGTAGCTGTGTGGCCTTGGGCAGGTGATGTAGTAGCTTCACTAAACCTGAGATTCCTCGTCTGTAAAATGGGGGAAATAATACTTTGTGAGGTTTTGTAAGGACAAAATGAAGTCATATTTCAGAAAGTCCCTAGCAAGTGGGTGGCAAAGGAATCCTTCCCTGGGATGGCATCTGTCATGCAGAGTAGAGATACCCATGCTCTGCAAAGTACAAGAAAGCAGTGTCTATAAATACTGTTTGTTTGCCAAGCTAAGACACTCAGCTCTTTGACCGAGTCTTCTTTCATGCTGACAAGCTTTTCATTTGTAAAACCAAAATTTCAGTCTTATTACAACACAAGTGATAGTTCTGCCTTACCATACCTTACCTTAGAGCTGCAAAATACCTTTAGGGGCATCTAGATCATTCCATCCTTATATAAGCCTGCAAGGCCAGCAGGGCCCACCTTGGATACAGACGGAAGCTCAGAGGAGCTCAGGGCCTGCTCCTTGGATTTTCAGTGCCAGCAGCAAGACTTGTGACCCCAGTCTAGTGCTGCGTTGCCTAGTTTGAATGGAAGTCAAACTGGGGGTTAGTATCGGGAAGCTGAAATTCACCACTCTCTAGAGTTTTTCAGTGAAGTAACACACTTTGAAGAGCACTGACTGGTCAGGCCAGGCTCCTGTGTAGTAAGAAGAGGGGACTCCCAAATGACTGCTGATTCACCCTCCATAGAACAGATACAAGACTTCCCCTGGGTTTGCCGAATCTTAATCTAGGATTGGTTTTTGTTGTCTTTTATTTTTAAACTCTGCCCAAGGGGCTGTTTTGATCTCAAAGGAGTTTGAAACAAGTTTCTCAGGCATGTAACCCCATTTACAATGTGCCCAGACTCTATCCCAGATCAGTCACATATCACCCCTTGCCTCTCCAGCCTGATTCCTCTAGCAGCAGACCCCAGCACTTCTCAGTGCCCATAGGACTTTACTGCAACTGCCATCAGCTCTTCGCTGTGCCTATCCCCTCTGTGCCCTCCTTTCCCTCGCAGCATGGCGTCAGCCCATCACCAAAGTCACTCCCTGATGTGCTCCCTCAGCTCCTGCCCCTCCTGTGCTGGGTTCTGCCACTCAACTGACTTCTGAGAGGCACAGTCAGGGTGGTGGTCTGGCTGTCTCTATGACTGCTGACCTCACATGGTCATCTGGGGCTGCCCAGCAGTCCCAGCACCATGACCTTTCAGCCTACTCCCCCACACTGTCTCTCCTCTCCTTAGGAGCACCTTGTTTCTGTTCCTCATTGAGTCAGCACAGGAGTCCACCCCTACCACCACCTGCCTGATATGGTGGCCGTGGTCCTAAGGTAGACCTTGTACCCTCCCACCCGCTCAGGGACAGACTCCAGCAGGTGTCCCTCCCTCTTTTGCACTGCTGTTTCCTTCCATCTGACCTGCCCTATCAGGGCAGGTCTGCTGTCAATACCCATCAAGACCTGTGTCCCTCCCACTACCACCCCCTTGCTCTACTCCCATTCTTTTTCTGTCTTTCGCGCTCTCGCGCTCGCTCGCTCGCTCTCTGTCTGTGTGTGTGTGTGTGTTTGTGTGTATGTGTGTTTACTATTTGGAATTTCCCATAATAAACATACACAGAAATACAAAAAAAGACACAGAATAGTATCCTACAGCCTCCTCCACCACACCCATATACTTATCACCCATTCCAGCACTTAACAGTTTATACCTGATCTTGTTTCATTTAGTTCCATACCCAGCTACTCTCAGTAATTCTGTAGCATTTTAATCCCAGCCAATTTCATACATATGCAATTCTATTGCATCAAAAAATTTCATCATGTCTAAAAAATCAAAAATTTCTTAATATCATCAAACACCTAGTGTTAACATATCCAGCTGTCTCACAATTGCCCTTTTAAAAAAAAAAATTGTTTATTTGAATAAGGATTAAAATAAAGTCCACACAGTAGAGTTGATTGATTTGTCTGTAAGTGTCTTAGGCTAAAGTTTCTCCTTCATCTCTCTCTTTTTATTTGTTGAAGAAACTGTGTTATTCTTCCTGTAGATTTCTCCAGTCTGGATTCCATCCCCTCATGTTTGTTCATCTAACATGTTCCCCTGTCTGTCATATTTCCTATTAATTGGAAGTTGATTCCAGAAACCTGATCAGATAGATTGAGGCTTTGGCAAAACCACTTCATAGGTGGTAGTGTGTTCTATCACGAGGTGTACACCATCGCATTGTCTCTGTGTGTGAAGTTCACAGCTGTTAATGCTCAGAGCCAAGATTCATCCGTCCATCCTCTCTTCCTATCCCTCTGCAAGCTGATGGGCCAGTGGTTAATCTTCAGCCCTGTCTTCCTTGGCCGTCTGCAGCTCATGGCACAGTCACTGCTTCTCTCCTGCCTGGAACACTATGCACTTGTGTTCTGGACACCACCTGTCCACTCTCGCTGCACTGTCAGTTCCTTCCCGACCCCCTTAGCTGCTTTCTCATATCCTCCACCTCTGCGTGTTGGGCACCACAAGCCGTGCTCATGAACTGCTTCTGCTCTGCATCTTCCCTTACTCCTTAACTCATCCAAACAGTCCCACAGCTTTACACCCATCTGGAAAGCTCCACATTTCTATCTCCTGCCAAAGTATTCATCCGTAATCCAAATTCACCAACAACAGCCTATTTCACACTGCCACTTGATGCCTGTGGGGGAAAATTCTCTGTGTTTTTCCTCTGCTCTCACATCACAACAATCATCAACACAGGATACTTCTGTGACAAACGTGTGGGGATTTTTCCCCACGCACCAAGCGGCAGACACCAGCTGGGTGTCCTGTAATTTAGTTCCCACACTGTCTACCTGGAGATAGTGCCAGTCCCACCGGGTGAGAGCTCAGTCCTCAAAACTGCCCCCCCACCACACACACATACCAGTTGCAAGTCCAGGCCTTCAGAACTTCTAACTGACTGGCTACAAGTTGGGGTTCCTACAATTCTGTCTTTGGATTCATTTAATTTGCTGGAGCAGCTCACAGAACTCAAGGAAATGCATTTACCGGTTTATCATAAAGGATATTACAAAGGATACAGATAAAGAAATGTGTAGAGTGAAGTATGGGGGAAGGGGTGCTGTATTAGTCTGTTTTCACACTGCTGATAAAGACATACCTGAGACGGGGTAATTTATAGAGAAAAAGGTTTAATGGACTCACAGTTCCATGTGGCAGGGGAGGCCTCATAATAATGGCAGAAGGCGAAAGGCACGTCTTACATGGCAGCAGGCAAGAGAAAAATGAGAGCCAAGCAAAAGGGGAAACCCCTTATAAAACCATCAGATCTTGTGAGACTTACTACCATGAGAACAGTGTGGGGGAAACTGCCCCCATGATTCAATTATCTCCCACCAGGTCCCTCCCACAACATCTGGGAATTATGGGAACTACAATTCAAGGTGAAATTTGGGTGGGGACACAGCCAAGCCATATCAGGTGCAGAGCTTCCAAGCCCTTTCTGGAAACTCCAGGAGCCTCCACATGGTCAGCTCTTCAGAAGCTCACTGAACCCTGTCCTCTTGGCTTTTTATGAAAGCTTCATGATGTCAGCATTCCTTCCCCAGGGTATAGGGTAGAATCCTCTAGTGGAAGGTGCTTAAGACCCACAATTGGATTAGAGTCCTGCCTTGGGATAGGTAGTAAGAGGGCAAGAAAAGGTCAGAGGCTGGCCCCTGAGGCCTGACACACCCAACTTTGTAACAGAAGTCTATAACAAGGGTTATAAGCCAGGAACCGTGGACGAAAACTAATACATTTAACACCACAGCCTACTCCCTGGTTTTCTACTGTGGATCCTTTACATCAAAAAATATTATATACACAATCATTAGTAATCAGTCCAGTCCATCATACCTCCCAGGATGATGAGGACACTCAGGTTTGCAGGCTTCCTCTCAATATTGTCAGGTTCCACAAGCAGGAGTGGCCTGGGTAAATACACAGCTTCACCCTCTCAGGCATCTGGAATCATCGAGCTAAAGGCCATGTCATCTCTTGCCTGAGACTCTTTTGAGTTGTTAATGTAACATTGAATTTTCCTCAATTACCCATTTATTTGTTTACACTCAGCTGCTATTTCTCCTTCTCTCCATTAATCTCCAAACTTTTTTGAAGGGACATTAGAATCGCCATGTGCTGGTCTAGATTATAGGCAGCAGTACAAGTCTGGCAAGCAGCTTCTCAGTCCACTCCCAGATAGGGTGAGGCTACATAGATGTAGAAATAATGAGCTATTTTTACCACCAGCCATATTCATTGTTAGCCCCAGTTTTGCTAGAAGGGGTGAAGGCACATCTCACCCCCATCATGCCCTCAGGAATTTTGACATAAGGTTTAAAAAGATGGTTACAGTTTTTTACTTAGCATTCCTGCTAAAAATGTTTTGAAGTGCTGGGCGCAGTGGCTCATACCTGTGATCTAAGCTCTGTGGCAGGTTGGGAGGATGGATTTAAGCCAGGAGTTAGAGACCAGCCTAGGCAATACAGTGAGACCCCCTAGCTAAAACACAAAAATCATCTTTGCTGTCCCAGCAACTCCTATCCTAGGATCACTGCATCAGGTAAGGGAGAAGAAATACATTTTTTTCTTAGATGATTTGGGAAAACTGCTCCAGAGTATCTCTTCCTTGCCTTCCTCAGGTAGCATGATCCTCTATAAACCATTTCCATTTTATTGTGGAACTCTTCTAGGCTCTGCCATCCCCATTAGAATGTTCTCGGACATCACCTGAGACAGCATGGGTATTTCAGATGTCATAGGAGTAACTTCAAGTAACATTTCATAGCAAGGTCCCTTAAGTGAACATTCTCTATTCCAAAGTCCCAGTAGTTGTTGCTGAGAGGTGCTCAAACACTTTTGCCATAAGCCCCAGGAACTGCTCCACAGGGGTTATCAAGTGGAGAGTTTGTCCCTGCCAGCACTCTAGCTTCTGCTGTGCACTCTGCGGGCTTGGGCGTGTCCAATTAATATTGCTTGGAGAGCAGATTTACATGCCTTCTGTTTTATAGTACCAGGTAGGGGAAACATTCTCCGGTGTGATACTATGTTCATTACCATGATACAATCAGATAAAAGAGATGCAGTCGGCCTGGCGCAGTGGCTCACGCCTGTAATCCCAGCACTTTGGGAGGCTGAGGTGGGCGGATCACGAGGTTAGGAGATCAAGACCATCCTGGCTAACACCGTGAAACCCCATTTCTACTAAAAATACAAAAAAAGTAGCTGGGCGTGGTGGTGGGCGCCTGTAGTCCCAGCTACTCAGGAGGCTGAGGCAGGAGAATGGCCTGAACCCGGGAGGCAGAGCTTGGCAGTGAGCTGAGATCGCGCCACTGCCCTCCAGCCTGGGTAACAGAGCGAGACTCCGTCTCAAAAAAACTAAGAGAGATACGGTCACTTCACATAAAGTGTGTTCAAATATACCAACTTTCATCATCCTATCAACCCTTACATTTTTTATATTCTAGTTTTAGGAACTTCTTTACCCCCAGACCATTTTACTCTGTTTTGTGCAAAAAGCTTTGAGTTTTCTGCCAAGGGTTGAGCCAAAGGACCCTGGACCTTTTGTCAGTCTTTATTTTGATTAGTCTGCCCCACTTTTGCCCCAGGCAATTTCAGATCATACGTTTCATTGTAATCTCTACCTTGCAACTTTTAAAATTCCTTCAAACTGTGAGAAATACAGTAAACTGGGTTGGGGCCCTTTAATGTTGGGAGAGCAGAGGGGCTCCCTTTGGTCCACCCACCGTACGATGATTTTGTATTAGGACCTTGGTTTTGCTCACTTCGGCAGCATATATACTAAAATTGGAACCATACACAGAAGATCAGCATGGCCAGTGCTCATGGATGACACGTTATTTTTTTAACAACAGCAAAAAAAGACCTTTGTTTTGGTAAGCATGGTGGCTCACGCCTGTAATCCCAGCACTTTGGGAGGCCAAGGCAAGTGGATTGTTTGAGCTTAGGAGTTTGAGACCAGCCTGGACAGCATGGAAGAACCCTGTCTCTACATAAAATACACAAAATCACCCAGGCGTGGTGGCACATACCTGTAGTCCCAGCTACTCAGGAGGCCAAAGTGGGAGGATTGCATGAGCCTGGGAGGCAAGAGATTGCAGTGAGCCGAGATCACGCCACTGCACTCCAGCCTGGGTGACAGAGCAAGACCCTGCCTCAAAAAACAAAGACCTTTGTTTTAACTCTGTCAACTTCCATTTTATTCATTCCATTTCTTAATAACCATCTAAAGAGATCCACCCTGCTGGGATGAGTCCCATGACTCTCCCCTTTTTCTTCTTCGTTTTATCCTATCAGTGTTTTCTTTTTTCATCTTATTTGTTAATAACCATTTTAAAATTTCCACCTTCCTGGGAGGAGTCCTTTGGCTCTCACTTTTGCCTTTACCTGTTCTCTTGTTAATTTAATCTAATATTTTTATTAGCATCTATAAGACCCATGAAGGGAAGCTGAGACAGCAAATTTGATAAGGCTTCTCGAACTGTTCATTTCTGTAGGAGTAATATCACATGGGGTGCCCGTGTAGAAGGGCCCTCTTAACCACACATTTACCATGACTTGGGGAACAGGCATGTTCCGTGTATGAATAGTCCTGTCATCATAAAGCCAGTCCCACATGCATACAGAGCATGTCAGCTACCGCATCTGAGGTGTCCCACTTGGCATTTGTAGGTAGAGCTGGACAGTCCCCCTTCTCAGGGTGAACAGACCTTACAGTGGCTTTTATCTATTCCACCAGGCTGGCAGTTACCACAGGAATAGCCTCCTGTGTGTCTGGATCTTATATACCAATATGCAGTTGTTCAATAGTGAGCTGTGGGTCCCATCAATCCAAAATGTACTTCTACTCTGTAGTGTTTAAAACCAAAGATACTGCCCCTAAATTAGTCACTCTTATAATCCATTTTAGTCAAGGTTCCTCAGGAAGCTGATGATACTGATCTACAGAATGAAACAGTTCCTTCACACTCTACCCTCTAGTTTCCATAGTTACTTAGTTTTGCCCGTTCTTCACATTGACTACCTTCTTGGTAACCACAGGTCTCAGAGGTACTTTCTGTTGTCCCTGCATGGTTTTCTCCTTTGTGGGTAACTTAAAGGCTAGTGGAGTGAGCTCAGGCAGACCCACATCTGAGCTTAGTCCAGCCTCAAGTCCTGACCCAGCACCCTCTTTTAGCCATTATGGACAACAATAACCAAGGTATTAAATATTTCACTTTTTTCTTAGCTTGCATCTCTTTATGCATCCAGTGCACCAACTCCCAGGGAGTTGGATCCATCTCTGAATTCCACTGGTAACTTTTACCTTTAGTAACTTAACACAGCTGTGGCTTCATACCCCGAGTGACCACATGGCCACATAGGAATCCAAAGATTCCTGATCCCCCACCCTTTTATCCTTTCTCTTCTCAAACCACATGTTTCTGTGAGTCAGAGCTGTTCCAACAAATCCTGCTTCACTGATACCAAATGTGTGCTCCCAGCAGACTGATTTTTATGTCACTATCAATATAAACCTTGATGACCAGATGCTTAGAAAGATATTTGGGTATAAAGGACAAAATGTAATGGCAGCATATACAACATGCCATAGTGTGCTGTGTACACTCTTATCACCCTTTTGTGTATGAAAAGCTCTTAAGCAGAATAGGGGAAAACATTGGGTTCTTAATGAGATTAAAGCAGTGGGGCTGGGCACAGTGGCTCACACCTGTAATCCAAGCACTTTGGGAGGCCCAAGCTGGAGGATCACCTGAGTCCAGAATTTTGAGACCAGCCTGGGCAACAGGGTGAGATGAGACTTTGCCTCTACAGAAATTTGAAAAATTAGCAGAGTGTGGTGGTATGCACCTGTGGTCCCAGCTACATGGGAAGCTGAGGCAGGAAGATCTCTTGAACCCAAGAGGTCGAGGTAGTAGTGAGCCATGTTTGCACCATTGCACTCCAGCCTGGGTGACAGAGTGAGACGCTGTCAATCAATCAATAAAATAATGGGCATCACATAGTGGATCTGAGTTCCTTTAGGGAATGGTCCCAACCTGAGACAAGGAAAGCTGTAGGAGGCCTTGTGGCACACTCACACTAAACTACATGTAGGTGTGACCACCACTCATCTAACTCTAGTATGGGGCACCCAACATTTCTGGGTGCAAAACATGTATCCTAACTGTACTCAGGCCGTTAGTACACACTGCAGCAACATGCATGTTGTGTTAACAACACTAACCCACCAGACAGAAAAGGGCCTTATAGGAGATAGGTGCAGGTCTGGGTATCCTGGAATAAGCTGAGTTTGCTTTCAATGAGGAGCAGAATTCAGAGGAAAATGCAGATTAGAGGGAGTTCTCTTCCAGGAGGAAGGCAAAAGGATGAGAGTCAGCCTGGAAAGATAAGGAGGTTTTGGCAGAGTGAGCCAGGCCGACTTAATAAACAGTGCTGAAGAGAATGCTAAGATGCAGCTTTGGGAAAGGGCCTGTACCCAGACCCAACAGGGCCTCTTCACAATTTTAACACAAATAGAGGCTGAAGTGGCCATGGGGCAGTGACTCTCAGTCTTGGCTACTGAGGCTCAGGGGCACACCTGTGGGAGTCTTACGGCCTTCTGAATTTATGGAAATTATCTGAGGGCACTTGCAGTTTACATCAATGTACTATGACTGCCCATGCCTTTAGATTAGGGCAAAGTAAAGCATGTTCTGCAGTGTCGTTGGTAGGTATAGGAACTATTCTAAACACCCATCGAATGAATGAAAGAAAGAAAGGAAGGAAGGAAGAAAGGAAAGGAAGGAAGGAAGCCAGGTATTGCGGCTCCGGCCTTTAATCCTAGCACTTTGGGAGGCTGAAGCGGGAGGATCACTTGAGCCCAGGAGTTCAAGACCAGCCTGGGCAATGAAGTGAGACCCTGTCTCTATTTAATTAGTAAAATTAACACCACCCATGTCCTGCCTGCAGGAGGCAAGTGGGCTGTGCTGTAACTAATA
The DNA here is from genome assembly GCF_047675955.1 of Chlorocebus sabaeus. NCBI lineage: Eukaryota > Metazoa > Chordata > Mammalia > Primates > Cercopithecidae > Chlorocebus > Chlorocebus sabaeus. The sequence goes on along the minus strand of NC_132911.1, from coordinate 133,829,928 downwards.
GCACCCAGTGGAAACTAGTCTCAGTACGATCCTGTGAGGTGAGATATAGTGATTGGCTCTGCCTCTAATTAACTTTGAATCCAGAAATGACTGAGTCATGGCCATTGTTAACAACACCTGTCCTTAATAACATTTGTTATATGGCCAAGGGGAGATTTTATTGGGAAGGCAAAGGAAATACCTCTGTCATTCTTACTAATCTGTAATGAAGCTAAATTATACCATGATTATACCACAATATGGTGTAATACTGGGGGCGTTGGTAAGGTTCAGCTTCCTTGTGTAAATAAGCCTTATGATAATACTGATACGATCAGATGTATTGGGAGGTTGAGTTGAAGCCCCCTCAGGATAGAATGCCTGTGGAAAATGGCCCAAGAAGGAACTGGATCTAGCTAACCATCAGCTGATCTCTGTGCGAAACGGCTCTGCACAAGTTTATCCTAAGGTCCAATAGCAGTAGACCAAGGCAGGAAAGAACAATGAGGACCAAGGCAGGAAAGAACAGTGAGGTTAGTACACAATTATGAAAGTGTTTGTATGACTTCATAGGACAAATTAGTTATTTCTTTAAATCCATCCCTACCCACACTGACTTCTCCAGATTTAAGGTGGCAGCATTGCTGTAAGTGTTTTATAAATGCTACAACAAATGTTCTGATAGACACATTTATTTTGGTATAAGGGATCCGTGGTTGAAAACCAAGGAGCAGCCGGCCGGGCGCGGTGGCTCAAGCCTGTAATCCCAGCACTTTGGGAGGCCAAGACAGGCGGATCACGAGGTCAGGAGATGGAGACCATCCTGGCTAACACAGTGAAACCCCGTCTCTACTTAAAAAATACAAAAAACTAGCTGGGCGAGGTGGCGGGCGCCTGTAGTCCCAGCTACTCGGGAGGCTGAGACAGGAGAATGGCGTAAACCCGGGAGGCGGAGCTTGCAGTGAGCTGAGATCCGGCCACTACGCTCCAGCCTGGGCGACAGAGCGAGACTCCGTCTCAAAAAAAAGAAAAAACAAAAGCCAAGGAGCAGCCTATGGTGTTTTATATATATTTGGAGCTGTAGGTATATATGTATTGGTACTCATCCACAGTTCCTAGTTCATAATGTCCACATCCCTTGTTACAGTCTTTTGTTGTAATGCTGGATGTGTTAGGCCTCAGGAAACAGAAACTCTCCTGCCTTCCTTTATGTGCCCAAAGCAGGACTATAATCTATTCCCATCTTGCCGATTGTGGGTTTGAGATCCTCCCCGAAGAGAGTCCTACCCTATACCGTGGGGGAAGGAATGCTGACGTCATGAAGCTACCATTAAAAACCCTAGAGGACTGGGTTCAGGGAGCTTCTAGAAAGCTAAACCCGTGGAGGCCAACAGGAAAGTGAAGAAGAACTCGTCCGCGTGCTGGGAGGGCAGCACACCCCCAAATCCACAGGTTCAGAAGCTCCTGTGCTCAAGACCCTTCCAGACCTCACCCTGTGTATCTGTTCATCCGGCTGTTTATCCTTTAAAATATCCTTCTTAGGGCCAGGAGCTGTGGCCCTGAGAAGGCTCACACCTGTAATCCCAGCCCTTAGGGAGGCCAAGGTGGGTAGATCACTTGAGCCCAGGAGTTGGAGACCAGCCAGGTAACATAATGAGACCTTGTGTCTACAAATAATAATAAAAAACAGAAATAGCTGGGCATGGTGACATGGGCCTGTAGTCCTAGCTGCTTGGGAGGCTGAGGTGGGAGGATAGCTTGAGCCTGGGAGACCGAGGCTACAGTGAAACATGATTCACACACACACACATACACACTTCTTAGTAAACTGATAAACTTAGGTAAGTGTTTCTCTGAGTTCTGTGAGCCACTCTAGCAAATCAGTCGAACCCAGAGGGGATTGTTGGAACCCCAGTTGAAGCCAACTGGTCAGAAATTCCAGAGGCCTGGGCTTGCGACTGGGCAGGAAGGTGGGAACATTCTGGGGGACTGAGCCTCAAGCTGTGGGATCTAATGCTGTCTCCAGGTAGATGGTGTCAGAATTGGATTGGAGGACACCTGGCTGGTGTCCACTGCTTAGTGGTGGGGTGAGACCCCCACACATTTGGTCACAGAAGTTTTCTTCTGTGTTGATGATCATTGTGGTGTGAGAGTGGAGGAAAAAGCAGTTAGAGGAGCGAGCTTTTCCCCACACAATGTCTCACAGGCTTCTCAACTTAAAACTGGAATACGGACTCTGACTCCACTCCAGACTGTTTCTCCCTCAGTGTCCCCGTCTGTTAAAGGCAGTGTCATTCTTCCAGATGTTCAGGCCTTAAAGCCTGACAGAGGTGCTTAATTAACTCTTTTTCTCTCACACACCACATCCTGTGCTTGCACAAATACTGTTTATTCCCCCTTCCACAACTATTTAAAACCCAGTCACTTCTCACCATCTCCACCGTTGTCACCCAGGATCAAGTGAGTATCATCTCTTGTCTGGACAGTTGGAGCCTCCTACCCTGTCTGCCTGGAACCTTCTAACCTGGTCCTGCAGTCTGTTCTCAGCAGAATACTAGAGCCTTCCACATTCAATCACGTCACTCCTCTGCCCTGAACCATCCAGTGGTGGTTCTCCCAACTGCCACCAGATATCAACATGGCTGGTGTCCAGACCTCCTGCACATTTTTGACCCACTCTTGCAGTATCAGAGTGGCCTTCCCTGACCACACCCTCCTTGGTGGTCACTCTCTTCCTCACCACCCCGCCAGCACTCTGTTCTTCCTTCCCCTGCTTACCTGCCCTCACCCTCTGGTAACTCCATGTTTACTTGTCACCCTCTCGCAGAGTGTGAGCTCCCAGCAGGCAGGGGCCTAGTCCTTTCCATCTGCTGTGTCCCAAGTGCCTGAAATGGTGCTGGGCACAGCATATGCCCAGCAAATAGGGGTTGAATGGTAACCCTTTTCCTGTAAGTCTGAACTATCGTTGGGCTAGGAATCAACCATCCCTTACTCACTTTGTGACTTGAGAGGCTCCAGGGCCTCCCTCGGGATCTTGGAAGATGGAGATGATGGTCATATCCACATCACGGGGCTGTTAAGAAGGTGAAGCTGCGTCATGCAGCGTATCTCAAGGCCAGTCTCCTCTCCTTCCCTGCCCTGTGGTCCCATCTCTGTCCTGCCCAGAGTTGTGTCACCTGGGCCAGTGTGCATTGAGGCCCTGACCAGCCTTGCCTCTTCCTTCAAGGGTCTCAGACTGGTGCCAGCAGTCACATTGTCACACCAAAGCCAGGAGTGCGGAGAGAGGATGTGGGACAGGGTCTAGATACCTGAAGCTGGGGACAGCATGGCCATGCGCATCTCTACTAAAAAATTAAAAATTAGCTAAAGTGTGGTGGCACATACCTGTGGTCCTAGCTACTCAGGAGGCTGAGACAGGAAGATCACTTGGAGCCTGGGAGGTCAAGGTTGCAGTGAGCCCTGACTGCACCACTGCACTCCAGCCTCGGTAACAGAGGAAGACCCTGTCTCAATAGAACTAAAAAGAAAAATAAAAACTACCTGAAGTCTTACCACCCAAGATAACTGATGAATTAGTGTATATCTTTGGTCTTTTTTTCTCTGCTCTTTTTTAAAGTTTCTGTTTAATATTTTTGACATAATAAAAACATTTTTCATGCTATTAATTACACAACAGTATAATATTTATTGGCTGCATATCATTGTCGTTTGTTGGTTTGCTTTTTGAGACAGTCTCACTCTGTCACCCAGGCTGGAGTGCAATGGCACCGTCATAGTTCACTGCAGCCTTGGACTCCTGGGCTCAAGCGATCCTCCAGTCTTAGTCTCCTGAGTAGCTAGGACTACAGGCATGTACCACCACACCTGACTAATTTTTATTTATTGTCCATACAATCCTCTGCTTTCAGATGGGTGGCATTTTTTTCGTTATAAGCAGTACTGTGCCAAACGCTGTAGCACAGACATCTATGTATGACTTTGATCACTGTTTTAGGATAAATTCCTAGAGTTGGTGCTGCAGGTGAAGAGGCTGGGATATTTTGAAGATTTTCCATGCCTGGCACTTACAGTTTCTCTTGCCCCATCAGTGTGACTCACAGCCAAGGCCTTTCTAGCCCCACCACCGCAGGGATTCCCCCTAGCTTTTTCCCTCTTGACTGCCTGGCTCAGATTGTTTCTTAGCCAATTTCAGGCTTCCAAGAGAAGAATGCGATTGATGTACATTTACTAATAGAGCCAAACCACCTCAACTGAAGCTTAGGGACCAGCCCGTGAGCAGGGTGCCCCTTGATTTTGATTTTTTTAGAGATACAACTAGAGAGGTCATGGGCAGAAACAGCCCCAGTACAGCCTGTGACATTTACAACATGAGGTTTATCTGTTTCTTCTCCTTCTTTAAGAATGTCTTTCTGAATACATTATATTTTTAGGATCAAATTCCTAGTGTGAGTCACTCAGTGTGCCTTAGTCAGCTGTTTCCTCCTTGAGAGCATGCTATGTGCTTGGCCCCTGTGCCAGGAGCCAAAGTTATAAAAATGAGTGAAACAGGAATATAATACTGTAATAGGGCCTTAAAGAACCCTAACAGTGATGGTAGTGCTACTACATAATGCTTACAGCCTGCCAGGACCTGTCAGTAAATTCTTTGCGTATATTAACCCATGTAATCTGCATGCCAACCCTTTGAAGTAGGGTTTTAAGAGATGAGTAAATTGCAGCACAGAGGGGTTGTGTAATTTGCCTAAATTCACACAGCTAGTAAGCGGTGGAACTAGAATTGGAGACATGTCCGTAGTTTTCTAAGTACCAAGAGCTGTGCAAAGAGCTATGGGAATGGGTCAACAAATTGATACATTTCGTAAGCTGTGCGTACTATGCAGCTATTAAACAGAATAAAAAAGAACTGATTTGGAACTCTCCTAAACATATTAAGTGGGAGAAAAGCAAAGTTTCAGACAAAGTGTGTATCCCTTGTATGGTTTTTAAAAGACATAGCACATGCATGTGTATCACCAAAATGTAACCGAAGTTAAGAGACAGGGGCACAGAGAGAGAGAAGAAGCCTTTTGCTGCTTCTCTTCCATACTGCATGAATCATGTAAAATGGGGAGAAATAATAATAAATTATGATACAGCTATAGAATGGAATAGAATGCACCATTCAAAATTATATGCGACTAGTAAATAATTTTTAGTAACATGACAAATACTGTTGCTAAGATAGTATTAGATAAAAGCAAGTAAAAGTTGTATCTATAGAAAATATATAGGAAAATTAAAAGGAACTATATAAAATAATTTTAAATGGCTACATTTAGGTGTTAGGCTTAAGAACTCTGTACTTTCCGATTCTCTACAATCTGTTTCTGCGTATTTTTTTTAATTCTGGATGAATGTAGACGTCTTGTTCTTACATGATTGAAGCCTGAAGTCGTGAATTGTAGCGCTTTCCAGGCTTTCAGACATTGTCTTTGTGAAGCTGCCTGGGGGACCTGGCCCCTGAGTCCATCCATTTCAAGTGCTCACTGTAGGTCAGTTCCCTTCGTGATGATGGCGCCTCTTTTAGGTGACTGACAGGAAAGCAGCCCTTCCCACCAATGACCTCCCTGTTTTTGATTGCTTCCACAGTGGCACTAAGGAAAACAGATCATCTCTCCCTAGACAAATCCAACGTCCCGCCCGAAATCTTTCAGAAATCATCACAGTTGGCAGAGTTGCCACAAAAACCACCACCTGGAGACCTGCCCCCGAAGCCCACAGAACTGGCCCCCAGGCCCCAAGTTGGAGATTTGCCACCCAAGCCAGGAGAACTGCCCCCCAAACCACAGCTGGGGGACCTGCCACCCAAACCCCAGCTCTCAGACTTACCTCCCAAACCACAGATGAAGGACCTGCCCCCCAAACCACAGCTGGGAGACCTGCTAGCAAAATCCCAGACTGGAGATGTCTCACCCAAGGCTCAGCAACCCTCTGAGGTCACACCGAAGTCACACCCATTGGATCTGTCCCCAAATGTGCAGTCCAGAGACGCCATCCAAAAGCAAGCATCTGAAGACTCCAATGACCTCACGCCTACTCTGCCAGAGACGCCCGTACCACTGCCCAGAAAAATCAATACGGTGGGTGGGACCAGTGTTCAGGCCCTTAGGAACCCTATGCCGCACTTTGCAAGTTGGTGGGAGGGTGAGTGCTCCAACTTACACAAGAAAAAGCGAGAGCTTGCTCACCTGACCCTTATGTGCTCTGGTTCAAGCATGATGGTGGACTGGAGCCTGTGGGTTACAAACTCAGGCTTTAGGCTCCAGCAGACGGCTTCAAGTCCTGGCTTCAGTGCCTAACATAGCTGTACAACCTTGGCAAGTTATTTTCTCTGAGCCTTATTTTCTTCACATACAAAAAGGAACTAATATAACATCTGAGCTCACAGATGATTAAGTACAGTGACAAATGAGCAGCACTTGGCTGGCACCTAGACCACTCAGCAAGTAGTCACTCTTATCTAGGAACCTTGAGGATGAAATTTTTCTTTTCCTGAGGGTCATGAGAAAGCAATTTCCCTCTCAGATGTCTGGGTATTTTCTCTTTTCTTTTTTTTTTTTTTTTTTTGAGAAGGACTTGCTCTGTCTCCCAGGCTAGAGTACAGTGGTGTGATCACAGCTCACTGCAGCCTCAATCTACTAGGCTCAGGTGATCCTCTTACCTCAACCTCCTGAGGAGCTGGGATCACAGGTGTGCATCACCACACCTGGCTTTTTTTTATATTTTTGATAGAGATGGGGTTTTGCCATGTTGCCCAGGCTGGTCTTGAACTCCTGGGCTCAAGCAATCCTCCCACCTTGGTCTCTCGAAGTGCTGGGATTACAGGCGTGAGCCACTGCGCCTGGCTCCCTGAGTATCTGCTGAGTCAGACCACCTCACTGCATCTTCCTAAAGGAATTGGAGATGGAGCTCTCGATATATATAATAGAATAGCATAGAATTTTGTAGAAATCTCATATTCTGTCATTTTCATGAAGTGTTTCCTACTGTATATCAATTTTATTTTAATATAAGTGATTTTATTTCTCACATTCTTTGTGGAGATGTGGTACTCCAGGAAGATGTCACATGCTTTTTATCTGTAACATAGCTGCCCTCCCACCAGGGCACCAGCTCCCCAGGAGGGGGAACACAGTCAACAGGGAAACCAAAAGTTCTCCCACTGCACATGGCAGTTCTACCCCCCTCACATTCTGTTATACTTAGTACCCAGCACTTTGGGAAGAGGTAAGTGAATTGCTTGAGGCCAGGAGTTCAGTGATCACACCACTACACTCCAGCCTGGGTGACAGTACAAGACCCTGTCTCAAAAAAATTAAAACGAGGCTGGGTGCAGTGACTCACTTCTGTAATTTCAGCACTTTGGGAGGCCAAAGTAGGAGGTTCCCTTGAGCCCAGGATTCATGAGCAGCCTGGGCAACATACGGAGAACCCGTCTCTTTAAAAAATAAAAATTAATTAGCTGGGCATGGTGGCACATGCCTGCTATCCCAGCTACTTGGGAGGCTGAGGCGAGAAGATTGCTTGAGCCCTGGAGATCAAGGCTGCAGTGAGCGTGATCATGCCACTGCACTCTAGCCTGGGCAACAGAGTGAAACCCCTTGTCAAAAAAAAACAAGTTACAATAAAAGTATGTCATATCAGTACTTAAATTAAGAAAAATAAAACCCATCTTCCTGTAGGTTGGAGGCTGCCGTGTCTGATGGTAGATACTTCTAGTATTCAAAAGGGAACTCTTCATGACTCCCAAGCACCACTTATGCAAAATTTTCATTTCATGCTACACACTATACAGTTTTATTATGTCATTTAATCTCCGCGTTATAAATTAACACACTACAGGCCTCTCAGTTGCTCACGCAGTCACTGCCACAGTTCTGCCAGGCTTCTCCAACCCACCCGCACAGGCCCTGAAGGGAGCTCGGAAAGCAGCTGGAACTATCAGGGTGATTAAAGGAGAAACCAGGGGACAGAGAGGAAGAGTCACTCCACCCAAAACATTTAAACAGACAGCTTGCTTTTTTTAAAATTGCCAATTAGCTGGGTGTAAAACAACCCATCGTTTAGAAGGTGATACCTCTATTTTCACTTTTCTGTTTGCAAAGAACTGGAAGTTCAACAAATAAATGCTCAAATCAAAACTGATCAAAAATTAAAACTGTTTTAGGAACTACATAGACTTCTCCCAGCCCCAGGCCGATCCTGCTGTGTTTAACCAGCATGTACTGACTTGCTGTTTTGCATGAGGGGACTGACAAATTTGTTTATGCTGCACATTCAGTATACAGAAGCTGCACATTTTGCTTTACGTCATGTTTCCTAAAAACATTTTTAGACTCTGCTGTCGTTCTGCAAGCTGATGTGGGTTGGGAGGTACCGAGTGCTTGATGTTTTTTGGTGAAGCTGAATTTTGATCCCTACCCATAGTGTTTGCTTTCTGGTGAAAATAACTTGTTGATGCCCAATCACCAATGCGGGGCCACCCTGATGATGGGGGGAGAGGAAGGGCCTGTGGTTCCTTAAGAGCACACAGTATACTGGGCACCTGGCAGGCACTCTTCTTCCCGCCCTTCAAGGGTGAGGAAATCAAGGCTCAGCGAGGTTAAGTTACTTGCCCAAGGGCAACTGTTTTACAAAGAACCACTGCTCTTTTTTTCCATTCAGGCCATTCTTTCAATTAAAACCCAGTTTCTTTCTTTAAGGGGAAAAATAAAGTGAGGCGGGTGAAGACCATTTATGACTGCCAGGCGGACAACGATGACGAGCTCACATTCATCGAGGGAGAAGTGATTATCGTCACAGGGGAAGAGGACCAGGAGTGGTGGGTACGTACGAATCCATCCACTTCATTGGTACATTCATACAGCATGCCTGGGCAGGCACCACATGGGAGCTTACAAACAGTGCAGTAAAAGAGGGCCCTTGAGCTGCATCACTCACCCAACAGCCCTTGAATGCAGTATTCTCAATTGTATTTTCTATGTCACACACTATATTACATGCTAGAAAAACAGCCATGGAGCTGGCCGGGCACGGTGGCTCACACCTGTAACTCCAGCACTTTGGGAGGCCAAGGCAGATGGATCACGAGGTCAGGAGTTCGAGACTAGCCTGGCCAGCAGGTGAAACCCCGTCTCTACTAAAAATAAAAAAATTTGCCAGGCATGATGGCGTGCGCCTATAGTCCCAGCTACTCGGGAGGCCAAGGCAGGAGAATCGCTTGAACCCGAGAGGCAGAGGTTGCACTACACTACAGCCTGGGCAACAGAGTAAGACTCCGTCTGAAAAAAAAGAAAAACAGCCGTGGGGCTTTGAAGACAGGTCAAGAGAATTCACATTTGTATGTACTTTACCCACGGTATCATGTAACCTTGTGAATTGTAGGCATTTTCTGATTTTTCAGATAAAAAACTAAAGCAGAAAAAAGTTGAGCATGTTGCCTGTGCTCCCTCAACCAGTAAGCAGGCTAAGTCAAGATTCTGGATCGGCCCTGACCCCAGAGCCTATATGCTTTGCTCACCATTCCACACTGTCCCCAGGCTGGGAATCAGAAAGCCAGAGTTCCTGCTCAGGCTCAGCGGTTGACAAGTCCTCAGGCTCCATTCTTAATCCAGTCTGCAGTTCTTTGTCAAATAGGCCAAGACACCTTCTCCACATAATTTTAGGAAAAGATTAAATGAAAATATCTATGAAAACTCCTTTTACATTAAAACCTGCAGCCCAGGCATCAGGAGGGAAAGACATCAGCATCCTCATAGGCCTTGCTAGGTACTCAGGCTGTAAGTGACCTGTGAGGGCAGTCCGCACATCTGTTAATTTTCAGGTTGCCAGGGAGTAAGTCCCGATGGGAACTGCCAGTCCAAGGTACAGTGAACAAGCCCCCTCTTCTGCTTTCTTTGTTGATCATTTCCTGCCATCAGGCTGAAAATTCCCCTTCCTTGGCAGCCTGAGCCCCCTCCTGCCAAGAGGGATTCAGTTCTGTCTGCCAGGAAGGGACCTGAGGCTCGCAGTTGAGCCAGCAGTACCTAAGAATGCCCAGAAATACATGTGTATGTAATGTGTGCACACACCCATATGCATGGACACACATTCACCTTTGACTTTTCTTCCTTCAGGCCTAAACAGTGACGTCAGATTCCTTTTTTTTTTTTTTTGAGACGGAGTCTCGCTCCGTCGCCCAGGCTGGAGTGCAGTGGCTGGATGTCAGCTCACTGCAAGCCCCGCCTCCCGGGTTTATGCTATTCTCCTGCCTCAGCCTCCCGAGTAGCTGGGACTACAGGTGCCCGCCACCTCGCCCGGCTAGTTTTTTTTTTGTTTTTTTTTTTGTTTTTTTTTTTTGTATTTTTTAGTAGAGACAGGGTTTCACCATGTTAGCCAGGATGGTCTCGATCTCCTGACCTCGTGATCCGCCCGTCTCGGCCTCCCAAAGTGCTGGGATTACAGGCTTGAGCCACCGCGCCCGGCCCAGATTCTTAATCACAGCTATAAGGATTTTGTTTGGACTCAACTGGGGCAATTTTGCCCTCCAGGACATTTACAATATCTGGAAATATTGTCAGGACCAAGGAAGGGGGTTGCTACCAACACCTAGTAGACAGAAGCCAGGGATGCCACTAAACATCCTCCAGTACTCAAGGAGCCCCCACAAGCAAGGATGCCAGTAGCACCATGGTTGAGAAACCCTGAACTGAAGGGATCAGCCTAGGGAGGCCCAGGGGGTGCCTTCAGCCTCTGTCAGTAGAGTGGGGCCTGCCCCTGGCATGAAGCCTGTCAGAGAGCCCATTTAGTCTCATGACGAGGAAGTGGGCTCTGAAGTCCCCGGCATGAATCAGTCACAAGCTCTGTGGGCCTTGGATAAATAAAGCATGTCCCTTCTGTAAGCCTCACTTTCCCTCTGAAAAATGGGACATGATTATTCATTTCTCACAAGGATGTTGAGGAACTCACTTTGTAATCTGTTAATATTATTATAATCAGGCAGTGATCATGTTCTTTACTAAGCAACTGATGACTACAGCAGAGATACCTGAGGGCAGTAGGAAGCTGTCATTGGTATCCCTAGCATCATTCCTAGGGGACATTGTGCCACCATTACATGCCTCGCCAGACGTGAAGATGGTGCCACACACATCCTAACTGTGATGTGAAATTCAAAACATGCATGATGCCAACTAAGACCACATGTGGTAGGTAGGCAGGCCTTCAGGAGAGCTGGGCGGGCCTGGTTGACTCTGTTCCACTCTTAAAACTACCTTCCTCTGTATCGATTTGGCATTGGAAGCCAATGTGCACGATGTTGTTTCTTCTGTTGAAGGCCCATTATGTGATTTTCTTTAGTGCAATCAATACTGATCTAATTGAAGTAATTAGAAAATTTTTACAGGTAACTGTGGCTTACAGGCCAACGCAGCAGACAATAAGATTGCCATTGGCCACCATCAGTCTCAGACTTTCGCAGTATTCTTCCTCCCCAGTAACTGGAAAACAAGTGATATTGCATAGCGGCCTTTTCATATGCTTTTTTTTTCTTTTTAAAATGTATCTCACAAGCCTGGAAAGAAGGGATTTTTGTAGCCCCACTTTACAGAGAAGAGACTTAGCAAGGTGTGTCTGAGGTCACCCAGCTGTAAAGGCAGCCAGGCACCCTGGTTCAGAGCAAGGACTCTAGAGCCCCATGCCTGTGGGAGAGCATGTCACCTCTCTGGGCCACTGTCCCTTCATCTGTAAAATGAAGATGGTAAACTGTGTAAGAAATATCCACCTCTGGGGGTTGCTGTGTGGGTGCAGCAAGATCCATGTAGAATGCTGAGCATATTGGAAGTTCTGTCGTTTGCTGTTTCCTTATGTAGTTTATGACCATTAAGCTCTCTGTAGTTCACTGAAGGGTGGGAAGAAGGGTAAGCCTGGGATTCCACCCCCAGGTCTGTGGGCAGACTGGGCTGGGCTCTTACCCATTGGGCTTGTCATGGGGCCACTGCCTGCTGCCTCCATCCTGACCACTCTCTTTTCTCCCTGCAGATTGGCCACATCGAAGGACAGCCTGAAAGGAAGGGGGTCTTTCCAGTGTCCTTTGTTCATATCCTGTCTGACTAGCAAAAAGCAGAACCTTAAGATTGTCCACATCCTTCATGCAAGACTGCTGCCTCCATGTAACCCTGGGCACAGTGTGTATATAGCTGCTGTTACAGAGTAAGAAACTCATGGAAGGGCCACCTCAGGAGGGGGATATAGTGTGTGTTGTAAATATCCTGTGGTCTTCTGCCTTCGCCAGTATGAGGGTAGCCTCGGACCCGGCGCGCCTTACTGGTTTGCCAAAGCCATCCTTGGCATCTAGCACTTGCATCTCTCTATGCTGTTTTACAAGCAAACAAACAAAAATAGGAGTATAGGAACTGCTGACTTTGCAAATAGAAGTGGTCTCCAGCAACCGTTGAAAGGCATAGAATTGACTCTGTGTTCCTAACAATGCAGTATTCTCAATTGTGTTACTGAAAATGCAACATTAGCAAAGAGGTGGGTTCTGTTTTCCAGGTGAAACTTTTAGCTCCATGACAGACCAGCCTGTAGTTATCTGTGTACACAGTTTACAGCTACAAAAACCTACTTTGGTATTTATTACAGAAAAGTGCTCAGTTAAATGTAAGTATTATTCCTTCAGCAAAATATTCACTGACCCAAAACTCTTCGTGGCATTTTACAATGCACACAGCCTCATGCAAGTTTAGACAAGTGGATTTATACTGTCTTATGAGTGCCCGCCCCTGATATATTACCTCATTATGCAAAAATAACATATCTTTCATGACTATTTTGACAAAAGTTTAAAACACATATGAAGTTCAACTTTCAGGAACCAAGGACTGCCAGAAAATATTAGCCTCTACATTATGCATGCATTTAGAAGCTTACCTGAAATCTGCCTTTTATAAAGGAATAGTATGGATAAGTGGAATTGTACATTTTTTAAACTTGATTGCCATTAAAGCAGAAATTATAAGGTTGCAACAATATTTGTTTCTAGTCATTGGCTTTCTCAAGAGTATGGATTGACATTGTGTTATGAATGCACATCCCTCAGATGTGTTGAAGCATCCATTGCATCCATTTTCTATTATTTCCTTAGTTTTGTTCTTGGACAAATTGAAACTTTTAAAAGATTCTTCAAGATGAATTTAAAAGTCAACCCTTCACACAGTTTCCCTACTGTATGTAGAATCCAGGTGCTGAAACCAAGTGTTTCTTTTCCCATGCTCTTTGTTAAACCCTAATTATAGATAATTTTTCCAGTGTTAAGCTCTGTCCACCTTCAAGTCAATTCATAACCAAGTTTTTGAACGCTGCTATGAATTGCACTGTGAAAAGCACTCTTCCCTCTCAGTTTTCTTTTCATCCCAGCCATGTTTATCAGATCCTTAAGAACACTGTATTTCAGTCTTTTACATCAGTCTGAATTTTGGAAAAGAACACAATAGTTGTACTCCACAGTCAGTGGAACTGTTCCCCGAGTCCGAGGCTCGTGTGTCATTCTGGCACTACATTTGCTTAAATTGCTATTTTGGCAACAGCACAGAAAACTAATATTTTTAAGCAGAGAATCTTGGCAATGAGTGAGAGATGTTAATTTCACAGAAGCACAACTCCCAACCCAACCCTTAGGAAAAGCCGTCTTCCATCGTTACAGTGCTTAGTGAATATTAATTTAGTTCTGCTTAAGTGGTTGCTATACAAACTTTGAATAGCCACCTAATAAATAAACCTTGCATGACAAACCTGCAAAATATTTTATCAGCTATTACTGGAAAGTGATTTTAAGCAATTGCTTCCTCAGTGTCAGGGCACATGTGAATTACCACACCAAACTGAGAGCATGAGGAACCAGTTGACATGCTGGGGTGAGTGGCAGTTTTAGCAGCCTCGGTACTGAAGCCACACCAGTGTCAGGATGGAAGTCAGAATCTGAGGTTGCTCAGTGTCCCGGTCATTCATTTACACATTTTAACTTGCATTAAAGAGCTCTTCATTTTTGTGGCCTAGACTCTTTTCACTGATCTCAAAATAAACTGTTTTTTTTTTAAAAAAAAAAAAGAAAAAAAACACACATACACAAAAACTGCATGTCTAAAATTACATGGAGTTAGTGTCTATTCTTTTTCCCCTTTTGCAGCAACTTACACAGCATTTTTAATACATTTTTTTTCTAGTTTTTTTGTTCGGTTTTGTTTTCCATCAGGAATTTGAGTTCTCTCTCACCCAGCTTACTGTGGGACATGTGGGACATAGGAAAACTCGGTAGATATACCTTTGGTGATCTTGTTGAGTTTAAGTGTGATCTTGATCTTAAACTCAGTAAGCCACTATCTGCAATTTTGTACATTATATAGTATTTTGAAGATATGGAACCTTATGAAAAAAAATAGCAAATTAGTTCTTTTTCCCCCAGAGGGGAAAGTTATGTTCTGCAAATAGTGTGTATCTTATTTTACTGTTGAACAGCAATTGCTATTTATTTTTTTATTGCCTAGAACTTCAACATGTTGTATAGGAATCCTGTAGTGCCACTAGTTAAATGCCGAATTCTCATCTGGATGTTACCATCAAACATCAGTACACTTGTCATTTCACATGTGTTTAATGTGACAGTTTTTCAGTACTGTATGTGTTAATTTCTACTTTTTTTAATATTTAAAATTGCTTTTAAATAAACATATTCTCAGTTGATCCCAAACTTCTGAAATCAGGCCATTTTGTGAGTTGTTCACTACCCTGCTGACAGGAGAGAATCAAGGCTTCCTCTGGCTGTGCTTTCGGGTATATACATAACACAGCAAACATACGGCACTGTGTGTGTCACTCCAACCCTTGTCAGCGATCACTCTAGATACATAAAAGTATGTGGTACTTGTCCCAGCTTACAAACTGTGGGCCTTCGGACCCTCTCTGTCCTCCACCTTCCGCCTTCTGCCTCCACCATGTCCACTTCTGTGCCTGTCCATGTGAACAGGGCAGGAAGAAGGTGGAGGGGCACGAGGCTTACATGTTGCCATGTGGACAGCACTTAGACTGAGCGCCATGTGTTTGCTTCTGTCACGTAGCTGTCACGGCTAGTGCTGCCACGCAGTGGAGCAGACCCGGTCCATGCACTCTGCTTGCATTAACCCCCTGAATCCTTTGCAAGCCAGGAGAAGCGTGAACCCCTCAGCTTTACAGAACTTACAAATGAGGCTCAGAGACATTCATTCACACACAAGAGACGTGTGGCTTGTAAATCACTAAGGCGGGAGTGCACACAGGTGGTTCTGGCGCCAAGGCCATGCTCGGGATTCCCACTGCCCGGAAGACACTCCGTTACGGAGAACCACTGCAGCATGGAGGATCCCGAAGTTCTGGTCTCGGCATTCCTTCTGTCGTCTTTCATGAAAGTTGGTAGACGTGGCTGGGTGCGGTGGCTCACGCCTGTGTTCCCAGCATTTTGGGAGGTCGAGACGGGTGGATCAGCTGAGGTTGGGAGTTCGAGACCAGCCTGGCCAACATGGCAAAACCCCATCGCTACTAAAAATACAAAAAGTTAGCTGGGTGTGGTGGCTCACACCTGTGATTCCCAGCTACTCGGGAGGTTGAGGTAGGACAATCACTTGAACCCGGGAGGCAGAGTTTGCAGTGAGTGAAGATCACGCCACTATACTCCATTCTGGACAACGACAAGACTCTGTCAAAAAAAAAAAAAAAAAAAGTTGGTAGACATAATGTGCCTATTCACAGTCCAAGACAAACCCTTCAAACACCTTGTACCAGGGGAAATGGGCTTGGGCATGGAAGCCAGCGGCTTTCTATCAGGATATTTCTGGGAAAAGCTAACATAGTGACCTGGGTAATCCAGGGAGAGGCAAAGCCAGCTTTTCATCTGATGACAAAACGTTCCTTCATGTCGGTTGTGTGGTTTTAAGCCTGAAATAGTGTCTGTTTGGAACTGGCGTCCTCCCTCGCCACCCGCTGACTGTTGAAAGCAGCCCCTGCCTTATCCGCCAGCTCCAAGGTGAGGCCAGGAACTGGAGGCCTACCCCTGTCTCCACCTCAGGTCCTTGGAGGGCTTACTGTGCTTGGGCCCATGTTTCCTTTACATGCGTTTAGTCTTTGGCCAGGCGCGTGACACCATTAGGCACATTCCCACAGTTGAGTGATGGGCAGCCATGTGGACCCAGGTCCTTTGTGGCCCCAGCCACAGCCCCCTACTCTCCACACCCTCTTTCTTCTCCCCTCCCCTAACCCTGTGCCCACTTCTATTGGTTTTTTTCCTTTTTGTAGACAGGGTCTTTGTTGCCCAGTCTGGTCTCAAACTCCTGGGCTCACATCATCTTCCCACCTGAGTCTCCCAAAGTGCTGGGATTACAGGCATGAGCCACCATGCCCAGCCCAGCCCCCTACTGGGTACTGTTGCAGGCTTGAATGTGTGTGTGTGTGGCAGGGGTGCAGTGGTGGTGGCGGCAGTGATCATTACTGAGATCATTCAACCTGTTCTCCTCTGCCCCCCGTGTGTTCTCTGCCCGCCGTGTGTTCTCCTCTGCTCCCCCCATGTGTTCTCAGCCTCCACCCCTCCCCCCCGTGTGTTCTCCGACCCCATGGGAATCTTTGATTCTCTCCGTTACGCACTACGTGGGTAATTTGGAGTGAATGGGCTCACATCTCTAGCAGGGGTGTCTGAGCATGTGTCCCTCCCACAGAGGTGTGGCCTCTCCAGCCAGTTGCCTGGGATGGAGGTGAAGTCCACTAAATTAGGTCACCTTACTGTTACACACCTGAGGCTCGCATATTCCACAAGCATTCCATTTTTGTCTAGACAGTGCCAGGCCTTTGATTGCAAAGACAGCCCCATATTCTGTCCCTGAGAAGTGGAGAGAGACAGGTAAGTAAGGACTGTAGAGTTCACCTGGCAGGGAGCTGCCTGGAGAAAGGGGCGTGGCTCATCCTAGGGGCCTGCACACATTGAGCTCCTGCAAAGCTGCTGGGACGATGTGGCATCCCTGCAACAGATGGAGCAGACAGGAGAAGGAAACAGCGGACTGAAGGCAGGCAGGCCCAGCCCCCAAGTCCGTGTGCTGTACTGTGGAGCACTCCGTGGAGGCAGATCCATGGACCACCGGTGGCTCATCCTACTGAGGGGTCCACGGGGGCTGAGCACCGGGCCAAGAGCTTTAGCAGCACGATTGCAGTTCTCAGCAGCACTGTGAGGCAGGAACGATTACTCTCCCCGTTCACAAATTAGGAGACTGATGCTCAGAGCAGCTGAGTCGTGACTTGCCAAAAAGTCAAGTCACTCATGAAGGGTGGAGGCAAGAATTTTGAGCCCTGACATCAGGGTTCAGCCATGCAGCTCCTGGCCACAACCCTGTGCTGCCTCTTGGCTGCTGCTGGTCAAAGCTGGCCTGTCCCGGCCCTCTACCATTGGGTCAGCACCAGGGAGGGGTGAACCATGAAGTGTAATGAAGTTCCAGATTCGGAAAGTAAGGCATTTCTCACAACATGTCATGGACAGCCACTGGGCACTTGGGAGTCAGAGGTGGAGCTGGCACACAGGGTGACCTGGTGCGCGCACAATGTGAGTGACTGAGAAGAAAGCAGAGTGTGCGTGTCTGTGTGTGAGCACAGCAGCCCATACAGAAACACTTGAGCTCCTGAAAACAGGAATTACAGCTCAGATAAACAGCTGTTTTGCAAACTCTTACCACACAGCAAACCCTAGTCTGAGGCTCAGGAGGCCAAAACTTTGACCTTCCGCAAAACCGCCAGGGGAGAAGCCTTATTTGGCTTCACACTTCAACAGAATTTAAAACTTTATAGCTCTGAGAAAATTTGAGGGCACAAGATGGCAAATGTGTCACATGCACACTGGCCTAAAATATATTAGGGCCAGGTTTTCACATTTTGGCAGCATCACCTGAGGTCCCCAGTGCCGGCAGATTCCGAGTCTCAGGAAGGACTCGAGAATTTGCATTTAGTCAGCATCCCTGGGTGGGGACTCAGGTCGCTTCTGGCCCACCTTGAAGTCCCTGAGACTCTGGAACTGACATCACAAGGGAGGATTACCTGGAATCCATACGGGGCCCTTTCTAATAGTGGAGAGAACCCTCATCCTGGGCTCAGTGCTTATAGAACTACAGCTGTCTTTTTCCTGCTTTGTTAAGATGCAGTGAAAAGAACACAGAAGCCGGGTAAAGTGAGCGCCTGTAATCCCAGCACTTTGGGAAGCTGAGGTGGGAGGATCACTTGACCCCAGCATTCAAGACCAGCCTAGGCAACATGGTGAGACCTCACCTCTATGGAAAACTTTTAAAATTAGCCGACGTGGTGATGCACACCCGTGATCCCAGCTACTCAGGAGGCTGAGGTGGGAGGATTGCTTGAGCCTAGGAAGTCAAGGCTGCAGTGAGCCATGATCGCACCACTGCACTCCAGCCTGGGCAACAGAGCAAGACCCTGTCTCAAAAAAAGAAAAGGACACACAATTTGGAGTTTGACAGACCTAGTTCACCTTCTGCTTTGGTCACTTACCAGCAAAAGTGCGCAACAGATATTTATTGAGACACCCACGTGTGAACAGCCATCTCTGTAACCTCCAGCACATGGCTTAAGCGCTGAGCCTCAAGTTCCCTTAGATGTGACACTCAGCTTGGGAGTCTGTGGGCTGCAAGTGAAACAGTGCTCAGTGACCCGCGCAGTGCTGTGTGACCATCTCTATAAAGCTAGACACACGCTGTCCATGCCTGGCCACTGGCTTCTCCGTGGAATGTGAACTGGATGCTGGGCCTGAGGCCTTTCATCGCCGGCAGCATAGCTTCTGTTCATCCCTAAGTGTGGCAGCTTGGTAGCCTGGCTGGACCAGCCACAGCCATTTGTTACCTGGGTCCAGAGGGATTGGATCGGGGGAGGGTAAGAGTCTGGACTATGAAATCAGAAAACAATGCGCTGAGCCTTAACCTCTTCAAGCCTCAGTATTTTTCCTTTGCCCCAATGGGATAATGGTAGTCTTAGTATCATAGAATTAGTGTGATAAATGACATCAGTTAGGGGATGCTGCATGTAACCTGCTTGTCCTAGTGCCTCACACACAGTAGCACAGAATACTAATCCTTAGCACTCACCACTTCAGAAATGATGAGAACTTGCACACTGACCACCATGTGCAAAATAAAAAGAATAAAATGACTAGAACTTTGAAAACTCCTCACCTTCCCCAGTGACAAGTGAGAAATTACAGACGTAAACTTCCTCCGTGCTTGACCTGCAGTTGGTGAGTATTTCTTGAATGAGTGAGTACATGAAACCAGTCAGAAATAACGAGCAGAGCGCCCGCTGTTGAAAGGGGCGGAGTCTGGGGAGTCACGTTAGCTACTCTCCTTTCAAAGGCATGGGCAGCACCCGCCCCCAACCGAGGGCCAAAGCCAGGGAGCCTCTGAGCCACATTGGCTTTATCCACTTAGGCTGCATATTGCTGACTCCCACCCAGGAAACAGGCTGCTTGACAATGGACCTCTTTTTATGGTGCATTAAGCCGCTGAACAAAGATTCACAAGAATACATTGTCTGAATGTGCAAGCCCGGTTCCTGCTCAGCTGGAAGCACTTAGAAACATCAGACACCGAGACTACCCTGGCTGGCTCCACCTCCAGTTACCAGATACTTCCCTATCTGAAGCTCCTTTTATGGTTCTGCCACCCTAAGTGAGCTCTGAAGATGGAGGAACAGCGGTGCCCCCAGGGTTACCCATCAACTAGTTCCAGTGGCCTGGGGTTTACTTTCCCACGCAAAACCCAGGCCCAGTCTGGTCTGCACCAGAGTGGAAGATGCCAGGGTGGTGACCCCGCTTGTTTGCAAGGAGAGGGAAGTTAAGGGCATGGAACAGGAGGCAGAGAACAGGAGCAGAGTCACAGTGAAGTCAGCTACATAGCTACTCAAGCTGAACATACTCATGTTCTGTGACCCATAGATTCATGAGTGGAAATGTGACATACATTGGCCGAAGACGTGCACTAGAATGTCCGTAGCAGTCCTGTTTGCAACAGTAAAACCTGCAGGTTACTCGAATATCCACCCACAGTGAAATATATAAATATATATAAATTGGGGACTATTCATACAATGTATTCAGTAACGAGAATGAGCACTCTCTAACCACATGCAGCGACGTGGATGACTTTCCTAACATTGCATGCAAGAGGTCAGACTCAAAAGAATTCCCTCTTCGATTCCACTTAATGTGGAAAAATAAGCAATCTGTGCAGTTACAAGTCAGAACAGACCGGACGCAGTAACTCACACCTGTAATCCCAGCACTTTGGGAGGCCGAGGCGGGTGGATCACCTGAGGTTAGGAGTTCGAGACCAGGCTGGCCGACATGGCAAAATCCCGTCTCTACCAAAAATACAAAAAATTAGCCGGGCGTGGTGGCGGGCACCTATAATCCCAGCTACTGGGGAGGCTGAGGAAGGACGATAACTTGAACCCGGGAGGCAGAGGTTGCAGTGAGCTGAGGTTGCCTCATTGCACTCCAGCCTGGGCGACGAGTAAAACTCCCATCTCGAAAAAGAAAAATAAGAAAGTCAGAACAGTTGTTACCTTTGGGTAAACACTAGAAGAGGACACTGGAGGAAGGGTTTGGGGGTGAAGACACTGTTCTCTTTCTTTGGGTGCTGGTCACAAAGGTCAGTTCAGTTTGTGAAAATTCATCAAGCCATTCACTGCTAATACATGCGCTTTTCTCTATGTGTGTTATCCCCACAGATAAGCCGGTAAATGTTTAACTCTCAAACAAAATGTGTTTTAATTAAAAAGCCCTTAATTGTAGCCTTTGTCAATTCCTGTGGTGTAAATAGTTCTACCATGGTTGGTTGCATGCTGCCAATGTGGTGTCAATTCTGAGTTGGGCAAAGAGACATATGATTGGTTCTTGCAAGTTCAGTTGAGCCAGCTCCAGGAGACGACTGGCTATACTTCAACAAAGAGATCTTTTGAAAAGTAAAGTCTTCGAAAATGAGAAGTGAAATAGTGCTGGACGGGGTATGTTACTTCTTGCTTGGTACCCTACTAGCACACCCATCACCTACTTCCCCACCTCCCTTTACTCTTAAAAAAAAAACTTACCTTTATTGAGATAGAATTCATATATCATACATTTACTCATTTAAAGTGTACCTTTGGTTTGTTTATTTTTGAGACAGGGTCTCTCTCTCTCCCAGACTGGAGTACAGTGGCATGATCACTGCTCACTGCAGCCTCAACCTCCTAGGCTCCAGCGATCCTCCCACCTCAGCCTCCCCAGTAGCTGGGATTAGAGGCAGGCAGCACCATATGAGGCTAATGTTTAAAATTTGTGTAGATACAGGGTTTCACTACGTTGCCCAGGCTGGTCTCAAACTCCTGGGCTCAAGGGATCCTCCCATCTCAGCCTCCAAAAGTGCTGGGATTACAGGCGTGAGTCACCACACCAGGCCTAAAGTGTACATTTTAATGCTTTTTGATATACATGCAGAATTGTGCAATCATCACCATAATTTTAGAACATTTTCATCACCCCAAAAATAAGACCCCTATGCATCTCACTCCCCATCTTCCCCAACCCCTGGCGATCACTAATCTCCTTCCTGTTTCTGTAGATTCGTCTCTTTTGGAGACGATTCCTAGAAATGGAATCAGATGATAGGTGGGCCTCTGTGACCAGCCTCTTTCACTCACCATAACGTTTTCAAGGTTTTTCCATGTTGTAGCATTTATCGGTATTTTATTTCTTTTTTTTCTCCCTCAAATCATGAGACAGTATTTCATTTCTTTTTAGTACCAGATAGTATTTTGTTGTATGCATATACTACATGTTGTTTTTCGTTAATGGACATTTGGGCTGTTTCCACCTTTTTTGACTATTAGGAATAATGCTGCTATGAAATTTGTGTACATATTTTTTGTGTGGATGTTGGTTTTCATTTCTTTTTGTTTCTTTGTTTGTTTGTTTGTAATGGTCACTCTGTCGCTCAGGCTGGAGTGCAGTGGCACGGTCTCGGCCCACTGCAACCTCTGCCTCCCGGGTTCAGGCGATTCTCCTGCCTCAGCCTCCCAAGTAGCTGGGATTACAGGTGTGCACCACCACACCCAGGTAATTTTTGTATTTTTAGTAGAAATGGGGTTTTGCCACATTGACCAGGCTGGTCTCAAACTCCTGACCTCAGGCGATCTGCCTGCCTGGGCCTCCCCAAGCGTTGGGATTACAGGTGTGAGTCACTGCGCCCTGCCGGTTTTCATTTCTTACATGTACATTTTAGTAGTGGAATTGCTGGGTTATAGATAATTCTATGTGTAACCTTCTGAGGAACTTCCAGACTATTTTCCAAAGTGGCGACACCATTTTCTCAGCACTTTGGGAAGCTTTCCAAGAAGAGAAATCCCTCCCAAAGTGCTGGGATTACAGGCATGAGCCACTGCACCTGACCCACAGCATTCTCAATGGCTTATAACTGCTTTTTTTTTTTTTTTTTTTCACTTTTTTGATCATAACTGCTTTTAGTAGAGGAAGGCTGAAACTGCTGTCTCTTAGGGCAATGGAGAGAGAGAAAGGGCAAAATATCACTGCTTTTGCTTTTATTGTTACTAAAGCAGAGATAAGCAGAAGTGATTCTCAGCCTGCTGGGCCAGTAAGAAGTTTGCCAAAAGCTGAAAGCAAGAGGAGGTGTCCTTTATTTGTCTCCTCTCTAGGGGAAACAGCCTTTTGACCCCAGTAAGGGGTTTCAGTCTCCCCCAAGGCATCGCGTCTGCCACCCGCCAGCCTGATGGGGAGTGCTGCCTGGATAGATGTGCCCGGAGCCTTTGGGCCTGGGCTGCTCCGGGTTCTGCCACTCCGATGACACCCACAGCCATGTTTTGCTTCCAAAGTCAGGTTGCACAGTGGCCTGGGGGAGAAGAAAGGGCCAGGCCGGCGTTAGGTTCTAGAACAGTGGGTCTGGCACAAGGCCCAAGGGTGAACTGTGGGTTTAAAAATAAAAATGAAACTGTTCTGGAAGTTCCTCATTATTTCCCCTCAGGCCCTAACAGTAAAGTCACTCCCTTCCATGAGTCAGGCTGAGAAATGCTGATACCACGATAACACATCACCTCTACTCAGAATCCTCCCTGCGAGGCAGGATTCCTGGGGCTCAGACACACCCCGGCTGGCAAGGTGTCTGCTCCTCCTTGTTCCCATGATGCCCCAGAGGAGCCAAGCCCAGAGCAGGTATCCTGATGCTGCCCTTCCGCCTCTGCCAAGCAGACCCATTGGTCCCTGCCAAATCTCTGAGTCTGCTTTTCCCATTACTTCACCTGTAGGTCTCGAACTTGAGTGCTAACAGTGCAAACCCTGCACCTCGCTCTCAGAGACTGAGTCAGCAGGTCGGGTGGAGCTGGCAGAGGCCCAGGATTCTGTCTCTGCAGATTCCCCCAGGTGATTCTGACGTGGGTGGTCACACACTGTCCTTTGAAAAATGACATTTGCACATTTTGATTTTTTTTTTCTTAAAGCAATATGTGGACATTAAAGAAAACAAAAAAAAAAAAAAAAAGAGGGCTTAGATGGAAACGGGCTGGATTCTGGCCTGGCCTCTACACACCGAGTCCTGCGAGGCCATCAGGCCATGTTTTCCTCACTTGCTTTAGCCTCTCCCTCATCCCTGAGGCATCTCCTGCACAAGCCACTCTCCTTGTTCCAGCCACACTCCATCAGCACCTTGTGTAACCTCCGGGGAGTTGTGGGGCTCAGGCCATGACCAGATTTTGAGCTTGCTGGGCATGGCCTGTGTCTGCCCGTCTTACGCTCTCTGCAGTGATAGGCACAGTGGCTCCTCAGCATCTTTAAAACCTGACCCCATGGCTGGGCGCGGTGGCTCGCGCCTGTAATCCCAGCACTTTGGGAGGCCGAGGCGGGCCTATCACTTAGGAGTTTGAGACCAGCCTGGCCAACATGGTGAAACCCCATCTCTACTAAAAATACACAGATTAGCCGGGTGTGGTGGCGCACGCCTGTAATCCTAGCTACTCAGGGGGCTGAGGCAGGAGAATCGAGAATCACTTGAACCTGGGAGGCAGAGGTTGCTGTGAGTCAGGACTACGCCATTGCACTCCAGCCCGGGTGACAGAGTGAAACTCCTTCTCAAAAAAAAAAAAAAAAAAGATAAACAAAAACCTGACCCCATCCTACCAAAAATACACTGAGAGAAAAGGTGAGAATCACAGAAGCCATTCTCTTTCCTTCTGGCCTAGGAGAGGACGTCCAAAAACAACTGATACCTCATCCCATTGGTGTTGCTATCAGTATAATCCTATTTGTGCTTGCACCCAATTAGAAGGGGAGGAAGGAATGAGGAGGGGCAGCCCTGCGGGACAGCAGTGGCAGGAGACAAACTGGAACCTGACTGCTGGGATCACCCACCCCCAGGACTGCTGAGCCAAGATGGGGGGGTTGCGGCCCGGGCTGTGGCCCTTGCTGGGTGCCTATAGCCAACTGGATGACCTTGAGCAAGGCCTTTCCCTCTAAGTTTGAGTTTCTTCATCTGGAAAACAGAAATTACATAGTTCTGCCTAGATCCTGGCACTGTTGGGAGCATGTGTGAGTGTGCATGTACATGCATAGATGTTCTTACGTGTGTGCACACATGTGCATATATGTATGTAAGCTTTTTATTTATTTATTTTTTTGAGACACAGTCTCACTCTGTCACCCAGGCTGGAGTGCAGTGGCATGATCTCAGCTCACTGCAAGCTCTGCCTCCCAGGTTTACGCCATTCTGCCTCAGCCTCCCAAGTAGCTGGGACTACAGGTGCACACCGCCACGCCCAGCTAATTTTGGTATTTTTAGTAGAGATGGGGTTTCACCATGCTGGCCAGGCTGGTCTCAAACTCCTGACCTCAGGTGATTTGCCTGCCACGGCCTCCCAAAGTGCTGGGATTACAGGCATGAGCCACCGCTCCCAGCCCACTTTTTTTTTTTTTTTTTTTTAAGACAGAGTCTCTCTCTTGTCGCCCAGGTTGGAGTGCTGTGGCGCGATCTCAGCCCACTGCAACATCTGCCTCAAGGGTTCAAGCAATTCTCTAGCCTCAGCCTCCTGAGTAGCTGGGATTACAGGTGTCCGCCACCATACCCGGCTTATTTTTGTATTTTTAGTAGAGACAGGTTTTCACCATGTTGGCCAGGCTGGTCTCAAACTCCTGACCTCAGTGATCCTCCCACCTTGGCCTCCCAAAGTGCCGGGATTACAGACATGAGCCACCGCGCCCGGCCTGTGTGTAAGCTTTGAACATGGTAAATCACTATTCTATTAATGAGCTGATTCCTCTTCCCTGACCTTCTGGAAGGTGGATGTCTCGTGTTGCTTTCCCGGCTGCTCAGCTGTATGTGATCAGCACTGCAGGAAAGTCGGGAGCGAGGGGGCTTTCTTCTCCACTCCAACGAACCCATTAACTCCCCTCTGATGCCCTGGGAATGCTGGGTCAAGCTTTCAGGACACAGCGCTCCCCCATGATGCAGAAAGATACCCATCCTGGCACCTTCCTAGGGCTTATCTGACTGACAGCTCAGGTCCCTGCTAAAGAGAAGGGCGACAGAAGGATCTGCTGGTCCTGGGAGACCAGAGGCGGCCACGGCCCCTGAGAACACGCAGTTAGGAGGAGCCCTTCCTGAACTTGAGGGTCTCTGGGTCCAGAGAGCACGAGTGACCTGCCCAAGTGTTTGTTAAATGCTATTTTCTAGGCACTCTTCTAAACATTTCAAATACCTTAATGTGTGTAAATCACAAAGCAGCTGCATTAAACAGGTTCCAGTAGCATCTCCACTTTACAGATGAGGCCTCAGGGCTCAGAGGCTGTCATTTCCTACAATAAATTACTGCGAACTTCGTTGTTTAGAATAACACAGATTTATTCTCTTCTTCTTCTGGAGGTCAGAAGTCTAAAACCAAGGTGTTGGCAGGACTGTGTTCCTTCTGGAGGCTCCGGGGGAGGTTTACTTTCTTGGCTTTTTCCATTTTCTAGAGGCTTCCCGCATTCCTTGGCTTGTGGCACCTTTCCTCTATCTTCAAAACGTATCACTCCAACCTCTGGCTGCCTGGTTTCTTCTCCTGTTTCTGACTTTGACCCTTTCATTCCCCTTCATAAGGACCCCGTGATTACACTGGGTCCACCTGGGTAATTCACGATAATCTCCCCATTTGAAGATCCCTCAATTTCCCAAAGTCACACAGCTACAGCGTATGTCTCGGGCAAGTGTCACCCAGGTGGCTTGGTCCCCCAAACCCCTTGTGACTACAAGCTTGTGAGCTGTGAGCTCCATCCTGGTCTCACACGCAGCAGCTTCCAGGAGCTGCCTGCTGCAGGTCGGCTCCTGGCTCCTGGCTCTGCCCTTGGCTGGTTTCCCTACCCCACACTCCCCAGCTAGGGACAGGGGCAGCCCAGCCAGCTGACTGCCTGCAGCAGGAATGGATAAGAAGCCAGGCCCAGGTGGCCCCAGGTGGCCCCCAGGAATCACAGCCTTGCCCTCACCACCAGCTCTGGATCTCTAACCGACTTAGTCTTAAAGCAACCTGTCCTTATACCTGGAGGCCCATCTTTATAGTAGACTGATAGCCATTTATCCTCTGAGAGTCATTTTTTCTTTCTTTTTCAGAGACAGACTTTTGTTCTGTTGCTCAGGCTGGAGTGCAGTGGCATGGTCATAGTTTCCTGCAGCCTTAAATTCCTAGGCTCAAGTGATCCTCCTGCCTCAGCATCATCAAGAGCTGGGTCTATAGGTGTTCCCCACCACACCCAGCTAATTGTTTATTTTATTTTATTTTATTATTTTTTTTTTGGGAGACAGAGTCTTGCTCTGTGCCCAGGTTGGAGTGCAGTGACATGATCTCAGCTCACTGCAATCTCTGCCTCCCAGGTTCAAGCAACTCTCCCGCCTCAGCCTTTTAGTAGAGACGGGATTTCACCATGTCGGCCAGGCTAGTCTCAAACTCCTGACCTCAAGTGATTTGCCCGCCACCACCTCCCAAAGTGCTGGGATTACAGGCATGAGCCACTGCGCCTGGCCCCCATTTTTTTCTTTTAACTGTGTACATACTATGTGCCAGGTTCCATTCACAGAAAATAATCAACACAGCACTGCCTCTGTGGAGACTCAGAGTCAAGTCAGCAAAATAAATGCATATAAGCTGGGCACAGTGGCTCATACCTACAATGCCAGCACTTTGGGAGGCCAAGGAAGGACGATCACTTGAGGCCAGGAATTGGAGACCAGCTTGTGCAACATAGTGAGACCTCGTCTCAAAAAAACAAAACAGAAAAAACAACAAAATGCACATAATACTTAAGTGAAGCAGTTTTCCAGGCAAGAGACAATCCAAATTATAATAATATTTTTGGCAATACATAATAAGCATAAAACATATTAATACACTGACCAAAATTTTAATTCTTGGGGAATTTCCTAAGAAAAATAAAACATTTATTTTATGCAGTTATTTTAAAAATATATGAGTAGTTAATTTTGATAGAGCCACCAATAAAATAATATGTGACCACAAAAAACAGAAGCACAGAATATGCAAACATGCTGAACACGTGATGTTTCAGAGCAGAACCCAACATCCACCAACAGAAAACTGATTTGCAAAAGTCAGGTGACTCGACAATGGAACACTAACAGCCGGCAAAAAGAAAGAGATGGAAATTCTCGATGTGTCAAACAATAACATACCTGTTTTTTATATGGAAAAAAATTCTGAAAGGATTTGAGTGCCCTGGTTCTGAGGTCAGACTTTTTACTTACTCTCAGTATAACCAGTTTAGAAAGCAGATAGTAATATTTAATAAATTTGAAGCTGCACATAGCTACCTATTACTCAGCTAATCCATCCTCGAGTACATAAAAATTCTGTCCTACACGTGCAAAAGGAGACATGGGAAATATTCTTGCAAAAGTACTGTTTAAATTAGCAAAATACCAGCCTGACCAACATGGCAAAACCCTGTCTCTATTTAAAAAATACAAAAATGAGCCAGGCGTGGTGACACATGCCTGTGATTCCAACTACTTGGGTGATTGACACACGAGAATCACTTGTACCCAGAGGGCAGAGGTTGCGTGAGTCAAGATCATGCCACTGCACTCCAGCCTGGACAACAGAGCAAGAATGTCTCAAAATAACTAACTAACTAAATAAATAAGCAAAATATTGGAGTAATGAAAGTGTCATCCATGGAAGAATGAGCAAAACAATTGTGTTACATTTGAATGGTGCAATACTATACAGCTTTGATTAATTCTTGGAACAAATTAACCAGTTTTTCATGTTACATTATGTGCTACATACTGTACTAGTACCTAGAAAATAATCTCTGCTCTCACAGAGCTGGCCGTCTTATGGAGGAAGGTAGGTAGTAAGAGTTGGATAGGCAGGAAGACTCGGTGGTTCACGGTGTTCATAAGCGCCATGAATCGCTAAATGAATAGACCAGGACTACATGTAACAATATGAATGAATAGTGCTGAGTGAAAAAGAAAGTTACCGAAGGATTCATACCAAATGAAACCATTTCTCTGACTTTTTAAGATCTGCAAAAAAATTTTTTTTGAGAGTTTCGCTCTTGTTGCCCAGGCTAGAGTGCAATGGTGCAATCTCAGCTCACTGCAACCTCCACCTCCCGAGTTCAAGTGATTCTCCTGCCTCAGCCTCCCCAAGTAACTGGGACTACAGGCATGCATCACCATGCACAGCTAATTTTTTTTATATTTAGTAGAGATGGAGTTTCAAAATGTTGGTCAGGCTGGTCTCGAACTCCTGACCTCAGGAGATCTGCCCGCCTCGGCCTCCCAAAGTGCTGGGATTACAGGTGTGAGCCACCACGAGCAGCCAAGATCTGCAAATTTTTTCGTACTGTTTATGGAAACATCGGGATGATTAACTACAAACTCAGGAGACTGGTTATCTCAGAGGAGGGAGGGAGAGCCCTGGGTACCAGGGGACACAGGGTTTCCCTCACCAAATAAAGAAAACAAAGAAAGAAGAAGATCTGATGCAAACATGGCTAAATGTTAAGATCAGAGAGAGTATGTGGGGAAGGTGGACTGGAGTTGGCCGTAGACAAACAGGAGGCGCCAGGGAGGAGAGAGCCTTCCAGGAGGGAGGGGCTGTCTGAAGTGACCATGTTGTTTACAACATTGTGCTGAAACACTCAGCACTTTAAAGAAAAACCAGGCCAGGCACGGTGGCTCACGCCTGTCATCCCAACACTTCAGGAGGCCGAGGCGGGCGGATCACCTGAGACCAGAAGTTTGAGACCAGCTGGTCAACACGGCGAGAAACCCCTTATCTACTAAAAATACAAAAATTAGCCTGGTGGGGTGGTGGGCGCCTGTAATCCCAGCTACTCAAGAGACTGAGGCAGGAGAATCACTTGAACCCGGGAGGCAGAGCTTGCAGTGAGCCAAGATCATGCCTCTGCACTCCAGCCTGGGTGACAGAGCGAGACTCTGTCTCAAAAAATAATAATAAAGAAATGAAAATCCAAAATGGTTTTGTTTCCCTGGATATAAGCTATCGGCCTGCTGGCCTCCTTTCTGTCCTCCAGACCAGGCCCAACCTCACCTCGGTTCATTTGTTAATTTTTGTCTTTAGTGGCCCCACCTTCTTGTGAAATTTCAGCCAGAGATCGGTAAGAAAGGATTTGAGTGAGGTGCAGTGGCTCACACCTATAATCCCAGCATTTTGGGAGGCCAAGGCAGGAGGATCGCTTGAGCCCAGGAGTTAAGAGACCAGCCTGGGCAACATGGCAAGACCCCTGTCTCTACAAAAAAAAAATTTTTTTTTAAAAAAGAAATAATAATTTTAAAAAGTATCTGGATCGGCCGGGCGTGGTGGCTCACGTCTGTAATCCCAGCACTTTGGGAGGCCGAGGCGGGCGGATCACAAGGTCAGGAGATCGAGACCATCCTGGCTAACACGGTGAAACCCCGTCTCTACTAAAAATACAAAAAAATTAGCCGTGCGTAGTGGCAGGCACCTGTAGTCCCATCTACTCGGGAGGCTGAGGTGGGAGAATGGCGTGAACCCGGGAGGTGGAGCTTGCAGTGAGCCGAGATCGTGCCACTGCACTCCAGCCTGGGCGACAGAGCAAGACTTCGTCTCAAAAAAAAAAAAAAAAAAAAAAAAGGTATCTGGATCTCACCTTTAAAACACAGGCTGCTCCCCTTTGTGTGCAAACGGCAGCAGCCCTGGAGCTGAGGAGGGTCTCATGTTGTCTGACTTCTTTCAGGGCACATTTCCAGAGCCCCTGCTGGACAGCTGTTCTGGTACTTGGAATCCCACAGGGAATCCAAAGTCCAGGTTTTCCTGGCACTCGCATTCCAAGGGAGAAAACAAAATAGACACAAGTAAAACAAATAAGAGAAGAGCCGATAATAAGTGTCATGGAGAAAACAAACAAGAAAACTCAATAGTGACTGGTGTCACTTGGTAATGCCAAAGTAATTTAGAGGTTTCTTATTTTTTTCTCAAAAA
This sequence comes from Chlorocebus sabaeus, assembly GCF_047675955.1. NCBI lineage: Eukaryota > Metazoa > Chordata > Mammalia > Primates > Cercopithecidae > Chlorocebus > Chlorocebus sabaeus. The sequence goes on along the minus strand of NC_132911.1, from coordinate 133,799,358 downwards.
TGTTTAAAATAAACTTTCTCAATTAAAAACTCTGTTTTAGCATTATGATCCTCTTTTTCTTAAAAAAATAAAATAAAAAAAAATAAAGAGGGGTATTCAAGTTAAAAACAGTGCCATTTTTCCCAACTGTTAGTTGTTGGAAGGAATCGCTTTACTCTTTCCGTCCCTCTCAAATACCTTCGATGTGCCAAGAATATGGCTTTTACGAGCTGTATTCTCCCGATGATAATGTCTGTTCTGTCACTGTTCTTGCCGCAAAAAGTTCGCAACAACTATTGTCGGCAGAAAAGCCAGTTCTTTCTCTCATCAGTCAGGCGGCTTATCCAAAGATCCACTTATTTAAACTGCAAAACAAAGATATCAAGGCAGGGCCAGGCGCGGTGGCTCACGCCTGTAATCCCAGCACTTTGGGAGGCCGAGGTGGGCGGATCATGAGGTCAGGAGATCGAGACCATCCTGGCTAACACGGGGAAACCCTGTCTCTACTAAAAATACAAAAAAATTAGCTGGGTATGGTGGCGGGCGCCTGTAGTCCCAGTTACTCAGGAGGCTAAGGCAGGAGAATGGCATGAACCTGGGAGACAGAGCTTGCAGTGAGCCGAGATCGCACCACTGCACTCCAGCCTGGGCAAAAGAATGAGACTCCGTCTAAAAAAAAAAAAAAAGAAAGAAATCAAGGGCATGTGTGTATGATTTATCTCACGCTTTCTTTTTTATTATAATTGTTTTTCTTTTTTTTTTTTTTTTAAAGACAGAGCCTCACTCTGTTGCCCAGGCTGGAGTGCAGTAGCCCAATCTTGGCTCACTGCAACCTCCGCCTCCTGGGTTCAAGCAAGTCTCATGCCTCAGCCTCCTGAGTAACTGGGATTACAAGTGCGCACCACCACGCCCGGCTAATTTTTGTATTTTTAGTAGAGGCGGAGTTTTGCCATGTTGGCCAGGTTGGTCTTGAACCCCTGACCTCAGGTGATTCACCTGACTCAGCCTCCCAAAGTACTGGTATTACACGCATGAGCCGCCACACCCGGCCTGTTTTTCCTTTTCATGATAAACGGCATGGAAAGTATCATTGCTTCTTCTTTCCAGAAACGTTTTTTGAGCACCAATCTGTGAAGTGTCAGTTCTCTGATGTGCGGTGATGGGAGGCGCCCTCCGTGCTCCAGAGGCCTGGCCATCAGACACCAACAGCCATGCTGGACGACATACGATGGCACAAGTTGAAAGAGAGGCTTCACTGGAGACTTCAGGGCAGAACAGAGACTCCTTCCAGCAGGGAATTGGGGGCCATTCATGGCACTTGTGGCATTAAGGTGGCTTTGAAGGAAGGGATTTCCAGATGAGGAGCAGAGGCTGGGAGTGGCCTTTATTCTCTGTCAGGAATCACCACCCTTGCTGTCTGCTGTCCTGTGTTTAAAAACAGTGGTTTCATTTTTTTCCCAGTTTTTGAGGCTAGAGGATAAATTCAGTCCTTGTTACCACATCTTGAATTGAAGTCTCCCCACATGTGTTTTTCCTGGGGAGACAGTCTCTTCCTCCTGGTAATCCCCACTATCACCTTCATGTGGTCACCCAGCATCAACCTAAATAGCAAACAGAGAGGCTCTCCAAAAGAGAAGATGTTTATTTGGGAATAGACCGTGACAATTGGAATACATGAGCCATTGTAAACTAGGTGCATATTCAGGGAGGTAAAGGAAGACAAAGGTTTTTAAATGAAAAATGAAGAGGTGTATATAATTGTTTTAAGATGATTATCCTCGGCTACAAAGATCAATAACAAGGGTGACGCCAGTCTGAGATTGGATAGGCAGTTGCCAGGCAGATGTCCTTGTAGAAATGTTGTTTGTGTAAGGTTGTGATGGCTTTCGTGCAAAGTTGTGATTTTAGTAAAGTCTTTTTTTTTTTTTTTTTTTGAGATAGAGTTTCACTCTTGTTGCCCAGGCTGGTGTGCAATGGGGCAATCTCGGCTCACCGCAACCTCTGCCTCCCGGGTTCAAGCGATTCTCCTGCGTCAGCTTCCCGAGTAACTGGGATTACAGGCACGCACCACCATGACTGGTTAGTTTTGTATTTTTAGTAGAGATGGGGTTTCTCCATGTTGGTCAGTCTGGTCTTGAACTGTGGACCTCAGGTGATCCGCCCATCTCGGCCTCCCAAAGTGCTGGGATTACAGGCATGAGCCAATGTGCCTGACCGAGTCTTTTTCATTTTCAGGCATACAAGTCTGAGAACACGCTCTTCATGGCCTTCTCCTCCTCTGTCAGAGTTTTCTTAATTTTTTTTTTTCATTTTTGAGACAAGGTCTTGCTCTGTCATGCAGGCTGGAGTGCAGTGATGCAATCATAGCTCTCTGCAGCCTCAACATCCCAGGCTCAGATGATCCTCCCACCTTAGCCTTCCAAGCAGCTGGGAGTACAGACGCACACCCCCATGCCTGGCTAAGTTTTTGTATTTTTTGTAGAGACCACGTTTTGCCGTGTTGCCCAGGCTGGTCTCAAACTTCTGGGCTCAGGCAGTCCTCCCACCTGGCTTCCCAAAGTTTCGGGATTACAGGCATGAGCCACCATGCCTGGCCAGAGTTTTCTTAACCTTAGTGACTCCATTTTGATTCTGCCAACTTTCACGCCAGCGACTTGGTTACTGTGTATCCAAGAGCGAATTGGAATCCTAGAGTCAGTTCTTGCCATGGGGCTTAGAGTTTGGAAACAGGGTTCAAGCCCAGCTTCTACTACTAAATAGATGATGGGCCAGGTGCTGTGGTTCACACCTATAATATCAGCGCTCTGGGAGGCTAAGGATGGGCGGATCACTTGAGGTCAGGAGTTTGAGAGCCTGGCCAACATGGTAAAACCCCGTCTTTACTAAAAATACAAAAATTAGCTGGGTGTGGTGGTGGGCACCTGTAGTCCCAGTTACTCAGGAGGCTGAGGCAGGGGAATCGCCTGAACCCGGGAGGCAGAGGTTGCAGTGAGTTGAGATTGCACCACTGCACTGGAGCCTGGGTGACAGAGCAAGACTCCAACTCAAAAAAAAAAAAAAAAAAAAGAGAGAATGTGTGTAAAATCCCTGTGTAAACTCTAGCGCACCATATCATTGCAAGGTCTTTTCATTAGCCATTTTTACAGGCTCCCTGCTTCTAATCAACCAAACACAGCTAGTGCTCAAGGAATACTTTGATAGTAACTTAAGAAATGTATAATTATAAATGGAAATGAAACACAGGTACAATATTTTGGAAAAATCATAATGTGTTTCAAAGAAAAATGCAAATTGTACATATATGTGGAATTAGTGTTTTAGGGATAATATGTAGGTGCCATTGCCACCTCTCAGTCTTCATTTGTATTTACAACCTAAACCACAGGGGCTTTGCCTTTTGCATTAGTATGACCCAAGAATAGTTCTTTTTTTTAAGAGAGTCTTGCTCTATTGCCCAGGCTAGAGTGCAGTGACACTATCTCGGCTCACTGCAACCTCTCGCTCCCAGATTCAAGCGATTCTCCTGCCTCAGCCTCCCAAGTAGCTGGGATTACAGGCACCCACCATCATGTCCAGTTACTGTTTGTACTTTTAGTAGAGATGGGGTTTCACCACGTTGGCCAGGCTGTTCTCAAACTCCTGACCTCAAGTCATCTGCCTGCCTCGGCCTCCCGAAGTGCTGGGATTACAGGCGCCCGCCATCACGTCCGGCTAATGTTTGTACTTTTAGTAGAGATGAGGTTTCACCATGTTGGCCAGGCTGGTCTCAAACTCCTGACCTCAAGTGATCTGCCCACCTCGGCCTCCCAAAGTGCTGGGATTACAGGCGTGAGCCACCGTGCCCGGCCAGAATACTTTTTATATCTGTGCCTCTCCCTACAAATAGTGACAATAAAAGAAGAATGACAGTCACTACCATCATTGGCAGCTTCTCGTGTGCCGTGTGTCACATTAAGCACCTGGGCTGTGTCATCTCATTGAATCTCCACTGCAACCCCATGTTGTGGGACTGTGATCAGCCTCATTTTACTGATGAGTCAACTGAGACATGGAGAATTTGGAGAATGAAGTGGCAGTTCCTGTCTCCAAAACCTTTAACAATGAAAGCAAATCAAGTGAGATTCTAAATAGCCACAATATTTCCAATTAGAGCTTTCAACTAACTTTGTGTGTGTGTATGTGTTTTCAGGCTCAATAGACTTCAAGCGAAAAGAAGCAAGTGACCATAGAAACTTATTTTAAGAATTCTGGCTGGGCGCGGTGGCTCAAGCCTGTAGTCCCAGCACTTTGGGAGGCCGAGATGGGTGGATCACGAGGTCAGGAGATTGAGACCATCCTGGCTAACACGGTGAAACCCCGTCTCTACTAAAAAATACAAAAAAAAAAAAAAACAAAAAAAAACTAGCCGGGCGAGGTGGTGGGCGCCTATAGTCCCAGCTACTCGGGAGGCTGAGGCAGGAGAATGGCGTAAACCCGGGAGGCGGAGCTTGCAGTGAGCTGAGATCCGGCCACTGCACTCCAGCCTGGGCGACAGAGCGAGACTCTGTCTCAAAAAAAAAAAAAAGAATTCTTCCCTCACCTGCCTTTTTAAATTTAGAGACAGAGTCTTGCTCGGTTGGCCAGGCTCTTCTTGAGCTCCTGGCTCAACCAGTCCTTCCGCCTCAGTCTCCCAATAAACTGGCACTACAGGTGTGAACCACCATGCCCAGCTCACCCATTTTTTAAATACAGCTTGAGGGATTATGCTGGAACCTTTTTACACCAGTGGTCCTACGAAATTCACTTCTGTTCATTCATTCATTCATTTGGCTCATTTACTTCGCACTTACTGAGTCCCAGCCACTATGCCAAGGACACAAAAACAACATTCTAAAAAATGACTTGTAGAAAAAAAATATGCTAAAGTGGCATATAAAAGTGACTTTTATGGCTGGACCTGGTGGGTTATGCCTGTAATCCCAGCATTTTGGGAGGCTAAGGCAGGAGGATCACCTGAGCTCAGGAGTTCAAGACCAGCCTGGGCAACGTATCAAAACCCCCATCTCAATTTTTAAAATATATAAATATGGAAATAAAAAGAGAAAAAAAAAGACTTGTAGGGGAAGGCAGCATTAAACTTTGGTGAAGAACACACGTTCAGGCATCTGTTTGCCTGCTGTGACCCTTGGAAAAATCATTTAGGCCCTCTGCGTTTCAGAGTCTTCGTTTGTAAGATGGGGATAATAGCAGTGCCTACTGTTAAATAAGGTCGTGGATGTGAAGCACTCAGCCAGGTGCTGTGCACTTAGTAAATCTTGCTTAAATGTGGCGCTTTTTTTTCCTTTCTTTTTTTTTTTTTTCGAGACAGAGTCTTGTTCTGTCACCCAAGCTGGAATGCAGTAGCTCAGTCTCAGCTCACTGCAACCTCCTCCTCCCAGGTTCAAGCAGTTCTTGTGTGTCAGCCTCCCAAGTAGCTGGGATTACAGGTGCATGCCATCATGCCTGGCTAATTTTTGTATTTTTAGTAGAGACGGGGTTTCACATGTTGGTCAGGCTGGTCTGGAAGTCTTTCTGACCTCAAGTGATCTGCCCGCCTAGGCCTCCCCGAAGTGCTGGAATTTCAGGCATGAGCCACCATGCCTTGCTAGGAATCTGTATTTTAAACAGGTACTCCAGGGGGTTCTGATGTAAGTGGCTCTGGGATCATGTTCTAGGAAAACTTAGTTTTCTCATCTGTAAAATGAGAATAACAATAAAACTCCAAAGTGTTGTTAGAAGCAGTAAATGTAATTAATTTCATAATACACGTTAGAGAGAACATAGAATTGAGGCTCTGGACAGGAGAGCTTTAGTCCTAAATCTGTCTCTATGACCTTCTGCTCTGTGACCTTGCTCTGTGACCTTCTGGAAGGCACTCAACCTTTCTGTGATTCAATTTCCTTACGTGTAAATGGAAGGGAATGTCACCGCTTTCTCTCTATCATGCGATTGTTAGGCAAAAGCGCTGAAGACAATGGCTGTGGAACTCCTTTGAGGAGTAGGAAGTGCTAAGCTTATGAAACGCAGTCCCATGGAAAATTCAGCAGGCAGGAAAGCAGAGACACATGAAACCCACTCAACAGGTATTTAGGATTTCAGGGAGAACTGGAGACCAGGCGGTCTTGACATGGCGAAGCCAGGGAACATCCTTGGGGAACTGGGGAACCTTCTTCCACATGGAAGAGAAGAGCCAATGGGCCGGGTGCGGTGGCTCGCGCCTGTAATCCCAGCACTTTGGGAGGCTGAAGTGGGCGGATCACCTGAGATCAGGAGTTTGAGACCAGCCTGGCCAACACGGTGAAACCCCATCTCTACTAAAAACACAAAAATTAGCCAGGTGTGGTGGCGGGTGCCTGTAGTCCCAGCTACTTGGGAGGCTGAGGCAGAAGAATCGCTTGAACAGGGGAGGCACAGGTTACAGTGAGCTGAGATCACACCACTGCACTCCAGCCTGGGCTACAGAGCGAGACTTCATCTCAACAACAACAACAACAACAACAAAGGCACTTGAAGAACTTCAAGACTTTCTAAAGCCTGAGCCCGTATTGGAGGTGGAAGAAGTGCCCCAGGTGTTGCTGGAACGTCAGCTGCATTAGAACCACCTGGAATACTTGTGAAACCCCAGAGTGTGGGTCCCAGCCCCAGGGCTGCCAACTCCAAAGGTTTTGCTTTTCTAAGCAGTTCCCAGATGCTGTTGATGCTGCTGGTCCAAGGACTGTGCTTTGAGGACACTGCTGTCAGTGCTGCAAGCTTGCAACCTGCAGACAGGAACCTGCTGTGATGAGCACAGGGTTTTGTAAAAGTTTGAATGTGAATATGCCTAAAGACGGGTCACATCTCCTCTTTGCCCCGGTCCCCACTGCTCCCTATTGTACAGTTGGGGCACCTCACTCATTTATGTTTCTTGCCTGGCCTTGATGGTGTTTGAGTTTTTGAGTTTGCTGCACTGGCAAACTCACAGAATGCTGGAGCTGGGGCTGAAGCTGAAATGAAACCTTTTTTTTTTGAGACGGAGTCTCGCTCTGTCTCCCAGGCTGGAGTGTAGTGGTGCGATCTTGGCTTACTGCGAGCTCCACCTTCTGGGTTCACGCCATTCTGCTTCAGCCTCCCGAGTAGCTGGGACTACAGGCGCCTGCCACCATGCCCGGCTAATTTTTTGTATTTTTTTAGTAGAGACAACATTTCACCGTGTTAGCCAGGATGGTCTCGATCTTCTGACCTTGTGATCCGGCCGCCTCGGCCTCCCAAAGTGCTGGGATTACAGGTGTGAGCCACCATGCCCGGCCTTTTTTTTTTTTGAGACAGGGTCTCACTCTGTCACCCAGACTGGAGTGCAGGTGTACAATTATAGTTCACTGCAGCCTAGACCTACGGGGCTCAAGCAGTCCGTCAACCTCAGCTTCCTGAGTAGCTAGGGCCACAGGCACGAGCCACTACACCCAGTTAATTTTTTATTTTTGTAGAGATGTTGCCCAGGCTGCTCTTGAACTCCTGGGTTCAAGCAATCCTCCTGCTTTGGCCTCCCAAAATGTTGGGATTATAGGTGTGAGCCACCATGACCAGCCTGGAATGAACCTTTGAAATCTTTCTAGCAAAGCTCTTTGTTGAATGTGGGGAAACTGCAAAATGTGATTAATTGTCCATAGACATTAACAACAATATGTATAATGAAAGCTGTATCAATGGAACTATTCTCTAGCTGTGAGAATAGGACCAAATGCCTTTGCTATTCAATGCATATGTTTTTTTTTTTTTTTTTTTTTTGAGATGGAGTCTCACTCTGTCACCCAGGTTGGAGTGCAGTGGTTCAATCTTCGCTCACTGCAACCTCTGCCTCCTGGGTTCAAGCGATTTTCCTGCCCCAGCCTCCCAAGTAGTTGGGACTACAGGCATGCACCGGTCCGGGCTATTTTTGTATTTTTAGGAGAGACAGGGTTTTGCCATGTTGGCCAAGCTGGTCTCAAACTCCTGACCTCAGATGATCCACTGGCCCCCGCCTCCCAAACTGCTGGGACTACAGGCGTGACCCCTGCACCTGGCTCAATGCATATGATTTTAATTCTCTTGTATCAGGTGTAGGGGAGGGGGAAATGGCTTCCTTCCACCCTTCTAACTTCTTTGGCTGGGCTACAAACTAAATTGACATAACACAGACTAGCAGGAGAAAAATTATTTGAATTAACATGCATACACACGGGAGTCCCACAAAACATGAGTCTCCAAGAAGGGTCAGATGATTGAAGCTTATATAGCATCCTGAGCTGCAGAAAGGAATAGGGCTTGGGGTTTCTCAAGGGGGCTTTGACACAAGTTATGGGAGGGTGATGGGAAGAAATGTATGGTGAATAAAGGTTGTCTTGTTACACAGATAAACAGCCTCTGTAGCCAGGCTCAGTGGCATGTGCCTGTAGTCCCAGCTACTCGGGTGGCCGAAGCGGGAGGACTGCTTGAGCCCAGAAGTTTGAGACGGTAGTGCATGATGATCGTGCATGTGAGTAGCCGCTGCCCTCCCGCTTGGGCAATGTAGCGCAACTTCATCTCTAAAAAAATTCCCTCAGGTAATAGAAGCTGTCTGGAGCAGCCCGCTTCCTGATACAGATAGTTTGACTAATGTAGATTTCCTTCATAGATGTAAATTTATTTTACAAAAGGACAGCTTTTCAGAGTTACTCTTGTGTCTGCAGTTTCTCAGAATAACCAGCTCAAAATACACCAAAGAAGTATATTTTGGGTTGGCATATTCTGGTCTCCTACAGTTATATTTTGGGGTGGTGTGTCCTGAGCCCCACCACAGTATTAAATTCAATAATAAAAGAAATTAGGACAGTTCACATTTTGGGGGTTCTGCCCAGTTCTGCCCCTTACTAGCTGTGTGACTTTGAGCAGAGGACTGAACCTTCCTGATCTGTTGCTTCACTCCTGAAACTTCCTTGCCTGAATTACAAATGATCCCCGGTGGTCAGACGCGGTGGCTCATGCCGGTAATCCCAGCACTTTGGGCAGATCACCTGAGGTCAGGTGTTTGAGACCAGCCTGGTCAGCATGGTGAAACCCCATCTCTACTAAAAATACAAAAATTAGCTGGGCATGGTGGTGGGCGCCTGTAATCCCAGCTACTCGGGAGGCTGAGGCAGGAGAATTGCTTGAACCCAGGAGGTGGAGGTTGCAGTGAGCCGAGATCACGCCTCTACACTCCAGCCTGGGTGACAGAGCAAGACTTCATCTCAAAGAAAAGATAATAAAACCAAATGATCCCTAGTAGGCCCTCATTACCTGGCATAGACAGAACCATGATAAATGGCACTGAGTCTGGGGTTATTTCAACTTTACCCACCCTGGAATCTTCCCCATCTAACCTAATGTTATTTATACCTTCATCCCTTCTCTTTGAGAAGAAACATGGCAAAGTTGCAAGAAACAAGGCTTTAGCATCAGACAGACCAGGGTTCCATTCTGACTCTTCTGTTTGGCTTTGAACATGTTCAACATGAAGCTGAATGTCAGTGCTTGAGGTACCAATAGGAAGCCCAAGCAGATGGGGATTTCATGTAATAATATAGGGAGTCTGGGAGCCTCATACAATTGAAGAATATGTGCCCTAATGTATTCAGATGTTCCAAACTTCCTAGTGCTGTGCTGGCAAAAAGAAAACCATTTATGGGCCCTTTTTCCCTTTAGTAGCCAGTTTCTGTCCCTATGGTAGGTGCTTGCTAAATATTGGTTCTCAGGCGTGGTGGCTCATGCCTGTAATCCCAACACTTTGGGAGGCTGAGGCAGGTGGATCACCTGAGGTCAGGAGTTCAAAACCAGCCTGGCCAACATGGTGAAACCATCTCTGCTAAAAATACAAAAATTAGCTAGGCCACACTCGCGCTTGTAATCCCAGCTACTCAGGAGGCTGAGGCAGGAGAATCACTTGAACCCAGGAGTTGGAGATTGCAGTGAGCCGAGAAGGTGCTACTGCACTCCAGCCTGGGTGACAGGGCGAGACTCTGTCTCAAAAAACAAACAAGCAAAAAACCAAAAACCACAATATTGGTTCTCTCCCACCCTCCTTGGGACACAATAGGTCTGTGGGCAGCTTCCTGTTCTTAAGCTCTCCTGAGGGTTGCAGGAGATTGCAGGAGCACTCCTGAGGTTGCTGCAAAACTTAGCTGCTCACTTTTATTTTCCACCAGCATTTCTCTCCCCCGTGAGATGGGGAACTCCTGGCAAGTCAATTGCACACACTGTTTTTATCAGCCCAACTGAGGCAGGTTGCAGGCTTACCAAATCCTTGCTGATGGCTCAATAAACAACAATGACAAGTTCCAGCTTTTCTCGGATCACAGACAGTCTCCAGGCCAGAATTTCTCAAAGCAGAAACCGCCATCAGCTTGGGGGGCGGGGCAGTGCGGGGGAGGTGGGGGTAGAACGGATAGGAAAGGCAGCTCTCCCAGCCCTGTGCTACAGCTAGTAATCAGACTGTGCCAGAGAGTCTCCACTTTTTCCTGGAGATTCTATGATGGCTCCCTGGGTGATTTTTTTTTTTTTTTTTTTTTTTTTTTGAGATGGAGTCTCACTTTGCCGCCCAGGTTGAAGTGCAGTGGCACGATCTTGGCTCACTGCAACCTCCATTACCCAGGTTCAAGTGATTCTCTTGCCTCAGCCTCCCAAGTAGCTGGGACTACAGGTACGTGCCACCACAGCCGGCTAATTTTTGTATTTTTAGTAGAGACAGGGTTTCACTATGTTGGCCAGGCTGGTCTTGAACTCCTGGCCTCAGGTAATCCACCCGCCTCAGCCTCCCAAAGTGCTGGGATTACAGGTATGAGCCACCATGCCTGGCCTCTGGGTAATTCTTACACATCAGAGTTTGAGAAGCACTGACTTTGGCACCTTCTGGCTGGGCTCTAGAACGAGGTGATTGCGAAATTAAATCCTCAAACAGGCAGATTTCTCTGCACGAAGGGTAAGAGCCTGCAGAGGAGACCTGTGGCTGGACCTGTTAGGCAAGGTTGGTGGCCCTTTTATCATTGACATTGTATCTTTTCCCCATTCATCCACCCATTCATGAATGTATGAAATTTTGACTTAGCATCCCTATGTTTCTGGTACAGGACTAAGGTCTGAATAAGATAGTATCAGCCCTGGAGGAAATTACCCTGAAGAGGAAAACAGCAGTTTCTCTCTCACGCTCTTCTTCCCCGCCTGGGTTTTGGGCTGCAAGTGGCCTTGCAGTGTACTATTTAAAAAACATATGGCTGGGCATGGTGGCTCATGCCTGTAATCCCAGTACTTTGGGAGGCCGAGGCGGGCGGACCACAAGGTCAGGAGTTTGAGACCAGCCTGTCCAGCATGGTGAAACCCCGTCTCTACTAAAAATACAAAAAGTTAGCTGGGCATGGTGGCGTGTGCCTGTAGTTCCAGCTACTCAGGAGGCTGAGGCAGGGGAATTGCTTGAACCCAGGAGGCGGAGGTTGTAGTGAGACGAGATCGTGCCACTGCACTCCAGCCTGGGCAACAGAGTGAGACTCCGTCTCAAAACAAAACAAAAAAACATGTCAGATTAACATCCTCACCTATATGTGTATCAAACCGTGGGATTCGACATGTGTACACAGTGTGATGGCAACTGTGTTAAAATGCATTCCCCAAATACCAGGAGATAAGAAGTTAAATGTTAAGAAAGAATGGCTGGCCCTGGAGCATTATGGGTGAGTTTTGCTTTCTTTCTTACACTTTACTCTTCCTCTGTTTTCTTTCTTTCTTTCTTTCTTCCTTCCTTTTCTTCTTTTGTTTCTGTTTTTTTTTTTTTCTTTTTTTTTTGAGGCAGTCATCCAGGCTGGAGTACAGTGGTGCAATCTTGGCTCACTGCAGCCTCCGCTTCCCAGGCACAGGTGATTCCTGTGCCTCAGCCTCCCAAGTAGCTGGGACTACAGGTGCCCGCCACCATGCCCGACTAATTTTTTGTTGTATTTTTGTAGAGAAGGAGTTTCACTATGTTGCCCAGGCTGGTCTCGAACTCCAAGCTCAAGCAATCCACCCAATTCGTCCTCTGAAAGTGCTGAGATTACAGGCGTGAGCCACCACACCCAGCCTCCTCTCTTGATTTTTCTATGATTAACATGGGTTACTTTCAGAATTAGAAAAAGTAACTCACATAAACATTGTCTTCTTCCTGTGAGTATGCACGTGGGCGTGCATGCATGTGTGTGTGCACACGCCTATGCTTGTGGACCAGGATACAGAGATGTTTTATGCTTAGAGAAATGATTCATATTAAGTGTAGGGGGTGGTTTTATTTCACTGTGATCAGAGGGAGATAACTCCTATTTCTTATCACATAGGGCCATTTGATGTCTCATTCATCGTCGCTGACACAGGATGCCAGCAACACCTCGGTGGGGAATAAGGTACCCCCGACCTCCAAAAGTGAGTTTATCTGGACAACAAAAGTTAACCTAGTTACGCAATTCATCTCTCTGTAAGTGACCATTTAACAGGCTGGGTGTCGTGGCTCACACCTGTAATCCCAGCACTTTGGGAGGCTGAGGCAGGTGGACTGCTTGAACTCATGAGTTTGAGACTAGCCTGGGCAACATGATGAAACCCTGTCTGTACAAAAATACAAAAATTAGCCAGGTGTGGTGGGGTGTGCCTGTAACCCCAGCTACTTGGGAGACTGAGGTGGGAGGATGGTTTGAGTCCAAGAGGCAGAGGTTGCAGTGACCCATTTATTTTGCCACTGCAGCCAAAATGGGTGACACAGTCAGACTGTCTCAAAAAAAAAAAAAAAAAAAAAAAAAAAAGTTAAGCATTTAACAGCAGTGTTTCCAAAACAAATCACGTTTCCCAGCTTTTCTTGAGGATTTAGGCTCTTGGTGGAGTATGAAGGGCTAGGGGCTCTCCCATTGAGCCATCCTAGGGAGTTGGCAGTGTTTCTGTTTGCTTTCTTGCTCTTAATGGTAGCTGTCACCTTGTAATGTACCAGTAACATGCCGGACATCCTCTTCTCAGCTCGCGTCCACAGAGGCTGTGAGGGGCTGACAGGGAGAGGAGGTTGCTGCGTCTGCTTCAGCCATGTCACCACCATCTACCATGTGTGCTCTGTGCCAGCACGGGTGTGGGGGAAATACCTCTCAGAAACGTTCTGTGTCCCATCAGTAACTGTAGCGTGTACAGTTCCAAGTCACTAGGCTGTAGATAGCAATTTCTAAAGTTACCCTGAGATGAACTGAATGTGTCCCCCGACAATTTGTAAGTTGAAATCCTAACCCCCAACGTGATGGTATTAGGAGGTGGGGCCTTGGGAGGTGATGAGGTCATGAAGGTGGGGCCCTCATGAGTACACAGTGTCCTCATAAAAGAGACCCCGAGAGCTCCTCTGGTCTTTCCACCACTTGAGGACGCAGCGAGGAGGCAGAAATCTGCACCTGGGAAGAGGACCCCCACCATAATCTGACCATGCCGGCACCCCAATCTTGGACTTCCAGCCTCCAGAACTGCGAGAAAGAAACTTCTGTCCTTTATAAGCCATGCCGTCTGTGGTGCTTTGTCACAGCAGCCCTAATGGACTAAGATGTACCCGGTTTTCCCCATGGGTCCATGTTCTGAAAGATTTTCTATACCGTATAGTAACAACGATGATAGCGACAATGACAACAATAACAATAGCTGCCACTGATGAGGCACCTTCCAGGTGAATGTCACCTGTGCTATCCCACCCAGTCCCCACCACAGTCCTTTGATGACGGTGATGCAGCATCTCCGCCCCATTTTACCTGATGAGGAAACACAAGGCACAGAGGCTCAACACTTTTCCAAGCCCCTGCAGCAATAGGAACTAAAGGCAGGATTTGAATTCAGCTTTCTCTAAATTGAGCCTGGTTTTTCCACTGTGTTACACTCTTCTTCAGAAACACAAATTAGTGAGCGCGCTGTGGTGGCTCATGCCTGCAATCCCACCACTTTGGGAGTCTGAGGCAGGAGGATTGCTTGAGGTCAGGAATTCGAGACCAACCTGGGCAACATATTGAAACCCTGTCTCTACCAAAAACAAACAGACAGACAAAAAAAAACCCCTCAAAAAACAAAAAAAAAGCACAAATTAAGTTAGAATAATAACAATAATACCCAAACTGCATTATTCAATACCAAATCCTTTTACTTTCCATCGTGAAAGGATTAGTTACATAAACCGGCTGCTCTGAAGTAGTTACTGCGCTCTGTTGCTATGATGCTGACATATTGGTTCATTTCTGCAACGCTATTGTGGATATATTGAAATACCAAAAATACAGTTAAGGTTCTGCTCACTAGCTTTTTATCCCTCAAGTTATTCTTTCCTTAAAATTCAGGTGAAATTCATATAACACACAGCTAACCATTTTAAACTGAACAACTGGGTGGCATGTGGTACATTCACTAATATGCAACTACCACATTTGATTTAATTCCAAAATATTTTTGTCACCCCCAAAAGAAACCCCACATCCATTAAGCAGTTACTCCCCATTCTCCCCTCCTCCCAGCCCTTGGAAACAATCACTTATCAGCCTTTGAAGCCCATCTCCCATAAAGACCCTGTTCCAACTTGAGGGTGAGCTCTGTGTGTCGCGGGGAGTCACTCCACCTCACTAAGTGGGATTCCCAGCCTAACGGGGCTAGATGAGTGAAGCGTCTTCCAAGGGCTGTGCTCCAGCGCAGGATGGCATTCCCTAGTGGGCTTGGGGGTGGTTTTCCCTTTTGGTTCCCAATGGCCAGAGGTGTAAGGAGACTGAAAAGCACTAAGCCTAATGCCACTGAGTTTGCTTTTATCGCGATGGGATGCGGAGTGGGCTTAATTGCAAAATACTAACAGTAGGACAAACGCGGAGTCTCTCTGTATCTCCTGACTTTACCTTCTGTTACCTTCTACACACAATAGCACTCTTGCAAACGCTCAGCAGGGAAATGCATTTTGGAGGAATATTTTTGAGGGGCATAGCACATATGAAGGAAACAGCTATTTTTTGCTTGAAAGATGTGTGGACCACATGTGCTATGAAAGCACAGGCTTCTTTTTTCATTTTTCATTTTCAAAATCTTGGTTTTTCCAGATTCTTTGCTTGGCCAATGAAAGCACCGGATTCTAATGTTGAAAGTAAAATGTGCATGCTGCTTTCCAGTTATAAAGCATGAAAAATTCATTTTCTTATAGTCCTCACAACAACAGAAGATAACATTATTATTCCCGCTTTACAGATAAGAACATTCCAGAAGTCAGAGGTTAAATGACTTGCCCAGAATTGCACGGATGAAAATGGCAGGCAGGCCTTCCCAAATCCAAAGACAGTGCTCTCTATAGGATGTGGGACTTCTGCCTACCATTGTCAGGGTTGGCACCCCGGGGAAACAGAGCAGTCACTACAGAATGGCCAGAGGTTTCCCTGGGTATTATTCCCAGGTTCCCACTGGCTTGAGTTGGTCAAACCTATCAGGATCAGAGTGAGCCTAGGCTCATCCTCCTCAGCCTCACTGTATCCAGTGAATGGACACTTTCCCCTCTGAGACACACACATCTGAGTTAAGAGTCCCGATCCCAGGTATTTCAGAATTCAGTGGAGTGCAGGCTAGCAGGGATCCAGGCTCTGCTCTCACCTACACCTATTCTGCCCTGCTTCCTGGACCCCCAAATTTGCACTCCATGTTAGTCACATCAACTATTTACAGATCCCAAGCTTGCCTGAAAGTTCCTTACCTCATGCCTTTAAATAATTTTTTTTTTTTTTTGAGGAGGAGTTTCGTTCTGCCACGCAGGCTGGAGTGCAGCGGCGGGATCTCGGCTCACTGCAAGCTCCACCTACCGGGTTCACACCATTCTCCTGCCTCAGCCTCCCGAGTAGCTGGGACTACAGGCACCCGCCACCTCACCCGGCTAATTTTTTGTATTTTTAGTAGAGATGGGGTTTCCCCGTGTTAGCCAGGATGGTCTCCATCTCCTGACCTCATGATCCGCCCACCTTGGCCTCTCAGAGTGCTGGGATTACAGGCGTGAGCCACCGCGCCCGGCCGCCTTTAAATATTATTACGGTAGGCCAGGCGCAGTGGCTCGAGCCTGTAATCCTAGCACTTTGGGAGGCCAAGGCAGGTGGTGAACCCTTGAGCGCAGGAGTTTGAGACCAGCCTGGGCAACATAGCAAAACTCCTTCGCCACAGAACAATACAAAAATTAGGCTGGGCGCGGTTTTTGGGAGGTTGAGGAGGGCGGATCAGCCGAGGTCAGGAGTTCGAGACCAGCCTGATCAACATGGTGAAACCCCACCTCTACTAAAAATATAAAAATTAGCCAGGCGTGGTGGTGCACATCTGTAATCCTAGCTCCTTGTGAGGCTGAGGCATGAGAATTGCTTGAACCCATGAGGCAGAGACTGCAGTGAGCCAAAATCGCATCACTGCATTCCAGCCTGGGTGAGAAAATGAGACCCTGTCTCAAAAAAAAAAAAAAAAAAAGGAAAATTGTAAGTTATGATAATAGTAACAATAATGGTGATTGCTTTCTCCTGGGTCCTATCCATCTTAGGTTCTATATATGTGCTATTTCATTTAACCCTCACCATAGCTTAATGAAGTCATTATTATCCATTCCATTTCACAGATGAACAAACTGAGGCTCAGAGTGGCTAAGTGCTTGGGCTCTGGAGTCAGACAATCGAGGTACATACCTGGCTCCACCGCTGTCTAATCAGTGTGACCTTGGGCAAATCTCATCTCTCTTTTAGCTGCAGTATCTTCATGTATGACACTGGGCCATGATAAACCTGCTTCATGGGCCTGAGCACATTTGGCACCTGGTTAGTACTTTATAAACGTTCAGAATTGTTAATGCTCATTTTATAAGCAGCTCAGCTCTGCCTGCTTCCAAACTCTTTTCCTGCTTCTCCTCAAGGTCATAGTTCAGGACCCAGTGATTTCCCACCTACTTCTCAGTCCCCACAGCAAGGTGGACATTAGTTCCCTTCCTTTAGGAATGAGGGCACTGGCGCTCAGATAAGCTTAGAGAGCAGCCCAGGGAGTCCTGCTAAAATGGCACCATCTCAGTGCCCCCAGCTCCGAGCACTGGGCCTGGCCAAGAGAAGGCTCAAGGCACCTTTGTTAAAAAATTGGCGGGCTGGGTGCGGTGGCTTATGCCTGTAATCCCCACGCTTTGAGAGGCTGAGGCAGGGAGGATCCCTTGAGCCCAGGAGACAGAAGCCAGCCTGGGCAACACAGGGTGACCCACCTCTACAAAAATTTTTAAAAATTAGCCGAGCATGGTGGTGCATACCCGTGGTCCCAGCTCCTCAGGAGGCTGAGGTGGGAGGATAGCTTGAGCCCAGGAATTCGAGGCTGCAGTGAGCTATCGCATCACTGCACTACCTAGCCTGGCCAACAGAGCAAAATCCTTAGACAAAAAAAAAAAAAAAAAAAAAGGAACAACTGGCTCCTAATCAGGTAACTCAGCACTGAGTATGATGGGAGCACACCCCAACTCCCCCATAGCTGGAAGTGGAGGTGGAAAGACAATGGAAGCTTTTGATGTAACCCTTTTGATACGCTGCTAGAGGAGAGCAGAAAGATACTTGAGAGAACATTGTCTATCTTCCCGAGAAATTTCTGGCTGAAAGTCAAGATGATAGGATGGGCTTCTGGGCCAGGGGAGCAAGGCAGAGGGAAGGAGAGTATCAGTTTCCTAGGCACGTCCTGTTAGAGGGAGAAAAACACAGTATTCTCCATTCTAGAGCAGGGGAAAGATGAGGTCTCCCATAACACCTGAAACTGGAATTAAGGTGAGGAGCTTTTTATGTGGGAATTTCTGTACTAAATTTAAAGTCCTTGGAGAACCGCTTAGGGTAGCACTGACAGCCCACACCCTCCCCTCACCCCGCTTTATTTTTCCTCTGGCATAGCACTTAGCACCATCAGACCCATCAGATATTTACGGCCTATCCCTGCTGCCCCTCCCAGGCAGGGATTTTGTCTTGGTTCGCATCTGCAGCTCCAGGGCCTAGAGCAGCCCGGGCACTTAGTAGGCCCAGTGAGTATCTGCGGGAGGGCTGAATGGGTGCGTGGACAACATTCCTCTTACTGACCCCGCTGCGAGGTGAGCCAGGCAGGGACTGTCACCATTCCTGAAGTCCAGGTGAGGGGGAAGCGACCCAGGGACAGGAACCTGGCCGGTCCGAAGGTCTGGAGACCGGGACTCGAGTCCAAGCCCTGCCTGACAGGCCGTGACCTTGGGGGCCACCCCTGCCCCTCTGAGGGCTGGGTTTCCTCCTCGCACAATGAGGGCAATGACCCCCAACCGCAGCGCGCCCCGCGGTGACTTGCCCAAGGTCACCACCATCCTGGGCCCGTGGCGCCCCGGCTCGGGAGGACATGGGCCAGGCGGGCGCGGGGTTCTGGGGTGGGGGCCGGCGCAGGGCGGTCCAGGGGCGCGGCGCGCGCTGACGCCGGGGCCCTGCGATGCGGCGGGGACTGGGCGCGGGGGGAGGCGCGTCGCGAGGCGAGCGTCCTCCTTTTGTGCGAGCGCCGGCGGCTCGGCTTCTCGAAGGTAAACAGCGCTTCCTCTTCCTCCTCGCCGCGCCTCTTCCTTTTATAGTTATTTCTCGCCTGGCACTCGCCCGGGCCGCTGCTGCTGCTGCTGCTGCCGCCGCGGCGGGGGCAGCTCGCAAACCTGTGGCGGTGACGTGAGCCCCGCCAACCCGGAAACGGCGGCGGCGGCACCGGAGGCTCCGAGTCTCCTGCGCTCCCGCGCCGCGCTCCCCTCGTCCGCCCGGGCCGCCAGGTACGTGCCGGGGCTCTGAAGGCGCCGCCGCCCGGCCAGCCCGCGCGCGCGCCCCTGGAGCCGATTTGCTCCTGGAGAGGGCGCGGGGTGCGGGGCGCGCGCGTGATGGGTGCAGGGAGAGGCTGGGGTGCAATCCGGGCCGCCGGGCCGGGCGCTGTGGCGGGTGGACAGGGGGCGCCGCCGGGGTTGGGGCGTCCGGGCCGGCGGGCGCGGGGGTCCCGGGGGAGGCTTCTTGAGTGCGCGGGGGGTGGCGGGCGGACGCGAGGGGAGCGCGCAGCGGGGCCGCCACCCGGGTCCACCCAGCTGCGGGGCCGGCGCCTGGTGCGCCTCGAGGCAGGGGGCGCTCAGGTCGGGGTGGCTGGTCCTGGGCAGACCCTTCCTGCGAGCCAGGTGTCGGCGCGGGGACTGACCCTGGCAGCAGCGCTGGCCCCCGGCCACCACCCATCAGGGGCTTGGAAGGCCGGTGGCATTCGATTTGAGGAACTAGAGGGGGTGAACAAAATCTCCATTGGCCTCAAGACTTCCTCCTGGGGTGGCCACCCGCCTGTGTTTAAAGAGCACTTCCTCTTCGTCTTTTATCTTTTCATCATCTTTCTTTTTAAATGGAAGTTCAGTGTTAACGGGTGGGTACCCTTGCAGCCTGCAGGGCTTTCGTGGGGCTGTGTACACACACACTGGGGGTGGGAGAAACCTGCTGTGTGCCCTTTGAAACGTGTGTCCTGTGTCGGGGTGGAAGGAAGGAGGTCTTCCCATGCTGGAGCTTCTTGGGGTGTGTTTTTGCTACCCACCCTGCTGCGTGAGGTGGAGGGGTGCGGAGGGATAGAGTGGGAAGCTGGGGCTGCGGAGGAGTGTCACGTGCACTTTGCACCTATATTTAATTCCTGGCCCTGCCGTTTACTAGCTGTGTGACCTTGGGCAAGTCGCTTACCCTCTCTGAGTCTTAGGGTCCCGTCTGTAAAATGGGCTGCTGCGAGTAGGGCCTTGAGAAAACCAGCGTAGATTTCCTGGCCTGGAGGGGGCGCAGTGATAGAAAGTGTCATTGCCAGTCACCTTGAATTTCTGCATCCCCAGCACCTAGAAAGGGTGCCTTGGAGCACGTGGGAAGCACCCCATAGATAATTGTGAGATGAACGGGTGGGGGGTGAATTTTGAGAGGTGAGCCAGTGTGCTTCCACA
This sequence comes from Chlorocebus sabaeus, assembly GCF_047675955.1. Classification (NCBI taxonomy): domain Eukaryota; kingdom Metazoa; phylum Chordata; class Mammalia; order Primates; family Cercopithecidae; genus Chlorocebus; species Chlorocebus sabaeus. The sequence continues at coordinate 133,779,398 of NC_132911.1, read as the reverse complement.
TTTTGGCTTCCTTGCTCTGTAACTTCCATCCACGATCCCCGGGGAGCAGTTTTGCCATGGGAGTTGGATGGACTCCTCCCCTCTCTGAGGAAGACCATCTTGTGAAAATATATTGACTCCCTTGTGAAAAAGGGCTTAAACTCTGACTTTGAGATTCTCCCATTCTTGGAAGATTGCACTGAGGGAAAAATAAAAAGAAGGCGTCATTTTGATTGCCACTGCCAGATGACTGACTGAGGCCAGCAGCCAAGGCTGAGCCAGGGCTGATGGCTGGGATGGTTTCCCAGGCCTGGGGTTCCTGTAATGTGGGGGAAGCCCGGAAGAGGTGGCTTTTCTACCTTGGTCGGCATGCAGAAGTGGTCAGCTGGCCTGAGTTTTCTTCCTGGGGAGACACGTTGGAATTTGCACTCTAGATCCTTGTTGGGCTCACAAGAAGGGCAGAGTGTGTGATGCAGGAGGCTGCAGTGGGTTCTAGCACAGGGAGACTTGGAAATGGTTTTCAAATAAAGGCCGATATATGTTTCTACCCTTCACTTTGGGATATTTTCAAGTAATTTTGCTCTCTCTGACAGCCACCCCTTCTCCTTTCTCAGCTCCCAAAGTCTTCCGTGTACCTCTCTTAGGATCCTTAGCTATGTGGGTCCCCCAACTCCTGAGCCCTGTAAGTGTTACTATTATTTTTAAGAGACAATAGCAACGTCCTGCAGTTTGAGCATGTGCAGATTCATTTTGTTTGTGTTTTGGAGAAAGGGTCTCACGGTATTGTTGAGGTTGAAGTCGTGCAGTGATGTGATCATGTCTTACTGCAGCCTTGACCTCTCAGGCTCAAGCCATCCTCCTACCTCAGCCTCCCAAGTAGCTGGGACCACAGGTGTGCGCCACCATGCCCAACTAATTTTTTAATGTTTTGTAGAGACGGGGTCTCCCTGTGTTGCCCAAACTCCTGGGCTCAAGGGATCCTCCCTGCCTTAGCCTCCCAAAGTGCTGGGATTACAGGCGTGAGCCAGTGTGCCCGGCCCAGGTTCATTTTTAATGACTGAACTGTGGAGTGGTCAGGGTTACCTGTAAAGGAGAGCTAGGGTTCTCATTTTCCTGAGACTTAGAGAGAGTGCAGGACTTGGCCCAAGACCTTCAGTCAGGAAGGGGCAGATTGAGGGTCTCACCTAAGTCTCCGGCCTGCAGAGCTCACGTTTCTTCTTGCAGACCCTGAGTGATCTTTGTGCTTCCTCTGGCACCTGACTTGCTGCCTGGCACATGCAGGAAATGGTACGTGTCTTTGACAGAATGAGCAGAAGAATGATGGGTTCCCCTTTGCTCTTTGAGGATGGACATTCTTTTTCCATCTCAAGGTCAGCACACTGGCCTGCCGTTGACCTTGAAATGGTTCTCCCGTGGTTCCTCCCTATGTGGAATCCTGGTCCCTGACAGCTCTTCTATCAGGATCCAGAGACCCATGCACAGGAAGCACAGGAAGGATGCCCGAGGGATGCCGGTGCCAGGAGGTTATGGCCTCACCCGTGCTCAGCATTACTGCCATCTCGTTAATTGAAGAGACCACCATTCATGTGGCTTTGGCGGTCTGGGACTTGGCTGTCTTCAGCAAAATCATCCACCACTGAGCATTGTAAAGGAAGTGTTGTATAGCTGAAAATTCAGATTAAAATCTATCTCTTGGCCGTGCAGCCTTCGAGAGGTCACTATACTCTTGGCACCCTCTTTTCCTCATCTCTAAACAGGCAAAAGAATCCCCATCGGTCTCCCAGGGCTCCTGAGTAAGAGAGTAAGATCCAGATTCATACCTCGGTTTTCTTTCTCACTGCTCGTGTGCATGGAACCAGGTTTGTTCCCTTCTTGGAGCCTCAGTGTTCTCATCTGTAAAATGGACACATATGTCATGGGGTTGTGTAGCTCCTGGCAGTAATGTAAGCGAAGCCCTTAGCATAGGCCCCTGTTCCCATTGCATAATAGTGATCCCCATCCATGATTTTTGTTAACAACAGTAATAATCACTGTTTCCTCAGCAAGCGTGTAGGCATCTCAAAGGCCAGATTCATCTCTCTGTTTTAGCTTGAATTGTAGCTTCTTTTTTTTTTTTTTTTTTTTGAGACAGAGTCTCGCTGTGTCGCCCAGGCTGGAGTGCAGTGGCCGGATCTCAGCTCACTGCAAGCTCCGCCTCCCGGGTTCACGCCATTCTCCTGCCTCAGCCTCCCGAGTAGCTGGGACTACAGGCGCCTGCCACCTCGCCCGGCTAGTTTTTTCGTATTTTTAGTAGAGACGGGGTTTCACCGTGTTAGCCAGGATGGTCTCAATCTCCTGACCTCGTGATCCACCCGTCTCGGCCTCCCTAAGTGCTGGGATTACAGGCTCGAGCCACCGCGCCCGGCCGAATTGGAGCTTCTTGAAAGAAATAAATTTGGGTGGGAGGAGTGAAGGGTTGATTTTTTTTTTTTTTCCTCTTCCCTAAAGGGGATACTTGATAAAGGCCTGTTGAAGACAGACTCCTTCTGATCTTGTTTTTCATTCATTTCTCAGGGTAAGGGCTGTCCCCCATCCCTGTTTTTCTGTCTCTCTTGTAAAGTCCCCTCTTTATGTGTCTGTGACACTCATTTCCTATCTTCTCATAACCTTCATATCGACTTCTTCCTGCATTCGGTTGAGAGTTTCCTTCTCTGGGCTCTCAAATGGACCAGGTCCTTTTGCTTCAGTAGAACTTTGGCAATTAAGTCTTTGATAGTCTTAAAACAGGTGATTGGCCTCCCCAGGCTGAAAGAAAGGCCTAGGATGCACGAGGTTAAGAGCAATTTTTTTTCCTCTCCTCCTTTTCTCCTTCTAGAGGCAGTGAAGGTTTGGGGGCCCTGCACCCTGTGTTCACATCCTGGCTCTGCCACTCACTAGCTCTGTGGCCTTGGCCAAGAGACTTCCTTTCTCTTTGTCTTTCTCTTCATCTTTCAAATGAGGACTAACAGTCGCCACCTGGAAGTGTTGTTGTGAAGATCAACCCAGAGGTTGTATGGACAGTGCCCAGCAGAGAGCATGGCACCTAGTAGGTGCTCAGCAGTGTCTGTTTCTTCCCTCGGCCCCTGGTGCTCTTTCTGTCCCTCCCCTGGTCCCATCATCTGTCCCCACATCCATCGTCTTGCCCTCCCCGGACAGAGCTTCAGTTTCCTTTGGGAATAGAGCCTTTGGCTGGCAGGTCATTCCTAGATTAAAGTTGGAACCTCCAAGCTTTATGAAGTCCAAGTGTGCTATTTTAAACCAATTGTGGACTTTTGTGTGGTGCTTCTGCTGAATGGAAAGATAATTGTACCAGAGCTTGTCGAGAAGAGTAAATGGGCGAGTCGTGGAGCTTACATTCTGTCCCATTGATTTTTTTTTTTCCTTCTTTTGGAGGACTTACTAGCTGCCATCTGCTCCTTGAACATCGTGTTCATAAATATATAAATAATCGAAGTTGATGAGGAGGTTTGCTTAAAGAAGTGTTGCTGAGAGTGATTTTTATAAATATTTAAGATAATCTGAAATCATTAAAGGAATTGCGGGGTTTATTAAGAAACTGAAGACGTGTTTTGGAAAGGATCCTTTTCTTTACAAGCTGAATAAATGTCAAGAGTAGAGAAATGAGGGAAGAGAGCTTTCTGAGCGTGGACATGAGACCCATGCTGGTGAGTGGGCAGCCAGTCTGTCTGACTCTGCCAGGCCTCAGCGTTCTTTTTTTTTTTTTTAATCTTTTTTAATTTTAATTTTAATTTTAATTTTTGAGATGGAGTCTCGTTCTGTCACCCAGGCTGGAGTGCAGTGGCACAATCTTGGCTCACTGCAAGCTCCGCCTCCTGGGTTCACGCGATTCTCCTGCCTCAGTCTCCCGAGTAGCTGGGAATACAGGTGCCCGCCACCGCGCCTGGCTCATATATATATATATTTTTTTTTGTATTTTTAGTAGAGATGGGGTTTCACCGTGTTAGAGACAGGGTTTCTCCATATTGGCCAGGCTGGTCTCGAACTCCTGATCTCAGGTGATCCACTCGCCTCAGCCTCCCAATGTACTGGGATTATAGGTGTGAGCCACTGCGCCTGGCCGCCTCAGCATTCTTGAAAGCTGCTTGGGCTTCCTTGAGGGTCGGAGAGGGCCAGTCATTAATGTGTGCCAGGAGTCCCCCCAGGGAGCACACATTTCATATTCTGCTTGTGAGAGTCAGTGGTGGGCTTCTAGAAGGTTCTTAAGGCAGATCTCCTTTGGTTAATGATGGGCTATGTTTTAGTGAGACCTACTAAGGCTCACAGTTCTGGAGGCTTCTAGGTGGTAGAAGCAAGGGAGGGAGGAGTTGGAGGAGAACTTTCCAAACTTGAGTGTGCTGTGCATCACGTGGGGATTGCCTTGGAGGTTCTGAGCAGGGGCTGGGGCGGGCCGAGATGCTGCATTTTGAACACTTTTGCACATAATGTGATGCCTCTGGATTGTAGACCACACTTTGAGTGCAGTGGGCCAGGAAATCATCCAGCCTGACCCACTCCCCCTCATTCATTCGGGAGCCGGGCTGGTGCTGATGGTGCAAATCTGTATATGACCCTGGCGGTTCCCGAGGTGGCTTAATGGAGGAGGCAGGCATGCGAAAACACATACGACAAAGTGACGAAGGCCTAGGACAGCCCTCAAGACAGGCGACAGTGGGAGCAGGAAGGGGTGGTAGAGAGACCGCCTCTGTCTGCCAGCAGGTGCTGAATAAGCCCAGGGGGGCCTAGATGCTGTGAGCCATTGAGATGGGGCTGCCTTCAGGGAGGGGAGGAGGAGAGGCAGTGTGAGCTGAACATCTCCTCCACGTGATGGTGGCCTGTAAGGACTGAGCAGAAGAAACCCCATTCACAGAGTTTCAGGCCTAAGCATCCAGTACATCCACACAAGGGAACTGGGACTCCCCAGGGGGAAGCATCTTGACCAGGAGGCACAGTCAGGACTGGAACCTAGGCCGCCGGCTCCTGAGCCTGGTTTTTGCTCACCGCTCCGTGGTGCTGCCGTCTGCATCCACTGCTGTGTTTAGCAGTAAGGCTGTGAGAGCAGGAGGATGCTGAGGACTGGAGTCTTTCCCTAGTTCAAAATGTACCGCTGTCCTTGACCTTCCTTCAGCAGGGGACCAGACACTTAAATCCACGGTGAAAAAGAAGGCCCAATGTGGGAAAAGTGACAGCTTTGAAATCAACATAAGCCATGCCAGAGACTAATCTTCGTTCTGTCTTTTCCCCTTCCCGGCACCAGCATCCTTTGATAAGAAGGTGGGGGAAGGACAGTGAGGGCCCCGTTGTGCAGAGGAGTTAAGGATGAGAAAGGCTTGGGCGGCAGGAGGAAGAAAAGTGCCATTCTTTCCTCACCTGCTTAATAGAGTCTCCTGCCACTGGCTGTGTCTGGCCGATTTGAGTTCTTTGGAATTTACACCCAGTGCTCACTCAACGAAGCCTATTGCGTGGCAGGGCTGATGGAGCCCTGGCCCTGCTTCTCAGTGCTGTATGACCTTGGGCAAATCACATCCCACTGCAGAACCAGAATTGTCATTGATGAAGCTGGGCTACTATCACCTGCTTCCCTGGAATGTTTGGAGGATTGAGTGTCATAATGTGTATCAAAGCATCTAGCATAGTCTCCAGCAGAAACCCTCCATATACACATCCTTCCTCCCATGGGACATAGTCACGGCTGGGTGAGAGCTGTATGATTTGTCCAGGCCTATCTTTCTGGCAGAGATGGGATCTGAAGTTAATGCAGGGGGGAAGTTCTTCAAGATGCTTTTGGGCTGGGCACGGTGGCTCACACGTGTAATCTCTGCATTTTGGGAGACCGAGGTGGGTGGATCACCTGAGGTCAGGAGTTCAACACCAGCCTGGCCAACATGGTGAAACCTCATCCCTACTAAAAGTACAAAAATTAGCTGGGCGTGGTGGTGGGCGCCTGTAATCCCAGCTACTCAGGAGGCTGAGGCAGGAGAATTGCTTGAACCTGGGAGGCAGAGTTTGCAGCGAGCCAAGATTGTGCCATTGCACTCCAGCCTGGGCGACAGAAGGGAAACTCTGTCTCAAAACAAAACAAAACAAAACAAAACAAAGATACTTTTGAACTCCTCAGGTGGCTTTGTGAAAAATGAAACACTGCCATGTTAGTGGTTGGCACCTTTGAAAAAGGACAATGGCAGGTTGAGAAGCAAGGACCTTGGAACCAAGGAGGTCTTTGATTCAGACCCGATTCCCTAACTGTGAAGTCTTTTGCGCATTGCATAACTTCTCTTGGCATCTTAGTGTCTGTTTCCCAGCTTGTTGTGGCTCTTAGGTCAGAAAATGTCTGAATGTACCTGGCATAGGGTCTGGCATCAGTGGATGCCCAGTACTTTGAGTCCCTGGTCTACAGAGCTTCAGTGCTGGGACTCAGGGAGAGGAACATGTAGACTAAGGGAAGTTTCTTTACCAGCCCCAGCTTTGCTCAAAACCAGAGTTGAAGTAGAATGCAGGAGACGACGTGGAAGTGAAACTTGGGCAATAACTTCCTAAAATGTCTGCTTTGCTCCCCTGAACTCTGGTTTTGTGTATTGCCCTCTGCTCCTGGGACACCAGAGACCAACCAGTGTGTAGACAGATCAAACAGGCGTGCAAATGAAAGAATCAAATGGAGATTTCTGTTTTCTGAAAAGTGGTATTTTACAGTCATTCCTAAACATGCCTTCATAACTCTCAAGTTTTCAGGTCTTGAGGGAGCAGTGAGATTCATCCTGCCATTCAACAACAGAACAGTCACTGAGTGAGCGCCTCCTGTGTGCTAGGCCCTGTGACGGATCCACGTGGGGAATGATACTGTGTGCCCCACAGCCACCCGACACACGTCCCTGAGGCCTGAGCAGCCTGGAGAATGAAGGAGTTTGGGTTTGTTTCTTTGGGTTAACTTAAACTCAACCCTTCTAGGCCCATTCTTCTCACTCAGGAATTGGAGAAGTTTTTCTGAGGGGTTTGGAATGGGATGGCAGGGAGAGTCACCAGACACCATGAATGACAGGCCAGTGGGTTGATGGTGGCGAGTGGAGCAGGAGCTGGGGGTGAGGTCACATTTCTAGACTATGTGTGCAGGCAGCTATGGACCTGGCAGAAAGCCCCTCTATTTTTATTTTATTTATTTATTTATTTTGAGACAGAGTCTCGCTCTGTCACCCAGGCTGGAGTACAGTGGCACGATCTCAGCTCACTGCAACCTCTGCCCCCCTGGGTTCAAGCAATTATCCTGCCTCAGTCTCCTGAGTAGCTGGGACTACAGGAACCTGCAACCACACCTGGCTAATTTTTGTACTTTTAGTAGAGATGGGGTTTCACCATGTTGGCCAGGCTGGCTTCGAACACCTGACCTCAGGTGATCTGGCTGCCTCGGCCTCCTAAAGTGCTGGGACTACAGGTGTGAGCCACCATGCCTGGCCTGAAAGCCCCTCTTAATAGGGCTCCCATCAGGATCACATCATGGGTTTCTGTGATTTTTTGGTCTCCTTTATGGCAATATTAACTTTCTTTTATGGAGCATGGAGCAGGTGTCCTGTACTTTGTTTTTGTTGTTGTTGTTTTTTGGAGACAGAGTTTTGCTCTTGTTGCCCAGACTGGAAATGCAGTGGTGCAATCTCAGCTCACTGCAACCTCTACCTTCCGGGTTCAAGCAATTCTCCTGCCTCAGCCTCCCAAGTAGCTGGGATTATAGGCATGTGCCAACACGCCCAGCTAATTTTGTATTTTTAGTAGAGACGGGGTTTCACCATGTTGGGCAGGCTGATCTCGAACTCATGACCTCAGGCAATCCATCTGCCTCGGCCTCCCAAAGTGCTGGGATTACAGGCATGAGCCACTGCGCCTGGCTGTGTCATGTACTTTGAATATTTTATTTCTTACTTTCGTGGTAACTCTTGTGAGGCAGGTCATATTATTCCCATTTTACAGATGAGGAAACTGATCAAACCTGGAGGCTAATAAAAAGCAGAGCTGGAATTCAAATGTGTCAGGCCAGCTTCAGTGCCCACCTCCTGTTTTTGCTACCTCCTTCCGGTGAACCTTGAATGTAACTGGAAAAGTCTATGAATGGAGTTGTGTAGCCAAGAGCAGACACTGCTCCTGCTGGACCCTGCTGGGAGAGGGTGGTGGGTTTCTCAGTGAGCATCTCATAACAACGGGCATCTCAGCAGCCCTCAGGGCCAAGAACCACCTACTGCAAACTTGTCAGCCAAGGAAGCTCAGAATTTATAATTGCGGTTGTAAGTAGATTACTTGAGCTAATTTGAGCGGTGAGGTTTTTGGTAAAGTTAGTGTGAAACTGACTCATACTAATAATCTACTTCTTGATGCATTTGGTGTTGGGATTTGTAGCACTTTGCATTGTCTGTATATATGCATCCGCACAAGAAAAGATTTGGGGGAAAGAAAGGTCCTGAGACCTTACACTCTAGGGGATTGGATTTGAAAGGAAAATTTCGGTGTTTGGATACTGGTCCATGTAGACTTGAGCAAATAAGGTGCACATGGGAGTTAGACCTCTGCTTTCAAATTCCTCCACCCATTTTCTATTTGTGACCTTGCCAGCATACTCTGTGCACGTGTTCCCTCTTCTGCAGGATTTCTTTAATCTGCTCATACCTTGGGTGTTCTTATGCTTCCTGGGTGGGAGGGTATATAAATATATATATATATTTGTGTTTTAGTAGAGATGGGGTTTTACCATGTTGGCCAGGCTGATCTTAAACTCCTGACTTCAGGTGATCCACCTACCTCAGCCTTCCAAATAAATAAATAAATATATATTTTTATATATATGTGTGTGTGTATGTGTAAATCTCTCTATATATATATTTATTTTATTTTATTTTTTGAGATGAGAGTCTTGCTACGTTGCTCAAACTGGACTCACTCTCCTGAGTTCCAGTGATCCTCCCACTTCAGCCTCCCAAGTAGGTGGGACTCTAGGTGCCACACCACTGTACCTGGCAAGCCAGGGTCTTTGTGTTCTTTTCTTTTTCTTTTCTTTTTTGTTTTTTTTTGAGACAGAGTGTTGCTTTGTCACTCAAGCTGGAGTACAGTGGCGCGATCTCAGCTCACTGCAACCTCCGCTTCCTGGGTTCAAGCGATTCTCATACCTCAGCCTCCCGAGTAGCTGGAGTCACAGGTGTGGACTACCACGCCCAGCTAATTTTTGTATTTTTAGTAGAGACAGGATTTTACCATGTTGGCCAGGCGGGTCTCAAACTCCTAACCTCAAGTGATCTGCCTGCCTTGGCCTCCCAAAGTGCTGGGATTACAGGTTCCCAGCTTTTAATTTTTAAGGCACAGTTGGAGCCATGAAAGAGGAAGCATCTCCCAGCTAGAGGTGACCCACCCAGGGGCCCCATCAGCCTAGATGCTGAGGAGGTCAGTATCTCACACAATGTAATCTCTTGTTAGAATCTCGCTTTGGGGGCTCTGATTCCAGCCGAAGGTGAAAGACTGTTCGGAGGCAATGGAGGCCCAGAGAGGTGATGTGCATTGTCCAGTATCACACAGGAGTGTGACAATCATCTAGGCCAGTCTTCGTTTAAAGAAGGAGGGACCAAGCCAGGCACGTGAAAGCCCACTAAGGGACCCAGCAGTGAAGAGGGCGAGTTCTCTTGACCAGACAGCCTGCCCCTGGGAGGCGGGTTGTGAAGCCACAAGGCCCTGCCCTGGCACCCACCAGCCTGGGTCCTAGTTTCCTGTTCTGATCTGAGCTGGGCTGGTTTTCTGCTAGTTCCTAACAGACAGACACATGCCCCCAAGACCTAAAAGCACCCAAAGAGAAGAAACTCTGCTGAACAGAGTCACATCTTCACGGTGAAGTTCAGAAGTCAGCACAGTAGGCAAAAAAATAAAAAATAAAAAAATCCTGGCCGGCCGTGGTGGCTCACGCCTGTAATCCCAGCACTCTGGGAGGCCGAGGCAGGTGGATCATGAGGTCAGGAATTTGAGAACAGCCTGACCAACGTGGTGAAACCTCGTTTCTACTAAAAATACAAAAATTAGCCGGATGTGGTGGCACGCGCCTGTAATCCCAGCTACTCGGGAGGCTGAGGCAGGAGGAATGCTTGAACTGGGGAGGCAGAGGTTGCAGTGAGCCGAGATTTTGCCACTGCACTGCAGCCTGAACAACAAAGGCGAGACTCTGTCCCCCCAAAAAAAATTCCTGACAATCTCCCGAATTGCTCCTGAAGGCTGGTTTTCCATGCACTGGTTTTGTGTGTCTGGTGCTGTACTGGAACATCAATGAGTCAGTGCATAATAGAAACAGCAGTAGACAATCTACAATAAAGTACAATGCACTATATACAAAAAATGGGAAGCAGAGTGCTATAGCTCTTTTAGAATTTGTCCAGCAGGCTTTCCAGTTTCCCCACACTAAAAAACAAAAAACAAAAAAATAAAAAAACCCATAGAAACAAATACAAACAAATACAATAGGCAAAATACACTTTTATATTATTTAAAGTTTTTAAAATTGAAAAAGAAAAGCCTTTGGCCCTTTGAGTATAGCTGAATTCGGCTCAGTGAAATGAGGGTATGGCTGGGTGGCACACGCCTGCCATCCCAGCTACTCAGGAGGCTCAGGTGGGAGGATCGATTGAGGCCAGGAGTTTGAGACCAACCTGGGCAACATAGGGAGAGCCCTGTCTCTAAACAAAAACAAAAAAACAAAAAAATGAGGGTACAGTGGAATCCCACTGTATGTTTGATGCACTGAGGACATCTTCAGAATGTGCAAAGTAGTCTTGATACCCAACGGGGGTGTTATCTGTGTATGTGTGATTATCCCAGGGTCTCTCATGCCTGAGTGTGATAACCTTGGAGAGAGTTTTTGGGTATCTAGTTGTCTGATGTGAGAGACAAGAGTGGACAGAGGGAGACAGCCTTTCTTGACCTGGTGAGGCCTAAATAAATAAACAAATAAATAAATAAAGCAGAGTCTCTTTGGTTACCGCAGCCCCTAGATTTAGGCCCCTTCTGACTTTGTCATTGTTCCCGCATGTTTCAAGTCTGCAGTTGAAGGCCCCATCCAGGAGTTGATGTGAAAGGGCTTTGGCCTCCTGGGTCTTTGGATTTGATCCCACAGTCTCTGAGGCCCTGCCTGAGTGGACCTGTCTCAAAATAAATGAGTAATAAACGAGGTATGACCTTCGAATGTCCCCCAACTGTCCTCCATGATCGATGTGGTTGGAAAATGCTTCTCTCTAGATAAACTAATCATCGGTTCAACACCTTGGACCCCTAAAATCAAAAGAAGAGGAACCTGATTTTTCGTTTTCTCTGATCATCCCCAAATAGCTGCTGGGTGAGGAGGGAGCATTTGATTCCACCGTGGAGCTTATTCTCGAATGCCTTATGGAGCTCTCATTCAGCAGGGCAGAGCTGAAAAGCACCTGAGATTGTGCAGCTGATGTGCAGAGACCAGAATGTTCCATAAGCGCTCACTCCAGAGAAAACCCAGCAGGTGTCCCTGACCCTGCCCTGTGGTGACTGTGAAAGGTGTCACCCCAGTGAAGGTACATGCATTTTCTTGCTGGTGGCCAACCAGGTGACCTTTTGAGTCACCCTTCTGGGCAACTTTGCAATTGATGTCAAGAGCCATGAACATCTTCATAACCTTTGACCCAGGGAACCCACTTTGGGAATCTTTCCTAAGAAAAACTGAAAAGTATGAACAAAATGTTACATAAAGATTTTTAGCTCAGCTTTATGTTATTGTTAATACAGGGTCTCACTCTGTCATCTAGGCTGGAGTGTAGTGGCATGATCACGACGCAGCCTTGACCTCCAGGATTCAAGCAGTCCTCCCACCTCAGCCTCCCAAGTACCTCAGTTTTCAGTTCAATTGGGAATAGCAGTGGTTCCCTAATCTGATTTCATAGGCTTCTTCAGAATCCCCTGGAATAACTACAGATACTCACATAGATTGGCAAGTGTCATCTCTAGAGGCAGAAGCTGGGACCACAGGTACCTGCCACCATGCCTGGCTAATTTTTTTATTTTTAGTAGAGATGAGGTCTCGCTGTGTTGCCCACACTGGTCTCAAATTCAAGCTCAAGCCACCCTCCCCGCTTGGCTTCTCAAGAGTGTTGGGATTACAGGCATGAGCCACCGCACCTGGCCAGCTCAGCTATTTACAGTAACAAAATAAATGGGAAATAATCTAAGTGTCTGACAGTAACCACCTACTTAAGTTATGCTTTAGCCGCATGGTGGAATATTACACGGCCACGCAAAGTCAGGGCCATGGAGGCTGTGAGAAGACTTAGAAAACCATCTGTCATTTATAGGAAACAAGACTTTGAGTAAATAGACCAAAGTGGTGTCAGAGGTTGTGTTAGGGAGATAAGAATATGGAGATATTCTTTCCCTTTCTCTTGTTTGCACTTTTTTTTTGGTAATGTGATTATGTTACTTTTATTGTAAGAAAACCTCCCCTTCTCCCCTTCTTTTTTCCTCTCCACTAAGAGTCTCCTCTTCCTTTCTTCTCTTCTGTTGCCCAGGTTGGAGTGCTGTGGTGTGATCACAGCTCACTGCAGCCTCGACCTCCCTGCCTCAGGTGATCCTCCTGCCTCAGCCTCCTGAGCAGCTGGGACCACAGGTGCATGCCACTACATCTGATTAATTTTTTAATTATTTGTAGAGGTGGGGTCTCCCTATGTTACCCAGGCTAGTCTAGAACTTCTGGGCTGAAACAGTCCTCCTGCCTTGGCCTTCCAAAGTGCTGGAATTACAGATGTGAGCCACTGAGCTTGGCCTCTTTTCTTCTTCTCTAAGAAACCTAGAATACTACTGCTTTCAGGAAAACAGAGAAAACCAAAGTTTAGATTACTTCATAAAAGATATACAACAAAACAGTTCAATTAATAAAACTTAGGCCCAGGCATCCCTGAGGTAGAATACTGACAGGTCTGATTAAAGAAAAACAGCTAGCAATTCTTGAATATATCAGCCACCATGGACCATCTCCTAGATCTATGCAGAAGACATTATTGTTGCCATTTTATAAATGAGGAAACCTGGCGTCAGAGGGAGGTCACAAGATTTTTCTAGATTTTTCTAGAATCTCATCATTCCTTCCAGTCAAGCAGCTGATAGGATTAAGGAATCTAGAGACACCCCCATAGCAGTAACCTTCTTCAGGTCCTATAGAAATTATTTGCAGGGCCAGGTGTGGTGGCTTGCGCCTGTAATCCCAACACTTTTGGAGGTCGAGGCGGGCAGATCACTTGAGGTCAGGAGTTTGAAACCAGCCTGGCCAACGTGGTGAAACCCCACCTCTACTAACAATACAAAAATTAGCCAGGCGTGGTGGTGCACGTGTAGTCCCAGCTACTTGGGAGGCTGAGGCAGGAGAATCGCTTGAACTGGGGAGGCGGAGGTTGCAGTGAGCCAAGATTGTGCCATTGCACTCCAGCCTGGGTGACAGGGTGAGACTCTGTCTTAAAAAAAGAAAAGAAATTATTTTCAGGGAAAGGTAAGATGAATGAAAGCCACTAATGAACAGTTGCCAAGTGTTTTCTGTTTGGGGACTTTATGTAGTTCCAAAGCAAAGTGAACTTTGGTTCAGGCGGTGGGAGCTGTGTTCCGTGTATTCTCAATGGAAGATGAGTGACCTTATGGCTCCAAGCACCTGACCAATCTCTCTGCTCCTGCCTCCTGGACATCTGGGGAGCAAGGATGCAGAGGGTGTGCCCAGCCTCTCTTGGGGAGAGGGACCACTTTTCAGAACCCTCTTCCTGTGCTCTGTGATGGGAGGCAGGGGCAGAAGAAAAGGATGCGTCTGCCTCTGAGAAGCCCATACGGAGCAGACAGGAGCAGACAGACGAAGGCACCCCAGCGGGTGGCTGAGCTATAACCGTTTATGGGATTGCAAATTTCGAGACAGACTCTTAGGGTGTGTGATGCAGCCCACTTGTCATCTTTGCCTGTGTTTTGGAAGGGTTAGGATTCCATGCTCCTCAGCCATTTTTTTAAAGGGAGGCACCAAATATAGAAAGTACCCGCTAGGTAGGTACCAAACATATGTTTGATGATTGAGTATATGAGTTAATTTTCTACTTTGGGTGGACAGTGATATTTTTGGGTGGACAATTTTTTATTATTAGATTTTTTTTTTCTTTTAGAAACAGGGTCTTGCTCTGTTGTCCAGGTGCAAGTATGGCTCATGACAGCCTCTAACTCCTGAGCTCCAGGGATCCTCCCACCTTGGCCTCCCAAAGAGCTGGGACTACAGGCTCTCTCCACTGTGCCTGGCTGATAATTTACATTGACATCTTTATTTATTTATTATTTTATTTTGAGACAGAGTCTTGCTCTGTCACCCAGGCTGGAGTGCAGTGGTGCAGTCTTGGCTCACTGCAACCTCAATCTCTTGGGTTTAAGTGATCCTAGTGCCTCAGCCTCTGAGTAGCTGGGAATATAGGCTTTGAGCCACCATGGCTGGCTAATTTTTGTGTTTTTAGTAGAGATCGGGTTTCACTATGTTGGCCAGGCTGGTCTTGAACTCCTGGCCTCAGGTGATCTGCCCGCCTCAGCCTCCCAAAGTGCTGGGTTTATAGACGTGAGCCACTGTGCCTGGCTTAAATTGGCATCTTTAAAAATATTCATTTCGGCCGGGCGCGGTGGCTCAAGCCTGTAATCCCAGCACTTTGGGAGGCCGAGACGGGCGGATCACTAGGTCAGGAGATCGAGACCATCCTGGCTAACATGGTGAAACCCTGTCTCTACTAAAAATACAAAAAACTAGCCGGGCGAGGTGGCGGGCGCCTGTGGTCCCAGCTGCTCGGGAGGCTGAGGCAGGAGAATGGCGTAAACCCGGGAGGCGGAGCTTGCAGTGAGCTGAGATCCGGCCACTGCACTCCAGGCTGGGCGACAGAGCCAGACTCCGTCTCAAAAAAAAAAAAAAAAAAAAAAAAATTCATTTCATGCCCAGGATTTATCATTTTGTTGTGTGTATGTAAGTGTTTCTGTGATTAGATGCAAAAGGGGGACATGTCTTAGCATCTCAAATAGGCATTTATTGAATGTCCAGAAAAAATCGTAGGTTTGCCCATTGTCTTCCCTGTCTGTGTCCCCTGCCCCACCTTTCTCTTGTCCTCACATCTGGTCTCTCTGCTCCTCAGCACCTGGGAAAGGAAGTGATAATTAAGTCAGCTACTGTGGCTGAAGGAGTGAAGAATGAACCCAGCTACTTGCTGAGCTGGGCCCTGGGCTCACCAAGCTGAGTCATGCCGAGTCATGCAGACTCCTTGTCCTTACAGTTTCGAGGGTCAGAGGAAGAAAATGAAGGACTAAAACACAAGGGGAACACGGTGACAGTAGAGGTTTCTGCTGAGTGTACATCATCTCATTTAATCCTCATCAAAACCTTATGGGAGGCTGGGTGCAGTGGCTGATGCCTGTAATCCCAACACTTTGGGAGGTAGAGGCGGGAGGATCGCTTGAGCCCAAGAGTTCCAGAGCAGCCTGGGCAACATCAGGAAGCCCCCATCTCTACAAAAAAATAAAAATATTATCTGGGCATGGTGGCATTCACCAGTAGTCCCAGCTGTTCGGGAGGCTGAAGTGGGAGGATTGCATGAGCCGGGAGGTCGAGGCTTCAGGGAGCTGTGATCGTGCCACTATACTCCATCCTGGGCAACAGAGTGAGACTCTGTTTCCAGCGTATTAAAGATACAAAAGCACAAAACCTTGTGGGAGATTCCATTCAACTTAGCCAATCGTTGGGGGTGCCCACCAGGCAGGAAGCAATTCTGGTAAAAGGTTTAGTCCTGGGAGGAGCTGGGGCCTGTGGCAGTTCCAAGCTTTTCATCATCTGAGGTGTCAATTGCATCTGCTCCTTGGCTGCTTGGTGCACATGGGCCTGTGGGTGCTTGGTGCTCCTGGGCCTGGCCTCTGCGTCGTGTCACCAGCCCTGCCATTTGCTCACTCTGTGTTGCTGGTGGGTCATCTCACTTGTCTGAGCCTCCCTTTCCTTGCCTGTGGACAGCAATCCTGAGACGGGCCTGGTGAGTGCAGTTCAGCATGTTTGTTGCAGGCCCTGGTGTGTTGCGGGCCCTGGTAACTAAGGTCAGCTCCTCCCCACTGGCCATACCTGGAGGGCGCTGTCACCTTGCTGCTGTCTCAGAGGAGTGTGGCTGCCTACTGGGAGGCAGCTGGGGTCTCCTAGTCTGTCCCTGCTCCTCTGCCCCTCCTGCCTCCCACCCTGCCCCACGTTATTCTGAGAGCATGGGACAATTCCTCTGTTAGGGTGAATAATTGAGCGTTAACTCTAGGAACAGACGGCTATGAATAGATGTGAGGGAAGAAAGCGTTTTGCCAAGTTTGAGCTGAGCTGAGGATTGTCGGCGCTGAATTAAAGATGAGTTTCCTGGCTCTCTGTTCTACTTAGCATTGATCAAGCACCATGTCTTGAATTTTCAAAAAAAGGAGAAGGAAAAAGTCAGAAAGAGGTTTATGTATTTCACCTGAGGTCAGGAGTTCGAGACCACCTTGGCCAACATGGCGAAACCCTGTCTCTACTAAAAATCCAAAAATTAGCCGGCAGGATGGCACATGCCTGTAATCCCAGCTACTTGGGAGGCTGAGGCACAAGAGTTACTTGAACCTGGGAGGCAGAGGTTGCAGTGAGCTGAGATCATGCCACTGCACTCCACCCTGGACGACAGAGCAAGACTTCATCCAAAAAAAAAAAAAAAAAAAAGAGAGAGATGAGTTTCCTTGAAGACATTGCAAAGCCAACAACTCCCGGGGAGCCAGATTAAAGCACCAATGGGAAATTTCATCAGCAGTGCTTCATCAAAGGCATTGATTGTTTTCTGGGCCTCACTGGTTCCTCTCCCATTGTTGTCCTTAATTGTGGGAACTTGTTCATTAGGGTTTCATTAAGGCTGGCCCTGGCTGTCACCCCTCCTTTGCTCTCTTTGATCACTGCAAAGTCATCCACTTCCTTGTGGAATCCTCAGGGTTCCTTGACATCTTTGCCACTCATGTTCAAATTCAGACCAGACCCTCATATATTTCAGAACAGGGTCCTCCTCTGCACCCAGGTACCTGCTTGGAAGGACCTAGTGTGTGAGAAGCTGTTATTGGGAGGAACATTATCCCGTATCTGGTGCAGTGACCAGATGTGGACACTGAGGTCCTGAGAGGAGCTGACAGTGAGTGCTCTGGAAGGGGCAGCCTCCGTTTCTGAGGTTTGTTTTTTTTTTTTTTTTTTTTTTTGAGACAGAGTCTCACTCTGTCAGCAGGCTGGAGTGCAGTGGAGCAATCTCAGCTCACTGCAGCCTCTGTCTCCTGAGTTCAGATGACAATTCTCTTGCCTCAGCCCCTGAGTAGCTGGGACTACAGGCGCGTGCTATCATGCCCAACTAATTTTTGTATTTGTATTAGAGATAGGGTTTCACCATGTTGGCCAGGATGGTCTCGATCTCTTGACCTTGTGATCCGCCCGCCTTGGCCTCCCAAAGTGCTGGGACTACAGGCGTGAGCCACCGTGCCTGGCCTGTTTCTGAGCTTCTTTAGGTACCTCTTGTAATTTGAGCACAGTTTCTTCCTCCAAAGGCTGTCCCCAAGGAACCTGCAAATCCACAGGATTTTAAATGCAGTCTTGACAGGCTGTGTGGCAACCTAGTGGCAGGAGGGGGAGGGGACCCACATTAGCTGCATCGTGATTCTCTGGCTCTGTCCAGAGGAACTTAGCACGTATCTCCCACCAGGGACCAATTAATTCTGCAGGAAGTTATGGTTTACATTTTCCCCTGGAAGCTCAGGCCCTGCACACATTTATGTGCCTTGGCCCTCAGAGCATCCTCCTGCAAGTTTTGTTTAATCACAGTCATGATTGAAAACGCACAGCATTTTCCGTGATTTTATTACTAGTCCTTACCCACATTTCATCTGCTTTCCCTTAAACACTTTTTTGGGTCTGTGTTTATAGACCCTGAATAAACACAAATCCTTGACTTTAATTAGGAAGCCAGCAGTGGCCAAAAAAGGAGGCTTATTCTGTCTGTTTCTCTTCTACTGTGGATATTGAAAGGAAAGTGAATGACGACAGGGGATCCTGCAGTAGACAATAGAGTGGTCTTGGGGTGAAGGATTGTTGGCGTCTCCTCATCCCCAATAGACCATGTTCCCTGGGTCAGCTTAAGTGACATCTTGAATAGATCACTTGGTCTCCCTCCCTCCCTCCCTCCCTCCCTTCCTCCCTCCCTCCCTCCCTCCCTTCCTCCCTCCCTCCCTCCCTCCCTTCCTTCTTTCCTTCCTTCCTTCTTTCATGAAGGCATACCAGCTTTTCATAACACCATTTCATGATGGTATCTTAGAGGGCAGTGATTTTTGCCTGTGTTCACGCTGGTATCTCTGCACTTAGAATAGAAGATACTCTAGGTGTTCAGTAAATATTTGTTTAATGAATAAGTGAGTACCTGCCATTCCATCATTAGGAATCCTTTTCTTTCTTTTAATCCCAGGCTTCTATCTTCAGGGTATCTTAAAAAAAATACCCCGGAGGGAGGGTACAGAATACATTAGATCCCAAACAGTAAGTTGGTCACAGGAAGAGAGATGGAATTCTACGGGCTGCGGGGGAGGGAGGACTCAAAGCTGTCTTATATGTAGAGAGTTGGTTTGGAAATTGGTATAAAGAGAGTGAGAGTAGAGGTCTAGCTAGTTTACTGGCAGTAATATTGTGGGCAAATCACCCAAGCTCTTTGAGATAAATGTCCTAATCCACAAATGAGGAGGGAATGATAATGCCTTGAGTCTCCCCTGCCCTTTCCCACTTGGCTTCTGTTTCCCCATGGCCCCTCTGTCCTCCTGGGTCTTCCCACTCGCACTTCCTCAGGACATCCGTTCTGCTTCACTGTGTGCCAGGCGCTGTACTAGGCTCAGGGACTGCAGTGGTGGATGGAGTAGATGAGTCATCCCAGGACCTCAGTGTCCACATCTGGCCACTACACCAGAGACTGGCTAAGGTACCTCCCAATAATAGCTCCTCACACACTAGGTCCTTCCAAGCAGGTACCTGGGTGCAGAGGAGGACCCTGTTCTGAAATATATGAGGGTCTGGTCTGAATTTGAACATGAGTGGCAAAGATGTTGAGGAACCCTTTTGCATCTAAAGGAAGTTTAGATAGAAAGAGACCCAGGGCTGATACAGGGAGCTGTGATCTAGGAAAGTCTGGGCTACCATGGGCCTGTGGGGTGTGAGGTAGGGGTTGGGGGACATTGATCCCAACCTGATAGGTTAAGGAGGGCTTCCCATAGGAAGTGACAACCAATTGGGTAGCAGCTGTGTTTAATTACTGTTTAGATTCTTAGCTCTAAGCAAAGTGCCTTGGTGTTCAATGAATGAATGAAGGAGTGGATGCCTGTAAAAGTGTCTTATAAACTGGAGTGTGCAGCGCAAATGGTAAGCGCTGGTATTATGATTGTGGAGGGTAGAGCAGGGGCACCTAAAACAAGCTTCATCTCCCAGTTTCCTGAGGACCAGCTGCTGACCGAGAGCTAAGGTCTGCCCAAGAGCACAGCCAACTGGCATGTTGGGGTCAGCCTCTGTCTCTTGTCTCCCACCCAGGGAAGCAGATTGACATCTACCATGTTGACATCTTTAGCCTACCCGGTAGCCCGCAGCCCTTCCTAAGAGGACCTAGGTTTGCACATCCAGGCCTAGTCCTCTGGACCATGGTCCTAGGGTTGGTAGCTGACTAAGGAGGTAACTGACTGGAAGGAAGTGTGTGTGTGTGTGTGTATGTGTGTGTTTAGAAATGTGTGATGCCCAGCAAATGCTAAAAAACATCTGGAACGTATATTCACATCACTAACCTCTAACCCTCCACAACAGTTGCCATGCCCAGCGAAGCCTTCCCTGTTGTCCTCTCCTCCAGCTTACTGAACTTGTGGTCAGGGATGGCAACTCATTCATCTTTGTAACTCCAGTGTCCAGCATGAGGCCAGGCACATCTGGGTCTTGGGACAGTTTGCTGAATGAATGAACAAGCTTCAGATAATGTTACTCAGAATGTAGCTGATGCTGAATGGCTTCTAGGGTAGGGGAAGAGGGATGTTTCTGGAAATGACCTTTTGCTACTACTTTAGATGTTTTGCAATAGCAGATGCTTGAAATTCTGCTTCACACTTGTTCTCTGTGGTGAGAGATGAAGAAACACTTCCTTTGTTCACACTTGGCTCTGAGGCTGTGTAGACATGCAGAGGCCTCTCCCTCACTTCCGCCACCCTGGGAGCCCGAGTCCATTCTGTAGGACTCTGTCATGGCGTGATGGCACTCAGGGGTCTACCTTTACTGAATTCTACAGCTTCGTGGGTTGGTGGGTCTTATGGGTACTTTTTATATTTTGGGGTGCTCAGCCTCCCACCCACCTTCCTGGTTGGGGGTATCCTCAGTGTGTAAGTCTTGGAGGGAGGCAGAGCCTCTTCTGCCAGTATGGAAGCTGAGGTGGACAAGACATTCTTTTTCACAGCCTGTGGCCTGCTGAGGCTCTGCCATGTGACCTCAGCTTGGCCACATGACCACTGCTACCTTCGGCTCTGACCCTGGGCTAAGTACTGCACAGATGCAGGGCCAGGAAGAGGTTGTTTAGAGTCAAGGCCCAGTAGGAGTGGCAGTGTCTGCAGCAGACGTCCCCTGACGTGGCCTTGGCCACATTCTCCCCCTGCACAGTATCCGTGGTCCTTTGAGCATGGCTCTGCACTTTGCCTGTTGATTCTGGGAGTTTCTCATATCTTCTCATCAAAATCCTCTTTTCCATAAAATAGTCATATCTGATTTCTGTTGTCGATGTTCCATAGCCTTGACTGGCGTATGCCACCAGGCTGTAGCAAGGTGCCCTGTGCCTGCTGTGGGCCTTGGTGACATGGTGAGACGGGGAGCTTGGGTGCCTCTCTGCACCTGCCTCCCATTCTGGGAGGTAGATAGCCCCCCAGCCTGATGCCGTGCCTTGAACACCCAGGCTTCTGTGGTTCAGTTCCATAGAGGTGAACCCATCTTCTGTGTGGCAGGCGCTGTGCTAAGCACAGGCATGCAAAGATAAAGAAACCTGTATCAGCTTCCCAGGGCTGCTTTAGCCATCTCACAAACTGGGGACTCAACAGACATCTAGTGTCTGAGAGCTGTTCTGGAGGCTGGCAGTCCAAGGGGAAGGTGCCAGTAGGCTTGGTTCCCTCTTGGGGATGTGTGGGAGAGTCCGTTCCATGCCACCCCCCCAACTTCTGGAGTTTTGGGGCAGTCTTTGGCGTACCTTGGCTTGTAGGTGTGACACCCTCTGCCTTCGTGTGCACGTGGCCTTCTCCCTGTGTGTGTCTGTGTCTTCACGGGCGTATCATCTTACTGGGGCCCACCCTACTCTTCTGTGATCTCATGCTAACTCATTACATCTGCAAAGATCCGAAATCCAAATAAGGTTACATTCTTTGACATTAGGGGTCAAGACTTTAGTATATGAATTTTGGGGGACACAATTCAGTATATAACCAAGAAGTAATCCTGGACTTTAAGGAGCTTACAGTCCAGAGGTGGAGAGACACACACAATTGGATGATGGTATCCAGATAGTGGGAGAATTGAGGGAGGGAGGCAGAGGTGCTGTGGGGGCACAAGGACTCTTTTTATTTTTGAGACAGGGTCTGGTTTTGTCTCCCAGGCTACAGTGCAGCGGTGCGATCTCAGCTCACTGCAGCTTCCACTTCTTGGGTTCAAGTGCTTCTCCCACCTCAGCCTCATGAGTAGCTGGGACTACAGGTGTGAACCACCACATCCGGCTAATTTTTTTTTTTTTGAGAGAGTTTCGCTCTGTCGCCCAAGCTGGAGTGCAGTGGCGTGATCTTGGCTCACTGCAAACTCCACCTCTTGGGTTCCAGCGATTCTCCTGCCTCAGCCTCCTGAGTAGCTGGGACTACAGGTGCCTGCCACCACACCTGGCTAATCTTTGTATTTTTAGTAGAGGCTGGGTTTCCATGTGTTGTCCAGTCCGGTCTCAAACGCCTGACCTCAAGTGATCTGCCTGCCTTGGCCTCCCAAAGTGCTGGGATTACAGGCGTGAGCCACTATGTTCAGCCAGAGTTCTTTTTTTTTCATTTGTTTTGAGACAAAGTCTTGGTCTGTCACCCAGGCTGGAGTGTAGTGGTGTGATCTCGGCCCTCTACAACCTCTGCCTCCTGGGTTCAAGTGATTCTCCTGCCTCAGCCTCCCAAGTAGCTGGGATTACAGGTGCTTATCACCACACCTGGCTAATTTTTGTATTTTCAGTAGAGACAGGGTTTCACTATGTTTGCCAAGCTGGTCTGGAACTCCTGACCTCAAGTGATCCGGCCGCCTTG
Source organism: Chlorocebus sabaeus (assembly GCF_047675955.1). Lineage (NCBI taxonomy): Eukaryota > Metazoa > Chordata > Mammalia > Primates > Cercopithecidae > Chlorocebus > Chlorocebus sabaeus. The sequence goes on along the minus strand of NC_132911.1, from coordinate 133,757,024 downwards.
GACTCCCAAAGTGCTGGGATTACAGGTGTAAGCCACCACGCCCAGAGGGGAAGATGTTAAGTTCTCTAATGAACAGGATGAATGAGAGGGTGTTTGCACCCACAGTTACCCTGGTGACCCCAGCCTTGCCCATCCTCAGTAAGCCCTACCTTTGTTTTGTAGAATTTAAAGGTAGCCAGGAAACGCTGTGTTACCAGAGAGGAAAGGTTGCTCTTCCTTCTTGCTGTGTATTCCTTTCAGCCCTGGCTGCCAGGAAGCTCAGAGCCGAATTTGTGCTTGGTCACAGCAGCTGTCACCAGCCTGTAGGTTGAGGCCATTTGCTTTGTCAGGAAAATACTGTCATATTTTCTTCTGTTTGTAATCCTCGCGGGTTCTTTTCTTGTTGTAAGCGATCTCAACTGTCTCTTGGAAAGAGGCAAGGTATAATGAACATATACATGATAAAGAAAGGTGGAGATACGGACAATGGGTGATCAGGGCTCCGGAGCTCTACTCTCTTCCAAAAGGATTGGTCTGAGTTAAATGCTTCTCTGGAAAGACTGGCTGATCTTGGAGATTAGGGATTTTAGGCTCTTGGAAAACAAGGCCTGTGTGTCCTTCATCTCAGGGTCTCCAGCATGTATCACAGTGCCTCACAGTGTTCGTTAAAGAGCGATGAAAAACAGTGAACTAATAGTGATGGCTGAAACCATGTTGTCTTTCTGAGCACTGTTCTGAGATGGGGTGGCAGCAGGGTCATTTCTTGCTCTGACAAGTGGGCAGGGTCCTGAGGGGACATTTTCCCCACTTCCAATTCATTTTCAGATTGTATCAGATTTTTAAAAAATGTTTTCATTTCATTTCATTTCATTTATTTATTTTATTTTACTTTTAAGACGGGGTCTTACTCTGTTGCCCAGGCTGGAGTGCCTTGACTGTCTGAACTCAAGCAATCCTCCCACTTCAGCCTTCTGAGTAGCTGGGACCACAGGCATGCATCACCACACCTATCCAATTTTTCTATTATTTGTAGATACAGAGTCTCACTATGTTGCCCAGGCTGGTCTCCAACTCCTTGGCCCATGCACTGTGCGTGCCTCAGCCTGGCCTCCCAAAGTGCTGGGATTACAGGCGTGAACCACCATGCCCGGCCTAAAAATTATTACTCGGATCATACCATCCCTCTGCTTAAAACTTTCCTTAATAGCTTCCTGATGTCTTTTTTTTTTTTTTTTTTTTTTTTTTTTTGAGACAGGGTCTTACTCTGTTGCCCAGGCTGGAGTGCAGTAGTGCAATCTCAGCTCAGTGCAGCCTCTGCCTCCCAGGTTCAAGCGATTCTCCTACCTTAGCCTCCCAAGTAGCTAGGACTAAAGCTGTGTGCCACCACACCCAGCTAATTTTTGTAGTTCTTGGTAGAGACAAGGTTTCACCATGTTGGCTAGGTTGGTCTCAAACTCCTGGCCTCAAGTGATCTGCCCACCTCGGCCTCCCAAAGTGCTGGGATTACAGGCATGAGCCACTGTGCCCGGCCAGAAATTTATTTCTTATAGTTCTGGAGGCTGAGAAGTCCCAGGTGGAGAGGCTGTGTCTGGTGAGTCTTTTTGTTGGTGGGGATTCTCTGCAGAGTCCCGAGGCTGTGCAGGGCATCACATGGTGAGGGGGCCAAGCCTGCTCACATTGGTAACTCAGGTCTCTCTTTCTCTTATATAGCCACCAGTTCCCCTCCCATGATAACCCATTAATCCATTAACTCACCAACCCATAATCCATGCATGGATTAATCCATTCACGAGGGCAGAGTCCTCATAATCTGATCACCTCATGAAAGCCCTGCCTCTCAATACAGCCACACTGGGGATTACATTTCAACATGAGTTTTGGAGAGGACTTTCAAATGTCCATTCTATTCGGCCAGTATTTATTGAGCACATACTTAGTGCCAGGCAGGCACTGTGTTGGGGCCTAGGGATATAATGGAGAACAAAAGACACAGTATCTGCTCTCCTGGAATTTTCATTTCAACTCCTCAGCCTGTTGTACCTTTTTTTATTTTTATAAATTAAAAAAATTAGCCATTACACCTGGCTGATTTCCTTTTTATTTTTTTTAGAGACAGGGTCTCACTATGTTGCCCAGGCTTGTCGTGAACTCATAGCCTCAAGCAGTCCTCCCACCTCAGCCTCCCAAGGTGCTAGGATTACAGTTGTGAGCCACTGTGCCCAGCCAAGACATGGTTTAAAGGTACAACAAGACTGGGCATGGTGTCTCACACCTGTAATCCTAGCACTTTGGGGGCCGAGGCGGGCAGATCACTTGAGATCAGGAGTTCAAGACCAGCCTGGGCCGGGCGCGGTGGCTCAAGCCTGTAATCCCAGCACTTTGGGAGGCCGAGACGGGCGGATCACGAGGTCAGGAGATCGAGACCATCCTGGCTAACACGGTGAAACCCCGTCTCTACTAAAAAATACAAAAAACTAGCCGGGCGTGGTGGCGGGCGCCTGTAATCCCAGCTACTTGGGAGGCTGAGGCAAGAGAATGGCGTGAACCCGGGAGGCGGAGCTTGCAGTGAGCTGAGATCCGGCCCCTGCACTCCAGCCTGGGTGACAGAGCGAGACTCCATCTCCAAAAAAAAAAAAAAGACCAGCCTGGCCAACATGGCGAAACCCCATCTCTACTAAAAATATAAAAAATTAGCCAGGTGCAGTGGTGGCCACCTGTAATCCCAGCTACTCGGGAGGCTGAGGCAGGAGAATCGCTTGAGCCCCCATCTCTACTAAAAGTACAAAAACTTAGCCAGGTGCAGTGGCAGGCGCCTGTAATCCCAGCTACTCGGGAGGCTGAGACAGGAGGATCGCTTGAGCCTGGGAGGTCGAGGCTGCAGGGAGCCATGACCCTGCCACTACACTCTAGCCTGACAGAGTGTAACCCTGTCTTGGGGAATTAAAAAAAAAAAAAAAAAAAAAAAATATATATATATATATGTATGTATATATACGCACACACACACACACAAACACACACACACACGCATGCATGCATGGACATACACACACATACACTGTATTGTTCTTTACCTATTCATTTGCTCAGCAGCATGAAATATTATACATATTATGTATATACCCGTCATTTACTGAACACCTATTATGTGTTATAGATAAAGCATACTTTATCCAGAGATATAGAGCGTGCATATACATGTAGGTGTTATGACTACATAAAACAAGCATTTATCGAATGCCAACTATATGCTACAAATAAACACGTTTGTATGTATAAAACATGCATATACAGTATATACATATATGTATATTCATGTGTTTGTGGAGCACCTACTTGGTGCCCACACCGTGCTGGGCACCAGGGAGAGCACAGCCTAGTAGAAGAGATGGAGAAGAAAACTGTGCCTTCGTAGATGGGGAAGTGCCGTAAAACTGAGGACGACTTGGAGAGGTGGCCCTCTTACTGCCTCGGAAAGTCAACGATATGAATAAGAAAGGGCATCAGGCCTGCGAGGTCCTGAACACGTCCTGAGGCTGGGGTGGGAGTGAGTTCTGGTTGCGCTGCTCTGCTGCCTTGATGAGATGAGGACCCTCTCTGGCCATGCACCTGCTACCTACACCCCGGTCCCTGCAGAGGGAACGACTCAGAGTGCCCCTTACATGCTGATTTAGGTGCTTGCCAAAATCAGAGATTGTCTGAGGAGTAACTTGATTTGAGTTCCTTCAAAACAATCAGTGAGATAGAAACTTGAGTAGAGCCTCGGTAGGCTTTGGGAAGTGGAGACCGCCTTTCACTGCTCAGTGGGCAGCTGCTATCTGTGCTGTTGGTGCTGGCAATGTTTACGGGTAGGAGAGAGGGTGAGAGACCACAGGAGGTCTAAGGCCTGCAAGGCTCCAGTTGTCCTGCCAGTAAACAGAGACCCCATTTTCCAGAGACGCACTGAGAGGTGGTGCAAAGAGCAGAAAACACATATGCTTCTCTGTGGCTTCCAGTCTTAAGTGAGTGTGTGATGAGTGTTATGATAACGAAAAGTGAAAATGAAGATGCTGTTATTAATACATGTTGTGGGGAAAAGACAGAACCTGGTGTCTGTCCTGGCAGGTCAGCCTCCTAGCTGTGTGATGCTGGGCTGTGATTTCACTTCTTGAAATTTCAGTTTCCACTTCTGTAAAATGGGCAGGTTGTACTAGAAGATCTCCAGAGTCTATTTTGAAACGAACTCTCCCAACGTTGCAATGATAAGTGCTCTCAGTTCATGTGCAGTGTTGAGAGAAGTTTTCTTCGTAGACTTTTTCTCTGGGCTCTTGCTGAAATGTACACATCTGGCTGTTTTTCAATTAAATCGAGGAAAAAACCCTCATCCACCATACTTTACATAACAAAGACATATTGAACTCAGCCTGTTTCTGTCCCAGTGTGGGTGTTAGACAGCTTGCGGGGTTATGGGCCTTGGTAATCACAGAGGGGAAGAAGCTGTGTTTATGAGGTCCTTTCAATATTTATCCAACGCCCACAGGGAGTGGAGGCTTTGACCTCAGTGGACTGGATGTGGGTTAGAGAACATAAGGGGTTACCCTTATCCTCAGAGAGCTTATGGTATAAAGTGGGCTTGCTAAGACTCCTAAACATTTGGAAACACTGTTCCTGTCAGGTGACATGTGCAAATGCGTGGAGATGAGAAGGATCTCAGCATAGTCAAAGAACATTCACAGGTCCACGTGGCTGAATTCAAGGGTTCCTGAGTGTAAGATTCTCCCCGGGGCCTGAAAACTTAAGGAGATGAATAACTCCTTCCTTCTCAGGCCCAGTCCCTGGGTGCAAGGCCACGTGGGTCAGTAGCGTGCTGTCAGCAAGATAGCAGAATCAGGAAGAGAACCAGCCGGAAGACACCTACCCTGGCCGGAAGACAGGTACCCCTGAAGATCAAGAAAGAAGCCATCCGGGTACAACGTAGCAGTTACTTCCGACTAGGAGACTCCCTGTTACAGGAGACTATGAAACCTTTGCTCCGTCCTCACTTGGGGCTGACGCCACTTTGGGCCTCAGCCCGCCTGCACCCAGGCGCTCATTAAAACAGCATGTTGCTCCACACTGCCTCATGTTGTCTGTTGGCGCACTCTCGGGGTTCCAACCGATACAAACACCTTACATCGAAGACATCAGAGTCAGGTGATGGTAGCTTTGTAAGCTGTGTTAAAGGGACTTGCATCCCAATCTGTAGGCCATGGGAGCCAGTGGAGGATTTGTGTACTAGAAACGGTGGGGCCGCGCATGATGGCTCACACCTATAATCCCAGCACTTTGGGAAGCCGAGGCAGGTGGATCACTTGAGGCCAAGAGTTTGAGACCAGCCTGGCCAACATGGTGAAACCCCATCTCTACTCAAAATACAAAAATTAGCTGGGCAAGGTGATGCCTGCCTGTGGAATCCCAGCTAGTCAGGAGGCTGAGGCAGGAGAATCACTTGAACCTAGGAGGTGGAGATTGCAGTGAGCCAAGATCGTGCCACTGCACTCCAGCCTGGGCGACAGAGCAAGACTCAGTCTCATAAAAAAGAAAAGAGCCGGGCGCAGTGACTCACGCCTAGGATCAGGAGGTCAGGAGATTGAAACCATCCTGGCTAACATGGTGAAACCCTGTCTCTACTAAAAATACAAACAAACAAACAAACAAACAAACAAACAAATTATCCAGGCATGGTGGCGGACGCCTGTAGTCCCAGCTACTAGGGAGGCCTGTGGCAGGAGAATGGCGTGAACCCAGGAGGCGGAGCTTGCAGTGAGCGGAGATTGCACCATTGAACTTCAGCTTGGGCGACAGAGCGAGACTCCATCTCAAAAAAAAAAAAAAAAAGGTGGGAGGTGGCAGATGAGAGACTAGAGTCCGGGGCCCACAATGAGAGAGGAATGTTGTGTTTGCACCAATGGAGGGCTTGGGGGACTTAGCCCAGCCTCCCAGGTGCCATCAGTAAGCCACAGTCAGACCTGAAATGGTAGCCAGCGTAGGAAGTGGGGCCTAGGAGCAACCAGCAGCCTGTCATTAACCCACAGAGCATTGTGTCAGTCAGCGCTGTGTTGCAAGTGACAGTAACCAAACTCAAGCTAGCTTAAATCTAGAAAAGATCATTTATTGTGTCAAGTCACTACCAGGTTGGGCTTGGCTGATCCAGGGACCCCAACTGTGTGGGCCAGGTTTGGTCTCCTGTGTCCTGGCTGTGCTTTTCTTTCTTGTTTCTCAAGCAGTCTCTCCTTTCAAGATGGCAAGAGGCCATCAGCTTGGATTCAGGTTTCTATCCACTCATGTTTGCAACCCTGTAGGGTAGGGGGAAGGTACCCCTTTCCTAGTGGCTTCAGCCAAGGTGTGAGAGAAGTCTCTTATTGTCCATTTAGGGGCACATGGCTGCATTTGAGCCGTCTATTGGTTCTGGAGGTTCCATGCTTTGACTGTCCTCCTCTAGGTAATATGCCGCCCCTGGAGCATGAGGGGAGGGTTAAGGGATACCCCAGAGGAAAGCAGTGCCATTACCAGAAGGGGCTTGGAGGCTGGCATGCAGTGCTGGGTTTGCTTTTGCCTGGTGTCTTTGTCTATTTTCTGTTGCTTACAACAGAATACCTGAAACTGAGTAACTTATAAAGAAAAGGAAACTATTTCTTACAGTTCTGGAAGCTGAGATATCCATTGTTGAGGGGCTGCATCTGGTGAGGGCCTTCCTGCTGGTGGGGACTCTGCAAATTCCCGAGGCTGTGCAGAGCGTCACATGGTAAGGGGCTGAGAGAGCTTGTGTGCTAGCTCAGGTCTCTCTTCCTCTTATAAAGCCACCAGTCCCACTCCCAAGATAACCCATTAATCCATTAACCTATTAATCCATGAATGGATGAATCCATTCACGAGGGCAGAACCCTCATGATCTAGCCACAATCTCTTAAGGTCCCACCTCTGAACACTGCCAGATTGGGGTTTAAGTTTCTTTCTTTTCTTTTTTTTTTTTTTTTGTTGAGACAGAGTCTCTCGCTCTGTCGTCCAGGCTGGAGTGCAGTGGCGCGATCTTGGCTCCCTGCAAGCTCTGCCTGCTGGGTTTATGCCATTCTCCTGCCTCAGCCTCCCAAGTAGCTGGGTCTACAGGCGCCCGCCACCATGCCCAGCTAATTTTTTTGTATTTTTAGTAGAGACGGGGTTTCACCATGTTAGCCAGCATGGTCTAGATCTCCTGACCTTGTCATCTGCCCACCTCGGCCTCCCAAAGTGCTGGGATTACAGGCGTGAGCCACCGCGCCTGGTGCGGATTAAGTTTCAACATGAGTTTTGAGGGGGACAAGTGTTGAAACTGTAGCACCTGACTAGGGAGACTTCTACAGTGGTGACCTGAACTGGGAGAGTGAGTGGCCTAGAGGAGGGAGGTGTGGGCAGTTCTGGGGCCTCTCCTCGGGGCCACTCAACTACCACTTGAATCAGTTTCCTTTCTCTCTCCACCCCGCCTGCTTCCCCTCTCTCTTCACTTAGCAATCATTTATTGAAACCTTGTCCCTCTTCTGAATCCCCCAGAATTTTGTTTGCATCTTCATGCCCCTTACCGGTGCCCAGGGGTGATAGCCAGACTATTTAACCTTGGGCACAGATTGCAGTACTTTCTGGAAGCCTCTACTGGTGCCCCAACACTAATTCTTTCCTTGCTGCATCCTAGGGGAGGTCCGGGAGTGCTGGGGGAGGGGCACTTACAGTGAGGGCTCCTGGGGCAGCAGCTACTTCCCCGCCTGTGTGGAAGGACTCACTATTTTAACAGCTGGGCAGCCATGCCAGTGAGAAGTGGCTGGTTTGAAAGCATTCAGGGCGGGGCTGGGGTAGACTGTTCTTCCCTTCCATCCTTCCCCCACCCCTACTAACCCTCAGGGGCTTTTCAGTGGGCCTTTTGCAGAGTGAATGTTGCATTGATTTGTTGTGGAGGGCGACTGCTCTGGGCTGGTGTGGTTGTTCAGGACCTGCTGCCCTGTACCCCGAGGTCCCGCCAGACCACCTGTGCCACACTCACTCTATTTGCTCTGAAGCATTTTTTTTGGTTTTGTTTTTTCTGAGAGCAATCAGGTTTATAGGCTTTGGAAAGTGTGCAAATATTTGATTTTAATTAAGGAAGTCTGGAATGGGGAATAGAAAAAGGTTACTTCTCGTTTACTATTTCTGGGGGGTGGGGGAGGATGTGGTACCTCCAGCCACATGGTGGGTCACCATTGTCTCCAGGGTGCACCAGGCACCCAAGAGGAATGGCAAGCGAGAGGCAGTGGGTCACCGGCTCAGGGAACCCGGGGGATTTTAAGAGGGTGCATAAGGCAAGAGGGTGAGCAGTGTGGAGCTTTCCCCGGCCAGGACGGAGCATAGAGAGGTCATGAGAAAGACCTGCCTCCTGGATAGTGGCACCTACTGCCTGTTAGTACTTGCTGCCAGCCGCTGTGGTGCCCATCCCATCCGCTGGATGATCTCACCTAATCCTCACCACAACCCTTAGTGGTAAATATTATCAGTCCCACTTTACAGCAGAGGAAACTGAGCCCAGAGAGGTTAAGAAACTTGTCCCAGATCACCCAGCTACTGAGTGGCAACCTTGGTGTGTCAGGCTTCAAAGCTGTGCTAAGAACCACCACTCCGGAGTGCTGGAGGGCATTCCTAGAGGACCCAGGACTATTTTGAGGAGGGCAGGTGGGGTCCCATGAATTAAAGCCCTAGCGTGTGCAATGAATGAAGTGTTATCCTGACTGGTGGGGCCTGCCTGTTTTCTGTAAGACGGAGGAAAAAAGGTGTTGGGGGAGGGCAGGGCAGTGGCCGCATCCTGGGGTACAGGGAGGAGAATGAGCCCTGGAGCCCAGTGTTCCCATGCCAGCCCTGCCTCCAGCATCATGTGGCCTTGGGTGACTCATCCCGTCTCTCTGAGCCGGCTTCCTTCCCAGTGAGATGAGGGTAGCAACCACAGTAACAGCAGTGACTGTGGGCTTCCTAAGTGCCAGGTGCATGGATTAGGCCTCCCGCACTTGGATGCTCAGTGGATGGGGAAGAGGGCCTCCCTGCCAGCCCTGATGGGGAGACACTGGATGGGGAGGTCCTGGGCAACTGGAAAGTGCTCAGCCATCTGCAAGGAGAGGGAAGCAGCTCGTGTCCCAGGTCTGGCTTCAGGCCCCTGCAGCCCTCTGACTGTTGTCCCTGCAGCCAGAGAGAGGCAGGGGACTTTTAAGGATAGGACTTCTTGCCACAGCCCTAAATAGTGCTTCTCTCTGCTGGTGGGCGGTGCTCCCCGCCTTGGCGGCTCAGCAGGATCACCTCCTCAGGCATTCAGAGGAAAAATACAGAGGCCCCAGCTGTGCAGCACCGTCACCTGGGAGCTGTCTGTAAACCCTGATCTCCGATTCTGGGGAACAATATTTTAAAAAGCTCCCCGGTGATTCCAGTCAGAGGCTGGCTTCTCCTAGGACCTGCTGCGGGTTCCTGCCAATTGGATGTATTCATTAGGGCCTGGGAGGAGCCCCGGAGAAAATCGGCTTTATGGGGCAGCGCTTCGGCCTCTTGTGCCCAGTCCCGCACCCCGCGGGAGAGAGGGCTGCGTCCTCTGCAGGCCTCGGCGGAGCCCGGCGATGCGCAGGACGTGCTCCCGGGCGGTCCCCGGTGTCGCTGCATCCCCGAGTCCCCAGCTTCCCCGCATCCCCGTGGCTGGTGCAGAGCGCACGTGAGCCCTGCCTCCTCCCTGCTCTGGGACTGGCCTGGATCCCTCCCTCCCTGCCCTGGATCCCTTCCTGCCGGTGGGGCTGTGTGCAGCCACGCTCAGGGTGGCCTGGCACAGTAACTCCCACCCAGTGCCTGCTGCCCAATGGTGTCTTCTTATTTAAAATTTTTTTTTGTTGTTAATTTAGCAGGGTATTTTTTTTTTATTTATATATTTTTTAACGGAGACAGGATCTTGCTGTGTTGTCCAGGCTGGTCTTGAGCTCCTGGGCTCAAACGATCCTCTGTCCTCTGCCTCCCAAAATGCTGGGATTACAGGCATGAGCCACTTCCAAGGGTATTTTTTTTTTTTAACAGCTCCACTAAGGTATAATTGGTATACGAAAAAAATTGCACATATTTAATGTATACATTTTGGAGAGTTGGACATGCCTGTTTGTACCTAGACTGTGTTGACTGCAGTACTTTCTGAAGTGGGTTGGTGACAGCCAGCTGAAGGCCTGGGGACAGAAATTAAGATGTGGTGAGCCCAGCTGGACAGCCATGACGATTTCGAATGAGAATTTAAAACAGGCAAGGGTTTTAGAGATCTGCTGGAAATGATGTTCATGCATTTGCTTTTTTGGTTCAGAATCAGATTTTTCTCACATTTGTTACATGTATTTGGTTTGGTTGTGTCTAGAGAAATACTATTTCTTGACATTCTGCTATTGGCCAGTCACTTCACTTTCCATACATTGTTGCAAAGTAAGTTTGTGAGGATTACAGATGAAGAAACAAGATTCCTTAAGAAGTGCTGTGTTGGTAAATGAGTCAGGATTTGGATCAAGGTCTGTCTGGCTTTAAAGTTCATCCCTGTGTGCAGTGATGGCACACTAATTCCATAAATGGAAAACCAGAATGGAATTGTCCAACAGAGTAGCCGCTAGCCACGTGGGGCTATTTATGTTTCGGTTAATGAAAATTAAATCAAATAAAAAATTCAGTTCCTCAGTTGCAGTAGCCAGAGTTCAAGTGCTCAGTAACCACATGTGGCCTGAGCTAAGGTATTGGACAATGCAGATAGAAATCATCTTCATCGAGGCAGAAGGTTCTATTGGACAGGGCTGAGCTGACAGGACTACATGGCACAGACAGGGCTCTGGGGCCTGGGCTGGGTGTTGGAGGATGGTTAGAGAAGGGGAAAGTGTGACCAGGCTGTCTGATTCTGTTAATGTCACTACCAGTGGCCAGCCATCTTGGTTGAGGGGTTTCCTAGGACTTGGGACTTGCATTGCTAAAGCTGGGAAAATTCCCTGGCCAATGGGGATAAGTTGGTCACGCTCTTCACTACACACAGTATCTATGTGGATGTCATTACTGCACTCAGTACCAGGACACAAAAAGGAATGCCCACTCGAGCTACTCTCAGTCCAGTGGGGAAGCTAGGTGAATATATGATGGCATCCTTCACCTATAGCGTGAGGAGTGCTCTGAGAGAAGGGGACAGGGGTTGGGTGGACCAGCAGGGTCTCCCATCTGGACAGCCGGCTCCCTGAACTGAGACCCAAAGCCCGGGAAGCAGTTCAGCAGGTGAAGGGCTTTGGAAATGGGGGGAAGCTAAGTCAGGAAGCTTGGTCCTGGTCCTGCTCTGCTGTGATCCTACTCTCAGGCCCCAGGCATGTTCTTTTCTTGCAGACTTTAGATTCCCTCACCTACAGAATCAGGGAGTTGAACCAGATACCCAGAAATAGTATTCTCTATCTCTGCAAATGTCAATTTCCAAGTAAATAGTGACATACCTTTAAAAGTGATACATCCTTACACTGAGGAAGTATTTGGTAATTAGTTCTCCATTGTTTCAGAAACATCATTTTTATCTTGCTCATCTATTAGTGAGCTCCTCTCCATGTCTCCACTTAAAAAAGAGGTGGGGCTGGGGCCAGGCACAGTGGCTCACACCTGTAATCCCAGCGCTTTGGGCGGCTGAGGTTGGCAGATCTTTTGAGTCCAGGAGTTCAATACCAGCCTGGCCAACATGGGGAAACCCCATCTTTACCAACCAGCCAACAAACAAACAAAAATTAGCAGGGCATGGTGGCATGTGCCTATAGTTCCAGCCATTCTGAAGGCTGAGGTGGGAGGATGGCCTGAGCCCAGGAGGTGGAGGTTGCAGCGAGCTGAGATTGCACCACTGCACTCCAGCCTGAGCGACAGAGCCAGACCCTGTCTTGAAAAAAAGGTGGGGGGCGGGGAGCTAACTCTACCTCTCAGTTTAACTGAGGTAGTATTGGGATCTGGTTTTTCAGTACACAAAATAGTTTGTTTCCTTCTTCCCTTATCTCCTTCCCATCTTCATATTATGTTGTTTTGTTGTTTGTCTTATGAGTGTGTGTGTGTGTGTGTGTGTTTGAGATAATGTCTCACTCTGTTACACAGGCTGGAGTGCAGTTGTGCCACCTCTGCTCACTGCAACCTCCACCCCTCAGGTTCAAGAGATCCTCCCACCTCAGCCTCCTGAGTAGCTGGAACAACAGGTGTGCACCACCACGACCAGCCAATTTTTTTTGTATTTTTGGTGGAGATGGGATTTCACTATGTTGCCCAGGCCGGTCTTGAACTCCTGAGCTCAACTGATCCGTTCGCCTTGGCCTCCCAAAGTGCAGGGATTACAGGTGTGAGCCACTGTGCCTGACCTCACACTGGGTTTTTTTTTTTGTTTTTTTTTTTTTGAGACGGAGTCTCACTCTGTGGCCCAGGCTGGAGTGCAGTGGCGCAATCTTGGCTTACTGCCTTACAACCTCTGCCTCCCAGGTTCAAGCGATTCTCCTGCCTCAGCCTCCCGAGTACCTGGGATTACAGGCGTGAGCCCCCTGCTCCCAGCGCATATCTTTTATTAAATCAGTAGTGTGCTGAACTGGGCTTCTTGAAGAACAAGACTACATATTAAAGTACACAGTAATAATTAATGTTACTGGTTTAAACAGATGATTGGCTTAAAGCATCAAAAAACTTCTTTTGAACATTTTATCAACATGTTAAGCACCATACTATTTAGTTGTCTTCTCCCACCCCAAAAATAAGATTTCTTGAAGGCAGATTTATCACTTGGACATAGACGTGCAAGTACTTCGATGTTTTTTTTTTTTTTTTTTTTTTTTTGAGATGTTGTCTTGCCCTGTCGCCCGGGCTGGAGTGCAATGGTGCAATCTTGGCTCACTGCAACCTCCTTCCCTGGCCCATTGAAAACAATTTTAACTATGTAAGCAATAGATCATGATACTATGGAAAAATGAAGATGTGTGTCTTAAGCTGTGATCAGCCTATGCCAGGAGAATGGTAGGCAAAATGTAGAAACTGTGTTTTTATTTTTATCATGCATCAGAATTTGTTCTGAAAAATGGTTCATATTTCCAGGAGAGAATGAGTTTAAAGGGAAATGATAGTTTTATATTTTATTTTATTTTATCTTTTGAGACAGAGTCTTGCTCTTGTCACCCAGGTTGGAGTGCAATGGCATGATCTTGGCTCATTGCAACCTCCGCATCTTGGCTTCAAGCAATTCTCCTGCCTCAACCTCCTGAATAGCTGGGATTACAGGCGCCTGCCACCATGCCAGGCCAATTTTTTTTTTTTTTTGTATTATTAGTAGAGACTGGGTTTCACCATGTTGGCCAGGCTGGTTTCAAACTCCTGACTTCAGGTGATCTGCCTGCCTTGGCCTCCCAAAGTGCTGGGATTACAGGCTTGTACCACCATGGCCAGCTGGGAAATGATAATTAATAGACCCTTCTGCTGTTTATTATCTTTGAAAGAGAATGGCCCAGTATTATAGCAGTATCTCCCCGGATCTTGGGCTCCAGTTCTGGGCGAAAGGTGTACTCTGGGTGCTGTTCCCACTTATCCTTCCAAAAGAAGTTTCCAGCTAATAGTGGTTCAACCTAAAAGGTTATAGTCTCAGAGAACACAGTTTGTGAATAAAAGAAGCTCTAGTAGGCTTTATTCCTTATGTTAGCATAGCAAAATGTTTGAAATTAATCTCTGCTACTGTTGACAGAAAATCCAAGCCAGAGAATGTTTATCAGCTTGTGGTGGAACCAAGAATCAGTTATTTCCAAAGCACCCCAAAACGTGTATGGGATTTGCATCTTGGTAGTAAACATGCATTGAAAATCAGAAGTACTTTGTGTTTTCCTGGTATTAGGATGGTAAAACATTGATATTTATTTATTTATTTATTTATTTTGAGACAGAGTCTCTCTCTGTCACCTAGGCTGGAGTGCAGTGGCACGATCTCCGCTCGCTGCAGCCTCTGCCTCCCGGGTTCAAGCGATTCTGCTGCCTCAGCCTCCTGAGTAGCTGGGATTACAGGCGCACACCAGCTAATTTTTTTTGGTATTTTTAGTATGAGATGCGGTTTCACTATGTTGGCCAGGTTTGGTCTCGAACTCCTAGCCTCAAGTGGTCTGCCTGCCTCGGCCTCCCGAAGTGCTTGGATTACAGATGTGAGCCACTGCACCCGGCTAACATTGATATATTTTTAAAAATGTGTGTGCGTGCGTGTGTGTGTGTGTGTGTGCACGCACTTAGCTGATTAGCACTAGCCATGAATAGGAAATTCAACACCTGTGAATGTATTTCAAAGGACACCCCCTAACCCCACTGTATTAGCATCTTTTCTGAACTGCATACTTGGGAAATAATAATAATAACACACATTGACAGAGCAATAGAGAACCTGGCTAATATGAAAGGACATGTTCTGAATGAATCGAGGGATACTTTAGAAAACTCTAGCACAGGGGAGGATTCCTCCAAATGCCTTCATTTTCGAGGTGCATCTTTTGTTCTGTATGATCCTAGAACATGCCTGGGGAGATGGTGCCCACAGTGCGAGGCTCGGGTCTCTAGGGCTTCTCTCTAAATCTGTTACCGTGGAGGTTTCAGACTTTGCGGTTTTTCCAACAAGTTCAAATCAACCAAGACAAATTGGAATCACTTTTGAAGCCTGCCCCACAGCCATCTCACAGTAGTCATTTAGTGCTTGACTGACCGAATATTAAATGGAAACATAAGAAAGTTTTATTATTCAGGTAATCTGATTGTCTAGCTATATAACACGCTATAGATAATTCGATTAAGAGGATCAAAACTACAATTAGACTGGGCATGGTGGCCCTCTGTGGCTTTGGGAAGCCTAGATGGGAGGATTGTTAAGGCCAGGAGTTCAAGATTGACCTGGGCACAATGCAAGACCTCGTCTCTACATAAAATAAAAATAATTAGGCATGGTGGCACATGCCTGTACGACTGAGTAGTACCCCAGCTTCTTGGGAGCTTAAGGCAGAAGGCTCGGTTGAGCCCCAGGCCACAGTGAGATATGATGGTGCCACTGCACTCCAGCCTAGGTGACAGAGCAAGATTCTATTAAAAATAAATATATCAATAAAATTAATACTTCTACTACTGCTAATACAAGATGTCCACCCTCAAGGTGCTTATGATCTCATTGAAAGAGTGAGGACAAATATTGGGTGATAATACCAAATGATATAGGATGGGAATTGGCCTGTGTGTGATCATTTTGTACCTTATTATTGACATTTACATACAGAGGTGTGCACATCATTATTATTTTTGCCTGGGTGTCGAGTCCAGTTGATTTAAAACATGAAATGGCAGACTTTGGGAACTGGATGGCCTTAGGAAGTGAAGCATAGCAGAGTTCATGTATGAGCCATACAGAGGTCTACTGTGAACGAACTTCCCACATACCTGTTAGATGCCTTCTCTGTCTGGACAATACAAGAAAAGATGACTGGACTGGGGCAGTTTGTGCCAGCAAGGCAAGACATTTGGAAATGGCCTTAATAAAACTTCTTTGTTCTGGCCGGGCACGATGGTTCACACCTGTAATTCTAGCACTTTGGGAGGCCGAGGCGGGTGGATCACTTGAGGTCAGGTGTTCCAGACCAGCCTGGCCAACATGGTGAAACCCCATCTCCACTAAAAATACAAAAATTAGCTGCACATGGTGGCACATGCCTGTAATCCCAGCTACTTGGGAGGCTGAGGCAGGAGGATCACTTGAACCCGGGAGGCGGAGGTTGCAGTGAGCAGAGATCGCGCCACTGCACTCCAGCCTAGGCGACAGAGCCAGACTCTGTCTCAAAAAAAAAAACCAAAAACACACAAACTGATGCAGAAATTCTATTTCTTTTTTTCAAACAAATGTTTGGCTTCTCAGAACTGAAGGGTAATGTAAACATTAAGAATCACCTTCCAAATTCACACTCAGAGAGGCAGCTGTAGGGAGAAGTTGGAAGGAAAAACCACTTATAACTAATTGCAGTATTAGCCTCTCCAGGTAACTATGGGAACAGCTGAGCAGGGCCCTCTTGAATGCGGAGATAAGTTTACCTGTGTAATGACTGCATTTAGTTTTTTCCCAGGAAATTATAAAAAAGGATTGCTTTGCTTAAAGGTCTGTTTTCATAAGTTTGTTAAACATTGCCCTAATTTTTTATGTTATTGCTAACTGGTCCTAATAATGTGAAATACATTTCAGTCTAGTTTAGAAAAACGGTCATGAATTCTGAATTAAAATAATTCCGAATATCCATTATTATAAATAAATATAAATATTATTATTATTATAAATAGCGAATGTTTATTGCATATTTATTCCCCCACTGTACTGGGGGAAAGTTTTATTAAATAAAGCGATAAATGGTTGTTAGAAATATTACAGAGCTCTTGTAATTGAACAGGATTATAGCTATAAGTTTATAATTTTATTAACAAGGGATAGAATGAATCATAGTAAAGGAAAAAACAAGTGATAAACAAGCCAATAAAATAACAAGGTGAATCCACTGAGGGGAGGGAGTAATTATTTAAATTATTATTTTTTGTTTAATTAACATTTATTGTCTTCTGGGTAACAGGTACTGTTAGGGACTTTTACATCTGCTATTTTATTTAATTACAAGAGTTCTTCATTTCCAGATAAGATTTCCCATGGGTTTCCTTTGACTAATGAGTTATCTTAGCCTGGTGCTTCTCAGTCCCAGCTGCACATGAATATCACCTGGGGAGCTTTGGCGCAATATGGCACGGGGGTGTATCCCCAGAGAGTCTGTTTAATTATGCAGGGTGGGGACCCTGCTGCAGTATTTTTAAACTCTGGCCAAACCCGAGATGTCATTTCTCCTGCAGGAAAAATACAGCAGTAAGCAACTGCTGCAAACTTCGGCAGTAGAGCATGCTGTGCCAGGTGGAATAAGCAAAACACCTGTTTTCCTTTGTTTCCTATTAAGTGGGATGTGGAAAGTGTCAGAATAATTATGGAATGAAGCAGGCTAGAAAATGTAGCTTTAAAAGTCTCAAACTCAGAAGTTCCAGGTGCTCTTAATTTGTAGCCTAGGTTTTGCTCTGTGGCGTTTATCAGAAGCATTGTGCCAGTGACTTGCATAATAAAAGTTTTTGTCTTTTTTATTTTTTAAGATAAAAGGAAACTATTTAACAATGTTTTTATACTAAAGGTAATGTGTTTTAATGAAATACATACATATGTCCAGAGTACAGAACTGTGGATAAAAAAGTTTAGGAGGACACAGAATTGTAAGGAATTCTTTCTTTTGGTGGAGGGATTATGGGTAGACGTGTCTTCCTTAAAAATCATCTGTTCCGGGTGTGGTGGCTTACGCCTGTAATCCCAGCACTTTGGGAGGCCGAGGTGGGAGGATCGCTTGAGGTTACGAGTTTGAGACCAGCCTGGCCAATATGGTGAAACCCTGTCTCTACTAAAAACACAAAAATTAGCCGGGCATGCTGGCAGGTGCCTGTAGTCCCAGCTACTTGGGAGGCTGAGACAGAAGAATCTCTCGAACTCGGGAAGCAGAGGTTGCAGTGAGCTGAGATCGCACCACTGCACTCCAGCCTGGGTGACAGAGCGAGATTCTGTCTCAAAAAAAAAAAAAAAAAAAAAAAAAATTAGCTGGGTATGGTGGCGCGTGCCTGTGGTCACAGCTACTTGGGGGACTGAGGCAGGAGGAGCACTTTGAGCCCAGGAGGTTGAGGCTACAGTAAGCCATGTTTGAGCCACTGTACTCCAGTCTGGGCAACAAAGTGAGACCCTGTTTCAAGTTTAGTAAAGTAAGACCCTGTTTCAAGTTCTAGTAAAGTTGTTTAATAGCAAAACATTTTTAAATAGCAAAACATTTTTAAAAACCAGGAAGGAACTAAGTGGTTTGGGAGGCTCAATTGTTTAAAAAATTGTTATAGCCTTAGATCACATAATAGAGAATTAACTTTAAAAATGATCCATAATCAAAAATATACCCAATCCCTAAAACAATTCCTGGTCACCTTTGTAAATAGATTTGCTTCAGCGGGAGCTTTTAGTGCTGCCTGGAGCATCCCAGGAGTCATGAAAGTGTGGTGACATTGGGCAGAGAAAGGAAAGCTTCCATTCGATTTGCCAACATTAAGGGTTTTCCTCTTAAAATAAGCAACGTTTCTGGTAGGGGTGATAGATAGGCTTCCATTTTAAGCAATGTTTTGCTCCTTTAAAAAACTTTTTCACATTTTCTGAGAGACCTTGGGCAAGTCAAATCATTCTTTTGGGCCTGAGGTTCTTTGCTGATAAAATGAGGGAATTAGAGTAACATAGCTGTCGTTGTGCAGGTTGGGATTCACAGGGCAGCGTCTCCTAGAGCATGCTGGGGGAGGAGTGTTGGGTTGGCTTGATTCTGGGTCTCCTGCTTTGGCCTCAGACAAGCTGCCCTGTGGGTGAGCTCCGGGCAGGGCTCATTTGCAGGGAGGGGAATCAGTTTGGTTCCACCTGCATTTGGGGGATCTACTAGACATCAGGCATAGTACCAGGTGTGGGGGACACTAGGATGACCAAAACCTAGCATGAGCCCTCAGGTAGCTTAAAGCCTAAAGTCTCTTGGAGGAGATGGATAAAGACACAGAGAAATCCAGCATTTCTCAGCTAGGTCAGGGACTGGGTGGGAGAAAGGAGGGAGTTTGTTAGAAGGCTAGTTGGGTATAGGAGCCCTGGGTGTTTTTAGATTTTTATTTTTATAGAGACAGTTCCTCACTATGTTGCCCAGGCTGGATTTGAACTCCAAGGCTCAAGTGATCCTCCTTTCTCAGCCTCTAGACTAGCTAGGACTATAGGCAAGTATTTTCTAAAGAACTAAATGACAAATAGAGGACAGCTCCCTTCCCTGAGTCACTGTCTGGTCACTGCTGAGAGCAGAAGAGAGAGGAAGGAGCAGGAGCCCACATGAGGTGGTTGGGACTCCCCTTGTCCTCTGGAGCCGACTTCAGCATGCTAGTGAAAAGGCTGTTAGGGAAAGAGGACCTGGGCTCTCAGAAGAGGATAGACTCTGCCTTGAGGGCTGGGAGGGACCTTAGGGGGGCACCTAGCCCAGGCGGGTTACCCTGGCAAGCCTACCCCTGCATACCCAGGCCCATCCCTCTTCCACCTCCTATGCTTAACTGAATGGACCAGCAGTCTAACCTGCTGGCCTTTGCATGTGCCGAGAGCTCTGCTTGGATCCCTTCCTGCCTCTGGCCAATTCTAACTTAACTTTTACTTCTCAGCTTCAATGTCACCTCCTTGGGGAAGCCTTTCTTCGATTATCCATCATTTTCCATCCCCTGCTGAGTTAATTAAATACCCTTTTCAGGGATTGCCTCATCCCCTTTCCTTCAGAGCATTCATCTGCTTGTAATTGCTCCCTTAATCTTGGAGAGTTCCTAGGTGGCTGGGACGGTTTAATTCATGGAATTATTTCCATGGCCACAGTGCTTGGCACACAATAGGTGCTCAGTAGCTATTGAGTGAATGAGTGTCCTCACTTTATAACAGAAGTTAAATGACTCGCCCAAGTCAGACACTCCGAAAGACTGAGAAGGAATGAGACCCATGGTATGAGTCTGAAGAGGAGGCGAGATCTGGTTTCTAGAGCTGTAGTCAAGGCTTTCTGTCCATAGCTTGGAAACGAAAAGAAGCCACACTTGTTTAGAGGCCCACGTTACTTCTGTCAGTCACACTGTATGCCCTGGGTGTGCGGGTGTGTGTCTGAGAGATGTGGGTTGTGTGTGGGGTGTGTGCCTGGGATGTGTGTGGGGTGTGTGCATGGGATGTGTGTATGGTGTATGTGTGGTGTGTGTACATGGAATGAATGTGTGGTATGTGTGGAGTCTGTGTGTGTACATTTGAGGATATAGTTTGTGAGTATGCAGTATGCTTAGATGGTTCTTTTTTTTTGTTTTGTTTAGAGACAGGGTTGCTCTGTCACCCAGGCTGGAGCACAGTGCACATCATGGCTCACTGCAGCCTCGACCTCCTGGGCTCAGACGATCCTCCTGTCTCAGCCTGCCAAGTAGCTGGGACTACAGGCATGTACCACCATGCCTAGCTAATTTTTAAATTGTTTGTAGAGACGAGAGCTCCCTAAATTACTGGGCTCAAGTGATCCTCCCACCTCAGCCTCCTAAAATGTTGAGATTACGGGCGAGCCACCATGCCTGGCCTAGATGGTTCTTAAATCCTCTCCTTGGCCACTGAGCAGTTCTGTGATTATTATTTAAAAGGGAATGTTAAATCACAGTTATGCCATAACAAGGAGAACAACAGAAAGAAAACCTACACTGGCAAACTAAAAGAGAGTTGCAAAAGCAGCCGAAGTGGCTGAAATTATCAGCAGATAGGGTTCTCTCTGGACAATTAGACATGGCCCCTAAACCTTTTGTGAATAAAACAAGGCCGGTTAAGTGGCTTCCGGTAGTTTCAGCACCCAATGAAAAGCAAAGAGAAAACACTAAGACAGCTAAAGATTTAATCAGAATAAAGGCCAGAGAAAAAGTCATCCTGTTTCTCTTCCATTCAATAGTAAGATTGTCTAGACAGTGCAGACTTTGCTCTGATCTTCACACTAACTGCTGGCAAATGCATTAAAAAGGGATGTTAACTATGGTTTTATGAAAATTCTCTTTAATTCATCAGCTTTTGTTGCTGTAGGAGATTTTGGAGGGTGACAAGACTGGCGTAATGTGCCTGTTTGTGTTTCTTTCTCCGCAAAGTAGAAACCTGAAACAGGAAGTGATTCAAGGGACAGAATGACTAAGACCATTTCAGACTCAAGTTGAACTGAGCATTTTGCTGGGACCAAGACTTGCTGCTGCCGCCAAAGGTCCCAATATCCTTTATACTGAATCTCCATGGATAGCCCTGGCCCCACCATATGCGCTCCTAAGGACAACACAGTCCAGCCAAACTGTCCTTCAGTCATAGGAGTTTGGTTTAGGTCTTTGTTCTTTACTTGCTATGCAACCTTCAGCAAATTATTCAACTTCTCTGAATCTCTATTTATGTGTAATACACCAGACTATTTTGAGCATTAAATGAGAAAACTGTTCGCAAAACAATTCAGTGATATCATGGACTGTACAAATGCGATCTGGGGCCGGGTGCGGTGGCTTATGCCTGTAATTCAGCACTTTGAGAGGCCGACACTGGTGGATCACTTGAGGTCAGGAGTTCGAGACCAGCCTGGCCAACATGATGAAATCCCGCCTCTACTAAAAATAAAAAAATTAGCCCGGCATGCTCGCTTGAACCTGGGAGGCGGAGGTTGCAGTGAGTCGAGATCGTGCCACTGCACTGCAGCCTGGGCGACAGAGCAAGACTATGTCTTAAAAAAACAAACAAACAATCAAACAAACAAATGCTATTTGGAGTTGTGCCTCTACTATGGGAAAAAAACAATAGCTAGGATTTACTGGGGGCTTTCTGTGTACTGAGGACTGTTGTAACTTGCTTAATTCTGGCTATAACTCTTTTACAGGAGAAGAAACTGAGGCCTGGAATTTGATTAACTCATTCAAGATTACCCAGTTGGTAAGTAACAGAGCTGGAATTTGACCATGGCCGTCTGGCTCCAGAGCCAGCACTCTTAACCACACTTCCTATGAGGAAAAGTTAAAGTGGATGGGAATGGCTACAAGATGGATTTCAGTTCCGTAGAAATAAGAACCTCCTACCTCTGTTGAAATCAGAATACGCATACATCCCTTCATTCATTCTATGAATATTCATTCACTCCATGAACCTACGAGGTTTTTAGGTCACAGTATTAGTTTAAATAAGAATTATAGGCTGGGCGCAGTGGCTCACACCTGTAATCCTAACGCTTTGGGAGGCTAAGGTGGGTAGATCCCTTGAAGTCAGGAGTTCAAGACCAGCCTGGCCAACATGGTGAAACCCTGTCTCTACTAAAAATATAAAATTTAGCCAGGCGTGCTCACTTGAACTCAGGAGGCGGAGGTTGCAGTGAGCTGAGATTGTGCCACTGCACTCCAGCCTGGGCGACAGAGCAAGACTGTCTTTAAAAAAATAAAAAAGAAAGAAAGAAGAACAAAATTTTGGAGGGAAGGAGACATTTCCAGCCTACCGTCATGAGTAATGACAATAATAGGTAATACTTTTTGAATAGTTACTATATGCAGACCCTGTGCTAAGAGCTTTTTAACTTGTTTACGCTTCACAGCAGCTCCCACAAAGTTGCAGTTCAAAGAAGATAAGTAACTTGCCCAGGGTCGCTCTGTTGGTAAGGGATAGAGTTTGTATTCACATTCAAGCAGTCTGGATTGAAAGTCAGTGCTCTTGCTGGGCGCGGTGGCTCACGCCTATAGTCCCAGCACTTTGGGAGGCCAAGTGGGGCAGATCATGAGGTCAGGAGATCCAGACCATCCTGGCTAACACAGTGAAACCCCCATCTCTATTAAAAATACGAAAAATGAGCCAGGCATGGTGGTCGGTGCCTGTAGTCCCAGCTGCTCGGGAGGCTGAGGCAGGAGAATGGCGTGAGCCCAGGAGGCGGAGCTTGGAGTGAGCCGAGATCACGCCACTGCACTCCAGCCTGGGCAACAGAGCGAGACTCCGTCTCAAAAAAAAAAAAAAAAAAAGAAAGTCAGTGCTCTTAACCAATGTGGTCTTGTCAACTGTCAACCCTATAAGGCCCTTCATGGAAAACCATTGACTCTTGGCGCCTGGGTGCCCTCTGTCTGTGACAGTGCACTTCCCTTTTCTGCTTCTTTTCTCCCCTGGTTTCCTAGACTCCCTACTACCCTCATTGGTGAGGCTTAACCATAGGATAGGGACCTGTGGCAAAATACTTGCAGCCATCTCTACTTAGGCATACTTTCAACTTTTATTTTAATCGGACTATCTTACTTGCTGTAAAATGGACAAATCTTAATCTTAATCATACAACGTGGTGAAATTTTAATATGTTATACCCATCTAACCATCACCCAAATCAGCATATACAATATTTCTAGAAAGTTCCCTCATGACCCTTTGCACTTAGTATTACACCAGAGATAAGCACTATTCTGACGTCTGTCATCATAGATTCATGCTTCTACCTTAGCCATATACAAATATACTTGCTCAACAAAAACAAAAGGATAAAAACACCACTTTAAATAGTGTGGGTGATCCTATCATTCCACCCAGTGAGCGTCTCTCTTGGAGTGGGTGTGAATGGCAGACGTGGATCTGCTCTTCCGTCTGTTGGTCTTTGTTCTCATGGCTTCTTAGGATGTGAGCATCTTGTGCCACCAAGTATATTTCTCATATTTACGGATTTTAATTATCACACAACATGGCCCTTAAATCTAAGCCAGTTATTACATATGGTGCTCAACCCTAAGAAACCAAATCCAGTGCTGAAGGAAAGACTGGCTGTGTTGGACTTCATGAAAGATGGTTTGTTTGTCTCCAACCTGAGACCTTATTGTGGGATTTTTCAAGGGGAATTTTGGCTTCTTTCAATTTTCATGCTGGCTTTAGAAGCTAACCCTTGAGTAGATACAATTTTAATGGGGGCAGAACTCAAGTGTGAATAAGTGGTTATATTAAATTTAGTGACCTGGAATACTTCTGGCAACGTGGTGGACTAAGCTGACTTGTGTGAGTCCTTCCTGCTATGAATACAGAATTGATGGAAATATAAGAATTTTATCTAGGGGAGCGCGGAAGAAAGGGAAACCTGCAAATGTCACAAATGAGGATAGGCTGGCCGCGGTGGCTCATGCCTGTAATCCCAGCACTTTGGGAGGCGGAGGTGGGCAGATCACTTGAGGTCAAGAGTTCCAGACCAGCCTGGCCAACACAGTGAAACCTTGTTCTACTAAAAATACAAAAATTAGCCTGGTGTGGTGGCACGTGCCTGTAATCCCAGCTACTCAGGAAGCTGAGGCAGGAGAATTGCCTGAACCTGGGAGGGGAAAGTTGCAGTGAGCAGAGATCACGCCACTACACTCCAGCCTGGATGACAGAGCAAGACTCCACCTCAAAAAAAAAAAAAAAAAAAAAAAAAAGGTGGATAAATTTAAGCTAAATGGTGGCATGTGAGCTGAAGCCATGACTACTCCTGGGGCTTTTGCACAGAAGCTACAGAGCCTGGGGGCTCAAGGTGGAACTGAGTGCTCTGGAGCCTTGAAGGTCTGACTTTTTCATGAAAAGGGGCTAGAAAAACTTCGATACTTGGAGAAATAGACAGGAAGCTTGCCTTGACTGGAAAAAAGTTACCAGCAAGAACTTAAACGCATGGGATTATACCATATGTGGTTGTGGAATCTGTATTTTTATTACTTATGAAGTATGAGAGCCTTCAACCTGAAAAATTAACATAAAACTGGTCTAGTACCATGGAAACCTCTACTGCAAACACAAAGTCATTCCATAGGCATATTTTAACAACCCATACCTAACAGCACTCCCACAGTAAGAATGACCTCTGAGGATGAGTTCACAATGAAAAACTATAAACTATTCAGGAAACCATTCCAAGTTGGAAATAATACAGTCATTTAAAAGAAACTATAAAAATGGTATATTTAAAATTATTAAGATGTCTTAGTTTGGGTTTACAAGGAAAAAGAAATAAAATGATTAAGAACTAAAGATAAGGCCGGGCGCGGTGGCTCAAGCCTGTAACCCCAGCACTTTGGGAGGCCGAGACGGGCGGATCACGAGGTCAGGAGATTGAGACCATCCTGGCGAACATGGTGAAACCCCATCTCTACTAAAAAAAAAAAAAATACAAAAAAAAAACACAAAAAAACTAGAGATAACATAAAAAATGTAAAGAAAGATGGAAAAAGAATAGGTTGACTTGAAGAGCAGTTGAATTGAAAGGAAAAATAATCATTAAAATTGAAATCCAACAAAAGAGTTAAGTGACAGATTAGGCATAGCTAAAGAGAGAATTAATGAGATGGAAGATAATGACAGTTAAAATTTGTTAAGTGCATAGTAAATGCCATTGTTCTGTGTACTTTATTTGCATTAACTCATTTACTCCTTAGAACAAAATTATGAGGAGGCATTATTATGATCATCTGAATTTTATAGACAAAGAAACTAAATAGCAGTTTAAGCCACTAGCTCATGGTCACATAGCTGGTAAGTGATGGATCTGGGATTTGACTCCAGGCTATCTCAGGTAGCCTTGAGTCTGTGTTTGCAAGTATTATACTATGGGAAATCATCAAGAGTAGGCACTAAGTGATAAAGAGATGGGTATATGAAATAATGGTGAAGAAGTATCAATGGCACTACTTACGTCTACATAGAGGGACTAAGGGAGAGGCAGTATTAGAAGACATAAAGATTAGATGTCCTTTCAGACATCTTCCAATCCTTAGGTTCCAAGAATTTGAGACCAGGTCACCATCAAGGGCAAAATATTCAAAGGAGGGTGGTACACCCTCTACAGGTGGCACCTGCAGTCCCAGCTACCTGGGAGGCTGAGGTGGGAGGATTGCTTGATCCCAGGTGGCAATGAGCCAGTGCCATTTGGCACTGTCTACCATTTTAAGTGTACATACCCTGTGACCCTGCAATTCTGCTTCAAGGATTTTGTCTTATGAATTCTATCTTTCCTATAGTTATATATGTGTGTGAAGATGCATGTAATATATATTCATTGCAGTATTGCTAGTAATAGAAAGACTGTGGAAGCAGCTTAATATATATCAATAAGGAATTGATTTAGGCCAGTCACAGTGGCTTATGCCTGTAATCCCAGCACTTTGGGAGGCCGAGGTAGGCAGATGACTTGAGGTCAGGAGTTTGAGACCAGCCTGATCAACATGGTAGAAACTGTGTCTCTACCAAAAAATACAAAAATTAGCTGGGTGTTGTGGCCCACAGCTGTAATCCCAGTTGCTCGGGAGATTGAGGCAGGAGAACAGCTTGAACCCAGGAGGCAGAGGCTGCAGTGAGCCGAGATTGCACCACTGCACCACTGCATTCCAGCCTGGGTGACAAGAGCAAGACTCTGTCTCAAAAAATAAACAAACAAAACCCCAAAAAACAAAAATGAGGAATTGATTGAATGTGTTTTCTTAAAGTAGATTGCCCCGCTACTGTTTAAAATAGTAGGTCATATCTGCTAAGAAGGAATGATTTTCAGGATATATTCTTAAGTTTAAGAATAAAGCAGTTTGCAAGAAAGTATATGTGGTATGCCGCCAGATGTAGGAAAACAAGAAGAGGGTATAAGTGTTTATACACACCCACCCACACACATACTCATACTTGATTATGCCTAGGCGATTGCTGGAAGAACACACACACACACAGTGTCTGGGGGAATTCTGTATACCTCTTGAAAAAGCTTAGGGGATTGTGGGTCTCGGGTGGGTGGAAGATATCCTGCTATATGCCCTTTTATGTTTCTTTGAATGTTTATAGAGGAGATTTAGCAGATCTCCTAGGTGGGGTTGCATATCTCCCACGGGAAACCAACATTTATTGAGCATTTGACAAGCACCAGGCCATGACCTGTGTTATCTGTTCACAGGTAAAACAGGTCACACAGGTAAGGATGTCAGGATGTGTCCTCACACATCCCTAACGCTGGAGTTCTCTCTATTGCCTGCTGATACCTGGACAACAGAGCTGCACAGTAAATGTGTGATAAATGGTCATCTCATTTTCTGTTTCTTTTTCTTTATTTCTTTGGAGACAGGCTCTTGCTTGATCACCCAGGCTGAAGTGCAGTGGCACGATCATGGCTCACTGCAACCTTGACCTCCCAGACTCAGCCTCCTGAGTAGCTGGGACTGCAGGCATGTGTCACCACGCCTGGCTAATTTTTTTCATTTTGTAGAGACAGGGGTCTCCCTGTCTTGCCCAGGCTGGTCTTGAACTCCTGGGCTCAAGTGAGCCTCCTGACTTGGTCTCCCGAAGTGCTGGGATTATAGGTGTGAGCTACTGTGCTTGGCCTGATAATCCCATTTTCAAGAAAATGGGTGGTACCTTCGTTGTGCAAAGTCCTGTGGCATGCAGGTAGAGGAAGGGAAATTCCGTGACAGCCTGCAAGGTGTTTTGGAAACAGGGGTAACCCAGCAGCTTCATAGAAATCTGAGTTATCTGGGAGGCATCTCAAACCTTTTGTCTCTCCTGACTGTAGTCCCTGGCACCTCTTTTGAGACCACATGGAAGTATTCAGTCAGTACTCATTTTTCCAACTGTAAGATTCTTTGTTCTGGAAAGCTGTAGCTTGTGTTTCTGGACCACATGAATTGCTGATGTGTTTAGAAACAACAAAGGCAAGGAGAATTTGTCCTGCGATGTCCTCCTTTTTCGAATTATTTTATCTTTACAACTTTCCCGTTGAGTATGCATCGTCAAAGGTCTAAGAGACACCAACTTCTGTTCACTTAAAAAGAGTGACCTTTAGGGGCCTTTCTTCTCAAAATAGATGTTCCCAGAGGTGCTTTTTATTGTTGTTATTGTTGTTTTCTGCAATCAACCACATTTCTAACCCATCAGGAAATGTTTTATAGAACCAGAGGCTTTTTCTCTTCCCCTTCCCTTGATCATCTGGAAATAAATTCAGTTAAGTAGGTTATTCATCTTGAAAGGGCTGTTTTGATGCTGTTGTGATGTGATCAACACACAAATGGACAAGAAATCCAAATGGTCAAGAAAACTGGAAGGAAAATTTAAGCGTATGGAATCAAAATCACAAAAACTGACCTGGGTAGTATTTAAGAGCGTAACATATCTGCACAATTCAGATGAAACACTTGCAAGTGAGAGTTATTTGACCTTAGCACTTTGCTGGTCTCTTGAGGCAGTATTTTGTAGGCTCAGAGAGAGCTGTTAAGAGCTTTAAGTATCGTTGTCCTTATGTGCAATGTGGGATATAATGGTTTTAGTTTACTGTAAGATGAATGTGAATCAACGGTGTTATCTGACTCCTCCAAATAGTAATTCCATCTTCACTGCCTGAATAGAGATAGGGAATAGGTTTAATCGCCATTGCTGTGTGAGGCCTTCCTGGACCCAGGTGCTTTGCTGTGCTCATATTGCACTGTGTAACATTTAATTAAAGCAGTTATCTTATTGGCTTTAAATAATTGTAGTTGTTTGTAGCTATCTCCACATCAGCGTGTGAGTGCCTAGAAGGATGGTATGGATCGCCTTGCTTCATTCAGTGTATAGTCAGCGTGCAGCATACACCACAGCACTTCGGATTTCATTAGTCAGGATTCTGTCGACCTCGACACAGAATCTCACCTCGAACTGGCTTCCGCAGAAAGGGGATTTGTTGGTTTATGTAATTGAAGAATCTAGGAATGAAACATAAGGCATGGAGGATCCAAGGCTTAAAGTGTTGCCAAGGCTTACACAGTTTTTCACCATCTTCAACACTGCCTCCCTTTTCTTTTGGATTGTGCTACAAAATGGTTGTCAGCGATTCTAGCAGGAGGTAAAAAAGGCCACTGTTCCAGTAGTTTAACAAAAGTCTTAGAACTGAGTCCAACTGTCTCTCTGATTGGTCTTTTCTGGGTAACATACACAGCCGTGAACCAATCGCTATGGCAGGCAAATGCGACGCTCTGATTGGCCATCTTGGATCAAATGCCCTCCCTCTGAGGGAGATTGGATGCAGCCTGCACCTGCTCAGGTACAGAGACTGAGAATGAGGGAAAGACTGCAGGTCCCCAGGGAAATGCGGGTACCATTTGTGAATGGTGGGTAAGCAAGAGCCAAGGATGTCCAATATAGTAGGTGTTTAATCAGTGTTTACTCAGTGAATGAATTAACAGATGAATGAGCAAACAGGAGCGTGCTGCTGATTCTGTGAGCTGGTTATGCAATACCCCGAGTGGGGTTTTAACAGATGGAGCCTTTGCAGAGAGGAGGGATAGAAGAGGGCTCTGAAAGAAAGTCATTTGAGGATACCATTAAATTAGCTGAAATACTTAACAAGAAATAGGAGACAGGGGAGACATGTGATAGCTGTTTTCAAACGTAAAGGGCATTCATAGGGAAGGGACATTTTCTGGGTCCCTGCTTTATGCCATAGATGCTGGGCTAGACACTTTAATTGACATCACCGTGCTTTTATTTTTATTTTATTTTATGTTATTTTATTTTTTTGAGACAAGGCCTTGCTCTGTGGCCCAGGCTGGAGTGCAGTGGTACCATCCTAGCTCACTGCAGCCTCAACCTCCCAGGCTCAAGCAATCCTCCCGCCTCCCTTCTGAGTAGCTGGGACTACAGGCACATGTCACACCCAGCTAATTTTTTTCTTTTTCTTTCCTTCTTTCTTTTCTTCTTCTTCTTCTTCTTCTTTTTTTTTTTTTTTAAAGCAGGGTCTCACTCTGTTGCCCAGGCTGGAGCGCGGTAATGCAATCACGGCTCACTGCAGCCTTGACTTCCCAGGCTCAGGTGGTCTTCCTCAGCTTCCCCAAGTAGCAGTGACCACAGGCAAGCACTACCATGCATGGCTAATTTTTTGTAGGTTTAGAGAAGGGGGTGTCCCATGTTGCTCAGGCTGGTCTCTAACTGTTGGGTTCAAGCCATTCTCCTGCCTCGGCCTCCCAAAGTGCTGAGATTACAGGCACGAGCCACTGCACCTGGCCACAATTAAAAAATGTGTATTTAATCTTGATAATTGTGTTTGTTAAAGAAACTAGCCCAGAGAATTTGGGAACTTGCCTGAGGTTGTAGGCCTGGGCTCTGACAAGGCCAGAATTCAGTCTAGGTCTGCTAGTTTCAGAAGCCCCTCACATTGCCTGGTATTTGATTTAGCTGCCGCATAGCCAGCAGACTGTACTAAATAATAGGGTTTTGCCATAGCTCTTTTCTGAGACCTTGATTTCATCAATATTTGTTTATCCACTCATTCATCTTCACTCATGTACTCAGGAAATATTCCATTGATTGTCTACTGGGTACCAGAGATAGACCAGTGAATGATTCAAGCCCCTGCCCTCCTGTAGTTTACAGTCTGGCCGTGTTCCATATTACTTCTAAACGGTTAAATGACAGCCTCTAAGGATGTACAGATCTATGATAATGGGAGTTGCACTAGTCCCACCCCTCTGTAAGGAGGCAACCAGCAAAACCAAGAAGCTGGATGGCCCAGTTTTATCTATGCTGTCTGCCTGGGATGCTGCTCCTAAAGGGACTGATGGATGTTGAGGTATGGGAGGCTTAGGGTGTGCCTCATCTGTTCTCATCCTCCCAGGGCTGGCTCTGCTGGGTGATCTGGGCTGTGTCCCACCATTCTGTCGTATGATGTCTCCCCTTTCTGAACCCCGGAGCAGAACCCATGGAATGAAGCAGGGTTAGCTGAACAGGAGGGAAAGAAATATTTCTTGAATGAGGCCTCCCCCTGGTTCTTTGACATGGCTCCCCCTGCCCAGGGAAATAGGTATTATTGTCCCCATTTTTCAGGGGAAGAAGCCGAGGCTTATTTAGAGTCATGATTTGAGCCCAGGCCTGTCTGATGGCTCCAAAATCGTATCGTATGGGCTTCCTTTTGACCCTCCTTTGATCCAGACAGGTCTGGGGAGTAGGGCTTTCAAAACTTCAGAAATTGGAGGTGATTTGGTAAGTTAGTTCATTCCTTTCCTTCCCTCCCTCCCTTCCTTCCGTCCTCTTGCTCTGTTGCCCAGGCTGGAGTGCAGTGGTGTGATCTTGGCTCACTACAACCTCCGCCTCCTGGGTTCAAGCAATTCTCCTGCCTCAGCCTCCCGAGAGCTGGGATTACAGGCGCGTGCCACCACACCCATCTAATTTTTGTATTTTTAGGAGAGATGGGGTTTCACCATGTTGGTCAGGCTGGTCTCGAACTCCTGACTTTGTGATCCACTCACCTCGACCTCCTAAAGTGCTAGGATTACAGGCATGAACTACCATGCCCAGCCTTTTTTTTTTTTTTTTTTCTTGAGACGGAGTCTCACTCTGTTGCCCAGCTGGAATGCAGTGGCTGGATCTTGGCTCACTGCAACCTCTGCCTCCCAGGTTTAAGTGATTCTCCTATTCTCCTGCCTCAGCCTCCTGAGTAACTGGGATTACAGGTGCCCACCACCATGTCCAACTAATTTTTTTATTTTTAGTAGAGATGGGGTTTCGCCATGTTGGCCAGGCTGGTCTCAAACTCCTGACCTCAGGTGATCAGCCCACCTTGGCCTCCCAAAGTGCTGGGATTACAGGTGTGAGCCACTGCGCCTGATCGTGATCTGTTAAGTTTCATGTCATTCATTTATTTAAGAAAGTACTTATGGAGGGCCTGTGTACAGAAACTCTGTCAGGCCTTGGGTGACCAAGATTGACCAGGGTTTCTGCTCCCAGGGAACTTAAAGTCTGAGTTAAATAATTGGAAGTGCGCAATCTTTCATTCAGTGATTTATTCAGCCGTGCACCAGGATGTATCAGATGCTTGGAATCGAAAGTGTCAGAAATCCCAGTTCAAATGGGATAATTGATAAAAGCAGTTAAGTGGCTCACATAACCAAAAATTGGAGAGGCAGAATATGATCCTCCCAGCTCTGTACTTCTGTCTGTGGGCTCTATTCTCAGGTTGACTTCCTTCATAGTCATGAGAGAAAAGAGCTACCATCTCTCCCTAGAGCCACTGAACAAACTTTCTGAACTTCGTCCTGATTGGATCATTTCAGGACATGCATTCATCTTTCAATTAATTGTGGTGGCAGGGGAAATGGGATAATAGTGATTGGCTTAGACCATTCAGGACCTGTCCTTGGAAGTGGAGGTGAGGTGTGCTTGACTGAAGAATGCCTCTCGATGGGGAAGAAGTGGAGTAGATGTGGTAGGATTGGCGTACAAAGATGGGTAAAAGTATTATCTCTTATTAGACACTCACCTTTTTCTTATTTTTTAAAATAATAATAGAGATGGGGTCTTGCCAAGTTGCCCAGTCTGATCTCAAACTCCTGGGTTCAAGCGATCCTCCCACCTCAGCCTCCTAAAGTGCTGGGATTACAGGTGTGAGTCATCACACTGAACCAGAAACTCACCTTCTCTAGTGAGGTTCCTGAGAAGGGCATTTTGAATGCTAGGTACTCTACATGTATTTTTCAGAGTTAATTCTCATAATATCCCTGTCAAAGAAATAAATATTTCCAGTTTGCAGATGAGGAAACAAGTTCAGAGAGCTGGAGTTGCTTGCGGGCAGTCACACACCACACACACCTAGGAAGCAAGCGGGGTGTGGCTGTGGCTGTGGCTCCTACACTACTTCCTCTGCTACTGTTGCGATGGGGGTAGAGAAAATAAATCGTTAATAGAGACCCTAAAAAGATTTGTTGAATGACTCTTCTATGATAAGCAGGGCCTTGGGAGTAGTTACTGCTTTTCATTTCAAGCTTTTGTTAGAGGAATCCTGCCTGCCATTTTGTTTTTGTTTTTGTTTTTGTTTTTGTTTTTTGAGACAGAGTCTCTGTCGCCCAGGCTGGAGTGCAGTGGCACGATCTCACCTCACTGCAAACTCCACCTCCCAGGTTCAAGCAATTCTCTGCCTCATCCTCCCAAGTAGCTGGGATTACAGGCGCCTGCCACCACAGCCGGCTAATTTTTGTATTTTTGGTAGAGGTGGGGTTTCACCATCTTGGCCAGGCTGGTCTTGAACTCCTGACTTTGTGATCCACCCGCCTCAGCCTCCCAAAGTGCTGGGATTACAGGCACGAGCCACCGCCCCGATCTTTTGTTTGTTTGTTTTTTGTTTTTAAACCAGTTGTAGATGGGAGGAAAACTCTGCTTCCAGGTTCAGGTAAATAACAGAAATTGAATGAGCTTGAGAGAAAAAGCAGAACCATTGTCAACTGACAATGTCTCCAAAGAGATGATTGCATCAGATAATTTTACAGAAATGGTTTCTCTCTCCTTTTGACTTTTCTCCCTGAGGCTGCCATTAGGTTTTAAAGTAATAGAGTAGCTATTATGTAATTGTATACAATGCTTCCTTCCCTTGGGCCCATGTTAACTTGTGCCTTCAAAATATGAGAATACAGTTTTTTTTTGGTAAAGAGTTTATGTAAAGCCAGTGTGATTCCTAAATTAAACTGCCAAAATGAGGGCAAACAAGCTGGGTTTTCTGGTTTTCTCCAGGTTCTACAGAGACGTAACATCCGACAGATCAGGAAGATGTGCTGATCAGTCACTTGTGTGCTGGTGCAGAATGTTTGCACACCGCTCTGCCCCCGGTGTGTGTGTACCGCAATTCACTGCCCAGTGGAAAGGCTTTCATTTCTTCATAGGTCCTCCACCCTCACCTACTTCCATTCCACCCCAGCAGATACAATTTTATCCAGGGAGAAATCAATTTTTTTTTTTTCTAGAGACAGAGTCTCACTCTTTGCCCAAGCTGGAGGGCAGTGGTGCGATCATGGCTCACTACAACTTCGGTCTCTTGGTTTTAAGCAATCCTCATTCCTCAGCCTCCCAAGTAGTTGGGATTACAGGTGTGCACCACCACACTTGTCTGATTTTTTGTATTTATTTTTTTGAGACAGAGTCTCGCTTTGTTGCCCAGTCTGGAGTGCAGTGGTGCGATCTCGGCTCACTGTAAGCTCTGCCTCCCAGGTTCATACCATTCTCCTGCCTCAGTCTCCCGAGAAATTGGGAGAATTGAGTAGCTGGGACTACAGGCGCCTGCCACCACCCCCGGCTACTTTTTTGTATTTTTAGTAGAGATGGGGTTTCACCATGTTAGCCAGGATGGTCTTGATCTCCTGACCTTGTGATCTGCCCGCCTCGGCCTCCCAAAGTGCTGGGATTACAGGTGTGTGCCACTACGCCAGCCAATTTTTTGTATTTTTAGTAGAGATGGGGTTTCACCATGTTGGCCAGGCTGTTCTTGAACACCTGACTTCAAGTAATACGCCCACCTCGGCCTCCCAAAGTGCTGGAATTACAGGCATGAGCCATCGTGCTGGCAATAAAAAAATTTGAAATCCACATGGTGGTTGGTGACAAGTTGATAAATAAGGTTTTCAGCTTAGATGCTGTGCTTTTTGAGTTCATGTGTCTGCTTTTCTTCTAGGTTATTACTGATGATAATTGATGTAACTATCCAAATTTCTACCACATCGTGTGCTATGTTTTAAGTCTTGGGGACAGAGAATTGAGCAAAGCACAGCCTTAAATACTAATAGCCTTTAATGGCCTTTAATGGCCTTCCTCTAACCAGATTTCCCCTAAGTCTGTCCACATTGGTGTCATCTTTGGATGCTGGTTTACTCTGGGCCAGGCAAACTTTTACTGGACTTGGGGAAAGGTATGAAGTAGAAGTAAATAGAACATGAGAAAGGTCTGAGGATAAAATGCAGAGGCTTAGGCCATGCGCGGTGGCTCATGCCTGTCATCTCAGCATTTAGAGAGGCTATGGTGGGAGGATTGCTTGAGCCCAGGAGTTTGAGATCAGTCCTAGCAAGACCCTGTGTCTACACACACAATTAGAAAATAGAAAAGAAAAAAAATCAGCCAGGCACGGTGGTGTGTGTCTGTAGCTCCAGCCACTTGGGAGTCTGAGGTGGGAGGATCAGTAGAGCCTTGGAGGTCAAGGCTGCAGTTAGCCCTGGTCATGCTACTGCACTCCAGCCTGGGTGACAGAGGAAGAGCCTTTCAAAAAAGGAAAGAGAGAGAGAGAGAAAGAGAGAGAGAGAGGGAAGGGCTTAAATGTCAAGTAAAGACTAGAAAAACAGGGAAAAACAGCTCTTCTGGGCTCATTGTGACCCTGCAGGGGTGATCAATTGGTTTTCACTAGGAATGAGATTCAGGGGCTCTGTTACCACAGCATAACCCAGCTTACCCTAAGTGATATAACCACTACTGTCATACAGGGAGCACGATTCATGGAACTTGGGAGCAGGTGTGTGTGTGTGTGCAAACACAAAGACATGTTTGTGTATATATGAATCTTGCTGCCTCTTGAGGCGGTTTCCAAACTTGTCTACACTTTAGAATCACCTGGCAATCTTTCAAAATCCCAAGCCTAAGGTCATACACTAGATGAATTACTTCATAGACTCTAGGGGTGGGACACAAGCATTAGTAGTTTTTTTAAGCTCTCCAGTTGATTCTAATGTTCAGGACAAGTTAAGTTCAGGTATCACTGCTCTGTGAGAATTATCATATCATTATTTGAGGAGGGGTGGGGATAATGGAAATGACAGTGGTAGTAGCCATCATTATTATTTACTGGCTGCTACCTATATGCCAGGCGGTATCCTGGGTGTTTTACAAAGATGAGCACTTCTGATTCTCACTGCGCTCCACGAGACAATCTTGTAGATGGTTGGAGAAGGAAAGGAGAGGGTCATATCTTTCAAACTGATGTCAGCCACAGAGTTGGCTAACCAGATTGTCAGGTGAAAATGAGAAAGATGGGGTTGCTGGGCTTACCTTCTTGATCCCAGGGGGGCTGTTGTGGTCATGCTTAGGGCTGAGATTTAGGTGTTTTTTGTTACTACAGCATAACCTATCCCATCCTGATGGATGCAACCATCCTTTTAATAACCACAGTGGATTCAGGCATCAGTGCTCAGAAGCACATTTTGTAACATTATAAATCGAGGGTGAGTTTATTTTGGCTTGTGGCTTGGAAAGAGAAAAGAATGCAGTAAACCAGGCTATTCGTCTTGGGTTTGTTGGTTCATCCATCAAAACCACTTTGTATGTGTCTCAAGGAATCAGATTTAATAAATTAATAAAATGCTACCTTGTGTTTTTGTAGCGCTTTTCTCAATGGAATACACAATGCTATGGAAACCTCTTTCTGTTGTTAGTCTTTTTGATACACCATAGAACGCTTGTAAGAGGTAAATAGGGCTGTTACCAGAAGGTAAAATGAGGAAATAAGTTACCTTGAAATCCTTTTCTAACTTCTCTATAGATTTCTGATGTCTGTAGAGATTTCTGGTGGGAGCCTTGATGTGTAGGTAGGAGTTTGGGTGGGAAATGTGGGAGCATTGTGGAAGGTGTTCCTAGCAGAGGAACAGCATAGACAAAGGCGGAACAGCAAGAAACAGTATTTACATGAACTCTGTAAGCAGGTTAGTGTTATGACCGAGAAAGATATTATGACTTCGCTATTATGGGTGATTGGGAAATCTCATAAAGCCTGCATTCCCACTTATTTCTTCATCATGCAGCACATACTTTTTTTTTTTTTTTTTTTTGAGACAGAGTTTCGTTCTGTCACCCAGGCTGGAGTGCAGTGGCAAGATCTCGGCTCACTGCAACCTCCACCTCCTGGGTTCAAGCGATTCTGCTGCCTCAGCCTCCCGAGTAGCTTGGACTACAAGTGTGTACCACCATGCCCGGCTAATTTTGTGTTTTTAGTAGAGACGGGGCTTCACCATGTTGGCCAGGCTAGTCTCGAACTCCTAAACTCAAGTGATCCGTCTGCTTTGGTCTCTCAAAATGTTGGGATTACAGGCGTGAGCCACCGCGCCCGGCCACAGCACATACATCTTCTAACATTTTGCAATGGTGGAAGAGATTTGTGTGTTGTGTGTAATAAGGGCCAAATAAGGACAGCAATTAATTGACCTACTTTTACCCTGAAAGATCACACCAGATACCATACCAAATGTTGCACACTGCTTATTGGTATAGATATTTCACAGGACTTTACTGATGCCTTGATGTAGACTAACCTTTAGAAATACAGACAGTATAGACATAAATCCCTCTGATTTTTCTCTGGGTCCAGAG
Organism: Chlorocebus sabaeus; assembly: GCF_047675955.1. Lineage (NCBI taxonomy): Eukaryota > Metazoa > Chordata > Mammalia > Primates > Cercopithecidae > Chlorocebus > Chlorocebus sabaeus. The sequence continues at coordinate 133,720,291 of NC_132911.1, read as the reverse complement.
TTCATGACTGGGGGATTGTGCCCCTAGGCAAGTTCCTTAACCACTTGGGCCCTGCATTTTCATAAGTAAAAATGTTAGATTGAAGGTTAATTCTAAAGTTTCTCCCACATCTAAAATTAGTTGATTTCATCCAGAAACTCTGATGCAGGCGCTTATAAGTACGAGCGGCCTATTAAATTAAAAAACTAGGCCAGGCGCAGTGGCTCAAGCATGAAATCCCAGCACTTTGGGAGACTGAGGCGGGTGGATCACCTGAGATCAGGAGTTCGAGACCAGCCTGGCCAACATGGTGAAACCCCATCCCTATTAAAAATACAAAAATCAGCTGGACATTGTGGCGGGCACCTGTAATCCCAGCTATTTGGGAGACTGAGGCAGGAGAATTGCTTGAACCTGGGAGTGGAGGTTGCAGTGAGCTACGATCACACCACTGCACTCCAGCCTGGGGGAACAGGGTGAGAGTGTGTCAAAAAAAAAAAAAAAAAAAAAAAAGAAAAAAATTACAAAGCTCGGTAAATACTGAAATGGACTGTAGACATTTTCTGTAAGTCTGTGAGTTGAGATAAGACCAGAGCTTGGGCAAGGTAACATTCTCCCCTTTGCCCTCTTCTGTGCATTATGACTTGGGGAGAGGGATGCATTATCATTAAACCTAGGTTCTAACATGAAACCAGCACCAGGATTTTAGAACGGAAGCTTGCTAAACCAGTTACACTTCTTCTTAACTTGGACCATATTTTTTTTAAGGATTATGCAATATCTTTCCTTCTGTAGCCTCAAAAAATGACTGTGAGAACCTAAGCTCTTTCAGACTTTTAGTTTATGTTTGACTTTTCCCCATCATTCTGTCTTAATCTCTGTATTTCAAATACTAGGTTACACAGTAGTGACCTGATCATTTAGGCTAAATTTGGGCGAAGGTTAAATCTTACCTCCTTGTCTTGCTTATCTGATTCCCTGGTTCCAGCTCTGTGGTCATGTTGGGAATTCACAGTAGCGTTAAAACCTAGGCCTGTGCTGATTCAGCCTGGACCAATGCCATCTCCTTGACCAGCTGCAGCTGTTTGTTGAGTACATGCCTTGTGCCAGGCTCAGTGCTCTCACTGTGGATACAGTGGTGACAAAACAGTATGGCTGCTACCGTCCTGGAGCTCACAGTGTTCGAGGAACCACACAATAACCATACAATTACAATGATGGTGTATGCTGTAAACAAGAAGCACAGAGGTTGAGAGCACCTGCACAGGGGATCTGACCTGGTTTGCTCAAAATGGCAAATGCATGGCCGTGATGAGGAACCCAGGCAAGCAGCTGGGGGCTGGAGGCATTAAGAGCAGCAAGTGATCTCAAGTACAAGTTGGGACCAGGTGAAGGGGTCAAGAGTCAGCTCACGAACAGCAGTAGGGTCCCTGTTATTGGATAAAGTGTAGGACAAGTCCTTCCCTGGACATCTCCCTGCCCCCTCTCCCCTGACCTTCCCACGCTGGAAGGAAGTCTTCTAGCCCTTTAATTTTACAGAATATATCGTCCGTGTCATTTATTTGGCAGTTGTGTGTTGCTTTGTATTGGAGTAAGTAATGTGCCTTTCATCCCCTGGAAAAGAAATCTGTTTCCTACACTCTGTGTTCCCCCAAGTAGGTGGCCCTAGATGGAATGCTTGATGGATCAGTTGGCTAATGAAAATGCCTGTGGCATTCAGTCCGTCTTAGAATGTGGGCCTCGTTCTTCTTACCTCCAAAGCAGCAGATCAACAGAAGGTTCAGAATGAAGAACAGTAACACATAACAGTTCCAAATGTTCCTTTGTGCTGAAATTTACCAAAGCTTCTGTGGATTGAGGCAGTTAATGGGGAAATTCTATCAACCTAGGAGTAGTTTAATAGATATTAGCTTGTAATTAAAAGTTCAAGGTAAATTGGCTTTCCTTTTTCTACCTACTTTTCTTTCTGCCTGTGTGATTCTATTTCCATTAATAGAGTAACTACCAGCCATGAGCTTTCTGTTTGCTTTGGCCCCTCCTATCTTTCCTCATTTTCTCCATCAGGTTCTCTCCCTTGGCCACTTCCGATTTCTTTTCTCTTCCATTTTTCTCCTGTTCACACTCTTCCTTTTTAAAATGCCATCTTTTTGGACAAACAAAATGGTTCAAAACATTAAAGGAAAATGAAAAAGAATATTATTTCATTCCCACATTCATCTTGTTATCATTGAGTTTTACCTTCTCTTATCCTCTCTACCATTTCCCCATAGGGGTACATATTTTATATTAATTATATATATACTTTTGCATTCTATTATATGTATAAAACTTTATTACATATTTATTAGATACATACATATACATGTAATATACATAATTATAAATGTAATTTTGCATTTTATGATATATGTAGTTTTGTATTCTGTTCTTTTAACTTAATATTCACATTTTTAAATTCAGCAAATGCTAACTGAGCTCCTACTATATGCCAGACATTGTTCCAGGGGCTGGGGACACATTCGTGGACAGACCAGCCATAAACTCCTACTGTCATGGACTTAGGTCTAATTCATGGAGAAAGACAATAAACATAATACAAATGATGTTAGGAGGTGACAACTGTTATGGAAACAAAGAGTAGGGTGAAAGAAGATTGGGAATATTCATAAAATAGTATCTTGTGTTTCTACCATTTTTTTTTTTTTTTCTGAGATGGAGTCTCGCTCTGTCACCCAGGCTGGAGTACAGTGGGCACAATCTTGACTCACTGCAACTTCCGCCTCCTGTGTTCAATCAATTCTCCTGCCTCAGCCTCCTAAGTAGCTGGGATTACAGGCACATGCTACCACGCCCAGCTAATTTTTTGTATTTTTAGTAGAGATGGGGATTTCACCGTGCTGGCCAGGCTGGTCTCGAACTCCTGACCTCATGATTCGCCTGCCTCGGCCTCCCAAAGTGTTGGGATTACAGGCGTAAGCCATCGCGCCTGGCTATTTCTACCATTTTCTTATGTCCTCAGTTTTATGTTGTCCTTGATGTTGATGGATTTTAATTTATTGAGAACCTTAGGACTATATAACTTTATTATTATTTTTTTGCTTTGTTTTGTTTTTGAGATGGAGTCTCACTCTGTTGCCTAGGCTGGAGTGCAATGGCACAATCTCAGCTCACTGCAACTTCTGCCTCCCAGGCTCAAGTGATTCTCCCGCCTCAGCCTCCTGAGTAACTGGGACTATAGGTGCCCGCCACCACACCTGTCTAATTTTTGTATTTTTAGTAGAGACGGGGTATCGCCATGTTGGCCAGGCTGATCTCAAGCTCCTGACCTCGAGTGATCTGCCTGCCTTGGCCTCCCAAAGTGCTGGGATTACAGACGGGAGCCACCGTGTCCGGCCGGGACTATATAACTTTAAATCACGAGAGGACATGGGAGTCATTGAGAGCAAACCCTTCATTTCTAAGGTGAGGAAACAGGTCCAGAGAAAAGAAATGACTTGCTCAAAATCATACTGCCCCCAAGTAGCAATGCAGGGGCTTACATTTTAATTAAAGTGATTTTCATTAATTCTAAAGATGGTTCTTTCAGAATCCTACTATGCCATTTCCCTATAGTGAGAAATTTAATTTGTGTCTGGCTTTTATTAAAAATAAAGCTGCAGTGGGCAGCTTTATACAAATAGCATCTTAACGAAAGCAAGTCTATTAATAAAAACAACAATAATAATAAATAATAGAAAATGTTAATATTTACTGAGCTCTTAAATTTTCTATGCCCTGTGCTAAGCAGCTCTACATGAAATAATATACATCTGATAATGAGTACCATAGTTTCATTTTTTTTTTTTCTTTGAGATGGTCTTGCTCTGTCACCCAAGCTGGAGTGCAGTGGCGCAATCTCTTCTCACCGCAACCTCCGCCTCCTGGGTTCAAGCGATTCTCCTGTCTCAGCCTCCCAAGTAGCTGGGATTACAGGCGCACATCACCACATCTGGCTAATTTTTGTATTTTTAGTAGAGATGAGGCTTTGCCATGTTGGCTAGGCTGGTCTCGAACTCCTGACCTCAGGTGATCCGTCTGCTTTGGCCTCCCAAAGTGCCGGGATTACAGGCATGAGCCACTGCACCCAGACACTTTCTTTATTTTATAGATGAGAAAATGAAGGGATTAAAACTTAAGCTTGACCAAGCCTGGGGTCTGACTGTCAGCTTGTATCATATACAACTTTTTTGTTGTTTGAGTATTAAAACAGCCATTGTCAACAAAAATCCCCCAAACTCTCAAATTAAAAAAAAAAACAACCAAATGTCAAAAGCCAAGATAATCAGGTACATACATTTATTTAAGAGTTTACCAAACATTTGAGTTTTACCAACCTTTTACTGATCATGTTTCATATGTAATTGTTGCTTTTTATAGCCAAAGACAGTTGGAATTAGCAATTTCCTAAGTTCTAGTCAGTTCTCACAGTAACACAGTGAAATAGGTGATAATTGTGCCTGTTTTATAGATGAGTAGTATAGTATTATTATTATTATTATTTTTTAAGATGGAGTTTTGCTCTTGTTGCCCAGGCTGGAGTGCAATGGCGCAATCAACCTCCGCCTCCTGGGTTCAAGTGATTCACCTGCCTCAGCCTCCCAAGTAGCTGGGATTACAGGCATGCGCCACCACGCCTGGCTAATTTTTGTATTTTTTTTAGTAGAGGTGGGGTTTCTCCATGTGTTGGTCAGGCTGGTCTTGAACTCCCGACCTCAGGTGATCCACCCACCTCGGCCTCCCAAAGTGCTGGGATTACAGGCATGAGCCACCATGCCCAGGCTTAGTGTAGTATTTCAGGTGGAGCTTGGACACTGAGGGATTTAGTTAATGTTTACAGAAAGGAAAAAGAGGTGGGGAAGCAAGGCAGGTGAAATGATTTATGCAAAGCAGGGAGCTAAGACTTGGTCTAGAATCCTGATTCACCTCCTCGTAGGTATGTGACCTATGGCAAAGTACTTGAACTGTTTGTGCCTCCATTTTCTCATCTGAAAACAGGGAGGTAATAAAATATCTTTCATAATGTTGTAAGGATTACATTATAAATGGGTAGAAATCACTTTCTATAATACTGGCGGAAACTAAGCGATTGATCAGAGGTTATTGGTGGCAACAGTTCCTTCTGTCGTTATATTTCAGATTAAATCCTTTTGTCTTCTAATGATGGTATTTCTGTAAAACACACAAAAAACCTTTTTTTTTTTTTAAAGGGCATTGATAAATTAGTATAGTTTATCAATCTTTTAAAATGTCATTGATAAATTAATGACTGTGGACACAATTAAGAATTATCTTTTTCTTTTCTTTTGAGACAGGGTCCCACCCTGCCGCCTAGGCTGGAGTGCAGTAGTGCAATCACAACCCACTACATCCTTGACCTTATGAGCCAAAGCAATCCTCTTGCCTCAGCCTCCCAAGTAACTGGGACCACAGGCTCACACCACAATACTCGGCTAATTTTCCTTTGTTTTTAATTTTTTTCTACAGACAGGGTCTCGTCATGTTGCCCAGGCTGGTCTCAAGCAATTCTGGGCTCAAGCAGTCCTCCCACCTTGGCCTCCCAAAGTGCTGGGATTACAGGCATGAGCTACCATCTGGAATTCTCTTTTTCTATAGGCAAAGATTTCATCTAATTCTGATGGTGTACTATGTAAGGTGGGTGGAAAAGCAGAGATGAACTAACCTCTTTGTAGGTTTTGGGGTCACAGTGGGGTGAAGCTCAGAAATGAATGGCCTGCCCAGCCATTTTTCTCCCTTCTGTTCCTCTGGAGCCATCTATGATTTTATGGCATCTTGTCCCTTCCTTCAGGTGACGCCCTTCTGTGCCTGTGCCTTTTCCTGATGGAAGGAATGGGATTGTCAGAGCTAAACATGCCAAGTGAGCAGTCCTTTGTGCTGCTGAACCACAGCAGGGGCTGAAAGAGCTGTTAGTGGAAGGGGTGGCACATTCTGAGCATACCCTCTTGGATTTTTATGCAGCCAGTGAGTCTGTAAATGGAGCCACAGGCTTGGTCTGCAAACTGCTTACAGCATCAGTCAGCATGGGGGAACAGCCTATCCCTTGGGAAAAAACTCTCCTCGAGGGTAGGGCTTGGGAAAAAGTGAAGGCGTGCAGAAAATCTTTTCCTCTTCTCCCTATTCAAATCTTGGCAAGAAAGCACACTCTTCATTTCTGTTTCCTGTATCAGCAGCAGATTCCCAATTTGAACTTCAAGGCATCGTCCTTGCTTCGTCATACGTCAGCTTTTCCGGCTGCAAACAATTTTGCTTCTCTAGTTGACAAGGACTCTAATAACTCCAGGTGGTGAATGGGCGGTGGGGAATACAGTTCTGTAGAAATACAGCTCTAAAGCAATACAAACACAGAGGGAAAAAATGGGAAACTTGGCAAGGGGGAAGTGCTGGAATAAAGCATTTTACCTTTATTGACATTGAAGAAACCTCCCCTCAGCTGAACTCCAGATTCATTCAACACTTCATGGTTTAGCCGCACAGCGGAGTATTATGTAGCCTTTAACAGCGGTGTGGCTGACGTTCCTTTATTAAGGAAGGTTGATAAAGATCCACTGTGAGATGAAAGACAGCAGATTACAATTCAGTAAATGAACCATTTTAATAAAAATATGTGCTGCGTTTATCTAGATATAGACAGGAAAAACATTTGGAAGGTTGTCCATATGGTGTGGGTGGTTGGATCATGGGTGTTTATATTTTCTTTCATTTGCTCATATGTATTTTCAAATTTTTTTGCTGCAATCAATATGTATTACTCATATAATCAGGGTGCATAGTGCATAGGGGCACCTCATTTACTGCTTGGGTCCTCCCTTTTTTTTATCCATTCATTCAACATATTTAGGGAGGCTCTCCTAGGGGTCGGGCACCATGGCAGGAACTGCAGTGGGCACAGTGATGGCTCCGTCTCTGCCGTCACAGCTGACATTGTAACAAGAGGTGGTTTTTGGTTGTTTATTTCTTTGTTTTTTTTTTTAGTTAAAACATTTTTAAGCTAAAAATGTAAAATAATTAGAGGCTGGGCACGGTAGCTGACACCTATAATCCCAACACTTTGGGAAACCAAGGCAGGAGGATCACTCGAAGTCAGGAGTTTGAGACCAGCTTGGCCAACATGGCAAAACCCCGTCTCTACTAAAAACACGAAAAAATTATCTGAGCATGATGGCTTGTGCCTGTAGTCCCAGCCACTCAGGAGGCTGAGGCAGGAGAATCACCTGAACCTGAACCTGAGAGGTGGAGGTTGCAGTGAGCTGAGATCGCACCACTGCACTGTAGCCTAGGTGACACAGCGAGATTCTCTCTCAAAAAAAAAAAAAAAAAAAGGAAAGAATTAGAGTTTGTGATAAGTGCTGTGAAGGAAAAACACCAGTGACATGCTAGGGAATGAGTGAAGGTGGGGAGGGGGTTCACCTTTGGAATGGTGATGGGGGAACCGCTTTGAACCTGAAGGCTGACAAACAGCCAAGTGAAGAGACTGGAAAGTGTACTCGAGGTACAGAAGAGAACAGCCAGTGTGAGGCAGTGGGACCCTTTTTTCTTCCTCAGGTTACCTGAAGGGTTGGGGAAATGAGACTTGGAGTTGCCCCACTTGTGAGAAATATGTTAGATTTGCAAATGTGATGGAGGCTCATAGATAAACCTTGTAACTCGGGGGACAGCTTTATGGCTCCTGTGAGATTGGTTAATGTTTTGCTAAATAACAGGAAGGTGTCAGTTTGATTGGTTGCCTTCTTACTTGGGTTCTTTTTGAATAGCGGCTCTGATGTCATTTTTCAATGCTGGATGAGCTTCTAGCCCTTCCCAGGAGATTCTCAGGCCTCTGTCCCCTGTCCTCTTCCCCTTTCTTCATTAAATATCCATGGAGTCTTCATCCCTAAGGCAACACTGGAGTCCCTGACTATGGTGGAAATGTTTGGAGATGTCTCTTTCCTCAAGGATTCGGTGTTCATTCATCCTGTGAAAAGGAAGAGAGTATCAGTTGATAGAACTCCCTGAATGTTCAATTGAGGAGTGAGACTGGATACGGAGGCAGCAGAAACTATCCTCTAGGTGCTGAAGCGTACTGAAAGATGTCTTTGAGTGAAGGCTGGCAGCAAAATGTAGTCTTCTCTAAGGACAACTGGGCAATAACAAATCAGGAACCATAAAAATGTTCAGATCCTTTGACCCGGTAATTACAATCCAGGGAGCTTATGCTGAGGTCAGAGTTTTTTAAAAGGAAAAACAAAGAAAACAGAATGTCTCTAATAGCAGTTAACAGTCAATAATGATATAGTGCTTTGGAGCCTTGAAAGTATTTTCTTATACAGTCTTCATGAGAGCTTCCCAACATTTCTGAGAAGCAGACAGTCTTATCCCCATTTCACAGAAAGGAAGCGAAGATCAAGTGAGTGCGTGTACTTCACTCTGGCAGATTCAGAACCTGAGCTCCAGCTCATGAATGGTTGCCCAGTGGGTTTGGTCAGAAACTCAAGGTACAGCTGGGCACAGTGGCTCACGCCTGTATTCCCAGCACTTTAGGAGGCCAAGGTGGGCAGATCAGCTGAGGTCAGGAGTTTAACACCACCAGCCTGGCCAACATGGTGAAACCCATCTCTACTAAAAATGCAAAAATTAGCCAGGTGTGGTGGCACATGCCTGTAATCCCAGCTACTCACTCAGGAGGCTGAGGCAGGAGAATCACTTGAACCCGGGAGGCGGAGGCTGCAGTGAGTGGAGATCACTTGACAGCCCTCCAGCCTGGGGCGACAGAGCAAGACTCTGTTTCAAAAAGATAAATAAATAAAAATAGAAAAAAAGAAACTCAAGGTACAGTGGTGGGAGTCAAAAAAAGCCTAAGGAGAAAACCAAGACTGAAAACAGTTACTGAGCTTAGTCTGTGCCTAGTTCAGTCCCTAGCATTTTACAAGTTTTCTCTGAGTTAACACAACAGACTTGTGGGGGAAACTGATGCTTTCAGATGTTGAATAACTTGTGTAAGTTGTAGAGCAGGTTTCAAAGCCTGACCAGGTTACATCCAGAGCGTAGAGGTGGTTTCAGCTTTGCTGTGTTGCTCTCTGCATTCACAGGAATGCTTAGAAGGAGTGAATACATGAACACATGGATGAACAAATGGATTAGGGAGGTTAGGACATGAGAACCAGCTTCTGTAGAGAACTGGACCTCAGGCTTCCCGTGGATGACAGGTTCTTTTCCATAGTTCTGCATTTTCTACCTGCAATACAGGAATGCAGTTGCCCAGGCCCCTCCCAGGAGAGTTGCAGCTTCCCTGGCCCTCGAGGCCACACTTCTCCAATACCTTTTGCCTAAAGGCTCTTTTTCCCTAGAGGCTCAACTCATCCCTTGCAAAATACCCAAAGCCAAATGAGTCTAGGGGGTAAACCAGCCATGTAGGGTGTGGAACTTTAGCAACTGAAAGAAACTGAGGTATTTCGGTATGATGAAATATTTACTCTGTAGTCATTAAAATGATAGATGTGAGTGTGTAGAAATATGAGAAAGTATTGGGAAAGAGTTGCACATATCTGAAGAAACCAGTGAAAGCAATGTGCCTTTATTTATTTATTTATTTTTGTTTTTTATTTTTTTGAGACAGAGTCTCAGTCTGTTGCCCAGGCTGGAGTGCAGTGGTGGGATATCAGCTTACTGCAACCTCTGCCTCCTGGGCTCAAGCGATTCTCCTGCCTCAGCCTTCAGAATAGCTGGGAATACAAGCATGTGCTACCACGCCTGGCTAATTTTTGTATTTTTAGTAGAGACAGGGTTTCACCATGTTGGCCAGGCTGGTCTCGAACTCCTGGCCTCAAGTGATCTGCCCGCATTGGCCTCCCAAACTCCTGGGATTACAAATGTGAGCCACCGCACCTGGCAAAGCAATGTGCATTTACATGGATAAAGATTGGAAGATAAGAGGACTGAAAACTGTGTAAAAGTATTGATATCACGTGGTGTCACCATCCAGTTTACTAAGCCAGGAGCCTCTGGGTCATCCCGACAACCCCAGTCTCCTCTTCCCCCAGATTGAACTTGCAGATTCTGCATCAGTTAGCATCTTAATTCCGGTGCCTGTTCTTCATCTTCACTACCAGTTTCCTTGTGCAGGCTCTCTCCTTATCCCTCTCCTGGACCCCACAGCAGCCTCTTAAGTGGTTTGCTGGCCCTATGTTCTCTCTACCACTGTAGTCCATATTGGACCCTGTGGTCAGAGTGATCCTGATATAAAACATATCTGATTATGTGTCTCCCTTGCTTAGAAGCGTCTCTTTCCTTGTGGTTACCTTCAGAAGGCAAGCTCAAATTTCTTAGTGTGGTGTACGATGTCCTTTACAATCTCAGTGTGTCACAGTACCCCCACAATACCCCCCATCCCTTGGCCCCCTGTGTTTTCTTCTTGGCCCTTTCCCCTTCCCTTCAAGACTAAGCTCAGAGGTCCCATTCTTTTTTTTTTTTTTTTTTTTCCTGAGATGGAGTCTCTGTTGCCCCAGCTGGAGTACAGTGGTGCAATCTTGGCTCATTGCAACCTCTGCCTCTTGGATTCAAGTGATTCTCGCGCCTCAGCCTCCCGAGTAGCTGGGATTACGGAGGCATGTGCCACCATGTTCGTTTAATTTGTTTTTGTTTTGTTTTGTTTAGTAGAGATGGGGTTTCACCATGTTAGTCAGGCTGTCTCGAACTCCTGGCCCAAAGTGACCTGCCTGCCTCAGCCTCCCAAAATACTGGGATTATAGGTGTGAGCCACTGCCCCTGGCCAAAGGTCCTATTCTTTGTGAAGCCTTCACAGTTGTCCCAGGGAAAGTTGGTTCCTCTACCCTTCTGAATTACAAGAAGTCATGCTTTGTTTTAAGTGCAAGGATGACAGCCTGTCCTTTCACTAAACTCGCAGCCCCTCTGGAGCAGGAACTTGATGTCTTACTACTACTGTCCTTCTTCCCAGACCCTCAGCCTGATGCCTAGGACACAGTAGCGGGGTGGGGGTTGGGGGGGCAAGAATGTGTGTTGATTGAATGAATCAATGATTGAGTGAAACCATTTATTCTCTATAGTGTTTTAAAACTGATTTAATAATAAATAAAAGTTTCCAAGAAAACAGCACTGCAGGAAAGCCACAGGACCTTGTGACATTTAAAAAGATACAGACAATGCAGTGTCCATAGAAACTGTGGAGTTGACAGATTGGGTTTGAATCCTGGATCTGTCACATATGGAGTTTCGGTTGCCTCATTTATAAAATGGGCCTGATAATAGTACCATATAGGATGGTTGTGAAAAAGCAAAAGAAGAAAACAAGTCAAGAGCTTAGAGCTTAGTACAGTGCCTGGCATATTGTAAGGACTCACAAAATACAGCTATCCACAGTGCGTAAATCATCATTAAGAGACTAGTGCTCTTATGTAAGCCTTTTTTTTTTTTTTTTTTTTGCATCTTTTGTTCAGTTTTTCAACATAAATCTTTGAAAGCTTTGACCTCAGAGAAAATGTGATTACATTCATGCAGAATGATGAAGACAGGATAGGGGTCTTGTTTTCTGAGCCAGCTTCCTCTTTCAGGGAATTCCCACATGGGATAATGGAAGAACTTGTGAGTTCTTGTACATGGCAGGAATGGGCCCAGGGCAGCTAAGGAGAAAGGTGCATCTGAGAGGGGCATTCCATGTTCCTCACAGGACTCATCGTATTTTGTTACTGCTATTATTTTTTGAGATGCATTTCGCTCTTGTCATCAAGGCTGGAGTGCAGTGGCAAGATCTCGGCTCACTGCAACCTCCACCTCCTGGGTTCAAGCGATTCTCCTGCCTCAGCCTCCTGAGTAGCTAGGATTACAGGCTCCCGCCACCACGCCCAGCTAATTTTTGTATTTTTAGTAGAGATGGGGTTTCACTGTGTTGGCCTGGCTGGTCTCGAACTCCTGACCTTGTGATCCACTTGCTTCGGCCTCCCAAAGTGCTGGGATCACAGGTGTGAGCCACTGCACCTGGTCCAGTATTTTATTATTATCACTTCTCAGTGGACTGCTTCTTTGCTGGACCGTAAGCTCCCTAGGCCAGTGCCATGTCTATATTGCTCTCCATAGATAAAATTAGGACAGTGGATGAAAATTGTTGTGCATCGGATTTTTGCTTGCTGTAAAAGAGGTTCCTCATAGTCAAAGGCTGATGATTGCAGTAATGAGCCCCCTGTAGTTGGAGAATTGGAGCTGAACTAGATATTCACGTATTAAAGATACTATGAAAGATTTCTGCTTTTGGTGGGAGATAGGGTTAGAGGTTTGTGGTTACTCAGAGCTCATATCTAAGGGACTGTGCACGTGTATGAACTCCTCCTCCGGTTCACATTGAGGACAGCGGTCCATCTGAACCCAGGTTATCTGAGGTTGGATATCAGTATGTCAGACAAGTGGACCAAGCTTCTTGGATTATGAGGACTTTTCTATCAGCATCAACATTTGCAAAACATCATCTCCAGCCAGGCGCGGTGGCTCGTGCCTGTAATCCTAGCACTTTGGGAGGCTGAGGCAGGTGGATTGCCTGAGCTCAGGAATTCCAGAGCAGCCTGGGCAACATGGTGAAACCCCGTCTCTACTTAAATACAAAAAATTAGCCGGGCATGGCGGCGTGCGCCTGTAATCTCAGCTACTTGGGAGGCTGAGACAGGAGAATCGCTTCAACCTGGGAGGTGGAGGTTGCAGTTAGCTGATATCGCGCCACTGCACTCCAGCCTGGGTGACAGCAAGACTGTCGCAAAACAAACAAACATCTCCTTCCATTTCATTGAAATTGACCAGAATTATAAGAGCTACAATATAGAACCCCTGAATCCTCCTGAAGTATGATAATTAAGGTAAAAGTCTGAGGCCTAGGAATGTTGCCCTTAGTGTATGCCTTGAAAAAGCCACTTCATCTCTCCATGACTCAACACGTTTCTAAGTAATATGCCCACCATGTTACATACCATTTGGTTTCTACATAACTCAAGAGGAAGACAAAAAGGCTAAATAAGGTAAGGGCTGCCCTTCTGTGTTTTGTGGCAAGGAATGATTTCTTGGCCCATACAGTAAGGCGCAGATAGTTACTGGAACCTTAGCGCTTTGACTAGAGCTTCGTTCATAATCAGGATTTCATGGATAGGCTCCTTGGTTGCATGAAACTCTTGATATGCTATGCAAACGTGTGTGCATGTATGTGTTTTACCAGGGGGAAAAGTCCATACTTTTACGGGATTTTCAGTTGGGCCTGTGACCCCAAAATGTTCATAATCATTTACCTCCATCTTAGTGATCTGCTCGGCTGTCAAACTGAAAACAACCCTGGGAGAGATAACATTGTCATCTTTTCCCCTTTAGTGTTAATGAAAAAAAAAATCAGCGTTATAACAGGATTAGGAGAAGCTAGCTAGATGGAATGTTCTGTTTTTGTCTATAAAGAGGAAGGGATCATTTATGTTCAGAGTTAAAGGGGAATTAGGGAATTAAGAGGCTGCGCCGTCTTCACATCCAAGTTTCTGCCCTCTAGATATTTTTGCCCAGAGTCGACCCCAGAACAGGGGTCTGATTTATCTGACAGTGTTGTAAGTGGAGTCTAACTGTGGTTCTCAGAATGATAATTTTTCACCTCCCAAGGGCGTCTCCGCGATACCATCGCAGGCGGTAACGGTGCAGTCTCCTGGCGCTGGGCGTCTGCCAGGCACACGTGCCGCGCTGGGAATCGCGGGCGAGGCTCAGTACCTGACCCGAGGGAGAGAGGCGGGCCCCGCAGCCTAGCGGTTCCAGGCGTGGGGTATGGCAACTTCGCAGGGCTCAGCATCGAGTCCCGATGTCCAGTTCCTGCCATTTCCAAGGCCGCTGACAAGAGGCAGGTCACCGCCACTTCTGAACCTCCGTTTCCCATCTGTACATCAGAAAGACTGGAAGACCCCAACCCACTCAGAAGCTATCTCGGCGCGAAGGTGCTGCCCCTTTAAGTACGCCGGGGGATGCAAGGGGTGGCCACGCCTCCTTCCACAGCACGCCGCGCCCGCCGACCACCTGTCTCCGGATTCGCCCCGCCCCTTCGGGAGGGGCGGGGAGGAGGGGCGGAGAAGATAGGCTAAGGATTTACCTTGCGGGGCGGGCGTGCGGCGCATGCGCACGGCCGGACAGGTCCGCGGCGCCCTCACTTCCTGGCATTCCCCCCTCCCCCTCCTCGTCGTTACCCTGTACATCCGGGTCACTTGCCCTCCCCGCTCGGAGCCGCCGCCGCTGCCGCTTGGCTTGTCGCGGCTCCGCCACAGGGGCAGGTGCTGAGGGGCTCCCGGTCCGGCTGCTGCCGCTCCCCCGCTCCGGACCCGGGGCTCCCCCTAGCGCCGCTGAGGAGCCGCCTCTGCGGCTCGAGGAGGGCGGAGGAGCGGGACTGAGAGCGTCTGGAGGCTCGAGCGGAGGGTGAGTGATTGGTTTTTGCCATTTTCCCCTCTTCCCTCACACTCCTCGCTTTCCTGCTCCGCGACCCCATTTTGGCGAAGAGGCGGGTGCGGTGGGGCCCGCGCTGGCGCGGGGCTTCCTCCTTCCCAGGCGCGCTGGGCCCGCCCCCGGCCCCGCGGCGCCCCGGGGCCGCTTCCTCTCCGGCCCCGCGGCCCCGGCCTGCCCCCGGCGCTCATTCATTCGGGTCTTCCTTTCTTCCGCCCCCTTCCTTCCAATGGCACCTCCAGCGCGCTCTCGCCGCCCCCTCCCACCCCAGATCCTGCGCCCGCCGGTGACTCCTTGCTCCCCGGCTCGTCCCTCCCGCGTCGGCGTTGTCCCCCCGCCCCATGCCGACTCCCACCACTCCTTCCTCTTCGCGGCCGCTTTTCCTCCTTCTCATCCCCTCTTCCTGTCCCCAGCTCCACACCCCCTTCTCCTCCGGTCTTCGCCACGCCTCGACACCCAGTCCTGGTCACTGGTGTTGAAGTTGGTGTCTTTATCGCCCCCCATCACTTCGCCTTCCACCTGCGCGGCCAGACCTTCCAACTTAGATACTGCGTTGTCCTTTTAATTAATGCTCAACGTTTAAAGTCCAGATTCTCAGTCTTAGGGTGTGGTCTTAGTTTGTTTCCAAACACGCAATTTCTACTATAATTACCCAAATCTATAACTGTCAAACTGTAGTGAAAGTGGCAGTTGCTGTGTGTGTGTGTGTGTGTGCGCGCGCGCGTGTGTTTTAATCTCCTGGCTATTCTGGGTCATACTGAGTACCTTTTTTCTTTTTTTCCTGGAAGACTTCTATGATGGATTAATTTCCTCTGAGTGTAAAATTTGGCAGATTATTATTCTTTCTACTCCTCTGGATTCCTCCTCACTTGGTCCCTTGACTGATTTGCAACATTACCTGTTAATACATTGCTGTAGAAATGTTTGTTGGTGATATTTCGTGTCTCATCTGTCAACAACATTTTTTGAGTACCCCCTGTGTGCAGAATACTAATGAAATGCCCGAATACTTGGAGTACCACAAAGCGCCATTCTGGATAAAACTAAGGGTTTTTGGAATTTGCTTACACATTTTTTCCTACTTCTGTGTAAGTGTATTGAGTTTGCCACCTTTTTAATCTCTATGTGAAAAATGTGTGTCAATCAGTTTTGTGTGTTTTAAGTCTTACTGTGTGGGAGATCGGCATTCCAGAAGAGTATTTTATATAGCTAAAGGAATTTCAATCACTCGGTGTTTGGTGACTTACTATCGCAAATCATTTTAGACAAATATACCTCAAGAAAAACACACTGATCCTTTTAATTCTTTAATTGTATTTAGTAATAGAAACAGAAGCTTTGTGTCTAGAACTGCTTGATAACTGGGGCTTATTTGATAGCCTGTTTGTAGAGTGTTGCAGTTAACTGAAACTCCCTAATCAGCATTCATAAAATGAAATGACAGCACTTTTTTTTCCCTGTGACTTTCATATCCATGATAATGAACTCCAAGAGAGGCTCATAGTCCTAAAGCACACCTACCTGCATATTATGATGATGATACTATTGCTGTCAGTATTTATGGCAGCATTTTCCAACAGCTTCGTTTTTGGGAGCTTGGTGTTAAAAAGGTACTTGGCTGTCCCTGCTTAGGTTTTGGATAACCACTTCAACAGTTAGATTTCTTAACGAGAGAGAGAGAGAGACAGACAGACAGACAGAGAGAGAAAGAATATGTATTTGCAGAACAGTTTTGCTAGATAATAATCTTTAAAAATCTTTAAAACTTTAATAGTGATGTAGCTGTTTGTGAGGAACCTCTTGCTTTGTAAAACGTTCTAGACTATATAGTATGAATTTTAGATTATGTAATTGGATAGAGGCTAGATTTTTCTCTCCCAAGAAAGTGGTTGGTTGATCAGAGGGAGGCGTGTGGTCAGTAAGTTAATTCTAGTTGCCCCAGAAGAAGTATAATTTCAGATGTTGAGTAAAACTAAGTGAATGCAGTTTATTTTTGATAGATTTTTGATTGACATTTAAACTAATCGAAGTTAAAATTCATTTCTCTGAATTCTTCAGAAATAAACAGGTTTTAAAAATTTACAGGTTAAATTAGTGTCCCTCTTGAGAGTATTTCACTCATATCTGAAATGGTCATTTATCTTTATATAGTAAATAACAATTGATGGAGAAGTGTAGAGGGGTGCTTATTTCACTCCTAGTCCCCGTAGGGCAAAATACTGGGTTGTCACTTATTTGAGGTTACTTGACTCTTACTAAGTATTAATGCATTCAACTGTAAGAACTTACAATTTTCTCTTACATTGTTTAAGGAAAACAAGACTGTAATAGTTGGAAATAACTTAGTGGCATACCTCCTATTTTTGGTCTCTTCTGTAACTACACCAGAGTTTAGCACAGTGCCTGCCTGGTGCATAGTGGGTACTTAATAATGATGTTTTGAACAATTGAGTTAATGGCAAGGTCAAAGAATCTTAGACTGTAACAGCATTTTGTAATTATGTGGCAAAAATTTTTGAAAAAGATGTTGATTGCTCTGAACTGTAGTTTTTTTCAGGTATCTTGTGTATTTTTAAGACTGCTGGTCGGATGCAGTGGCTCACGCCTGTAATCCCAACACTTTGGGAGGCCGAGGCGGGCTGATCACGAGGTCAGGAGATGGAGACCATCCTGGCTAACACGGTGAAACCTCGTCTCTACTAAAAATACAAAAAAATTAGCTGGGCGTGGTGGTGGGCGCCTGTAGTCCCAGCTACTTGGGAGGCTTAGGCAGGAAAATGGCGTGAACCTGGAGGTGGAGCTTGCAGTGAACCAGGATGGCGCCACTGCACTCCAGCCTGGGCGACAGAGCAAGACTCCATCTCAAAAAAAAAAAAAAAAAAAGACTGCTATATTGGGTTATTTAATTTGCTTTGAGATCTTTGGGTGAGGAAGTATAGATATGATTTTGTGTTGTACTTTAGTGTCTAGAATGGATTTGTTTGCTTAGAATGGGCATTTGATATATGTATCTTATCAGCATTTATGAACAACAGTGAATTCAAATTATTTCTTGTGCATTTAGAGTTTCTGAAAGTCCACATAAATGTTGTTGGATGTGTGAGCTCATTCTGTATTATGATCAGTTCACTAAATCCTAGCTCTTAATTATGCTGTAATATTGAACACCTACTATATGCCAGATTCCTTTTAACCATTAGGTTAGTTTTATAACAACTCTGCAATGTGTAGTTTAACTTCTATTTAATTCCTAATTAACATGAGGAAAGTAAGGCTCAGAGAGCTTAGGTTAGGGGTATGCGATTAATCATAATTAAATATTTCCAATTACGTATACTTGTCAAGTATACTCTGAAGTGGGAGATGTTGAAGACCAGCATTTGAACCCATCACGTTTACTTAAATTCTATTTCAATGTACTAATCTTATATTTTATATGAAGTATTTGTAAAACATACTTAAAACAGCAAATCTCAAAACTTTTTCTTTTTCAGCTGCCATGGAGGATGGATAATGTTCACTTGTTCTGTACTCTCCTGTAAGCATATACAGGATTGACAGCTAGCTGTAGTTTCACCCCTTTCCCACTTGTGCAAGTAATTAGAATGCAAATGAGTCACATTTGTAAACTTTTTAAACAAAGAAATCATTGTTAGAATTTTGATTATTTAAATATAAACATTTCTTGCAACACACCTTCACATCTGGATAATGGTACCATGGGTCAGAATGACTACTTTTAAAGATATTGTGTGATTTTAAGGAGAAGACTTAATGCAGAGATATATTTTTGTAGCTATTTAATTCATTTTGAAAAGATTGATCATCAACATTAAGGTACTATTGTATGTGACACTGAAGCCTGAGTCCTGTACAGTTATTTTTTGCTAATACAGTAATCTCTTCTTGTTATATTTTAGTTGATGCATTATGTATGATATATATTAAATTCTAGATTGATACACACCCTTTCTACTGTGTTTCGACCAGGGGTCCCCAACCCCTGGGCCATGGCCTGTTGGGAACCAGACTGCACAACAGGAGGTGAGCGGCATTACTCCCTGAGGTCTGCCTCCTGTTAGATCAGCAGAGACAGCATTAGATTCTCATAGTAACGTGAACCTTTTTGTGAACTGTGCATTAGAGGGATCCAGGTTTTGTGCTCCATGTGAGAATCTAACGCCTGGTAATCTGAGGTGGAACAGTTTCATCCTGAAACCATTCCTTCTGTCACCCTGTCTGTGGAAAAATTGTCTTCCATGAAACCATTTCCTGGTCCCAAAAAGGTTAGGGACCATTGATCTAGAATATTTATTCCTTCCAATCATAAATTGGCATGTCCTCAGATAATCCAGATTAACCTGAATACTACTTAGGTCAAGCATTTTCAGAAAACACTTGATAAGAAAGAAATTATGACATAGTCCCAGATGTCATAATGTGACATATGTCATATTGTTCCCGGACCAAACTGAGGGTCAGGCTGCTATTTCTCATGGCCCAATAACGAGATGCAGGTGAACTGGAGAGGAAGAGAGTTTTTATTTTCTGCAACCAGTTATAGGGAAAACGCCTGGAAATTATTGCCAGACCAACTCAAAATTACAAAGTTTTCCAGAGCCTATATGCCTTCTAAGTTATATGTCTACATGTAAGCGTGCATTCATCTAAATAACATGAGTGATTAACTTCTTTTAATCTATAACTAAGGTCGAAGTCCTGAAGAGCTTCCTCTGGAGCCTCAGTAAATTTACTTAATCTAAATGGGTCCAGTTACTGTGGGTGATTACCCTTATATTGTCTTCTGCAAAATCACAGAGGTTTGGGGAATTCCTTCAGACCCCTAGTAAACTTGTTTGTGGAGGCCTAGGGAGGTTCTTCAGACCCACAATAAAACTTGTTTAATCCTAAATGGGTCCTGTTAAGAATTCGAATGTTCATTGTTTTATCATGCTTTAAGGCCCAGGAAAGGCCTAGGCAAAACTGGTGATGAGCTTTTGTTAATCTCAGTCTTTGTATAAGGGCACTGTCTTTTAATATTTAACTGAACCACTCAGTCAGTACTGGAACAGTTGTTGTGGAGGCCTGCATGAGTGAGACCTGGCCTGCCGCAATATGGTGTAATATATCATAATATATATTATGACATATCATAATATGACATATAATGTGATAATTTAAGGATTATTTATGCCATTTATCTTAGTGAGGATAACAAAGAATCGAATTCTGTGAAATCTGTGACCTGAGGTACACTTTTATAGTTTGTTGACTTGTTGACTTGACCTTTGCCAAATCCTCTAATCAGTAAAAATCCTCTAACTGAGAGATTCTTCTCATTGTAACATTCTAGTATGTATGGACAAAAACATTGAATTTAATTTGACAAATTTGCTTTATATGATTATGTGAAGATCCTCAGATTATTAAATGGGAATAACGTCCCTGTTACATGCCTCACTAAACTGTTGTGAAATTTTTATGTTAATTTCAATTCAACATAACAAGGAAGGCAGCATATAATTTTACTAATGTATTTCTAAGTCAAATGATTATTAAAAATAATTTTGTTTTTGAGCACAATATGTGGTATATAGATTGCCATTAACTACCCAAGTAGTTATCGAGTGCATAAGTAGGATTATATTACAGTGAATAAATCATTTGTGGTTCTTCCTTACAATAGAATAGAAGATACAGAGAGAGTTGAATTCAGTGATATGTGTTACATAGGTACCTAATCTTTTTTTTTCTTTTTTTTTTTTGAGATGGAGCCTCACTCTGTCGCCAGGCTGGAATGCAGTGGCACGATCTCGGCTCATTGCTACCTCCAACTCCCTGGTTCAAGAAATTCTCCTGCCTCAACCTCCCCAGTAACTGGGATTGCAGGCACATGCCACCACACCTGGCTAATTTTTATATTTTTAGTAGAGATGGGGTTTCACCATGTTGGCCAGGATGGTCTCGGATCTTTGGACCTCGTGATCCGCCCGCCTCTGCCTTAGGTACCTAATCTTAACTAGTTCAAGATAAAAGACCCTGTTGTAATGTCGTCTAAACTCTGACCTGAAGAGTAGACCAGTCAGTCAAGAGGGAGAGTTTACATGGGGGTAGGAAGAGAGAGAGAGGCAAAAAGCCTGAAGATGAGAGAAGTCATGTTAGAAACTGATACTGGTTATAGTATGACAGTAATGGAGACTGTAAAGGAAGAGTGGGAAAGATGAAGCTAAAGAGGTAGACGAGAAGTAAACCATCTGCATGAGTCATGTTAACAAGTCCCATTCAGTTCCCGCTGAAGGCAGTGGGGAAACCATTATAGGATCTAAATAGGGGAGAGAGTAAAATACTCAAGTTGTCTTTTGGAAAGATTGTCCTGACTGCTTTTGGAGAATATATTAAAGGTGAAGTGAGATTGGATGCAGGGAGACAAATTAAAAGGCTGTTGCTAATATCCAGGAAAGAATATTGATGACATCAAATCTATAAGATGTGATGATTTACTGGATGCGGGCTTCGCTGAGCCAGTAGCTTTGCCTCCAGTGGTAGAGTAGGGGATAAAGTTTTCCCCAAAGGGCTAGGTGCCAGCCCTTTTTCATGTAAAGTTGAGATCCTTCATGGGGCTAAGGCTAAGCCAGGTGTGTTTCACGTAAGCATTTTCCATTGATCTACCGCATTGTTAGTCATTGAGTGTAAGCTGACCCTAGGAACATCAGGCTGGACGCTCGTGAGGCCTCCATGAGTTGGGCATTCAGTTTCCACTGGAATCCAGAAGCAAGCTAATAGCTGCTTTTCAGAAGGCATAAACCTGATCTCTGTGTCAGGGAGACAAAGCGTTCAAAACCCCAAGGGGCACCTGTAGGTGGAGGCTGCCTCTTTTTGCCAAATCCTCTCATCAGCGAAATCATGAGACTTATGGCTCAGAGTGGTCCTTAGGATTGTGGGGCCCCAAAGGTACTAGTGCACTTTTCTACATACAGCCCTTTCTGATTGGAAAAACCCTCACTGGCTCTTAAGTGAGTCTTTTAAGTACAAAAAGATAACACATCAGTTCTTCTTCTTCTTCTTCTTTTTTTTTTTTTGTTGTTGTTGTTACCGAGTCTCACTCTGTTCCCCAGGCTGGAGTGCAATGGCGTGATCTTGGCTCACTGCAACCTCCGCCTTCTGGGTTCAAGTGATTCTCCTACCTCAGCCTCCTGAGTAACTGGGACTACAGGCACATGCCACCATGCCCAGCTAATTTTATATTTTCACTGGAGACAGGGTTTCATCATGTTGGTCAGGTCTTGAACTTCCAACCTCAAGTGATCTGCCTGCGTCGGCCTCCCAAAGTGCTGGGATTACAGGTGCGAGCCACTACACCCAGCTTTTCAGTTCTTACTATACATTATGACGTAGAGGCAACGATAGCACATTGAATTGGTCCAAAACATGCCACCCATAAGTCACATTTATTTTCCTAACCACTGTAAACCCTGCCCAGACCCTGTTAGCTTAATCTGAGTGTCTGCCTGACAGGACTAGATAGAATGGTTACCTGGGTGCCTATTTCCAAGAGAACCAAAAAATTTTGAGTCTCTCCCTGAACTTCTCTGGGCAAACCTCCTGGTATGTCTGGCCTTCAGTCCATCTTGGGGATCAAGGAGACCTCAGCCCCATTCCTAACCATCTTTCTCATTAAAGCAGAAGAGTTTGGGGGTGGGAGCAGAGAGGGATCAGGGAGTGGGGAAGGGGAGAGAGCAACTCGGTGCTGGTAATCAACGCTTTATATTCACTTTGGGTCATTCTCTTGCGTTTTAATGTTTTTGGTCTACTTGAAGCTCTGTACTTGGCAGCAAGGCCATCATTACTTACACCATTTCTTTTAGTTTGGGGGATTTGGCTCAGCAATCACAGCCACAGCCTTTCACCTGGGACCATGGGGCTTGTTGCCCTTATTATGATATTCCCCTCCTTCCACCAGCCCAGAGGATAGTGAACAACTACCAAGCCACCATTTGGTTTCAGCCTCACTTCTCACTGCTCAGTTTCTAAACGTTAATTCCACTCCTGTTCATTAACAGGTAAACAGGTGGGGGAATCTTTATTCCCACCTTCTTCCCATCCACCACTAGGATCACTCTCAGATCCCAGGGTGTCTTCCCTTGTCCCAGAACTCAGTCTGCAGGGCCTTTATCCTTTCTCTTAGAGAGTTATGGCTTTGTCAGCATCCCACCCTCTTTCCCCAGAACTGTCAAGAACCATGATGGTCTGAGATTTTATCCTACTTGCAAGCTAAGTTATCCTGCCACATTTTCATAGAATCTGGTAGAAGACATGAAACTCCTGTGTTAAAGATCAAGGGCAGATTATTATTCTCTATCATAGTAGTATCCAGAGTATCAGCATTTGTGCTGGTTTTCTGAACCTCATTCTACAGGATGACATGAAGAGGACTGACCAGGTAATACTTGTACACACGGTGGGCTATCTTGTTGGAGAGAAGCCCTGAGTTAAGGGAACCCAAATCTTTTCTAATGAGCAATAAGCATGCCTGCCCTTTGCTCTGGAGGGATACATTATATTTATTATACTGAACAGACAGTAAGCATGCTTGTCCCTTGCTCCAGAAGGAGATACTATCTATTTCTCAAGGCTGTTCACTCTACAAACATTCTTGAAAAGACACTCTCTAGAGCAAAGGGCAGCTGGTACCTCTGCCTGTACTGTATGCAAAAGAGATACCTATGAAGCAGCCTGCTCTACATGGTGAAACCCTGTCTCTACTGAAAATGCAAAAAATTAGCTGGGTGAAGTGGCGAGTGCCTGTAATCCCAGCTACTCAGGAGGCTGAGGCAGGAGAATCGCTTGAACCTAGGAAGCAGAGTTTGCGATGAGTCGAGTTCATGCCACTGCACTCCAGCCTGGGCAATAAGAGTGAAACTCCGTCTCAAAAAAAAAATAAAAATAAAAATAAAAGATACATATGAAGAATTATTTTCTAACATATCTAAATTATACTTCATTAAATCTGACATTTAAAAAAGTGCCAGGTACACTTGACTCACGCCTGCAATCCCAGCACTTTGGGAGGCTGAGGTGGACAAATCACTTGAGGCCAGGAGTTTGTGACCAGCCTGGTCGACATGGTGAAACCTTGTCTCTACTTAAAATACAAAGATTAGCTGGATATGGTGGTGCTCGCCTGTAATCCCAGCTACTTGGGAGGCTGAGGCACAAGAATCCCTGGAATCTGGGAGGTGGAGGTTGCAGTGAGCCGAGGTCATGCCACTGCATTCCAGCCTGGGGAACAGAGGGAGACTCTGTCTCAAAAAAAAAGTTCCTGGCATATAATAAGAACACAACACGTATTATTATTGTTGGTGCTGTTCATTTTTTAATCTGTTTTTGAGGACAAAGTTATATGTAATGACCTTGGTGGAAATTTGAGATTAATTTCCTCAAAGATAAGTTGGTCACTTTAATAACATTTACTCAAAAAGTAATGACTGGCATGTGCAGACATCTTTCAATTTGAAAGAGATCACAGAGTTTTAAGAATTTCAGGGACATCGAATTTAAGTGAAATATGAGAAAACACCTTAGGATGCAAGGTGTGAGATTAGTTTGCTTTCTTTATATCAAACCACAGTTCTGTACTTTAAATTCTGGCAAATTCCAGCAAACTAAAAGATGTTAATTAAGCACATTTTCAGGGAGGCTTCTTTCCCTTTATAAAAAGGGACAGCATAGATTTAGGTAGATGAGAGGCTAGCATAGTTAGTGAAGGGAATATTCAAATTCACAATTTTTCTTTTCTTTGTGTGTGTTTTTTTGGGGGAGTAGGACTCCATTTTATTTATTAGCATCTTATAAATGATCCTCCCTTCCAGTTATTTTCTGTAAACAAGTCTTCTAAAAATGTTATTTTGAAAGCTAACTTGCTGAAGATTATTTGTTATGTTTGAATTTATTTTGATTTAAATGTTAAATACTAAATATGTCCTGGTATTTAGTAAATATATTTACTGAGTTTTTTCTAAAAGTTTGGAGAAGTCAGCTTCATTTATTCCATTCATTTGGATTAAAGCATACATTAATTTAGAGACTTGGAAACTTAAAACAATCTTCTAGCTATGAAGCTAGTTCTCAGTTGCCAGTGGGTAAAAGCAGGTGGATCCCTGAAAATGAGGGATGATGCATTTTGGAGTCTTTTTGATAATTGGAACTACCTGTATTAAAATGTGAATGTGGTTAAACTAAAGCTTTGTCTTTCTATTTATAGAACAGTATGTTGAAGGCAGTAGTCAAAATATGTAGCCTGGTTGGCAACCTTTTGAAATGGGTGTGCCAAAGTTCCATTATGGTATGTGCGATGGTGACAACTGGCCGGTTTTCAGTCTTTGGTATGTGGCACTGACCTCTTAGTAGTCTATTAACGTATTAAATGTGTGTCTTTTAAGAACCTAGTTTTAGCAGATTTTCATTGTTCATGCCTTATAAGCAACTTTTAAAAACAGTGTTTTATTAAAATTAAAGTTTTTAAACCATTTTCAGAATACGCCTAGTTTGGGTAGGAAGGTAGCCTATGGATTTAAATAATTTTTAAAAAAAATGTGTAAGCACTTCACAGTTCTTTCTAGTTGAGATCTGCAAGTGGAACTTTTTGTGAAATTCTTTCGCTGCTCCTTGTCTCTCAGATCCCTTCTAGGATCTTGATAGGGTCTCATAAGTAAGAGATGAATGAACAGTTTTGTTTATTTGTTTTTTGAGACAGAGTCTTACTCTGTCACTCAGGCTGGAGTGCAGTGACTCACTGCAAGCTCCGCCTCCCGAGTTCAAGTGTTTCTTCTGCCTCAGCCTCCTCCTGAGTAGCTGGGATTACAGGCGCGCACCACCAAGCGTGGCTTATTTTTGTATTTTTAGTAGTGATGGGGTTTCACCATATTGGTCAGGCTGGTCTTGAACTCCTGACCTCATGATCCACCCGCCTTGGCCTCCCAAAGTGCTGGGATTGCACACGTGAGCCACCGCAGCTGGCCAGTTTTGTTTTTAAAAGCATAACTGGTTAACTGTGTTATAGAAACTGTCCTAAGTCATAAAGTAGGGCTAAACAGGTACCGGTACCCTAAGACAATTTATTCCAGGTAGTTTTAACCACTGTATCTAGGTTTCATTGCACATAAAGTCTTGTAGCAAATTCCTGTACCTAATCTTTAGATATATCATTTGCCTCATCTTCTGTAAAATAGAAACTGTAAGTCACCATTTCATGAGTTATTTGAGAATAGTGGAAAGGAGACTGCCAGGAACTATTCACTCACTACTTGCCTTCAAGCCTCCTCTCTTTAGATATGATTTTGCTGGATTTCTATCCAAAGAAAGTTCTAGAGATGGCTTTGGATAACTCTGCTTTATATTTTAGTTTCTAGTGTAGGAATATACATATATAATATACATACTTGTATTCCTATTATGAGTCTGTATATCGGGAGGGGGCATAATTAATATGGACGAAATAGGCGACCTTGTTTTTACACCTCAGTCTTCCTTGGTAAAGATGTAGAGCCAGTGGTTAATCAGATAAAAAACATGTACTCTCATGACCCTTAGAAGTACTCCGCTAAAAGGTAGAAAGTAAAAATCACTTATGGTATTGATAATGGGGATAAGTGGCATGTGTGCCATTTTGGTATGCTATTTTAATTTATGTTTTCATTTAAAATGTTTTGTTTTCTCACTGGTTTTTGACTTTGGCATCTAGAAAAACCTAATCATTCCTTCAGTAAACATAATTATGTACTAACTTTTTTCACCTCTTTTAAAAAATAATTTTATTGAGGTATACTTTATACACCATAAAATTCACCTATTTCAAATGCACAATTTAGTGATTATTAGTAAATTTATTCAGCTTTGCAACCATTACCATAGCCTAGGATATTGTCTGTTAACCCAGTAAGATCCCTTGAAATCGTATTAGTCTTTCATACTACCCCCAGCCCCAGGCAACCACTTTCCTGTCTTCTAGCTCTTACTCAATCCCTTCTCCCTCTCCCTTTCGTTCTCCCTCTCCCTGTCCCTGTCCCTGTCCCTCTCCCCCTCTCCTTCCCTCTCCCGTCTCTCTCTCTCTCCCTCTTACACTCTCTCCCTCACTCTCTCACTTTTGCTTGATTATTCTTTCCTGGACATTCTTTCCTGGATTATTCTTTCCTGGACACAGTATCTTTTGTGTCTGACTTCTTTCATTTAATTTACGGTTCATGCATGTTGAGTGTATCAGTAATTTGTTCGTTTCTATTGCTGAGTAGTATTCCATTCTGTGGATATGCCACATTTTGTTTATTCCTTTCCAGTTGATGGGCATTTGGATGGTTCACAGTTTTTGGCTGTTATGAATAATGCTGCTATGAACATTTGTATGCAGATATGTGTGGACATATGTTTTCTTTTGCATAGATGCCTAGGAATAGAATTATTGCGTCATATAGAAAACTTATATAATTTTTCAAGAAACTGCCAAAACCAGACTGTCGGTGCGATTTTACGTCCTATGAGTAGTGTATGAGGATTTCACTTTCTCTAAATCTTCCCAACACTTGTCATTATCTTTTTAATTATAGTTATTCTACTGGGTGAGAAGTAATATACATTGTGGTTTGAGTTTCCCTAATGACTAATGATGTTGAGCATCTTTTCAAGCCATTTTCTTCTTTTCTTTTTTCCTTTTTTTTAAAGAAAGGATTTTACTTTGTCACTCAGGCTGGAGTATAGTGGCATAATCACACCTCGCTGCAGCCTAGAACTCCTGGGCTCATGTGATCCTCCTGCTTCAGCCTCCCAAAGTGCTGGGACTACAGGCATGCGCCACCAAGCCACTTTTTCCATCTATTTTGGTGAAATGTCTGTCAGGTCTTTTTGACCATTTTTAATTGGGTTGTCTTCTTACCGAGTTGTAAGAGTTCTTTATATATTTTGTATCCAGGTCCTTTGTCAGATACATTATTTGCAAGTATTTTCTCTCAATCTGTGACTTGTCCTTTTATTTTTTTAATAATATCTTTTTTTTTTCTTCTTCTTAAGAGATGGGGTTCAGAGTCGAGGTCTTGCTGTGTTGCCCAGGCTAGACTCAAACTCAGGGCTCAAGTAATCTTCCTGCGTCTGCCTCCTGAATAATTGATGCTATAGACGTGTGCCACCACACTTGGCTGTTAATAGTGTCTTTTGAGGTGTAAGGGTTTTGACTTGGTACACTCTAGTTTAAATCTTTTTTTTTTTTTTTTCTGTTAAGAATGGTGGCAGTGTGTGTCATATCTAAGAAATCTTTGCGTAACCAAAGATTATGAGATTTACTCTTGTGTTTTCTTCTAAAAGTTTTCTAGTTTTGGTCCTTACATTTAGGTTTATGATCCATTTTTAGTTAACTTTATGGTGTAAGTTACTAAGTTCAACTTTTTGCATGTGGTTATCTAGTAGTCTCCAAACCATTTTTGAAAAGACTGTCCTTTCCTCTACTGAATTGCCTTTGATATCTAAGTTGGTAATCAGTTGACCACAAACGTTTGGGTTTATCTGGAGACTTTTATGTCTGTTTCATTGATCTATCATTTTGCTGGTACCACCACATGGCTTGATTACTGTAGCTTTCATACTGTATTTTAATAATGAAAATTTTTGTAAACATACATGCTCATATTTATTTAAAAAATGAAACAATATAGAGTAGTAAAAGAGAAAAGCAAAAATCACCATGTAGTAGTCACTGTTTTGGTGACCATCTTTCCAGGCATCTTTATGCATATATATGTTTGATGAGTACACACACATATTCTCCACATTTATTCATAGAGACACATCAGTATTTGCCTACACTCATTGTTCTTGTGTACTTTTTGAGTGAATACATTTATTGTCAGCTTTAAGAGAGAACTGATTATTTTTCTTTCTGCAGGGACTTTTGTAATTCTGTGCATTTTTACTGACTTAAACTTCTCAGCAGACCGAAGCCTCTTTGAGCTAAGAACTATGAGTGCATTTTTCTTAGTAGCATGTTTAAATGGAATTTACTTCTCACTTCATCTGGTAAAAGATGACTTTAAAACTTTGTTGTTGTTGTTGTTTTGTTTTTTGGAGGCAGAGTCTTGCTGTTGCCCAGGATGGAGTGCAGTGGCGCGATCTTAGCTCACTGCAACCTCCACCTCCCGGGTTCAAGCGATTCTTCTGCCTCAGCCTCCCGAGTAGCTGGGATTACAGGCACACACCACCATACTTGGCTAATTTGTTTTTGTATTTTTAGTAGAGACAGGGTTTTACCATGTTGGCTAGCCTGGTCTCAAACTCCTAATCTCAAGTGATCTGCCCACCTCGGCCTCCTAAAGTGCTGGGATTACAGGCATGAGCCACTGCACTGGGCTCTAAGACAAATTTTTAAATGTGTGCTCTATGAATGGAGCACATTATGTGTAGAACTTGTAACAAAATTAATTCCCAAATCCAGTTTTGACATTTAAAGTTTTTATAAATCTGCTCTTGAGTATTGGATTAACTTTTTGGCAGTTGGTGATAATGACTGTGGAACTAGTAGATACATGTGTAGTGATACAGAATTTTATTTGCAATCATATGAGGACTGATCCCCATTGCAAGCTTAGTTCTATGCTAATAAAGGAATAACTACCTTTGTTCTTTTGCATTTCAGAATTTGGTCCCAGTTCCTGTTGAAAATATCTCAGGATCCAGCTTCATTGAAGGGTTACAAGGTCGAATTCACAAATTCTGAAATATTTCTCTCCTGCTAGTATACGTCACGTCCCATTATTAGGAACTCCTCTGACACCTGCATTTTTCTGTAGCATGATTTTATATGGTGCATACATGGTTCAAAATCATATTTAGAGATATAGCAGCTCTAGGAGACTGTATAGATTACGCTTCCTTTTTAAAAGGTTGAAGTTTAATTTCTGGTGGTAGGGAGCCATTAAAAGGTTTGGACTTCAGAGTGGCACAGTGAGACAAATTTTAGAAAAGCAACACACTAGTTCAGTGGAAATTTGATGCTTGAAAAAGGTAATGTGCTTAAATTAGGTGATAAACTGGATTGCTTGATGAAATTATATAAATGAAGTGTTATTGTACAAGGTTTTAAGAAATTTAAACTTAAATTTTTAAGTGACATAAAAGGAAAGTGTTAACAGTGGCTGAGTGGTAAGGTTGAGGATTTTTATTTTCTTCCAACTTTTCATGGAAAATTTAGAAAATACAAAATATGAAATAAAGTGTTAAAATGGGTAGAACTCTTGTATTCTGAGTTTGACCCTAAGTCAACAGATGCACATTTCTAAAGTGAGTTTTAAGGACACCCTGCGGGTGTTCAGAAGAGAGCCAGAAAATGGATCTTGTGACTTCTAATACCTATCCATCTGTTGGTATAAAAGGTTTCATTCAGAAAGTTGGAAATTGGAAAAGAGTTTTTGACACATATTGGAAATTGGAAAAGTTTTTTAACTCAGTTGTTGGTATTCTAGGAGTCTTTCCTAACCTCTTTCCCCCATCTTTGTGGGAGGGATGGGAAGTACTGCCCCTCCAGTAAAGGTAGAAGGGCTTTATAGTGACCGCATGGGGGACTTAATATGTAACTTCTGCAATTTGGGGGACACAGTGGATTGATGTCTCTCTAACTCATACCTGGAACTTTTCAAGGGTGAAAGAGAGACTATGCTTTGGCAGCACAGCAAAAGAAAGCAAAGTTGCTGTGTGGATGGACTGCCAGTCCTCCCAAAGTTTTTTGGACTAAGATATCTGTTTCCCATAGATCACATGAGGGCTACCTGAGAGAAGTGAGACCACATAAGGGAAAACCCAAACAAAAGAGTAGAGTATAAGGGGAACAGGATGGAGGCTGAATTCCCAGAGGAGATGTATTACAGGAATTGGGAGTGAGAGCTCCCAACTTTCAAGGAACCCCTGAAAGCATTCCTGGAAAAAATCAGCTTTAAACTTTATGATGATGATTATGATTATGATTATGATTATGATTATTTTTGAGACAAAGTCTCGCTCTGTTACCCAGGCTGGACTGCAGTGGCATGATCTTGGCTCACTGCAACCTCCCTGGTTTAAGCAATTCTTGTGCCTCAGCCTCCTGAGTAGCTGAGACTACAGGTGCACACCACCATGCCTGGCTAATTTTTGTATTTTTTAGTAGAGGCGGGGTTTCACCATGTTGGCCAGGCTGGTCTAGAACTCCTGACCTCAGGTGATCCATCAGCCTTGGCCTCCCAAAGTGCTGGGATTACGACCGTGAGCCCCCGCGCCCAGCCTGAACATATTTTGGGTCATGAAGATGTCTAAGCTCTCTGATAGCACATAATTGCCCCACCCAGGGTTAACAAGGTGGAAAGGAGAGGGATAAAAGCATAATGCTTTTGTACTGTGTAGGGCTGAGCTGGGAAAGCAGAGAAACTAACTTCAAATGAGAAATATTTGACGATTATACTAAGGATCTTTCAGTCACTGCAGCCTCGACTTCTCAGGCCTGAGACATCCTCCCACGTCAGCCTCCTAAGTAACTGGGACTATAGGCATGCACCACCGCATCTCCTAATTTTTTTTTTTTTTTTTTTTTAATTTTTTTGTAGAGATAGGTTCTCCCTGTGTTGCCCAGGCTGGTCTCCAGCTCCTGGGATTAAGTGATCCTCTGCCTCAGCCTCCCAGATTGTTGGGATTACAGGTGTGAACCACTGTGCCCAGCTGGATCTTTCAGTTTTAAAAGTCAGATTGTTTTTATAACTTGGGAGTGACCAAAGTCATGATCATTAGCCTAAATGAAAGTTCAGGGACATTAACTATGGCTACAGAGTAACTTTAAAGGCTAGTCGTGGACAAAAATTGCTTTTTATAGTTACATCCCACAGATTCAGCTTGTTCAGTGTAATGGTTACAGTTGTTTTTCTAATAAAAAAATTAATGAGAATGAATTTTTAGAAGAATGTGCTCATGGAGGCATTTTGTTGTGAATAAAGTGGAATAGGCAGACACTGACCTCTTACTAGCACTGACGTGAGGTAAGTAACACCCTTCCCCCCTGCTGCCTTTTCTTTTTGAGGCAGGTCTCACTCTGTTGCTTGGGCTGCAGTGTGGTGGTGTGATCATAGCTCCCTGCAGTCTTGATCTGGTCTCAAGTAGTCCTCCCATCTCAGCCTCATGAATAGCTGGGACAGCAGACATGTAGAACCATGCCTGGCTTTTTTTTTTTTTTTTTGGTAGAGATAGAATCTTGCTGTTGCCCTGGCTGGTCTCAAATTTCTAGGCTCAAGCAGTCCTCCTGCCTCAGCCTTGCAGTGTTGGGGATACAGGCACGAGCTACTGTAGCTGGCCTAAACCAGTTTTTGAAATTCATTTTCCTCATCTACTTTTTGTAAAATGGTAACGTCACCGGTTTTGCAGTGTTTTACAAAAAAAAATTATCGTCTATAGCAGAATGCATGGTATATACTAGATATTCACATACATTAGTACTTTTCTTCCTCAAAGCAAATATTTCCTATTAAGTGTTTTTACCCTTTTTCATGTTTTACTTCTTCAGAATGTATTCCTTAAAAATACTAAATGGAGATAAGGAGTTTAGTACATAAATGGTGTACTATTAAGGATGTAAGAAATGTTTAATCTTTATTGTAGCCAAAAATTCTACTTTTGATTTGAAATGTGAAAAGTTTTCAGAAAGAATGAAAAGTAGTTTTACTGACATGTGTAAGGAAAGTGTATGAAATAAGAGACTAAAGGTAGACTTGGCTGGGTGCGGTGGCTCACACCTGTAATCCCAGCACTTTAGGAGGCTTAGGTGGGTGGATCACCTGAGGCCAGGAGTTCGAGATCAGCCAGGCCTACGTAGTGAAACTCCGTCTTTACTAAAAATACAAAAATTAGCTGGGCGTGGTGGTGGGCGCCTGTAATCCTGGCTACTCGGGAGGCTGAGGCATGAGAATCGCTTGAACCTGGGAGGCAGAGGTTGCATTGAGCCAAGATCGTGCCATTGCACTCCAGCCTGGGTGACAAGAGCGAAACTCTGTCTCAACCATACATACATACATACATAAATGTAGACTTAGGTGGAGATTTTTTTCTTTTTCTTTTTTTTGAGACAGAGTTTCACTCTTGTTGCCCAGGCTGGAGTGCAATGGCGCAATACCGGCTCACTGCAACCTCCGCCTTCCGGGTTCAAGCGATTCTTCTGCCTCAGCCTCCCAAGTAGCTGGGATTACAGGCATGTGCCACCATGCCCTGCTAATTTTTTTTTTTTTTTTTTAGTGGAGACGGGATTTCTCCCTGCTGGTTAGGCTGGTCTCGAACTCCCGACCTCAGGTGATCCACCCACCTTGGCCTCCCAAAGTGCTGGGATTACAGGTGTGAACCACCGCACCCGGCCGGAGAATTTTTTCATTACTGTTCTCAGTAGGAGTAATTTGGAATGTATGAAACAAAATAAAGCATCTTTTTTTTTTTGAGATGGAGTCTTACTCTGTCTGTCGCCCAGGCTGGAGTGCAGTGGTGCGATCTCGGCTCACTGCAAGCTCCGCCTCCCAGGTTCATGCCATTCTCCTGCCTCAGCCCCCCGAGTAGGCGGGACTACAGGCGCCCTCACCATGCCTGGCTAATTTTTTGTAAATTTAGTTGAGACGGGGTTTCACCGTGTTAGCCCGGCTGGTGTCGATCTCCTGACCTCATGATCCGCCCGCCTCAGCCTCCCAAAGTGCTGGGATTACAGGCGTGAGCCCCCGCACCCGGCTAAAATAAAGCATCTTATTACAGAGAGAATACTTTGTAAAAACCAGTGTCAGTCTTGTGTTCTAATATTCTCAAAAATTTTTTTAGTTCTCTATTTTATTTTATGTTATGTTATTTTATGTTATTTTATTTTGTTATGTTATTTTGTGTTATTTTATTTTATGCTATTTTATTTTTTATTTTATGTTATTTTATGTTATGTTATTTTTTGTTATGTTACGTTATTTTATGTTATGTTATTTTGTTATGTTATTTTATGTTATGTTATTTTATTTATTTTAGTTATTTTTTTTTTGGGGGGGCGGAGTCTCACTCAGTCGCCCAGGCTGGAGTGCAGTGGCGCGATCTCGGCTCACTGCGAGCTCCGCCTCCTGGGTTCACGCCATTCTCCTGCCTCAGCCTCCCAAGTAGCTGGGACTACAGGCGCCCACCTCCTCGCCCGGCTAATTTTTTTTATTTTTCTATGTTATGTTTGTTATGTTATGTTATGTTATGTTATGTTATGTTATGTTATGTTATGTTATGTTATGATGTTATGTTGTGTTATGTTATGTTATGTTATGTTATGTTATGTTATGTTATTTTGAGATGGAGTTTCACTCTGTTGCCCAGGCTGGAGTGCAGTGGAACGATCTCGGCTCACTGCAAGCTCCGCCTCCAGGGTTCACACCATTCTCCTGCCTCAGCCTCTGGAGTAGCTGGGACTACAGGCACCCACCACCACGCCCGGCTAATTTTTTTTTTTTTTTTTGTATTTTTAGTAGAGACGGGGTTTCACCGTGTTAGTGAGGATGGTCTTGATCTCCTGACCTCGTGATCCGCTCGCCTCGACCTCCCAAGGTGCTGGGATTACAGGTGTGAGCCACCGTGACCAGCCTTTATTTGATATTTTTTAAATGATCTTGGTGTTTTGTCATCTTTTCTGGATATTCTACTTTTATATTAATGTTCAAATTTTGTGTTTTGAAACTTAAAGTTTTCTTTTTAATTACCCTGGACCTCTTAAATATCTCAAAAACTGATCTATACAATCTTTAATTTTTGAATATATTATCTGTATTTATACTTCAGAGTTATATTTGTAACATAAATTTTGCTTGTTTGTAGGAATGGCTTTAAATTGGGAAGGGAATTACAGTTAGTTTTCTATTTGAGACCAGAATATTCTTTATAATTCATTAATGAGTCCTCAGTTGCAAATAGCAGAACCTGACTAGGTAATTTGGATATGAAAAGAATTAATTGGGATGATGACAGGTAGGTTACAGAATTGATGGAGAGAGTGGGAATCCAGGTTCACAAAATCAGCAATAACCAGAGGCAGCTGAGCAGCAAGAAAATACTGCCCAGATTATGTTACCATAACAGTGTGGTTAGTGCACTGTGGCCACTGGTCTCTTACTGTTGCCACTGTGAACCATTTCAAGTGTCCTTGGTCTTTGGATACGAAGTCCTGGGGTGTAGATAAAGTATTTGTGATCTGACCTCTTCCCTGAACTCTGTACTTCTGTATCTGTCGTTGCCTTCTCAACATCTTCAGATTGGTGGCTCATAAGCCTCTCAAATTTAACATGTCCAAAACTGAACTCCTCTTCTTTTTTTAATCTTCACACCTGCTCATTTTCATCCAGGCAAGCTGTCTGATAGAAAATATTTCATAATCAAAATTTGTCTGCTTTGTTTCCTGATAAATAGAATCAGGTTATATATACCCGACAAGTTTTATTACATAGGGTAATGTTGAATACATCCCATTGCCTTACATCTTCAGGCATATAATGTCTGTCACATTTTTGGTGATACTAAATTTTATCCCTCAATTAAGGTGGTGTCAACCAGCCTGGGCAACATGCTGAAACCTTGTCTCTACAAAAAAAATACAAAAATTAGCCAAGAGTGGTGGTGTGATCCTGGGAGATTAAGGCTGCTGTGAACTGTGATCGTGCCACTGCACTCCAGTCTAGGCGAGAGAGTGAGACCTTGTAAAAGGTCTCGGTTTGGTGATACTTTCAAACCATGTGAATATCTGGTTGCCCAAAACTTTTCACTGAATAGCCTAACATAGGAGAGGACACTCAAATAATGGCTGTTAATGTATATCTGAATAATAGCTGTTAGTTATTATCAAGAAGTTAGGGAAGAAGAAAACCTTCCTGTTTTAGTTTCAGTTTTTAATAGTGTAGAGGAAAGATAAGTAAATTATTATGAATCTCAAATTCTGAAAAGCGTTAACAGTCCTTCTCCAATATGGACTGCGAAGGTGACAAATGATAGCTATATACAATTTAACTTGTTTTAAAATAGATAAGACTCATGTCTGAGTAAAAGGTACATTAGGAAGGAGACTGAAAGATGGCTAAAATAAATATTGATCTCTTCACTTCAGTGATCAGTGCTTTCTCATACATCATTTAGCATAGATCAACATTTTTCTCCATTTTTGTAGTTTTAGTACTTACAATTTTCTTCCTATTCTTGCATTTTTTCTGTTAATTCAAGGAAGCAAGGTCTACTTCCCAAATGACTAAAAATTGTCTCTTGTTGTAAGAAATCTATCTCTGTAGATGAAATAAATTGCTAGATACTACAAATACTAAACTAAACAATAAAATCTAGAATATATAAGTGCTCCTACATTTGGTGGAAATCAAATGAAAGGGGAAAGGGGAAATTTCTAAAACGTACAGGTTTTTGTAAGGTGTTAAATTAACGAATGAGTAGGGTAGCAGAAAGTAAAACATCCAGGATGTTATGAGTTAATGGTTTCAGAATTTATCTTAAAATTGTATTTCGTTTATCTTTTCCAGTCTGAAATACCTAGGTAAAAATTACTGATGATACGGAAGTCTGTCACATAGCAGTTGAAGTACAGTTATGGCACTCATTCTGTTTGTGGGTGACTATGTTGAAAGTCATTTAAGAAGTTTAAGTCTAGGAAATAAAGTCAAAATCTGAAAATACTGAATGTTTTCTACTTAATTATCTCTGTGAAACTTCTCAATGTTAGGAAAAATATAGTTCTACTGGAGAATTATGAGCTCTTTTGAGAAATGAGCCTATCTGATATGATATATTTATAGTTGAGTGTATTGATGTCTTGTCTGTTGAACCCATTAGATTCCATGTTGCTACTAATGAGCGCTTGGGAGAAAAGCTCATAAGACATTGTAAGGTTGTTTTTAAAAGAGGAGAAGATAGACAAGAAAGAACCACTTCATGGGACATTTAACAGGCTGGACTTAATGTGTGTTAAAGATAAAAGGTTTACTACATAAATATATACTCTGACCATGAAAGAGTAATTTTTAGGATAGTACATTTTTTTTTTAAGTGTTTTCCCCTGATTTGGTTTGTAAGTTCAGACTTGATAGTCCAAATTTGGAATTATATACACTATCCAATAAGTAGAAATAACAGAAGGGCAAACAGATTAAGATTCTTACATAGATAGCAAATGGGATAGAAATTATTGAAGAAATCAGTGCGGTTTTGTATTTATTAGGACTAAAAAATCTTATCTGGTGTTCTTCTGAATTCTTGGAGTTGCCTTAGTCTCAGTTTAATAAAGCCTTTTTCTTAAGGATTTTAGTATTATTATGTTACCCTATTGTTAACAGTCATAGGTAGTAATTAAAATGCTTCTTATAGGAGATTTTCCTTTTCCAGTTTAGTGTAAATGCTAACGTAAATCCTAAAATTAAGTTATTTGACTTAATTTGAAGCATATAAAAATGTCTTTGGAAGTTGTTAGTACTGGTGCTTTTCTTTTAAGTATATAAGGCACCCAGATATCTCAATTCTCTAGCTTTCTCTGACATTCTTCTCTAGACATAATTAAATTACTCCATCTGTTTTCCCATAGCAATTTAACCACAGAACTCGAGCATAGCATTTTATTTAATTGTACTGTATTGTAGTAATTTGTTTACATGTCATCTTATAGAATATGAGCTTTATGAGGACAGGTCTTGTTTTTACACAACATTTTGTACTTTGCCATACATAGAATGTCTGTCCTATTGGGAGTCTGTGACTGATCTTTGTTGAGTTTTGAGGACATTTTTAACGTGTGACGAAGTATTTTTCATAGTCTTAAAATCCATTGTTTTATTGCTACCAAGACATACATTAATATATATTACCACATATCAGATATATAGTATATCTCCAAAGTGGTTATCTATGCCTATTGTTGCAACTGAGTTTTATCAGTCCAGAAAAACTGTATCTATCTGTAGGCTGGGCGAGCACGGTGGCTCACACCCATAATCCCAGCATTTTGGAAGGCCGAAGCCAATCACTTGAGGCCAGGAGTTCAAGACAAGCCTGGCCAATGTGGCAAAAACCCATGTCTTAAAAAAATAAAATAATTTAAAAACTGTGTCTGTAAAACCATGGTGGACACACCTTAGAGCATTTCATTTGAAGTCTCTTTATTTTTTTAATAGGATAAATTTTATCAGTTTTCTGCTAGTGATACATTGACCTCTCCTTAGCTCTCTTTTCCCCAAACAAATCATTTTAGGAGAATGACAGCCTTTTGGAACCTTAACTTTAGATGAGTTGCATTTATTCTAATGTACTTACATCATTTATCTTGTTTGTTTATTCACTTATTCAGCATCTATGCTTTGGAGACTGTGATGTGTCAGGCATTGTGCTTAGTGCAGAGCGGAGTGTAATAGCAATGAACAGGCCACTTTGAGTCATGGGAAGGGGTCCAGCGTTTTGTTGAGTGGTATGATGTGCTGTGGGGCCTGTTGAGAAGATTTTTAACTCACACATGGAATATACCTTTCACACTGTCGTGTGCTCTAAATTTCTATTGTAATTGTAGTCTGTAACAACACTTCGTTGTTGACAGAATTATTATGAATTTGTTACTTTTTATATATGCAAGTATTATTTCCACAGGAAGTCATTAACTGCTTTCAGGATAAAGATTGTTGTTTTCTTTTTTCAACCCTTAGAAAATGTAAAAAGCATTCTTAGTGTGCAGGTAGAACAAAAAGCCATGGGATTAGGCATGATCTGTGGGTGGTTTGCAGACCCTTGCTTTAGATAGACACAGCAATATCATCATATCTGGGGTTGGTCACTTTTCTATGTAAAGTTTCTTAATCTGGGATTGGGCAATCCTGGCTATATATTAGAAACATTGTGTGGCTTCTTAAAAAAACAAATACCATGGCGTGCCGTAGACTTGGTGAATAAGAATCTGTTGTGGTAGCTCTGTGGCATGCATAGTTAAAAACTAGTTAAAAAAAGGGTGGTGGTGGTCCATGGATGATTGTGGTGGGCAGCCATTATTGATAGTACATACTGGCCAGTGGTCACTCGTAACACGTGAAAATGAAGTAATACGAGGTAGATTTTCTTTTTCCAATTTTTTTGTTATTAGATCACTGCAGTAGTAGGGTGGATTTTCTAATAGAACTAGAGCTGAAGTATTTAAAGAAATAATTAAATTTCTTTAAAAGCTGCTTTAACAATACATAAAAAAGACTTTTCTCCTTTTTTGAGATGGACTCTCACTCTGTCACCCAGGCTGGAGTGCAGTGGTGCGATCTCAGTTCACTGCAACCTCCGCCTCCCAGGTTCAAGCGATTCCCCTGCCTCAGCCTCCTGACCTAGCTGGGATTACAGGCATGCGCCACCACACCTGGCTAATTTTTGTATTTTTAGTAGAGACAGGGTTTCACCATGTTGATCAGGCTGTTCTCAAACTTCTGACCTCATGATCCGCCCGCCTCTGCCTCCCAAAGTGCTGGGGTTACAGGTGTGAGCCACTGCGCCTGGCCAAGATATTTAAGTGAAATCTTGGAAATTTTTTTTAAAGAATTGAGTCAGCCTGAGATCTCTGTGTCCTATGCCATTACAATTACAGATATAGACTAATGGGAAGGATGATGTGTAGATATGTGATCAGGTTTCTGCATTAGAAGGATTAGTCTAATAACATTATGGAGAATGAATTAGAAAAGGTTAGAGTTGGAGCAGTGAGACCCAAATAGGCTATAGTAGGAGTCCTGGCTTGAACTGCTAGTTCAGTGGTTGTGTGCGTAGAGATCTTCAGGAAATAGAATGGTCGGTTTTTCAGGTCCTAAGTATAGGTAAGAATAATGACTGGTGTTTTCTAACTTAGATGGATGAATGGTATTGGTATGTATTAATACATAAACTTTTTTCATATCAGTGCTTAAATCTTAAACATTTTGGTATTTCTAGAACCTTGTACAATATCTGCCACATGGTGGATATTTAATCTGTGTTGCTAATGATGGCCACAACTAAGTGAATGTTTGTGATTTTTCCTAAGCACTAAACATGCATTCTCATTGAATCTTATTTAATGCTTGCAACAGTGCTGTAAGGTCTGTTAACTCCATTTGACAAATGAGGAAACTGATGCTTACTAGCTGTATGATCCTGAGTTATGGTAATTGTCAGAACTAGGATTCAAACTGGTATTTGACTGGTTTCAAAGCCTCTAGACTAAAACTTTTCTACCTATATATGCTATGCTGTTTCCCTTTGTTGTAACATACTTAAGCACTGCGTATTAAGTAGGGTACAGAAGACTTGAGAAACAAATTTTATCTTCCCTCAGTTATACAACTAACATCTGCAGCCAATGAGTAGCAGTGTACTATTGGATGAAAATGCTTTAGAATTATAGGGATTGATGTGGGCTGGAGTCCTCGGGAAAAGCCTGTTGAAAGTAGGAATAGCTTTAAATTGGCCTTTTAAGGATAAGAACCTTTTTAGGAGGAAGAAAGGAATGCCTTCTTAGGAGGAGGAAACAGATTTCAGGACTGGAATGGGCATAGGCTGTTAGGGGGCTCTGCTCTAATAGCATGTTTATTAGGAGTAGCCTGAAATCAGAATGGGTATTCATTCCTAAGTGTGCCAGTTGGAGAATGTATCCTGAAAAGTATTAGGAGCTATTAGAAGTTTTTTTTTTTCTTCAATAGAGCAGTGATGAGATAAAATTAGTGTCTCTTACAGTGCTTGACTAATATTAGGTACTCAGGTATTTATGTGATAGAAATAAAGTGGAGAGAGAACTACAGAAGTAGGTTAACCATTTAGAAGATTATTGCAGTAGTTAGGAGTGAGAGCATAAAAACTTGAGCTACGGAAATGACAAAGAATAAGTACGAATTTAGGAGAAATTGAAAGCAAAGGAATAGAAGCCTTTTTCTAAGAAAGTTGGATAGAATTTCATTTCAGAAGAAAGTAGAAGATTTGCATTTTATTACTGACTCTGTCCAAATTTAACCTTTCTGGGTCTCAGCTTTCCCATTTGTGAAATGGAATTGGGATAGGATATGATTTTAAATTGAAATCATAAAGCTTATTTTTAGCTTTAAAACTTTTGCCTCTATGGGCTTTTCTTTTATTGAACTATTTCAGAGATCACCTGTATACCAGATTTCAAAGTTAAAATATAAATACGAATGTAATAGGATGTCTTAAGTTCTAAAGGTCTGAAATTATGGGCTTCATACTAATAAGTCGTTAAGTGCTAATTAAATTAGGGTTCTTATAGGAAATTTTGATGCACTAAAGTTCTAAGTGTGTTTTCGTAGAAGATGAGTGAGATCGTTCTTCTGGAGACTCTAGGCATTAGATCCTCTAGATTACAGAGTAAATACATACATTAGAGTAACGTGGATCTTGGAAAATGCAGTTTCTCAGGCTTGACCCACAAAATTTAGTGGGTTGTGGCAAGCCCGAGAATCCACATTTTTGGCAGATGCAGATGGTCCATGGACCATTTTTAAAAGTTTTATGAAGCATGCAGTTTGTTGAGCTTCAACATAGTTAATCACCCATGAAATCATCACCACAATCAAGATAATGAACATAATCACCTTCAAAGTTTTTCCCTGACTCCTTCAAATCTGTCCACCCTACCTGCCCCTAGACCCCAGTCAACCACCTATGCCTTTTCTGTCTTTATAATATTAATTTGTATTTCCTAGAATCTTACTATTTTATTAATTTTTTTTAGAAACAGGGCTCACTGTTGCTCAGACTTGACTCCTAAAATCTTATATATGAGGACTCATACAATATATGTTCTTTTATATCTGCCTTCTTCAACTCAGCATAGTGATTTTGAGATTTATACTTAATATTGGCTGTGTCAGTAACTTGTTTCTTTTATTGCTGAGTAGTATTCCAGCGTATGGAAATACCACAGTCTGTCCGTTCATTTGCTAACGAGCATTTGGGATGCTTGCAGTTTGAGACTACAAGTAAAGTTGCTATGAACATTAGTGTATGATTCTTTGTATGAGCATAATGCTTTCATTTTTCTTGGATAAATACCTGGATGGAATGACTGTTATATAGAAGGTGTATATTTAACTTTTTAAAGTGGCTTTGCACAAGTGTGTAGGAATTCATTTGCACTGTATTCTCACCAGCACTTGGTATGGTCGTTTACAGTATTTTTTTTAGCCATCTGGTGTGTTTTCAGTTTGTATTTCTCTAGTGCCTGATGGTGTTGAGCATCTTTTCAAGTGCTTATTTGCAATCCGTTTAACTTTGGTGAATTATCTGTTGAAATCTTTTGCCTGTCTTTAAATTCATTTGCTTTCCTTCTTAGGTTGTAAAAGTTCTTTATACAGGCAGTTCTCATTTTGTGCTGTGGAATGTAAAAATACTTGTGCAGGCTTAAATTTTGTAAAGCAATCTTAGAAATTATGTTCCATGATTTTTAGAAATTTTCGTCAAAACATACTCTCATTGTTGCAAAATGTATAGGGAAATGGATAAAATAGTAAAACTAGTATTTACTTAGTACAGTTTAATTTAAACCTTGAGAATTAAAGTGTTTTATTTCTTTGTAAAAATCTTTTCAAGAGTGATTGGAACTGTGCCTCGTTTCTTCTTCCCTGTTATACAGTGTGGAGTGAGCATCATTTCTAGGCCTTGGACAAGTTAATAATACTTGTAAGTTTGGATCAGCTTCAAACATTTTATCCATTACACCGTGAATATCAAGAAGTATATGTAAGAATTCCTTTAATATGAAGGTTTCTTGCTGGCATGACTTCCTCTGAGACATTGTCATCCTTTTCACCATAACCACTCTCTTCTTTTATGTTGATCAGTTTATCTTCAGAAAGTTCCTCTGGCTGCATGTTTAGTCTCTCTGTTGGCAGCAGTGTCAACATCCTCACAGTCAACTCTTTCTTTTGTAACTCCATTAATATTTCATTAGAATTTTATTTCCAGCATTATCGCTTTTGTTTCTTTGCTTCACTTTCATCTTCGTTGGCAAATCCTCTCCTTCAGTTACCCATTTAAAAAAAAAAGTATCTCATGGGTTTGTCACTGGGGGACAGGAAGTAACACAGCTACATGCTCTTCAGAATGTGCATTTAGTGAATAACAGGTGTGCAGTGACCAGTGACTGACTTTAAAAGAAGTGATATGATTGGTCATGGATCAGGATATAAAAAATTGGAGAAAAGTATAAAACTATAAAGAATTCTGTATTTTCAGTATCTTCATTTCTCATTACATTTAAAAAAGACAAAAACTAGACATTTTAGAAAAAGTGTATCTATGGTTATGGTCTATACAATAGTAATAATAATAACATCAACTTTTTTATAGAGTCCTTATCTCTCAGGGACAGTTTTAAGTGCTAGACGTATTCTTATTTAATCCTCATAATAACCCAATTAGGTGGTAGGTATTACTATTATCCCCACTAGAGAGAGAGAAACTTGTCCAAGGGTGAGCCTCACAGTTTGGCTACAGAACCTGTGCTTTATTTATACTAGTGCTACTTAAAAGAAACACTTTGCAAACCAGCACTGGTTCATAAACTGACTGTTCACACATAGTCTGTGAAGAATTGGAATTTGCATTTTGTAAGCTTTTAAAAATTAAAAAAAAAAACTTTCCTCTAGTAATTTCTACACAAGCATTGGATCGTGGTGGCTGAAAAATACTCTAGCAATTGCTTGTCATTGAAGAATGTGCTTTGGTTTTCTTTAAAAGGATTAGCTAATGAATGCACGTGTATGTATTTTAAATGTTTCAAGAATTGCAATTAATTGAACTTCTAGTTTTGATTATTATGGAAAAGCTTTTACTGTAATTACAACACTGTGGGGAAAGACAAGGTTTATCTCAAGAGCTTCTGCTTATACAGTCATGATTTTGAAAGTGGAGCAGATTCCTGAAAGTCAAGGTATTGCATTGTAGGATTCACTTTTGTGCTTTGTTTTTAAATGTATCAGTTTCTTTAACAGCAGTAGAGAACATGCTTGTTTTCTGTCACCATAAACATGACACACAGATTAGGAATTCACTGAATCATTTTACCTGAACCACTCTTTAATATGCCTTCATTAGTTCATCCTGTTGATTATCATATAGAATTGTTTGAAAAAAATGACTTACAAGAAAAGAAAGGCCCAACGTGGGCAACCTAATAAGACTCTGTCTCTAAAATAAAAATAAAGAAAGGCAAATTTTGAAAAACCCGTCTTTGTTTTCATTCAAATGCACCTTCTCTGTTCCCAGTCCTCCCCTTCCCCCAACCTCAGAGTGCATCTCTGCATCTTTTGAGGTAATTATATGGCTTTTTTTCTTTTAATCTGTTAGTGTGGTGAAAACAGTAGGTATTCTGAACCAATCTTGCACTTCTCAGATAAGCCAAACTTGGTCATAATTTTTTAAAAAAAATTTTGCGATTTCAGATCATTTCAGCATAGGACTAGGGGTGGAGAGAGTGGTGAAACAAGGTGAGAAGCTGGAAGGAATGGTCATTTCAGTGCTAGTGCAATTTGCAACTTCAGATAATTCTGGAGCATATATATATATATTTAGCAGGATGTATAAATTCAACTGTGTATTTGATCTTTTATAAAATTGACCCCGGGATAAATTTGGACCGTGTATACACACACACACACACACACACACACACACACACACACACCCCCCTACCTGTAAAGCTTTATTTTCCTTATTACCTCTGCTTGTATTTAACATTCCTTTAAAATTATATGTGTAAATTTTATAAGGGGTTTTGAACATATGGGGTAGATTAAATGAACACCAAAAACTATCTTTCCTTTTAACTAGCATTTAATTTTACAGAGTTTGACCTTATAGAACCTCACTTACTTGTTTTCACATAACATCTTAAACCTGTGGAATCTTTAGGTTAGCACGATTAAAGCACCTGCCATCAAAAATGCATTTTACAGTCTCTCCATGGCTGTATGTTCCAAAACTTAGCTGAGTTGAAGTATCAGAAAAGTTCCATTGTAGATGGTCAATAATCCGGGCAAGATGTTGACAGTAACCAGGAGATCCAGAAGTAAGAAGGTTCTATATAACGTCCTCAAAGCCTGGTGAGCCTCTTAATCTAGCTCTTGGCCTTTTAATTTAGCCCTTGTCTCAGGTTTTTCAATTATGCTGTTGTAGGTTTTGTTTGTTTGTTTTTGTTTTTGTTTGTTTTTTTTGCACACAACCAGAGCTGGCTAATTTTTGTATTTTTAGTAAGGACAGGGTTTCACCATATTGGTCAGGCTGATTTTGAACCCCTGACCTCGTGATTCAC
The DNA here is from genome assembly GCF_047675955.1 of Chlorocebus sabaeus. Lineage (NCBI taxonomy): Eukaryota > Metazoa > Chordata > Mammalia > Primates > Cercopithecidae > Chlorocebus > Chlorocebus sabaeus. The sequence goes on along the minus strand of NC_132911.1, from coordinate 133,675,464 downwards.
CCACCTCGGCCTCGCAAAGTGCTGGGATTACAGGTGTGAGCCACCGTGCCTGGCCATGGGTTATTTTTTTAAAGAATCATTTTTAATTTTACAATAAAAGAAGTTAGTGGAAAAGTAGTATTTGTTTTACAAGAAATCATATTTACAGAAAGGAATATTGCAATAAATATTGAACAAGATTGTTTCCTGAAAAGTAATTTTCTCCCTCTGTTCCCTTCCTCATTTCTGTCCCTTCCCCTTCTTTTCCTAATTCCTTACCCTTTAGTCATGACCTTGGACAAACTACTTTTAAAGCCTCTGATTGCTCATCAATGAAAAGGGTTTAATTTTAACCTATTAGATTGACAGACTTCAGTGAAATATATCATGCAGTACAGTGTCTAAAACATAGGAAGTACTTAGAAAAAGGCAGCCGAGTAGAAAGGGACAATTTTAAAAGACTATGCCTCACTTTATGCATTTATATTGAATTTCTGATCAAGGAAATTCAGATTTGATAGTTACTTCCTTGAAAATACATAAGGCCTTGATAGAAAATGGGAAGGACTAAGTTACACAATTGTGGAGAAAAAAATAGTTGGCCTCAGTAGTTAAAAAAACAATGGGAGAGAGGCCGGGCAACGTGGCTCATGCCTATAATTCCAGTGCTTTTGGAGACCAAGTAGGGAGAACACCTTGAGGCCAGGAGTTCAAAGTTACAGTGAGCTATGGTTATACGACTGCATTCCAGCCTGGGCGACAGAGCGAGACCCTCTTTCTTTTGTTTGTTTTTAGAATTAGGTTCTTGCTTTGTCGCCCATGTTGGAGTGCAGAGGCACTCATAGCTCACTGTGGCCTTGAACTCTTGGACTTAATCCATCCTCCTGTCTCAGCCACACATGTAGTACGTTACTAGACCTGGCTGTTCATTTTATTGTTTTTATGTATATGGGTCTTGCTGTGTTGTCTCGTCTGTTCTCAAGCTCCTGGTCTCAAGTGATCCTCCCACCTCAGCCTCCTGAAGTGTTGGAATTACAGGCATGAGCCACTGCACCTGGCCCCTGTCTCTTAAAAAAAAAAAAAAAAAAGACACCACTTGTCAAGGATGCTGGGAAGTTGGCCAGTGCATCATTCTGATGGTAATGTTAATTAGAATGTGTGTTTGGACAGCAATTTGGCACTAGGTATAGAGACCTTGATGTATCCTAAACATTTTTAAGTTATTTCAACAAAGATTTATGTTCATAGCTAAGATAATTATTCAAGGTGTTCACATGGCCCTCTGCACAAGGGGTGCCACACCTGTGGGTATATCAGGCATGAGATAGACATGTCACATTTGAGAAGATTGTCTGGTGAATGGAGCGATTCTGGGCCTTCTGGCCACATCTTGGAGCCAGGAGTTCAAGGTTACAGCAAGTTGCCTCGTACATAAACCCATACTGGCACCTATGGCATGCCAGGACTCTGGAGAGCTCCTGTGAGGACACTCTGTCCATGCAAGTGGTTACAGCATGGTCTTGTCCAGACTGAGCTCCAGACTCCAGGCATCCCCTGAGGTGATTCCTTTCGCTTACTTGCCCACCACTCCAGTCTGACAGAAACTGATCTGGTAGTCTCATTTGAGAAATTTGGGGCAAGGGTGCCTGGCACTGGCTTAGGTATGTTTTTGTGCCTTAATGTTCAGGGATTATGTTTGTCAGTAGGCAAGAGTGTGACCCTTGTGTGCAGGGACATGTGTGTGCACAGCCAGGGTGTTTGCTTGCTGGGGTTCTTAAACCCCAACCCAGGCAGAGCTATATTGTGTAGTTGAGGTTGTGTAATAAAGTAATAGTTCATAAACATTTTTATATTAGACTGGGATAACTTTTTCTAATCTCACAAAGTCTTTATGTGCTTATGGAAGTCTTGGGCATAGCATTGTTTATAAGAGCAAAAGTTAGAAAAACCTGAATATCCAACAGTGAGAAAATGCTTGAAAAAATGTGGTTTAACCATATGATGAGTTGGTATGTAAAGACTAAAAGTGGCATTTTGGCAGAGTTTTTAATCATGTGAAAATATTGCTCATGATATCAATGATAAAAAGCAGTACAAATACAAAGAAATGGTGTTAAATCATATAAAAATATACGTGAAAGAAATTAGAATAAATTGTTAAAGCTTGGGTTGTGGGATTATAGGTAGTGGTGCTTGTTTCTTTCCACTTTATGTATTTTTTATAGTGAATATGTTTTACCCTTATAATAAAGGGGAAAATAAAGGTTGTAATAAGTTTTTAGACTACAAAAATCAAGTCATGTTCTGAAAACCTGGCATTACCTAGGCAACCATTACTGGCAATTTACTTTTCCCTGGAGGTAATTTTAAAAAAAGGTTTAGAGATAATGAGAAATGTTGGTATTTCAGATCTTCTGGAGCATGGGTTTACAACAGAGATTAAGATTTTCTTGGCCAGGCATGGTCCAGGCTGATACCTGTGATCCCAGCACTTTGGGAGGCTGAGACGGGAGGATTGTTTGAGGCCAGGAGTTCGAGACTAACCTGGTCAACATAGCAAGACCCCCATCTCTATTTTATTTAGAAATGTTTTTTAAAAATCTTTATAAAAAAGAATGTATTGATATTGTATTAATATTTAGTATTAATATTTGCACAATATCAAGATTTATATGTATCATATATGCCTTGATATTTGTTTTTATATAGAAAATGTAGTTCTAGGTATATCAAGGTGGGAGACTCTTAATGTAACCATTGTACTTCTTCTGATCAAACTATTTTGTGGTAGTAAGCATGGTGTAGGATGACATAGAGGAAGCCTCAGGCGTTTGAGTTCTGGTGCGTGTTAGACATGGTTTTCTTAAGAGTACTAAACTTGAGATTTAGTGCCAGTAGAGAGAGACACATTATTGTAATTTTAATATTAAATACAAAAGGTAATGACCATGTTCAGCAAAACTAGCAGTTCCATTAATCTATACACTTTGAGTTCATTTTTGCTCTTTTACAAAGGAAAAGGATGCATCGATAACCTAATTTAAATAAGTGGAAATCTGCATTTTACAAATAAAGCATGCTCAAATAACTTAATTTAAATAATTAGAAATACAACCCAAGTCTATCTCATTTCAGAACCAGTTCTCTAAACCATTTTACTATATTTGCTTTTTATTATTAGGGAGTATACATTTTTTTCATAATTTATTGTTTTGCCTCCCTGTTACAAATTATCAAGTTATTTTTTTCTGTTGTCTTCATGTGATTTATAAACACTCCCATGAACTATTTTAAGACATTTTGTTATCCTTTATCTTTAATTTTTACATGATTGATCTTTCCATTTTAAATTTCTTATAGTGCTTTATATTTTAGCATGTTATTCCTCCAAAGATAAGTAAGATTCTTTGTTCTATTTTCTGAGATTTAGTTTTGAGAAATTAAACTTGAATTCATGTGTAATGTATAGTTTGAGAAGTGTCTATCTTAGTTTTCCGTGGAGTTATTTCAACACCATTTAGTTATGTATTTATTTTTTGAACAGAGTCTCATTCTGTCACCCAGGCTGGCGTGTAATGGTGTGATTTCAGCTCACTGCAGTCTCTGCCTCCCAGGTTCAGGCAATTCTTGTGCCTCAGCTTCCCGAGTAGCTGAGATTACAGGCATGCACCACCATGCCTAGTTGATTTTTGTATTTTTAGTAGACACAGGGCTTCGCCATGTTGACCAGGCTGGTCTCAAACTCCTGACCTTAGGTGATCCACCCACCTTGTCCTCCCAAAGTGCTGGGCTTATAGGCATGAGCCACTGCACAAGGCCAGCAGTGAGATTTATGTACCATCATATGAAATACTACAAAGCTATAAACATGGTTGACAGAATGGTCTGAAGTCATAACTCATGTCTTGCTGGAGGCAAGTAAATTTTAGCACTTAACTTGAAGCTCTAGGTTTGTAGATTTTAGGTGCCTGGATTGTCCAATTTAAATATTAGTTAATATTTACTACTTGTGACCTGATACTTGATTTCTAAGGATGAATACAGTTACAAGTGTTTTATTGTGTCTTGATTTATTAATTAAAATTTTATTTTAGTAGATTAATAATTATTTATTAATTGAATTAATAATTGAATTTTCCCTCATGGTTTTATGCAAAGTAGCCCTGTTTTTTCTGCTATTGTTTATAAAAGTGGTCAGTCAAGCCACTTGTTTTGTTTATTTCTGGGTGCCTGCAGTGGGCCTTAGGGAAGGAAGTTTTATCTTTGGCAGAAAAAGCAAAAAAGTGTTTATTCATTTTACTTCTGGTAATACTGATCCAAGGCAAGCTTTTGAGGAAAACTAGAGTGGTTAGGCTTTGAACGTGACTCCTGTTTGTGAACTAACTCATAGAGAAAAGTGAAAAATTGTAATCCCAGCACTTTGGGAGCCGAGGCGGGCAGATCACGATATCAGGAGATCGAGACCATCCTGGCTAACACGGTGAAACCCCGTCTCTACTAAAAATACAAAAAATTAGCCAGGAATGATGGCGGGCGCCTGTACTCCCAGCCACTTTGGAGGCTGAGACAGGAGAATGGTGTGAACCCGAGAGGCGGAGCTTACAGTGAACTGAGATCGCCCCACTGCACTCCAGCCTGGGTGACAGAGTGAGACTCCGTCTCAAAATAAATAAATTATTAAATAAAATAATAAATTGTAGACAACGTGAAGTTCTACAGCAGAAGTCTCAAACTGATGGCTATTCCACGTATAGCCCTTAGACGGTTTCATTTGGCCTATTAAGTGTGTCTGACTTATTTCATTAGTTGCTCATGTGTAAGATCTGTTTCACATGGATATTGAGCTCTGGATCACCTGTATTTTTAGCATGGCATGTTGACAACAGTGGCACCATTTAGATAAACACACCTGTTTGTTTGCCTGGTTAACACTTACCTAAGATGGCCCCAGCCAGCCAACTCCATATACATTTTTGCAACCTCTCTTCTAGTTTCTTGAATATGAAGTAGTAGTAGATCTGATAATACTCAGGCAACAGAATCTTCCGCCTTGAGTTAGTAGGAAATAGTAGGCACAAGGATTTTAGGTAGTGAGAGTTTGGGTGGAATATGGGGTGTGCAAGAAAGTGTAGTCTTAATTAAGAAGGAACATCCAGTGAGGTAGGATGAAAAGGGATTATGGTATCATGGAAATCAAGTGTATTGACCTAGTTGCACCCACAAAGCAGAAACTGAGACTGGTGCTTTCTTACAGGTAATCATTTGCATACCTGTTAGCAAGAAACAGAAGTTGAAGGACTGGAACAAGTGAACTAGGAAAGAGGGAACGCCAATCCAAGGGTGCGTTATTGAGCTGCTCACTTTTGTGAGCACCTGGGGCTTGATCCTGAGGAAGCCCTCTGAGAAAGCAATATGCCTTTTGCTGGGAAGAAGGTGGTATTTATTTGCTAGATCCCATCTCTCATTGGTCAAGGGTTGCCCATGGTGTTAACACCTTCAAATTTTCAGGTTTGTTTATGTCTCTGGATAACTGAAGAATTCCTGTAGACATCTATTGCAAAGCCCCAGAGCAGAAAGTGAACCACAGATAGTACAGTCAGGAGGAGGTACCTCAGCTAGAGTGAAAACATGAGGCTTTTTCCTGATAGAGTGATCCACACCTTCTTCTCCAAGGGGTTAATGTCTTTATTTGCTTCTTATAACCTTATTTGCACAGTTATACTCATTCTGAAGATTCCATTTTTCCTAAAATTGTGTGTTTGAAATAGTAAAACCAAGCCTGGCATGGTGGCTCATGCCTGTAATTCCAGCACTTTGGGAGGCCAAAGCAGGAAACTCACTTGAGCACCAGGAATTGGAGATCATCCTGGACAAAATAGCGAGACCCTCTCTCTACAGAAATGAATGAATGAATGAATCAATGAGTGAAGTAATAAAACCAATCCTAGAGAGGGCTTTGTGGTTCACTTGAATTTTGCCAGATGTGTCCCTGGCAAATAATAGGTTATTGTCATGGAATAAGGATTTTAGTACCTTGAGTAAAACTGATTATTAATACATTGAAACTGAATGAACTTAAACTGTGATAAGAATATATAAATATGCCTCTTTTGATAGTTGTAGGCCCCTGCTCTAAGACTAAAGAGGAATTACTAACTTTCCTTTTCTTACCCTTTGTTTCATAAGCTATGATGAGATTTGTGTACTTGTCTTCATACACTTTGTACTCTCTGAGTATATTGACAGTGACAACTGGGTTGTCTTAACCTATTGTTGTTTTCAGGGCTTAATATGATGCCTTACTCTAAATAGGTCCTCCATAAGTGGTGGTTGAGTTAATCCAAGGAAGTAAATAAATATATGTGTGTATGTATAAAATGTGCATGTGCATGATGGCATTTGTGAACTTCAGAGTTAACTGTAATAAAAACTTGTTTTAAAATATAATAATATTTTAGACTGTCTTCCTTTTTTTTCTTTCTTTAAACAGATAGAAGGACAAGGACAGAATCACCAGCACTGGCTGAAGGTAAATATGTCTTTGGGGGAAATGATTATTCAAATGTATGATTTCAATAAAAGCTTGTACTAACTACATATAATTTAAGGGAAATGTTCTATACACAATATTGAGGTACTAAAAATGTTGTTAGGAAATATTGATTGGTTAGTTTTTGACTTAGAATAGGACCTGGTGGGGAAAATGTAAATTAATTAGAACTTTTTTTTAACAGCTTTCTTTCAGTAGGAGAGGTATGTGTTTTCCTTTGAATTAAGTCATTTTAGCTATCACCAGTATAGTTGATCAAGAAAGTTCTAAGCCATAATTTTAGTAGTTTAAAGTATATGTATGTACATATATATTTTTTTTCATTGAAAACAGAAGGGAAGACACTTTACACATAATCTTAAGAATTCTATCCATTATTAGTTTTGGTCCTTTTTTAAAAAAAAATTTTTTAGAAGCAAAGAATCGTTACCATAAAAGGTAGTTGCTGTTAAAGGGTCCTGAGTACTTAAACATTTGTAATTCTGCAATTGTTTTAATTATAACAAGTTATTAAGTATTCAAAACGTAATTTTTTTTTTACAGACAGAGTTTGTGTTCTTAAGTGAAAATGACTGGCTTAAAATCTCTTTCCGTGTTCTTCTTAGTTATAAACAGAGTATATTTTTTCAAAACTAGCTCATCAGGCCAGTCGTGGTGGCTCACCTGAGCCTGGGGTGTCCAGGTTGCAGTGAGCCATGATTGCATCACTGTACTGTAACCTGGGCAACAGAGCCAGACCCTGTCTCAAAAAACAAAAACAAGGGTGGGCACGGTGGCTCAAGCCCGTAATCCCAGCACTTTGGGAGACCAAGGTGGATGGATTACCTACCTGAGGTCAGGAGTTAAGAGACCAGCCTGGCCCACAGCCTGGGCAACAGAATGAGACTCTGTGTCAGAAAACAAAAACAATAAAAACAAAAATCCAGCCCATCATTTTGTTAGAGCTGGTACAACAGTTACTACTATGACAGTCCTTCAGAATTGTTATCACCTTGCTTACTCTGTATTTTACAGATCAGAGGTTCTTAATGAGTATTTTTTGTGCCAAGGACCTCTTTGGCAATCTTATGAAGCCTATGAATCCTGCCTCAGAATAATGATTCTAATAATGATTCATGATTGTATGAAGTAAACTACATAGGATTAAGAAGGAAACATTACATTGAAAAGCCATTAACAAATAGTAATATGTGTGCTTCTTACATAAATATGTTTCTCATGTTAGAGAATAAGCATTAGGAGTAAATATACTGTATATCATAATTTTAAGTAGATGTTGTATGCAAAAATTGTAATATGAAAATACCCATGGTTTCTATTAATGACAAATTCATAGGTTTTCTAATACTACTGTGGTTTGTTAGTTATATTCTTGATCGAAGGAATTGTTAATTTTTGTATAGAGTTTAGTGAAAAGGTTCCCATCCATATTCACAGGTCCCTGAATTCTCTATGGACCCCCATATTAAGAACCTCAGTTAGTGAAAATTCAGCTAGACCTTTCTGCATCATACTTCAGTAAGTGTAGTTTTTCATGTTCTATATAACTAATCTTAAAGAAGTAGTCACAGGCTGGGCACGGTGGCTCATGCCTGTAATCCTAGCACTTTGGGAGGCCAAGGCAGGTGGATTGAGGTCAGGAGTTTGAGACCAGTCTGGCCAACATGGTGAAACCCTGTGTCTACTCAAAATACAAAAATCAGCCAGGTATGGTCGCACCTGCCTGTTATCCCAGCTACTCAGGAGGCTGAGGCATGAGAATCACTTGAACCAGGAAGGTTGCAGTGAGTGAAGATCTCACCACTGACTCCAGCCTAGGGGACAGAGCTAGACTCTGTCTCTCAAAAAAAAAAAAAAAAAAAAAAAGTATCCTAATGGTGTAGGCTAGAAGTTTGTGAAATAGCTTTGAAGAAGCTTCTATTTGCTGGTCCATAATAACAGAAACAACAAATTTTGTGGAGAAAGGGAGTAGAAAATAAATGTTGAGCCTTGGCGAGTGCCTGCCTTCAAAGAACATGAAGTAAATATGTAAAAAACAAATATCAGGGCTGGGCGCGTGGTGGCACATGCCTGTAATTCCAGCACTTTGGGAGGCCGAGGTGGGTGGATCACTAGAGGCCAGGAGTTCGAGACTAGCCTGGCCCACATGGTGAAATCCCATCTCTACTAAAAATACAAAAATTAGCCAGGCATGGTTTTGCGCACCTGTAATCCCAGCTACCCAGGAGGCTGAAGCACGAGAACCACTTGAGCCCGGGAGGCAGAGGTTGCCATGAGCTTAGATCATGCCATTGCACTCCAGCCCAGGCGATAGAGTGGGACCTTGTCTCAAAAAAACCGTCTTCCCAAAGCCCAAATATCAGTATGAGACACCAAAATTTTAAGAAGAGAAATGCCATCATTGCCATAGGAAGGATACAAATAGTAGTGCTCTGATAATTGTGTTCTGAAAACAAGAAAAAGGTAGAGACTTACAGAAAGTCACCAACTGTTTTGCAGTTCCATCAGTAGTATAAGCTTTATGGTGGTAAGTGTCAGCCTGATCTAGAAAGAGGCTGGAATGATGTCCCTGAATCCCAGTGTTTGCCCAGCAGCTAATTGAATGGCAGGTCTGTTGAAGTTTGATTAATGGCAAAAACAGCATTAACAATCATTTTAAAGGGGACATAGTGGGGAACCTGATTTTCATTTTTGTTTCCTTCATTGTGGTGGTACTTGATTATTTTGATGTGATCTGGCCCTGATGCCGTGTTTTAAAGAGGTTCTCAAAAGCTGCACTGCCAGAGTCAGTGGATTAAGCCCCACATTTTTACTCATTTGCTGCTTTGTCCAAGTCAACAAGTTTCTCTAGTCTTTATTTCCCTTCTTTCATAAAATTAGGGAGTTTAGCTCATTCAAGTCATTTCACAAACCCTTTAGTCTGGGCTCAGATTTTCTATCCTTTGTCATCCCCTTTCTCCATTTCTTTTCTCCGTTTTTTCTCCCAGCAACTTTAGACATGTGGTAGTGAAAGTCTTCAGAATCAAAATGGAGTTACTAATGTTAAGGAAACCCAGGGAAGCTGTGTACAGAGCCAAGGAAGGCTGTGAAGAGTGTTCTCACACTCATATGCCTGATAATGAAGGAGACTACAAAAACCATATCCTTACACAAAGGCCATCACCACCTTACACAAAATAATACTTCTGCGAGGACATCTGCCCAGCATCTGCCTGTTCAATCTCCAACTAGTGTCACCCTTGTTACTGATCTTTGTAGCTAAGGATATTTATTTCAAAACTATTATATAACCCTTGTTTTTCCTTTGAAACCTTTGTCTTCCTTTACCTCCCTAAATATGTATGGCATAGTTTACTATGTCATGCATATTCCTATTGCAATGCTCTGTTCTGAAATAAACATCTTTTCTTTGTTTTACTCTCTTTCTGTTATTTAGGTTGACAGTAAAAATTCAAAGTGGTTTAGTGATTTGGACTTTGATTTATATAAACATTTCCTTTTTATGTGCTTTGTGAAACTGAAAGCTGTAATAATGGCATACTTAATTCAAAAAATTTGCATAAGCACATATTGTATTTGGTCCTAATAATGACCTCATTTCATTTACAATTAGCTTATTCCACAGTATTAAAAAAACATAGGTTTCTTCCTATTTTGTATAAATCAGCCTTTAGAATAAAATGAACCAGCTTTTACAAAATTATTTACAAAGGTATCTGGCCTTGTCATTTGTCATTTGAAAATAATTATGGGACCTGCTTTTTAAATTTACCGAGTGGGATCTCTTTCTGCTGTAAAATTTTACTTCTTTCTGAAGTAAAATTGTATTTTAAAAAAACGATATAATGAAAGGCCAGTCACAGTTGTTCATGCCTGTAATCCCAGCACTTTGGAGGCAGAGGTGGGTAGATCGATCGCCTGAGGTGTCAGGAGTTCGAGATCAGCCTGGTCAACATGGCAAAACTCGGTCTCTATTAAAAATACAAAAATTAGCCAGGCGTGGTGGCACATGCCTGTAATCGCAGCTACTCAGGAGGCTGAGGCACGAGAATCACTTGATTTGGGAGGCAGAGGTTGCAGTGAGCCGAGATCGTGCCACTGCACTCCAGCCTGGGGGACAGAGTGAGACTCCAAAAAAAAAAAAAAAGCAAAGCAAAAATGTATATATTCAGTTATAGTTACCACCTCCTTGGCAACATCAGAATGTAAATGAATGACCTCTGCTGGACTCTTTAGCACTGTAAGAGATACTGATTTATTAATGTAGAAAATTATTCAAGTATATATCTTTAAAATTCTGTTACTAAGAGAAGAAAAATATGTTTTTGTATTCTATTTGGTTATGATAAGCCTGGAGGAGATACATTTAAGATAATGATTTTAATTTTAGTTCTGTTAAATTAAGTTGAAGAACCAGGAAAACATTTGTGCCCTTCTGTAATTTCACTTGCATTCAATTCCGTTAGTGTACAAGGCTAGAACAGAAAGACCTGACAAACTGTAGAAAACTATTTAAGAACATTTCTTAACATCTGTCTTCTTTTCCTGATAAGCATACTTTTTTCTTTTTAAAATTTATTTTACTTTTAGCTTCTGTGTCCAACCATCCATAACATACGTACTGCTTTTCTTAAAAAAGTTTTTTTCCAGTGAAATTTTTTTTCTAACTTAGAAGTTTTAGTACTAATTTCTTTTAGGAACACTTGAAATTTTTCTTAATTGTTTTTGGATGAATTGTATGTGCCACAGTAAGCGTTCATTTATTGACCTAACATTAGCACTAACGTCACGCAAAGCCCTCTGCGGGTACTTGGAAACAGAAGTTAAGATCACACTCAGGGAAAAAAGTTTCCACTGCCCTTGGTTCTTTAGCCTATAATGTTTAACAAGGTATTTGTGATGAGTATTCCCTTAAAAAAAAAAAAAAAAAAAAAAAAAAACTTAAAAAAAAGTTTTAGATGGGGGCCGGGCACAGTGGCTCATGCCTGTAATTCCAGCACCTCGGGAGGCCGAGGCGGGTAGATCACCTGGTAAGGAGCTCAAGACCAGCCTGGTCAATATAGAGAAAACACATCTCTACTAAAAATGCAAAAATCACCTGGGCGTGGTGGCAAATGCCTGTAATTCCAGCTGCTTGGGAGGCTGAGGCAGGAGAATCACTTAAACTTAGGAGGCAGACATTGCAGTGAGCCAAGATTGCGCCACTGCATTCCAGCCTGGGCAACAAGAGCGAAACTCTGTCTCAAAAAATACAAATTTAGATGGAGTTTCGCTATGTTGCCCAGGCTGGTCTTGAACTCCTGGGCTCAAGCAATCCTCACCCACCTTAGCCTCCCAAAGTGCTGGGATTATAGGCATTAGCCACCCACCATGCCTGTCCCTACCTAGAAAATCATTTCTGAACTCTACTTAGAGGCTAAATTCTTGGTTGACATTACTAGATAGGAGATGTCTTGTTTGTAACTTTGCAAATGTGAACATTCATGATCTGATGGGTAACTTTTCTTTTGACCTCATTTGTCTGTTGTTTTAAGATACTTCATATATTTAATGGTTTGTTAAATAGCACAGGGATTGTGTTCAGTTTATTTCTAGGAGGCCAAAGAGAATTTAAACCAAGGAGAAGTTAACAAATGGGTGAATTTCAGTTTAATACAAGGATTGTATGGTTTTCGAGGGTAGAATTCATGTCTTAATTGTGCTTATTCAGTCATTGGCTTAAGTTTCTACAAATTTTTCTAAAAATTGACCAAAGTCTAAAATTTAAGTCATGCAGAGTATTTAAGCAATGGTGAGATGGCTACTTCGTGTGGATATGTTGTAGAATAGATTCATACTAAGGTTAAATAGTCAAGGGTGAGTCTTCCATTTGACTGTGAACTGTCCCTTCCTGGTCTGAGATTCTCTTGTTTATTGGGAATGGGATATAAAGCCATTCTGCCTGTTGTCTTTCGCTCTTCACGGTGACTGTAGTGTTGAGAAGAGCCCCTAGTCAATCCCAGAAATTAAGGGATACTTAACTTCAGAGAATACCTTATCTTTTAACTCAAATTATGAGAGAAAGCAGAACAATTTTTAAGAATCTCTAATCTATTTCAGTCATAGTGAGGTGACTAGGAATGACACTTTACTTCTATATGCCAAATTCTGGCAGATTTCCTTTCGATTGTAGGCCTCCTGTTTCCCGCCCTTTCTCCTTTTCCTGTGAAATCTCCGAGGAGAAGAAAGAATGATGGACAGTTTATCCTTTCACTGCCACAGGGCCTGTTTCCTTGGCAGTCGGTCCTTAAGTTCCTTGCTCTTTTGCAGCTGTTTGGTGACTGAAAGAGGCACCAGAGACTCTCACTCTGGGGAGGTGGGTGGCATGTTTATAAGTAATGGATGAGAATGTCTCTATAGCCCTTAGTTATTCTCTGTGCAAAAACAGAAAACTAAAATTGCTGCTTCTGAAGATGACTGTTGGTCATCAAGATTTTTAAGGATTTGTGCTCACATTGTGATAATGCATAAGAACTTGAGAAACACCATTGGAGATTAGTTCAGAGGTGGTAAAGAGTATTGTGGGAAAATATCATTGCTGCCTAGGCTAGCTTTAATGTTTTAGCAATAAACCTTTGCCTGTTAACCTTGTCCTTGATTTTCTTGATGTTTATAGAGCTTATATTTGAATTATCCCTTCGTAGGTAAGACCAAGGGATTATAAACTTACTCCCTAATTTATTAAGTTACACTTTGTTTCATTTGACCTAAACCTACTCTATGGGATGCCCTTAGTTTACGTATTTTCTTTTTGGATAAATAAGCTGCTTTTTACTTGAATTGTTCATTATTCATTAATTTGACAAATATATATTGAATACCGGCTGTGTGATGGAATGTCTGTTAGAGGCTAGAGTTTAAAAAATGAAACAGATGTAGACTTCTTAAATGTTTGGAAGAACTTTCCTATAAAACTCATTGAATAACTGACACATTGTATTGTTTATAAATAGTCCCAAATAATAGAAAAAGTCTATGTATAAAAATAGGCTTGACAGCAAAACCAGACAAGAACAGAGAAGAAAACTACCGGTCAGTCTTACAAAATAATCAAGGTGAAATGTTAGCAAAACCAAATCTAGGAATATATTTTTTTTAAATGACCAAATAAACCAGGCACAGTGGCTCACGCCTGTAATTGTAGCACCTTGGGAGGCTGAGGTAGGAGGTTTGCTTGAGCCTAGGAGTTCAAGACCAGCCTGGGCAACAGAGCAAGACCCTGTTTCAAATTTATTTATTCACCCTCATTCATTTATTCATAAATAAATAACCAACCAAGTAGACTTGATCTCAGGAATGCAAGAATGGTTTAGCAATAGAAAATGAATTTATGTAATCTGTCATATTCATAGATTAAATGACAAAATGATTGAAATTATAGAGATGGCAATTATATATTTAATGCAAAATCAAATCAAAATCCCATCAGAATTTTTTGTAGAATTTGACAATCACATGAGTGAATAAAAGGGCAAGAATAAGGCAATTTTGAAGAATTTTTATTTAAACAGTACGCACAGACCATGAAGATGAAAAACTGGACTGTTACGAAAAACACCATAAAGAAAGTTAAGATATGTTAGAGCCTAGGAGAAAGTATCTGCCTTGTATATAAGCATTAAAAGGTTGATATCCAAGATTTCTAAAGCTGCCAGGTGTGATGGCTCATGCCTGTAATGCCAACACTTTAGGAGGCCAGGGTGGGGGAGGATTGCTTAAGGCCATGAATTTGAGACCAGCCTGGGCAACACAATGAGATCCTGTCTCCACGAAAAAACAAACAGCAACAATATTCCCCGCACGCCCCTCCCCCCCCACACAAATTAGCCGAGCGTGATGACACGGGCATGTAGTCCCAGCCACTCAGGAGGCAGAGGTGGGAGGATGGATTGAGCCAGGGTGGTCGAGGTCGCAGTGAGCCATGAGCACACCACCATGCTCCAGCCTGGGCGACAAAGCAAGACCCTATCTCAATAATAATAATAAATATATATATATGTATTTTTTTTTTTCTAAAACTCAGTTTGAAAAAAGAAAGAGTGGTATGACAGTTGAAGTTAAGTTAGGAAAACTTACCACTCTGGACATTTCAAACAATTTAATATAGAAGATTGGTTACAAAGATACTAGAAAAGCTGGAAGAGCAAAAGGAACAAGGGAGAGAACAGAGTAGCAAAAATAAAATAAGAAATTGTGATACTGCTTTTGCCAGAGACAAGCTGCTGCCACCACTAGGCCGGAACCTACAGGCTGCACCTGTCCCTAATTAGGGTATTGGATACTATTCACACTCTTCCTACAACAACTACTAGCCTGTTCTAATCAGTAACTTCTCTCTTCCTCCTGTCTTCTCGCCCTCCAGTGCCTCCTGTTGACATAATCTAACAGGAACCCAGCTGGCAAAGATGTCTGGGAAATGTTATTTGAATTCTCAGCCCCAGCAGTGCAGAAAGGTAGGAGTGGGGCTGAGAAACAACAG
The DNA here is from genome assembly GCF_047675955.1 of Chlorocebus sabaeus. NCBI lineage: Eukaryota > Metazoa > Chordata > Mammalia > Primates > Cercopithecidae > Chlorocebus > Chlorocebus sabaeus. The sequence continues at coordinate 133,660,417 of NC_132911.1, read as the reverse complement.
AAAAATAAAGACCATAGGTGGCAGAGGAAATGCATATACACTTCACAGATGACCCATAAACATATGATACAAAAAGGTGCATATGTTTACTGATAAAAAATGACAAATTTAAACATCAGAGACATTTCAGACTCCAAATATTAAACTTGAGGTTTTGGAGGACACGAAATTGGAACTCTTTCTACCTGTGGAACAGAATTGATGGATGTACTTGGGAGAGCAATTTAGCACCATATAAAGTTACAGTTGCCTTTTCATTTTCAGATAGCTGTCCTATAGGACTCTTGTACGTGAGCTTAAGTATATATAGTGTGTGTATGGAGGTGTAAAGCATAACTGTTAATATTTAAAAGTGGAAAACAATCTCATCATTCAGTAGAGGAGTGAATAAACTGGTTTCTTTGAATAATCGAATAGTATGTAATAGCTAAAATGAATGAATATTAATAATTTTTAAAAACCATTGAGTGAGAAAATCGAGTTTTCAAAGACTATGCATAGTATATCATGTATGCAAATTGAAAAGCAGAACAATACTGTATTGTTTATGATGAATATATAACTTTGGAGTAAAAAAATCTTAAAATATGTTTGGCAGGAAAACCATGCTAGAAAAAAAAAAAGACCTACTGTGATGACTCATGCCTATAATCCCAACACTTGGAGAGTCTGAGGTGGAAGGATCGGTTAAGGCCAGGAGTTCAAGACCAGCCTGGGCAAATAGGGAGAATCCATCTCTATCTAATAATTTTTTTAAAAAAAGATACTAAGAGAGAGGAGGGGAGGGGAGGAAAGTTGATTGAAAGAGGTTGGTAGGTCAACTGCACACATAGAAAAGTAGCCCATCTAAAGCAACTGGTTGCCAAATTGTTATAGCTTTAATCTGGGTGACAAGACTGTGAATAGTGTTTTTTTATTTTGTTTGTTTGTTTTGTATTTTATGTTGGAATTACTTCCTAATTTAAATAAATAGCAAACAAGAAAGAAGAATCAGCCCCTCTGGGAAGCTTTTATTTACTTTACCAAAACTGGGTTAGGTATTCCGTTTTCTGTGTATTCAGAATGCCCTTTGCTTGTTTCTTTATGAAAGTATACCCACACTTGCTTGTCTGGTCTCTTCCACTTATCTGTGAATTCCTCAGCACCAGATATTCAATATTCATCATAGCCATTGGCAGACAGGTGCTAAGTAAACGTTGTTTGATTTAAAACAACTACTACCACTGATACTGTAAAAGCTAAATATATGGAAGTATCTGAGGCTTTATAATGAAACATTTAAAAAAACTGATCATCCATGTATTGTAGCATGTGTGTTAGAAAGAGGTAGGCACCTGAATCCATTCTGAGCTTTTTTCTTGGGCATCTTTCAGTAAGACATACATGTTCTCTCAACATCAATGGCTTTACATTTTTGAACATTTAAAATTACTGATTCATACAAGAGTGTGCATACTTCATTTGTAAATTGTGAAGCCTAAAAATAAGACTCCCACGAATCCACCACTAATTGAGGAACTAGAATAATTCTCAGGTCTTTAAAGTTGCCCAATCCTATGATCGTCTCCCCCTATAAATAACTAGTATCTTTAATATGGTGTTTGATTTAATTGTATTATATTGTGTACAGTTTTCCGATAGCATTATAATTCACTTATTCATTTTTATTGCATGTAGCTGCAGTTAATTTGTTTGCACAGTATTACAGTTCATTGTGTGAATATTGCACATGAACTTCAGAAGGAATATCAGACTGATTTCCCAAACTTGTCATAGTAGTTTACTCTTCCACCCGATTGTGCCCATTGCTCTTGCATTTTACATCAGCCTAGTATAATTTTGAAATATATAATGAAACTTTTCTGAAATATTTCCATTTCTAGTCATTGAAACTATTGACGTATATTTATTTTACAGAATGATGTATAAAGAAAGCCATAGTTAAAAGCAGAACGCTACTCCACATACACAAAAAAAGTATAACAATTTTGGTAATTAAATGTGACAGTGGACTTGTGTGACTAGGCTTTTCTTTTGAGATGACATGAAATAAAATTTATTTTACGTTCATAGATTTTAAAATAATGTATGCAAAATGAATTCAGAATACTGTATTTGTCTAATGATAACGTATTTTCAAGAGAAACTATCATAGTAAGTCTTTACAAAATAGGTCATTTTGAGTTGTTGTTTTGCATATTTCCATCATATTCCATTCCAGAAACTTCTGTATTACTTGCCTTGAGCCTTTGTAGTAGCCCTTCTACATACTTTTTGTCTGTGCTTGATGCAAGCCATTGTAACAGGATGTGTTTCTGTGCTTTCATGGTCTAAATATGTGGCTCTGACAGTAATTTGCATTGGTGATTAAACTCTTCTTTTTCCTATCTCCTGTTATACAGAAGGTTTTTTAACTTTTAATGCCTGGAATCATGGAAGAATGGCAGTAATCTTTGAATCAGACTCAAAGATACCATGACAATCTGATCTAATAACTATTTTATTGTGTTTCACTTCCATGTAAGGAACAGTATTAGTCTCCTAATTTATTATATCCATTGCACATGGCCCAACAGAAATAGGTGAAATAGGATTTTTCATTCTATAATATGAAGTCTAAGTGTATCCATCCACTAGATGTCAGCATTAGGCAAGATGCAGTGGAATGGATATAGAATAATAGCCAGAAGCTCAGTAAGAGATTTAGTCTAACAAGTAAACTGACTTGCATAAAGTCACACATTTTATGATAGGAGTAGAAATCAAGCCTCCCAATTTTTATTCCTTTGTTATATCACATTTCTTTAAGTCAAGTGACTTAACTGCATGTAATTTGGTAGCCAAAATTAAAATATATGGATCTTAACATTTGCTAGGGCTTCATGGGGAGATTTTAGTACTACTATGTTGATATTAATACTGGCACCCAGGAATACCTGAATCCTGTTGTACTGATCTCTCTGTCTCTTCCTTTACATTTCACAAAAGAAGGAGAATCAAAGGATCACTTTATTAATAGCTAAACTAGTACTTGATAGCAGTGAGTTAGATAGTGTTAGTAAGGTTAAGGATTAAGCTGTTCTGTAGAACTTCCCTGATATCAAATTCCAACCAGGAAAGCAGAAATCATTTTAAAATGAGGAATTTTAATATATGTATTTAGTTCACAAGTGTTGGAAACCTGAGCCAAAAGAGACTGCTGAGGTAACTTAGATATTAATAGAAACCACAAGAAAACAGCAATTACTTTTAGGGCTCAGGGAACAAAAGAGAAGAGAGGGATTTGGGAGAATTTAGGAGCTTGAAGGAAGAACCCCATAGGCCTGGAGTCTCAGACCTTTGAAGGGGGCCACATAATGCACTGCTGCTGGGAGTTCCACAGGAAGCTAGAGCTTGGAGCCCTAGCTATCTTACCACTGGAAGAAACTATGACGGGACTTCAAAGGTCCCTTTTGTTTTTCTTCTTCCCACCTTTTCATTCCTTTTGGTGATATTTGCTTGCTTCCTGTCTCCTCTCCTCCCTTCTCCTCTTTTCTCCTCTCTTCTTCTTCTCCTCTCCTCTTCATTTTTTTCTTTTTTTATTTTATCTTTTTTGGGACAGTCTCACTCTGTTGCAGAGTGTAGGGTGCAGTGGTGCAATCTTGACTCACTGCAGCCTCTGCCTCCTGCATTCAAAAGATTCTCATGCCACAGCCTCCCTAGTAGCTGGGACTACAGGTATGTGCCACCACGCCTGGATGCTTTTTGTATTTTTAGTAGAGATGGAGTTTTGCCATACTGGCCAGGCTCGTCTCAAACTCCTGACCTGAAGTAATCTCATCACCTCGGCCTCCCAAAGTACTGGGATTACAGGCGTGAGCCACCGCGCCTGGCCTGCTTTCAAGTGATGGTACAGTTTCTTAGAATCAGTTCAGTAAGCAGACTTTGGGCAATATTTGATGAGGGTGGTGCCTTGAATATTTTCAGAAGGGTTACTGGGATTATTGATATGATTTATATCTAAAAAACAGCGTACATACCTTAATTTATAAATACTTTATTGATAAAAATGCTGACAATTATCTGAGCCGTCATTCAGTGAGTCTTAACCTTTTTGCTGGTGGAGGGTCTTGCCTGGATGTTAATGGCTGCAGACTGATCAAGGTAGTAGTTGCTGAAGGTTGGGTGGCTGTGCAATTTCTTAAAATAAGACAACAATGAGGTTTGCCACATCAGTTGACTCTTCCAGGAAAGATTTCTCTGTAGCGTGTGATACTGTTGGGTAACATTTCAACCACAATACAACTTTCAAAATTGGAGGCAGTACTTTCAGACCTTGCCAGTGCTTATCAGCTGTGTTGATGTAATACTCATTTTAACAGTCTAAACAACACCTTCAGAGTAGATTTCATCTCAAGAAACCATTTTTGGCTGGGCGTAATGGCTCGCACCTGTAATCCTAGCACTTTGGGAGGCCGAGGTGGGTGGATTGCCTGAGCTCAGGAGTTTGAGACCAGCCTGGGCAACATGGTGAAACCCCATCTCTACAAAAATACAAAAAATCAGCTAGCTGTGGTGGCTTGCACCTGTAGTCTCAGCTACTCAGTACGTTTAGGCACGAGAATTGCTTGAACCCGGGAGCTGAGGTTGCAGTGAGCCAAGATCGTGCCGCTGCACTCCAGCCTGGGTGACAAAGTGAAACTCTGTCTCAAAAAAAAAAAAAAGGAAAGAAACCATTTTCTTTGCTTACCCACAAGAAGCAACTCCTCATCCACTCAAATTTTTATCATAAGATTGCAGCAATTCAGTCACATCTTAAAGGCCCTTCTAAGATGAACTTCTACGCTAGTTTCTTGGTATTTCCACCACATGTACCATTCCTTTCTCCACTGAAGTCTTGAATCCCCCTCACAGTCATCCGTGAGAGTTAGAATCAACTTCTTTCAAACTCCTGTTGATATTTGACCCCTTCCCATGAATCACAAAGGTTCTTAATGGTATCTAGAATGGTGAATCCTTTCCAGAAGACTTTCAGTTTCCTTCCTCAGATCCATCAGAAGAATCCGTATCTGTGACAGGTTTAGCTTTAAGAAATGTGTTTCTTAAATAATAAGACTTAAGAGTCAGAATTACTCTGTGATCCATCAGCTGCAGAGTGCATATTGTGTTAGCAGCATGAAAACAACATTAATCTCCTTATACATCTCCATTAGAGTTCTTGGGTGAGTGGGTGCATTGTCAGTGTTCGTTGAAATGAGCATTTTTTTTCTAAGGAGTAGGTCTCAATAGTGGGCTTAGAATATTGTGTACACTATGCTGTAAACAGATGTGCTGTCATCTAGGCTTTGTTGTTCCATTTAGAGACCGCAGGCAGAGTGGATGTAGTATAATTCTTAAGGGTCCTAGGATTTTGTTTTTATTTTTATTTTGAGACGGAGTCTTGCTCTGTTGCCTATGGAATGCAGTGGTGTGATCTTGGCTCATTGCAACCTCTGCCTCCCAGTTGAAGCAGTTCTCCTGCCTCAGCCTCCCAAGTAGCTGGGATTACAGGTGGCTGCCATCCTGTCCAGCTAATTTTTGTATTTTTAGTAGAGATGGGGTTTCACCATGTTGGCCAGGCTGGTCTCAAACTCCTGACCTCAGGTGATCTGCCTACCTCGGCCTCCCAAAGTGCTGGGATTACAGGCGTGAGCCACTGTGTGCGGCTTCTCTATTTTTAATCATGTATTTTTTCAGCTAATACTTATGAATACCAGCTACATCCCAGGCATTGTTCTAAGTGCTCAGGATAGAGAGTGTACAAAACAAAACCCCTGCCTAGTCAGAGGAAGACAGAGTAAATAGATAAGAGTAATAGGAGTGTGTGTTAGATGGTACAAACCATCAATTTGGGAACGGGATAGAGAGGAGGATGGAAGGGGCATTTATAGAAGGATAGGTAGCTCAAGGATTCTCTCTGAAGAGGTGAGGCCTTACTGAGCAGCAGAAACTGCAAACAGGCTTTTGTGGTTAGATGTGCATGTGTGCAGTGGAGAGTGAAGGGAGGTGAGGCCAGAGTGTGTCAGGGGCAGATTATGTAAGATTTTGTAGGACCCCTGTATTAGTTTGTTCTCACATTGCTATAAAGAACTACCTGAGACTGGGTAATTTCTAAAGAAAAGAGGTTTGATTGGCTCATGGTTCTGCAAGCTGTATAGAAAGCATGGCTGGGGAGGTCTCAGGAAACTTTGAATGGCAGAAGGCAAAGAGGAAGGCAGCATGTCTTACATGGCCAGAGCAGGAGGAAGAGCGATGGGGAGGTGCCCCACCCTTTAAAAGAACCAGACCTCATTAGAACTCACTATCACAACAGCAGCAAGGGGAGGAAGTCCACTCCCATGATCCATTCTCCTCCCAGCAGGCTCCTTCTCCAGCACTAGAGATTATAACTCGACATGAGATTTGGGCAGGGACGCAAATTCAAACCATATCATTCTGTTCCTGGTTCCTCCCAAATCTCATGACCTTCTCACATTACAAAATATAATCAGCCCTTCTCAGTAGTCCCCCAACTCTTAACTCATTTCAGCATTAACTCAGAAGTCCACAGTCCAGAGTCTCACCTGAGGTGAGACAAGGCCCTTCCACCTATGAGTCTTTAAAATCAAAATGAAGTTAGTTACTTCCAAGATACAATGAGGGTACAGGCATTGTTTAAATACTCCCCTTCCAAAAGGGAGGAATAGGCCAAAACAAAGGGGCTTTAAGCCTCATGCATATCTGAAACCTGGCAGGGCAGTTGTTCAATCTTAAAGCTCCAGAATAATCTCCTTTGATTCCATGTGTCACATCCAGGCCACACTGATGTAAGGGGCGGGTTCCTAAGGCCTTGTACAGCTCTGCCCCTCTTGCTCTGCAGGGCTCACCTCCCATGGCTGCTCTCAAGGGCTGGCGTTGAGTGTCTGTGGCTTTTCCAGGTGCATGGTTCGAGCTGTTGTTGGATCTACCATTCTGGGGTCTGGAGCACGGGTGGCCCCCTTCTCGCAACTATGGTAGGCAGTGCTTTGGTGAGGACTCCAACCCTACATTTCCCCAGTGCACTGCCTTAGGAGAGGTTCTCCATGAGGACTCTGCCCCTGCAGTGTACTTCTGCCTGAACATCCAGGCATGTCCATACATCCTGTGAAATCTAGGCGGAGACTCCCAAGCCTCAACACTTCTTGCTGTCTGCACAACTGCAGGCCTGACACCCATGGAAGCTGCCAAGGCTTATGGCTTGTACCTGCCTGAACAGCAGCTTGAGACATAATCTAGGGCCCTTTTAGCCATGGCTGGAACTGGAGTGGCTGGGATGTAGGGAGCAGTGTCCCCAGGGCAGCCAGGCCCTGGGCCTGGCCTGTGAAACCATTCTACCCGCCTAGACCTCTGAGTCTGTGATGGGAGGGGCTGCCACAAAGGTCTCTGAGATGCCTTCGAGGCATTTTTCCCCATTGTCTTTGATTTGTCACTGAATTTAGGTGGAGACACAAATTTGAATCATATCAACCTGGTAAGGGATTTGGATTTTATTCTGAGTGTGTTAGTGAGTCATTGCATGGCTTTGAGTAGAGAAAGGATGATTTCTATGTTTAAAAGAGTGCTTTGCCTCTTATATGTGGAAGAGATTATAGGAGGAGGCTGGGGTGGAAACAGGGAGACGACCAACCCTGGCAAGAAGTGAGGGTGGCAAGAAGTAGGGAGGTGTGGCAGTTGGGGAGGTGAGACGAGCTGCCCTTTAAGCTAGTGATAAAAGTGTGTTGAGGAGGATGAGGGGAGTGTCAGGGCAGATGCTCCTGACAGGCAAGGTAAGGTGTGAGGGCGGAGTATTGACATTGGAATTAGCAAGATGGAAGTTACCTGATGGCCTTCCCATCCCACCAAAACCTGATGCAGTTTTGGTGGTGTGGGATGGGGATAAAAGCCACATTGCAAGGGGTTTAACAGAGAATGAAAGGAGAGAAATAAAAGAAGCTGAGTGTTAGACTATTCCTTTTGAGGAATTTTGCTGCAAAGAGAAGCAAGGGAATAGGGTGGGAGCTGGTGAGGGAAATAGAATCAAGGTACATTTCTGTTTAAGATGGAAGAAATAAATGTATGTATGCCAAACAGAAGGGTACTGAAAAGAAAAACTGAAGTAGGAAGGAAACTCAAGACAATATATTGTTCAGAATGTCAAATTTTGAATAAAGTGTTTTCAGGAAGGCGTGGGTGATTAACTGGGTCAAGAGCTGCTAGTTCAGTAAGTTGAAGTGTGAGAATTGTCCTTTACATTTAGCCAAATGCAAGTTTTGGTGACCTTGACAGGGACAGCTTTATTGTAGTGGGCATAAAAGCCAAACTGGAATGAGTTGAAAGAATAGAAGTTTGAAAAGTGGAAAGAAACAGCTATCAACAGTTCATTTGACAAGTCTTTCTATAAAGAGGACAAGAAAGATGATGTTGTAGTAGAGGGAACATGAAGTCCTTGAGGAGACAAAGGCAAGTGGGAGTAGTGCCCCAGAGGAAAGGTTGTCCTTCAGGAAACAGGTACAGAGGGTGGGTGTGTGGTTACTAAAGAGAGGGTGGTAGAAAAGATAGATGCTTCTGTGTTTTGTGTGTGAAAAATACAGTGAGGTCATTTCCTGCAAGTGAGAATGGAGGATGGGTTGTTGGGGTTTTGTGGTTTTCTTCTTCTTCTTCTTCTTTTTTTTTTTTTTGAAGAGATCATGAGGAAGGTAAGAATTTTTTAAATGTGTGGAATAATCACCTGGGAAAGTGGGAGAGGAGATTGAGTGAGGTAGTAAACTGAGGGTGCACTTCAGGTTGGTGGTAATATGTTAAAAGCAGCAGCTTTCAGCAACAGGCAGTTTTGCCTCCCAGGGGACATTTGACAATGTCTGGAGGCGTTATTGGTTGTCACAGCTGAGAGCAGGGGTGATAAGAGGTATCTAGTGGGCAGAGGCCCAGAATATTGCTAAACAAACCTACAAGGCACTAGACAGTCCCTCAAAGAATAGTACAGTTAAAATGTTAGTATTGCTGAGTTTAAGAAACCCTGATTTAAAGTGAAGCTGGTCAGTGTGTTTGTTACTTTTCTTTCCTCCCCCTCCTTCTCACTGGCCACTCACAAATCTTTAATACGTTTATAAGCTGGATGTGAGGAAAACTGACACTAAACAATTAAGACAAAATCAGATTGTGATAAATATGCTTAAGAAATAAATTGGGTGAAGCAGTAGGTAGAAGATTATCACTGGTGGAAGCTGCAGCTGGTGCAACTCCTTTGAAGAGGTTGGCAGAGAAAAGCCTCTTCAAAGAGAAACCTTTTGAGATGAGCCCTGAAGGATGGAAAGAAGCCAGTCATGGAAAAATCTTTGGGACTAGCATTCTAGGAAGAGGAGACAAAATTAAAACGTACCTTGAGGAGGAAAAAGTAAGTGAAGTAATAACATCTCTTAGGAAGTTTCCGGAAAGATAGAGGAAGTATTATAGTAATGGTAGGGTATAGTTGTTTCTATTGGCTACTATTCTGTAAGGAAACTTCTTTTCAAATGTTTTATGGGAAAATGGTCTAATGTATTTAAGTGCCTTTTGTTAGCTTAAAAATACATTCCACAGACTACCGGCCAGGAAGGGCGTGTTCCTTTCCAGATAAGTTGTCAATGTGGAAACAAATGTCTAATGTAAGGGCTCATAGTAAAAAAAATTCCACCAGAAATAGGACAACTCTTGAGGTAAACCATGTCTAGTTTCTATGTATTAAATTTGTGTTAAATTTATTTTTAGCTTATTTAGTAAATACAATATTTAGTTTAAATCTAAAGATTACAATAGAAAATAATTTGAAAGAGGATTCTTTAGCTTTTCCCTTCTAAATTCAGATAGTAAGACTTAGTTTATTATTCTAAGTGATAATGTTTGTTACCTCTAAAATATATTAATAGTGTTTTGGGTTAGTTTTTATATAGTCTGCTTTAAAATCTTAAATCCGGCTGGGCATGGTGGCTCACACCTGTAATCCCAGCACTTTGGGAGGCCGAGGCGGGTGGATCACCTGAGGCTGGGAGTTCAAGACCAACCTGACAAACACGGAGAAACCCTGTCTCTACTAAAAATACAAAATTAGCCGGGTGTGGTGGTGCATGCCTGTAATCCCGGTTACTCGAGAGGCTGAGGCAGGAGAATCACTTGAACCTGGGAGGCGGAGGTTGCAGTGAGCCAAGAACGTACCATTGCACTCCAGTCTGGGCAACAAGAGTGAAACCCTGTCTCAAAAAAAAGTCTTAAATCCTTTGGTATCTTTCATATCAAATGTATTTATTCATCCAAAACTTAGAAATCTTACTAGTCTCCTTTAGATGGCAGAAATCCAGCTCAACAGCTAAAAGGGATATTGGTTTAAAAAAACTAGGGTATCTTAAAACCAGAGGAAAATCAAGCAACTAGACTGAAAGAAGTGACAGCTGGAACTCAGGAATGAATGGAAATTAATGACTCCAGGACACTTTCTGAGACTTTGCACTGTAATATTGGTTCATTCTCTTGTGACAGACTGCCATCCTCTGTGGCAGGAAGTATGACTGCCACATCCGCCCACGCCTCACATTCCATAAGTTCTGCTGCTGGGAACAGAGCCTGTCGTTAGGTTTCTCTGACAGCTGCAAGAGTAATAGTAAATAAACTGCCAGGTATGGAGCTAAATGTGGTGCTTATTTTAACCCATTTAATGATTTTAGGAACCCTCTGAGGTGAATATTATTAATATGCACCTTTTACACATGAGAAAACTGAGGAATGGAGAAGTTAAAAAACACTTGACTAAAGTCACAAAGCTTGGAAGTGGCAGAGCTGGGTTTCAGACCCAGGCAGTCTGGTCCCACCTAAGCTGATGATTAACCACTGTCATATTAGTTGAAAACAGTCACAGTGAGAGGACAGGAGGGTTTGTTTGTTTGTTTGTTTGTTTGTTTGTTTGTTTGATTTTTGGCCAGGTTAAAATATAGCAAGATAGGGTTATGGTTTTAATTTTTTGTTTATTCTTATAAAGGATAGGAGAACCGATAATGTTATAATGGGACTGTTTTTAGAGCTTTGAAAATTGCATGAGTTTTTGTTCAAAGTGACATTGTGATATGTGCTGCCTATGTAGCATCTGTCCTGTGTGCTATGTGGTAGAGCGAAGTTTTGCACTGGACAACAGTTGTTGTAGTGATCCTCAGTCGGGTGATGTTGCCCCTAGGAGACATTTGGCAGTGTCTAGAGACATTTTTAATTGTCACAGCTTGTATGGGGGGTAGCTACTGGTATCTAGTGGATTGAAACCCAAGATGCTGCTGTATTTCCTGCAATGTGAGACAGACTTCAATAACAGAAGAACTCCTCAGCCCAAAATGTTAATAGTGCTGAGACTGAGAAACACTGTGTTAGATAAACTGAGCCATTTCCTTTTATTTATTTATTTATTTATTTTTTTGAGAGGGAATCTAGCTCTGTTGCCTAGGCTAGAGTGTGCAGTGATGTGATCTTGGCTCCATGCATCCGCCACCTCCTTTAGTAGAGACGGGGTTTCACTGTGTTGGCCAGGCTGGTCTCAAACTCCTGACCTCGTGATCTGCCCACCTTGGTCTCCCGAAGTGCTGAGATTACAAGCATGAGCCACCGTGCCCAACCAACTGAGCCATTTTCAAACTAAGTGTCTGTGTATGGGATAAATAGGCAAGAAATTCTCAATCCTTATGAGAGTAAGTAGGTCAGGACGAAGTCTGATGTAGTGGTCATACTCCCAAGTATGAGGAGGGGAGGATCACATTAGCCTTGAGTGCCTGGAAAGAAGAACCATATACAGAGGAAGAAGTTTACAGAAGGAGCTGTAGGAAAATGGAGCAGACATACCTGGCTAGTTCCAAAATTTTTCCCAAGGTTGGACTGTGTGCATACAGGTAAAAAGGTAAGGAAGCCTAATCTCCCTCTTCTCCATGCATACCTGATGATGGTTTCCTGTTAATAGAACTAATTTTAGGACAACATTTCAGCAATATTCTTGACAAATATGGGCATTGTTCTAATTTATGACATTGGAATGTATTGATAAGGACTCAGGTTTATATTAAAAGAAATAGAGCCATTATTACTTTTAAAAGGTTATTTTGTGATATTTAGGTTTCAATTACAGCAACAGCCAATATTTATTAAATGTTTTCTGTATGCCAGACACTAAGCTGAGTCAGTGCTTAATCTCATTTAACACTCATAATAGGAATTTAAGATAGTTACTAAAATTACCTGCATTTTACCAATCAAGAAATGAGTCCCCAGAAGGGTTAACTACCATCCTTAAGGTCAAACAGCTACTAAGCTAGAGTCCAATTTCTGGTTTGATTCCATAGATTAAACTCCCAAAACCAAATGGTGTGCTGCCTTTTTCCTACTAAAAGTAATTATAGTCCTTTCTCATTCATCTGTAGTTGCAGTATTGATACCACTAGGTAATTTTTTTTGTATTTGGTCTCAGTTCTCGTTAGTGAGAAAATTTATATATGTTTGGAAACAGTCATTCCATATATGTTGGAAAGCTTTTAAAAATTAAAGCTGTGAAGTATGCTACTTCCAAATGGTTTCTTCCAACATCTATTGAATAACTTTAGTAACCAATTTGAGGTTATTATTTGGGTGTGATGATTTAGGAAAAATGTTTATCTTTTCCTTTAATATAAAAGCTTGGTATTATTAAATGTGTTACAATGTATAAGGTAATTAAGATGAAATACTAAATATTTCCCTCTTAGCTTAATGTCACCTAATCCATTTGTGTAAAGTATTGTACAAAATCAGGCCCTTGAAATTCTGTGTAATAGAAATATTAATATAAAAAGAAGATAGATCTCCACCTCCCCCATTGGGGGAATATTGTTTCGAAAGGGAAGAACCATTCAGTACTTACCATATGTGAATAAATTAGATTGCTTTTAACATTTTATAAGAAATTTTTGTTTCCGTACATCGGACTTTGACCACTAAAGCAAGTAACTGTTACACACTCATATTTATTTCCTCATGGGAAGCTTACAGTTAGAAACATATGCTGATGTTGGAGAGTAGGTGGAAGAAGGGGATGCCACAGGTGACAGGAAGTGTAACTTTTTTCAAGCTTCTTACAATGAGAGTGAGTGGCAAGTTGTCTTTTTTTCTCAATAAAAATATTGTTTTATGTTTTGCTTTATTTACATTTGCCAGCAACGGGATCTTTGGAGAAAAACACATAGCAATTGGAGGAAAAGTACAGCAGTTGGAGGGAGGAGGATGTGGGTAGCCGTGATACTATAGTTTGCCTCCCCTTTTGTTACTCTACCTTCGAGGTTTGAACCTGGTTACCTGGGTGTTTCTGACCCCATTTCCCACTTTCATCCTCACTGTATTATGGAGATCTTGGGCAACATTTATGCCAATGCCGTATTTTCACTTTTTTCCCTCTGCAAACCTACTAAGTTGTGATAATTGCTGGCTCCCTGTTGTGCTTGTTTGCTGTGTTAACTTTTAAGTTCCATACATGGTATAGTTGTATATAGTTGATTATTCAGTCTAAGAGTTAAATAATAAAAGTTTGATTAATCTTAGAAGATAGAAGATATTAAAAATATTTTATGTGTGGTAAAGTTTTTTTAGATGGGTCATTAATTGATAACTTTCTTTAGGCTTTAATGGTTAAATGTGGTTTGAATACTTTCTTCTTTGTATTCCCAATAGGATTTGACTCTGCAAGAAGGAAAATATCCCTATTGTTTAAAAAAATGGTTTCTGTATTTACTTATTTGAGAATCTAGTTTTGCTGTTAATTTAAATTGAGAAATATATGCCTCAAAAATTTTAAAGGAGTAACATGTCAAAATCTAATCTTTTTTCCCATCTTGCTTTATGTAATTTTTTTGATATGTGGAAAAGAGGGACAGGAGCTATAAACTCAGAGCCAAATGTGCTTTTGTTGTTCCAAATTCTCAGTGCCAAAAGCATATAAACCTGCACCTGTTGATAATTATGAGCAAGCCAGCCTTTGCCAAATCCCAGGCCTCTGCTTAAAATTTTTTACTGGAACTAAATGATGTTGCCATTTTTATTTTTAGGTTTGCTGGCATGGGTAATCTCATTAAGGTGCTAACCAGGGACATAGACCACAATGCAGCACATTTTTTCTTGGACTTTGAAAGTAAGTCTCTTTAGCCCTTCACAGCTGGTGCATAATGGTAAAGGTGAAAGATGAATTATACTCACCACAGTGAAGGCCAGCCAGAATATTTGTTAATTAAACATGGGAATCAAACAAAGGTTGCATGATTTTTTCTTAATCGTAGGCAAACATCACCATCATATGTATAATTTAGTTTTTCATTTGCTAAAATCATGTTGAGTCTGTAGCCAGTGCTGTCCTTTCATTAGTCCATGAAGCAAGTAGCCTTATGATGAACATTCTAATAGTATGCTTTAGTGACTATGTCAAACAATGTTCGCTTATAATCCTATAATAATTTTATTTTAAAAATCAGAATTGTGCTGCATATCTTGAATCAGTACTCTCCGTAACCTCCACAGATTATTAACAATCCAAATTTGGTTAGAAATATATGCTTTATTTAATTGCATGCAGGAAGAAAGTTTTATACTGTTTTGAGATGCAAAGGTGAGCCGTGGCCAAATGTATTAATATTTGGCTTTGAAATAAATTGTTGTTTCAGTGCTATACTAACAATACTACATGTAAATAATTCTTCATCAGAAATTTCTTTTTCAGAATATTAGCACTATTGGAATACTTAAAGAATTTTTCATTATAAGGCCATTAATGAAACTTGTCTTGGGAGAATTTTGAGAAGAATTAGAGCATCAGTTGTGCCATTGTGTACAGGAAAACCACATTTCACCTCTAGGTCCTACATATCAACACCTTGAGAACCCGATTTGCTGTCTGCCAGAGCACAGTCTGGGTAACCTGAAGAATGAATTCATGGCCTAATGAACATTTTCCCTGTTACTATTTTTCTTTAAGTAAACTTCAGATGTTCTTTTTTATAAAGGGATATTTTCTCTTTTCTCATTCTTGTCTTGACAGGTACCTTAACATGGGGAATCTTCTTAAAGTTTTGACATGCACAGACCTTGAGCAGGGGCCAAATTTTTTCCTTGATTTTGAAAGTGAGAAGATGATTTTATACCTATTTCTCTTTGCCTGCAGTAGACTGCGTTTGTCTTGCACTAAATGAATGTTTCCACTTTGCCATCTTTTTAACTGCTTTGCATGACTGAGCTATGAATTGTTTGAGTAAATTTCTGGTGCCTTCTAGAACTGGAAGTCCTGTTTTATAGATTAAATTGTGATGATAAAATGTCTTTGAGTTTTTGTAAGAGATTTTATATCTCTTAGTTGGAGATTCTTTTGTAATTTGAGATCTATTCTCTAATGAAAACATTTTTATGAAAAATATTAGAAAGGAGAAGTACTACCTCAAGATTTATTAATAGAAGCAATATTTGGGGAAAACTTATATTGCAGTCAAGAAAAATCGACCAGGTTTCAGTTATTCTAGGGTACATATTTGAGTATTTGAAATATCAATCTGTTCATGAAGGCCATTCAGAGCTCAGTAATTTGGGCATAATATTAAAAGGTAAGTGTGAACCTAAATTATTTAATCTTTGCAGATAATTTGAAAAGTTAAAAAAATGGAATGTATTTATTTCAGGAATTTATTTTTTCTGACTCTAAATAAAAGGAAAAATAATGGGTTCACAGACCTTTAAGTAATTTGCCTTCTGTTTGTTTTATGTTGCATGACCTATTGTAATATGGTCTAAGAGTGGCAGGTAAGTGTCATTGACCTCGGTGCATGTTGCAAAGCTTTTGCTTTTTTTGGCTGTTGATACCGCTTTAGCTTGTCTGGTTGTCAAATTGAGAAGAATTATTAAATTGGTGTTTTAGTGTGAATGATGCTATTTTAACTGATCAATAGAAAATTGTTAGGAAAGGGTGAAGAGGTATTCCTTAGGTTTTAAATCATGTGATCCCTTATATTTTTATTTGAGGTTAAAGTGTTTGAACGTATTTTTATATACTTAAAATTTAAGACGTTTTCTGATTTTAAAAACAAAACAAATAAATCATTTAAAATAAACCCCCAGAAAGTCACTGCCTTTTCCTCCAACTTCAGTTTAGTTTTTATGATTTAATGTGGTAATTCATTCTATTTTGTGAACCATTTTAAACCATGGCAGTTCATATGAACACATCAATTTATAGCTGTCTCCATTTTGTAGAATAATTTGTGGTCTCTGGTTATTTTCTACTTTTATTCCATTTCTATAAAGAATCTGTTACAGTTTGGGTACTGTGTACAGGCTAGTAAAGAGTAGTAATATCAATATCAGGTCTATATGAAATTGAGTTTCAGGGGAAATCGGGTTTTTAGGGGAAATACTATTATATATGAGATGAATATTAGTTTTCTTGACCCTTCTCAACAATTTACCAGTGCTATGTTAAGTGCATGTTTAGCATGACTTTTAATCAGCTTGAGGATGTTGAGCAGATTGCTGACTTGAAGATACTCTTTCAGATGAGGCAACTTACATTAGAGCTGTATTTTAGTTTATTTGCATCTGTTTCAAACTTGGTCTTGTGTCTTTTTCTGCCGTTCTGTCTCCCTTTTCCTCTTTGTCTCAAATTCCTTACATTTACAGAATCTTGACTTTGATACAGTCAAGATCTTGTTCAAGACTTGGCACTTGATCTTTTTGTAAACCTAGCGTTATATTATGGTCAAGTGAGAAGCATGAATTTAAATGTAGTATTTAAAAGATTACTTGGTCTTGGCTTTCCAATCTGTGGGAGTGTTTGGATCATTTTATACACACATACAAGCACACACACTTTTTTTTTTTGATACGAAATCTCGCCCTGTCACCCAGGCTGGAGTGCAGTGGTGCAATCTTAGCTCACTGCAACCTCTGCCTACCTGGCTCAAGGGATCCTCCCACCTCAGCCTCCAGAGTAGCTGGGACTACAGGCACATGCCACCAAGCCCAGCTAATTTTTCATATTTTTGGTAGAGATGGAGTTTCACCGTGTTGCCCAGGCTGGTCTCAAACTCCTGAGCTCAAGTGATCCACCCACCTTGGCCTTCCAAAGTGCTGGGATTACAGATGTAAGCTACCGCACCCGATACATTACTATAATTTAATAATAGTGACAGGAAAAGGTAAAAATTGCAAACAACAATAATAACCAATAATGCAGAAGTACATATAAATGTCAACTGTAAAGGCAGATATTGTTGCCTGTATCAGCCAATGTAGATCTTTTGGTTTTATACTTACTGGTATACTATAAATGAAATTTAGTGGCGACATACTGTATACCAAAGTAGAGTTTACCCATTGTTATTTCTTATTTAGATTTTTAGATACATTTTCTTTTGATTCTAACATTGGCATTATCTTAATTTAATCTCCAGTCCATTTCTATATTTTTCTTCTTTTTGGAAATACACATTTGTAAAAGCTTACCTTATCATTAAGCTATTACAGTGACCTTGGCCCATCAGATGGGTGCTCTCTTAAACTGTTGTATACTGCTTTATACCAGACTCAAAACTGCCAACATTGTTGATCTGCTAGTTCTCAATAACTTAAAATAAAGCCACATTATTTTTGATAGAGTAATTAGTACTACATTGTTTATTTCTAGGTGCACTTTAATATTGATGTCACCAGAGTAATTTAGTTTTACTATTTCTATTAATCTGATTGGTTAAGTCTATCCCAATATGTCTCTACAGTTGGGTAACTATAGAAATAATTCATGCAGATTACCTGGCTATTTGTATCATGTTATATACAAATGACATATTCTAGTGCATTTGAAATGTAATTTAATGGAATCTTGTAGTTTACAAAATTAAGATTGTCTTTAAAGTAAATCATTATTCCCTTAACTTAACTACTCCTCTCACGACCGCCATAACTGTTTTTCACTTCAGTTCAACATACATTTATGCCTTGCCTCCTGTATACCAGCCAGTAGGTGCTGGGGATGCAAAATAGAACTAAGATACAACCCATACGTGCTGGGAGCTCTCAATCTAGTAGGAGAGGATAGAAACGAAAGCTCATAATTTTGTTTTGTTTTGTTTTTGAGACAGGGTCAGTCTCTGTCGCCCAGGCTGGAGTGCAGTGGCATGATCTCGGCTCACTGCAGCTTTGACCTCCCAGGCTCAAGTGACCCTCTCACCTCAGTCCCCAAAAGTAACTGGAATTACAGATGCCCACCTGCCAGAAAACTCATAGTTTTACTTATTTATTTTCAACCTGTAGCTTATGAAGATACTAACTTTAAATGGCAGTGAGTAGAATGAGAATCATCATGGAAGACCCTTTTTTTTTTTTTTTTTTTTTTTTTTTTTGAGACAGTGTCTCACTCTTGTCACCCAGGCTGGAGTGCAATGGCATGATCTTGGCTCACTGCATCCTCCACCTTCTGGGTTCAAGCGATTCTCCTGCCTCAGCCTCCTGAGTAGCTGGGATTACAGGCATGCAGCACCACACCCAACTAATTTTTTGTATTTTTAGTAGAGATGGGGTTTCACCATGTTGGCCAGGCTGGTCTCAAACTCCTGACCTCAGGTGATCCACCCACCTTGGCCTCCCAAAGTGCTAGGATTACAGGTGTGGGCCACCGCACCTGGCCCATCATGGAAGACTTTCTGATGGTGATGTTTGAATTGGTTTTTGGAGAGTGAATTAGAATGTTTTGAACTAATATGGTGAAGGACAGTAGAAAGAAGGAACAACATGGACAGAGACCTTAAGGCATGAAATGTTAAGTCTGTATTCAGTCGAATGTTTACTCTTGATAGAAGGATTTTTTTCCTTAGAACAGATTACTCCTAGATGATAAGATTTTATTTTGTTTTTATTTAATAATAGTTCAGTTAAAACATAAGCCCAAAATTGCTCCATAAAATTTAGCAGCAGTTATGCTATTGACAGCATATAAAAAGCACTCAATCGAGCTAGGTTCAGTGGCTCATGGCTGTAATTCCAGCACTTTGGGAGGCCACAGCAAAAGGATCACTTGAGTCAGGAGTTTGAGACCAGACTGGGCAACATGGCAAGACTCTATCTGTACAAAAAAAATTTTTTTTAAATTAGCTGGGAATAGTGACGTGTGGCCCTGCAGTGAGCTGTGATTGCTCCACTGCACTCCACCTTGAGTAGCAGAGTGAGACTGTCTTTGGAAAAAAAAAAAAACAACACTGAATGGGGGCCTGTATACTCTTCTAGTTGTTGGAATTTCCTATTTTATAACAACAGTGTTAATTTATAGCTTATTCTAATGACAAATCTCTAGCCTAAGTAACTTCTGTATCTACTAGCTCACTAAATTCTAGTTCTTGGGAGAAAAGTGACTTTTATTTATTTTTGTGTCCTTTCCCAATCTTAGCATAGTGCTTTTTAAATGATAGAAGTTCAGTATGTATTTTTTAAACTTGATTTACTTACCTCCAGGTAGATCAAAATAGAGTAAATAGAGGTAGTCATTTGTTACGGGAGAAATAGAATATATTTTCTCTGATTCTGTCATAGTGCCTTTCCATTGAGTCATGCATTTCCTCTATTCCTTGTGTCCTTTGTGTTACTTGTTTCCCCCTTATCACTTAGAAATATTGGGACCTACTCTAATTTTTTCAATTATCTCTTGCATAGTTTCAGTTGGTTTTGCCCTGTACTTTGAAATATCTTTATTCTGGTGTCATCTTTCTTATTTTTTAAAAATGATATAGGATGATATTTATTCAGGGATCAAAAAGCATAGTAGTCTCCTTTAATTCATGCTGGAGACTTATTTATGTCTCTGTACCCTCTCATTCATTCAAAATGTATTATAGAAAATCTAGGAACTGAGTTTACATATGTACCAGTGGTACATACTCTACATTCTAGTCTCTGTCTTGATGTAACTTACAGGGATAGATTGCATAGGTTTATTAAATGAATTAATGTAAAATTAAAGCAGAAAGACCCCTTATCACAATTATAATTTTTATGTTGACTTTTTATTTTTTCATTTCATAGTTAGTCCTTCCTTTTTATATTATAGTGACTTCAATTTTAGCAGTTATATTTAGTGACTTTTTCTACCCTCCACCCTATAGGAAATTAGTGTGAAGTTACTAAAATTTTTAATTTACCTTCAATAAGAACAATTGAAACATGCCTTAATTTCCCTTGAACAGCTTTAAAAACTAGTATGTCTACTACTCTCAGTAGTAGATACATTATTTTGCAATTTTGAATGTCCTTTTGTAAGCTGACTAAATGGTACTTTTTTTTTTTTTTTTAATAGTAAAGCCATTTTTTCTATGGAAAATCAAAGTGACAAGTCTTGGTTGCATTATATAGTACCGTTTTTTGAAAAAAAATAAAGAAATTAAAAAGCTTTATTTTATACAGCTTTTCCCCCTTCCTAGTATTTCACCCTTTTGCATGACTTGCTTTCAGTAAAGTAGTGCTTACTTGTCTGCTATTTTCTGTTTGTCTTCATTTCTACAGCAGTCTTCAGCAGCTTTCAAAATTATAAATGTGACTTTCCTGTGACAGTCTAAAAAATGTTCAATCATTGTGGTGCTGGGTGTTTTTCTCACCCTAAAGGGAAACTTAAATCTTCTCCTCTATTTTGAAATTTCTTGGTACTTATTAAACCTTTACTAGTTATTAACCACTTACAAGGTCTACTTAAGTCTACTTGATAATGTTTCGTTTGTATGTTAAGTCTCAGTGTCACATTTTTATGTTAACAGCTAGTCACCACACCTAAAATACATAGTCTAGCATTTTCAAACTTCACAGATACCTTTGATATATAATAGCTAAACTGTTGTCCTTTGTCATGAATTCCCACTTCATGAATTCAAACTAGATACGTGTCTACTATTGATGTTATGTCTGTAGTTTCACAATTCCATATGAAAAAGTGTAAGACTGTCGTTTTTTGCATGTAAAACATATTTTTCTCTACTGCATCTGATGTAAGTATAAAAGTTATGAAGTGTGTTTTTTTAAAAAGAGTGTATGTCTGACTATTACATTGGAAAATATGGTCTGGCTAAATGTAAAATATTTAGCAGTAAATTATTCCTGCTAAATAACAAAGCTTGATCTATAAGAAAGCTAACCATTTAGTTGCAATATCAGTATTTGTTCCTAGTAATAATACCTTTGTAGCCTTGGATAGAGAGTTTTTTTAATTTTTCAATTGGCTCCTCTTGTGTAATTATTTTGTCACAGTATTTTCTTCCTAAAAAAATGATTTCTGAAAAGAAATTTGAAAAATAAGGGAACAGATCACATTCTTAAGTTGACTTATGAATGTTACTTTATTGTTGCTGTAGTACTGTTTTACATATGTTGAGTCTAAAATTTGGTAATGTAATTATTGAATTTTTAAAAAATATGTTGTATATTTTTTACTATTTGGTAGGTTTAATAGGTAGAATTGAATTATTACTTGCTCCAAGCACAAAATAAAGTTATAGTTTTTAGGGATCTTTAGCAAACAAAGTTTCTTTACAATGTTCTAAGTAAAGGAATAAAGAAGTCATTGTGTATTTGTGGTGAGGTGAAAAGGAGCAGAAAAGTCTAGTTAACTAATTTTATATGATTGGTAGACAAAGATTTACCAAAAACCTTTTTTGTTTGTTAAAATATTTTTAAACTTAAAGACCAGTGTGATAGTATTAAAAACGTTCTTACTTCATCTTAAATTCGTACTGATTCCTTTTCCCTCATAAGAGAAAATTTTAGCATGGAGGAATTCTGCCATATTTCTCTAAAACATGATAATCAAATGTTTATGATTTTACGTGCTTTATGCCTTACCTGTGGTGCTGAATGTGGCTTAGTTGGAAAGATTTATGAAGAAACCTTCATTTCCTCTTAGAGTCCACCCTTTTTCTTAAAATATAAAAGATTTGTCCTTAGAGAAACAAATGACCAGTATTATTAAAAGCAAGATTTCTGTTAACTTGAGTCAAGCAGAGAGAAATCCAGATTTAGTCATTCATTAACATATGTTTTGCAGCTAACACCACAGGTGGTGAAAATGCCCATATTTTGTGTCCTTGATTCTGCTTTTTATAACTGTAATTCTTCCTTCATTTTTCTCTTACTCCCAAGTGTATAGGAACTCAGATTTTCTTTAGTATTTCAAAATTTCAGTAATAGTATTGTAGTGTAGCTTAAAGTGTCTAGTTTTCAGCAGTTGAGTAATTGTGGAGCAGTTTTATAACTTGAACTCCTCTGCATAGGATTCTTGACCTTGTATTCACCAACAGAATAGTTCAGTGATACTCTCTTGGGTTTGTTGTTAAATATATATATCCTCCCTTTAACCTGTAGTATTTATGTTGAGACACTTTCGAGTGATTCCTGGCAAAGGGGGTGAGCACCTAAAAACTATTCTTTTAAAGTTTTTTACTTTTTTATATCAAAACTCAGTCATTACAAGTAAAATGAACTTTATAGGAAAATGAAAATAGTTTGTCTTAAACTATAGATAAGCAACAGGTTTAGTAGGCTTTCTTTTGCATTAAAATCTATCATTTCTGATGCATTTACAGTGATAGTGATGGATGTAGTAGAAAAAGTGATTGTTAAAACTATCACAATTAAAAATTTTAATTATAATTATCAGATTGGTTTAATACACCAAGTCCTAATTTGGAACTTAAACTAAGTTAATAATGTTTGGTGTTCCCTTGTTTTCTGTAATATCTATAAACTTGAAACTAGTCATTTAAATGTAGAACTATGGAAAAAGTATTAGTCTTTCCTTAAAAAGTTCAAAGTTAACATTAACTAGAATTAACTCATCTTTGGAAATTTGGGTTGTTAATTGCTTAGAGTTACACATGTATTTAAAAAAATTCATGTCACTGTAAATTTTCTTGTGCTTTCCTGCTATTTAGATGCCCAGCCTACAGAGTCTGAGAAGGAAATTTATAATCAGGTGAATGTAGTATTAAAAGATGCAGAAGGCATCTTGGAGGACTTGCAATCATACAGAGGAGCTGGCCACGAAATACGAGAGGTAAATCATATTTATGTATTTTCTAGTTAACTAAAACTTACTGTCCCACCTCTTTGTAATCTCTATTGTTTTCTAGACTTCAGAATTCTGTATTTCATACTAAGTATTATATTTGAAGGATGCTCACTTGGCATTGTTTCAGAAGTGATAGCAGTGAAATGAGCATGAAAGGAAAAACTGCGTTCCATAAACAGGTAGTTTTTGTACATTAAGAAAATGTTATTTACTTTTTGGGTTGCTCTTATACCTGAAATTTGCAGTATTTATATGGTGCTTCCTAGGAGAAAGTTGGAATCATCCTTGCAGTCAGTACACCTTCCCCATGACTTTACACCACAAAGAAAATATGTAGTGTGGTCTCTCTCAACTTTCCTCTCCCAAACTTGTGAACTTTTTCAGATTTCCATTCATCTCATTTTTTGTTTCTTTTGTTTTTCAGAAGAAACTGTGTCCTTGCTTCTTTCCAAGACTAACTTCTTTAGCTTTGTTCTTCATCCTGTTCTGAAACTTTACTCTTTGAATTATTTTTTCTCTTGGTTAAATCTTCTATCTTTTTTCTTTTACTGAATTCTTCCCTGTAGCATATCCATGTGTAGGTGTCCAGAACTACACAGAGGAAATCCCTGTCCCCTGGGTCTTCATCTTTCCCCTTCTCATTACTGCATTTCTTGAAGCCATTGCCCGTGCTGTGTTTCTTGATTCTTCCCATCCTCTGGTTTATTATTCTCTAGAGTGCAGAGGTCATCAAGGTCACTCTTTGGGACATACATTCCATATCCACCTTGATTTCTCTTCTGACATTTTGGAATACTAAGTGAAGGCAGAATCAAGTGCAGACACCAGAAGGTGGTGATTCAAAACGTGTTGGTGATTGACCAAATCTTTAGGGTAAGGGAAGAGAGAGAGTTAAATGATTCCCTGGTTTTTATTTTATTTTGAGACAAGGTTTAGCTCTGTCACCCTGCCTGGAGTGCAGTGGTGCAACCACAGCTCACTGCAGCCTCAACCTGCTGGGCTCAAGTGATCCTCTTGCCTCAGTCTCCCCAGTAGCTGGCACTCACCACCATGCCTGGCTAATCCCCCGCCAAATAGAGGCAGGGTTTTGCCATGTTGCCCAGGCTGGTCTTGAACTCCTGGCCTCAAGTGATCCCCCCGCCTTGGCCTCCCAAAGTGTTGAAATTACAGGCATGAGCTACTATGCCTGGCCCTTGTTTTTATTTTACATTAGCAGATTGTGGTGTCATTAACTGAGGGAAATTCTGGTGTGAATTCTGTTTCTTGATATGCACCCTTCCTTTGTTTTTGTCTAGAATGCCCTTCCTTTTTTTCTTCAAACCCCCCAATAATCTCCTACTTCCTCTTATACTGTTTTGCCCACTTTACACACATATCTTTTGTGGGAACCATTCTTTTTTTGGGGGGGTAAACCATTACTGTTGAGTGTTTATCTCTCTACCACCGTACTTCCAGCTTGAGGAGGGTAAACCTGGTTTCTTATATATTTTGTTGTTATCAGCACCTAATACATTGCAAACTTACAGCACTTAGTAAGCAGTTAGTTGTTGAACAAATAAATACAAGGGCTTTAGTCTTGGCAATGTTATTGGCTTAAGTAAAACCCTAAGATTTCAGTAAACTAAGGCATACAACCGTTTCTGTGAAATTCAAGTTCTCTGAACATTTAAACGTATTTTGAAAAATCAAACGTTTGTGGAAATGAAAGATTTAAATGATTTAGTAGGATCTTAATTAACTAATTGGTAAATTTTTTATGATGGTTGTTAGTGCTACAAATTCATTTAAATTGTTTATAAGTGTTAGGTCATTAAACTTCTTTAAAGCTTGTTGTTATGAAGAGAAAAATCTTGCTATAGAGACAAACAATATTCATTTCCTGTTTGGTTTTTTTTGTTTTTTTTTTTTTGTTTTTTTTTGGTTTTTTTTTTTGAGGCAGAGTTTTACTCTTGTTGCCCAGGCTGAAATGATCTCAGCTCACTGCAACCTCCACCTCCCAAGTTCAAGCAATTCTGCCTCAGCCTCCCGAGTAGCTGGGATTATAGGCACTCACCACCACGCCCAGCTAATTTTTGTATTTTTAGTGGACACGGGACTTCTCCATGTTGGCCAGGACTGGTCTCGAACTCCTGATCTCAGGCGATCCACCCACCTCCGCCTCCCAAAGTGCTGGGATTACAGATGCGAACCACCTCTCCCAGCCTTTCTTTCTTTCTTTCTTTTTAAAAAAAATATAGAACACTTAGGCCTTTTTTTAATGGGGTTTTGCTCTTTTGGCCAAGTTGGTCTTGGACTCTTGGCCTCAAGCAATCCTCCTGCCTCAGCCTCCCATAGTGCTAGGATTACAGATATGAGCCAGTGTGTCCAACCCGGGTTTTTTTTTTTTTTTAATTGCAGTACTTCCCGTTTGGGAGAATTATTCTGCTTCTGTGTGTGGGAAGGCTTTCTACAATAAGATAATAATATTAATAATACTGTTTTCTCTAAAGTCTGTTTATAGATTTGATTGAATCCATATTAAGATTCGTTTGTAATCTTCTGGAATAGAGTATAGTGGTAGAAAAGTTTATATATAGGATATATCAAAGAGACCTTCTAGGGCTGTGAAGCCAGGATTTCCTAATGCTATGACCAAAGATTGAAGTTTTGCATAGGATCCCGTAGTCACTCAGCAGTGCTGCTTTCCTAAGGAACTACAAGACATAGCCACACATAGTTCACTCAAAAATAGTACATGATTGGTGATGTGAGAAAGTGTCTCCAAGTTGAAAAGAAAAGAGAAGGTTTACGTAGAAAAATAACACTGGAGAACACAAAAAAATATAAGGGAAAAGTAATAAGCAATGGTAAGTGATTCATCTTACCAGGCTTGAAACAACTTACAAAGGTACCATTGTTGAACGTTGATAAATGAAGTAATAAAAGATAAATAAGCATTGAAATATAAAATACGTAAGCTAGAAAACTGAAAAGCTGTATTTAAATCTACTGTAGATGGGGGACAAATGTGTAACTATTCAGGCAGTTGAAATTTTTGTTGAGAAGTTGATGCGGGTTTAATGATACAAAGAGAAAAGATTTCTGAAGAGTAGAGAAACAAATTAAAGGAAGGTACAAATAAAAGATGGATATATATCAAATATACAAATAACTGATGTGTTATAACAGTCATAGGTCAATAATTAAATTGCTGATAGTGTTAATTAATAAGACTTAGAGCAGCCAACTCTTCTATCTATGAAAAAGCACAGACAACAGAAAAAATGGTCAGTTTTGCTAGTAAGTGCACATCACTGTGAAGAAGTTTTAGTTGGTTTGTGAAGAAATGGTAGTCTCAGTTACTTCAAGAAGTACTGTAAAATGGGTAGTCTTTTTGGAGGTCGGTTTGGCAGTATGTTAAAAAAAACTATAAAATTGTTTGTGCTCTTGCACCAGGTACTTATATTTTATAAAACATTCCAAACAACTGTAATTTAAGAGGAAATGTCAATGTAAAAACTGGTATGGCTACCTTATTCATAGTAGCAAAATGGGGAAACAATTCACAGAGTCATTGTGAAGATAAAGTTAGACAACCCATGTAAACAGCATAGCACCGTGTCTGATACAAAGCTAACATAAACCGAGAATTTTCTTATTACTACTATACTAATGATGTTGCATTATATATTAATATATTTTAGTTTAATTTTTTTAAACATTGCAAAACAATAAAATTTGATTTAAGATAGAATCTATTACATAAACAATGCTTATTGTCTAGGATTAACCACCTAGAGGGAAATAAATACTTTCCATTAATGTAATATGTCCATAACCGCCTTAACATTTTTTTTGTAAATTAAAAAAAATAAATAGCCGGGTTTCGTGGCGCACACCTGTAATCCTAGCACTGGGAGGCTGAGACAGGTGGATCACCTGAGATCAGGGGTTCGAGACCAGCCTGATTAACATGGTGAAACCCCATCTCTACTAAAAAAAAATATATATATATATTAGTCAGATGTGGTGGCGCATGTCTGTAATTCGAGCTACTTGGGAGGCTGAGACAGGAGAATCACTTATACCTGGGTGGCGGAGGTTGCAGTGAGCCGAGATTGCACCATTGCACTCCAGCCTGGGCAACAAGAGTGAAACTCCATCAAAATAAATAAATAAATAGAGAGAGACTTGCTATGTTGCCCACACTGGTCTTGAACTCTTGGCCTCAAGTGATCCTTCTGTCTCAGCCTCCCAAAGTGCTAGGATTACAGGTATGAGCCAGTGTGCCCAACCAGTTTTAACATTTTTGAAAATGAGTTACACCTGCTCCATAATAACCTCACCACTGACATTTACTAAATGCCCTTTCCCTTTTACATGTTGGCTATAATGGATGTTGACCCAAAACCTTACCTAACAGAGTGAAATTATTATGAGAGGACAAGGAATTAGAGGTGTAAGGAAGAACCATAAAATATTTATTATAAGGGAGCAGCCAGTGTCTTCAGTTCTAAATCTAGGCAAGGCAGGGCCAGGGAAATAGTTATCTGTGCCCAGTTATGAAAATGGATGACATTTGCTAGAGCATTTTTATATTGTGAGAATGAATTGATATTTAGAAAAGCATTTTTAGATCCTTGCGAGAAAAATAGGATCGACTTCTTTAAGAGAAGAAAATAAAATTTTAACTTTTATCTATTTGCTTTTTTGTTGTTACTGTTTTTTAGTTTAATAGACATTTATTCCTTTAGTTGAATGATCTCTATACAGTCAAAATGTATGGTTTAAGTTACTATTATTATTATTTTTTAGTAGAAAGGAATTTAGATCTCAACAACTTCTGTGAACTTTCTATGAATATTTCCTGGAAATCAGTTAACCAAGCCTTTTGAATCCCATAGAGAAAATAGGAGAAAAATTGGTCCAGAGAAACCAGTATTTAAATTAAAGCCAGCAAATCCAGAATTTAGAATTGTGCAATTCCTTTTCCACATTTCCTTTGCACTCAAATTTACCCTGGGAGCCAGTAGCCTAGTCTATGGGAAAACATGATAAAGACAAATGCAATGCACTATGTTGGTATGTAAATGTTGGCACATATCTGATGTTCCAGCTTTGTGGAATGATAAGGATTTTAGGGTAGTCTGAGCAGGGACAAGAGAAGTAACTGCAGACAACACATACGGTTAGATTGGAAACCAGGAACTTCTATTGGCTCCATTATGACTTTTCTCTGTAGCCTGTGAGTGTGGACAGAGTGGATTGGCTCAAGATGTTTTTATTTGTAAGGCTGACTGGTCTAAGAATCATGTACATACTTCTAAATAGCCAACTGTTTTCCTGTGATGTGGCTGAAGGATTCATAATGGTCATAAGTTAGTGTTACTGATAAGTATTTTAAAAACTTGATTAAAGTTGACTTTTTCTACCCTCACACTTCAAAGGTATTTATCTAAAGCCTGCTGGCTTCCCATCCTAGCATTGATTAGTAGTTTGCAAAAGTTAAGGTTAATAACTCATACTTATATAACATTCAGTTTCACAATACACCAGTGTCAGTAGCCATACTAACTACTATCCATTAATTTGTATAGAGCTGTGGCATTGGAACTTTTATGTGAACTTAAAATGCTACTGTGGAGACTGAGGCAGTTTTGTTTAGGTTAACCCAGATTTGTTTCATTCCTAAGAAAAGCCTCTTGCAACACATTTATTATTCTGAGAAATGGTGGCATTTTTGCATACTTTTCTCTCAGAAACAGCAGTCATACAAATGGAACAATAAATTAAATTCAAAAATGTGGATTCTATTTGAGCCCATATTTTTCTACATATGGTCACGACATAGGGTTAAGGTATCATCCTCCCACTCTACAAATGTCTAAAGCAAAACTAAACTTAAAAAGTCTGTACTTGCTGAACCCAGCCACTTCAAAGTAAACCAGCACAGCGTTGCCATCACCCCAGTAAAACTGTAGGATTAATCATGTGCACCAGACAAATCTGCAGAGCTAGTTAAAGAATTTATTTTAAACCTCCTGTGTCACACAGTGTGTTTTAAACACTTGACATGTAACTCCAAAGTTTATATTACTAGAAAGAAGACATACTATCATTTTAAGTTTTATGATTTGACAAAGCATTCAATAATCTGCAGACTGTTTTTAACAGACAACACCTTTAAACAGATGTAACTGTCCTAAGTTGTTAATTAGATATTAATTATACAAACATTACATATATTAGTAGTGAAGGTGGAGCTGGAGAGCATTATACCTTCTCCAAGCTGCTTGGCAAGAACCAGATACAGTTTTTGGAATTTAGGGACCATCCAACCCATTGCTTTTTCAGCCTGCAGATGTCAGCCCACGCATCACCATGTGCTTGTAGACTGGTTTGGTGATCTGCTGGGTGTCAGGACTCCTTCTATAGCTTTATGGAATTGATCAATGAGGAAAACCTCAAAAATGTGTACGTGGAATCTTCACCAACCCAGTAAGAATATAGGACACGGCCCCACAGTGGCGTCCAGCTCACTCTTTTGCAGTGTACTGAAGGCTTCGAGCAAACTTCAGCAGATTAACACCATAAAGGACAGGATACCTGTACGTTGCACCCTTAGGAACTGGGCATTTTCAGCCGCCACGGTACACACGAATCCTATATATGACATAACCTTGTGTGGCTTAGTCTGCACACTTTATTGGGCTGGGTGGGTCCAGGATCTCTGTGGAGAGAAGAGAACTGATGGTAGTGCCAACGGTGGACCATCAGTGAAAGCACACTACATCAAACTACTTCTGCCTCCATGCCTCCTGGATGGAATTGTGTGTACCCATCTTGGCTTATTTGATGGCTGCCACTAGACAGAAAGGCTTATTTACTTGTTTGCTGAATAACAAATACAAGAAACAAATTTTTACTACCTGATAGAAATCATTACCAAGTCTGGGCCTGAGGCCAAAGGATTTTTTTTTCATATATATCAGCATATCAGGGTCTCTTTGAAATATCCTTATTACAGTAGAATGTGAACAAAGGATTGTTACATTTTGTAATGTCAGATTTTCTTCAGTATTACAGTATTTCCTGATTCATGACATAAGTAGGATTGACTTCAGGCTTCTATTGGGTTTAAGCATCATTTAAAAATATTGAATAAAACATCAATTTGTAAATGATGCCTAAGCTTATAAAGTAAATTGCTTACCCAGTATATAGCCCATTAATTCAGTTTGCAGCTAATTTGTTCAGAGCATCCTTTAGATCTGTCTGGGTTCAATTTTATTTTGCTTTCCTGTTTTTTTGTTTTTTGTGTGGATGGAGTCAGAGTACTAGTGCCTTGGGAGTATTGAGACATGTCATGTAACATCTTGATGGTGTGGATAAGCAGGTCCCTGGTTTAGTTCTGAATTTCAGATGGTATGTTTAGTTTGTTTCAAGATGTTAGAGAAAGTAAATCAGGTTGTTAAAAAATGTGTTAACTTCTGTAAAGCAGTACAAAAAACATCTATAGGCAAATGAAAGAGACAAGAAAATATGTATTTTTGGAAATAACCCTCTATATTCAGAAAAGATTGCTTGATGATTTGAAAGACTGGGTATAGAAGAAGTCGTTTATATTAAGGATCTCTAGATTATATTTTCTTCCCTTTCAGATTTGAAACTGGTTTTTTCATCTTATTCAGGAAAGCCTAAGAAAAATTGGTATCTAGAATAGGATTTTAGTTATAGAGAATAGCTGTCTGTGACAATTCTTTTTTTTTTTTTTTTTGAGACAGTCTTACTCTTTCACCTAGGCTGGAGGGCAATGGCATGATCTCGGCTCACTGCAGCCTCCACCTCCTGGGTTCAAGAAATTCTCCTGCCTCAGCCTCCTAAATAGCTGGGATTACAGGCACGCACCAGCACGCCTGGCTAATTTTTGTATTTTTGGTAGAGACGGGGTTTCACTGTGTTGGTTAGGCTGGTCTAAAACTCCTGACCTCGTGATCTGCCTCCCTTGGCCTCCCAAAGTGCTGGGATTACAGGCGTGAGCCACGGTGCCCAGCCGACAATTCTTAAATCACAGTTTCAGCTTGATTTAGGTTCTTAAGTCGTAGGTAGTTTTCTTAATGCTAGTTTGGACCCTGGAATTTTAATTATGGAAATTTCTTAGCCTGTTCCCAGAGTTGGCATATTATTGCCTTACTTTTTGAGTTTTATTTTCTTCTACTAAAATAATACTTTGACAAAGAAGTACTAAGAGACTCTGTGCTATGGGAAACATATGCAGTGTTTTTTTTGTGGATGTGTTGGGCACCAAGGCATAATATATTTCACAAACATATTGGACCATTTTAAAATTTTCATTATGTTCATATCTGTTGCGAGGATAACTAAGAATTTATTATAATAGATTGAAGTATCTATAGAGTTGAGAAGACCCACTCTTAGCACTCCTTTGTGGAGTCTGTGGAGTTGAGAAGACTCACCTTTAGCACTCAGTAGAATATTCAACACTGAGCTGTGCGTGGTGGCTCACGCCTATAATTCCAGCACTTTGAGGGGCCAAGGTGGGTGGATCACCTGAGGTCAGGAGTTCGAGACCAGCCTGGCCAACATGGTGAAACCCCGTCTCTACTAAAAGTAAAAAAATTAGCTGGGCGTGGTGGCACTTGCCTGTAGTCTCAGCTACTTGGGAGGCTAAGGCAGGAGAATCACTTGAACCTGGGAGGCAAAGGTTGTAGCGAGCCAAGATCACACCACTGTACTCCAGCCTGAGGTGACAGAGTGAGACGCTCTCTCAAAAAAAAAATAATAATATTCAGCACTCCTAGGTTCAATATTCTGTATTTTATAGATTATACCAGGGTTTCCTATGTTTGCTAAAGCCTGCATTTTAATGTAAAAATGAACCGTTTTATTTTTTTTTAAATCTAACTATTTTTATTCTTTGGATTTTGAAGGCAATCCAGCATCCAGCAGATGAGAAGTTGCAAGAGAAGGCATGGGGTGCAGTTGTTCCACTAGTAGGCAAATTAAAGAAATTTTATGAATTTTCTCAGAGATTAGGTAAGTTGAAAGTTTTGTTAATTGTGACTTGCCTAGTGAAAAAGATGTTTATTCATTCCAGAAGTTTATTTTATGTTCATAATGCTGAATTTGGTTTAGTATCTGTTTATAAGTAAAGCAAGTTCGTTAGACCGTAAAATTATAGTGTAATCTTCTTTCAGCCCTGGCCTTTTAATTCATTTAGACCATTTTTGTCCACAAGTTATTTTCCTCATCATCTGTGATTTTACATACATGAATCTGAGCATTGATTTTAAATGATTTTAAGAACACAAAAGTTTAACCAAGGGCCTGAGGATTACTTTCCCATATATGGGAAAAGGACTTACTGTAGAGATGGAGAGAGATTCTACCAAGTGATTTCTCATAATAGGACCCTTTAGCATCCAAAGAAATCAAAGAGGTTTTCTTGAAATTTTCAGTGGTTACACTCAATTCATGTATATAAAACTGTAGAAGATGAGAAAGAGGCTGGGCATGCTTGCTCCTGTCTGTAATCCCATCACTTGGAGGCTGAGGTTGAGAGATTGCTTGAGCTCAGGAGTTCAAGACCAGCCTGGGCAACATGGCAAAATCCCGTCTTTAAAAACAAACAAACAAAAATAAGCTGAGTGTGGTGGCACTTGCTTGTGGTCCCATCTACTCTGGAGGCTGAGGTGGGAGGATCACCTGAGCCCAGGAGGTCAAGGCTGCAGTAGCCATGATGACACCACGGCACTCCAGCCTAGGCGACACAGTGAGACTCTGTCTTGAGAGAGAGCGAGCGAGCGAGAGGGCTAGTGATATACAAAGTTTGGGAAAAATTATTCAAAGTTCAGAATTGTGTCTTCAATATGAGCAGGCAAAATTGGAACTCCCTTTGTTGGAGGAGGAAGAGGCAGAGCAGGTAAGATTTAGCCAGTTAGCTCTTTGTGTGATTTTAAAGTTGTAAATTTGAAGCACTTTATTTTGTACAGTTATAGGCACAGGAGAGGAATAGTATAGATGTGTGTCAGAACGATTTGAATGTAGTTAAAACACATACTTTCATAAAGTTTGAATTTTTGAAACGTATAAATGTTACTAATTAATCATAAGAAAATCATACTGTGATTGTTTGTTTTTTAAATCCATAAGTCAGAAACCAGGGGGTATATACTATAAGAGTGAAGTCAAACTGGGGACCCAAAAGCTAAATTTAAACTTGAGATTTGATTTGTCTGGCCCACATAATTTTAAAATTTTCTAATTAGTTGCCAGGTTTAACACTTGGTCACTGTATGGTTTTGGTTTTTTTTTTTTTTAAGCCTCCAACTAGCAATAATTAATCTGCATGTTAGTGAGCCAGAGCCACATGGCAAACCATCTCTGTCTCCGTTAGTTAGGAATTGTGCTTTCTAGTTTGTAGTAAGTTTTTATTGTTTCATGTTTTTTAATACCTTACTCTATATTTGCTACTTGGCCATTTGTATTTGTAACTTCTGAAGTTTAAGTTCCATTTTAAAAAAATGTCTATGTTCTGAAAAAAAAGTGAGATAATTGCTGTTTTTCCTTTAGATGCAGTACGGCCTGTTAAATACAATGTTAAGACAGACAATAGTTTGGATAGAAATACTGTGTAAACTATCTTTTTCTTACTGGAAATAAGAATTGTAGTTTATTTTCCCAATTTTAGAATTAGTTATTTTACATTATTTGTCTTTCAATCAAGTGTCTCCATAGTCTGTAGCTTTGTACTTTATAACCCAGTCAGCCTAGGTTTTCTGTCTTGGTTGTCTTGTCTACTATATACAGCTTTTCTTATGCTGGTTTCTGGCTGCATTTATAGTTAAATTGCTTTTGATGGTGCTCAGGTGCTATTCAAGCTCATCTTGGCCTTTTAGCATATCCCAATAAACAAAGAATACTTGTAAAATAGGCCAAACTAGTTGAATGTAAGTGTTATATTTTTACCATGGGAATTAATCGGTCTCGTGGTGTATGTCCCATCATGGGTGCTATTCCAGCACAGACAGCACCGTGGAGCAGCATGCAACTGTGAAGACGCACATGATCCTTCAGAATCTTGCAGTTCTAAGGAGAAGATTTCTTGGCCTGAGCACTACAGATACACCAGGGGTTATACTTCAGAAGAAGGACCCTGATCCCTTGCCAGTTTGCATACTTATAGTGGGACAGGGCAAGGATTACCTGCTTAATTTGAAGATACTCAGTTTTGCTGACAGGGTCTAACCACACTGCCCTGGTAAACTTGCCATACTTGCTTGTTCTGTACTTGCTTGTTTTGTTCTGAGGCCTTGGAGCCCCTCCTGTTGAGGCAGATACCTAAGGGAAGGTTGTATGGTCAGGCAGTAGGACAAACTGCTTTGTCTCCCCTCCTCAGTCTTCCTCATGCTTTAGGGGCTTACATTAGGGACTGCCTCCAAGGGTCATAATGAATAAGTCCCTCCAACGTGTTAGCTTCTTTTCACTGGGCAGAATTTATCAAAATGTATTTTAAAGGCCCCAAATGCCCACCGTAATTGTGGTCATGACTCTTGGTTGTCTTAAATCCTTTACAATCCATGTCCTCAGGTTCTCTTCTGAGGATTTGAGAGCAGTTGGTGAGAATAAACGACTTATCTCTATAGGGAAACTCTCCCCAGGCAGGGGCCTCCTCTTTCTAGTCAAGTAGTTATTCTTCCCTGTCCTAGCTTTTGGACTGATTTGTCATCTTTATTATTCCTTCTGGTTGTCTTTTCCTTGCAAGCACCTTCTATGGTTTTGGCTCCTGCACTTATCTACCAGCTTCCTTTAGTTCTTCCAGAATTTAGGGCTTAATAGCCTATTAATTTTCTCCTGGTCATCTGCTTTTTAAAAAATCATAATCTTATGGTTTTGTTTTAGGAGCTTCATCTAAGTCCAATCCCAGTCATCTTTTCTTTGTTCTCTCTTTCTCTCCAACTCATCCAGAGACCTCTGGGACATTTTCTGTGGGTTCTTTGTCTCCAGTTTCTCTCTTGAGACAGATCATTGTAGGCTAGTAGGACTGACTTGTGCCGGCACAGGCCTGCAGGGTGAGGCTGATCTAGCGGCTTCAAAGGCAGATTAGTAGATTTATCATCTTGAGTTTCCCTTTCATCGTAGATCTACCATTGAGGGCCTCAGCCATTCATAGACAAAAGTTCTGCAACTAATGGTCACTGACCATCCCAACTTAGCCAAGCAACCTGACTCCAATCCCAAAAGTGGTAGAGAACTTGGAATGCTGAAATTAACCCTGAGACTTGATAAAGTCTAGGCAAATGCATTTTTCTTTTTTTCTTTAACAGACTATAATAATATTTTGTAAAAATATTTTTTCTGTTCTGTGTCTCAGTTTTCCACTTAACACCAACATATAGACTGAATCTTCGGAGAAGTAAACCATTTTTAAAATATAACCCAAAATGTTTGACTTTTAATTGATCTTCTTCACATCCACTGTTACACCTCAATACACCATCCATACCCCTACAGTCCATGCTCCACACTGCAAATGAAGTAGCATTTTAAAATGCTAATCTGATGATGCCACTTCTCTGCTTAAATGATTTCTCCAGGGACGTTAGGATGCCAAAGCCGGAGTACTTAATGTGGTACACAAATTCTGTGTGTATTAATTATCTTAGTCCTAGTTACCCTCCTGATTGCTCTCTGTACTCTTATATTGGTGGTCTTGCAGTTCCTCAAGTATGTCATGCTCTTCTCAGCTCAGGGTCTGGCTCCCTGCCTTTCTGTCTGCAAACCCATGTTCATCCTTACTACATACTTCAGTCTCAGTCCAGGAGTCACTTATTCAGGGAAATCTTTTCCTAGGCCTTCCATTAGGTGAGGTCTTATTTTTATACCTTTCCACTGTACTGTGTACTTATTTTCAGCACATATCACAACTGTAATCATTTGTCTTCTCTATATATAATAAGGCTCCATATGGGCACAGGGAGCATGTCTGTCTATATCCATTTTCCCAGTGCTTGGCACAGGGTAGCCAGTCAATACATTTTCTGACTTACTGGAAAAAAAAAGGATAATAGCTGTCATTTAGAGTTATTGTGTGGGTGAGAAATAATGTCTGTGAAGAGATAGTTTAGTACCTGGTATCTAACAGACACATAAGTACCTACTGTTGTTTTTAATCAGTAGATTAATATTTTGTAGGGTTACAGAAGTAATTGGTACTATTGGTAGTAATCAGGAGGTTAATGTTTTATAAGGTTACAGAAAGCTACGTACAATGTTGCTTTATTTCAGAGAGTTCATTGTGGTAGAAAGAACAGGGCTTTGGAGTCAGAAATACGTAGCATTTGCTAGCTATAACTTTGGGCTCTAAGCTCTTTGAAACTCATTTGACCCATCTGCAATGACCATGTCATAGTTGATGGTGAAAATCAAATGGGAGACTATATTCAGTGTACAGTAGATGTTGACTCGTATGTAAATCTTCGTAAATAGGAAAACTGGGTTTTTTTTTAAGTTACGGGCTGATGACCTGACATAAAGTTTTAAATTTATCATTAATATTTGTTTATTAATCTGACATTTATTAACGTCAGATCATAATTTAACTCTGTAAGCTCTTATTTTCTCTGACTGGAATCTAGCAGCATTTTCCAGTTCTGTGATCTGTAACTGAATTCGTTTGATTTGTATGGCTTTTTGAAATATTGAAATGAAATATTAGTATTTACTATTTAATATTAGTATTACTATTTAGTATTTCCATTATCAAACACGGTATTTATTAGCCTAGCATCCCAAAAGTAGCACTTATTTCAAAGGGACCATTTTGCTCATGTAATGAATTAGAATATTTATATTGTAGCCTTTAAATGTCAAGTTCTAAGACAAGAAGTTTATTGAACCACATATTTTGTTCTCTTTAGTAACGGAAAGTAAACAGTTTGTGTTTATAAATGAAAAACATATTCAAAGTATGAGAAATTGGTAATTGATTCATAGGCATATACAAACAGTGTGGACACAGTGCCATTGAAGAAAAGTTACTCAGTTGTAGATAATAGTTACCATTTCATAAAACCAAATTCCACACTGTGTGAAATTATTAAAGTAATATAAAATTTGCCCTTTGATTCTGGTGTTGAATTCAAATTCACTTCTGCACTATTTTCATTCTGGGTTTACAGAATTATAAACCCTTGAATTAGTCCCTTTAAGGTATTTTGTTAAACGGTATTCATAATGTGTGCAGTACATTTGTAATGGCAACATTTAAACTTCTTAATTAGTTTTTATTATATTTAGATCATCTG
Source organism: Chlorocebus sabaeus (assembly GCF_047675955.1). Taxonomy (NCBI): domain Eukaryota; kingdom Metazoa; phylum Chordata; class Mammalia; order Primates; family Cercopithecidae; genus Chlorocebus; species Chlorocebus sabaeus. Next base: position 133,622,989 of record NC_132911.1, on the reverse strand, counting down.
TTTTTTAAAGGGAACTTTTCTGGGAATTAACATTTATGGATTGTTCACTTTTTAATAAACAAATATCACACAGATACAAACAATTTTTTTTCAATTTTTTTCTTTAGAAGCAGCATTAAGAGGTCTTCTGGGAGCCTTAACAAGTACCCCATATTCTCCCACCCAGCATCTAGAGCGAGAGCAGGCTCTTGCTAAACAGTTTGCAGAAATTCTTCATTTCACACTCCGGTTTGATGAACTCAAGGTAGAATTATCTGTTGGCCCTGATTGTTATGAAAATCATGAATCTTTTAATGAGTACTGGGAGAAAAAGCTGGGAAACATTGTTAAAACATATTTAAATGATGTCTGCTAGACCTTAATAAAAATGGAAAACTGGATTTAGAAATTATGACTGGTCTTTTGATATATGGCAAAGAGCAAATTACTGAGTATTCAGTCTCAATCTTTTTTTATTTTTTGAGACAGAGTCTTGCTTTGTCACTGAAGGTAGAGTGCAGTGGCATGATCTCAGCTCACTGCAACCTCTGCCTCCTGGGTTCACATGATTCTCCCACCTCAACTTCACGAGTAGCTGGGATTACAGGCATGTGCCACCATGCCTGGCTAATTTTTGTATTTTTAGTAGAGACAGGGTTTCACCACGTTGGCCAGGCTGATCTGGAACTCCTGACCTCAGGTGATCCACACCATCTCAGCAGTCTTCATTTAACTTTGTTTAAAAATTATCTCCGAAACAAAATGTTGAGCTTCTTTTCTAATGTTTTTTCTTTTCTGCTGACACCTCCTGCCCCCGTTTTTCAACACTGTTTTATATTAAAATGTTGCTAAAATTTGTTTTTTTCTCCCTTCCTTCTTTCCCGCTTTCTTCCTTTCTTTCTGTTTCTTTTTTCATCTGTCATTGTTTATAGTATTTGGAACTATAAATACCTTGTTAAAAAGAATGAATGTAGAGCAATAAGCACTAGGTCTCATATCAAGAGACCTGAGTTCCAGTTTATACTCTGCCACAGTAACCCCAGTGATGAGATGTTGGGCAGGTCCTTTGGTTTTTCAGGGCCTCTGGTACCCTGTCTAGAAAATGGAAGAGCTGGATTCCAAACTTCAGCATTTTATAGTTGTATCACAGTCAGATTTGTATGTAAAATTCTAGGTTGAGGATTGCTCTGTTGACCATATCTACATTCTTTTATCGTAGTAACTAAAAACAAGTGCCTAAACAGTCCTTTTTGTTTTTGTTTGATAAACAAGCTTTTAGTACATTACCTGAAATTAACTGAAAAGAAAAGGGAAAGTATACTGCCTGTGGTCTTCCGTTTTATATGTTCAGTAAGGACTGAGTACAGTTATAAGCCACCTTAGATTATACCAGTTCTAGTTCTTAAAATGATACTATGAATTATGCAATGTTTTATACTAATTAAAACTGAAGATTTTTCACTTAATTTTTTACATTAGCATTTAGTACATAACATTTTTTTTCCCACAAATGTCTTATTCAGATGACAAATCCTGCCATACAGAATGATTTCAGCTATTATAGAAGAACATTGAGTCGTATGAGGATTAACAATGTACCGGTAAGTTAATGCTTTGAATTAGGGGGATGGTAAGAATAACTTAGTGCTCAACCTGTTCATTTTATTATTTTGTTTGTTCATTCAGATAGCGTTAAAGCTAGTAATAAAGATAGTAATTATGGGCAGCCACAGCTGTAGGAAGAAAAGCAAACTGTAACAGACTGTATGGTATTTACCTATTTTTCTTCACAGTCTCTTAAATTCCCACAACTACTTCATTAAAATTGCTTGTCTGTATAACATTGATGCTTATAAAATTTCGCGATGTACTCTCATTTTAACTGTACAGAAATTTTGTGAGTTCATAGTTACGAGTTTTTTGTCTCCATATTCTTAGAATGGAAGTCTTAGAGAGAAATTATCGTGAGTTAATTTCTCGGAGAGAAATCTTGAACCCAAGTCAGTTTTCCTCCAAGAAATTAATGGTTAATGCTGGCACGAGGGGATAGTGAGGTCATGGCCTATTAACACTTCTGTGCCTGATATGGCTGTTTGAGAAAATGGCTTGTGCCTGCTCCTTGGCTAGTATAGCATTTCTTCTGGCTTCTTTAGGTCTGTTAACCTCTTACCATCCTCCTTTTAAGCTGTTTATTACTCTTTTCTACACCAAGGAACTAAGTACCGTAAGTAAAACTAGAGCGGAAGAAAATATTAGCTTGTTCTCTGTGTATTCTGAGAACCTTATAATTGTTCTGAAAAATTTCAAAGATCAACCCTTGTTTCAAATAGATAGTTTAATAGAGAAGTACTGTAACTATGTAAGGAGTGATAAGTGGCATAAGAGATTTAAAATATATATATATCAAAGACTATCATTCATTTTCTTTTTCCTTAAAAAAATATTTTAGGAAGCACTTGCACTAAGGCACTGAGTTGGAGGAAAAGATTCCTCTTTATGAAACATCTGTTACTTGCACCAATTTGATTTTTGCATTGACCAGTTCCTGGTGTGAGACTGACCTTAACATCTGTCTTTTTTATACCTACCATGTAAAATAAGATAAAAGCAAAGCAGCCAATCGTATACTATATCCGTCCTTGCCATCACTTAAGGCTAAAGACATTAGTCATCTTGGTTCTTCCTTTTACCCTCAATAATTACAGGTAAAAGCCAATTGTTTTCAGAAATATCTCTGAAATGTCTTCTCCATCCCCCTTTCCATCTCGTCCTCCCACTGTTCCAACAGAGAGCCTAATTCCCACTCTTTCTGCAGTCATTCTGCACAGTATAACTCATTTTTCGGACCTACAAGTCTTTTTCCATTTTCTTACAATCCACCCATGATGATCAGTTAATTTTCTTTAGGAAATTGACTTAGTTGTCATTCCTTTCATCTAACACTCTAAATGGCTCCCCATTCCATATGGAAGAAAAATATGAACTTAAGCTAGCATTTAAGGTACTATACAATACAGTCTGACCCCAACCTGTATCTTTCATTGGTTACAGCCACTTATTACACTGAATATGCTGAATTACTCTCTAGGGAGTCACTTGAAAACATACTCTTTCCCCTGCCAGATTGGAATACCTTGTTTACCTGCCCAGTATCACCTGCAAAAGGATAACTCTTCTTCTCCTTAGTTTCTTCTATTCCAACTTAATGTTCCTCTGACTCCCTTTTTGTGTTATCACCTGTTAGAATCTTACCGTGGATGTTGTATGGATACTTAATTGTTCATGATGGAGGACAGGGTACAATTTTATAATCATTTTTCTGTCCTCCATAACATTTAGAATCTCTTGTATGTAGTAGTTCATCAAGGTTTTATTTAGATTCCTTAATATCATTTAAAATATTTTTGAAGAGGTTAATCTTTTAAAAAAAAAATAACTTCAGATCATTTGTAGTCTTTTTTTTTTTTTTTTTTTTTAATTTAAGAATATTTAAGTATTATCGATACATGAGAGTCTAAAATGTAATTGAGGCAGGCACCCTACCTGGGTCCTTTTATAATTGTTATTGTATGTAATAATTTGTGAACTAACATCAAATGCTTTTACCTTCCCCACAGGCAGAAGGAGAAAATGAAGTAAATAATGAATTGGCAAATCGAATGTCTTTGTTTTATGCTGAGGCAACTCCAATGCTGAAAACCTTGAGTGATGCTACAACAAAATTTGTGTCAGAGGTAAGCATTGCCTAGGCAGCTGCTCTGTGTTGTTACTCATCCTCCTGTTGCAGACGTGATCTCAGCAAGCCCAAGACATTAAATACCATCTTGAAGCTAACAGACTCCCAGATGTATGTGTTGAGTCCTGACTTTTTTTCTGAGACCCACGTGTGCACACCTGTCCACCTATTTGCAGTCTCTGGAGTGGTTGACACCTCAGTGATATCTGATGGTACGGCCAAACCAAACTCTGGGTTGCCTTTTGCAACCCTGCCCTTTCTTTAGTTTTTGCTTTTTCAATTAATAGTACCAGTGCAGGCAAAAACTTACAAGTTATGTCATCCTAAATTCTTCTTTTTTTTTTTTTTTGGGACGGAGTTTCACTCTTGTTGCCCAGGCTGGAGTGCAATGGCACAATCTCGGCTCACCACAACCTCTGCCTCCCGGATTCAAGCGATTCTCCTGCCTCAGCCTCCCTAGTAGCTGGGGTTACAGTCATGTGCCACCACGCCTGGCTAATTTTGTATTTTTAGTAGAGACAGGGTTTCTCCATGTTGGTCAGGCTGGTCTTGAACTCCCGACCCCAGGTGATCCACCCGCCTCAGCCTCCCAAAGTGCTGGGATTACAGGCGTGAGCCACCACGCCTGGCCATCATCCTGAATTCCTTTCCATACCTCACTCCCTACATGTATTCCATCAAACAGTCTTGTTGGCTTTCCCTCCAAAATATTAATATATCATGAATATGAAAAGTTAGTTTCTTGCCACCAGCCACATCAGACTTCTCATCTGGATTACTGCATTTGTGTCCTGACCATTCTTATTTCCTCCACTCTTGCCCCAGTACAGTCCTTTCTCCATAGAGCAGCCAAGTAATCTTAAAACATAAACCACGTTCCCTCCCTCCTCCATGTAAAATGTTCCCAGTGACTTCCTAGTACCCTTAGGATAGAATCCAACTATTGCATAGCCTGTAAAACTCTACACCTTTGACCCCCTCTCTGCATTGTTGCAGTTGTTCTTACACAGCTGGAATGCAAGTGCCTTTCGGAAGAGTACTGCCTTCGCTATCTTGCTCGTAGCTGTATCCCCAGTGCTTGGAACAGTTGCTTAGGGTCTAGTGCATTATTTAGAAAATTAGGAGTAGGAACCAGGTTTTAAAGTTGCTAATTTTTCACATTATGCTAAATTTTTAATTGTGCTTAAGTAATAACTGTTTGTTACTTTTACTTTCTTTGTTCTTCATATACTTCTACAGAATAAAAATTTACCAATAGAAAATACCACAGATTGTTTAAGCACCATGGCTAGTGTATGCAGAGTCATGCTGGAAACACCGTGAGTATCAGCTGATCTTTTTCACTTTAACAGTGCTGTTGAGATGACTGATATTTCAAAACATGTTCATATATGAACATGTTTTATCTGGAAAGTAGAAAGTAAGTATATTCCAAATATTGAATATTAATATGTGAACAAACTTAAAATAATTTGGCTATTTAATGTAACTTCTGGTTAAGCATAAAATAGAGTTAGTTGGTCTTCCGGTACCTCAGACTAGTCAGTCTGACTCAGACTCTTAGTTCTCTTCTCAGAACAGAAATGTGGTGGTGGATTTTTGGTGGCTGGAATGTAGGAGAAGAGCTTTAGAGCTCCTTGGTTATACTTACCATAAATGTTATTTTTCCATATTTAGTAAAGAATCTTACCCTTTGGCCAAAGGGCTGGAATTATTCTTCTGTTTATCCCTTTGTCTCTCAATTATTAATTGTCACTCTTTTTTGTTTTTTTCAACGCGAACCTGAATTCTTTTTCTTTTCCTCTCCTCTCTAAAGCATTTATGATGTAGGATACAGTGTGTCCTGGCTAGATTTTTCCTGTTAGCAGGCAGAAAGAATCCCTCCTGGATTCCAGAATTATAAATACAGTCATGTGCTGCTTAATGACGTTTTGGTCAACAATGGGCCACATATACGATGGTCCAAAGCACTATACTGTACATCTTCTCATTGGAAAACCTTATGAAATAGGAGGGCAACTATCAGCATAATCCTCTTCCTTCCCCCCACCACCAGCTTCAGGCAGTGAGGTCCTGGGAAATGAAGGGACAGTATCCATGTGCTTGGATGTCTCTATCTTGGTTCCGTACTCTTTCTGCTGTGATATACTGCCTTCTGTATATAGATAAAGGTTCAGTTTTCTTTTTCACAAATGAGAGGAGAATATGATTGAGTTTTAGTAAAATTGATATCCAGTAATACTGTAATTTATTTAGATCAAGTTAGTCCCTAAATAGCAAACCTGCTTGCTCTATTAAGCTAGTGATTTTTCATCATAGGTGGTAACAGCCTTTATGTAGCACCCATTCTCTAAAATTGTTGCTGTCAGTCTAGCAGAGGAGTAATACACTAATGTGGGTGCAGATATTATAGAAACCAGAATACATGGGTGATGACTGCTCCACTCACCATCTTCTCATCTCTCTGGGGATCTCATTGTGGAGTAAGGGGCATAATGTTAGTATCCCTTTTAGAGATCAAAGCGGCAAGTCAGCGTCAGCTTAAAGGAGAATCACCTCATTAAAGAATTTTGTATCTCTTTCAGGGGGTTGGTATGGAAAGGAAAACAGACATAAGATTTGAATGTATCAGTGTGGCTACTTGTGAACATACTGCATTCAACCGATTGATAGAAATTTGAATAAAATATTCCAGAAGAGGTTTTTCTTGTGCGTGTGTTTTAAAAAGAATTTTGTAATGCACTTCTTCCATGCATATCTTATCTACTCTTCAGGGAATACAGAAGCAGATTTACAAATGAAGAGACAGTGTCATTCTGCTTGAGGGTAATGGTGGGCGTCATAATACTCTATGACCACGTACATCCAGTGGGAGCATTTGCTAAAACTTCCAAAATTGATGTAAGTTATTGTTTAATGTAAGTAATTTCAAACGAGTTTCTCCATGGAAACCATGGGATTTTATTTTATGATAAGAGCTAGCAAACTCTCACAAAACTCAGATTTATAGTTTGTGAAATGGTGGACTTTCATCTCCTCTGTCCTTGTGCTGTATTTCTTGTGGCCTGTATTCAGGTGGAATAGAATGATCAAAGGATGACTGTACTGTCTATTGAGTACCTCCTGGAAGGCTTCTACTACATATTTGGCAATATAAATAAATAATTAAATATAAGAAATTTTGAATCATGTCCTTTGGCCAAAGGCCATTTCACATATAAAATGTTTATTTCAGAATACTTTTGAAAAGTCAGTAGTGCTGCCAGGTGTGCTGGCTCATGCCTGTAGCCTAAGCACTTTGGCAGGCTGAAGCAGGAGGATCACTCGAGCCCAGGAGTAGAAGACCAGCCTGGACAGCATAGTGAGGACCCCATTTATTACAAAAAAAGAAAAAATTAGCCAGGTGTGGTGGCACACATTGGTAGTCACAGCTACGTTGAGCGGCTGGGAGTCCAGCCTGCAGTGAGCCATGATCACACCACTGCATTCGGTCTGGGTGACAAGAGAGAGACCCTGTCTTGAAATTAAAAAGACAGCCAGTAGTGATGCTCCAGTGGAAAAAAATGAAGACTTTATGTATTTTCCCTCCCCTACCCAGTCATAATAATTTGTGACTATAGTTGGCTCTCTGCTTTTCTTCTCTCTGTAAAAGTTTGTATTAGAAATAGTTTTCTAATTTCTCTACTTCATAGTTTCTTTCCCCACCCTCTCACATCTAGTTCTTTAATGTTTGGTGAGAATTGTCTTCCTGTTTCCCTTTCATAGCTAGTTTAGGCTCTTAGCATTTCGGATCTTGATTACTGATTGCTAGCCAAGCTTCCTGCCTTCATGTACACCTGTCATATGTAAAGAGAAATGAGTTAATATTTACTGTACGGTTGCCATGTCCCAGGAATTTTACATTTGTTCTCCCTTGTGACTCTGCAAATACTCTAAGGATGTTAGGTGTCATCTCCCTTTACTGACAGGGCAACTAAAGTTTAGCAGATTAAGTAACAGAATTGCTAGTAGGCCGGGTGCAGTGGCTTATGCCTGTGATCCCAGCACTTGGGCAGGCCGAGGCAGGCGGATCACCTATAAAGTTAGGAGTTCAAGACCAACCTGGCCAACATGGTGAAACCTCATCTCTATTTTAAAAAAACGCAAAAATTAGCTGGGCATGGTGGCACACATCTGTAGTCCCAGGTACTCGGGAGGCTGAGGTGGGAGAATCGCTTGAACCCAGGAGGCAGAGGTTGCAGTGAGCTGAGATCGCACCATTGCACTCTAGCCTGGGTGACAGAGCGAGACTCCATCTCAAAAAAAAAAAGAAAAATTGCTAGAAAATGGTAGAACCCACATTTCTCTGGCTTCCAAAGCCTGTGTTCTTTCTGCTGCATTATGCTTTTTTACAATAACCAGGCTGATATATGTTAAATACCATTGTCATCAAGTGGTTACCTTTTAAAATAACCTGTGAGTCCCCTGCTGCCAGGCATAACAGTTCATATGACTCTTCCTGGCTTTCAGCCTCTCATAACTCCAGGTCCAGCACTGAAAAATTCCTATCTGTGCTCTGTGTGATACTTTATTCTGTGGGGTTTCTCTACCTGAAAGCTCCTGTTTTCTTTAACATACTCACTCTGTCCTTTCTTTTTTATTTTATTATTGTTTTTTGAGATGACGTCTTGCTCTGTCACCCAGGCTGGAGTGCAGTGGTACAGTCTCGGCTCACTGCAAGCTCCACCTCCCGGGTTCATGCCATTCTCCTGCCTCAGCCTCCCTAGTAGCTGGGACTACAGGCGCCCGCTTCTGCGCCTGGCTAATTTTTTTGTATTTTTAGTAGAGATGGGGTTCCACTGTGTCAGGCAGGATGGTCTCGATCTCCTGACCTTGTGGTCTGCCTGCCTCGACCTCCGAAAGTGCTGGGATTACAGGCGTGAGCCATCGCACCTGGCCCATTCTGTCCTTTAAATCGCCACTCAGCACCTTTTCCAGGAAGTCTTCCCTTAGCAAACCCTTTGTTTTTCATTGCATGTGTGGTACTTTAGTTTGACTGATTTTGTTCTCACTAAGTGAGAATAATAACACTTAGGTTGGGTTTTTTCTGTTCTAAGAATAATTAATTTGACATAGTATGTTATCTCATGGGTTCCATAGTTATGGTCTTGGTTTATTTTACTATTTTGAAAAGGAATGTTACATGAAAAAAATGGCTGTTTTACCTTTTCTGTTTTCTTTTTCTTTAGATGAAAGGTTGTATCAAAGTTCTTAAGGACCAACCTCCTAATAGTGTAGAAGGTCTTCTAAATGCTCTCAGGTGTGTATATGTACGCATACATATGTACGGAAAAAATCTGTAAGGAAAATCGTTTATGTAAAGAAAATGCATTAAGTGTGAATAGGATATAAAAATAAGTGTTCAAGCTGGAAATATGAAGATCCTATTTTGTTTACTGATAATCTCGCTTCCAAACACTGGTGACAGTATTTACGATGAGGAATGCGTGGGACACATGACAATAGCAGCTTCATTTTCTGGTTGAAGATTTTGGCTTTTACTTGTTGCTTCTCTTGAAACAGAGATTGCTTGTTTTTTTAATAAAAGTATTATATGCCAGTTATAAATAAAATTCAGAAAACATAAGAAAATGTAAATAAAAAGAAATAATGTAATCTCACCATTTTGAGATAAGCCACTATTAGCCTATAGCCTTCTAGAGTTTTTTCTTTACATATGTAGATAATAGCTCTATGTAGTACTTATCTTCTTACAAAATAATATCATACAAAGTGGCTTGTAACTAACTAGCTCTTTCCTCTTAATAGAACGTAATTACATTTGTGTTCAGACTTGTGTTCTTTTTATGTATTTCTTATAATAAAAATTAAGTAGTCATTATTTAATGTCTGTTCTTAGATTAGTTTTACCTAATTTAGTTGCTCAAATTTCTACGAATGCTAGAACATTATTTATTTCTTTATTTAGAGATGGAGTCTTGCTCTGTCACTCAGGCTAGAGTACAGTGGCACGATCTTGGCTTATTGCAACCTCCGCCTCCCAGGTTCAAGTGATTCTGCTGCCTCAGCCTCCCGAGAAGCTGGGATTACAGGCGTGTGCCTGTATTTTCTAATTTTAGTAAAGACGGCATTTCACCATGTTGACCAGGATGGTCTCAAACTCCTGACCTCAAGTGATCCACCCACCTCGGCCTCCCAAAGTGCTAGGATTACAGGCGTGAGCCACTGTGCCCAGCTGCTAGAACATTTTTAAATGAAAATCTCAGTATTTTATAATATTTGACTACAGAGATTTAATTGGTAGTATTCACATGACATAAAAGATGACAACCCATTACTTGATTTTTTGGGGGTTTAAACACAAAAATTACATGAACACAGAAATATTTATAGAATGATATTTACCACATAAAATGTAGGCTGTATCATTTCAGCTAAGTGGAACTGTCAAATGATTTTATTAAGATTATGAAAAAATGTTTAAAAATAGTTTTTAAAAGATTATGAAAAGTGTTGCATAAGCGGTTACTGCCTGAATAAAGGTGATCTATTCTAAATGAACATCAGCAAGATTAAGGAACATAATTTAAAATTCTTATAATGTCAAACTATTGTAACCATAAGCTTAGTTTTTAGAATTCTGTATTCTTGGGGTTTTTACAATGCATACTTCAGTGGTTTTCCCAATATTTAATGATATCATGAGTCTTTCCTCCTTGGTTTCTTTCTGAATACTCCCTGTGTCTCAGGTAGCCTGATTTTTTCTCCCAAGCCTTTGTCTTTTTGATTGGTCAGGCTCTTTGAAGCCAGCAAGTGGCAGGAAATCTTTTTCAAAAACTTAGAGGTAATTGAGATCTAGGAAGTTTTAGGATTCTTTCTTCAGCTTGAAGGTAGTCTGCCTAACTCAGAATCCTACTTTTCACTTTAAAGGTAGTTCAGTTTCCTTTTCCTTAGAATGAAAGCAGAGGAGGCCAGTGATGGCGAGTGAAAGACAGGGTTGAAGTCTCCCACAAAGTAATCTGTGTTTGAGGGAGAGGGGAGGGAAGGAAAGCAACATGGAGGCAAGAGTCACCCGTCAGTTTGGTACATTTTCTTTCCTTTGTAATAGATAATGGAAACTAGAAAATAAAATGTTGCTTTTAGAAACAACAAAATCAGATCTGACTTGGGACTCAGGCACTTTCCTTTTAAACAAACACCCTAGCTGATATAGATAATGCTGATACTTTGAAAAATATTTCTTAAAGTAAATCCATCTAGCCTTTAATATGTTTTACTGATAGCACATGTTTAGGAAGCATTTTGTAACCCCAAAAATACTACACGAGTGTTACACACCTCCACCAAATAGAACTTAGTGACCAAAACATCTTAAATGAGAGAATAATTCCATATGCATGTATATGTTTGTTTTCAATGCTTTTCTGTAGTAATTATTTATATAGAACTTCCTGTGCTACTAAGAGAAGGCATCAAGTCATATGTCCATTTTACAGGTGGAAAAATGGAACCAAATACATTTAATCATAAGAGGGAAAGAAAGAGAACTGGGAGTTCAGGTTCAGTAGTAGATAATTGTCTTCTTTATTAAATTTAAGAGTAAAGGTAAATAATATTTGGTTTTTTTTAGTAGAACAGTCATGCATTTGGAAAAAATTTTGTTTTTGTGCACAAAGGAAAGTAACGCCATATATCTTCATGCTTTATTTTAGCATGTATTAGATAATATTGGTCTTTTCTTGATAAATGAGTGTGGCGATGCAGTGTGTTCTGGATTGGCTTTGTCCAAAGAAGGAAGCTAAGATCACATCCCATAGAAGGAGCGAGAACTTGCGTCATGGGTAGAGAGGAAAACACTTACCACTCTTCAAATAGTATAGTGCATTGCTGAGTGGTGATCCTTTTAATTACTCTGCAGTAGAAATTTTACTGTGCACATTACTTGGCTCTTTCCACTATTTAGTTGTATAAAGAAGTAGGGGAGAAACAAATGAAGAAATGGATTTTGAGAACTTGAGACATCTGTAGGATTTCATGTAATTGTGTATACTTTACATAAAGAGAACAAAAAGGTTAAATCCTTGCAACATCACTTAGCATTTAATGTAAATATTCCTTTATGGATTTTTTTTTTCTTTCCAACCCGGCTGCTTATTTTGTCTTCCTTCCACAAATATTTGTTGAGCACCAGTTATGTGCCAGGCACTCTGATACCTATCCAAAAACATGAGAACAGTTTGGGAGTGACTTCTCAGTAACATTGTAGACAGTATATCAGGTACTTAATAAGCATTCTTCAGTTTTTAAATTAATTTGAAATGAACCTAATAGGAATTGGGTTTAAATTTCTTAAACACAGAAAGATGATCTGTGTGGACCTGCTGAAAAGGATGTAGTCCTAGCTGGGCATGGTGGCACACACCTGTCATCCCAGCTACTTGTGAGCCCAAGGCAGGAGGATTACTTGGGCTCTCAATTGCCAAGCCCAGGAATTGAAGGCCAGCCAGGGTAATATAGCCAGACCTTGTCTCTGGAAAAAAAGATCTAGTCCTTAAGATTATATGTGGAATTCTTGTGAACCAAATTAGTCTGTCTGGGTTATCTCCAAAATACAGTCCACACCCACACATTGAACACCTGTCTCCATTGCTGCTGTAATCTGGCCCAAGCCTTGACATCTGATCATCTCACACTTCGTGCTCAGTAACAGCCCCCTTATTTAATGCCTCCCTGCTGCTCCTTCTGTTCCCCACAGCTCGCCCTCAACAGCCAGAATGATAAGACTTAAGTGACATCACACCCCTCTACTGCTTAATATGCTCCACTGGCTTTTATTGCACTTAAAATAATCTCCAAACTCCTTACTATGTGTGGCCTCTGGGTGTCCATGTGAGATGGTCTTTCCCTGTCTCTGTATGTAGCCTCTTCTTGTTATACTTCTCTTCTTGTTATACTCCTTTGCCACTAGGCTTTACCTTGTCACTGATATTAGTGTATCATTATCTTTCTCCGTCTGCTGGGTTGTAAGCTCCTTGAACAGTGCCTGAGACATAGGCTTGCTTAGTGGATTTTTACTGCTTAAGGGAATACTGTCGTGAATCTTTATGATTATCACTCTTGTTTTTGTTAATTCTTACGTTGGATTTGCATGCATGTAGCAAAACACATGCCTAGAAATAAGGCACTTGGAGAATTGAGACATTTTAGAGATATAACAGCTGTAGTAATTGACACATCTTAAATACAGAATAGAACAGGGGTTGGAATACTTTTCTGTGAAGAGCCAGGGAGTAAGTAGATATTAAAGGCTTTGTGGGCCACATGGTTTTCTGTCATAGCTCCTCACCTCTGCCACCATAGCAGGAAGGTAACCATAGATGGTACATGAATGAATCAACATGTGCGTTTCAATAAAATTTTTATATGTAAGCACTGAAATTTGAATTTCATAGAATTTCCACAATAACACATGAAATATTACTATTTCTTTTTTTTGTCTTCCTTCCCCCACCCCCCCCATCCAAAAGGTTAAAAAATAGACTTAGCTCACAGTCCATACAAAAATTGGTGGTTTGGATGGCCCATGGGCTATAATTTGCCAGCCTCTGGGATAGAACAGCATTTTCTTCTGAGTGAGAAGTTACAGCTAATTGTTTACTTGAGAGGTTAACCAATCATCTCCGCAATGTAGTTGTAACTCTGTTAAATAGCTACTGGCTATTCAGTTAGAAAGGGAGTGAGGATGGCAGGCTGTGCAGAACCTGAACAGGGTTAAAGCTACAATGAGAAGCCATCATTTTGAGAGTTTTGCTGAGACCAATTTCCCATCCTGTCATAATTAGAGAACCTGATACTGATTCTTTTTTAAGTTCCTAAAACCGATCTTTTTTCTTTCCTCTTTTTAGGTACACAACAAAACATTTGAATGATGAGACTACCTCCAAGCAAATTAAATCCATGCTGCAATAACAATTCTGGAATAAGCACCTGCTGTAGACAGAAGACAGTATTCTGCAATGACTGAGAATGCACAGTTTTTTAGTGATTGCAATTACTATCTCATTTATTCTTGCTTTTATTTCTTTCCTCTGTTCCTCTTCCCTCTTTTTTAATCATGTTCTTGTTCTTAAGACTTCTTTTCTGTGCCAAAATTAGTAAAGTTACACTCTGAAGGGATATCATCCTTTCAAACAGGCCATCTAAGGCAGCTAATTATGCATTGCATTGGGGTCTCTACTGAGAAAAATTCTGTGACTTGAACTAAATATTTTTAAATGTGGATTTTTTTTGAAACTAATATTTAATATTGCTTCTCCTGCATGGCAAAACTGCCTATTCTGCTATTTAAAAACCCTCAATGACTTTATTTTCTACTGCCGCCTTTTTCATGTGCAACCAAAATGAAAATGTTTAAATTAACTGTGTTGTACAAATGGTACCCAACACAAACTTTTTTTAAATTAGTAATACTTTTGTTTAAAGTTTTAAGTTTGCATTTTGACTTTTTTTGTAAGGATGTATGTTGTGTGTTTAACCTTTATTAACTAACGTTAAAAACTGTGATGTGTGCGTAGAATATTACGTATGCATGTTCATGTCTAAAGAATGGCTGTTGATGATAAAATAAAAATCAGCTTTCATTTTTCTAAGTGTGGCTTGGTTTACTGATGTTTTGTTTTTAGGCTTCTAAAGTTTTCCCCATGTATGTTTTTATGGAATGCATATATACATTACATGATTTTTTCTTTTAGGGGAGAGCCGGGTCTTTTCATTAGAATTTTTATCATTGTCTATGTATATAATTTTAATTGCCTTTAAAATTTTGCTAAGTATATTAAGACCAGTGATCTTTTCATTAACTGGACTTTTATTCTTGATTTACTCTTGTATGGATGTAGTAATGAAAGGAAAACCGCATCCTAGCTTGATTCACCATTTCCAGGAGAGTGGGTAGCAACGTGAAGGCAGAGTAGCCCTTTAATCCTGGGAAGAGAGTGATTATAAGAGGGACTTCCTAGGAGAAAAGCAGAGACCATGGTCTCACTAGTGGTGGAAAACTAACATGTTTTTCAGTTTGAGATCATAAAACCTAAATCATGAAATCTAAATCTCACAGTTGGAAGAAACTGCTTAAAGGTTGTCTAGTTCAACCATGCCAGTGTTTTAAATATTTAGGAATATCTGAGATATAATGCAATTAAAATGCTTAACCATGGAAGAGAATCACAGAGGCTTCCATCAGACCCTTCTGAATTAATAGGGCCAGATCATGGCACACACAGCTTCTCAAGATCATATCCCTGCTGATCTCTCTGGCCCTCCCGCTCACTGCTCCCCCACTTCACACCCTGTTCTGCAGCCAGGCCCTACTGCTTGCTATTCACAAATTGTCCCATGCGATGTCACTTCCTTAACTCTGGTCTGGCTGGTACCTGAACCTGACATTACCTTCCTCTCCTTGTGACCATCTAATGGACGCCAACTTTCATCTTTGAAGGGTTATCTTCTATTACCTCCTTCATGGAGCCTTCTGGATAACATTGGCCATATCCTTCTAGGCATCCTCTAAGAATAGGGTAATGGGCTAAATAGTGACCCCCAGGAGATACATTCACTGGGAACCTGCACGTGTGACCTTATTTGGGAAAAGTTTTTGCAGATGAAATCAAGGATTGGGAAATGAGATCAACCTGTAGTAGGATGGGCCCTAAATTCAATGACCAGCTATTAGAAAAGAAGGGGAAAGAGACGTACAGAGCTGAAGGCCATGTGAAGATGGAGGCAGAGATTAGAGCAATGCATCTATGAGCCAAAGAACCCTAAGAATTGGAAGTCGCTAGAAGCTAGGAAAGAAGCTTGTCACAGATTATCTCAGAGTCTTGAGCAGGAACCAACCCTGCCAATATCTTAATTTCAGATATCTGGCCTCCAGGATTGTGAGGGAATAAGTTTCTGTTGTTTTAAGCCATGCGGTTTGTGGTATTTTGGTACAGCAGCCTTAACATGTATCTCGTAAAACATCTCTGATACTTACCTGCGCTTGTGGCTGTGTTGTCTGATTCTATAAGAGCCGTAGTATCTGGATACTAGAGAGTCTGCAAACTTGAGAGAAGGGCCATGTCTGATTTTCCTTCAGTGTCCCAAGGAAGGATCTCGCACAGTACCCGGATTTGGAGAGGTGCCAAGTGAATGCTTCGGTGGACTGAATGAATACAAATCAAAAATAATGACGCAGCTGGAATGGATGCAGTAAGATTGCTGTGGCCTATGCAGTTCACATAGTTCACACTCGGCATGTTGAAGAATAAGTGGACAAATCTCTTTAGCCCAGGGGCTAGCAAACCGGTCTTTGGGCCAATTTATCCACCATCTGTTTTTGTACAGCTTGTGAGCTAAAAATGGTTTTTAAAAAGGTTGAATACAATGAAAAGAATAATATTTTGTGGCATGAGAAAAGCATATGAGATTCAAATTTTAGTGTTCATAAATAAAATTTTATTGGAACCTAAGCCTCATTCATTTGTTGACACATTTATCGAGACTTTTGCACAACAGCAGAATTGAGTTGTGACAAAGACCATATGACCCTCAAAAGCTAAAATATATTTACTGTCTGACCCTTTCCAGAAAGAATGTTCCTCTCCCTCCACTAGATCCAAGAGTAGGGTTATCTGACAACGTAGTGTGATGGAAGCCAAGGGCTGCAGTGTCATCGAAGGACACAGCACTGCGGCCACAAGATGATTCAACTTCCGATCTAGTACTTGCCATTCAGATTGCCAGGGAGAGCAAGCAGGCATCTTCTCTGCCAACTCTATCTGTAGTTCTCATGTCTGTCCTTATTCAGGGGTAGGCATGGAGTCAGCCAGTGTATTAGTCCATTTTCACACTGCTTATAAATACACATCCAAGACTGGGCATTTATGAAAGAGAGGTTTAATTGACTTACAGTTGCATGTGGCTGGGGAGGCCTCACAATCATGGGAGAAGGTGAAAGGCACATCCCACTTGATGGCAGACAAGAGAAGAGTTTTTGCAGAAAAACCCCCCGTTAACCATCAGATCTCATGAGACTGACTGTCATGAGAACAGTACGGGAAAGGCCTGCCCTCATTATTGAATTACTTCCCACTGGGTCCCTCCCACAACATGTGGGAATTCAAGATGAGATTTGGGTGGGGACACAACCAAACCTTGCCAGCCAGGATTAATTACTGCCCACTGGAGGAAGGTATGAGTCTGCTCTGGTGTAGGAAAATCCTTTGAACCCCAGTCTTGTCTCTAAAACGCACCTGGTTAGTGTGTCTCTACTCATCCTATGCCCCAGCTTTTCTTCACAATTTAGAGAAATCCATTGCCTCATCTCTTCCACCAAACATGCCCGTAATTAACTCACCACTGCCCCATTTCCACAGCCCTCAACATAGATAAGTGGAACTTCTCAACTGGCTGGCTTCTCACTTTAAAGATTTGGGCTAAGAAGCATTCTGGACCATTTTAAGATTGCTACAAGTATTTTAGACTTGTCATAAGGATTAATGACATTTTTACTCAAATCTAGGTCTTTTGAGTTGAAATGTCATTCTGATTCCATTTGAGACTGCAGTTAACTGCAGTTTTGAAGTTCTTACTGTTGGAAGCACATTTCAAACTTCAGAGTAAGATTCAATCATAGAAGATGCAATGCAAAGATCTGTGGGTCAAGGGTCAGGAGACCCAAGCCATTATCTCTTCTTTGAAACTCTATTTTCCTCATCAGTAAAATGAGAGAATTGAAACAGATGATCTCTAACACTGATTCCATGTCTTATATACTGTCTGCAAAGGCAGTAGTAGTGTGAATACTTAAAAGACAGGCTTTAGGCAGTGGAGTGTAGTTTATTCTGGTCTCCCTCTTTAACTCCATGTGACTTTGGGCGAGTCTCATGTGTCCTTGTAACAGGGAATACTCAAAATACCTACCTCTCCAGGGTGGTCCTGAGAATTGTGCTAGTTTAATGCTCACAATGTCCTATGCATATCAGAAGTTTTATTCTGGCCATCATGACATTTGACTACATTAAACGCAGTAGGTATTATATCTATTAACATGCATTGTTTCCCATTCTAAAGTAATCTACAGTAGTAGTTTCACTACTTTCCTCAGTCCATGCGGGTGCTAGGCAAACCTGCACAGAATCTCACTCTGTCGTCCTCCTGGCACATACAGTGAAATGTTCTGGTTGGATGTATCTAGGACGAGTCTCTAATCTCTCCTCTGAGCTGTGGTGGCATTTTGTTCACTCGTCTGTGATAGCACTGGACATTGAAGCAAGCATCTTACTGCAGTGGGCACCAGGGAGCCACAGAAGGTTTGTGAGCAGGGCAGCCACCCAGTGCACAGGACCCAAGGCCCACAATATATATTGAAGGACCATGAAAACATTTCACTATATTTTAAAATCAGAAGGAAAAAAAATACACTTGAAGGTCTAAGAGAATGTCTTAATGCCTAAGAAAAAAAGTATTAATGTATTTATACCAACACAGTCTTGTGATAATTTTTCATATTTTTCTGGAGGAAAGGTCCCACGAAGGCCAAAGTGTTTGGGGTCCCTGAGAGTCACAGCATGGGGAGCAGGAGGCAACGACCCAAGTGGGGCCTGTTTCTGTGGGTGCCAGAGGTGTGCCCGCTGGGCAGTGGGGAGGAGTCAGGGAGGGGACAGCTGCGCAGGTGCCACCCAAAGTCGGGTTCCGCCTCAGGTGGGTGGGACCAAGGGAGAGGGTCTCCAAAGGCCGCAGGGCCAGAGGGTTGGGGTGAGGGCAGGGATGGGGAAGCGGCTACTCTAATGCCCCTTGGCCTGCCCTCCTGAGAGTGGCCACCTGAAGTACCACCTAGGTCCGGGCCTCTGGCAACCCTGTACCTGAGGCTCTGGGTCGCTGCTCACGAGCCCAGGCTGTGCCCCACGCGGGACCTTGCTGGCACCCCTGGCCAGGCCACTGGAGGATTGCTTGAGCAATCCTCCAGTAGGTAGGACCACAGGCAGCCACCACCACACCCAGCTAACTTTTTTTATTTTTTTGAGATGGAGTCTCACTCTGTCATCCAGGCTAGAGTGCAGTGGCGTGATCTCGGCTCACGACAACCTCTGCCTCCCAGGTTCAAGCAATTCTCCTGCCTAAGCACCCTGAGTAGCTGTGATTACGGGCACCCACCACCATGTCCAGCTAATTTTTGTATTTTTAGTAGAGACAGGATTTCGCCATGTTAGCCAGGTTGGTCTCAAACTCCTGACTTCAGGTGATTCACCCTCCTCGGCCTCCCAAAGTGTGGGATTACAGGTGTGAGCCACCGAGCCCAGCCACAGCTAACTTTTTATTTTTTGTAGTGATGGGCTCTCACTGTGTTGCCCAGGCTGGTCTTAAACTCCTGGGTTCAAGTGATTCTCCTGCTTGGCCTCCCATAGTGCTGGGATTATAAGCATGAGCCACCACACCTGGCCACAATCAATCTGAGAACATTTCATCACCCCAAATAGACCCTCCTCTCTCCTTGCCATCCCCTTTCCCTCCCGGCCCACCCCATTCTTACTAGCCCTGGCCTTGAGGCAGGAGATCAGCAGGACTCGTTTTCCCCACCTTGGTCACCACCCTGCTGATCAAAGCAGAATGTATTAATAGCAAAGAAACTAGCCCACACCAGCTAGGACCAAGAAGGCCATGAAAGTGACCTCTTGTTGCTCTAATTGTTCATTATACACTAATTATAATACATTTGCATAAGACACTCCTACCAGTGCCATAGCAGTTTATGATGTCATGGCAATAACCTGGAAGTTACCTTATGTGGTTCTGGGAACTCCCCACCCCTTTTCCAGAAAGTTTGTGAATAACCTGCCCCTTATTTAGCATATAATTAAGAGTGGGTATAAATACAGCTAGCCAGCAGTCCACCAGTGCTGCTCTGGGCCTCTCTGCCTATGGGGTAGCTCTACTTTGTGGAGCAGCTATTTTGCTGTATGCTGTTGCTCTAATAAACATTCTTTCATCCTTTTTTTTGAG